>NC_141001.1:110926767-112126767 GCF_052327205.1 Somniosus microcephalus | reverse complement strand
TTTGCATATAACATGTAATTAATAATTACTTAAAATATGATGTACTAGTTAGCTAGAAGGGGAGGAATTGTGGTGTATGTGCCTTTAAGAGCAATTATAGTGTATGTGCCTTTAAGAGCCCCAGGTGTGCGTAATGCCGGTAATTGCCACTTGGGCTATATAAGCCTGTGTATTGTGTATATCCTTTAGAAACCCCCCCCAGACTTGCTTAGTAAATACCTATGAACCAACTCCTGTCTTCAGTGTCTTTATCTACACACGGACACTACAATTAATTGGTTTTTAACAGGGCTAAAAATAAACTTACCTTTCTTTAAAGTATTTAAAAATAATAAACCTGTGGAAAAAATGTTTTAATTTTACTTAATTCACCACTTACCTTGTTAAAAGCAGGCCTTGCGACTGCTTTTTTCATGCGTAGCTCCTGGAGACTTACCCTCCCGGAGAAACCTGTAAAAAAAAACGGAAGTTCCAGGCGTATGCGCTGCCTCTCCGGCGCACGCGTTTGACTTGTGAACCCCTTCCTTCAAGGGAACGGAAGTTCCGGCTTCCAGCGCATGCGCAGTGCATGCACGAAACCGGCACTTTTGTTGGCCCTACGCATGAGTACCCAGCGTGCACTCACCCGTGGGGACCCGAATTTCTGACCCAATGTAAGTCAGCGAGCACAGGGGTGTTGGGTGAACGGGACTTGGTGCGAGTTAGGCAGCAGTCCCTACATTACAACAGTGACTACACTTCAAATGTGCATCATTGACTGTAAAGCGCTTCTGGACGTCCTGAGGTCATGAAAGGCTGTGGTTCTGCTTGAACTGAACAGCGCTGATTGTAATAATTTCACATCATTTCTTCATTTCTAAGAGGTTTGCTAATAAAGTATAAATATTTCATATAAATCTATTCATAGTTTTCACCAGTGTTTTGGTTGTACTGTCTTGAAGCTACTATTGAATTCCCTTTATTAAATCTTGCATTCACTCTGAAGTGGGAGTTTATGTGGATTAGTGCTCTATAGTAGGAGTGTCCACGCTTGTTCCATTCACGAGCTGATTAGGTTCACACCATGCAGTACCTGGGTGAAATAAAGAATAGATTTGCCTTTCTAATCTAGGCTTTATTAACTTAAAAATCCTGTAGCACATCTTCAACACCCAGTCCCAACTAAAGGCTGGAAAGAACTGAATTTAAGATGGCCACCACAAATCACACGACATCAACTACCAATGAGATTACAGCATATATCCCAAGGCAGGAAACAAACAACCAATCACAATACTTCTTACTAAACATAAAGAATAATCACCACACTGGGCTACATATTAATTTGCATATATCTCTCATGTTGCTGCTACCAAAAGTGTTCCCAATCCACCAAGAAGGCAGCAGCACTAAGAACAGCCCTTTCCCTACATTACAGCAGTGACTACCTCCAAAGTACTTCACTGGTTTAAAGCTCTTTGGGACATCCTGAGGTCGTGAAAGGTGCTATATAAATGCAAGTCTTTCTTTCTTTCCAAACCTCCAGGTCCACAAAATTCAAACAGGACAACCCAACAAGTAAGTGCAAATAAAGCTGGGTTGCCTGGACTTTGTGGACTGCAATCCCAGAGCTCACAGGCCTAAACAAAAGTTAAAAAAATTAATTCAAGCACTTCTGCCCCTCCCTACCCCACGCCCCTGGCACCATTGCCCTCCTTACCTGGTGCCCGAATGCCCCCTGAAGCCAGCAGTGCTTCACTGGCTGCTAGCATCAGATGATGAGGCCCAGGTAATAGACTGAGAACCGAGAGATCACAAAATTGATGCGTAGGTCACATGAAAGATCAACGTACTGTATTTCAGAGTTGCCCAGAATCAAGTTATTCTAATTTGCTAGTCATATGATCATAAGAATTAGGAGCAGGAGTAGGCCATTCGCCCTTCGAGCCTGCTCTGCCATTCAATAAGATCATGGCTGATCTTCGACCTCAACTCCACTTTCCTGCCCCATCTCCATATCGCTTGATTCTCCATAGAGTCCAAAAATCTATCCATCTCTGTCTTGAATATACTCAACCACTGAGCATCCATAGCCCTCTGGGGTAGAGAATTCCAAAGATTCACCACCCTCTGAGTGAAGAAATTTCTCCTCATCTCAGTCCTAAAAGGCCGACCCCTTTATCCTGAGACTGTGACCCCTGGTTCTAGACTCTCCGGCCAGGGGAAAAACACTCTGCACTAAATTCTATAAGATTGGGCATGAACAGAAAACAAGTCAGAGAAAATGCCTTTCAACTCATCGAAGCTCATCCCTCTGTCACATCACCTCTCCCATTAAGCGCTGGTTAGGCCACAACTGGAGTATTGCATTGTATTGTGAAGGCCCTTGAGAGGGTGCAGAGGAGATTTACCAGAATGGTTCCAGGGATGGGGGGATCTTAGCTACAAGGACAGGTTGGAGAAGCTGGATTTGTTCTCCTTGGAGTAAAGGAGGTTGTGGGGTGATTTGATCGAGGTGTACAAGATTATGACGGGTTAGGATAGGCTAGACGGGGAGAGGCTGTTCCCACTAGTTGATGGTACAAGGACTAGGGGACACAGGTTTAAGGTTTTGGGCAAGAGATACAGGGGGGACGTGAGGAAAAACTTTTTTACGCAGCGAGTGGTGAGGACCTGGAACTCGCTGTCGACGGAAGTGGTGGTAGTGGAGATACTCAATGTTTTCAAGGGGAGACTGGATAGGCACTTGAGGGAAATAAACTTGCAGGGCTACGGGGATAGAGCGGGGGAATGGGACTGACTGGATTGCTCTACAGGGAGCCGGCACGGACTCAATGGGCCAAATGGCCTCCTTCTGTGCCGTTATGCCTCTATGACTATGGACTCTATTTGTATTTAAACAAACCCAATGGCCTCGATGCTAATGCCCTCACACAACAGGCGAGTAAACATTGAAATGCGCCTAACACGACCCCAACATGCCACTTACACGTTCGTTGCCATTTTTATGGCGGCGGATAGCAGGACGTCCGAGTGTCCCACCGTGGAGAGGTGGGATACTTATTAACATATTTAAATCGGGCTCCTGCTGTGCAATTGGGTGCCTGATTTGAAATTAACTGTTGCTGCACGGGATTTCCAGGGGGTTGAGAAACTCAGCAGTGAAATGGAGGCGTGAGCTGATGGCTCCCCAAGGTAAGCAGCTCTTTCAGCACTCCTTGTGGGCCAAGAGGAGCATGAGTGCCTCCCCCCGGCCCCTCAAGGAAGCCTTTGGCCTACCCCAGCCTTCCTGATCGCGGACCTCCTCCTCACTGCCGATCTCGCCCCACCTCCCGATTGCCGGGGACCGTCCCCAAGGGTCTCTGGCTCCGGCCTCCTGCCTCTGGTGTTCCCTCCCGCCCGGTGGCCGACCAGACTGTCCATTTTTACTGGCTGCCGGGCGGGAGGCGGAGCTACAGGATGCAAATGAGGCCCTGCCATTAAGTTCCGCAGGACCCCCGTGCCCCCAGCCTTGCTGGGCTCTTTGGCCATTTTTGGCCTCACCCAGACCCTCCCCGTCTCACCATAAATATTGGGGCCAATGTGTTTGCCTCCTGTACCTTCCTGGTAGATTATTCCCCAAAGGTTTGATCACTGAGTATGTAACTGTTATTGCTCTGACCGGCCCTTTAGAATAGGCACCATTTATACCTTCAAAATTCATGTCCATTTTATTGTCACAATTTATGGTGAGTATGCATTTGCTCTGAATTTACATTTCACTAATTTCCTTTCCTGTCTTTTGCTCCTACTTCATTAACTTATTTTGAGGTAATCGTCTAGGTTTACCTTATCCGTATCAATTACACTTCAGTTAGATTCGCTCTTAGCTGCCTTCTTTTGCTCTCTAATTTGTCATCATAGCTCACCCTCTTTCCACTGAGGACCTGCCTTGTCGCTCTTCTCAGTCTCTTTTCCACTACTTGTATATATTTTTTGTGGTGTGGTGTCCAGAACTGAACACAGTATTGAAATTCGCCAGTGCATTATTAAGCCTCAGCACAACTTACTGCCCTTTCTATTGTTCTGGTTACGTGTCCCAGCATTCTATTGGTTCTTTACCACACTGGCCATTGTAAGTATTGTGTCTGCTGTCACTCCCAGATCCTTCCTAGATCATCATGTGCTAATTCAGTTGCACGCATTGTTTACTTACGCTCCACAATTTTTGGCCTTTGGGTAAAACACTGCGGCCTAGAAATTCGGTTGGTTGCACCAGGGATTAGCGCCTAAAGAGGGCAATAACTGGGGCGATAGCCAAATTCCGGTGGGGCGCAAGGCGTTTAGCGCCTCGCCCCATATTGAGTATGCATTTAGCGCCGGCGCTAACGCTTAGCGCCCGCTCATGGGCGCAGGCTAATTATGATGTCATCTGAGTGTGCAACGCCTTTTCGGCGCCCCAGACGGGAAATTCAGTGGCGCCCCCCCCCGTAGCGCCTGGCGCTATTAGTGACAGTTTTCCTGGGCCTTACCAAGTCACTTTCGGGCTGGAGGAACGTTATTTAAAGGGGACTGGTGTGGTTTAAAAATGGCACACATTTCTGGTGCACAACTTCCTCGAGAGCTACAAAGAGTTGCTGACCTGCACACTGAGAGCCATTTGACCACTGGGCCCATGCTGGCAGAGGAACAGCAGCCTTCTGACCATCGCCTTGCTGTTGGTGAGCCTTGGCAACGGGGAACCTTCCTGTGGGCACTTATTATGGGGCCTGCATTGGAGGGGAACGTCCTCCTGTTGAATCATCTGGAAAGGGCACTGAGACGCTGGGAGAGGGGGGCGGGCATGGCCAGACGGAGGAGGGCCAACAGACGTCGCCACAGCAGACCTTACGCTGGCAGGGATTTCCGACAGCAGTTTTCCTACATGAAAATGCCGGAGTAGCAGTGTGTCAGAAGGCTGCGATTTAGAAAGGAGGTGGTGACTGAGCTGTACCAGCTGCTTCAGCCAGATCTGCAGCCGGTCTGATACCCCCAAGCCTGTGACGGGCAAGATGCATGTAAATAGCAGGCATGGCCATTGTAAATGAAGAAAGTGTTTCATTACACAAAATGTGGTTCCTTCAAACATGAGAAAGCTATGGCAACAGAAAGCAAAACTAATACATTGACACATAACTGACTCTCACACCCGGGAGACTGTCCAAAACATAAATCACATTCCGACCATCTTCCTTGGCCTTGATTCCACTGCGCCAACCAAAGCATCCAATGCCCCATCAGTGAGGCGTTCCGCCCTCTGCCTCACCCTTTCCATTTCTTGCTAGGCTGGTGCGCCACAGGTAGGCTCCCACCACTTTGAAGGCCTTCAAGGCAGTGAGTGTGTCTGGTGATGCCAATTGACCTGCCCCTTTAAGAGCTGGCCGGCGCCAGTGTGTCTCAGGGAAAGTGATTATTGAAAGCACCTGCGCTGCGCCCCGCCGCAGCGATATTGGGTAGCGCCTCCGCGTTAGCGCCTTAAGAGTCGCGTGCAGCGCCTGATTTACCGCCGCAAACACCATCAGGGGCGCAACGACCCAATATCGCGCCAGGTGGCGCTAAGTCGCAGCTGGCGGTACTCTTAGCGCTTCGCCAGATCTAACGCCCCAAACGGGGCTGTACCGAATTTCTAGGCCTGCATGCTTAAGTGCTAAAAATTCGTTTACCATGCGTTTGCCCATATTGCTAACCAATCCAAATCCTTTTGAAAATCCATTGCTGCATCCCTACTGTTCTACTTTTTTTTCGGTCATTTGATCACTCTGCAGATGGTTCTGGTTCCTGCAGGAATCCTTCACGTTATGTCTCTCTCTCTCTCTTGAGCATTTTGATTTGTAACCAGGTTCTTATCCAGTCCTTTATTTTACCCTGGATTTGTGGTTTGTAGTTTTATTAGAAGTCTCTCAAATGGAACTTTGTGAATAATTTTTTGAAAGCTGAAATAAACTATAGCATTTGATGTGCCATTACCCTCAAAAAATAGGAAGGATCTTCCCCTTCTTCATCCATGCTGGTTGTTTCTTATTAAGTTATTGTGGTAACAGATTGATGCGCCATCAAGTACTCAAAAGACTGAGGTTAAGCGAGTAACAATCAGGCTTTTATTAACTAAAGAATGAAGGTCTTGTCTCGAGTGGTCGACCCGTCCAGAATACTAAGGGACTGGGAGGTAGTCACTTATATACCTGGAATAGTGGGAGGAGTCAGCCGAGGCATGTCCAGACCTGTACCTAGTGGAATACACATACAGACACAGACAGGTATAACAGTGGTTTACCACATTCACCCCTTGTTTAAAAATGAGTCCGGCGGGGTGAAGTGTATTTAAAAGTTCGTGTATTGGAGTCTCTCCGGAGGTCTTGTCTGCCGCTGTGATCGACGTGGCGACGGCAGGGGTGGTGGAGCTTCCGGCGTCGCGTCCCGTGTAGGCTGGGGCCCTGGAGTGTAGTCCTCGTGGGTGATGGGCTCAGGCGTGCCGGCTGCTGGGGTTGGATATCGGGTCGTGGGGGGGGGTGGTAATGGGTAGTGGGTTACAGCGGTCCCCGAGGGTGCGAGGTCTCGTATGGAGACTGTGTCCTCCCGCCCGTCCGGGTACGCAATGTAAGCGTACTGGGGGTTGGCGGGAGGACCAGGGGGTCCGTCAGTAGTACCGGCCCTGGGGACGTCAGCCATGGCGGTAACGATGTCCCCGATGTGGACTTCCTTTCTCGTGAGGGGTGGCATTGGTGGCAGTGCAGAGAAGTGACCGAATCGAGTGGAGCGCATCGGGGAGCACCTCCTGCCAGCGGGAGGTCGGAAGGCCCCTAGGGCTAGATTTTCAGTATAGACAGTTTTGGGGCGCTAACCTTAGCGCCCGCCCGAAGTTAGCGCCCGCCCCAAAGTAGCGCCCCGTTGCCGGAAATTCAGTGGCTTCGCCCTAAGAGGTTGGTGGAGCACTAAAAGAGGCGTTCCACTACTATCTTTAGGCGCTAAGCCGGCGGTGCAGAGCGCAACACCTGAGCTCGGGCGCAGCGCACGGCAGACACTCTGGTGCCAGTGAGCTCTTAAAGGGGAAGGGTGCATGGGTTTTTGCAAAGGCAGAGTCTGGGGAGGAGGAGGAGGAGGAGGAGGAGGAGGAGGAGGAGGAGGAGGAGGAGGAGGAGGAGGCGGAGGAGGAGGAGGAGGAGGTGGTGGTGGTGGTGGTGGTGGCTGGAAACATAAATACACCGTTCACAACAACACACTGGATCCTTCCACACAACACATGCAGACTGCCTTTTATAGTGCAGGAGGAGTGCCCTTTAATTTGCGCTCCCCAGGCTGTGTTGCGTTCCATTTTACAAACGCTCTGGACGCCAGCCGCACAATGGGGCGGTCCAACTGAAGTTTGGATTCGGGGCGGCCAAAGGGCGTTGCACGACGATGTGACGTCATTTCCTGCGCGCGCATCCAGGCGGCTGCTAAACTTTGCGCTGGCGCTAACGGGCAACTTAATTTGGGGCGGGGCGCAAACTGCGCTGCGCCCGGGCGCTACACGCATAGCACCCGAAAATCACTTCTCTTAAGGCGCTAACTGCTGGCGCAAGCAACTGAAAATCTAGCCCCTAGACTTTAAGGCTAGTAGGGCGGCCTTCCAAACAGTTGCATTCTCTCTTTCCACCTGTCCGTTCCCCCGGGGGTTGTAACTGGTGGTCCTGCTTGTGGCTATACCCCTAGCGAGCAGGTACTGGCGGAGTTCATCGCTCATAAACGATGAGCCCCGGTCGCTATGGATATAGCTGGGGAAACCGAACAGGGTGAAGAGGCTGTTCAGAGATTTAATGACCGTGGCACTGGTCATGTCCGGGCAGGGGATAGCGAACGGGAACCGGGAGTACTCGCCAATGATGTTGAGGAAGTACACATTGCGGTCGGAGGAGGGGAGAGGCCCTTTGAAATCGACGCTCAGGCGTTCGAAAGGGTGAGTGGCTTTTATCAGGTGGGCTCTGTCTGGTCTATAAAAGTGCGGTTTGCACTCAGCGCAGACTTGGCAGTTCTTGGTCATGGTCCTGACCTCCTCGATGGAGTAAGGCAGGTTGCGGGCCTTGATGAAGTGGAAGAACCTGGTGACCCCGGGTGGCAGAGGTCATTGTGGAGGGCCCTCAGCCTATCGATCTGCGCGCTGGCGCAGGTGCCACGCGATAGGGCATCTGGGGGTTCATTGAGCTTCCCAGGCCGGTACAAGATCTCGTAATTGTAGGTGGAAAGTTCGATTCTCCACCTCAAGATCTTGTCATTTTTGATTTTGCCCCTCTGCTTGTTGTTGAACATAAAAGCAACTGAACGCTGGTCAGTGAGCAGGGTAAATCATTTTCCGGCCAGGTAGTGCCTCCAATGATGCACAGCCTCCACGATAGCCTGGGCCTCCTTCTCGACCGCGGAGTGTCTGGTCTCCGGGCCCTGGAGGGTTCGTGAGAAGAATGCCACAGGTCTCCCCGCCTGATTAAGGGTGGCGGCCAGAGCGAAGTCGGACGCATCGCTTTCCACCTGGAAGGGGATGGATTCGTCCACTGCGTGCATGGTGGCTTTGGCAATGTCTTCCTTGATACGGTGGAAGGCTAAGCGGGCCTCTGCCGTCACGGGAAAAGAGGTGGACTTGATCAGCGGACGGGCTTTGTCTGCATAGTAGGGGACCCACTGAGCGTAGTAGGAAAAAAACCCTAGGCACCTCTTCAGAGCTTTTAGGCAGTGGGGCAGTGGGAGTTCCATAAGGGGACGCATCCGGTCCGGGTCGGGACCGATGACCCCGTGTTCTACAACACAGCCAAGGATGGCGAGGCGGTCTGTGCGGAATATGCACTTCTCCTTGTTATATGTCAGGTTCAGGAGTTGGGCGGTGCGGAGGAATTTCTCGAGGTTTGCGTCATGGTCCTGCAAGTCATGGCCGCAGATGGTCACATTATCTAGGTAAGGGAAAGTGGCCTGCAGCTCATTTTGATCGACCATCCGGTCCATCTCCCTTTAGAAGACGGAGACCCCGTTGGTAACGCCGAAGGGAACCCTAAGGAAGTGATAGAGGCGGCCGTTTGCCTCAAAAGCAGTATACTGGCGGTCTTCAGGGCTGATGGGGAGCTGGTGGTACGCTGATTTCAGGTCAATGGTCGAAAAGACGCGGTACTGCGCGATCTGGTTGACCATGTCAGCTATGCGGGGGAGTGGGTAGGCGTCCAGCAGGGTGTAGCGGTTTATTGTTTGGCTGTAGTTGATGACCAGGCGTTGTTTCTCGCCGGTCTTAACGACCACAACCTGGGCTTGCCAGGGGCTGGAGCTGCCCTCAATAATCCCCTCCTTCAGGAGCCGTTCCACTTCGGTTTTGATGAAAACCCTGTCCCCGGCACTGTATCGCCTGCTCTTTGTGGCGATGGGCTTACAGTCGGGGGTGAGGTTAGCAAACAGTGGGGGGGGTGGGACTCTGAGTGTGGAGAGGCTGCATCTGGTGCGCGGCGGGCAATTTGGAGGCTGCTGGCTGCGGACTGTGAGTGGGGGGAGGGGGCCACCGTACGCCATCGTAACGCTTTTGAGGTGGCACTGGAAATCCAACCCCAGTAGAACGGCAGCGCAGAGGTCAGGCAGGACCAGGAGTTTAAAATTATTGAACACAGTCCCGTCTACTACTAGTGTCACCATGCAGTAGCCGCCAATGTCCGCTGACTGGGACTCGGAGGCCATAGAAATCCGCTGGTGCGCAGGCAGGACTGGGAGAGAGCAACGCCGCACCGTGTCGGGGTGGATGAAGCTCTCTGTGCTCCCGGAGTCAAAAAGGCAGTTTATTGCATGGCCGTTTACCTTAACGTCCATTTTGGACCGAGCTAGCTGGTGCGGTCTCGTTTGGTCCAGCGTCACAGAGGCCAGCGTAGGGGTCGGTGTGTCGCTGCGAGTATCAGATGGGGGGGGGTTGGCGGTCTGCTGCGTCCCGGCTGGTGTCCAAGATGACGGTGTCCATGATTCCCATGTGGCTGGAGTCGTCCAAGATGGCTGCTGCTGCGGTGGTTCGCACATGGCTGGGGTGGCCCAAGATGGCGGCTCGCACGGCCCACACGCGGCGCTGCTGGCATTCGGGGTGGCTTTGGCCTTGCAGACGCTGGCGTAGTGTCCCTTTTTCCCGCAGCCCGAGCAGGTCGCATTCTTCGCCGGGCAGCGCGCTCTGGGGTGTTTGGCCTGGCCACAGAAGTAGCATTTCTGGCCTTGGGATACTGCTGTCTGGCTTTGGGACACTGCTGCAGTAGTTGGGCCGTTGTTGGGCTGTGGCTGGGGTGGCACGGTGCTATGGGGCTGTCCTACCGTGTCCCAGGTTGTCGTTCCCCGCGGCGTCCACGGTGCAGAGGAGTAGGCATCCATGCCCCGGAAGGCTGCGTCCAGCGTTAGTGCGATGTCGGAGGCTTTGTCGAGGGTGAGGTCACTCTGCTCCAGCAGTCGCTGTCGGGTGTAGTTGGACCTGTGGCCCGCTACGAAGGCATCCCGGATCAGTTCCTCCGTGTACTTAGTGGGCGTTACCGCCTTACACCCACAGGCCCGGCCAAGCACGGACAGTGCTTGGAGGTATTCCTCAGTCGATTCCCCAGGTTGTTGCTTGCGACTCCCCAGAAGGTGCCTAGCGTATACTTCGTTCACAGGGCGCGTGTACTGGGTCTTGAGGAGCTGGAGGGTGGCTGTGTACGAGGTCGCGTCCCGGATGACTGAGTACACTCGGTGGTTCACCTTGGAGAACAGGACAGACAGTTTGTCCGCATCCGTTTCGACCGCAGTGGAGGCAGTCAGGAATGTCTCGAAGCATGTGAGCCAGTGAGCAAACTTGGTGGAAGCGTCCGCTTCCCGACTGTCCAGGTCCAGGCATGCTGGTGTGAGGATCTTCTCCATTATAAAAAATTTAGTTAATAAAATTGATGCGCCATCAATTACTCAAAAGACTGAGGTTGAGCGAGTAACAATCAGGCTTTTATTAACTAAAGAATGAAGGTCTTGTCTCGAGTGGTCGACCCGTCCAGAATACTAAGGGACTGGGAGGTAGTCACTTATATACCTGGAATAGTGGCAGGAGTCAGCCGAGGCATGTCCAGACCTGTACCTAGTGGAATACACATACAGACACAGACAGGTATGACAGTGGTTTACCACACAGGCATTCCTCTGACCTGCCCTATAGAATAGATTCCAGTTATACCTTCTATATTCATGTTCCATTTTATTGTCACAATTGACATGTGCTTGTTCTCTTTTTAAAAGATTGCTTGGTTCCCTAATGCTGCTTAGCTCTCTTAATGGTTTGGTTGGCAAGAGCACCACCCAGTGCAATACAGAGCCATGCAGCCGCAGAAGGAGCCAGATTCAATCCCTAGTTTATGCTGAGTTATCTGACCTCAGCTCAGTTGAGAGCAGGTGATGCTACAATTGTTCCCACTGTAATGTATTATCACATGGTTTGTCACATGGCTTAGTATGAGCATGCTCAGTTCGCTCTGGCCTAATAAAGCAAGCACATGGACTAACAACCCATCGTGTCTCTGTCCTTCATTTGTTCTACCCACATATATTACATTTTGGTGCCAAGGATGGGATCCCAAAGCCATTTTTAGGGATCATGGAAGGACACAGTGCTCAACCTTAGAGTGGACAAGTTTAAGGTGAATTGTGACACCTAAACTGAATTTTTGCAATGTTTTACCGTTAATGCTCATGCAGAATCATCTGTGCTTTGCCTTCGTGTATATATGTATATACACAGCAACAGCGGCATTGATTCTCACAGGTACACAGGTAGCGGCTGAGTCACTGTTCAATGGGATCGGGACAATCATGGTCGCACCTACAGGATTCATTGGAAGCCTCAGCATGTATGACCGAGCTCACGAACCATTCAGTTCTTACATTGAGCGATGGAGATGTTTTTTAGGACCAATAACATTATTGAGTAGATGCAGATGAGAATGTTCAAGCTCAAAATAAAGTAATTCGTGAACTGAAAAAAGCAGTTTTTCCAACAGATATTGGGCCAGATGTCTATGGAATGTTGACAAACCTACTCGCACCAGGGAAAGTGAAGACATTGTTGAGAATCTCAAGGACCATTTCGATCCAAAGCCATTAGAAATCACAGAGAACTATAAGTTTGGTACCAGAAACAAAGTGAAACCATCAGTGAGTACATTGTAGCTCTTAAGAACCTGTCTTTGCATTGTAACTTCGGCTCATTTCTGGATCGTGCATTACGATATAAGTTTGTGTGTGGACTGGTGGATGAGCGCACACAGTCCCAGTTACTGAACATTTCGAACCTAACATTTGACATAGCATGCAAAATTGCCCTATCTATGGAGATGGCATCTAAGAATGCTGGGGAGCTCCATCCAACACAAGTGACTAGTGCAGCTGAGGCCTACAGTCACAAAGCCACCGCCAAACCTAAAGCTATGAGACCGAGTCAAAAGCATGTTGGTGAGAGCAGTTCAGTGAATTGTTATTGCTGCAATGGAAATCACTCACCACAGTCCTGCCAATGCAGAAATACGAAGTGTTTTCACTGCCAGAAGCAAGGCCATATTTCAACAGCTTGCAGAGCTAGATCTAAAGCAGGAAGTAAGAACCATTCTAGTGGCAATGCAAAGCAGTGACAACAAAAGGGAGGAATTCACAATATTGAAGTGAACACACCTGATGTTGAAGAACTAGGCATCTACAGTATCTATGCCACCAGCGGCAACGCTAGTAGTCATGAGAAAGACTTTCGTACAAAACATTTGATCAACGAGCAATATATTGATGTGTATCGACACGGCGGCGGACTGCTCTGTCATGAGTAAGGACACATATAAGAGAAAGTTTAATCAAATACCACTTACAAAGAGTACCGTAGAGTTAAAACCTACTCCGGAGAAAACCTAGAGACATGTGGACAAATAGAATGTACAGTTCAACACTATGGCCAGTCAGTAAAGCTGCCTATTACTGTAGCAAACTACAACCACAGGCCAACTCTCATGGGAAAGGCTGGTTGAGAAAGTTAAAACTAGACTGGAAAAACGTCTTCAGTGTAGATGCTTCAAGCGACTCGACACAATGCTGAACAAGTATAAAAGCATATTCACAGACAGTTATGAGGGCATCACTGGGTATGACGTGCATATCTGCATCAAGTCCAATGCAAAGCCTATCTATTGTAAGGCAAGGCCGGTCCCCATGCGTTGAAAAGTCAGGTGGAGGAAGAGCTAGCGAAGCTCAGAAGAACGGAGTGCTAGTAAAAACTGACAAAAGTGAATGGGCTACTCCAATTGTGGTAGTGCCCAAAGGAGACAAAACTGTACACTTGTGCGGTGACGACAAAGTTACTAGCAACCAAGCAGTTGACGATGAGCAGTACCCGTTACCTACACCACAAGATTTGTATACAGCACTCTCCGGGTCAAAGATTTTCTCCAATCTGTCGCACGCTTACACTCAGCTGAATGTTGACAAAGAGACTCAACAGTACCTCACCAACACACACAAGGGACTGCACTCATACACCAAGCTGCCGTATGGTGTAAAGTCCTCCCCAAAATCTTCCAGGCTACAATGGATAAGATTTTGCAAGGAATTCCAAATTGCTTATGCAATCAAGTCGATGTGCTGATTGCAACAAGCAGCAAGGAAGAAAATCTAGAAGTGTTAGATATAGTGCTTCAAAGGTTGAATGCTCACAATGTCAAATTGAAAAGGAGCAAATGTGCTTTTGTTCAGCCCGAGGTTGTGTACCTTGGTCTGAAAGTTGATGCAAATGGCTTGCAACCAGTGAAGGAAAAGGTTGATGCTGTCATCAATGCTCCAAAGCCACAGAACGTGTCTGAGTTAAGATCTTTCCTTGGACTGGTCCAGTACTACACACACTTCTTACCTGTATTTGAGAGGGGAATACATACAATTTTTTAAGGGGAAAGCAGTGTAATGTATTATCACATGGTTTAGTATGAGCATGCTCAGTTCGCTCTGGCTTAATAAAGCAAGCACATGGACGAGCAACTCATCGTGTCTTTGTCCTTCATTTGTTCTACCCACATATATTACACCCACTGACGTAAGAAAACTACTAGGCACTTGGTCTAAGCGTTAAACAAAGCTTTAATCAACTGTTTTACAACATGGAGATCTAGTTGTGTCCTTCACTAGTTCCTGTTAAAGAATGTCCTGAGCAAGCTGGGCCCGTGCCCGAGTATTTATACTCTCCCTGGACAGCGCCACCAGCAGGCCGCCCAGTATTATTTCATAAGTAATTTCCCATGAATGACAAGATTCATGTCACCCACTGTCCCTGGAAGTTATGCTCCAGTTGTATAAAGCTCTAGTCAGACCCCCATCTTGAGTACTGCGTTCAGTTCAGGGCACCACACCTCAGGAAGGATATATTGGCCTTAGAGGGGGGTGCAGAGCCAGAAAGATATTGGGACTAAAACGGTTAAATTATGAGGACAGGTTGCATAGACTAGGCTTGTATTCCCTTGAGTATAGAAGATTAAGGGGTGATCTAATTGGGGTGATGATTAAAGGAGTTGATAGAGTAGATAAAGGGAAACTATTTCCTCTGGTGAGTGAGTCCAGAACAAAGGGCATAACCTTAAAATTAAAGCTTGGCCATTGAGGGGTGATGTCAGGAAGCACTTCTTTATACAAAGGGTAGTGGAAATCTGGAACACTCTTCCCCCAAAAAGCGGTTAAGGCTGGGGGTCAATTGAAAATTTCAAAACTGAGATTGATAGATTTTTGTTAGGCAAGGGAGTTAAGGGTTACAGAACTAAGGCGGGTAAATGGAGTTAAGATACAGATCAGCCAAGATCTAATTGAATGGTGGAAAAGGCTTGAGGGGCTGAATGGCCTCCTCCTGCTCCTACATCCCTATGTTCCCTGGGCTAGGGAGGGGCAAAAGTGAGCAGGGTCCCTTCTCCTGACTGCCACCCAGTGACCTGTATTGGAAGTGCATGTGTGAAGATGCCAAGTGAGGGCAGGATGGTCTTGGTTCTAATGCACCCCATGGGCATTAGTCACCACCACTCAACACCAAGCTAACAAATGAAGAATGGCCACTTAGGTGAGGTACTTGGAAAGTTACCACATGTCTGACCGCAGTATTAATCCATCTCCTTGAGGAGCGGCGCTGAGCAAAAATGAACATTGTGGAAATCGTGGCTACTTGATGTTACAGTGAAAAAATCGGCTTCTGATTGGTTGGCTTGAAATATCTGCCAATTAAACTGAGAGACGCCCAGCCACAGAAAGCGAGGTGAACCAGAAGCCCAGGGGTGGCTCAGTCTAGACTGTATTCAAAAGCAGGGAAACATCCTGGGCAAGGGAGGCTTATAATCAAGAAAGAGGACCATCACTGGAGAGCCAGCCTGCTAAATGGAGAATTGAACCTTTTTTTGGCTAGTGCTGTGTCAGTTATCACAGTGGGGCAGTGTTCAGTAATGCTAGCCAGGATTGCGCACAGTGTCTACAATGAATGTGTTCATTGTACCAGCTGCAAATTACAAGTCCCGTCTCACCATTTCCTTATGCCCTGCGAGACGACACAGAGCTTAAGACGTCTGTGCAGGAAACTGACAATCAGTAAGTGTGCTGCTAAAAAAAAAATCCAGAAACAACACATAATTAGTAATGAACATACTAATTGACTTAAATGAGACAAGTCTGAAAATGTGGCAGTGTTTCTTTTTTCAGATCTGAGCTTGGACACTCTAGGAGGAACTCCAACTGTCATGTTATTTTTACACTGATGTCAGACCAGGAGAGAGCTCGGTGTGTCAATGGCTACGTGCAATGGCGGGACACCTCTTCCATCAGTTGGATTTTACATGTTTAGACAGTGTGGGTGGCAGTATCTACATTGTCAACATACTTGAATTAATTACAGGTTGGTTTTTAACCTGGCCAAGAGGTCCAACAAGCCTCCTCGGCACTTTTTGCACCCAGGACAAGTTGAGAAGGTTGATAAAAAGCATATCCTTAGCTTTATAAATAAAGGCATAGAGTACAAAAGCAAGGAAGTTATGCTAAACCTTTATAAATCACGGGTTAGGCCACAGATGGAGTAGTGCGTCCAATTCTGGGCATCACACTTTAGGACGAATATCAAAGCCTTAGAAAGGGTGCAGAGGAGATATTCTCGGATGGTACCAGGGATGAGGGACTTCAGTTATGTGGAGAGACTGGAGAAGCTGGGATTGTTCTCCTTAATGCAGAGAAGGTTAAGAGGAGATTTAATAGAGGTGTTCAAAATTATGAAGGGTTTTGATAGAGTAGATAGGGAGAAACTGTTTCCACTGGTAGGAGGGTCGGTAATCAGAGGACACAGATTTAAGATCATTGGCAAAGGAAGCAGGGAGGAGATGAGGGAAAAAAATGACACTGCATGTTGCTGTGATCTGGAATGCGCTGCCTGAAAGGGCGGTGGAAGCAGATTCAATAGTAACTTTCAAAATGGATATGGATAAAAACTTGAAGGGGAAACATTTGCAGGGCTTGTGGGGAAAGAGCAGGGTGGTGGGACTAATTGGAGAGCTCTTACAAAGAGCCGGCACAGGCACGATGGGCCGAATAGCCTCCTTCTGTGTTGTATCATTCTATGAATTTATGTTTGACACAGAATTTGTAAAGTCTGTAGGTATTATGGCGAATTAATACACAGACTACAAGAGTAACTTTAACAGGACTTTACTATTCGAAGGTCAGGGCGAATCTGCCCAATAAATCCTGACACAGCACTTATATACCGGTGTGGTCACCGTTGGTATTACAGTATACAGCAGCCAAGATAAAGTAGTGCCACACCTAAAATAGTTCTCTTAAAGGTGAACGGTTACATACAATAGTTCTCTTAAAGGTAGAACAGTTACATACACTACAATCCTCCCTTTTTAGCTTACAACATACTTATTCCCCATTAAACATAACATCATAACATATATCCAACTTCATGTTAAAACAGTTCACAGATGTAGTCTCTGCGGAAACAGTTCACAGATTCAGTCTCTGCGGGAAACAGTTCATAGATTCAGTCTCTGCGGAAAACAGTTCACAGATTCAATCTCGGTGGATGCGCCTTCCGTGCTTCTTGACTCGGTCCTGACAACACCTCAGTGGTGTAGCAGTTCCCTGTGGTGTAGTCGGTTCACATTGCTGGAGTGACTCATCCAATAGTCCTTCACTGGACTTAACAGCTTGAACTTCCATCCTTCTGAACCAGCATTGTTGGCTTGTAAAAACTTGAGTACCTTGGGAAGTTTTTCTACTTCCAAACTGATTTGGCTCCGTTCGAAGGGACCCTGTGTGTGATCTAGTAGTGATGATGATGGTCCAGATGATCATCATCTTCTGCTTCGTCTTTTCCTTTTCTGCTTCTTGGAGACTCTCTGGGCTCCACTGTCAGCTGCCAGCTGCATGCACAGTTCCTCCTTCTCGTCCTCCTTTTTCCGTAGTAGCGCCACCATCTCCCGATGTTCCTTAGACTTTTTGTGATTCTTCATGGTTTCTGCACTTTGGGAGTTTTCATCACAAGCTGGGCAGAACAGGTCATCGTAATATTCGATGTTGTCCAACAGGTCATGGT
Source organism: Somniosus microcephalus (assembly GCF_052327205.1). Taxonomy (NCBI): domain Eukaryota; kingdom Metazoa; phylum Chordata; class Chondrichthyes; order Squaliformes; family Somniosidae; genus Somniosus; species Somniosus microcephalus. The sequence continues at coordinate 112,109,183 of NC_141001.1, read as the reverse complement.
AATGTTTGGTGTCATCTTGAGCTAGGCCAGTGAGAGGGTCTTCTATTTCCTCCGTACCCAGCTGGACATTAGCCAGCTTTTGTTCCAAATCCAGACATCTTTCCTGAAGAGACTTCTTCAGGCGTTCAGCTTCATCCAGCTTTTTCTGGGCTTCCTGCAAGTCTTTTACTAATGACGTCATTTGTGATTTCAATACTTCAACTTCATTCGGAGATTGGTTGATCGGACTATTCAATCCCTCTACTGCAGCAGCTGTTTCAACCTTCTGTTGTTCAACATTGACGTGAGTCAGCGTACTTTTGGCATCCAAGGGTTGCTCTGCTGCCATCTTCTCAGTCTGTGTTGCAACCTCAGCTATTTCAATAACTTTTGGGAGCTCCAAACCCCTCTCCTTTGAAGATTTAAACTCCTGTTCAATTTGTTCCCATTTCAGAGTCTTGTCCTTCAGCATATGAAGGAGTTGGCTGACCGTTAACTCCAAACCCCTCTCCTTTGAAGATTTAAACTCATGTTCAATTTGTTCCCATTTCAGAGTCTTGTCCTTCAGCATATGAAAGAGTTGGCTGACCATTAACTCTTCTGACCTCATACGTTTCCCAGTAGCTGCAGGGCTGTTTATAACCTTGCCCTGGGGCTCCTTTGCTGTTTCTACTTCGCCATCATCCGCAGCCTCCACCATTCGAATTTCCCCACTTGAATCGTCCGGTGATGCTGCACCCAACTTCAGTAGGAGCTCGGAGTTCATAGCGACCAAATCAGTCTCTGAAACCGAATCAGCTTTGATTCGTTTGGCCTCCTTGCCCCGACGGTTTGTGTGCTCCTGCTCCTTTTTCTCCATCAGCTGTTTCTGTTGTCTTTCCAGGTTCTCCCACTCTGTGTCACAGAAATTTTTCATTGCTTTCATCTCTTGCTCGAGACGGCAACTCAATTGTTCTAATTGCTGTTGTAATTTGAAATGGAGTTGAGTTCGAGCCCGGTGTTCCTCAGAATTGTGCATATCTGTAAACTGGACAGACTCAGAATTCTCTGTCAAACTATGTTGTTGTTGTTCAGTGGAATTCTGTTCTGAAACTTTGTTCTCCTCTGAAGCATTAGCATTTATGCACTCCTTCGTTTTTCCAACCTTCGTCAGCAAGTCCATTTTAAACTTGTCTTTCGCACCTGGGCTGGTCTTATCGTCATCCGTTTCAGAGTCTGAGCTGATTGTCTTCACCGAGTTCTCACTCATTATTGCTTTTAAATAGTGCCATTCCATGTTTATTTCCCAGATCCACTCCCGTCCCAGAAGTGGTGGACCTCCCTCAGGTAGTACATATAAATACATTCCTTGGTGTTCTTTGCCCCTGTCTCTCACCTTGACTTTTATCTTTCCCATGGGGTATACTTTCTGCCCCGTGTATGTCTGCAATACGATCTTGGTATCTCTCAAGGGTATGTGTGAGAATAGCCGGTTGTAATCCCTTCGATTTATGACTGATAGGGCTGATCCTGTGTCCAATTCCATTTTCACTTGGACTCCGGCTATTTTTAGCATGACCCAGATAGTTTGCAGGTCAGCTTCCTTACTCACATTGTGAATTCTCAGACTACCCAGTTCCTGAACGGTTGGGTCTGAATCCGAATTCTGTTCATCTGAACTCTTCTCAGCCACCTTGTGTACCTTATTGTACTTTTCCTGCGGTGACTTTTTTTTGTTGTTGTTGGTCTTCTTTCCTGACCGGTATACCTTAGCTATGTGACCAAGTTTGCTACATTTTCTACATTCCTGGTTTTTAAACCAGCATTGGTTCTGGTCGTGTGTTGTCTTCCCACAACGATAACATTTCGATGTACCCGAAGTAATTTGATCCACACTGAGTACCGCTGCCTTCAGCTGCATTTCCGCTGTGCCTCTCGCTGCGGCTTCGTGCGATGCTGCAATAAGGACAGCCTTATCAAGTGTGAGATCGTTCTCTTCTAGCAGACGCTTTTGTGTTCCTTCCTTCGACAACCCGCACACGAACTTGTCTCTCAATGCCTCTGTCAGATTTTCCCCAAACTGGCAGTATTTCGCTAGTCTACGCAGTTCGACCAAGTATTCCGCGTTGCTTTCCTCTTTCCGTTGCGTTCTCGCATAGAATTTGAATCGTTCCGCCAACATCAGTGGTGTGGGGTTCAAATGATCCTTCAGGACAGCAACAATATTAGCGAAAGTCTGATCCGCCGGTTTAGCTGGTGATAGAAGATGCTTCAATAGCCCGTATGTCTTTGCCCCCATTGCGTTTAATAATGTGAGAGCTTTATCATCACCTGCTATCTTATTGGCCTCACAATATATCTCGATACGTTCTACGTACGTGGCCCAATCTTCCACCTCGGAATCGAAGTTGTTGATGTTACCATGCTTAGGCATCTTCACTATCTCTCACTATCTTTCTGCGAAACAAACACGAAATTTTTCTTTAACTTTTTTTTTTTCAAAATGGCGGTTTCCCGCGCTTGTCTTCTTTCCCCGCCCACTTTCAAAATGGCGGTTTCCCGCTTCTGTCGTCTTCCCCGCCTACTGGCGGCTTCCCGCGTTTCTTCCCCTGGCGGGAGGGATAAGCTTTTCCCTCGGGCGACGACCGCTGGCTTTCGGGGTTCGCAGCCTGCGCGTCAGCTTCAGTGCGTTCCTTGTTCCCTTTTCTCGGCAGGGCAACCGGCGCTGGGTACAACCCGTTGACGGCGAACAGTTTCAGCCGCTGGGCTGGATCTCGCTCAGTCTCCCTCGCTCGGGCTCTGTTGTTCCCTTTTCTCGGCAGGGCAACCGGCGTTGGGTACAACCCGTTGACGGCGAACAGTTTCAGCCGCTGGCTGGATCTCGCTCAGTCTCCCTCGCTCGGGCTCTGTCTCTCCCGCTCGCTCGGGCTCTGTCTCTCCCTCAGCGGCTTCCAATCGCGCCTCCCAGCCCTCTCGCAGTCCAGTGCTTTCCTCCCCGGCTGCGGCTGAGTTCTCCGTGATTTATTTATTTTTATATCTTCCCGCGCCTTACGATCCCGGTCGCAGCGCTTCGTGGCCTTGGTCGCTGCCCGGCCTTTTTCACTCCAATCGCGCCTCCCAGCCCTCTTGCAGTCCGGTGCTTTCCTCCCCGGCTGCGGCTGAGTTCCCCGCGGTTTATTTATTTTTATATCTTCCCGCGCCTTACGATCCCGGTCGCAGCGCCTCGTGGCCTCGGTAGCTGCCCGGCCTTTTTCGCCGGTCGCGGTCTAGCTGTCTCACGACGCCGTTGCGTCTCCCAGCCCGCTTATACCGCGGCTTCCGTGCTCCACGCTGCCCCAGTCTCAGCGCCTCTGGGCCCGACTTCTGTCCGGCTCCTTTCCCCCGACCGTGGTCGAGTTCACCGCCCTTATCCTCCGTTTATTTTTTTTATTTTCCCTTTACTCACAGTCACCGTGGCCGACTTGCTTCTCGTGCTGATCGGCTCACTCACCACCGTGGCAGAAGGGAGAAACAGTGCCTGTTGCTGATGGAAGGCTTCGTGTCTGAATTCTTCCTTCTTCCTTGCTCTGCAGACTCGAGTTTTCTCTCAGCAGAACGACGAGGGCGGGTGCCTCTTCTCGACGCTCGTTAACTGCTTCGGAAGTATTGTTGCCGCAGGGTAAGATCGAACTCGTCGCCACTGTAAAGTCTGTAGGTATTATGGCGAATTAATACACAGACTACAAGAGTAACTTTAACAGGACTTTACTATTCGAAGGTCAGGGCGAATCTGCCCAATAAATCCTGACACAGCACTTATATACCGGTGTGGTCACCGTCGGTATTACAGTATACAGCAGCCAAGATAAAGTAGTGCCACACCTAAAATAGTTCTCTTAAAGGTGAACGGTTACATACAATAGTTCTCTTAAAGGTAGAACAGTTACATACACTACAGAATTGGAGTTACATTCCATGCAATGCTAAACTGAAGCAGTGTGAGACTCCCTCTTCCAGGGAGTTTTACTCTTTTTCACTCCTGAATCAGGTCTGTTCCTGATTGAATTTACAGTTAAACTTTAGCCTTGGTGCAAAATGGAGACTTCTTTGGAACGACACTAAAGTTATAATGAAAAGGCATCCTCACACTCCAATCCGTTAGCTTATGCAGAATTGTATTGGTTTGTAGGCCAATCAATAACCCCTTCTCATGGGCTTGAATGATAATGAGTTCAAGAGCAGGGAGAAGTTAAATGTCCTAAACTGAATGATGAACTGAGTCTGGCTGCTTCCAAATCCTGCTTGATGACAGATCATATACTTTGGTTAGTGTGACATTATGTATATGATTTACTATAAAATAAGACATAAACGGGTCACTCTGTTTCTATCCCTTTAAGAATTCCTGAAGCTTTTCTGTTCCATGTCAAATCATTTTAATCCATATTTCAAAACACACCATCAATAATTACACTTTCAATGTGTGTAGTCTTTGTTCTTACAGCCTAATATTAATAAGAATGTGGATCAACCAGTAACAGTAGAAAGGTAAAATCTTCAGAAGAACTTCAGCATGCACACTGTCTGTGCTAAACTCCCAAGTGGAACTGCCTCCACACTGTTATTCAGTAACCATGACTGAAGTGAAAAAGGTATTTTGCGGTCTTACGTTTTCTTGAGCATGTTTGTGATATCCGGTCCTGTAACCGTTAATATCCTGGACTTGTCTTGCTCCCCATTCTTCAGAACCTTTATTCTCACAGGCGTGTATCCATCTCGACTTTTCTGGGCTGGCTTTATCAGTGATGGAGCATTGGGGAGAAGGGACCCTTCAATCGGCCAATCGTATTCCTAGTTTTAAAGGTAAAGATATATATATATTTTTTTACACACAATGTTAATTTACCTGTAAATCTACCGCAACGTTCTTTTTGAAAACATGCGCGAATCTCCTGTGGCATTGCTCATAGCTAGGCTGAGTCTGCAGCTTGGTAGTGATGTTGAGCTGCCGTTCTGGCCTGCTCCTTTAAGACTCAGCTACGTCATCCACGCCCCCCCTCCCCCACCACCACCCCCCCCGCCCTTGTGAGGAAATGCTCCAAATAGATAAATCCAGATAATTATAGCTGCTTGTAAACTCATGAGGTCAATGAGAGGGGAATTACAACTGCTCGTAAATGTTAGGTTGCATGTCAGTGATTGGCTTCCTTGCTTTGTTTTAATAGATTGTTTTGCATCCGTTCAGCATGCCTTCAGGTGCCTAGGCCCTAAGCTCTGGAATTCCCTCCCTAAATCTCTCTGCCACTCTATCGCTCCCTCATCCTTTAAGACGCTCCTTAAAACCTACCTCTTTGACCAACCTGTCATAATTTCTCTTTATGTGGCTCGGTGTCAAATTTTGTTTGGTAACGCTCCTGTGAAGCATCTTGGGATGTTAACGCTACAATATAAATGTAAGTTGTTGTTGTTGTAACAAAGCGTGGCGCTTTGAAGCGTAATGGTTGTAGTGCGACAGGTGTGTGCTGGATACAAGTCTTTTGTATAGAACTAGCAGATCTCCTGTAGCATTGCTCACAGCAAGTTGGAAGCCTGAAGTGTGATGGCTAAAGTGAAGTTGAAATTAATCTTATGCTTATAGAAAGTACGTGCTACATGCAAGGCTTTTGATACAAGTCTAACAGATCTCTCGTAGGTCATGGTGGGTTAGAGGATACAATGCTTTCCCACACCTGTAACCAGGCAAAGGATCTCCCTTTGGTGGATTTCATTGTGTCACCTACAGTGATGTGAAAGGTAAATAAAAGAAACGTCACGCAAAGCGTAGTAGAAGTCTGGAACTCTTGCCCCCAATAAACTGCTGAGGCTAGGCGAATTGTGATTTTCAAGACTGAGAGTGACAGATTTTTATTAGGGATATGGATTAAAGACGGGTAAATGGAGTTGAGGTACAGATCAGCCATGATCTTGTAGAATGGCGGAACAGGTCGTGGGGCTGAATGGCCTACTCTTGTTCCTATGGTTGGAAGAAAGCTTCGAGGAGCAAGGATGGGTGCCAGTTACCTGGCGCCCTGTGGGCGCTCTAAGAGGTTAGAGGGTGCAGGGTTAATTCGGTCAGTGGTCACAGATCACAGTGGGAAGATGAGATAGCCAAGCTGGTAGGCTGAAGGCCGAGGAGCAGGTAATTGATCCAGTGGCAATCTGGCTGTCACAAACGGTTGAGTGGGTATGGACGATTGCTGGGCATAACCAGAGCACACAGAGCAGGTGGGGAGCATTTGCACCACTGCTCAAGGCTGAAATTGGGCTGCAGCAAACAGGTCAGCTGGTTAGTTGAGGGCCCCAAGGCCTCACTCACCTGGTAAAATACCTGATTTTTTAAAAAAGGCCAAAACTTTAAAATCATCTAAACATAGATTGGGAAAACAAAATCACGAGCAAACCTGGACTTGCACCACAACACTACCTAGTATTCAAAGGTTTATAATTACAGCCTCATGGCACAGCACTCCTAGTTACCAAGGCTGCAACTATCATCTGCAATTACAGTATGACAGGCAAATGTTGACAGTGTTTTTCCATTATAAAATGCTGACATTGGGTTTTTCCAATATAAATGTTGCCATAAAAAGCATAACTCAAAAGACATATCATACTCAAGATTTCTAATATATGATAATCACACACAACTCAACCTACTTAACATCAACTGAGCATTCTTTCATTAGTACTACCTTTCTCAATGAAAACTTTATCTAGTGAGTCTATCTGCATCATGTTAGTAACGGTACTTGCTATAGGCAGTGATTGACCACAGGATCCTCACCCTGCTGTGTATTTTGGCTATTGGAGGCGGAAATGAGGGGAAGTTCACCCCCTAAATGCCTTAAAAAAGGATTGGGGACTACATTTATCCCAGAAAAATCAACAGTTAAAGAGCACTGTATATGACTGCCCAATGTTTCTGTACAATCTGCAGTAGTGCCAGTAAGGCCTCCACTTCCATTAATTTTTATCCAATTTAATCTACTTCAAAACTTATGTAAAATCAGGAACATCCTGGGGTCTGTCTTGACTGCATTCACTTACTCACAGAGTTTTGTATCCACCTATTTTATTTATGATATATTAAAGTCTTATGTATAGTGCAGTCTTCCTATATTATTTCCGGTCACATTTTAGCTGTGACTCTTCAGCTGCCACAGTTTAGCACACCCTCTTACTCACCCATAAGCAACATTGCAGGCGATTTGCCACTATATGTAGAATTGTCTTGTATCTGGCACATGTCTGCCATACTGTGACACAGATGCAAAACAATCTTTTAAGAAAGGAGCAAGAGAGCCAGTCATTTCAACCTGGGTGCTTCTGACCTTGGGGAAGAGCCAGAGATTTACAATTGACTTTGAATCTCAAGAGAAACAAACAAACGCTGACCCTGCAATTGACCTCAGAACTTTAGTAGCATGATAATACATTGTCTGTTACACGGTATAACATCTCTGTCCACATATAAAGCACTGGGAACAATAGCATGTGAAATCCACTGGTTTCTTTCAAAATAAAGAATCTGAGAAGTTCAGGGACCAAATGTATCTAGTAAGAGAAACCCTTTCTACTGCATCCTAATTAAAATGTATTCTTTTTAGGAAGGATTTGTAATATTTTTCATTAGCACAACATCACAGAGAGACAGGAAGAGACACAAGATCAGAATCAATCATTAATTAACATTCCGCATTAGGTTTTTCAGCCAGTTAAATGGCTATGTGGAAAGGTTTAACATTTCAATTTGTGCAATAAAAAGGTCAATGTTCACAGTTACATATTAAATTGTCCCGTTCTGTATTAAAACCCTTGCCTACTAAACAGCATACAGCAGCACCATTATTCTGATCTGGAACTTTGCTTCAGCAATGACAAGGCAATTAATAGTTTGATCATGCAAAAAGAGATCCTTGTACTGGGGCAATATTACGTGGAGATTGGTGAGAGGTTTTAATGAACAGGCTGGGTTTCTTTTCTCTTGAAAAAAGAAGACTGAGGGGTGAGCTAATAGAGGTCTTTAAAATTATGAAAAATGTTGATAGAGTGGATACAGAGAGAGTGTTTCCACTTGTGGGGAAGAGCATAACTAGAGGCCATCAATATAAGAGTCACCAAGAAATCCAATAGGGAATTCAAAAGAAACTTCTTTACCCAAAGAGTGGTGAGAATGTGGAACTCGCTACCACAGGGAGTGGTTGAAGCGAATAGTATCGATGCATTTAAGGGGAGGCTAGATAAGCATATGAGGGAGAAGGGAATAGAGGGTTACGCTGATAGAGTTATACGAGGAAAGACGGGGGGAGGCTCAAGTGCAGCATAAACGCTTGCATGGACTGGTTGGGCCGAATGGCCTGTTTCTGTGTCATATATCCTATGTAATATTACCTAGAGCTCATCCCTTCTCTCTCCACCTGTAGAAACCATCTCTACAATCAAGCTTTTGGCCACCTCGCCTGATTTGCTCCTTCCTAGCCCAACCTCTGTTTACAAGCACCTTGGGGTGTTTTCTTGCCTTAAAGACACTAGCAAGAGTTTTCTGCTTCCATGCTAGCCGGCTTGTGGTTTTCCTGTCTATACTGGGAATCTGGAACTCTCTCCACCAAAAAGCTGTTGAGGCTGGGGGTCAACTGAAAATTTCAAAACTGAGATTGATAGATTTTTGTTGGGTAAAGGTATTAAGGGATATGGAACCAAGGCGTGTAAATGGAGTTGAGGTACAGATCAGCCAGCAACTAACTGAACGAACAGGCTCGAGGGGCTGAATGGCCTACCCCTGCTCCTATTGAAATGAATAGTGGGGCGGGGGGGACTGCTGGATGGTGGGGGCACAAATAGAAAAGTCTGGCCACTTTATCAATGCAAGTTGTTGCTGTACATGATATCAATGAGAATCGGTGGCTGGCACCATATTTTCTTGCACAACTTGTTTTGTTTCCCTTATATATATCAAGAAACCCAAACTCCATATAGCTACACATACTTTCAAAGTAATGAATCACACCTCTTTTATATATAAAACACTTCATGGCTGAATCCTAATAGTGTGCTAATTATCTCCCAAGTTCTTCTTAATATCCAACACACTCAATGGGCAGGATTATACTGTCTACTGTACACAATCCATGGCAAGAACATCCTTCCTCAGATAAGGTGACCAAAACTGCACACAATACTCAAGGTGTGGTCTCACCAAGGCCCTGTACAACTGCAGCAAAACATCCTTGCTCCTGTACTCGAATCCTCTCGCTATGAAGGCCAACATACCATTTGCCTTCTTAATTGCCTGCTGCACCTGCATGCTTACCTTCAGCGACTGGTGCACAATGTAGTGTATGTACCCGTCTATCTTTAAGGGAACTATTGAATGTAACCGTTCACCTTTAAGGGAACTACTTTAGGTGTGGCACTATTTGTTTGGCTTCTGTATACTGTAATACCGATAGTGACCACACCAGCATATAAGTGTTGTGCCAGGAGTTATTAGGCAGATTCGCCCGGACCTTCGAATAGTAAAGACCTGTTTGTTTGTTACTTCTGAAGTCTGTGTATTTATTAACTGCACAACCCACAGACTTTACAGTGGCGACGAGTCCGATCGTACCCTGCGGCAAGATTACCAAAGCAAGAAGAGCGTCGAAGAGAGGCAACCGCCCTCGTCGTGCTGCTGGAAGAAAACACGAGGCTGCAGCAGGAGAAAGGTGGAAGACTTTAGCAACAAAAGCTTCCATTAGCAACAGGCACTGACTACCCTTCTACCACGGTGTGGAGTGAGCCGATCAGCAGGGAACAAGGCGGCCGAAGAGACTGTGAGTAGGGGAAGGTGTAGAAGTATCAGGAGGATAAGGGCAGAGCACTCGACCTCGGTCGAGGGGGAGCTGTGCCGGCCAAAAGTCGGGTCCAACGGCGTCGGGTGACAGCCGGACCGCGATCGGCGGGAACAATCCGGGCAGCGACCGCAGCCACGAAGCGCTGAGCCTGCGAGTAGGCGCGGGAAGAGAAACCCAGCCGCAGCCGGGGAGGGAAACACCGGTCTGCGAGAGGGCTGGGGAGGCGAACGGGAACCGTGCGGGTGAGAGCCGGGTGCGGAGAGAGAGACTGCGAGGAGCCAGTCCAGCGGCTGAGCTGTTCTCCACCAACGGGGTACTCAGAGCCGGCAAAACCGAACGTGCGGGAGTGGGTGAGAGACACAGCCGAAAACGGGGTGAGAGACTGCGCGAGAGCCAGTCCAGCGGCTGAACTGTTCTCCACCAACGGGGTACCCAGGGCCGGTAGCACCGAACGTGCGGGTGAGAGAGCGACAGAGCCGGGTACGGAGAGAGAGACTGCGCGAGAGCCAGTCCAGCGGCTGAACTGTCCTCCGTTAACGGGGTGTACCCAGCGCCGGTTGGGCCATGCAGGCGGGAGGAACAGACATAGCCGAGTAAGGGGAGCTGTGCGGAAGCCAGCCAGCGGCTGAACCTGTCCGCTGTGGGGGAAGCGTACCCCTTCCACCGGGAAGAAACGCGGGAAGCCGCCATTAGGCGGAGAAGACACCAGAAGCGGGAAACCGCCATTGAAGTGGGCGGGACGAGAAAGGAAGAGCGGGAAACTGCCATTTTCGCGGGAAAACCGCCATCTTGATTGACATACCGCCATTGAAGTGGGCGGGGAGAGAAGGAAAGAGCGGGAAACCGCCGATTTCGCGGGAAAACCGCCATCTTAGAAACAAACAAATAAATAAGAATACTTAAAGAAATACTGGTGCTGCTCCCAAGGGAAGAAAAATGCCTAAGCGAGGGAATATTAACGACTTTAATTCGGAAATAGAAGACTGGGCCACGTACGTGGAACACATAGAGATCTATTGCGAAGCCAACAAAATAGAGGAAGACGACAAGGCGATAACATTGCTAAACTCGATGGGGGCAAAAACATACGGGCTCTTGAAGCATCTAATAGCACCAAATAAACCAGCGGATCAGACCTTCGAAGAGATTGTGGCTGTGCTGAAGGACCATTTGAACCCCACACCGCTGATGCTGGCTGAATGATTCAAATTCTACGCAAGAACGCAGAAGAAAGACGAAAGCAATGCGGAATACTTGGTCGAACTGCATAGGCTAACGAAATACTGCCAGTTCGGAGGGAATCTGACAGAAGCGCTGCGGGACAAGTTCGTATGCGGATTGTCCAAAGAAGGGATGCAGAAGCGACTACTGGAAGAGAACGACCTCACACTGGACAGGGCTGTCCTTATAGCTGCATCGCACGAAGCCGCAGCGAAAGGAACGGCGGAAATGCAACTAAAGGCGGCGGCACTTGGGGTGGACCAAATTACTTCAAGCACAACAAAATGCTACCGTTGTGGGAAGACCACGCATGACCAGAATCAATGCTGGTTTAAGAACCAAGAGTGTAGGAAATGTGGCAAACTGGGTCACATCGCGAAGGTATGCCGGTCCGGGAAAAAGACCAATAATCAAAGGAAGCCACCACAAGAAAAGTACAACAAGGTACACAAGGTGGCTGAGAAGAGTTCAGACGAACAGAATTCAGACTCAGACCCAAACAACCAGGAGCTGGGTAGGCTGAGAATCCACAATGTGGGTAAAGAAATGGATCTACAGGCCATCTGGGTCATACTAAAAATAGCTGGAGTCCAAGTAAGAATGGAGCTGGACACTGGATCAGCTCTATCAGTCATCAACCGAAGGGACTACCACCGGCTATTCTCTCACATACCTTTAAGAAATACCAAGTTTGTATTACAGACATACACGGGGCATAACGTATACCCCGTGGGGAAAATAAGAGTCAAGGTGAGAGATAGGGGTAAAGAACACCCAAGAATGAACTTGTACGTATTACCTGAGGGAGGACCACCACTTCTAGGACGGGAGTGGATTAAGAAAATAGACATGGAATGGCATTACCTAAAAGCCATAATGAGGGAGGACTCGGTGCAAGCTATTAGCTCAGATTCTGAAATGGATGATGATAAGACCAAGTCGAATATGGAAGACAAGGCTGAAAGGGACTTGCCGACGATGGGAAAGAAAACGAAGACATGCAGAAGGACTTATGGTACCAAGAAGAATAAAGCTGCAGAGCAGAACTCCAGGTTGACAGAGAATTCTGAGCCTGTTCAAGCAAAGGATTCATCCATGACGGAAGAACACCGAGCTCGGATGCAAACTTATGTCAAAGTACGACAACAATTAGAACAGTTGAGTGACCGTCTCGTACAAGAGATGAAAAATATGGAAAGGTTCTGGACACCGAATGGGAGAACCTGGAAAGACTGCAGAGACAGCTAGCTCAAGCAGAGAGCGACCATAGAGCCATCGTGGTCAAATACCAATCACATTCCCCTGATGCTGTTCAGGAACTAGAATATTTACAGAATGAACCAAAGGAAGAGGAATCTTCGGGGAGCCAGGATTTTATTCCAGTTCTTCTCTACGACTTCTTACAAGCAGAGTGTGAGAAGTTGAAAGAACAGTATGAACAGGCCCAGGCTACAATTCTGGAGGGGGTTAACTCGGCAGCCTTCGAAAAGCTAGTTTCAGTAGAAGCATATGAACAACTAAAGGTTGAACATGAGCAAGAAGTCCAAAGGCTGCAGGAAATTCTTGATGAGCTCAAGGCCAAGACAGACTCATCGGTAGGAGATCCATCCATGTATGAGAAATTAGAGGTGAAAATCATGGCAGAGCATGAAAGACAGGATGTCCAAGAACTTATAAAAACATTGAAGGACACCCAAGACAAATATGAGGCGGCAATGACCGAGGTTCAACAACTTGAAGAACAGATTCAACTGGGAATCCTTTCAGTGGAAGAACAGGACACTGTAAGAATGGTCCCTGAACATGAACTAGAGAGCATCAGGGCGCAACTTTTCCGAGCGCTGAAAGCCAAAGTTCAAGAGGAACGTAAGGTGGAAGTATTGGAGAAAGAGGTGGAGGAAATGGAGAAGACTCTGATCCACCGTGTTCCCAGGGAAGAGTTAACGGTCAGCCAACTCCTTCATATGCTGAAGGACAAGACTCTGCAAGGGGAACAATCTGTACACGAGCTTCAATCTTCAGGGGGAACGAGTTCGGAGCTCTCAAAAGTCACGGAGATAGCTGAGGTGGCAACACAAATTTTACAAGGATGCCAAAAGTACGTTGAATCACGTCAAGGTGAACAGAAGAATGTGGAAACCGTTACTTCAGTAGAAGGGTTAAATAGCCTGATAACGCAATTACCGATGGAAAGGAAGGTATTGAACTAACAAATGAGGTCCGTCGTGAAGGAATGGCAGATAACCCAGGAAGAGCGGGATGAATATGAATGCATGAAGAAGGCTTTTCAAGAAAGATGTGTAGGGAAGGAACCACCGTCAGCTAACGTCCAGACGGGTGAGGAGGAAGGAGAAGTCTCTCTCGCTGGCCTAACTCAGGACGAACCCGAATATTACCATGACCTGTTGAGTGACACTGAATATTACGAGGATGTGGTCTGCCCAGCTTGTGATGAAAACTCTCAAAGTGCTGAAATCCGGAGGAAGCACTTAAGGTCTAAGGAACATAGAGAGTTGGTGGCGCTACAGCTGGCAGCCGAGAAAGGAGCTCCGAGAGTTTCAAAAAGGCAGAAAAGAAAAAGAAGAAGCAGAAGATAATAACTGTCTAAAATATTAGCACTTCTACCATTCCAGGCGGGACATTACGAAAGGAGCTGAATTAGTTGAAAAACTGGAAAATGTCAAGACAGCCAGTTGGTTGTAAAAGTCCGCACTGCTGGTTCAACAGGACGAAGGTTCAAGCTGTTACGTCAAGAAAAAGGCTATGGAGGAGTCAATACAATAATACAATACAAATCGCTTTATTGGCATGATAAGGTACATCTTATGTTGCCAAAGCATCAAAATACATTTATGGTTGAACACATAAACGCGGTTCCATTCATACAGTGTATAAACAGGTATATCCTTGAGTTTATAAATATATTTTCGCCTTGTTTATATATATTCTTGTCTTAGTTTACTGGTTGTCCCTCTGTTCATGGCAAGCTGTAACATAGTGTGCCGCCAGTGTTACACAGCTTCTCTCCTCCCCCAGTAGGAATGGGAGTTTTTGGTTGTCAGTCAGATTTCTGAATTCAGGGCATATTTGTGAGAATTTTTGATAGAAATTCTCTCTGATGCCCTGATATTTTCCACAGGCTGTGAGGAAGTGCATCTCTGTCTCAACTACTCCCTGACTGCAGTGAGAGCATATCCTGTCTTCTCTTGGCAGCCTGGTCTGCCTGTGTCTGCCTTTTTCGATCGCTAGGCTATGTTCGCTAGGTCTGTACCTTGTCAAGGTTCTTCTCAGTTTGTTATCCTTTACCATGGTCAGGTAATCAGCTATGTTGTATTGTCTGTTTAGGGCCAAGTAGCAATTGAGTTTGCTTTGGGTTTTTGTTGTTTCTGCCCAATATGACAGATATTTTTCCTTTTGCTTAGCGACGATTGTGTTGGGTCGAATTCTTTGTGTTACCCTGTCACTGTCCTGGGGCTGGTTATTGTTAGTATTGTTATTAGTTACTTTATTGAGTCCCAGGACTAGTTGACTGAGGGTATTCTTCTTTATGGTCAGCTCTTGGCATTTCAGGGCGTCGTAGTGATAGCATTGGGGGTTGCTCATTTGTAGGTGATTCCAAAATTTGGTAGCTCTTTTTTGGATAGTGATTATTAATGGGTATTGGCCTAGTTCCGCCCTGCATGCGTTGTTTACTGTTTTCCTTTGAGTCCGGAGGATACTTTTACAGAATTCCGCATGTAGGATCTCAATTGGGTGTTTGTCCCATTTTGCAAAATCTTGTTGTGTTAGTGGTCCCCAGACCTCACTGCCATAGAGTGCAATTGGTTCAATTACTGATTTGAAAATTTTGAGCCAAATGCTAATTGGGATTTCTATTTGGATTGATTTTTTGATGGCATAGAAAGCCCTTCTTGCTTTCTCTTTCAGTTCATTCACAGCCAGTTTGAAGTTTCCCGTAGAACTGATTTTTAAGCCCAAGTATGTGTAGTGAGTGGTTTGTTCAATTTTGGTTGTTCCTACTGTGAAATTTATTGTGGGTCCATGTTGTTTGGATCTTTGCTGGAACACAAGGACTTTGGTTTTTTGGGGATTTATTGTCAGGGCCCAAGTCTGGCAGTACGACTCCAGCAGGTCCAGGTTCTGCTGTAGACCCTCCTTAGTTGGTGACAGCAGAACCAGGTCGTCGGCATAGAGGAGGAATTTAACCTTGGATTCATATAGGGTGAGGCCGGGTGCTGTAGATTGTTCAAGTAGTTTTGCCAATCCATTAATGTAAATATTAAAGAGTGTCGGTGAGATTGGCGAGCCCTGCGTCATCCCCCGCCCCTGTGGGAAGTATTTTGTTTGTTTGTCTCCAATTTTAACTGCACATTTATTGTTTGTATACATTGATTTAATTACATCATATGTTTTACCTCCTACCCCGCTTTCGATAAGTTTCAGGAATAAACCGTCATGCCAGATGGAGTCGAAAGCCTTCTGGAAATCTACAAAGCATGCGTAGATTTTGCTTTTGTTATGGTGAACGTGTTTGTCAATTAGGGTCTGTAGGGTGAAGATATGATCGGATGTTCTATAGTTTGGCAGGAATCCAATTTGGCTTTTACTAGCTAGCCAGGTAATCCGGCTACACCAAAGAAATGTTGTTCGGAACGAGTCAAGATCAGAGACTGAATCTATGAACTGTTTCCACCGAGATTATATTTGTAAATTGTTTTATATGACATTGACTCCACCGAGATTATATCTGTAATTTGTTTTATAGGAAGTTGAAGATATGTATGTTTAACGGGGACTCTGTAAGTAATAAGCTAAAAAGGGAGGATTGTAGTGTATGTACCCGTCTATCTTTAAGGGAACTATTGAATGTAACCGTTCACCTTTAAGGGAACTACTTTAGGTGTGGCACTATTTGTTTGGCTTCTGTATACTGTAATACCGATAGTGACCACACCAGTATATAAGTGTTGTGCCAGGGGTTATTGGGCAGATTCGCCCGGACCTTCGAATAGTAAAGACCTGTTTGTTTGTTACTTCTGAAGTCTGTGTATTTATTAACTGCACAACCCACAGACTTTACACACAAGGACTCCCAGGTCTCGTTGCACTTCCCCTTCTCCCAATCTATTGCCATTCAGATAATAATCTGTCTTCCTGTTTTTGCCACTAAAGTGGATAACCTCGCATTTATCCACATTATACTGCATTTGCCATGCATCTGCCCAATCACCCAAACTGTCCAACATGGTAATATAAACATGGCAGCTACCACCATTTTATTTAGATCAAGGGGAAATTTATGCTTCAGCCCCACACCTTAGCAGAGGTGAATAGCCATTCTGAGTGAGTTTAACTTAAAATATAGTTATTTTTAAGTAGTAGCACAACCAAAATAAAATACCCATTTGTGTCATGTATGGGTCTGTTGTAGACCAATTGATAGAGATTGATTGTTATGATGAGTTAACAACTTCATTATCATTGTATCGTGCGACTACCAGGATCGTGGATCTGGATGGAACCTTGGTCTATTTTCGTCTAGCAATTGCTATGTTCCTATAAGACGTACACAAAAATGTAAATTCACTGGGCTGGATTTTCATTCAGAAGTCGGGAAGGAGGCAGGACTACAACTTTCGGGTTTTAGTCCCGCCTCCATCGAGATGCGGCCAATCCACGCGATTTTCACTTGATTGACCTTGTTGAGCCCGCCCAGCGAGCTCAGCAGGCCAATTAAGGGCCACCCGGCAACAGGAGACGTCACAGACTGAAATTTCATCTGTCAAGACGTGTTGACTGATGAAATGTCAGTGTTTCACAGCTGCTTGAAGCTATCAAACACTGACAGTCTTACTTCTAACCAGAGTCCTTCTACGCAGACTCAGTTAGAAATCTTGCCGGCACTAAAAGCTGCAGGCTGTCACTTTTGACAGATCGCAGCCATTCTGCTTTATGTGCCGGCTGAATGATGGACTCCCGAAGCCTAGAGGAAGGAAGGCTGTAAAGGTAAGTACAGGTAATTTAAACTTCTTTACACACTTTAGACACACCAAACACACTTACCTTTGCACTCATGCACCCATCACTCACCTGAGCACCGACATCTCGACCCCTCCAAGTCCTTCAACCCGACGGCCCGACTCCTCTAACCTGGCGTGGTTTGGAGCTGTCGGGAATCCCACACGACACCCTTCAAAATAGGGATTAGGCTAAAAACTGCCTGTTAACTACCTGTTAACAGGCAGTTAATTGGCACTAATCCCTTCCCGCCTCGGGTCGGCGGGTCCCAGTGCAGGGCGGGTACCTGCCTCCTTTGAAACTTACATGGAGGCGGGTTTTGGGCGGGATGGTGTCGTGACCCCCGAATTCGGGATTTTAGCCCCCCGCACACCTAAAAGCCCGCCTCACGGCACACTGAAAATCAACCCCACTGATTCCACAGTCCCAGCGGGTAACCACGATCAATGAAGTGTGGGTTGGAGGATCATCAGCACCGTGTTGCGTCCCTATCTCGCACTCGTGTTCCCTTCAAGCACAGCTCCTCAGTGGGAGGAAGGAAATTTACCTTTAAGATCCCCAACAAAGGACTCTAAGGTAATTCATTCATTAACAAGAGTAGAGTTAAAAAATAAACTCATCTCTCAAACCGAGTTAAAAGTGGCTACCTTGACTAAAGAGATGAATGATTCTAAAGGTTAATGAGAACAGCAAAGCAATGAACCTCTTTGATTTGTCAGGGGCCAATAATAGCAGCAACTTCAAACCAGGTCACAATATCAAATCCTATGGCCTGCCAGTCTGCCACTCTGTTTATCTCCTTTGCCTTGGTTCAATGAGATTGGTCAGTTCTTCATTGGTCTTCTGGATGTAGCGATCACCCAAGTTACAGCTCTAACCTAACTTTTTCCAGTTTTTTTTCTTTATTCGTTCCTGGGATGTGGGCATCGCCGGCAAGGCCAGCATTTATTGCCCATCCCTAATTGCCCTTGAAAAGGTGACGGTGAGCCGCCTTCTTGAACCGCTGCAGTCTGTGTGGTGAAGATACTCCCACAGTGCTGTTAGGAAGGGAGTTCCAGGATTTTTACCCAGCGACGATGAAGGAAGGGCAATATATTTCCAAGTCAGGATGGTGTGTAACTTGGAGGGGAACTTGCAGGTGATGGTGTTCCCATGTGCCTGCTGCCCTTGTCCTTCTAGATGGTAGAGGTCGTGGGTTTCGGAGGTGCTGTCAAAGAAGCCTTGGCGAGTTGCTGCAGTGCATCTTGTAGATGGTACACACTGCAGCCACGATGCGCCGGTGGTGTAGGGAGTGAATGTTTAAGGTGGTGGATGGGCTGTCAATCAAGGTGCCAATCTGATGAAAGGTCATCGACCTGAAACATTAACTCTGTTTCTCTCTCCACAGATGCTGCCTGACCTGCTGAATATTTCCAGCATTTTCTGTTTTTGTTTCATGTTGGGTGATTGCTTTGCTGAACACCTCCGTTCAGTCCGCAAGCATGTACAGGACTCCTTTCTAACCCAATGTGTAAGAACCCCAACAAGGGAGGATTCGCTACTGGATCTAGTAATGGGGAATGAACCAGAACAGACAAGAGAAGTAAAATTAGGGGAACATCCAGGCAATAGTAACCATAATATAATACACTTGAAGATAATAATTAAGAAGGACATGGGGATGACAAAGACCAGGGAAATAGATTGGAGGAAAGCCGATTTTGAGGGGCTGAGAATAGAACTTGGGAAAATAAAATGGGCAACAATATTGGCAAACAATGACGTAGAACAGCAGTGTGAAACATTTAAAATGGTGTTCAACAGAGTGCAGGAAATATATATTCCACTAAAAAACAAAAACAAGCTAAACACTCTTGAGACACCATGGATGAATAAAAACATAAGGGCAAAATTGAGGGTAAGGAAAGAGGCATACGCTAAGTGCATCGACAGCATGGGGAAAGCATGACAAGGGAAAATATAAAGAGATTAGGAGAGAAGTCAAAAAAGCAATTAGGAAGGCAAAGAGAAACTATAAAATTAAATTATCAACGAACATAAAACAAAATAGTAAAATATTCTACAGGCACATAAATAAAAAAAGGAAAGCTGGGATGGGAATAGGGCCACTAAGGGAAGGTCAGGATAAAATCACAGGCAGCAATAGCAAAATGGCAGAAATATTAAATAATTACTTTGCTTTAGTATTTACCAGGGAAACAGATCAGGTGGACATGACATCGGAAGATGAGATTAAAAATGATATAATCGCATTTAAAATAAAAAGAGGAAATATTGTAGGAATGTCTAGTTCCTATCCAAAAGACTGAGGTCCACTCAGGTGATCAAACAAACGAGCTTTAATGAAAACTAACAGAGTTTAACGGATAATTACAGGAGAACATCGAATATAGGTCTAGTCAGTTCGGAGGCTCCACGAGGACTGCTTGGGCGGTCATGACGTCATCACATTTTTCCCGCCGGTGGGGATCACATGATGAACGGCGTGACGTCATCGTGTTTACCCGCGCTATTAAAGTGATCACGCTCTGTACATGTAAACAGTGAAAACAAAGATACAGACTCAGGCTGGAGCTAACATATTATTAAAGGGAATTATATACAATTGATCGGAGTCCCTTAGTGGCTCCGCCACATGCGCCCCCCCAGAATTGTCTTTAATAGCAAAAGTAAAATGGCGAGGAGGCCTGACAAGCCTGTCAGATCGACTTCTGTAGCCTTGAAGTGGAAGCTGATGGACGGCGGGCGAGCTGGCGGGCGGTTGCGTTTGATCTGGCACGGCGACTGTGGGCGATCGGCCACGTTTTGGCGGTTGTGCGATCTCGACTGGGCGGTCAAGGTCCAAGTGAGCCGGCATCAACCGGTCAACCGAAATGTGGTACGGTTTACCTCCGATATCGCCCGAAAAAGTTTTGTCTCCCGTCTCTATCACGCGGAAAGGACCAGTGTAAGGGAGTTTGAGCGGATCCCGATGAGCGTCGTAGCGGATAAACACATAGTTGGCGTTTTTCAGCTCAGGTGGGACATGGGAGCTCTGCAAGCCGTGATGTGGCATAGGCACTGGAGCGAAACTTCTGGCCGCCTCCTGGTGGCTGATGAGCTGCTGGGATGCGGACCATGGCTCTGTTGGAGTCGGAAGGAAATCCCCTGGTATGCGTAGCGGCTGGCCATATACGAGCTCCGCCGAGGACGATTGAAGATCTTCTTTAGGCGCTGTACGAAGACCCAAAAGGACCCATGGAAGCCTGTCCACCCAGCCCGTGCCTTGAAGGCTGGCTCGCAGTGTGGCTTTGAGCGACCTGTGGAATCGTTCGCACAGGCCATTCACCTGTGGATGGTAGGCAGTGGTGCGATGTAGCTTGACGCCGAGCCTGTAGTGTCCGTGTGTTGATAAAGACACTGAAGACAGGAGTTGGTTCATAGGTATTTACTAAGCAAAGTCTGGGGGGGGGGTTTCTAAAGGATATACACAATACACAGGCTTATATAGCCCAAGTGGCAATTACCGGCATTACGCACACCTGGGGCTCTTAAAGGCACATACACCACAATTCCTCCCCTTTTAGCTAACCAGTACATCATATTTTAAGTAATTATTAATTACATGTTATATGCAAAATAATATACATTGCTGTAATTAATTAATTATAAGTTAGTCTCTCAGGAGGCTTCCTGACTCGGTCCGGATAATGCCTCGGGGGTGTAGTAGTTTCTGGTGGTGTAGTAGGTTCTTCTGGCAAGGCTGATTCGGCTTAAATGCCAGTGTCGGGTTCATCGGGTTCCAGTATCACCGGATCGGAGGTAGATAATGGGTATCTCTACTTCATCGTTAGATGTATAGAGTGGTGGTGTAGGTTGTCCCTTTTCGGATGACTTTATGATTTGGTCAGCATGGCGCCTTATTATGCTTTCTCCGATGTCCACGGTATACATCAGTGGTCCCAGTCGTGTGCAGATAGTTCCAGGCTGCCATTTCTCGGTACGGTAGTCCCGGGCCAAAACTTGTTGACCTATCTGGAAGGTTCTAGTTGGCCTTTCATTCATGCCTTGAAACTGCCGGTTCTCCACGCCCCTTCGGATGTTGGGCTTGACCAAATCCAGCCGGCATCTTAGGTTTCTATTGAAGAACATCATGGCGGGAGTTTGGTTGGTAACCATATGTGTTGCATTCCTGTATGCGAATAAGAAGTTATCCACCTTGTGCTGAAGTTTTATGTCTTCATTACCCATGGCCTTTATGGCCTTCTTGAAGGTCTGGACAAACCTTTCAGCCAATCCATTGGTGGCGGGATGGTATGGGGCGGACGTGTAGTGCTTAACCCCATTGTTTTTTAAGAACTTTCTGAATTCTTCGGACACAAATTGCGGTCCATTATCAGAACAGATCTGTTCTAGTAGCCCATTCCTGGCAAATATGGTCCTTAATACTGTGATGGTTTTTTCTGTGGTGGTGGAGGACATCTTTATTACCTCCGGCCACTTGGAGTGTGCATCAACCGCGATTAAGAACATTGAGTCCATAAATGGACCAGCAAAGTCGATGTGTACCCTTTGCCAGGGAGATGAGGGCCACTCCCATGGATGTAGAGGGGCTTGTGGTGGAGCATTTTGGACCTTCTGGCATCCTAGGCAGCTCTTGGTCAATTCTTCGATGTCTCCATCGATACCTGGCCACCATACAAATGCCCTGGCTAGGTTCTTCATTTTCACTCCATCAGGTGCCCCTCGTGAAGCTCCTTTAGCACTTTATCCTGGAGTTTGGGTGGAATCACCACTCTGGATCCACACATTAAGGTTCCTCGGCACACTGACAGCTGTTCTCTTCTTTGCGAGAATGCTGGCAACAGTGGTTCGCCATGTGCTGGCCATCCCTTCACTGTTAAATCGTAGACCCGTGAAAGAGTCGGGTCATTTCTCGTTTCCCTTTCAATGGCAGAATTTGTTACTGGTAGACATTCCACTGTGGTAGAGTGGAACATCTCCATTGGGTCTACTGTAGGTGCCTCTTCTACCGTTGGCAACGGTAGGCACGATAAACCATCAGCATTCCCATGCTGTTTTGATCCTTTGTATTCTATGTTGTATTGGTGTGCCCCTAGAAAAAGGGACCACCGCTGTAGCCTTTGTGCTGTCATAATGGGAACACCCTTTTTAGGATTGAATATGGAGATGAGGGGTTGATGGTCAGTCAACAAGGTAAATTTTTGTCCGTGTAGGTAATGGTTGAATTTCTTTACTCCCCATACCAGGCTGAGTGCTTCCCTGTCGATTTGGGCATAGTTACGCTCAGCTGAGTTCAATGAGCGTGATGCAAAAGCTATCGGCCGTTCCGAGCCATCAGGGAATTTATGCGATAATACTGCTCCTATGCCGTAAGGGGATGCATCGCACGCCAGTCTGATTGGCAGTGATGGGTTGTAATGAACCAAAACTTCTTTGGATGTGATTAAGTCTTTGCATTTATGGAAGGCATTTTTGCAGTCTTCGTTCCATTTCCAAATTACTCCTGTTTGTAGCAGTTCATTAAGAGGGTGTAGAAGAGTTGATAAGTTCGGTAAAAATTTATGATAGTAATTTATTAATCCCAGGAACGACCTTAATTGTGAAACATTTTCAGTTGCTGGGGCTTTTATGACCGCCTCAATTTTTTCAGGTGACTTATGCAACCCTTCCTTATTTATTATGTGGCCACAATATGATATTTGATTTCAGAAAAATTCGCACTTGGGGCGATTTGCTCGTAGGCCCCGTTCTCTCAGCCTAGTGAGCACCTGCTCTAAATTAGCAAGGTGCTCGTTGTCGTTTTCTCCTGTTACAAGGATGTCGTCTAGGTAGCATTGAGTCCCCGGAATCCCTTGGAGGACTTGCTCCATAGCTCTTTGCCAGATAGCTGGAGTGGATGCTACTCCGAAAACTAGTCGATTGTACTGGTACAGACCTTTGTGTGTATTTATCGTGAGATATTTTTTAGAGGCCTCTTCAACCTCCATCTGTAGGTATGCCTGTGCCAAGTCAATTTTGATGAAACGTTTCCCTCCGGATAGTGAGGCGAAAATATCTTCTATCCTCGGAAGAGGATACTGTACCGTGTGAAGGACCGGGTTTACAGTCACCTTGAAGTCTCCACAGATGCGAATTTTTCTCTGTTCTTCAGATCCATCACCCTGCAATGCTTTCTTCATTGCTGGGACGATGGGTGTTGCCCACTCGCTCCAACCTATTTTAGATAATACGCCTGCCTTTTCCAAATTCTCCAGCTCTGCCTCGACTGCTGGACGAATTGCGTATGGCCTTAAAAAACTTGGGAATTGCTGCATCTTCCACTTTTATTGAGGCGGTGATGCCTTTCAAGGTTCCTAGTTTCTCTTGAAACACTTCCTTGGCGTTGGCCAAGATGTCTTTTAATCGTTCAGGTATGACGTCATCATCATTTTTTTCCTTACTGGTCACCGTCAGTGCCTGAATGGAGTGCCAGTCTAAACGTATTTTTCTGATCCATTCACGTCCCAACAGCGGTGGACCACCATCTTGTAGAACGTATAAATACAACTTCTGTATTTCCTTGCCGTTGTATACAATGGGCACCCTTATTTTTCCTTTGGGGTATACTTTCTGCCCCGTATATGTTTTCAAAATAATGGATGTGTCTTTTAAAGGTATATGCGGAAATAGCCGCTCGTAATCCCGTCGATTTATGACGGTCAGAGCTGATCCTGTATCTAGCTCCATTTTAACTGGGGACCCTGCTATTGTGAGGGTAACCCAAATGGTCTGGTAATCTTCTTTGGCAATTACATTATGTAATTTGAGAGAGATTAGTCTCTTGTTCCTGGAGTCGCTATCGCTCTTCTGGTCTTCGGAGCTACTGTCCGTCATCATTTGTACCTTTCTGTGCTTTTCCTTATTGATTCTTTTCCCGTTAGTGGATTTTTTATTTTCAGATCGGCACACACGTGGAATGTGTCCCATCTTTCCGCATCGCCTGCATGCTTTTCCCTTGAACCAGCAGTCCCTCTGGTCATGGGTGGATCTGCCGCAGCGATAACATCTCTCGAAACCCCGTGTCATTTCATGGGTGCCAAAGTCCTGTGGCCTTTGCTGTATCTTTGCAGCTCCTATTGCACTGAAAGCCTTGTCCAGTGTTAAATCTTTCTCAGAAGATACCTTTTTTTGTGTTTCTACACTTAGGGGATTGCAGATGAATTTGTCTCGCAGAGAATCTGCCAGTCCTGCCTCGAATTGGCAGTGTAGGGTATCAACAATCTCCTCAAAATTCTTGTCCATCGGTTTGGCTGGAGTGATTAAGTTTCGTAACAGCTTGTATGTCTTTGCGCCCATTAGATCCAGAAGCACTGAAGCATTTTTTTCATCTTCTATTCCATTTGCGGTGCAATATACCTCCACTCTTTCCACATATGTGGTCCAATCCTTTATCTCGTTATCAAAAACATCAATTTTGCCAAAATTAGGCTCTCTTTCGCTATCAAAAGCATCAATATTGCCAGACTTAGGCATTTCAGAAAAGATATGGCGCTTCCCGCGTTTTTTTTTCTTTTCTGTAGCAAAGATATGGCGCTTCCTGCGCTTTCCCGCCGCTGCTGCCGATAACAACGCTGTTTACTGCGGTTTCCGTTCTCTTTATTTTTTTATTTAATTTACTGTTGGAGACTCGTTCCCGCCGGAGGTCTGAACGCTGACCTGCTTGCCGTGCCGGCCATCTCCCGAGTGCTCCCCCCCAGTCCGTTATTGCTTGCCTCCGATTTCGCTGCCTGTCTCAGCTGTAGAGCCCGCCGCTGGAGCCCCAGCCTGACGCCCAGGAAGGATTAGCGCAGTACCTGCCACCAGCTTGGCCAGCTGGTGAAACCACAGCTTTTCTCACTTCCTTGAGTCTTCTGGACGCCGGAGGAATCGATGTCCTTGAGGTGCTGCCGAATTGCAGGTAAGTCCGTTTCCACTTCGTCGCCACTGTAGTGTCCATGTGTTGATAAAGACACTGAAGACAGGAGTTGGTTCATAGGTATTTGCGAAGCAAAGTCGGCGGGGGGGTTTCTAAAGGATATACACAATACACAGGCTTATATAGCCCAAGTGGCAATTACCGGCATTACGCACACCTGGGGCTCTTAAAGGCACATACACCACAGAGCCCCTGAGCCACAGCGTTCCAGAGCTCAGAAGAAAACTGCGGCCCACGATCAGACGAGATGTCCGCCGGTACCCCGAAACGGGCGACCCAAGAGGAGATGAATGCCCTGGCGACGTCTGCGGAAGTGGTGGATGACAAAGGAACTGCCTCCGGCCATCGAGTGGTGCGGTCCACCATTGTAAGAAGATGAGTAAACCCGTGCGAAGGCGTAAGTGGCCCCACCAGGTCCACATGCACATGATCAAACCTACGTTCCAGAACAGCGAAAGTGGCCAATGGAGCCTTGACGTGACGCTGCACCTTGGCCTTTTGGCAGACCACGCAGGTGCCCAGTCGCGAACATCCATGTGCATGCCCCGCCACACAAATTTGGACGACATCAGCCGTTGCGAGGCCTTCATGCCAGGGTGCGACAACCCGTGTATGGCGTCAAAAACTTTTTGGCGCCAGGTGACCGGCACGATAGGGCGAGGATCTCCTACGGAGAGGTCGCAGAGTAGCGTAGTGCCCGTGGCATGGAATTTGATGTTGGCCGCTTGGAGGCTAGAGGGGTTGGTTCTGTAAGATTGGACTTCCGGATCCGAGGCTTGATCCGCAGCCATGAGGGCATAGTCGATGCCGAGCTGGACTGCATGAACGGTCGCACGGGAGAGGCAATCCGCCACCAGGTTGTCTTTACCGGACACATGCTGAATGTCAGTGGTGAATTCTGAGATAAACGTCAACTGACGTTGTTGCCGAGCTGACCACGGTTCGGCGGTCTTGGCCATAGCGAACGTTAGTGGCTTATGGTCCACAAAAGCTGTGAATAGACGTCCCTCTAGCAAGAACCGGAAAAGGCGGATGGCCAGAAAAAGGGCCAGCAACTCCCGGTCGAACGTGCTGTACTTCCGTTCGTTTCACCGTAGTTGACAGCTGAAAAACACCAGCGGTTGCCACGTCCCGTGCACCCACTGTTCCTACACTGCGCCGATGGCATAGTCTGAAGCGTCGGTTGTAATGGCAATGGTGGCACCTGGCAGCGGGTGCGCCAGCATGGTTGCGTTGGCTAAGGCACCTTTTGTGTCAACGAATGCCCGGTCCATGTCGACCGTCCAGCTAATCGGATCCTTGCCGGACTTGCCCTTGAGGGCCTCGTACAGGGACTACATGAGCAGAGCTGCATTAGGGACGAACCGGTGATAAAAATTTACCATCCCGAGGAACTCCTGCAGGGCCATGATGGTCTGCGGGCGTGGGAACGGAGTAACTGCCTCCACCTTCGTTTGCCGGGGAATTGCGCCGTCCGATGTGATGCGATGGCCTAAGAAATCAATCTGCTGCAGGCCGAACTGGCACTTGGCCGGGTTGATGATCAAGCCGTGTTGACTGAGGTGGCTAAAGAGGGTGCGCAAATGGCAGATGTGCTCCTCTTTATTAGGGCTGGCGATGAGGATGTCGTCGAGGTAGACGAATAGAAACTTGAGGTCCCGAAGCACGGAGTCCATCAAGCGCTGGAAAGCCTGTGCAGCGTTCTTCAATCCAAACGGCAGCCACAGAAATTGAAACAGGCCGAATGGGGTGATGACTGCAGTTTTTGGGACGTCTTGCGGGTGTACGGGGACGTGGTGGTAACCACGGACAAGGTCGACTTTTGAAAAAATGGTATTTCCCGCCAAATGGGCAGAGAAATCCTGAATATGAGGGATCGAGTACCGATCAGGAGTAGTGGCGTCGTTCAGGCGTCAGTAGTCGCTGCAAGGCCGCCATCCACCGCCAGGTTTCGGAACAATGTGGAGAGGCGAAGACCAGGGACTATTCGACCGGCGAATAATCCCTAGCCGCTCCATCGTGTCGAACTCCGATTTCGCAGCCGCGAGCTTGCCAGGTGCGAGGCGCCGGGCTCGTGCGTAGACCGGGGAGCCAGTAGTGGTGATGTGATGTTCGACACCATGTTTCGTGGCCGTGGAAGAGAAAGTGGGTCTGGTCAGGTCTGGGAAATCTCCGAGGAGGCGAGTGAAGTCATCCGGAGGTGGGAACGCACAGGAGACAATGCACGACACGGCGTTACCGCGGTGGCACGGGATGGAGTGAAAAGTAGCCGCATTGATCAATCGGCGGTGCCGTACATCCACCAGGAGGCCGTTGGCGCACAAAAAATCCGCCCCAAGGATGGCTTGAGAGACTTCGGCCGTGATGAAATCCCAGTAAAACCGCTGGCCGCCGAAGCACACCTGGACCCGCCGTCTTCCGAAGGTCCGAATGGCCCTGCCATTAGCCGCCTCGAGGGAGGGGCCGTGCCCCCCGGCTTGTAGATCAAGATTTGACGCGGGTAGGATGCTACACTGCGCCCCGGTGTCGCAGAGGAAACGTCGACCAGATAGGGAGTTGGTGATGAAGAGTTTTCCCGAATTACCGATTGCCATCGCAGCCGCGGGGCGCTCGTTATAACCGGTCCTCTTTCGACAGGGTTGCTGCTGGGTTTTTTTGAGCAAAAAGCTGCAGGGAGGGCGGCAGCATCTTGCTTTCGCGCCAAAACGGGCGTGGTAGAAGCACAACCCCGCAGGTTGAGGGGCTGGAGCAGCGTCTGTGGGGGATGGGCGCCTCATGGCAGCGCAGTACTGCTGTGTCACCGTGAAGATCTTGTCCGCTTCGGCAGCCAGCTCTGTGTAGTCTGTGACTTCCAACCTGGCTAGGGCAGCCTGAACTTGCTCCGGTAGCTGGCTGAGGAATAGCTCCCTGAAGAGGAAGCATTCCGGTTCGGAGCCCAGGAGCGTGAGCACTTGGCTCATGAGCTCGGACAGCTTGGAGTCCCCGAGGCCGGGCATAGCGAGCAGCCGGCGGGCGCGCTCCGACTTCGTGAGCCCGAAGACCTGTAACAACCGCGCCTTTATTGTTTCATACTTGCGATCTTCTAGTGGATTACCAAGCAGGCTGATGATCTGCGAGGCTGTGGCGCTGTCGAGGGCGGAGACCACGTAATAGTAACGAGTCTGATCCGCAATGATGTTCCTGATTTTGAACTGGGCTTCAGCCTGGATGAACCACGCGGCTGGCTGTTGCTCCCAGAACTGTGGTAGCTTCAAAGCAACGGCGTTCGATTCCATGTTCAGTAACTTCTGCGAAAACCGTTCGCAAAAGTCGGAGCCACCAATGTAGGAATGTCTAGTTCCTATCCAAAAGACTGAGGTCCACTCAGGCGATCAAACAAACGAGCTTTAATGAAAACTAACAGAGTTTAACGGATAATTACAGGAGAACATCGAACATAGGTCTAGTCAGTTCGGAGGCTCCACGAGGACTGCTTGGGCGGTCCCGTGGCTGACGTCATGACGTCATCGCATTTTTCCCGCCGGTGGGGGATCACGTGAAAAACGGTGTGACGTCATCGCGTTTACCCGCGCTATTAAAGTGATCGTGCTCTGTACATGTAAGCAGTGAAAACAAAGATACAGACTCAGGCTGTAGCTAACATATTATTAAAGGGAATTATATACAATTGATCGGAGTCCCTTAGTGGCTCTGCCACAATATATTAAATAAACTAATGAAACTCAAAGAGGAGAAAATCCCAGGTCCGGACGGATTACATCTGCGCATTTTAAAAGAATCTAGGGAAGAGATAGCAGAAGCACAATGACATATATTTAATAACTCATTAGTAAAAGGTGTAGTGCCAGAGGACTGGTGGATAGCTAATGTAATACCTATATTTAAGAAGGGAGATAGAACATGTCCAGGGAACTATATTCCAATTAGCTTAACATTGATGGTAGGAAAAATAATGGAATCCCTACAAAAGGAAAAAATAGAAGAACATCTAGAAACTAAAAATATAATAATGAATAGCCAGCATGGATTTCAAAAGGGAAAGTCTTGCTTGACCAGCCTCATTGAATTCTTTGAAAAGGTAACAGAGAGACTAGACAAGAGTAATGTCGTAGATGGTAATTTATCTAGATTTCCAAAAGGCCTTCGATAATGTACCACATAATAGACTAATGAATAAGGTTAGAGAATGCGGAGTCAGGAGAAAAGTAGCAAAACGGATAGCTAGCTGACTTCAAGACAGAAAGTAGAACGTAGTGGTAAAGGGTAACTATTCAGAGTGGAAAGTCATCGCTGTGCGCAGCGCCCCGCTCGCGCCCCGGCCGCAAACTTCGCTTGCGCCCCCTGACCTACCACCGGACGCTATGTCCGACAGGGTCAGGGTGTCATGTTTGCGGCTGCGGCGGCGCAAATTAAAGGGCAGGTGCCGGGCAGCCATTTTTGTTGGGCCGCCTGCCAGCATCTGCCCCCTCTCGCCTCCTCTTGCGGGGTGCCGGCCGTGATCGGTCAGCCCGGCACTCCTCTTAAGTACCGGTCTCTTTTGCCGGCACCCCGCTCCCCGGTGGGCCAGCAGGGCCCCGGTGCTCGCTGCGCTAGGCCCCTCGCATATAATCGGGGAGGGAGGCCTGCAATACCGCGGCAGTACGTGCCGGCATGCGTGGCGCTGTCGCACGCAGTGCTGCGATATTGAATGGTGGGGGGGCGCTTCCGGTAGCGCCCCGCCTCCTGCTTGGGGCGCTACCATTCAATTTCCAGCATGGGAAAGCTAACTTTTTCGGGGCGCTAAAAGTAGCGCCCTAGCGAAGTTAGCACCATAAAGGGGGCACGACCCAATTTTTCCTCCTACATTACAACAGTGACTACACTTCAAAAAAGTACCTCATTGGCTGTGAAGCACTTTGAGACGTCCGGTGGTCATGAAAGGCGCTATATAAATGCAATTCTTTCTTTCTTCTTTCAAGACATTAAACCAAGGCCCTGTCTGCCTACTTGTTGCGGTGAACATTGAATATTAAAGATCCTATGCCACTATTCAAAGAACACCATGGACTTTTTCCCGTGTCCTGGTCAACCTTTCTTACCTCAACAACCATCACCAAAAATAGATCAACTCATCATTCATCCCATGACTGTTTACGGGATCTTGCTGCATTCAAAATGGCTGCCACATTTGCCTGCATAAGAACTTGCTGCAGGTGAAGAGCTTTGGTATGTTTCTGAGCGAGGTGATAAAGTGTTACATAAATCCAAGTCTTTTTCCCCTTTTTATGAATACTTCTTGCTTACAACTATACCTCCATGAAACTTGCATTGCATTTAATATTCAAGTTTACGAAAATGGCCTCTATGATTGAAGTCCTCCAGACAAGAACATGTTACCCTGCATTTCTGAGATTTCTGAATGAACACATTCTTTGCCTGGGCAACTTCAATTGTTGGGTTTCTATGTAACATGAAAAATTTATAGAGAGATGTTGTACACTGTCTACTCATCAGTAAAGTGCTATTACCTCATTCAATTCACCATCTGGCAACACGGGCCACATGTAGGTTAGTTTGTTCCACAGTGGATTCTCCAATTTCGAATGCTTCCATTGACCAGGCTTTGCAGTTCCTTCATGCTTGATGGCCCATCTAATGAAGCAATAATGTTGTTTGTTGAACGCAAAATCAAGGCAGAATTTTTTTTCAAAATATGGAAACACTAAGATTTATCAGCATAAATAGTTTAACACTACAACATGAAACTCTCTCCTGGCTATGTAAACAGATCTCGGATCTGAAACTGAAAAAGGACTTGTTTGGTACTGAAAACTGAGAGAGAGCTAAAAATGGGAGCTTGCTGCTGTTAAATTGCTCGACCGTTTACAAAATTATTTCATTTGGTTTCATTTTTTTAAATTAGATTTTTCTGTGAATAGAAGGGATGGACTTACCCACTCCTTTCTCGTCCCAATCAGGCCGGCTGCAATTTTACATTCCAGGCAGCAAGGACAGCCCACCCCAAGCCGGCGGGGTCCTCTTTAAATATGCAGATTGGGCTTTGATGATGTCATCAGGGGTTGGTCTGCTAACTTAACTGGATCTAATTTGCATAATGCTGGTGAGCTGCGAGTGTGGAAATAGCGCTCACAGGTAGCTCATCGGTTCTGATGGGGAGGGAAGTTTGTCTAATCCCCGCGGGTCAATAGTCAGTTAAATGTGGGGGGAGGGTGGGAGAGATGCAAATACGAGGGCTGAGGGAGCGTGGCCGGATGCAGATAAGGCAATACAATAAGCAAAAATAATGCTAAGTTGCCAACCGATACTGAATAGTGCGATCCGCCTTTAAGAAATCAAATCCTGCAGGACAGGCCAGTGTATGGGTGCAAAAGTCATTGAATCCAGCATGAGACTCGTTTACAAAGGAATCAGAGGTTTGATGAGATTCGTGCTAGTCAGTAGTGCAGCCTCCATATAAAAAAAAATTTCCTTCGCCGTGAAATGCAGCGGGCTAGAATCGAGCGTGCTGACCTGTGCGCCTGATTATACGACCCGTGCTTCCCCAATGAGCAAGATGGAACCTCACAAAATGTCCCCGTGCATCTTTTTTGTTTGAGAATACTCTTGTTGCGGAATAAGTAAAATGGAAGTGACAAACTAATCACTCGTTGAAGTTCAGTTGACAAGCCTGCCCACTGCACAACACAAAGCTCATTTCAGCTGTGGGCAGTTACTTTACCTGGGAGTCATCAGGGAAGGTTCACCACATGGTGGCAATGTTGCACTATTTTAAGCATCTCCTCCGTCACTTCGCCCTTTCCCCACACCCTTCTCTTTTTATAATTTGTTCTTTATTTGACAAGTACACTTCATATTCGAGCCAGATTTCTCCAAATTTGGGATGTTATAATTATTATCATTTTTCAGTAGTTATAAATACCAAAATGGCCGGTTGCCCAACATGTTTCAAGAATTCAAAGCTAGATTTCACAAAACTGGTGACAGAAACTCTGGGTTAGAACGCACTGTTGAAGAAATGCTGAACTTGATTGTACCGGGTTCATTTTCTCCACTGTTTTAATATTACATTTTAAGTTTTATGTTTTACGTGTCAGCCATGGCTCAGTGGGCAGCACTCTCACCTCTGAGTCAGAAGGTTGTGGGTTCATAGGCCCACTTCAGAGACTTGAGCACAAATATCTAAACTGACGCTCCAGTGCAGTACTGAGGGAGTGCTGCACTGTCGGAGGTGCCATCTTTCGAATGAGACGTTAAACCAAGGCCCTCTCTGGTGGATGTGAAAGATCCCACGGTACTATTTCGAAGAATAGCAGGGGAGCTATCCCTGGTGTCCTAGCCCAATATTTATCCTTCCATCAACATTACTAAAAACAGATTATCCGGTCATTATCACATTGCTGTTTGTGGGAGCTTGCTGTGCGCAAATTGGCTGCCACGTTTCCTACATTACAACAATGACTACACTTCAAAATTGGCTGTAAAGTGCTTTGGGACGTCCGGAGGTTGTGAAAGGTGCTATATAAATGCAAGTCTTTCTTTTACATTTAACATAAGCAGGTTAGCATTAAAATAGCAGAGAGGGCCTTTTAGGGTAGTGGAAATCTGGAACTGACTCCTGCCAAAAAGCTGCTGAGGCTGCAGGACATTTGGAAATTTCAGAACTGAGATTGATAAAAAAAATTTAGGCAAGGGTATTAAGGGTTACAGAACCAAGCGGGTAGATAGAGTTAAGATACAGATCAGTCATGATCTAATTGAATGGCGGAACAGGCTCGATGGTCTGAATGGCCTACTCCTGTTCCTATGTTCCTTTTGGTATGAGCTTTAGGTGTTCATGCAACACTATCTTTAATGGTAGTTTCTGCGTGTGAATTCACTTGGTTCCATTCTTATCTATCTAATCATAGCCAGAGAATCACCTGCAATGGCTTCTCTTCCTGCTTCCTGCTACCTCTGGTGTCCCCCAAGGATCTATCCTTGGCCCCCTCCTATTTCTCATCTACATGCTGCCCCTTGGTGACATTATCCGAAAACACAATGTCAGTTTCCACATGTACGCTGACGACACCCAGCTTTACCTCACCACCACTTCTCTCGACCCCTCCACGGTCTCTAAATCGTCAGACTGCCAGTTCTGGATGAGCAGAAATTTACTCCAATTAAATATTGGGAAGATCAAAGCCATTGTTTTCAGTCCCCACCACAAACTCCATTCCCTAGCCACTGACACCATCCCTAACATCTGTCTGAGGCTGAACCAGACTGTTCGCAACCTTGGTGTCATATTTGACCCTGAAATGAGATTCCGACCACAAATCCGCAGCATAATTCAGACTATTTCCACCTCCGTAACATTGCCCATCTCTTCCCTTGCCTCAGCTCATCCGCTGCTGAAACCCTCATCCATGCCTTTGTTACCTCTAGACTTGACTATTCCAACGCACTCCTGGCTGGCCTCCCACATTCTACCCTACGTAAACTTGAGGTCATCCAAAACTCAGCTGCCCGTGTCCTAACTCGCACCAATTCCCATTCACCCAATAAGTGCTCGCTGACCTACATTGGCTCCCGGTTAAGCAATGCCTCGATTTTAAAATTCTCATCTTTGTTTTCAAATCCCTCCATGGCCTCACGTCTCCCTATCTCTGTAATCTCCTTTAGCCCCACAATCCCTTGAGATATCTGCGCTCCTCTAATTCTGCCCTCGAGTATCCCTGATTATAATCGCTCAACCATTGGTGGCCGTGCCTTCTGTTGCCTGGGCCCTAAGCTCTGGAATTCCCTCCCTAGACCTCTCCGCCTCGCTACCTCCCTTTACTCCTTTAAGAAGCTCCTTAAAACCTACCTCTTCAACCAAGCTTTTGGTCACCGGCCCTAATTTCTCCTTATGTGGCTCGGTGTCAAAGTTTTTGTCTTATAACAGTCCTCTGAAGCGCCTTGGGACGTTTTACTATGTTAAAGGCGCTATATAAATACAAGTTGCTGTTGTTGTTTGCCGAAAGTGAAAAATGGGTGCTAGTGAATCAGCAGCAATAGAGATGCCAATCGGGTGCGGTGTAAAACGGGCTGCCGATTTGCTAGCGCCCATTCTGCGCTTTCACCAAAGGCCGATTTCATCTCCACTCTATGGGTTAAAAATGTTCATTTTCATTTTAAAGGCACCGATTGACTCAAGAGGAGCCAGAAAGGGTAAAAGGATTGAAGCACGATGCAACTGTTCAGTCATGCATGTGATACAAGCTACATTAACGTGAAAGCTAATGTACTTCTTTTTCATGGACTTGATGGACTGGTGGCATTTAACTGGTCAAATCTAAGTCGTGTTTGACAAATTTGCTTGAATTCTTTGAGGACGTAACAAACAGGGTGGATAAAGGGGAACCAGTGGATGTAGTGTATTTGGACTTCCAAAAGGCATTTGACAAGGTGCCACACAAAAGATTACTGCACAAGATTAAAAAATCATGGGATTGGGGGCAGTATACTGGCATGGGTGGAAGATTGGCTATCTAACAGAAAACAGAGAGTTGGGATAAATGGTTCATTCTCGGGTTGGCAATCAGTAACTAGTGGTGTTCCGCAGGGGTCAGTGCTGGGACCCCAACTCATTACAATCTACATTAACGATTTGGAGGAAGGGACCGAGTGCAACGTATCCAAGTTTGCCGACGATACAAAGATGGGAGGGAAAGCAGTGAGTGAGGAGGACATAAAAAATCTGCAAAAGGACATAGACAGGCTAAGTGAGTGGGCAAAAATTTGGCAGATGGAATATAATGTTGGAAAGTGTGAGGTTATGCACTTTGGCAGAAAAAATCAAAGAGCAAGTTATTATCTAAATGGAGAGAAACTGCAAAGTGCTACAGTACAAAGGGATCTGGGGGTCCTGGTGCATGAAACACAGAAGGTTAGTATGCAGGTACAGCAGGTGATCAGGAAGGCCAATGGAATCTTGGCTTTTATTGCAAGGGGGATGGAGTATAAAAGCAGGGAAGTCTTGCTGCAGTTATACAGGGTACTGGTGAGGCCACACCTGAAATACTGCGTACAGTTTTGGTTTCCATATTTAAGAAAAGATATACTTGTTCTCGAGGCAGTTCAGAGAAGGTTCACTCGGTTGATTCCGGAGATGAGGGGGTTGACTTATGAGGAAAGGTTGAGTAGGTTGGGCCTCTAGTCATTGGAATTCAGAAGAATGAGAGGCGATCTTATCGAAACATATAAGATTGTGAGGGGGCTTGATCGGGTGGACGCGGTGAGGATGTTTCCACTGATGGGTGAGACTAGAACTAGGGGGCATAATCTTAGAATAAGGGGCTGCCCTTTCAAAACTGAGATGAGGAGAAACTTCTTCACTCAGAGGGTAGTAAATGTATGGAATTTGCTACCTCAGAGAGCTGTGGAAGCTGCAACATTAAATAAATGTAAAACGGAGATAGACAGTTTCCTAGCTGGTAAGGGAATAAGGGGTTATGGGGAGAGGGCAGGGAAGTGGACGTGAGTTTAAGTTCGGATCAGCCATGATCCTATTGAATGGCGGAGCAGGCCCGAGGGGCAGTATGGCCTACTCCTGCTCCTACTTCTTATGTTCTTATGTAACTCGATCTTAATTACAAGTAAAAAAAAAACCTGTGAAAAACACACCAACTTACAAAAAAACAGCAGACTTTGCAGCTTGAGTCAAATTTTAAATCGGTGAAGAAATTCTAAGGGGGAAAAATTCGTCCCCTTAGCGTCTCCCGTTAGTGCCATGGCACTAATGGGGTACTAGAGCAGTATCACCGGGGTAAGGCGAATCCAGTACTGCACGCCAAATCTGGCCCCCGTAGTGCTGCCGGTAAGAGGTGTCACTGGATATGTTAACGCCAGGTAGATCATGACATCAGTGAGTGTGCAATGCACACTGGCCACCCGATTTGCAAAGATGATTCCCGTCACTTACCTCACTGCCTGGAGTAAACACTGACAGAGAGAGCTGGCATGCAGCACCAAGAAGCTGGTTCCAGGGACGTTATTTAAAGGAATCATCAGTAATTACTCGTAGCTGTCAGGTTAGTGCGGTTCCAGTGTTTTTTATTAGTTTCACCCACTGCAACAGTTTCATTCAGTAATTTCAAGGTTCTTTTGTATCAGGAGTCTTCTGGCAACTAAAAAGTAGCTACATTTATTCTTCAAAGATTCAAACTGCTACACTTGGTAACATTAATGGAGGTTATACTGGCATGCCACCTCGCCCTCCAGGATCTACAGCAGAAGGAGTGTAGGCAGGGAGATGAGGAAAGACATCAGGGCTCTCACCAGGAGGTCTTTCCCTCTGAGGGTATTCTGAGAGCACTTCTCCTACCTTCAATTAAGTGAGGAGCATTATATTAGACAGCTCCGCTTCACCATGAAGGTGGTCACCAAACTCTGCCATCTCCTCCAAACAGACCTCCAGTCTCACACCAGGATGACTTAAACCCCAGATCCCCTTTGCTCACCACATCCCTATCATTCCATCCCTCTCATAGGCCATATCACAGCACAAAAGAATCGTAAGTGAAGTAATAAATTGATCAAAAAGCAGTGGACACATATTTACACCAAAACATTTACTTTTCATCCTTGTGCAATCCATTAGTGCCTGTCGTTATTGTGCCTTTTCCTGCTTCGTGCTCCTACGAAGTGTTGGTCCAGTGGCTGCAGTTCGCCTGGTGGGAGGCTGCTGAGTGTCCATGTGGGAGACTACAGATAGCCTTGCAGGACGCCCTCGACCAGCTCTGGACCTGGAAGGTCCGGCTGTAGATTGCACCACCTCAGCATGGGTGGCAGCAGTCTGGGCTGGCTGGATGACAGGCAGTGACAAGGGCAATGGTGGAGTATCAGTGGTGGGAGCAGGAATGCTGTCATCCTGAGAGAGAACAGCAGCTTCTAGCTCAACTGACCCACTGCCACTCCCCCAGGGCAGCACCTCAGCATCCCTACCAATCTATTGCAGCACAGATTGCTGGCCTGTTGTGACACCATGAAAACCCGGGTCGTCGGTGGTAGACCCAGCCACGATGGCAGCAGTCACACCTTGTGTGGCATCAAGCTGAGGCTGCATGAGAGCAGTCTGAGATTGAATGGCACCAAGCATAGACAGCATTACAGCACTAAGACATTGTGTCGCTTCCACCTGTGCTGCAATGAAAGCTGCCATATCAGCCATCACACATGACATCAGGTCTGGGTCGCCACGGTCTCTCTGGGAGTCTACCATCCTTTACAGACTGGAACTGATGGGCTCCATGGTGTGTGCAGAGCTTTGTGCAATGTTGGAGGTGGACTCCTCCATGCTCCTTGCCATTGCTGAGAGGCTCTCGGGCACCCTTGCCATTGGACCTGTCATCCTTGTGTGCATGCCCATCACCCTTCTTCTAAAGGCATCCCCATCAAGGTCCTCATCTGAGTCCTGCGCAGCAAAACTCGCACGTAAACTCACCCTCTGGGGAGCTGGCCCCCGAGCTACCCTTTCCCCCTGGCCTTGCTGCAGCCTACTCGTCCCCGGTGCCTCACCCTGTACAGATCCCACTACTGTGCCAGCCTCTAAAGAACACGTAGCGCTAGTAACTGAGCTGGTGTCTGCGGGTGAGACATTCAGTGACGCGTTGTGTTCTTCCTCCTCCTCTCTTCCCACCTCACTTTCTACCGTGCCCTCAGGGACAGACTGCTGAGGTGCTTGTTGATTATCTCAAGGCATAAAGGTACAAGAGTCGGGTTAAGGTGAGGGGAGGGGGGCAGGAAGGGAAAAATATCTGCATGCAGCATGATTAGCTGGAAAGTGCAAAACGCTTGTGGGGTGAGGGGGAAGTGGGATGTGAGAAGAAGGAGTAGGGATGAACATACTGTTGTTGTATCAAGGGGGTTAACGTCACCAAATGGTACCCAATGATTTGCAGTACTCAATTCTCCAGCGCAGACAGTGGTTGGGTGTCGGCTTCTTC
This sequence comes from Somniosus microcephalus, assembly GCF_052327205.1. Taxonomy (NCBI): domain Eukaryota; kingdom Metazoa; phylum Chordata; class Chondrichthyes; order Squaliformes; family Somniosidae; genus Somniosus; species Somniosus microcephalus. The sequence continues at coordinate 112,071,213 of NC_141001.1, read as the reverse complement.
CCACACCTGTGAATCATAGGAAGGTTCCAGCACGGAAGAAGGCCATTCGGCCCATCGAGTCGGTGCCGGCTCTTTGCAAGAGCACCTCAGCTAGTTCCACTCCCACGCATTTTCCCCGTAGCCCTGCAAATTTTTTTCTTTCAGGTACTTATCCAACTCCCTTTCGAAAGCCGTGATTCAGTCTGCCTCCACCACCCTTTCGGGCAGTGCATTCCAGATCCTAAACACTCGCTGTGTAAAAAAGTTTTTCCTTATGTCACCTTTGGTTCTTTTGCCAATCACCTTAAATCTGTGTCCTCTGGTTCTCGACCCTTCTGCCAGTGGAAACAGGTTTTTCTCTATCTACTCTGTCCAGAAACCTCATGATTTTGAACACCTCTATAAAATTTCCTCTTAATCTTCTCTGCTCTAAGGAGAACAACCCCAGCTTCTCCAGTCTATCCACGGAACTGACGTCCCTCATCCCTGCAATCATTCTTGTCAATCTTTTCTGCACCCTCTCAAAGGCCTTCACATCCTTCCTAAAGTGCGGTGCCCAGAATTGGACACAATACTCCAGTTGAGGCCGAACCAGTGTTTTATACAGGTTCATCATAATTTCCATGCTTTTGTACTCTATACCTCTATTCATGAAGCCCAGGATCCCGTAAGCTTTTTTAATCGCTTTCTCAACCTGCCCTGACACCTTCAACGATTTGTGCACACGTACCCCCAGGTCTCTCTGTTCATGCACCCGCTTTAGGATTGTACCCTTTAGTTTATATTTCCTCTCCTCGTTCTTTCTACCAAAATGTATCACTTCGCACTTTTCTGCGTTAAATTTCATCTGCCACGTGTCCGTCCATTCCACCAGCCTATCTATGTCTTCTTGAAGTCTATCACTATCCTCTTCACTGTTCACTATACTTCCAAGTTTTGTGTCATTTGCAAATTTTGAAATTGTGCCCTGTACACCCACATCCAAGTCATTAATATATATCAAGAAAAACAGTGGTCCTAGAACCGACCCCTGGGGAACACCACTGTATACCTTCCTCCAGTCCGAAAAACAACTGTTCACCACTACTCTCTGTTTCCTATCACTTAGCTAATTTTGTATCCACGCTGCCACTGTCCCTTTTATTCCATGGGCTTCAACTTTGCTGGCAAGCCTATTATGTGGCACTTTGTCGAACGCCTTTTGGAAATCCATGAACATGTCAACCGCTCCAGCTCCCTCCTGTTGTGCGCCACCTTGGCTTGCAAGGGAACGGAAAGTGCGTGAGTGAGTGTTGAGCAATGTGTTTGGGTGATGTGCCTGCCATAGTTGAATAGCTGTCATTGTGTGCAAGGTGTGAGATGTGGGTATGAGTGTTGATAGGTAGAGACTGTTGGTGGGTGAGTGCTGGGGGTCTGGTGATTTGGCCAGTGTGTAAAGATTGTGGTACAGATGGTGGTATGTAGCATTTGTTGAAGCATTCACTCAGCCTGACCACCTGAGTGAGGTCATTAAATTTCTTGCTGCACTGTGTGTGGGTCCTGGGGACCACAGTGCTGCACGAGATGAGTTGTGCTATCTCCCTCCACATGGTGTGGAAGACTTGTGGCGAGGGCCTCCTGCCACTTGCCGGGTAGAGCACCGCCCTCCGTCTCTCCACAGCGAAGACCAATGCCTCCAATGCTTCATCGGAGAATCTGCGGGCTCTCTCCCTGGGGTGTGGACCATCTGGTTCAGTCCTCCAGCACCTTCTCCTTGTTCCGCTTCTGCTTCCTGAGGCAGCTGCACAGCCAGCAATGCTGAGAATGAGGTGCTGCAGCATCAATGAACCTCCCCTTTAAGTAATGAAACAAGCCTGTGGCAAAGATGAGTTGTGATTAGACTGCACCCAATATTGGTCCACCCTTTAAGTATAATGCCAATGAGCTTGGGTTTTAAGTCTTGATTTAGGACTCCAATCTTTTTATTGAGCAGTGAGCACAAATTTTTCATGCAGTCTAAAGCATCTGCGCCTGGCACTAAGGGCTAGAAATTCAGTTGGCTGCGCCAGCCGTTAGCACCTTAGGAGGAGTAGATGTTGAGCGCTAGGCGCTTAGCGCCCAGGCGCAGCGCGATCTGCGCCTCGCCCCAACTTCAGTAGACATTTTGCGCCGGCGCAAAGTCTTTGCGCGCGCTCAGCTGTGTGCGCAGATCATGACGTCATTTCCTCGTGCAACGCCCTTTGTGCGCCCTCAACCGGAACTTCAGTTGCGCCGGCCCATTGTGCGCCTGGCGGCCCTCGTGACTGTTGAGTGGAACGGTGCTCAGCCGATGTGGGCCGCGGGGAGCGCAAATTAAAGGGCACTTCACCTGCACTATAAAAGGCTGCCATTTTGCAGCACTCATTCTTGTGAGACGGATCTTTGGAGAGAGACCAAGGTAGAGAGCTTACTGCTTTGGCCCAACACTAGGACAGGTACTTCTGGCTTCAGGCCACAGCTTTGCAATTGTCTTTGCCTTCATTCATATCTCATTGTTTGCCAGCATATTATGGGGGCTGCAATGGGTGTCAACGCTGGCTTTCACAATTACATCCAAAGGGCTCACAGACGCCGTGAGAGAGTGCGAGCCCTGGCTAGACGGAGAGGGGGCAACAGGCGTCACCAAGGGAGGCCTTACCCACCCTGGGTCTACCGCCAGCAGTTCTCCTATCTCAACATGTCTGACGACCAGTGTGTTAGGAGGCTGCGATTCCGAAGGGAGGTTGTCACAGAGATCTGCCAGCTGCTTCGGAGAGATCTGCAGCCACAGCTGAGGTGCAGGACGTCTCTGTCAGTGGCAGTGAAGGTGACGGTGGCTCTCAACTTCTATGCCACCGGCTCCTTCCAATCCGCTGCTGGGGACATTGCTAACATCTCCCAGTTCGCCGTGCATTGCTGCATCCGCCAGGTGACCAATGCCCTTTTCAGAAGGAGACGTCAGTTCATCTCCTTCCCCATGACCCTGGACAAGCAGCAACAGCGTGCAATGGGATTTGGAAGAATAGCGCGCTTCCCCATGGTGCAGGGCGCCATTGACTGCACGCATGTGGCTTTGCGGGCACCTGTGGAGAATGCCGAGGATTACCGCAACCGGAAGGGCTACCATTCCCTCAACGTACAGCTGGTGTGTGACCACAGGCAGCTCATCCTAGCTGTCAATGCCCGCTTTCCAGGCAGCAGCCACGATGCCTTCATCCTGCGACAGACTACTGTGGCTGACATGTTCCAGGCACAGCCTCAGCCACGAGGATGGCTTATCGGGGACAAAGGCTGTCCTTTGTGTACCTGGCTCATGACCCCGCTCCGCGCGCCCAGGACCCCTGCTGAAGAGGCATACAACGAGAGCCATCAAGCGACCAGGAACATCATCGAACAAACAATCGGCGCCCTGAAGCAACGGTTCCGCTGCCTGGATCGTTCCGGCGGAGCCCTGCAGTATTCGCCGGAGCGAGTCTCCCATTTCGTGGTCGTTTGCTGCATGCTGCCCAACCTGGCTATCCGCAGGACTCAGGCATTGCCACCACAGATTGGAGCACCACCTCAGGAGGAGGAGCAGGAGGAGCAGGAGGAGGAGGACCAGCACAGGAGGGAGGCACAAGGTCCAAGGGCCGCCTGTCGGCGGCTTATTGAACGTAGGTTCTAGGCCCCCTCTCAGGGAATGGCTTGTGCCAATGAAAGAACATGAATGCAGCCGCTCCGCAAGCCCTCAGCCGGTCAAGGCAACAAAAACTTCAAAGTTCAAACATGGACAATCTGATTAAAGAAAATTGTTTATTCCACAAACTCTGTGCCCTTCCCACATGACAAACAGAAACAGAAACCCCCCCCCCAAAACAGTCAGACACATAACTCGCTCCCACAACCTGGAGAGGATTAACAGAACAGTGAAACAAAAAAGACCGTCATCCTCGGCCTTCATAAAAACAAACACAACATCCTCGGCCTTCATAAAAACAAACACAACATCCTCGGCCTTCATAAAAACAAACACAACATCCTCGGCCTTCATAAAAACAAACACAACATCCTCGGCCTTCATAAAAACAAACACAACATCCTCGGCCTTCATATAAACAAACACAACATCCTCGGCCTTCATAAAAACAACACATTTGCCCACACCTTCTACTTTTTGGCCCGCGAGGGCGATGCCTTGCGCATACTTGTGCGGCCCCTGCCCGCCCTGCTGCTCCTCCTCAATTGGAGCCCAGTGGCTGCAGCAAGGCTGGGGGAAGGCTCCTGAGGGGCACATGGCGAGACGGCAGATGCCCTTGGGGGTCGGCCTGCACGAGCTCTGGCCCTCGAGGGGCCGGCTGGTGACTGCTGCAGCTGTGGCTGGGCGGCATCAGTGTGTCCAGCAGCTGGTGGCAGCTGCACTGGTGGAGTGGCAGTGTCGGCTGCAGGAATGGGGGCAAGCTGGCTGATGGCAGGCGCTCGCTGGTCGCCTGATACAGTGGCAGTCGCCCGGGCCAGCACTGCAGCATGCGCAGCAAACTGCTGAAGGACAGCCCGCTGGGCTGCTGCAGGGCGGCGGGTGCCCTGGCGATGCCTGGCTGATGCAGCCAGTGTGGCACCAGTTAGTGCCCGTGCTGCCCTGGTCTGTGACCGCATAAGACCAGCCAGTGACTGGACGGCACGACTGAGCACTTGGGTACTCGCCGACTGTGTTGCCCCGAATTCCTGGAGACTCCTGGCCTGGGCCTGGACGGCACGAGTGAGCACTTGGGAACTCGCCGACTGTGCTGCCCTGAATTCCTCCACACTCTGAGCCAGTGACTGTATGGAGTCAGGCATCCGTGCCACTACCCCCATGAGCTCCGTGTGCCTGCGCTCCGAGTCGACGGCCATTTCCTCTAGGAGGCGCACCTCCTCTGCGCTGACCGTCGCAGGACTGGAGGCCGCACTCACCCTCTGGGGAGAAGGCCGCCGAGCTTCCCCACTCCTCCCGCGTTGCTGCAGGCCGCTGGGCCCAGGAACTTCACTCTCCTGCGACTCTTCCCCCAGGCTCCCCTCCAGGGAAGACGTGTCCCCTACATCGCCATGGGCTGCCACGGCTGAGGGTGCCACTGATGGGCCGGCTACCTCTTCCTCCTCCTCCTCCTCCTCTTCCGAGGGGCTGTCACTGGCAGCTTCAAGGCCCGCCTCCTCACCTGGCGTCTCACCATCTGAAAGCAGGAAGGCACAAGAGTAGCTTTAGAGTGAGGACAGGGCGTCAGCGAGGGAGGCATGAGTGGTGCCATTCACCGCATTGGTCGGACAGTGGCAAAGGATGTTGATCTGATGCGCAAGTGGAACGAGAGAGGTCCAAAAGGTGATGTCCTTACCATTGGTGCCCAGAACAGGGTCGGCATCTCCAGTGGCAACGGGGCCAATCACACAGACTCCCATAATGCGCTCCACGCGCTGGTCTAGGTCGGTGAGCTCTTGGTGCTGAGGTCCGCCTCCACCGGTCGCAATCTGGCTACGCCTGTTGTTAGCCAGCTTGGCCTGCAAGAGAAAGGACGGCCTCTAAGTACGGTGTGTAGCGCTGATCTTGTCTGCACTGCCTCCCATGGTCGAATAGCTTGTACAGTGTGTTGCCCTGATCTTGTCTGCACTGCCTCCCATGGTCGAATAGCTTGTACAGTGTGTAGCCCTGATCTTGTCTGCACTGCCTCCCATGGTCGAATAGCTTGGACAGTGTGTAGCCCTGATCTTGTCTGCACTGCCTCCCATGGTCGAATAGCTTGGACAGTGTGTAAAGTGCAGAATGTGCAATTGATGTTCATGCCAGTCTCATAGCTGCTGGATGAGGGCTGGCCATTAGGGCTTTCAGGTCCCTTTGTCCATAATGTGAGGTGCACATGCAAGGATGAGGAGGACACTGGAAAGGGTACTCACCCTGACAATCCGAGTGAGGTCATTGAACTTTTTCCTGCATTGTACAGGATTCCTGGCAACCACACTGTTGGATGTCACCCTGTTGGAGACCTCCCTCCAGGCTTTGCGGTAGACGCTGGGCACTGGCTTCTTGCCACTGTCAGGGAACAAAACATGGCGTCTTCGCTCCACTGCGCTAACCAGCAGCCTCAGGTCACCCTCGCTGAAGCGCAGCGCTCTCTCCCGGGCCTTCTGCATCGTCCTGGGCGGTGAAGAGTTGCAGCAGCAGTGCTCAGGCCTAGGTGGAGGGCTGCAGTGTCCAGGGCGTGGCAGGCAACTAAATCGACCCTTCCCCCTTTAAGAGCTGGCCGGCGCCAGCGTGTCTGCCGTCAATGAAGAAATCACCGCACCTGCGCTGCGCCCGGCCTCGGCGGTATAGCTCAGCACCGCCGGCTTAGCGCCTAAAGATAGTCGTGCATCGCCAGTTTTAGCGCTGCAGCAACCTCTTAGGGCGATGCTACTGAATATCAGCGAAGTGGCCTCGACTTTGCGCCGGGCGCAAACTTCAGCGGCCGCCCGACTTTACCGCCCCAAAAGTGGCTCAACTGAATTTCTAGCCCTAATTCTCCAACTTTTCTACTGACCCCGCCCATTCCTTGGCTATAACGAATGTCAGCACGAACTGTGTCCAAGAAGGTTGTCTTTGCAAATTGTACGTGGGAGTTGTGTTTAGAGTACTGAAAGCAGATCTCCATTACCGTAGGAACATAGGAACAAAGCAACAGGAGGAGGTCATTCAGCCCCTCGAGCCTGTTCCACCATTCAATGAGATCATGGCTGATCTGCGACCTAACTCCACATACCTGTCTTTGTCCCATATCCCTAAACATCTTTGGTTAACAAAAAGCTATCACTCTCAGATTTAAAATTAACAATTGATCTAGCATCAGTTGCCATTTGCGGAAGAGAGTTCCAAACTTCTACCACCCTTTGTGTGTAGAAGTGTTTCCTAATTTCACTCCTGAAAGGTCTGGCTTTAATTTTTAGATGATGCCCCCTAGTCCTAGAATCCCCAACCAGCGGAAATAGTTTCTCTCTATCTACCCTTTCTGTTCCCCTTAATATCTTGAAAACTTCGATCATATCACCCCTTAACCTTCTAAATTCCAGGGAATACAATCCTAGTTTACCCTCTCTAGATTCTTTCATTGCTAACTGCTGCCGCGACATCGGCCATCTCCATTTCTCTGCTCCCCTCACTCACTCCAACCTACCTCCCTCTGAACTTGCAGCACGCCATTCTCTCAGATCCAACCCCGACATTGTCATTAAACCTGCTGACAAGGGTGGTGCTGTTGTTGTTTGGCGAACCGACCTCTACTTGGCGGAAGCTGTAAGATTCGAAATTTTCAGCAATAATCACGCAAGAAAACAGGATAAAATAAGACAGTTTATTGACCAAAGTAAGCTTGCACAGAAAAACCTTTGATAAAAGGGCATACAAAATGGCCGCCGGGCCTCGTGGTCAGTTTCTGGACCATTTGATTTCTGTTACTGCAAGCCAGACAGGCTTGTGGATTGAAGACAGTAAGCCCGCGAAAGCCAGTATCGGGAAACCGAAACTCAGGGAAACAGCATACATATTCAATGGATTCTAAGTACAAGACAGTTTCAGGCAAGCAGGATGGGGCCCATCAAGATATGGGCGGACAATGCATGAACACTTAAACCCATTTAATGTACAAAGGAGAAACCGTTTAACAGCCATCAAGGGAAACCTCCAGACCGATCAATATGCGAACCGAGTCACGGTGACAATGTAAAAGACATTAAAAGACATTATCGGCCAGGAAGGCCAGTTAAGTTATCACCGGCTCCCGTTACAAGACAAAGCGCCCCTGCAGAGATTTCTGCCCGCCAAAATATTACAAAGACTGGACTATGATCTGGCGGGAGATAAGGCTGGCCCAAAAAGGGTATAAATATGGATTTTGAAAAGTCCATCAGCGCCTCTTCTACCTCGGTAGCTTCGGAATCGATCAAGACGCTTCTTCTTTTAAAGACGCTTCAGACGGACAATTTCGGTGAAAAGACAACGTGGTCGGTGTTCAGCCAGACAAGGCTCGGCCACGACGGGAAGACCACGAGGGTGGCCCGGGTGCTGTTGTCGGGAGATCATCGACGACCCAGGCCGAAGGAGAAGACACCCTCGGGAAAACGACGATCCAGGCCGGAGAAAAGGACACTCCGGGCCTAGCACCCCAGTGCCTCAACAACACAGGTTTACAGGAAACCAAATCCAGACAGAATCTTGGTGGATTTTAGCCATGACGAGTGCTCACCGAGGCTGTGTCCACTGCCTCATCGCCTGAGAAAGAGAGAGAAAAACAAGCTGCGCCAGAAGTTTCCAAATCCACGTGACGACGGAAAGCTGTGCCAGAAAGGCTGCGAACCCCTCCTTTTTGCGATTCTGATAGTGGTGAGCATGATCCCGAGTTCCTCAAGTCAAAACTTAGTTTAGGTATTAGGGGAGGGAGTAAGGTTAAATCGTAATGTTTCCCCTTTTACGACGTGCCGTGTGTTCCCCATTTCCATAGAGTCAAGTTCATAAATTTGTGCATGATTGTAGTTACTTTAATCTGTGCCTATGACATGTATTTTGTAATGCTTCAAACTGTTTAAAAATAAAAGCATCCATTTCGTGCTATTCAACCTGGTCTATTGAGTCCTTTCTCTGCACTACAGTTCTCTGCATCTAAGTCCAAGGTCTAGAACCATAGGGGAGAGTGGGTCGAACCACTCAAGGGTAATTATTGCACAAAGCCTGGCAGGAGACCAGAACGAGCAAGAGAAACCCCCTACAGAAATGGCGACCGCGGCAGGACCTTGGCAGCAGGAAAGTAGTGTGTTAGATCAAGGTCTGAATAAACGAAATGTGATGGATGAAAGAATAGCGGATTATGTTTTTGGAAAGGTAAACCTCACAAAACAATGGATATCTGACCTATTAAGGGATAGGCGCCCGCTAGACGCAGCCATCAAGTGGACAGAGGGTAAAGAGCTTAAGAAATCTGTAGAAAAGGCGGTCTGGCTGATGTGCTACAAGAAGCAAGTCCAGCTTTTGGACCAAGTCGTTGTAGCACAGACAGCCCAGATCAAAGGGTTGCTTACAGAAGTAGAGGAAAAGGCTGCGGGAGGTCAAAAACTGATTGAATCGCTTAACGCGCTGAATCAGGAACGCCAATCCACAACTCACCGCCACGAAACCCAGGTAGAGTATTTAAAATGTCAGGTCATTGAAGCCAAGGCCTGTGAAGGTAGAATGAGAGAAAGGTGTTTCCGTCTAGCTAAGCAAATAGAGACCCAAGAGGAAAAACTTCTGGGAGCCAGGGCAGCATATAAGATGGCCATGGAGGATAGATCTGAGATCACCGACCACAGAGCTTGCCGTCGGGAGCAAGAGGACCTGAGAACGGCCCTAGCCAAGGCAAACGGGTTGGTGTGTCTCATAAACCCACCAGCGAGCCAACTATTGCTAGCCAAGGAATCCAAAAGACCGATTCCACAAGAGATAGTTCAGGAACCAACCCCCGAACCCTCTGCGCCTCCTGCTTATGATGAGTCTTGGACTCCGGGAAAGGAAACGGAGACGGTAGATGAAGAGGTTCTTGAGGTAGAGCAACACCAGATAGTAGAGTCGGGGCCGGCGCCGATGTGTCCAACTCGACACCGGAGGCTCGGTCCGAACGAAGACAATGGCGAGGACGGGCCCCTTGTGAATCAGATCATAATGCCCCACAGCGCACAACAGCTGAGGGCAATGATAAGTCACATCCCAAAACTCTCCGAGTCAGGAGATCCCTCCATCCATTTTAGGGACGTGGAGCAGACCGCAGCCGTTAATGACTGCGACGGGGTTGAACAGTCTAAGATGCTGCTGTTCTCCCTGGACAGCTCGCTCCTCCAGTGTCTCCCTGACGAGAGCAATAGAGGGCACAGGGAATATGTGTTGTTACGGGACGAGATCCTAGAGATTATAGGAGAGGGTGACGGAACTCCGTTCCTCCGTTTAGAAAAGACAGTGCAGCTAGAAGGAGAACCCCCACGGGTTTTCGTCGGAAGGTTGTGGCCCGTGTATCGGCGCAGCTGCCCGGGAGGACCGGACCGGAACACGCTAAATGATGAACAAAGGGCTCATTGGCTCCGGTGCCTGGTAGCAGGTTGCTTGCCAATAGTGAGGGAGCAGGCCAAAGCATGGTTTGACCCCACTAACGCCCGCTCCACGGAAGACGTAGTGCTCGATCAGCTCACGATCAGTTACAGGAACAACAAGGGTAGGAAAACGCCTGCTTTAAAGGGAAAGGTACATGAGGCAAGGCCCGCAGCTTCTGCTAAAAAGGAATGGCATCAGGAGGGGAATCGCCCTCCCCAAGCCAAAAGGCAGTTGTTACGGGTGTGGGAAGGAGGGTCATTGGCGCAAGGACTGTAGAAATCCATGGAAGGATAATAGAGGGAGAGTCCCCGCAGCCCAAGCCCAAGCCCAAGCCCAGACCGTTGCCCCAGCACCAGCCCAAAACCCAACCATAGCCCCTGCCCCAGCAACAGGAGGTGGTGCGGTTGTGGATCCCGCTACGATTGAGTCAATTTTAGAGACTATGCGGTCTCTGATGACCTCGCAGGGGAAGGTAGCAGTCGCCAACAGCCCTATCGCTCCCGAGACCCCAACCGAAACACCTAAATGACTGACGCCTGCGCAGCCCGTCTACTTGTGTCCACTCCGCTATGACGCCTGGAGAAGACCTGTGGTGGAAATGGAGGTGGAAAGGGAAAAGGGTAGTTACCTGTTGGATACGGGAGCTTTGTGCACCGTGATCCACACAGCTAGACCTTTTGCCTCACCTCTGTCCACCCAGGCTCCATTCTCAGTAGCGGGTTTCACAGGCAGAGAACAGGCTGGCGCGTACTCCATCCCGCTCTCCATTCATTTGGGAGCACTCCGCACCACATGGACGTGTATCCTATTGAAGTGGAGTGAGGGGGGTGGAAAAGGCATCCTCGGGGCTGATTTCTTGGTGGAACACGGGATCCTCGTGGACCTGAGAAATCAGTCTCTGGGGAGCCGAGAGCGGTTTAGGTAAGGTAGTTGTAATCCCAGGGAGGGAAGAAAAGGGGGCCCTGTGCACCATGAAGCCGTCAGGAGGTTACGATCTCGAGCTCATGGTAGCGAACGTCCCAACGGACTTGCAGGCGTGTGTGTCGGAAAATCTGACCGCGTTTGCCACCCACAAGCACGACTGTGGGAGAGTCACTGGGTTTGAAGTCAGCGTAGACGGGGACCCCATGATCCGACCCCAAAAGCAGTATAACTTCCCCAAGGAGGCAGAACCCGACATGGAGACCGCAATATCTTCATTGGTGCAGCAGGGTGTATTGAGACCAATAGCCACTCACGTGAACTCCCCCTTATGGCCGGTAAAGAAGCCGGTCAATTCGTGGAGAGCCACGGTGGACTACAGAGTCCTCAATAGTAACATCCCAGCCTGCGCGCCCACGGTAGCAGCAGTTGCAGACCTAATAGGGAGTATTCCAGCATCGGCGACCACGTTCACGGTGCTGGATATCTCGAACGGTTTTTGGTCCATTCCGCTGCAGCGGGAGGATCAGTACAAGTTTGCCTTTACTTTCAAAGGGCAACAGTACACTTGGAACTGCTTGCCACAGGGTTTTCACAACAGCCCCAGCATTTTCCATCAATGTATGGCGGGGAGTTTAAAAGAATTTAGCCAGCCCAACCAGATAGTACAGTATGTGGACGACTTACTCCTGTTCACGGACACAAGGGAGGAGCACGGCCCACTATTAGCCGAATTATTGGAGCTGTTAGAAAGGAAGGGTTTCAAAGTAAACCCAAAGAAAGCACAGATCGGCCAGCAGGAAGTCAAATTCCTGGGTCTGGCCATCCGCGCTGGAGAAAGAGCCATAGATAAGGCCAGAAGGGAATCAGTACAAGATCTGCCGATCCCCAACACAGTAACGGGTGTAAGGTCCTTTTTGGGATTGACCGGGTACTGCAGAGATTTCATCGAGGACTATGCTGCCACAGCAGCCCCGCTACTCCGACTCTTACACAAGGGAATCGAGTGGTCTTGGGATGAGGGGTGCCAGGCAGCATTTGAGAAGTTGAAAAGAGATCTGCAGACCGCGCCAGCCCTAGGGGCCATAGATGGGGGACAGGAGTTTTCCTGGAGGTAGCCGCTAGTGGGGACAGCCTGAGCGCCGTGCTGCTCCAGGAGCGGCACGGCAAGCTGAGACCGGTAGTTTATTCCTCCAGGGTGCTCACGGATGTAGAGAGGAGTTTCTCCAATTGCGAACGGCATCTCCTGGCCACGCATTGGGCTGTGAACAGATCAGTGATCTTCACAGGAACCTCTCCCATCACGCTCCTCACCCATCACACCCCCACAAAGATGCTTCTGGATGGAAGGATTAAGGATGGGACCGTAAGCAGCGCTCGGATTGCGCGCTGGACCCTCCTCCTTTCCCAGATGGATCTCAAAGTTAAAGGCCTCTGCAAGCCTGTGGTAAACCACTTTTATCGTTCACTATCGTTACACTATGGTTATCACTGTTTATATCGTTACACTATGGTTATCACTGTTTACACTGTTGTGTCACTACACAAGGTCACCTCTTGTCACGCTGTTATACCTGGGCTGACCACAGCTGACTCCGCCCATGGCTCCGCCTGCTTGCCCAGGTATAAAGGTGGTCGACTGGCTGGTATTCCTCCTTGTTGGACCCGATCGCCCACGAGGGTGGGCTCTGTTATTTAGCCAATAAAAACCTATAGTTACTATCTTAACTCGTCGCTTTTCATTGGATGAATTGATAGGTATATCAATTTTATTGGCTAAATTTTGAAATGAGTGGATCGGAGCAGCAAAACGACCAGCCAAACGGCCAGCTACAACAGCCACAGCAGCCGGCCTGGCTGCGAGCCCTCCGACCGCCATACCTGGATCTAAACCCACAGGCAGCGAACTCAGCCCTCGACTTCAAACACTGGCTGAGCTGTTTCGAATCCTACCTGGGAGAATCCGGCGTGCCTCCGGGATCCAAACTAAGAGTTCTGACCGCCCAAGTGAGCCCTAAAGTATTTGCATTCATCCAGGACCTTACTACATACGAGGACGCCCTCAACCTGCTGAAAGAGCAGTACCAGAGCCCGGTAAACTCTATGTATGCCAGACATCTCCTAAGATCCCGCTCGCAACAGCCAGGAGAGTCTGTAGATGAATTTTTATGGGCGCTACAAACACTCGGCAGGGACTGTGACTTTAAAGCTGTAACGGCTGCAGAAAATACTGAAGGGAATATCCGTGATGCCTTCGTGAAAGGCCTTCGGTGCGACTACTCACGGCAAAGACTGCTCGAATCAAAGTACCTCGACCTGAATACAACTGCAGCCCTCGCTCGCTCTCTGGAAGTGGCCCATCGGGACCTCGAGGCGTACTCCAGGTACTGTGCTGCGCGACCCTGGGACTCCGGCCCGACCCCGGCCGCAATACCCCTCGCACCGCCGCCTCTGGGACCTACCTCAGCGTCGGCGTCCCAGAACTGATCGGGACCGCCACCCCCGGTACCGGCTGCGACATCGGAGCCCCGCGATCGGGCCGCCGGCTGCTTCTTCTGTGGCCAGGCGAAACACCCGAGGACGCACTGCCCTGCAAGAAACGCGACTTGCTCTGATTGCCACAAGAAAGGCCACTTCGCGAAGGCCTGCAGGGGGAGAGCCACAGACGCCAGCAGTGCCTCATGCGAGTTGTGGGGGCGGCCATCTTTCATCAAGGCCACAGATGCCAGTATCCCCTCGTGTGAGTCGTGGGGGTGGCCATCTTTGATCAAGGCCACCAACGCCAGCAATGCCTCATGTGAATTGTGGGGGCGGCCATCTTCTCCGCCATTTTATTCAACGTCGTAGGCGCCGCCATTTTGCCCACCACACTCGACCGCCACCTTGTCTCCAGACCCGACCACCGCCTCACCCGCAGACTACAGCAGCTCGCTCAGCCATACACTAGCCTCCGTCACACTGGACCAAGCTCGCCCGCACCACCTGTCCAAGTCCATGATGGACATCAAAGTAAACGGCCACGCCACGACCTGCCTGTTCGACAGCGGAAGCACGGAGAGTTTCATCCATCCAGACACGGTGAGCCACTACTCCCTCACTGTCCGGCCAACGCGCAACCGGATCTCGATGGCGTCGAGGTCCCATTCTACAGACATCAGCGGCTACTGTGCTGTGACCCTGTCGGTTAGGGGTACGGAGTATAAAAATTTTAAACTCCTCGTCCTGCCCCAACTCTGTGCTGCCGTCCTACTAGGGCTGGACTTCCAATCCCACCTTCAAAGTGTCACTTTGGCATACGGTGGACCCCTCCCTCCACTCACAGTCGACAACCAGCAGCCTTTAAACCGCCCACCGCGTACCACCTGCGGCCTATCCACCCTCAAGGTCCCGCCCCCCTCCCTGTTCGCTAACCTCACCCGCGACTGTAAACCCGTCGCCACCAAGAGCAGGCGGTACAGCACCGGGGACAGAGCTTTTATTAGCTCTGAGGTGCAGCGTCTCCTGAAGGAGGGCATCATCGAGAGGAGCAACAGCCCCTGGCGTGCCCAGGTCGTAGTCGTTAAGACCGGCAATAAAAACCGCCTGGTCATCGACGACAGCCAAACCATAAACCGGTACACCCAGCTGGACGCATACCCCCTTCCCCGCATATCTGATATGGTCAATCAGATTGCACAGTACCGGGTATTCTCCACCATCGACCTTAAGTCGGCCTATCACCAACTCCCTATCCACCCAGAGGACCGCCAGTATACCGCCTTCGAGGCGAATGGCCGCCTCTACCACTTCCTTAGGGTTCCCTTCGGCGTCACCAACGGGGTTTCGGTCTTCCAAAGGGAGATGGACCGGATGGTTGACCAGAACAGGCTGCAGGCCACGTTCCCTTATCTAGATAACGTCACCATCTGCGGCCGCGACCGGCAGGACCACGATGTTAATCTGGAGAAATTCCTCCGTACGGCCGAACGGCTGAACCTCACTTACAATAAGGAGAAATGCGTGTTTAACACCTCGCGTCTCGCCATCCTCGGCTGTGTAGTAGAGAACGGAGTCATCGGCCCCGACCACGAAAGAATGCGCCCCCTCATGGAGCTTCCCCTCCCCCACTGCCCAAAGCCGCTGAAGAGAACCCTGGGGCTCTTCGCCTACTATGCCCAATGGGTGCCGAATTATGCGGACAAAGCCAGACCCCTCATGAAGTCAACCTCCTTCCCCCTGACGGCAGAAGCGTGCGCAGCCTTCTCCCTCATAAAGGGAGACATTGCTAAGGCCACAATGCACGCGGTGGATGAGTCCATCCCTTTCCAAGTGGAGAGCGATGCATCCGACTTCGCCCTAGCAGCAACCCTTAACCAGGCGGGGAGACCTGTGGCCTTCTTCTCAAGGACCCTCCAGGGCCCTGAGATCCGACACTCTTCGGTCGAGAAGGAGGCCCAGGCGATCGTGGAGGCAGTAAGACGCTGGAGGCATTACCTGGCAGGCAAACGATTTACCCTCCTCACCGACCAGCGTTCGGTCGCTTTTATGTTTAATAACAAGCTGAGGGGCAAAATCAAGAACGACAAGATCTTGAGGTGGAGAATCGAGCTCTCCACCTATGATTATGATATCTTGTACCGGCCGGGTAAACTGAACGAACCCCCAGATGCTCTATCACGAAGTACATGCGCCAACGCGCAAATTGATAGACTGCAGACCCTCCACAACGACCTCTGCCACCCCGGGGTCACCAGACTTTACCACTTCATTAAGGCCCGCAACCTGCCCTACTCCATCGAGGAGGTCAGGACCATGACCAGGAACTGCCAAACCTGTGCCGAATGCAAACCGCATTTCTTTAGGCCGGACAGAGCAAGCCTGATCAAGGCCACCCGCCCCTTCGAGCGCTTGAGCATCGATTTTAAGGGGCCCCTCCCGTCCTCTGACCGTAATGTGTACTTCCTCAACATTATTGATGAGTACTCCCGTTTCCCCTTTGCCTTCCCCTGCCCAGACATGACCAGTACCACGGTCATCAAATGCCTGAACGACCTCTTCGCCTTGTTCGGGTTCCCGAACTATATACATAGCGACCGGGGCTCATCCTTCATGAGCGAGGAACTTCGCCAGTTCCTACTAGCGAGAGGCATTGCTGCAAGCAGGACCACCAGCTACAACCCCCGAGGGAACGGCCAGGTGGAAAGAGAAAACGCGACTGTCTGGAAGGCCGTTCTCTTAGCCTTAAAGTCTAAGGGCTAGATTTTCAGTTGCTTGCGCCAGCAGTTAGCGCCCTAAGAGAAGTGGTTTTCGGGCGCTATGCGTGTAGCGCCCGGGCGCAACGCAGTTTGCGCCTCGCCCCAAATTAAGTTGGCCGTTAGCGCCGGCGCAAAGTTTAGCGGCCGCCTGGATGCGCGCGCAGAAAATGACGTCACATCCTCGTGCAACGCCCTTTGGCCGCCCCGAATCCAAACTTCAGTCGGACCGCCCCATTGTGCGGCTGGCGTCCAGAGCGTTTGTAAAATGGAACGCAACACACCCTGGGGAGCGCAAATTAAAGGGCACTCCTCATGCACTATAAAAGGCAGCCTGCATGTGTTGTCTGGAAGGGTCCAGTAAGTTGTTGTGTCCTCCTCCTCCTCCTCCTCCTCCTCCTCCTCCTCCTCCTCCTCATCATCATCCCCAGACTCTGCCTTTGAAAAAAACACATGCACCCTTCCCCTTTAAGAGCTCACTGGCACCAGAGTGTCTGCCGTGCGCTGCGCCCGAGCTCGGGTGTTGCGCTCTGCACCGCCGGCTTAGCGCCTAAAGATAGTAGTGGAACACCTCTTTTAGCGCTCCACCAACCTCTTAGGGCGAAGCCACTGAATTTCCGGCAACGGGGCGCTACTTTGGGGCGGCCGCTAACTTCGGGCGGGCGCTAAGGTTAGCGCCCCAAAACTGTCTATACTGAAAATCTAGCCCATAGGGCCTGCCAACCTCTCGCTGGCAGGAAGTCCTCCCGGCAGCGCTGCATTCCATCCGGTCACTGCTTTGCACGGCCATTAACGCCACCCCCCATGAACGAATGTTTGTTTTCCCCAGGAAGTCGACTACGGGAACCTCGCTACCAACATGGCTGACTTCTCCGGGGCCCGTCTTGCTGCGAAAGCACGTGAGGGCCCATAAAACGGACCCCCTGGTCGAGAGGGTGGACCTCCTGCACGCCAACCCCCAGTACGCCTATGTGGCATACCCAGACGGGCGGGAGGACACAGTCTCCTTACGAGACCTTGCACCCTCGGGCACCCCTGAGACACCACCGTTACCCCCCACCCCCCCAAATCCAGCCCAGGTAGACGGCATGCCAGAACCCCACGAGCCTTCGCCGACCACGCAGACACCAGCATTAACATCGGATACTGCATCACCGCCGCCGCTGCTGCGCCGATCAGAAAGACTTACGAGGCCTCCGGACAGACTGACATACCCGAACTGGTAGTACACTTCACCCCGCCGGACTCAAATCTAAACAAGGGGTGAATGTGGTAAACCACTTTTATCGTTCACTATCGTTACACTATGGTTATCACTGTTTATATCGTTACACTATGGTTATCACTGTTTACACTGTTGTGTCACTACACAAGGTCACCTCTTGTCACGCTGTTATACCTGGGCTGACCACAGCTGACTCCGCCCATGGCTCCGCCTGCTTGCCCAGGTATAAAGGTGGTCGACTGGCTGGTATTCCTCCTTGTTGGACCCGATCGCCCACGAGGGTGGGCTCTGTTATTTAGCCAATAAAAACCTATAGTTACTATCTTAACTCGTCGCTTTTCATTGGATGAATTGATAGGTATATCAGAGCCAAAGCTCGCAGCCAACATGGTATATCCCGGAACAGCCCATCGGTGTTCCGTAGAAGGGGTATGGGAGGTCAACATAGGTTTACGGGCCGGGATACACCCCACAGGCCGCGAAATCTACGTAGACGGTTCCAGCACTGTATCTGCTGGCGAACGACTCACAGGGTGTGGAGCTTATGACCCTGCGGCAAACATTGCCCTGGCAATTAAGCTCCCCAGCACTATGAGCGCACAGCAGGCTGAACTGTCCACGGTGGCGTACGTGGTTACCCACCCCGAGATTTTCCCAACCCCATACACGATTTGCTCAGACAGCATGTTCACATGCAATTCGTGTACGGAGTACCTCGCCATCTGGTCCCGCCGCGGATATACCTCCGCGGACGGGCGGCCTTTAACAGTTAAGCCCTTGCTGGAAAAGATCCTGGCAGCTGTGGGGGAGGAAGGGGAAGTGTTCATCCATAAGGTGAAGGCTCATTCCACCACAGAACCCCGCAGTCAGGGCAACCAGCAGGCGGATGCGCTAGCCAGGGAGGGTGCCCGCAACGGCATTCTCTGGGACCCCTATGGACCCGGACCCGTGGCGGCGATCCAAGGCAGGGAGGGAACGCCAGGGAACACAGGGGTGACACCGCCCCCAGACCTAAAGACCATCCAAACCCTGGATCCCGCCCTAAAAACTGTCCTAAAAGCCATCACAGAAGGCAAGCAGGTAGAGGGTCCGTACAGTACGGCAGCCCTCTCAGTCAAAGAAGGCATGCTGTTCCGAGAGGAGCAGTGGGTTGTGCCGCAGCAGCACCGGAGGGAATTCCTGCAACTGGCCCACGAGGGTCCAGGGGCAGGACACCCCGGGCCTGAGGTTACCTGGCAGCGGGTAGAGCAGGCGGGATGGTGGCCGGGACTTCGGGACGATGTCCGCGAGTTCTGTGCAAGCTGTCTTGTGTGCGCTGCAAACAACCCAGACCCCCACAAAAGGAAGGTGCCCATGGGGCACATCAGGAGGGTAGAGGGCCCATGGCAGTCGATTCAGGTCGACTACATAGGGCCCCTGCCCGCCGCCCAGGGAGGATATAAGTACTGCCTTGTCCTGGTAGATGTGTTCACCAAATGGGTAGAAGCTTTCCCGTGCAGAACAGCTACGGCACTGGGCACTGCTAAGATCTTGATTCGGGAAGTGTTCTCACGGTGGGGACTCCCCCGTTTTGTAGAGTCCGACCAAGGGAGTCAGTTCACCAGTCAAGTAATGCAGAACGCCCTCATGCTCTTGGGCATTGAGGGGAAGTGGCACGTAGCATACAATCCCCAGTCATCCGGGATTGTTGAACGCATGAATCGGACCCTCAAGGAAAAGCTGAGGAAAGAGACAATGGGCTCACCCCAGAAATGGGTGGAGGTCCTGCCTTTATTCCTCATGGGGATCCGGGCCAGCCAGTCCAAAAGTACGGGGTATTCCCCGCACGAATTAATGACTGGAAGGATCATGCGAACACCCACCCATGTACTAGCCCCGGTGCTCACTGAGGGCCAGCTCCGAGAGGTGAAGCGAGACAAATTCGTCCAAACCCTTTTGGAGCGCCTGAAACAGATTTATGGGCAGGCGGCTGGGAACATGGGAAGACAGCATCAGGGAAATCGACTGTTACTGGAACCTCGTAAGCAACAAGAGTGGGTAGTCGGAGACCAGGTCATGGTCCGAAACTATGCCAGGGTAGGGAGTTTTGAACCATTGTACATGGGGCCTTACAGCATTGTAGACAAGGCCAGCCCCATGGTTTATGCAGTGAAGGTGCCCCGACATACCAAATGGTTTCACATTAACCAGTGTAAACTGTTTAAATCGGGTGCACAAGGGCCAACAACAGGGACCAGGTCTGAGAACAAAAATCCTCAGCCTGTAACAGAGTCACAGGCCACACAGGCTGGAACAGTAGCCTGCGTGAAGGGAGGGGCCACCCCATCGGAGTGGGAGGTCTCCCCTCTAATTTGGGATTCGGACGAGGAAGAGCCCGAACAGCTCGACCTCGCCTTAGACCCAATCACGGAGGAGGAAGAGTCAGAGGACGACGATCCCGCCCTCGACTCAAGCTTGGGGGAGGTAGGGAATGGGGGCGGAGACTCACTACCTGTAGGGACAGGTGAGGTGGAGTCGGAAGCCACAAATCCCGGCCCCAGGGGGGCGGAGCCTTAGGGAGGGGAGCTGGAGCCGGCAGCTGTTGTGGAACCACAGGCTGTGACGGTGACAGTCCCAACCCCCGGTCCATCAGCCCCGGGAGCCTCACCCAAAGCAGCCCCTCGTAGGTCGGCTCGAGCGCCCCACCCCAGAAAGTTTTGGCCAGATTCTCCCCATCCTTCCCAACCTCGGTTTAGAGCAGCCCCAGAAAGGCATGGTTCCCGTTCAACAGCGACAGGCTGCGGGGGATCAAAGCCGAAGGTCAGTGCAGCCCCACCACAGGGTGCGGCACGCTGCAGCCCTCACAGGAATTCAGTAGGCCGCCCGGCGGAGGGCGGCGCTGTACATAAGTTAAGTTAGGTAATTATGATGATAGTTTAAGGAATATAAAGTTTACAGTGTTAAGAAATGTTAAGAGTACAATTTTGAAGTCTGCCCGGTATGTGTGCTTGTTTGGAAGCGGGGTCTAGGAACCCGCGCGTCCATTTAATTAGGCCAGCACCTATTGGGAGCCTGGCTACATCATTTTATTGGTTACAGAAACCTGGGATATGATGAAAACGATTCTCATCGTGTTCGTGGCGATCGGGTGCGGGTGGGCCTACCGAGGCCGCACCAAGGACGTCATCATCTTCGGGTGTTCCGGGGACACGGCCCCCATCGCGACGGATGGGACAGGGGAGTGAGAGGTTGAGGAAACCGCCACCTACTTCCACCAGGGGAGATGGCCAGGTTGGCTGGGGACGAATTCTACGGAATACTCCAGCAATTTCGGTTTTGCCTACCAAGAGACTTCGTTAACGTGCCCTCGGGTGAGGATCCTTGCACCCAGAGTCAGCGTTACCGTGGGAAAGAGGATCTGTCTGGTGTGTAATGGGAACGTACCACTAAGGCGATGGTGATGGCTGCGAAAGCTGGGAAAGGACATGAAGAACTCTACGGTCGAGTGGGAGCGACTGGGTAATAATACCCATCGGACTATTACGGGGACTCACGGACAATTACGTGTGTGTTGGGACAAATGGTGGGAACCAGATGAAGGAATATATGTCTGTATGTGGGGTTCAAAACGCGTTTGCCCCAAGGGCGTATCCATCTTCTTCCAGAGGCAGTGGCAGGATGAAGGAAAGGGGATGAGATGGGATGTCAGCACTCGAGCGTGCGGAGCCCCATACTCCCCTATTCCGGTAAACGCCACTGAACTCATCACCCGCCCACGCAAGCCCCTGCCCACGCTTCCGGTAGCACTAGCCCAGAAAGAAGGGTGCCCCACCACCACCAAGGGACCCGGGAACGGTTTGGTATTGGTACCCACCGGTCAGGTGCTGTACCAAGGGGTACACTACGCGGTGGCCTCAGTGATTTTAAACCTCACTGAGGTACGATTGCCGGAGTGGTGTCCCAAAGAAACGGAACAATTATACCAGGTCCTGTTAACCCGAATGTTTAGACAGTTTTATGAGTTTGACTTTGCCGACATCGACAAAGACAAATTATACACCACACCACCGGAAGTTTTGGATCGAGTCGGGAGGCAAAGAAGGGGTACAGTAAATGACATATTCACTGCTTTTAATACCGGGACATCTGTCGTCAACGCTCTAGATAACGTGGAGCTGCAGACACAGATCAACGGTTTAAAAGCCCAGTTAAGGAACATACTGACAGACGAAAATAAGGTAGTGGGTTCTGAGTTACATGAAGCCCAGGCCATGACACTACACTTTAAGGAAATAATAGCTGAGCTGGAGAAACACGCGAGAACGGTAAATGCGCTCATTAAGGAGGATCGGAATGCGTCCGATCAAGCTGCGCAAAACGAGGCCTGTGTGCTATACGGGGCGTGGTTACTGGGCGAGGGCCGCAGTAATCTTGAGGATTTAAAACAGGGTTTGGTCCCGTCCTGGATCAGCAACAAGCGCTTGCTAGCGCTCCACCCTTTTGAGAATGCATTAAGCCCGTGCCAGCTCAGACTAGCTGCAGAAGCGTACCCAGTCCCAGTGGACTGCGGACGTTCGAATCATACTATCATGGGAATAGTGGTAAGAATGCCGGTGTTGGGTCCCGCAGCAAAGCCCGCCCCGGTATACAGGGTGGAGAACATTGGAGTCATTCAGGGGGGCGCGCACATTCGTTCCGCAGCGGTCCCGCCTTACGTCATCAGATGGGAGCGTACGATGACAGGCACCGACCTCTCGGGGTGTCGGAGCCGGGGAGCACACATCATCCTGTGTCCTCAGCAATTGAATGCCTTTTTGAAACCACAGTGCGGGTTCAGAACCGCTAGCGCGAAGCCGATAAATTGCACCATGGAGGCAATGGCAGAGGACCATGTGCCCCCGCAGGTAGCATATATCGGGGGTGGGACATACTGCGTCACCACTGCAGCGCCTCACTACCGCTACGGACAGCACGAGTGGTGTTCGATCAGTGATAGCAGTTTCTGTTTCAAACCCAGGGCCGAGGTTCAAGTGGCACAACAACGAATTGTCCCCATTCCTGCACCCTCCACCGTTCACCTCACTGTAAAAGAGAATTTCACGGACTTGCAACGATTCATCGCGCATTTTGGATATGTCATTCCCCCTCTTCCCGAACACCTCACCAAGATTTTAAAAGCCGTTATAGTTTCACAGAAACATTTTTACACACTGGAGCAGAAGACTTTAGAGATAGGAAAAGACATATTGGACATAGTCATCCCACCATGGTGGGACTTGTTCACTAACATAGAGGTCCCGGCCTGGATTAGAATAGCATCCCACATCCTAGTAGTGTGTCAGGTTTTAATTGTGATATTTTTGCTGTTCGTGCATTGCAAGAGAGGCAAACGCCTCCAGAGGCACGAGAACACAGGAGAATGGAGAGAACGCTATGTGCGAATGGGGGAAGAAGACACTCCACTTTAAGCTGCTAGTATTGAAAGTTAGGCGTCCCTCCATTTTTAGATTTTGGCCATTTGCGCGTTTTTTTAAGTATATGAATATTGTTATGTTATTAGTCGTTGTTAAGTTTTTGGATTATTAAAAGGTGTATGCAGGTGGTGCAAGAGGGTATCAACCCCTGCACATCTGACAGATGAATGTGTTATAGTTCAAGAAGTACTGCCTATGATTGTCCAAATGTGCACAAGGTAATTTTCGTTTTTTTCGGAAATGGGAACTGCATGGGTCGTGAGGGTCATAGATAGTTAAGTGCCAGGAATGTTTGGATGTGGGGAATCAGGGAAAATTTGCTCACCAAGGACCATTGATACCTCTAGCAAGCTATCAGTATCACAGGGGGGCCTGTAAGATTCGAAATTTTCAGCAATAATCACGCAAGAAAACAGGATAAAATAAGACAGTTTATTGACCAAAGTAAGCTTGCACAGAAAAACCTTTGATAAAAGGGCATACAAAATGGCCGCCGGGCCTCGTGGTCAGTTTCTGGACCATTTGATTTCTGTTACTGCAAGCCAGACAGGCTTGTGGATTGAAGACAGTAAGCCCACGAAAGCCAGTATCGGGAAACCAAAACTCAGGGAAACAGCATACATATTCAATGGATTCTAAGTACAAGACAGTTTCAGGCAAGCAGGATGGGGCCCATCAAGATATGGGCAGACAATGCATGAACACGTAAACCCATTTAATGTACAAAGGAGAAACCGTTTAACAGCCATCAAGGGAAACCTCCAGACCGATCAATATGCGAGTCGAGTCACGGTGACAATGTAAAAGACATTAAAAGACATTATCGGCCAGGAAGGCCAGTTAAGTTATCACCGGCTCCCGTTACAAGACAAAGCGCCCCTGCAGAGATTTCTGCCCGCCAAAATATTACAAAGACTGGACTATGATCTGGCGGGAGATAAGGCTGGCCCAAAAAGGGTATAAATATGGATTTTGAAAAGTCCATCAGCGCCTCTTCTACCTCGGTAGCTTTGGAATCGATCAAGACGCTTCTTCTTTTAAAGACGCTTCGGACGGACAATTTCGGTGAAAAGACAACGTGGTCGGTGTTCAGCCAGACAAGGCTCGGCCACAACGGGAAGACGACGAGGGTGGCCCGGGTGCTGTTGTCGGGAGATCATCGACGACCCAGGCCGAAGGAGAAGACACCCTCGGGAAAACGACGATCCAGGCCGGAGAAAAGGACACTCCGGGCCTAGCACCCCAGTGCCTCAACAACACAGGTTTACAGGAAACCAAATCCAGACAGAATCTTGGTGGATTTCAGCCATGACGAGCGCTCACCGAGGCTGTGTCCACTGCCTCATCGCCTGAGAAAGAGAGAGAAAAACAAGCTGCGCCAGAAGTTTCCAAATCCACGTGACGACGGAAAGCTGTGCCAGAAAGGCTGCGAACCCCTCCTTTTTGCGATTCTGATAGTGGTGAGCATGATCCCGAGTTCCTCAAGTCGAAACTTAATTTAGGTATTAGGGGAGGGAGTAAGGTTAAATCGTAATGTTTCCCCTTTTACGACGTGCCGTGTGTTCCCCATTTCCATAGAGTCAAATTCATAAATTTGTGCATGATTGTAGTTACTTTAATCTGTGCCTATGACATGTATTTTGTAATGCTTCAAACTGTTTAAAAATAAAAGCATCCATTTCGTGCTATTCAACCTGGTCTATTGAGTCCTTTCTCTGCACTACAGTTCTCTGCATCTAAGTCCAAGGTCTAGAACCGTAGGGGAGAGTGGGTCGAACCACTCAAGGGTAATTATTGCACAAAGCCTGGCAGGAGACCAGAACGAGCAAGAGAAACCCCCTACAAAGCTGAACGCCAACTCGCCGACACCTCCTCCTACCTCCACCTGGACCATGACCCCACGACCGAACATCAAACCACCATTTCCAAGACTGTCACTGACCTCACCTCCTCTGGAGATCTTCGCCCCACGGCCACCAACCTCATATTTCCCCAACACCACACAGCCCGCTTCTACCTTCTTCCCAAGATCCACAAACAGGACTGCCCTGGTAGACACATCGTTCCAGCATGTTCTTGCCCCAAGGAACTTATCTCTTCCTATCTTGACTCTATCTTTTCTCCCCTTGTCCAGTCTCTTCCCACCTACATCCGCGACTCTTCTGACGCCCTCCGCCACTTTAACAATTTCCAGTTTCCTGACCCCAACCGCCTCCTTTTCACTATGGACGTACAATCCCTCTACACCGCCATCCCCCACCAGGATGGCCTGAGGGCGCTCCGCTTCTTCCTTGAACAGAGGCCCAACCAGTCCCCATACACCACCACCCTCCTCTGCCTGGCTCACATTGAACAACTTCTCCTTTGACTCGTCTCATTTCCTCCAAATTAAAGGTGTTGCTATGGGTACCCACAAGGGTCCTAGCTATGCCTGCCTTTTCGTGGGATATGTGGAACACTCTTTGTTCCAGTCCTACTCGGGTCCCCTCTCTCACCTCTTTTTCTGGTACATTGATGACTGTATCGGTGCCGTTTCCTGCTCTCGCCCTGAACTAGACAATTTCATTCACTTTGCCTCCAATTTCCACCCTTCCCTCACCTTCACATGTTCCATCTCCGACTCTTCCCTTCCCTTCCTCGACTTCTCTGTCTCCATCTCTGGGGATAGGTTATTGACCAACATTCACTACAAGCCCACTGACTCCCACAGCTACCTGGACTACACTTCCTCCCACCCCGCTTCCTGTAAGGACTCTATTCCATTCTCCCAGTTTCTCAGTCTCCGTCGCATCTGCTCCGACGATGCCACCTTCCACACCAGTGCTTCCGACATGTCTTCCTTTTTCCTCAACCGAGGATACCCCTCTACCGTGGTTGACACGGCCCTCGACCGGGTCCGTTCTATCTCCCGCACTTCTGCCCTCACCCCTGCCCCTCCCTCCCGGAACCACGATAGGGTTCTCCTTGTCCTCACCTTTCACCCCACCAGCCTCCGCATTCAACGGATCATCCTCCGCCATTTCCGTCACCTCCAACGTGATCCCACCACCAAACGCATCTTCCCCTCCCCTCCCCTTTCAGCATTCCGTAGGGACCGCTCCCTCCGAGACACCCTAGTCCACTCCTCTATCACCCCCAGCACCCCTTCCCCTTCGCCCGGCACCTTCCCGTGCAAGCGCAGGAGATGCAACACCTGCCCATATACCTCCCCCCTTCCCACTGTCCAGGGCCCCAAATACCCCTTCCAGGTGAAACAGCGATTTACTTGTACTTCTTGCAATCCAGTATACTGTATTCGCTGCTCACGATGTGGTCTCCTCTACATTGGGGAGACCAAACGCAGATTGGGTGACCGCTTTGCGGAACACACCGTTCAGTCCGTAAGGGTGACCCCGAGCTTCCGGTCGCCTGTCATTTCAATTCACCGCTCCATTCCCACTCAGACCTCACCGTCCTCGGGCTCTTGCATTGTTCCACGGAAGCTCAGCGTAAACTCAAGGAACAGCACCTCATCTTCCGATTAGGCACTTTACAGCCTTCCGGACTCAATATCGAGTTCAACAATTTCAGATCATAACCTCGGCCCCTATTATATTTTTATATCTTTTATCCACACTTTTGGTTTGTGACTTTTCCTTTTTCTCTCTCCCACATGGCAGCTGTCTCTCACTCTGCCAGCGCATTTCACACTTCATCTAGAGCCATTGTTTGTTTCTTTACCTGTCCTATTACCATCTCGTCTCACCTTGAATATCTCTTAATGTCTCTTCTTTCATCCCCTCCCCCATTTCCCAGCCCCCAAACTGCCTTTTAATCTTTTCATTTCCTGCCTTTTTTCCTTTTTTTCTCAGTTCTATAGAAGGGTTTCGACCCGAAACGTTGACTCTGTTTCTCTCTCCACAGATGTTGCCTGGCCTGCTGAGTTTTTCCAGCGTTTTCTGTTATTATTCCTAGTTTGTGTAATCTCTCCTCGTAACTTAACCCTTGAAGTCCGGGTATCATTCTGGTAAACCTACGCTGCACTCCCTCCAAGGCCAATATATCCTTCCTAAGGTGTGGTGCCCAGAACTGCTCACAGTACTCCAGGTGTGGTCTAGCCAGGGCTTTGTATAGCTGCAGCATAACTTCTACCCCCTTGTATTTTAGTCCTCTAGATATAAAGGCCAGTATTCCATTAATTGCAGTGCCACTTTGTGTAAGATTTAGAAATTACTGTACATGAAAAGCCTTGGTTTGTGCTTAATCTTATGGCTAACATTTTAGCACTGCTTGATATTGTAGCTCACCTGGTCAGTCGCTATCTTAATGCTTTAACTTTCCAGGCACGAAGAATATTGTAAAAATGAAATCGGTACTTGATAAAGTCCGAAGCTTGCTGTGTCACACACCCCTAGGATTGGGTTGTCAACTTTGGTTGAATGTATTCCTGGAGATTTTATCACATGACCTCCTGCCTCTAACTGCCCTGCCCCCACACCCCGCCATTGGTCGTCCAACGCGTTAACTTGGAAAGCGAAAAGACTCCTCATTACCCGATTGGATGATTCTTGACTGTCAGTCAAATAGCCTTACTTTTCCATAGAAACATAGAAGATAGGAGCAGGAGTAGGCCATTCGGCCCCTCGAGCCTGCTCCGCCATTCAATGCGATCATGGCTGATCATCCAAATTCAGTACCCGGTCCCTGCTTTCTCCCCATACCCCTTGATCCCTTTAGCCTTAAGAAATATATCCAACTCCTTCTTGAATATATTTAATGAATTGGCCTCTACTGCCTTCTGTGGAAGAGAATTCCACAGGTTCACCACTCTCTGGGTGAAGAAATTTCTCCTCATTTCTGTCCTAAATGGCTTACCCCTTATCCTTAGACTGTGACCCCTGGTTCTGGACTCCTCGACCATCAGGAACATCCTTCCTGCATCTAGCCTGTCCAGTCCTGTCAGAATTTTATAAGTTTCAATGAGATCCCCTCTCATTCTTCTAAACTCCAGCAACTATAAGGCCAATCGACCCAATCTCTCCTTCCTGCCATCCCAGGTATCAGGCTGGTGAATCTTCGCTGCACTCCCTCCATGCAAGAACATCCTTCCTCAGATAAGGCGACCAAAACTGCACACAATACTCAAGATGTGGTCTCACCAAGGCCCTGTACAACTGCAGCAAGACATCCTTGTTCCTGTACTCGAATCCTCTCGCTACGAAGGCCAACATACCATTTCCCTTCTTAACCGCCTGCTGCACCTGCATGCTTACCTTCAGCGACTGGTGCACAAGGACACCCAGGTCTCGTTGCACTACCCCTTCTCCCAATCTATTGCCGTTCAGATAATAATCTGCCTTCCTGTTTTTGCCACCAAAGTGGATAACCTCGCATTTATCCACATTATACTGTATCTGCCATGCATCTGCCCAATCACCCAACCTGTCCAAATCATCCTGGAGTTTCTCGGCATCCTCCTCACAGCACACACGCCCACCCAGCTTTGTGTCATCTGCAAACTTGGAGATATTACATCTAGTTCTCTCGTCTAGATCATTAATATATATTGTGAATAGCTGGGGTCCTAGGACCGATCCCTGCGGTACCCCACTAGTCACTGCCCGCCACTCAGAAAAAGACCCGTTTATTCCAACTCTTTGCTTCCTGTCTGCCAACCAGTTCTCTATCCAAGTCAGTACCTTGCCCCCAATCCCATGTGCCTTAACTTTACACGCTAATCTCTTATGCGGGACCTTATCGAAAGCCTTCTGAAAGTCCAAATACACCACATCCACTGGTTCTCCCTTATGTATTTTACCAGTTACGTCCTCAAAAAATTCCAGTAGATTAGTCAAGCATGATTTACCTTTTGTAAATCCATGTTGACTTTGTCCGATCCGGTCACTGTTTTCCAAGTGCTCTGCTATTACATCTTTTATAATGGACTCTAGCATTTTCCCCACTACCGATGTCAGGTTTACCGGTCTATAATTCCCCGTTTTCTCTCTACCACCTTTTTTGAATAGTGGGGTAACATTAGCTACCCTCCAATCCATGGGTACTATTCCAGATTCCATCGAATGTTGGAAGATGACCAGCAATGCATCTACTATTTCTAGGGCCACTTCCTTAAGTACCCTAGGATGTAGATTATCAGGCCCTGGGGATTTATCGGCCTTCAATCCCATCAGTTTCCCTAACACCATTTCCCTACAAATACTGATTTCTTTCAGTTCCTCCCTCTCATTAGACCCTATGTTCCCTGACATTTCTGGGAGGTTAGTTGTGTCCTCCCTTGTGAAGACAGAACCAAAGTATGTATTTAATTGGTCTGCCATTTCTTTGTTCCCCATTATAAATTCCCCTGATTCTGACTGCAAGGGACCTATGCTTGACTTCACCAATCTTTTTCTCTTCACATATCTAAAGAAGCTTTTACAGTCAGTTTTTATGTTCCCTGCAAGCTTACTCTCATACTCTATTTTCCCCCTCTTAATTAATCCCTTTGTCCTCCTTTGTTGAATCCTAAACTGCTCCAAATCCTCAGGTTTGCTGCTTTTTCTGGCCAATTCATATGTCCTCTCCTTGGAACTTATGCTATCCCTAACTTCCCTTGTTAGCCACGGTTGATTCATCTTTTTGGTTTTATTTTTATGCCAAACAGGGGTGAACAAATTCTGTAATTCATCCATGCGATCTTTAAATGTTTGCCATTGCCTACCCACCATCAACCCTTTGAGTAACATTCCCCAATCAATCCTACCCAACTCGCGCCTCATACCATCGTAGTTTCCTTTATTTAAATTCAGGACCCTAGTCTCTGAGTCAAATACTTCACTCTCCATCTTAATGAAGAATTCCAACATATTATGATTGCTCCGCCCCAAGGGACCTCGCACAAGATTGCTAATTATTCCATTCTCATTACATAATACCCAGTCTAAGATGGCCTGATCTCTAGTTGGTTCCTCGACATATTGGTCCAGGAACCCATCCCGTATACACTCCAGGAATTCCTCCTCCACAGTATTGTTACTAATTTGGTTAAACCAATCTATATGTAGATTAAAGTCACCCATGATAACTGCTGTGCCCTTATTGCATGCATCTCTAATTTCCCATTTAATGCCATCCCCAACCTCCGCATTACTGTTTGGGGGTCTGTATACAACTCCCACTAACGTTTTCTGTCCCTTGGTATTTCTCAGCTCTACCCATACAGATTCTACATCATCAGAGCTAATATCCTTCCTTACAATTGTGTTAATCTCCTCTTTAACCAGCAATGCTACCCCACCTCCTTTTCCTTTTTGCCTGTCTTTCCTGAATATTGAATACCCCTGGATGTTGAGCTCCCAGCCCTGGTCACCCTGGAGCCATGTTTCCGTAATCCCAATCTTATCATATCCGTTTACATCTATTTGCGCAGCTAATTCATCCACCTCATTACAAATGCTCCTCGCATTAAGACACAAAGCCTTCAGGCTTGTTTTTTTATCACTCTTAGACCTTTTAGAATTATTATTTACTGTGGCCATGTTTGATTTAAACCCTTGATTACTCTGACTGCCACTTTTGGTTTTCTCCTTTCTGTCTTTTGCTTCTATCCTTGTTTTCCTTTCCTCTGTCTCCCTGCACAGGTTCCCAACCCCCTGCCATTTTAGTTTAAACCCTCCCCCACAGCACTAGCAAACACTTCCCCTAGGACGTCAGTCCCAGTCCTGCCCAGGTGCAAACCATCCATTTTGTACTGGTCCCACCTCCCCCAGAACCGGTTCCAATGTCCGAGTTATTTGAATCCCTCCCCCTTGCACCATTCCTCTAGCCACATATTCATCTGAAATATCCTTCTATTTCTACTCTGACTAGCACGTGGCACTGGTAGCAATCCTGAGATTACTACCTTTGAGGTCCTATTTTTTAATTTACCTCCTAACTGCCTATATTCAGCTTTTCGGACCTCATCCCATTTTTTACCTATATCGGTGGCACCTATATGCACCACGACAACTGGCTGTTCACCCTCACCTTCCAAAATGCTTTGTAGCCGCTCTGAGACATCCTTGACCGTTGCACCAGGGAGGCAACATACCATCCTGGAGTAACAACAGAAAATGCTGGAAAAACTCAGCAGGTCAGGCAACATCCGTCGAGAGAAATTTGAGTTGATGTTTCGGGTCGAACCCTTCTTCAAAACGACACCCTTGTCCACTCCTCTATCACCCCAAACAGCCCTTCCCCTTCGCCTGGCACCTTCCCGTGCAAGCACAGGAGATGTAACACCTGCCCCTATACCTCCCGCCTTCCCACTGTCCAGGGCCCCAAGCACCCCTTCCAGGTGAAACAGCGATTTACTTGTACTTCTCGCAATATAGTATACTGTATTCGCAGCTCACGATGCGGTCTCCTCTACATTGGGGAGACCAAACGCAGATTGGATGATCGCTTTGCGGAACACCTCCGTTCAGTCCGTAAGGGCGACCCCAAGCTTCCGGTCGCCTGTCATTTTAATTCACCGCTCCATTCCCACTTGGACCTCACCGTCCTTGGCCTCTTGTATTGTTCCACGGAAGCTCAACGTAAACTTGAGGAATAGCACCTCATCTTCCGATTAGGCACTCTGCAGCCTTCCGGACTCAATGTCGAGTTCAACAATTTCAGATCATAACCTCGGCCCCTATTACATTTTTTCTTGTAATTTTTCCACTCCTTTTCCCCCCCCCCCCTTTCCTTTTGTTTCTCTCTCACACCTGGCAGCTATCTCTTGCCCTGCTAGTGTATTGATTTCTTTGTGGGTTCAATGATGAGACATTTATGAAAGAGAATGAGTTTTAATCTAAAGTCTGTTCAACTCTTTATACAGCTTTACAGGAGACACGATGCTTGTGATGCATCTAGAACGAAACTGAAACTAAACTGAACTGCCTTGCTTGTCTGTCACATGCCCTCTGCTGGTCAGGCACAAGCAATCAATACATGCAATCATGCTGGTAAGGCATCATAATCGAACAGGCAAATACCATCTCTATTTGCTGATATCATTTCATCTCCTTCCCAGGTCTAGATCTTGCTCTCTTAGCAGTCTTTCCCTTAGACCATTATTCGGAATACCACACACCAGTCTGTCTTTTATCAGCGAGTCTGTCAGTCCCCCAAATTCACACGATTTGCTTGTTTCTCAGTTCAGTCACATACTGATCAATAGTCTCACCCGTTTTCTGTACACATGTGAAAAATCTGTGCCTCTCAAATGTCACGTTACGTTTAGGTATGCAGTAGGCCTCAAACTGTTCCATTATTTTATCTAGCTTCATTTTGTCTCCATTAGCAGCGAATGTGAAGTTATTATACACCTCCAGCGCTTCATCACCCACGACATGTAAGAACACTGACGATTTCTTATTATCACTTTGCTCGTCAGCTCCGATTGCCGCTAAATACAACCCCACACGTTGTTTGAATCTCCTCCAATTTTCAGCCACATTACCTGTCAACTGAAGCGTCGCCGGTGGGTGTAAACCTTCCATTTTTCACTTCGTTAGCTATTCTCCAATGGTAAGCAACGATGTTCTCTTTTGGCTTGCTAATTTGTGGAGAGCTGATTTAACTTCAGATTTTTTCTCTTCATCTCTTTCAATCACTTCTGACACCATGTATTGATTTCTTTGTGGGTTCAATGATGAGACATTTATGAAAGAGAATGAGTTTTAATCTAAAGTCTGTTCAACTCTTTATACAGCTTTACAGGAGACACGATGCTTGTGATGCACCTAGAACGAAACTGAAACTAAACTGAACTGCCTTGCTTGTCTGTCACATGCCCTCTGCTGGTCAGGCACAAGCAATCAATACATGCAATCATGCTGGTAAGGCATCATAATCAAACAGGCAAATACCATCTCTATTTGCTGATATCATTACAGCTAGTACACTTCACACCTAATCTCAGCCTATTACCATCTCGTCTAGCTTCGAATACCTTTTATTGTCACTTTTACTTCTTTTGTTTCTTTTGTCCGATCGCAGCCCTGCCTTTGATCTATTTTATTTTCTTTCCGGTTTTGAAGAAGGGTTCGACCCAAAACGTCAACTCAAATTTCTCTCCACGGATGGTGCCTGACCTGCTGAGTTTTTCCAGCATTTTCTGTTGCTATTTCGGATTTCCAACATCTGCAGTATTTTGCTATCATACCATCCTGGGGTCTTGTTTGCGGCCACAGAAACGCCCATCTCTCCAAGAAATGAAAATCGGGAGAGATGTATAACAGGCGGCTGAATCGATATCGCAAAAAGTCACAATTACCCCCATCAATTCTAAACTTTAAAATGATGTAAATGTCCAATGATAGGAGTGCCCACGCTTCATGGGTTACTAAGGGGAATATCATGGAGTCTCGTGGCTCCCTTATAAAGTTTTATATCGGCGTTCTCATTCATCTACATATATCTCACTAACAGATCTTGGTATTCTGATTCAGGATTTCTCTACCATTGAAGCAATAGCACTAAAAACAGCAGAACATCATGTTGTGTCTGTGTATAATACGACACAGACGGCAGGAGAACGGTACAACAGGTGTTTACTCAACGTGGCTCACACGGGAACTGATCTGTACAGGTTACTACTCAGTGCTATATACAGGTGTGGTCACTGCCGGTACTGCAGTATACATGAGCTGTAAAAGATAGTTCCCCCCTTAAAGGTATATACATTACACATCCCTTTCCAAAACTCCAGGACCACACAATTTACACAGGACAAGTCAATGAGGAAAAAATATAAGGGTAATTTTCTGATATCATGCTCCTGGCAGGTAGCCTCAGCCTCCAAGAGGGCGCAATGCCATGTGCGCAATTTCTTGACCATTCATTGACCAGTCACGAAATCATGCCCCCAAATTTCTGATGTGTGTTGCCAGAGGGGGAGGCTCCCTGCTGGGAACACCAAGTTGGAAAAATGGTCCCTAATAGAACTGAATTGCCTGGGTCTCACATGCCATGTCGCCACGTTTTGTGGGCTGCAGGTGACCCGTGGGCCACACCTTACATCTCAACTCCAAACAGGATCTCAGTGGTTTATTCACATGCAGAACCATTTCTTAAGTGTTCTTAGTGGAAAGAACTACAACAACAACTTGTATTTATATAGCGCCTTTAACATAGTAAAATTTCCCAAGGCGTTTCACAGGAGCGATTATCAGACAAGATTTGACACCGAGCCACATAAGGAGACATTAGGACAGGTGACCAAAATAAGGAGGGGTGAGGCCATGGAGGGATTTGAACAGAAGGGTGAGAATTTTAAAATCGAGGCGTTGGCAGACTGGGAGCTAATGTAGGTCAGCAAGCACAGGGGTGGTGGGTGAATGGGACTTGGTGCTGTAGTGTATGTACCTTTAAGAGCCCCTGTGTACTGTAATACCGGTAGTGACCACTCGGGTATATAAGCCTGTATAGCGTCTTGTATCTTTTAGTTCACCTCCAGACTTTGTTCAGTAAACACCTGTTAAACCAACTCCTGCATTCTGTGTCTCCATTAACACACGGATACAACAGTGGCGACGAATTGGAAACGGACTTACCTGCAATTCGGCAGCACCTCAAGGAGATCGATTCCTCAGACGAAGGTCGAAGAAAAAAAAACTGTGGTTTCACCAGCTAGCCGGGCTGGTGGCAGGTACTGCACTAATCCTTCCTGGGCAGCGGGCTGGGGCTCGATCGGGTGGCTCTGCAGTGGGGCCGAGCAGCGAGTCGGAAGGCGGAGGCAAACAGAGACGGAGGGTGGAGCACTCGGGAGACGGCCGGCGCTGCAAAGCAGGTCGGCATTCGGACCAAGCAGAGGGAGGGAAAAGTCCCAGAGAGACCGGCAGGAGCGAATCTCCAACTATTAAAAATATCTGTGTAAATAAAGACCGCAGAGAACAGCGTTGTCAGCAGCGGCAGCGGCGGGAAAGCGCGGGAGGCGCCATTTTTTCTCGGCAGGGAAGAAAGGAAAGCGCGGGAGGCGCCATTTTTGATTTTCAGGATGCCTAAGACTGGCAATATTACTGCTTTCGATAGTGATATGGAGGATTGGACCACATATGTGGAAAGAGTGGAGGTATATTGCACAGCGAATGAAGTAGAGAATGATAAAAAGGCATCGGTACTTCTAAATCTGATGGGCGCAAGGACATACGGGCTGTTATAAAACTTAATCACTCCAGCCAAACCGATGGACAAGAATTTTAAGGAGATTGTTGATACCCTACAGGAGCACTTAAACCCAACACCGCTGCTGATAGCGGAACGATTCAAATTCTTCAGGAGGAATCAGCACAAGAATGAAAGTAACGCTGATTACCTCACCGAATTAAGAAAGCTGTCAAAGCACTGCCAATTCGGGGCAGGACTGGCAGATTCTCTACGAGACAAATTCGTCTGCGGTCTCCTAAGTGAAGGAACACAGAAAAGGCTACTTTTTGAGAAAGATTTGAGACTGGACAAGGCTTTCAGTGTGGCTGTATCATACGAAGCAGCAGCAAGAGGAGCTGCAGAGATACAGCAAAAGCCACAGGACTTCGGCACCCATGAAATGACACGGGGTTTCGAGAGATGTTATCACTGCGGCAGATCCACCCATGACCAGAGGGACTGCTGGTTCAAGGACAAAGCATGCAGGCAATGCGGAAAGATGGGACACATTGCACGTGTATGCCCATCTGGAAACAAAAAATCCACTGACAGAAAAAAAATCAATAAGGAAAAGTACAGAAATGTACAAATGATGACGGACAGTAGCTCCGAAGACCAGAAGAGTGATAGCGACTCCGGAAACAAGAGACTAAGCTGTCTCAAATTACATAATGTAATTGCCAAAGAGGATTACCAGACCATTTGGGTTACCCTCACGATAGCGGGGTCCCCAGTTAAAATGGAGCTAGATACAGGATCAGCTCTGACCGTCATAAGTCGACGGGATTACGAGCGGCTATTTCTGCATATAACTTTGAAAGACACATCCATTATCTTGAAGACATATACGGGGCAGAACGTATACTCCAGAGGGAAAATAAAGGTGCCTGTTGTATATAACGGCAAGGAAATACAGAAGTTGTATTTATACGTTCTGCAAGATGGTGGTCCACCGTTGTTATGACGTGAATGGATCAGGAAGATACGTTTAGACTGGCACTCCATTCAGGCACTGACGGTGACCAGTAAGAAAAAAAATGATGATGACGTCATACCTAAATGATTAAAAGACATCTTGGCTAACGCCAAAGAAGTGTTTCAACAGGAACTAGGAACCTTGAAAGGCGTCACCGCCTCAATAAAAGTGGAAGATGCGGCAATTCCCAAGTTTTTTAAGGCAAGGCTGGTGCCATACGCAATTCGTCCAGCAGTCGAGGCAGAGCTGGAGAATTTGGAAAAAGCAGGCGTGTTATCCAAGGTAGATTGGAGCGAGTGGGCAACACCCATCGTCCCAGTCATGAAGAAAACGTTGAATAATGATAAATCTGAAGAACAGAGAAAAATTCGCATCTGTGGGGACTTCAAGGTGACTGTAAACCTGGTCCTTCACACGATACAGTATCCTCTTCCAAGGATAGAAGATATTTTCGCCTCACTATCTGGAGGGAAACGTTTCACCAAAATTGACTTGGCACAGGCATATCTACAGATGGAGGTTGAGGAGGCCTCTAAAAAGTATCTCACGATAAACACACACAAAGGCCTGTACCAGTACAATCGACTGGTTTTCGGAGTAGCATCCGCTCCAGCTATCTGGCAAAGAGCTATGGAGCAAGTTCTGCAAGGGATTCCGGGGACTCAATGCTACCTAGACGACATCCTTGTAACAGGAGAAAACGACAACGAGCACGTTGCCAATTTGGAGCAGGTGCTCACTAGGCTGAGAGAACGGGGCCTACGAGCAAATCGCCCCAAGTGCGAATTTTTCCAGAAACAAATATCATATTGTGGCCATATAATTAACGAAGAAGGGTTGCATAAGTCACCTGAAAAAATTGAAGCGGTCATAAAAGCCCCAGCACCTGAAAATGTCTCACAATTAAGGTCGTTCCTGGGATTGATAAATTACTATCATAAATTTTTACCGAACTTGTCAACTGTTCTGCACCCTCTTAACGCACTGCTACAAACGGGAGTAATTTGGAAATGGAGCGAAGACTGTAAACGTGCCTTCTAGAAATGCAAAGGCTTGATCATGTCCAAGGAAGTGTTGGCTCATTACAACCCATCACTGCCAATCAGACTGGCGTGCGATGCATCCCCTTACGGCGTAGGAGCGGTATTATCGCATAGATTCCCTGATGGCTCGGAGCGGCCGATAGCTTTTGCGTCACACTCATTGAAATCAGCTGAGCGTAACTATGCCCAGATCGACAGGGAAGCACTCAGCCTGGTGTGGGGAGTGAAGAAATTCAACCATTACCTACACGGACAAAAATGTACCTTGTTGACTGACCATCAACCCCTCGTCTCCATATTCAACCCTAAAAAGGGCGTTCCCATTATGACAGCGCAAAGGCTACAGAGGTGGTCCCTTTTCCTAGGGGCACACCAATATGACATAGAATACAAAGGATCAAAACAGCATGGGAATGCTGACGGTTTATCGCGCCTACCGTTGCCAACGGTAGAAGAGGCACCTACAGTGGACCCAGTGGAGATGTTCCACTCAACCATAGTGGAATGTCTACCAGTAACAAATTCTACCATTGAAAAGGAAACGAGAAATGACCTGACTCTCTCACGAGTCTACGATTTAACGGTGAAGGGATGGCCAGCACATGGCGAACCACTGTTGCCAGCATTCTCACAAAGAAGAGAACAGCTGTCAGTGTGCCGAGGAACCTTGATGTGTGGATCCAGAGTGGTGATTCCACCCAAACTCCAGGATAAAGTGCTAAAGGAGCTTCATGAGGGGCATCTGGGTGGAGTGAAAATGAAGAACCTAGCCAGAGCGTTTGTGTGGTGGCCAGGTATCGATGGAGACATCGAAGAAATGACCAAGAGCTGTCTAGGATGCCAGAAGGTCCAAAACGCCCCACCACAAGCCCCTCTACACCCATGGGAGTGGCCCTCATCTCCATGGCAAAGGGTACCTATCGACTTTGCTGGTCCATTTATGGACTCAATGTTCTTTATCACGGTTGATGCACACTCCAAGTGGCCGGAGGTAATAAAGATGTCCTCCACCACCACGGAAAAAACCATCACAGTATTAAGGACCATATTTGCCAGGAATGGGCTGCCTGAACAGATCTGTTCTGATAATGGACCGCAATTTGTGTCTGAAGAATTCAGGAAGTTCTTAAAAAACAATGGGGTTAAGCACTACATGTCCGCCCCATACCATCCCGCCACCAATGGATTAGCTGAAAGGTTTGTCCAGACCTTCAAGAAGGCCATAAGGGCCATGGGTAATGAAGACATAAATCTACAACATAAGGTAGATAACTTCTTGTTTGCATACAGGAATGCAACACATGTGGTTACAAACCAAACTCCCGCCATGATGTTTTTCAATAGAAGACTAAGATGCCGGCTGGATTTGATCAAGCCAAACATCAGAAGGGACGTAGAGAACCGGCAATTTCAAGGCATGAATGAAAGGCCAACTAGAACCTTCCAGATAGGTCAACAAGTTTTGGCCCGGGACTACCGTACCGAGAAATGGCAGCCTGGAACTATTTACACACGACTAGGACCGCTGATGTATACCGTGGACATTGGTGAAAGCATAATAAGGCGCCATGCTGACCAGATCATAGAGTCATCCGAAAAGGGACAGCCTACACCACAACTCTATACGCCTAACGATGAAGCAGAGATACCCATAGTATCTACCTCCGATCCGGTGATACTGGAACCAGGTGAACCCGACACTGGCATTCAAGCCGAATCGACCTTGCCAAAAGAACCTACTACACCACCAGAGAGACTGACTTATAATTGATTAGCTGCACCAAATGTGTAGATTATTGTTCTTGTAAACATGTTAATTAATGATTACTTAAAATGTTATGTACTAATTATCTAAAAGGGGAGGAATTGTAGTGTATGTACCTTTAAGGGCCCCTGTGTACTGTAATACCGGTAGTGACCACTCGGGTATATAAGCCTGTATAGCGTCTTGCATCTTTTAGTTCACCTCCAGACTTTGTTCAGTAAACACCTGTTAAACCAACTCCTGCATTCCGTGTCTCCATTAACACACGGGTACAACAGGTGCGAGTTAGGATACGCGCAGCAGAGTTATTTTATAATTTAACATTATTCTCTTTTTAGCAATGTTTTGTGGTACCCATGCTCCACAGCTGCTCAATGTAACCTTGTATGGCATTTCAACCTATGAATAAAGTATGTTTACTTACTGTCTGTTATGAGCCAACTTTTGCAGAAAATTCTACAGCATATCTGCATAGAACAAGCTGTCGATATTACTGTCACAGAGATGCCAACCATCTGGTTTTGGACTGGACAGTTGAATATTTGTTGCCCAGATACAATAAGTCCAGGAGGAAGAAATTGGGCACCTTAGCACCTTCCGTTAGCATCTCCGGGGGCGCTAATGGGGCACTACCGGCTTTGCGACTGGGTGCGGCAATAGTACCGATGCCCGCGATATTGAGGTGGAGGTTTGCGGC
This sequence comes from Somniosus microcephalus, assembly GCF_052327205.1. Classification (NCBI taxonomy): domain Eukaryota; kingdom Metazoa; phylum Chordata; class Chondrichthyes; order Squaliformes; family Somniosidae; genus Somniosus; species Somniosus microcephalus. The sequence continues at coordinate 112,031,680 of NC_141001.1, read as the reverse complement.
GGCGGTAACCATCAGCGCCACGCTCTCCTGCGGCCGGAAATCATGATGTCATCCGGGTATACAGCACCCCGGCTCTGAAATTCACTCTCGCCTCCTGCCTGAGCGCCTGCCGTTAGTAACGACAGGTACAGGAGGCGGTTTGCAGTTGGATGAGCGCTGGAGGACCGCTACGTAAAGGCATCAACTTCCTTTTTTTTTAGTCGGCAAAGAATGCTGCCTTGTCAGTTTGACAAAAGCAAACTGGCGTTTTGAGCAATTTGCGGGTTTTCAGCTTAAAGGAGTAATCTGGCTGGGAAAATTTATCACTTTCATTTGGGTTACATTTGATAATGATCATTTCCATCATTTAATGGGGGCTGTACTGGCACTGGACCTCGCCCTCCAGCGTCACCATCGGAGGCAGTGGAGGCAGAGAGAGAGATTGCAAAATGTGGCCAGAGGGAGGAGGGCCAACAGGGCTCTCAACAAGAGGCCTTCCCCTCCCAGGGTATTCCGGCAGCATTTCTCCTACATCAATCTCACTGAGGAGCAGTGTCTGAGAAGGCTCCACTTCACCAAGGACATGGTCACAGAGCTCTCCCACCTCCTGCAGCCAGACCTCAAGTCTCACATCAAGAACACCATGTCTTTCTCAGTGGCAGTCAAGGTCACCGTCGCCTTCAATTTCTCGGCCAGCGGATCCTCCCAGAGTGCAGTATTGTAGTTCGCCGTCCATTGCTGCATCCGTGAGGTCACAGGTGCTCTCCACAGAGGTGAAGGGACTACATTTCCTTCCCCATGACTAGAGAGAAGCAGCGCGAGTGTGCATGTGGCTTTGCCAGGATAGCGGGCTTCCCCATGGTGCAGGGCGCCACTGATTGTACCCGCATCGCTTTGCAGGCACCTCATAACAATCCTGAGGTATTCTGTAACTGCAAAGGCTATCACTCACTTAATGTGCAGTTGGTGTGCGACCACACACAGCGCATCCTCACCGTCAATGCCCGCTATCCTGGCAGCAGCCACGATGCCTTCATCCTGCACCAGACCAGTGTGCCAGCTCTGTTCTAGCCAACACATCAAGCTAGCGGATGACTGCTGGGAGACAAGGGCTATTCGCTCTCCACCTGGCTCATGGCTCCCCTCCACAACCCCAATACTCCTGCCCAACACTCATACAATGAGAGACATGCTGCCACCAGGAACATCATTGAGCAGACCATCGGAGTACTCAAGCAACATTTCCACTGCCTTGACCGTTCGGTGGGGAGCCCTCCAGTACTCGGCTGAGCGGGTGTCCCTTTTCGTCATGGTTTGCTGCATGCTGCACAACTTGGCCATCATGAGGGCACAGCCATTGCCACCAGGCATAGCCGCACCACCTCAGGAGGAGGAAGAGGAGGAGGAGGAGGAGGAGGAGGATGAGGAGGAGGAGGATGAGGACGAGGAGGAGGAACAGGAGCACGAACACCAGTGACCGAGGATCTAGCCACTTCATTGACGTTGTGGAAGAGCGGTCCGTGACCATCTCATCATACTGCGGTTCCAATGAATTCGAGGCCACTTTCCAGTTGCTCATCCATCATTCCATCAATTTCTCATTCCATACCACACCCCAAAGCTGAAATGAGCCACAGCACCATTTCTACAACATTCCAATAATAAATTTATGCACAATCAGTAGCCACATATATCCAACAAAAATATTAACTAATGAATCTTGTGCAAACCCTTACTTGCCCTCTTTACAGTGCCTTTTCCTAATCTAGTGCTCCTACATAGTTTGTCCCCAGTGGCTGCAGCAGGGCTGGTGGGAGGCTGCTGAGTGTTGGTGCCAGAGACTACAGATGGCCTTGCAGGACACCCTCGACCAGCTCTGGGCCTGGAAGGCCCGGCTGTACACTACGCCTCCTCAGGATGGGCGGCGGCAGTCTGGGCTGGCTGGATGACAGGCAGTGGCAAGGGCAATGGCGGCGTGGCAGTGGTGGGAGCAGGAATGCTGTCATCCTGAGAGAGTACAGCAGGTTCCTGCTCCATTGACACACTGCCACTCCCCCGGGGCAGCACCTGCTGCATCACAACTTGTTGGGCTACTGCGACACCATGAGATCCTCGGTGGACTGTGGTGGTCCCAGTGATGATGGCAGCAGTCAGAGCTTTCATGGCATCAAGCTGAGACTGCATGAGAGCAGCCTGAGACTGGATGGCATCAACCATTGACTGCATTACAGCACTAAGACGTTGCGTGGCTTCCGCATGTGCTTCAATGGATGCTGTCACATCGCCCATGACACGCGGCATGAGGTCTGGGTACCCCTTGGTCTCTCAGGGAGTCCACCATCCTTAGCAGACTGCCAAGGATGGGCTCCATGGTGTGCGCAGAGCTCTATGCAATGTTGGAGGCGGACTCCTTCACGCTCCTTACCATTGCCGAAAGGCTCTCGGGCACCCTTGCCATTGCATCTATCATCTCGGTGTGCATGCCCATCATGGCTTCTTGCGAACGCCTCCCCATCGAGGTCCTCATCTGAGTCCTGCGCAGCAGAACTCGCGCGCAAACTCGCCCTCTGGGGAGCTGGCTCCTAAGCTACCCTTTCCCTCTGGCCTTGCTGCAGCCCGCTCATCCCCGGTGCCTCACCCTTCTACTAAACTTGCCTCTAAAGATCGCGTAGTGCCAGTATCTGAGTTGATGCCTGCAAGTGAGAGATGCAGTGACGCGGTGCTTTGCTCCTCCTCCTCTTCTCCTTCCTCACTCTCAGTGGGAGGCTGAGGGATAGGCTGGTGCCAACATGCAGGTGCAGCAAGCAGTTAGGAAGGCAAATGGTATGTTGGCCTTCATTGCGAGAGGATTTGAGTACAGGAGCAAGGATGTCTTTCTAAAGTTGTACAGGGCCTTGGTGAGACCACACCTGGAGTATTGTGTGCAGTTTTGGTCTCCTTCCCTAAGAAAGGATATACTTGCCATAGAGGGAGTGCAGCGAAGGTTCACCAGACTGATTCCTGGGATGGCAGGACAATCGTATGAGGAGAGATTGGGTCGACTAGGCCTGTATTCACTGGAGTTTAGAAGGATGAGAGGGGATCTCATTGAAATGTATAAAATTCTGACAGGGCTAGACAGACTGGATGCAGGGAGGATTTTTCCCCTGGCTGGGGGGTCTAGAACGAGGGGTCACAGTCTCAGGATATGGGGTAGGACATTTAGGACTGATGAGGAGAAATTTCTTCACTCAGAGGGTGATGAACCTGTGGAATTCTCTACCACAGAAGGCTGTGGAGGCCAAGTCACTGAATATATTTAAGAAGGAGATAGATAGATTTCTAGACACAAAAGGCATCAAGGGGTATGGGGAGAGAGCAGGAATATGGTATTGAGATAGAGGATCAGCCATGATCATATTGAATGGCTGAGCAGACTCGAAGGGCCGAATGGCCTACTCCTGCTCCTATCTTCTATGTTTCTATGTTTCTATAAAGGCACAAGACTCGCGTTAAGGTGAGGGCAGGGGGGCAGGATTGGAGCAAGGAATGCAGACAGTGTCAGGAGCTGGAAAGTGGGAAAGGCTTATGGTGTGAGGGAGAAGTGGGATGAGAGAAGGAGAGGGGATGAACATACCGTTGTTGCCTCCAAGGGGGTCGACGTCGCCGACGACCACGGCGCCTACCACCTGCTGCCCAATGAGTCGCTGCACTCGCTCCTCCAGGTTTGAAAGCTGCTGGAGCTGCGCATCACCTCCGCCTGTTCTCTGCTGCTCCCTCCTATTGTGGGCTAGCTTGGCCTGCAAGAGAAACTAATGTGTGTGAGTCAGAGTCCAGCTATGTGTTTGGGAGATGTGCCTGCCGTAGTTGAATAGCTGTGATTGTAGACAAGGTGTGAGATGTGGATGTGAGTTTAAGTAGATGCAGATGCTTGGTGGGTGAGTGGTAGGGGCATGGTGGTTTGTGCAGTTGTGCAGTTTCTGCAGGCTGAGGCTCAGATGGTGGTATGTAGGACCTGTTGAAGCATGTACTCACCTTGACCACCCAAGTGAGGTTGTTGAATTTCTTCCGGCACTGTGTCAGGCTGCGTTCGCCCACACTACTGGCCGAGACCTCCTGGGCCACTTCCCTCCACACTGCCCTAAATACCTGGGGCAATGGCCTCCTTCCAGTGTACGGGAATAGCATTGCTCTCCTTCACTCCGCTCCCGTCACCAATGCCCAATGCTTCCGATGTCTCATCCGTGAAACGACGAGCTCTCTCCCTGGGAGTGGGATCACCCATCACGATCAGGGGATTGAGTTGTTGTTTGCAGGTCACTTTCACAGCCAGCACTGCTAATAATGAGGATCTGCACAATGATGCAACCTCCCCTTTAAGAGCTGGAAGGAGCCAGTGTGAACTATTATTCCCGATTGCATTGCACCTGAAATTCATTATCGATCTGCTGGTAGCGCCCCACTGAGGTCATTAGCGCTTGATTTAGCGCTACAGGTCTCTGCTGGAGCGCAAACAGCCAATTTAGGGGAACCTCAGATTCATTAGCGCCTGGTGCTAATTTTTCAAGAATTCAAAATTTAGCGCCCCAAACGGGGCAATAACGACTTTCTCCTCCCTGTTGTTTTAATTCCATTTTCCCCCCACTTAATCATGTGGGGCAAATTTGCCTATCCTGTGCCCCCAGCAAGGAGCCATCCTTGAAGGAGTGCAGATTGGAGAAAGAGCTACAGTACTGTAGCACCCATTTTGCAATCCCCATTCCCCTCAAGTGTGGCTTCTAGCTGGGAGCACTGGCCGGTGAATCTATCGTCATTTCTGAAGATACATTATGATCATGAGGGTACAGCTTGGTTCAGTTGGTAACACTCTTACCTCTGAGTCAAAAGCTCATGGGTTCACGCCCTACTCTGGTCTTCAATGCATAGGCTGACGCTGTAGTGCAGTACTGAGGGAGTGCTGCATTGTCAGGTGAAACATTAGACTGAGACTCCATCAGCCAGCTCAGGTGGATGTAAAATATCCCATGGCACTAGTCAATGAAGAGTAGGGAATGCTCCCAGTGTTGTGGCCAAAATTTATCCCACAACTAACACTACCAAAAACAGATTATTTCATCATTCATTTGTTTGCTGCTTGTGGGACCTTCCTGTATGCCAATTGGCTGCAGCATTTCCCTACATATCAATGGTGACTGCACTTCAGAAGTAATTTAGTGAAGCACGTTGGAATGCCCTAACCATGTAATAAGTCACTGTGCAAATGCAAGTTCTTTATTAAAGCTTTAAATCAACTGTCATCAAGAACAGTGTAAACCGCAGAACATAAGCCACAATTCCATCCACTTCCCTATCTTTAGGAACATAGGAAAATTAGGAACAGGAGGAGGCCATTCAGCCCCTCGAGCCAGTTCCGCCATTCAATCAGATCATGGCTGATCTGCACCTCAACTCCATATTCTTGCCTTTGCTCCATATCCTTTGATATCCTTACCTAACAGAAATCTATTTGATCTCAGTCTTGAAAGCTCCAATTGACACAGCATCCAGTCTTTTGGGGGAGAGAATTCCAGATTTCCACTAAACTTTTGTGTGGAAAAAGTGCTTCCTGATTTCACTCCTGAATGGCCGAGCTCTAATTTTAAGATTATGTTACCTTGTTATTGATTCCCCCAAATGCCCTGGCTTGCTGAACTACTTTGGCTACCAGTCTGGCAATGCCTCAATTTAAAAATTCTCACTCTTTTGTTCCAATTCCTCCATGCCTCACCCTTCTCTATCTCTATATCTCCTCTAGCCCTAGAGCTCTCCGAGAACTCTGCGCTTCTCCAAATCTAGCCTCTTACACATCGCCAATTTTTATCGCTCCACCATTGGCGGCCATGCCTTCAGCTGCCTGGGCTGGATCTCTGGACCTCTCTAAACCTCTCTGCCTCTCTCTCCTCCTTTAAGGTGCTCCTTAAAACCTATCTAGAGTCATAGGCCTAGAAATTCGGTGGGCTGCGCCACCGGTTAGCGCCCAAAGAGGGCACTTAGTGGGTTTAGCATCATTGGCCACGCCTCCCGTGAAATTTAGCGGGGCGCTAATGGCGGCATTAGCCGGTAGCGCTGCGCTGCCACCGATGACATCATCGGTGTGCACAGCGCCCCGCTACCGCCCTGATTGCCAAATTTGGTAACACCCCCCGCTGTAATGCCGGTCGCAATTTGCGACCGGTTCAGGGGGGCCTACCTGCGGCGGTAGAGGCGCGGAGGTGCGGGGCAGCCATTTTTTTTTGCTGGCAGCCTGCCAGCACCTCTCTGCGCCGCCGTCCCCGGCCTCCTGAGCACCCCCCCTGCCCACGTTGTGCCGGCTGCCTCCCAAGACCCCGGCACTTCTCCTCAGTGCTGGGCTCTTTTGCCGGCACTCGCAATTGCCGATCGCGCTGCAGCAAGCCCCTCTCCTTTAAGAAGGGGAGGAAGGCCTGCAGTACCGCAGCGCGCCATGCCGCAGCATGTGGCGCTGCGGCACGTTGTGCTGCGATTTTCAGTTGCAGCGCCCCAAGAGGGATGCGGGGCGCCTCAAGTAGCGCTGCGCTTCCGTCTGGGGCGCTGAAACTGAATTTCCGGCGGGCGTTCGCGACTCTTTCTGGGGCGGTACTTGGGGCGCCACCGAATTTCTAGGCCATAGAGTTATACAGCACAGAAAGAGGCCCTTCAGCCCATCATGTCTGCGCCGGCCATCAAGCTCTATCTATTCTAATCCCATTTTCCAACACTTGGTCCGTAGCCTTGTAAGCTTTTGGTCACTTGTGTTAATATGTGGCTCGGTGTCAAATTTTGTTTGATAACATTCCTGTGAAGCGCCTTAGGACATTTGAATACATTAAAGGCCTATATAAATGCAAGTTGTTGTTGTTGCCACGCCGACACTGCTTGTTTATTGTGGCTGCTAATAAACTAGGTAATGTTTTTTGAGCTACAGGACATTTCTCTGCATTGCCTATTGTGCGATACCAACTCACTTTGAATTAATAAAGTGTGTTATAGTATCATTGAGATTCAACTTGTGAAACCATTGGATTTTAGTAGTATTGTGGAAGTTTGAAGGCAGCTGTTAGCTGCAGAGTAATCATCATTATCATCACCATCATCATCAACATGAATTAGTAAGGATCTTTTATGCATCACTGGAATAACAATGATAAGTTTATAATGTTGTATCCAGCTAATGTAATTAAATAGCAGAGCAAGAGAAAAAATTAACCATTGAAAAATTCACCCAAGACAAGTATCATATGAATCTGCATTTGGATTTTAGTCATAAAAGTAGAAAGAAAGACTTGCATTTCTATAGCGTCTTTCACGACCTCAGGACGTCCCAAAGCGCTTTACAGCCAATGAAGTCTTTTTTAAAGAGTGGTCGCTGATGTATTGTAGGAAATGCAGCAGGCAATTTGGGCACAGCAAGCTCCCACAAACTTCCACAATACTACTAAAATCCAGTGGTTTCACAAGTTGAATCCCAATGATACTATAACGCACTTTATTAATTTAAAATGAGTCATGTCTAATTGTCCTTTAGAACAGTGATGTTCAAACTTTTCTGTAATGTGGGACCCCTGCAAATAGTGACACACTCCCAGGCAACTCCTACTAATATTAACACACTCCCAGGGATCCCCTGTAAATATTAGCACACTGCCACGGATCCCTGCAAATATTAACACACTCCCATGGATCCGCTGCAAATATTAACATAAGAATATAAGAATTAGGAGCAGGAGTAGGCCGTACAGTCCCTCGAGCCTGCTCCACCATTCAAGAAGATCATGGCTGATCTTTGACCTTAACTCCACTTTCCTACCCTATCCCCATATCCCTTGATTCCCCTAACACACTCCCAAAAATCGCCTGCAAATATTGACGCACTCCCGGGGATCTTCTACAAATATTGACACACTCCCAGAAAATCCCCTGCGAATATTGACACACTCCCGGGGATCTCCTACAAATAGAGGTTAGGGAGGGCATCACGAGGGAAATTAGAGAAGCGTGCAATAAGAGCACAGCTGTCATCATAGGTGACTTTAACTTACATATAGATTGGACTAGCCTAATCAGTAAAAATAATGAGGAGGAGGAATTCCTTGAGTGTTTGAGGGATGGTTATCTGGATCAATATGTCGAGGAACCAACTCGGGAACAGGCTATATTGGACTGGGTACTGTGCAATGAGAAGGGACTAATCAGTAATCTTGTTGTACGGGGACCCTTGGGTCAGAGCGATCATAACATGATCGATTTCTCACTCGAAATGGAGAGCGAAGAAATTGACTCAGAGACTAAGGTCCTGAATTTAAACAAGGGGAATTATGATGCCATGAGACGGGAACTGAGTAGGTCTGATTGGACAACGTTCCTGGGAGGACTGGAGGTAGATAAACAATGGCAAACATTTAAAGATAGAATGACAAAATTGCAAAAATTGTTTATACCAATCTGGCATAAAAGGAAATCTAAAAAGGTGACTCAACCGTGGATAACAGGGGAAATTAGAGACAGCATAAAATCCAAAGATAGGGCGTATAAAATAGCCAAAAAAAGCGCCAGAGCGGAAGATTGGGAACAGTTTAAGATAGAGCAAAGGAGGGCAAAGGGCATAATCAAGAGGGGCAAAATAGCTTACGAAAACAAGCTGGCGGAAAATATAAAAACTAACTCCAAAAGCTTTTATAAGTATATCAAAAGGAAAAGACTGGTGAAAACCAAAGTTGGTCCATTGCAGTCAGATACGGGGGAATATATAATGGGAAATAAGGAAATGGCAGATCAACTAAATGCATACTTTGGGTCAGTCTTTACGAAGGAAGACACAAAAAACCTCCCTGGGATATCGGGAAAAATAGGGACATTGGCAAAGGAGGAACTGACGCAAATCAATATCTCTAAGGATATGGTGTTAAGGAAGCTAAAGGGATTGAAGGTGGACAAATCCCCAGGGCCTGATAACATGCATCCTAGGGTACTGAAGGAGGTGGCCCTAGAGATAGCGGATGCACTAAGGATGATTTTTCAGAATTCATTAGACTCGGGAACAGTGCCGATGGATTGGAGGGTAGCTAACGTTACCCCACTATTCAAAAAGGGGGGTAGGGAAAAAGCAGGTAATTACAGACCTGTAAGCCTTACATCAGTTGTGGGCAAAATGCTGGAGTCCATCATTAAGGATGAAATAGCGGAGCACTTAGCAAATGGGGACAGGATAGGACAGAGTCAACATGGATTTACAAAGGGTAAATCGTGCTTGACTAATCTATTGGAATTTTTTGAGGGAGTAACTGGTAGAATAGATGGGGGAGAGCCAGTAGATGTGGTGTACCTGGACTTCCAAAAGGCCTTCGATAAGGTCCCACATAAAAGATTAGCATGGAAAATTGAGGCTCATGGGATAAAGGGGAAAGTTTTGGCGTGGATAGGGAACTGGCTGTCAGATAGAAAACAGAGAGTTGGAATAAACGGCTCATTTTCTGAATGGCAGGCAGTAACAAGTGGGGTACCACAGGGATCTGTCCTGGGCCCCCAGCTGTTCACAATTTACATTAATGACCTGGATCAGGGAGTCGGATGCAGCATTTCCAAATTTGCAGACGACACTAAACTAGGAGGGGGGGTGGGCTCAGAGGAAGAGACCAGGAAGCTCCAGAGCGATTTGGACAGACTGGGCGATTGGGCGGATAAATGGCAGATGCACTATAATGTGGACAAGTGCGAAGTTATCCACCTTGGGTGCAGGAACGGGAGGGCAAATTATTATTTAAATGGCAATAGATTGGGAGAGGGGGAAGTACAGAGAGACCTGGGTGTTCTTGTACACCAGTCACTGAAGGCGAGCATGCAGGTGCAACAGGCGGTCAAGAAGGCAAACGGTATGCTGGCCTTCATAGCAAAAGGGTTAGAATACAGGAACAGGGATACCTTGCTGCAGCTGTACAGGGCACTGGTGAGACCACACCTCGAGTACTGTGTACAGTTTTGGTCGCCTCATCTGAGGAAGGATGTTCTTGCCATGGAGGGGGTGCAGCGGCGATTCACCAGGCTGATACCAGGAATGGCGGGAATGACCTATGAGGAGAGACTATGTAGTTTAGGGATGTACACACTGGAGTTTAGAAGATTGAGAGGGGACCTCATAGAAGTGTATAAAATTCTGACAGGTCTAGACAGACTGGATGCAGAAGGAATGTTTCCCTTGGTGGGTGAGAACAGAACTAGAGGACATAATTTAAGGATAAGGGCTAAACCATTTAGGACAGAGATGAGGGGGAATTTCTTCACTCAGAGAGTGGTGAACCTGTGGAACTCATTGCCACAGAGGGCAGTGTACGCCAGCTCATTAAATATATTTAAGAGGGAATTAGATATATTTCTACGGGCAAAAGGGGTTAAGGGTTACGGAGAGAAGGCGGGGACGGGATACTGAATTAAAGGATCAGCCATGATCTCATCGAATGGCGGAGCAGGCACGAAGGGCCGAATGGCCTACTCCTGCTCCTATCTTCTATGTATCTATGTATATTGACACACTCCCAGAAAATCCCCTACGAATATTGACACACTCCCGGGGATCTCCTACAAATATTGACACACTCCCAGAAAATCCCCTGCGAATATTGACACACTCCCAGGGATCTCCTACAAATATTGACACACTCCCAGAAATCCCTGCAAATATTGACACAGTCCTGAGGACCCTGTGCAAATATTGATACACTCCTGGGGATCCCCTGCAAATATTGACACACTCCCAAAAATCCCCTGAAAATATTGACACAGTCCTGAGGACCCTGTGCAAATATTGACACGCTCCTGGGGATCCCCTGCAAATATTGACACACTCCCAGGGATCCCCTGAAAATATTGACACAGTCCCACATACCCCAAGCAAATATTGACACACTCCTGGGAATCCCCTGCAAATATTGATACAGTCCCGGGGATCCCCTGCAAATATTGACACTCTCCCAGAAATGGCCTAAAAGTATTGACACACTCCCAGGGATGCCATGTAAATAATGACACACTCCCAGGCAATTCCTGAAAATATTGGCCCAGAAATTCAGGTCTCCACGGGTGAGTACGCACGGGCACCCGCGGGAAGCCTCCGACCCAAATTTCTGGGCCATAACACACTGCTAGGGATTCTCAGCAAATATCAACACACTTACAGAAACCCCCTGCAAATATTAACACACTCCCAGGCAACTTCTGCAAGTATTGGCACACTCTCAAAGAACCACTGAATAAAATGACACCTTCCTGGAAGCCCTAGTCTTAACTTCCAAAAGACAATGGGGGGGTCCAGGGGGGCGGAGATTGATAGCAGCGGGCCTCAGATGCTTGCCTGGCGTAGTGCCGTCAATAGCCTCATTCCCACCCAATCAGTGACAATAAAAGTGCATATTTTTAAAAAGTCACCTAAACCTATGCAACTGATCACTCTGTCTATTATCTATAATAGTACAAAAAACTTTATGTAAGCACACACTTTCTGAGACACATTTCAGGCTTTATACACCATCTAAATCATAGGCTTTCGGGTCTTTAAAATTTAAGGGCACTCCTCCTTGCCAGAGCAACACTGGTTCCCAGAAACCACCAGCCTCCCTGTATTGGGTGTCCCCTGTCACTTTCACCAGGAGATCCCAGAAGTGGCAGGGGCGAGCATAGAGCCAGCGGAGCAGTTCCCAAAGAAACTTCCATCTGTGCCGATCAGGAGACCAATGTAGCACAAATGACAAATCTCAGATACCCAAAGTAAAACAGTGCTATGGTTGTGAAAACATGTTTTTTCTTTAGAGCATGACAACAGGAGTAACGTGCATGTCCACCCTTCCTGTCTGTCACACTTCAGATGCAAATTTCTATGTTTAAAAAATGTGTAAAGAAAAAAGACAATAATTTGTAATGTACAGACAAACTCTCCATGAAGTCAAAATACTGGAGCCATAATAATTGCAGCCTCTTAATTGACCTCCCCATAAACAAAGTCAGGTTTCTGATCTATAGGCTGAATAACAATCTTTGAATAAGTTCACCTAGTGTTTACTTGACACAAATTAGACTTTAATGGAATACAGTGAAACCTGTATAAACGGACACTCGACAAGAGACACTCGACAAGATTCACTCTCAAACCACGGACACTCGCAAATTACCAACTACAGACAACCTTCAATGCACCAAGCCCTTTTACAACTTAAACCGCGGGGTACGCAAGTCAGCGTGAAGTGGCAGCGGGTTTTGTGAAAGGTACGGATTTTGTGGAATGAGGAGCTCTTTAGCCAGCATCCATAGCAGCAGAGAACCTGCTCCAGCTCTGGGCTTCAGTGTTTTCACAGCTCTATCCCAGGGATAGAGCGGTTTCTCTGCTACTTTGGATGCTGGGTAAAGAACTCCCCAAAATGTTTACAGCACATACAATAACCAATTTGAAAATAAGGAAACTGCAAAAACAAAGGACAGCGGATGCCAAGTCCCTAAGGTGTCCGTAATTTATGTGTCATCTTTAGCAGAAGAATAATACATCATGGTTTAAGTTTAAAAACTTCTTCTTGGGATGTGAATGCTGCTGGCTAGGCCACATTTATTACACACCCTAGCTCCTCTGTGAAGGTGCTGGTGGACCTTCTCATTGAACACCTGCAGTCCTTGTGGTGACTGGTGTTCCCAAGGTGTTTGGTAGGGAATTCCAGAATTTTGACCCAGCGACAATGAAGGAATGGTGGTATATGACCAAGTTGGAGGTTATGGATTTCCCATGATACTGGTGCCTCCTGTCCTTCTACTATGCCAGTCCTAATAAAACAGGGCAGCCTATGACTTATCATGAGCAGTGCCACAGGAGATTCTCTTGTAAATATAAATCTTCTAGGGTGTCCATCACACATCAGGTTTGAGACAGCACATTTTAAATTACCAAATGCATTAAACAAAATTCTGACCTAGAATCATAAGCACCTTCCAATCTGCAAATGTCTCTCACCAAATTGCTATTAAACTCTGATTGACCTCAGGCTTTATTCAGGTGCAGCAATTAGAATTTGTGGCCTTAAAGAAACAGGCCACATTAAACACAGCCCAGCCTTGGCAGCAGAATAATACATTGTGTGTTTCATAGTATAAACTTCCTATCAATTTAAAACAATATCTCCTCTGAGTTACAGTGAGCAATGCCATGGGAGATGCACTTAGAACAGAAAAGTACTCGAATTCTGCAGCAGTCATGCTCTACCTTGCTAAGCACGGAAAAATCACTGCAATTTTGTTTTGAAAGATTGGCTGACAGTCATACACATCATTAGCTTAATGATGCAGGATTCGATTCTTTATTTGTTTTTACAATGATGAACATCATGTTCAGCACTGCTGTATTATTCAGTATGATAGATTGTGTAAGAATACATCATCACTGTAAAGTAACTTGACTAAACTCAAAGTTGCCCAAATTTAATGGACCGGTATACTTTGAGAGACTGAGGGCCATGTTACTGGACAAATTCCGTAAAAATCACAGATAAGGAAGTGGGCCTTGAGAGTTTTGTAAAACAAACCTTCAAGCCATTGTTAACAGGAACTTCTTCAGACAATGGCGTAACCGGGCTTGAGGCTAACAGCTAAGGAGAGGAGAAAGAAAAACAACTACTGGCCATTGTTAACGTGGTCTGGGTCACGTATGCATTGGGCGTTCTGCTAAGTTTTGGGGTATAAAAAGTGCAGTCGAAAGACACTAGGGGCTGCTGCAGTGAGTCGGGCAACTTGATCGGTCGCACAGAGAAGAGAACCTACTAGTCACCGCCGAACTGATCTCTCGCTGATGTTAGTATGTATGTATGCTTATAATCGCTGTTGATTTTAAGGAAAGAATAGTTACCCTGAAATCTTTGTCTCCAGTTGTCTGTTCCAATATGGGTCCAAACTCTAAGTACTGTTAGACTGGAGTAACAATTTACACATCTTACAAATTTTGGCGCCCAAACAGGGACCCACTCGGAACAAACAATGGCAGACACGATGGATGAGTTAGTCACAAAATACGTGACAGGGAAGTTACCCCTCAAGGAGGGATGGGTAAGGGTCATAATAGGCAGGGATGACCCAGTCTCTGAGGCCGAACAATAGACACAAAGGTCCACATATCAGCCAGGGATAATGAAGGCCATCTGGTTAATGGCATACCAGAGGCAGTTTAAAAACGATGAGTATACAAAAATGAAGATGCGAAAGGAGATAGAAGATCTGGTGAATAAGGCCAGTGATAGAGAAGGGGTGGTAAACCGACTTCTGATGGAATTAGAAGAAGAAAGGGAAAGTAGGAAAAGGCTCGCAGAGAATTTGAAAAGGCAAAGGAGAGATGGTGTAATAAGGGACTGTACCTTGAGAGCCAGTGTATGAATAACCAGGATCAGTGTGATGTCTGGTCGGAGGAAACATAGAAACATAGAAGATAGGAGCAGGAGGCGTTCAAGCAGAGACATCGGGAAGAGCAGGCAGAAAAGGTTAATGAGGACCTGAAGGTTGGTTGAAGGCCACCCAGAAACAGGCTCTAGAGGAATGGAGCACCCGTGGGGATCACACTGAATGTAATATGTGGATTAGGGAATTGCAGCAGAAGTTGCAGATTCAAACATAGAAACATAGAAACATAGAAGATAGGAGCAGGAGTAGGCCATTCGGCCCCTCGAGCTTCTCCGCCATTCAATGCGATCATGGCTGATCATCCAAATTCAGTACCCGGTCCTTGCTTTCTCCCCATACCCCTTGATCCCTTTACCCTTAAAAAATATATCCGACTCCTTCTTGAATATACTTAATGTATTGACCTCTACTGCCTTCTGTGGTAGAGAATTCCACAGGTTCACCACTCTCTGGGTGAAGAAATTCCTCCTCATTTCTGTCCTAAATGGCCTACCCTTTATCCTTAGACTGCGCCCCTGGTTCTGGACTCCCCCGCCATCGGGAACATCCTTCCTGCATCTAGTCTGTCCAGTCCTGTCAGAATTTTATAAGTTTCAATGAGATCCCCTCTCATTCTTCTAAACTCCAGCGAGTACAAGCCCAATCGTCCCAATCTCTTCTCATACGGCATTCCTGCCATCCCAGCTATCAGCCTGGTGAATCTTCGCTGAACTCCTTCCATGGCAAGAACATCCTTCCTCAGATAAGGCAACCAAAACTGCACACAATACTCAAGATGTGGTCTCACCAAGGCCCTGTACAACTGCAGCAAGACATCCTTGTTCCTGTACTCAAACCCTCTCGCTACGAAGGCCAACATACCATTTGCCTTCTTAACTGTCTGCTGCACCTGCATGCTTACCTGCAGTGACTGGTGCACAAGGACACCCAGATCTCGTTGCACTTCCCCTTATCCCAATCTATTGCCATTCAGATAATAATCTTCCTTCCTGTTTTTGCCACCAAAGTGGATAACCTCACATTTATCCACGTTATATTGCATCTGCCATGCCCAATCACCCAACATGTCCAAATCATCCTGGAGTTTCTCGGCATCCTCCTCACAGCACACACGCCCACCCAGCTTTGTGTCATCTGCAAATTTGGAGATATTACATCTAGTTCCCTTGTCTAGATCATTAATACATATTGTGAATAGCTGGGGTCCAAGGACCGATCCCTGCGGTACCCCACTAGTCACTGCCTGCCATTTGGAAAAAGACCAGTTTATTCCAACTCTTTGCTTTCTGACTGCCAACCAGTTCTCTATCCAAGTCAATACCTTGCCCCCATTCCCATGTGACTTAACTTTACACGCTAATCTCTTATGCAGGACCTTATCGAAAGCCTTCTGAAAGTCCAAATACACCACATCCACTGGTTCTCCCTTATCTATTTTACCAGTTGCATCCACAAAAAATTCCAGTAGATTAGTCAAGCACGATTTACCTTTTGTAAATCCATGTTGACTTTGTCCAATCCTGTCACTGTTTTCCAAGTGCTCTGCTATTACATCTTTTATAATGGACTCTAGCATTTTCCCCACTACCGATGTCAGGCTTACCGGTCTATAATTCCCCGTTTTCTCTCTACCACCTTTTTTGAATAGTGGGGTAACATTAGCTACCCTCCAATCCATGGGTACCATTCCAGATTCCATTGAATGTTGGAAGATGATCAGCAATGCATCTACTATTTCTAGGGCCACTTCCTTAAGTACCCTAGGATGTAGATTATCAGGCCCTGGGGATTTATCAGCCTTCAATCCCGTCAGTTTCCCTAATACCATTTCCCTACAAATACTGATTTCTTTCAAGTCCTCCCTTTCATCAGACCCTATGGCCTAGAAATTGAGTTTGGGGCAGCCAGCTCGCTCGCGCCCAGAAATTACTGCTGCGCGCGGAGCCACTTGCGCCCGCTGGAAATTCAGTTTCAGCGCCCCAAGTCGAAGCCGGCCGCAAATCAAGGGTTTCGGGGCCCCCGCTTGGGGCGCTGAAACTGAATATCGGCGCGCTAAGTGCCGCAGCGCCACCCACTGCGGAGCGGCAGGCTGCGGTACTGCAGGCCTTCCTCCCTCTCTTAAGGGGGAGGTGCCTGCAACAGCGAGATCGCCGCTCGCTAGTGCCGGCAAATGAGCCCGGCACGACGGAGAAGTGCCGGGCTCCCGGAAAACAGCCGGCAATGCCGCGGGGGGGGGGGCGTGGAGGAGGCCGGGGAAGGAGGTGCGGGCAGGCGGCCGCCGAAAAAGTGGCCGGCCGCACCTCCGCCTTAACTCGCCCCACTACCGCATCAGTTCGGCCCCGTTTTCTGGTCGCTGTTTGCGGCCGCCGCGGAAGAGGTGGCCGCAACTCAATATGGCGGTTGGGCCGGTAGCGGGGCGGTAGCGGGGCACTGCGCACTAGCGCCGCCATTACCGCAGCGCTGAATATCGGGGAAAGATCAGCAAGTGGCGCAAAAGCCCTCTTTGGGCGAAAACTGGGCGCAAAGCCTACTGAATTTCTAGCCCTATGTTCCCTGACATCTCTGGGAGGTTATTTGTGTCCTCCTTTGTGAAGACAGAACCAAAATACGTATTTAATTGGTCAGCCATTTCTTTGTTCCCCATTATAAATTCCCCTGACTCTGACTGCAAGGGACTTAAGCTTGACTTCACCAATCTTTTTCTCTTCACATATCTATAAAAGCTTTTATACTCAGTTTTTATGTTCCCAGCAAGCTTACTCTCATATTCTATTTTCCCTTTCTTAATTAATCCCTTTGTCCTCCTTTTTTGAATCCTAAACTGCTCCCAATCCTCAGGTTTACTGCTTTTTCTGGCCAATTTATATGTCCTCTCCTTGGATCTTATGCTATCCCTAATTTCCCTTGTTAGCCACGGTTGAGTCAGCTTTTTTGTTTTATTTTTATGCCAAACTGGGATGAACAAATTCTGTAGTTCATCCATGCGGTCTTTGAATGTTTGCCATTGCCTATCCACCATCAACCCTTTGAGTGACATTCCCCAATCAATCCTACCCAACTCGCGCCTCAGACCATCGTAGTTTCCTTTATTTAAATTCAGGACCCTAGTCTCTGAGTCAACTACTTCATTCTCCATCTTAATGAAGAATTCGATCATATTATGATCACTCCGACCCAAGGGGCCTCGTTCAACAAGATTGCAAATTAATCCTCTCTTGTTACATAATACCCAGTCTAAGATGGCCTGATCTCTGGTTGGTTCCTCGACATACTGGTCCAGGAAACCATCCCGTAAACACTCCAGGAATTCCTCCTCCACAGTATTGTTACTAATTTGGTTAGCCCAATCTATGTAGATTAAAGTCACCCATAATGACTGCTGTGCCCTTATTGCATGCTTCTCTAATTTCCAATTTAATGCCATCCCCAACCTCCGCATTACTGTTTGGGGGTCTGTATACAACTCCCACTAACGTTTTCTGTCCCTTGGTATTTCTCAGCTCTACCCATACAGATTCCACATCATCAGAGCTAATATCCTTCCTTACAATTGTGTTAATCCCTTCTTTAACCAACAATGCTACCCCACCTCCCTTTCCTTTTTGCCTATCTTTCCTGAATATTGAATACCCCTGGATGTTGAGTTCCCAGCCTTGGCCACCCTGGAGCCATGTTTCCGTAATCCCAATCAAATCATATTCGTTTACCTCTATTTGCGCAGCCAATTCATCCACCTTATTACGAATGCTCCTCGCATTAAGACACAAAGCCTTCAGGCTTGTTTTTTTAACGCTCTTAGACCTATTAGAATTATTATTTACTGTGGCCATGTTTGATTTAAACTGTTGATTTCTCTGGCTGCCACTTTTGTTTTTCTCCTTCCTATCTTTTGCTTTTATCCTCGTTTCCCTTTCCTCTGTTCCCCTGCTCAGGTTCCCAACCCCCTGCCATTTTAGTTTAAACCCTCCCCCAGTGCACTAGCAAACACTCCCCATAGGACATCAGTCCCGGCCCTGCCCAGGTGCAAACTGTCCGGTTTGAACTGGTCCCACCTCCCACAGAACCGGTTCCAATGTCCGAGGAATTTGAATCCCTCCCCCTCGCACCATTCCTCTAGCCACGTATTCATCTGAAACATCCTTCTATTTTGACTCTGACTAGTATGTGGCACTGGTAGCAATCCTGAGATTACTACCTTTGAGGTCCTATTTTTTAATTTACCTCCTAACTCCCTATATTCAGCTTTTAGGACCTCATCCTGTTTTTTACCTATATCATTGGTACCTATATGCACCACGACAACTGGCTGTTCACCCTCCCCTTCCAAGATGTTCTGCAGCCGCTCTGAGACATCCTTGACCCTTGCACCAGGGAGGCAACACACCATCCTGGAGTCTCGTTTGCAGCCGCAGAAACGCCTATCTATCCCCCTTACAATAGAATCCCCTATTACTATAGCTCTACCCCTCTTTTTCCTCCCGTCCTGTGCAGCAGAGCCACCCCTGGTGCCAGGAAGTTGGCTGCTGCTGCTTTCCTCTGATAAGCCATCCCCCCCAACAGTACTCAAAGTGGTGTATCTGTTTGAGAGGGGGATGTCCACAGGGGTCCCCTGCTCTACCTGCCTGCTTTAAGTTCCTCGGAGCCCACATCACGGAAGACCTCTCCTGGTCCCTCAATACCTCCTCTTTGGTGAAGAAGGCCCAGCAGCACCTATATTTCCTAAGGAGGCTGAAGGGATGTAACCTGTCATCCCTGATCCACTCTAACTTTTACCGCTGCACAATAGAGAGCATCCTGATGAACTGTATCACAGTGTGGTATGGCAGCTGTAGCTCCTATGACCGGAAAGCCCTGCAGCGGGTAGTCAAAACTGCCCAACGCATTACCGGCACCCGGCTACCGACCATAGAGAACATCTACCAGAAACGTGGTTTACGGAGGTCACTGACCATCATCAAAGACCCTACCCACCCCAGCCACAGTTTGTTCACCCCCCTGCCATCTGGGAGATGCTACAGATGCATTCGCACCCGAATGACCAGATTTAGGAACAGCTTCTTTCCCAGGGCTGTCATCCTACTGAACTCTACAAATAAACTCTAAAGCCTGCACATCTGCCAATGCACTTTATTATGTTTATGTTTATGTATTACAAGCCAAATGAATGTTGAATGTTAAATGTCTTAATCAAAATGTACACTCTTGGGAGCCGCAAGCCTACATTTCGTTGTACTGCACTTGTGCACTAACAATGACAATAAAGTTGATGATTATTATTAGTACTCTGTCTGTTGGTCACCCGTTCCCTTTCTGCCTGTCCAACCTTTGCCTGTGGTGTGACCGACTGATTAAACGTGCTATTCACGACGTCCTCAGCCTCGCGAATGGTCCAGTATGTATCCAATCGCTGCTCCAGCGCCGCAATGCGGTCTGCCAGTAGCTGCAGCTGGACACACTTCCTGCACACATGGTTGTCAGGGACACAGGAAGTGTCCCTGAGTTCCCACATAGCGCAGGAGGAGCATACCACTGTACCGGGCTGTCCTGCCATGACTTACCCTTTAATTAATTGCAATTAAATTAAATCAAATCAATCCCACCAATTACACTACAGTTAAATGGTATAGTTAAGTGCCCTGGTTTACAAAAAGAGCTTAGAAACTATAAACCACAGAGTTAAAGTTTAAAAAGAGAGAAATACTCACCAACCAATCACTTACCTGCTTTCTGGTGACGTCACACTTCGATTACTTTTTACTTCTCTCCCTCTCTTTGAGATTGGAGACTGGAGATTGGTATGCTCTGAGGCCTACCTGGTCTCTGGGGCCTCTTTAAATACTCGCTGCCGCCGAGATTCCCGCTGCCGCTCGCGCCACTCTGAGGCCTACCTGGTCTCTGGGGCCTCTTTAAATACTAGCCGCCGCCGAGATTCCCGCCGCCGCTCTCACCGCTCTGAGGCCTACCTGGTCTCTGGGGCCTCTTTAAATACTCGCCACCGCCGAGATTCCCACCGCCGCTCTGGCCGCTCTGAGGCCTACCTGGTCTCTGGGCCTCTTTAAATACTCGCCGCCGAGATTCCCGCCGCCGCTCTCGCCACTCTGAGGCCTACCTGGTCTCTGGGGCCTCTTTAAATACTCGCCACCGCCGAGATTCCTGCCGCCACTCTCGCGGTGCATACAAAGAGGCATTGTATGTGCCATGAATCCCTCATTCGGGAAGGATGGACAGGATAGTGAAGAAAGTGATAGTGAAGTTGAGGAAGTGGGTGATAAAAAATCGGATAAGGGACCAGGGAATGCCCCGCCGGAGGGAGCTAGGCCTCAACTCACGAACCTGATGTGGCACCTGGCGAAGGGGGAGGGGGGAGGGGTGCGTTAGATCGGGTATTTGAGGTCCCATATAATACGGACTGTGAGTTTAAGGTTTTGAATCAGTTCAGAATGGGATTCAATAGCAAACACCAGAAATTGAAAATTGGTTCAAGGGAAAAAGGATAAAATAGTTATGGTGGAATAAAGGAGAAAAGGGAAGGTCATGTCTCTTTTCTGCTGTTCTGCAGGTTTTTGTTTTTAGTGTGAATGTTAATGTCTTTTTACAAAGCATGTGTGAATGTTTCTTTGTTACTGTGGCTGTGGCTCCTCCCTCTTTTTCAAGTGGTACTGGTTAGTTTATGATATTCCTCTGAATTAAATTGGAGTTACTGAGGTTAATTAACCTATTAAAAACAAACGTTTATTATGGCCATGGTGAAATTCTGGTTGGTGTAAATTGTGTGAAAGCCTCTAGTTCCGGACATGAGGCAATCACATCAACAATTGGCATTTTTTTAAAATTCCTGACCAATTTCAAGTATGTGTGACAAGGGGGAAAAACGGGGAATGCGATTGTTGTGTGTGGCGTTGTTTCACAGAATGTTTGTAGTGGTGTTACTACTGATGTCTGATGTTTTTACCTGCTGAATTAAATTGATCAGGATCTTTGCAAATTTTAAAGGCACAAAGACCTTGCAAAAGTAACAGTTTTTTTTTATTTTGCGAAAGTTTTAAAAAGTTTATTAGAAAGCTGCGAGAAGCTGTGTGACACAAGCTGACATTGATTGATGATGTTTGTGTTTGTCTTTTGAAATGCAAAAAAAGAAGTTAACTCTTTGCCCAAACAGCTGTGTGTTTTGTAAACATTTTGGGCATTGTTACATTTTTAAGGTTTTTAATTTGAGTGGATGTTTCCCCACGGTGACAGAAGGGAATCAGGAATGGATGAATTAACCCATTGGGCTCGCAGGAAAGCAACAATGGATTTTCTGTTTTTTCTTTTAAGCAGGGAGCGGACACGATGGGCCGAAATGGCCTCCTTCTGTGCTGTAACTTTCTATGATTCTATGAGCCAGATGAGTGTTGATGGTGCAAGATTACTAAGAGGGGTTCTTTGATATAGAAATGACTTCACGGTGTTACGGAGCTTGAACTTTGCTGGAAAAGTGCAGTGGGAGCTCCAGTAACGTTCAGAATTTAAGACATTGACGGATCTCAAATGTCACAGCATGATGATAAAATTGGACTTAAGATTTTGCTTTTTTAATGCTTGGAATTAACTATTTGGAGTCGTTTTATTATCTTCCAAGACAGACTGCTCGAGAGGGAAGATAAAGGACTTGCATCCAAATGCAATTGCAAATACTTTTGTTTTCTATTGTTAAATCACGAAGCCTGGACATAATTTGTTTGAGAAGTTAAAATTGATTAGATAAATTGATATGAGTTGCTGCTCAAGCACTTGGGAAGGGAAATGTAACTGAAATTTAAGGGGATAATCAAATTTTATTTTTGAAAAGTTCCAGTCTACGTACTTCCTTCTAAACTGTGTTAACAAAGAAGTTTTTGGGGGTGACTGTTGTGTTAAAGGTAACGAACATCCCTCATCTTGCAGACTGAATTGCTCTCTGGTATATTTTAAGCAATAGAAGGTCCAATAAGAGGTTAAATGGTAAAGATCATATTGTATTGGATGATAAAGTTTCTCCAGGGCTCATGAATGAGATGAAATGATAATAAATGAGAATTTTTCCTGAAATCATTTTCCTAGGTGGTTATGAGTGAATTTCAGGAACTCAAACAGGGATGAGCTACTTCCCCTAATGAATTGGTAATGGGGAGACCCATGCGAACCCCCACACATCTGTTGGTCCCCACTTTGACAGACAAGCAGGTGGAAAAGGTGACCAGAGATAAATTCCTGAACGACCTTTGGATTTAATGGACCGGCATACCTTCAGAGACTGAGGGCCATGTTACTGGACAAATTTCATAAAAATCACAGATAAGGAAGTGGGCCTTGAGCGTTTTCCTTCAAGCCATTGTTAACAGGAACTTCTTCAGACAAAGGCGTAACCGGCCTTGAGGCCCACCTACTAACAGATAAGGAGAGAAAGATAAACAACTACTGGTCATTGTTAACATGGTCTTGGGCGGTCTGCTAAGTTTTGGGGTATAATAAGTGCAGTCGAAAGACACTCGGGGCTGCTGCAGTGAGTCGGGCAACTTGATCAGTCGTTGAGAAAAGAGAACCTACTGGTCACTGCCGAACTGATCGCTCGCTGGTGTTAGAATGTCTGTATGCTTGTACTTGCTTGTAATCACTGTTGATTTTAAGTAAAGAATAGTTACCCTGAAATTTTTGCCTCGAGTTGTCTGTTCCAATACGGGCCTGAACTCTAAGTACTGTTAGACTGGAGTAAAAATTTACACATCTTACAATTGTCTTCCGTACTTCGCAATCTCAGAAAAATTGAACCATTCAAAGGTTGGATCATGTAATA
Organism: Somniosus microcephalus; assembly: GCF_052327205.1. NCBI lineage: Eukaryota > Metazoa > Chordata > Chondrichthyes > Squaliformes > Somniosidae > Somniosus > Somniosus microcephalus. The sequence continues at coordinate 112,008,453 of NC_141001.1, read as the reverse complement.
CGGCAAGTATCTCTGTAAAGATTTGTATCCCTTAATTCTGCCTTTAATTGTCTACATTGTAGGAATGTCTAGTTCCTATCCAAAGACTGAGGTCCACTCAGGCGATCAAACAAAACGAAGTTTAATGGAAACTAACAGGTTTAAACAAGTAACTGCAGGAGAACATCGAGTGTAGGTCTGTTCAGTTCGGAGGCTCCACGAGGACTGCTCGGGCGGTCCCATGGTTGATGTCATGACGTCATGACGTTCTTCCCGCCAGTGGGGGATCACGTGATGAACGGCGTGACGTCATCACGTTTACCCGCGCTGTTAAAGTAATCACGCTCTCTACAAGTAAACAGTATAAATAAAGATACAGACTCAGGCTGCAGTTAACATGTTGTTAAAGGGAATTATATACAAACGATCTGAGTCCTTTAGTGGCTCCGCCACATGCGCCCCCCCAGAATTGTCTTTAACAGCAAAAGTGAGACGGCGAGGGGGCCTGACAAGCCTGTCCGAGCGACTTCTGTAGCCCTGAAGTGGAAGCTGATGGACGGTGGTCGAGCTGGTGGGCGGTTGTGGTGGATCTGGCACAGCGACTGTAGGCGGTCGGCCACGTTTTGGCGGTTGAGCGATTTCAACTGGGCGGTCCAGGTCTAAGTGTGCCGGCTTCAACCGGTCAACCGAAATGTGGTCCGGTTTACCTCCGATATCGACCGAAAAGGTTTTGTCTCCCGGTTCTATGACGCGGAAGGGACCAGTGTAAGGAGGCTTGAGCGGATCCCGGTGAGCGTCGTGGCGGATAAACACATACTCTGCGCTTTTCAGCTCAGTTGGGACGTGGGAGCTCTGTAAGCCGTGATGCGACGTAGCCACTGGGGCGAAACATCTGGCCGCTTCCTGGTGGCTGGCGAGTTGCTGGGATGCGGACCATGGCTCTGTTGGAGACGGGAGGAAATCTCCTGGTATTCGTAGTGGCTGGCCATATACGAGTTCCGCCGAGGACGATTGCAAATCTTCTTTGGGCGCCGTACGAAGACCCAAGAGGACCCAGGGAAGTCTGTCCACCCATCCCGCGTCTTGAAGACTGGCCCGCAGAGCGGCTTTGAGCGACCTGTGGAATCGCTCGCACAGGCCGTTTGCCTGTGGATGATAGGCGGTGGTGCGATGTAGTTTGGTGCCAAGCCCCTGAGCCATAGCGTTCCAGAGCTCAGAGGAAAACTGCGGTCCATGATCGGAAGAGATGTCTGCCGGTACCCCGAAACGAGCAACCCAAGAGGAGATGAAAGCTCTGGCCACGTCTGCTGAAGTGGTGGAAACCAAAGGAACTGCCTCTGGCCATCTAGTGGTGCGGTCTACCATTGTGAGGATGTGTGTAAAACCTTGAGAAGGTGGAAGCGGCCCCATGAGGTCCACATTCACGTGGTCGAATCGACGCTCCGGAACAGCGAAAGTGGCCAATTGAGCTTTTACATGACGCTGTACCTTGGCCTTTTGGCAGACCACGCAAGTGTTGGCCCAGTCGCGGACATCCATGTGCATACCCCGCCAGATGAATTTTGACGACATCAGCCTTTGCAAGGCCTTCATGCCAGGGTGTGACAACCCGTGCATGGTGTCGAACACTTTACAGCGCCAGGCGACTGGTATGATAGGGCGTCGCAAAGTAGCGTGGTGCCTGCGGCATGGAATTTGACGTCGGCCGCTTGGAAGCTAGAGGGGCTGGTCCTGTATGCTTGGACCTCCAGGTCCAAGGCTTGATCCACAGCCACGAGGGCATAGTCGATTCCGAGTTGGACTGCGTGCACAGTCGCGCGGGAGAGGCAATCCGCCACCAGGTTGTCTTTGCCGGACAAATGCTGAATGTCCGTGGTGAATTCTGAAATGAACGTCAGGTGACGTTGTTGCCGAGCTGACCACGGTTCGGCAGTCTTGGCCGTAGCATACGTTAGTGGCTTGTGGTCTACAAAAGCCGTGAACGGACGACCCTCTAGTAAGAACCGGAAATGGCAGATGGCTAGAAAAAGGGCCAGCAACTCCCGGTCGAAAGTGCTGTACTTTCTTTCGTTTCACCGTAGTTGATGGCTGAAAAACGCCAGCGGTTGCCACGTCTCATTCACCCACTGTTCCTGCACTGCGCCGATTGCGTAGTCCGACGCGTCGGTGGTAAGGGCAATGGTGGCACCTGGAAGCGGGTGCGCCAGCATGGTAGTGTTGGCCAAGGCGCCTTTGGTGTCGACGAACGCCCGGTCCATCTCGGCCCTCCAGCTGATCGGATCCTTACCGGACTTGGCCTTGAGGGCCTCGTACAAGGGCTGCATAAGCAGAGCCGCCTTAGGGATGAACCGGTGATAAAAATTGACCATCCCGAGGAACTCTTGTAGGGCCTTGACAGTCTGTGGGCGCGGGAAAGATGTAACCGCCTCTACCTTCGTCTGTAAGGGAATTGCGCCGTCTGATGTGATGCGGTGGCCCAAGAAATCAATCTGCTGCAGGCCGAACTGGCACTTGGCCGGGTTGATAATCAAACCGTGTTGACTGAGGCATGTGAAGAGGGTGCGCAAATGGCAGAAGTGCTCCTCTTTGCTAGGGCTGGCGATGAGGATGTCGTCGAGGTAGACGAAAAGGAATTTTAGGTCCCGAAGCATGGAGTCCATCAAGCGCTTGAAAGCCTGTGCAGCGTTCTTCAAGCCAAACGGCATCCGCAGAAATTCAAACAGGCCGAATGGGGTGATGACTGCGGTTTTCGGGACGTCTTGCGGGTGCACGGGGACCTGGAGGTAACCACGGACGAGATCGACTTTTGAAAAAAAGGTATTTCCCGCCAAATGGGCTGAGAAATCTTGAATATGCGGAATCGGGTACCGATCAGGAGTAGTGGCGTCATTCAGGCGTCAGTAGTCGCCGCATGGCCGCCATCCGCCGCCGGGTTCGGAACAATGTGGAGAGGTGAAGACCAGGGACTATTCGACCGGCGAATAATCCCCAGCCGCTCCATCATGTCGAACTCCGCTTTCGCAGCCGCGAGCTTGCCTGGTTCGAGTCGTCGGGCCCGTGCGTAAACTGGGGGGCCGGTAGTGGTGATGTGATGCTCTACACCATGTTTAGTGGCCGAGGAGGAGAAAGTGGGCCTGGTCAGATCCGGGAACTCTCCGAGGAGGCGAGTGAAGTCATCTGGAGGTGGGAACACACAGGAGACAGTGCGCAGCACGGCGTTACCACGGTGGCACGGGATGGAGTGGAACATGGCCGCATTGATCAACCGGCGGTGCCTGACATCGACCAGGAGGCCGTTGGCACACAAAAAATCCGCCCCAAGGATGGCCTGCGTGACTTTGACTCTGACTCTTCCCTTCCCTTCCCTTCCTCGACTTCTCCGTCTCCATCTCTGGGGATAGGTTATCGACCAATATTCAGTACAAGCCCACTAGCTCCCACAGCTACCTGGACTACACTTCCTCCCACCCCGCTTCCTGTAAGGACTCTATTCCATTCTCCCAGTTTCTCCGTCTCGGCCGTATCTGCTCCGACGATGCCACCTTCCACACCAGTGCTTCCAACATGTCTTCCTTTTTCCGTAACCGAGGATTCCCCTCTACCGTGGTTGACACGGCCCTCGACCGTGTCCGTTCTATCTCCCACACTTCTGCCCTCACCCCTGCCCCTCCCTCCCGGAACCACAATAGGGTTCCCCTTGTCCTCACCTTTCACCCCACCAGCCTCCGCATTCAACGGATCATCCTCCGCCATTTCCGCTACCTCCAAAGTGATCCCACCACCAAATGCATCTTCCCCTCCCCTCCCCTTTCAGCATTCCGGAGGGGCCGCTCCCTCCGAGACACCCTAGTCCACTCCTCTATCACCCCAAACAGCCCTTCCCCTTCGCCTGGCACCTTCCCGTGCAAGCGCAGGAGATGTAACACCTGCCCCTATACCTCCCCACTTCCCACTGTCCAGGGCCCCAAACACCCCTTCCAGGTAAAACAGCGATTTACTTGTACTTCTTGCAATCTAGTATACTGTATTCGCTGCTCACGATGCGGTCTCCTCTACATTGGGGAGACCAAACGCAGATTGGGTGACCGCTTTGCGGAACACCTCCGTTCAATCTGTAAGGATGACCCCGAGCTTCCGGTTGCCTGTCATTTTAATTCACCGCGCCATTCCCACTCGGACCTCACCGTCCTTGGCCTCTTGTATTGTTCCACGGAAGCTCAACGTAAACTCGAGGAACAGCACCTCATCTTCCGATTAGGCACTTTGCAGCCTTCCGGACTCACTATCAAGTTCAACAATTTCAGATCATAACCTCGGCCCCTATTACTTTTTTACTTCTAATTTTTTCCACCCCTTTGTTTTGGGTCTTCCTTTCCCCGCCCCCCCCCCCCCGCCTTTCCTTTTGTCGCTCTCTCCCACCTGGCAGCTGTCTCCTATCCTGCCAGTACACTTCACACCTAATCTCAGCTGTCTGGTGTCTCCACTGGCCTATTACCATCTCGTCTGGTTTCGAATACCTTTTATTGTCTCTTTTAACTCTTTTATTCGATCGCAGCCCTGCCTTCGATCTATTTTATTTTCTTTCCAGTTTTGAAGAAGGGTTTCGACCCGAAACGTCAACTCAAATTTCTCTCCACGGATGTTGCCTGACATGCTGAGTTTTTCCAGCATTTTCTGTTGTTATTTCGAGTGTAGGTCTGTTCAGTTCGGAGGCTCCACGAGGACTGCTCGGGCGGTCCCGTGGTTGACGTCATGACGTCATCACGTTCTTCCCACCAGTGGGGGATCACGTGATGAACGGCATGACATCATCGTATTTACCCGCGCTGTTAAAGTAATCATGCTCTGTACAAGTCAACAGTATAAATAAAGATACAGACTCAGGCTGTAGCTAACATGTATTAAAGGGAATTATATACAAATGATCTGAGTCCTTTAGTGGCTCCGCCACAACATCCCATTAAATCTCACTGATAAGGTTTTATCCATTGCCATCACTAAGCTACCTCCTAGCAGCTTTCCAAACCTGTACTTGGATTTGCGATTATGATAATGAGCTGATTTAAGAAAATTGAGTGCGATTAGCACATTACCATTCTGGCAAGATTTGCACCAGTTCTTAAAATTTAAACCTGACCAACACCAGTAGACAAAAATTGGCCCTATGAGTTAACCCTCAGCCTTAACCTATTCAAAATTGCTCACCTTTCTTGCTAAATTGGCGATGTCACTCAGATCGCTAATAAAGATGGATGGTAACAAAACTGGGGGAAAAAATCACGTCTCACTTCTGAGATTGCCTTAAGGAGGAAAATAAATCCAAGGGGCCAACATCCCAGGATATGTAGCCAATAAAATACTTTTGAAGTATAGTGACTGTTGTAATGTAGGAAACACGGCAGCCAATTCACACACAGCAAGGTCCCACAAACAACAATGTCATAATGACCAGATTATCTGTTTTAGTGATGTTGGATGTGGGTTAAATATTGGCCAGGACACTGGGAATAACTCCCCTGATCTACTTCAAAATAGTACAGGAAACTTTGTGCTATCCGGCACCCACGGGACCGAGCTGCTGCCGTTGCCTCAAAACTGCCGTACTCTCCAGAGTTAATGTTGAGAGATACGGAGATTCTTATCTCCGTATTTGACAACAAACACTGTTGCTTAGCAACAGCTTCTAAACACTCGGGTGTGGCCTGCAAGCTCTGTAGCTGAAGCTGTTGCTATAGCTACAGACCTTGCACAGCTTGACTGTTCAAACAAAGCAAAAAAAACAAACAAAAAGAATAAAAAACGGCTGCTGATTTTTGCCGGTGGCTCCAGATTGCCGGATAGCTCACCTCCGGATAGCACAAAGTTTCCTGTACTAAGGAATCTTATACTTCCATCTGAGAGGGCAAACAGGGCCTTGGTTCAATGTCTCATCTGAAAAACGGCACATCCGACAGTACAACACTCCCTCAGTACTGCACGGAATTGTTAGCCTAGATTTTGTGCTCAATTCCCTGGGGTAGGCTTTGAATCCACAACCTTCTGACTCAGAGGCAAGACTGCTACCCACTGAGCCACGGCTAACATTAATGCTAGTGAGCTATTAAACTCATAGTCTTTTTACCTAATTAACTTTACCTAATTAATTTTTAATGCATGGCACAAACAGAATACATTAAGAAGACCCACGGGAAATGATTTTATATCCTATTCATGGTGCTGACCATACCTTACTCATGTTTATAGTAATCAGGTCAGCTTATTCATGGAATTTAATTCCATCTCATGGGTTTTTACAGTGTATGTTTATGCTATGAAGGCATATAATTTATATAAGATGTCAGAAATGTTAGGCTAACTATGGTTAAGATTGGAGAATGTACCACTTTAAGTCAAGACTGTTACAGCATGGAATGATTTGCCCCAGGGAGTGGTTGAGGCAGAGACCATTGCATCTTTAAAGGGACAAGTAGCTAACATCTGCAGCAGCAACAGATACAGGTCAATGGGAAGAGAGCAGGGCAGTGGGATTAGTAATTTGTTGCTCTGGCACAGTAACCATGGGCTGGATGGCCTCCTCCTGTGCTGTAGATATTTTTGGTTCTAAATCAGGATAGAGCTTAGCAGGAACACTGCAAATCTCTCCATTTACTGTTCAATCCCAGGTTTAGAGAAGGACTCATGATCTTTCCCAATCCTTCTTCCGCTTTCCACACGCATTTCCCTAGGTCATTTCGAAGCGAGATTGATGAACCTGGCAGCAGACTCACGTTTGGTGTAGAAGAACCTGTGAAAAGACTACAGGCAGAGACCTCACCCTCTTCACCGGGCTTTAAATTTTAATAAAAAGCTAGTGTGTAAACCAGCTGAATAGTGTACCTCTGTGTGTTGAGTTACCTCTGTGTTTTTTTTTATCCTGGGATGTTGGCGTCGCTGGCAAGGCCAGCATTTATTGCCCATCCCTAATTGCCCTTGAGAAGGTGGTGGTGAGCCACCTTCTTGAACCACTGCAGTCCGTGTGGTGAAGGTACTCCCACCGTGCTGTTAGGGAGGGAGTTCCAGGATTTTGACCCAACGACGATGAAGGAACGGCCGATATATTTCCAAGTCAGGATGGTGTGTGACTTGGAGGGGAACTTGGAGGTGGTGGTGTTCCCATGCCCTTGTCCTACTAGATGATAGAGGTCGCGGGTTTGGGAGGTGCTGCCGAATAAGCCTTGGCGAGTTGCTGCAGTGCATCTTGTGGATGGTACACACTCCTGACTTGTGCCTTGTAGATGGCGGAAAGGCTTTGGGGAGTCAGGAGGTGAGACACTCGCTGCAGACTACCTAGCCTCTGACCTGCTCTTGTTGCCACAGTATTTATGTGGCTGGTTCAGTTAAGTTTCTGAGTTATGGTGACCCCCAGGATGTTGATGGTGGGGGATTCGGTGATGGTAATGCCGTTGAATGTCAAGGGGCGGTTAGACGCTGGCTTGTTGGACATAGTCATTGCCAAGCTCTTGTGTGGCACATATGTTGCCTGCCACTTATCAGCCCAAGCCTGAATGTCGTCCAGATCTTGCTGCATGTGGGCATGGACTGCTTCATTATCAAGGGAGTTGCGAATGGCACTGAACATTGTCCAGTCAACAGCGAACATCCCCATTTCTGACCTTATGATGGAGGGAAGGTCATTAATGAAGCAGCTGAAGATGATTGGGCCTAGGACACTACCCTGAGGAACTACTGCAGCGATGTCCTGGGACTGTGATGATTGACCTCCAACCACCACAACCATCTTCCTTTGTGATGACTCCAGCCAGTGGAGAGTTTCCCCCCACCCCACCGATTCCCATTGACTTCAGTTTTACTAGGGCTCCTTGATGCCACACTCGGTCAAATGCTGCCCTGACGTCAAGGGCAGACACTCTCACCTCACCTGTGGAATTCAGCTCTTTTTTCCATGTTTGGACCAAGGCTGAAATGAGGTCAGGAACTGAGTGGTTCTGGCGGTACCCAAACTGGGCATCAGTGAGCAGGTTATTGGTGAGTAAGTGCTGCTTGTTAGCACTGCCGACGACACCTTCCATCACTTTGCTGATGATTGAGAGTAGACTGATGGGGCACTAATTGGTCGGATTGGATTTGTCCTGCTTTTTGTGCACAGGACATACCTAGGCAGTTTTCCACATTGTCGGATAGATGCCAGTGTTATAGTTGTTTAGAGAAGGACTCGTGATCTTTCCCAATCCTTCTTCCGCCTTCCACACGCATTTCCCTAGGTCATTTCGAAGCAAGATTGCTGAACCTGGCAGCAGACTCACGTTTGGTGTAGAAGAACCTGTGAAAAGACTACAGGCAAAGACCTCACCCTCTTCGCGGGCTTTAAATTTTAATAAAAAGCTAGTGTGTAAACCTGCCTGTAGTCTTTTCACAGGTTCTTCTACACCAAACGGAGTCAATGTAGAGGACACCCAGGGCCACTCCTTCCTGACTGTATACCACTGTGCCACCACCCCTGGTGGGTCTGTCCTGCCAGTGGTGATGGAGGAGTTTGGGACATTGGCTGAAAGTTATGATTCTGTGAGTAAGACTATGTCAGGCTGTTGCTTGACTAGTCTGTGGGACAGCTCTCCCAATTTTGGCACAAGTCCCCAGATGTTGGTGAAGAGGACTTTGCAGATTGACTGGGCTGGCTGTGCTGTTGTTGTGTCCATAGCCGGTGCCGAGGTCAATGCTGGGTGGTCTGTCTGGTTTTATTCTTATTGTTTATCGTAGCACTTTTTTTTAGGGGCTTGAGTGGCTTACTAGGTCATTTCAGAGGGCAGTTAAGAGTCAACCATATTGCTGTGGGTCTGGAGCCACATATAGGCCAGACCAGGTAAGGATGGCAGATTTCCTTCCTCCAAAGAACATTGGTGAACCAGATGGGTTTTTACGACAATCCGATAGTTTCACGGTCACCATTACTAATACTAGCTTTTTATTCCAGATTTATTTAATTAACTTTGAACTCACATGTCTGGATCATTAGTCCAGGCCTCGGGTTAATAATCCATTAACATAACAACTATGCTACCGTCAGCCATGGCTCAGTGGGTAGCACTCTTGCCTGAGTCAGAAGGTCGTGGGCTGAAGTCCCATCCAGAGACTTGAGCACAAAATCTAGGCTGACGCTCCAGTACAGTGCTGAGGGAGTGCTGCACTGTCAGAGTTGCTGTCATTTGGATGAGACGTTAAGCTGAGGCCCCATCATGCTCTCTCAGGTGGACATAAAAGATCCCATGGCACTATTTCGAAGAAGAGCCGGGGAGATATCCCCGGTGTCCTGGGCAATATTTATCCCTCAAGGAGAAAAACAAAGGAAAAGGAGGTGGGGTAGCATTGCTGGTTAAAGAGGGGATTAACACAATTATAAGGCAGGATATTAGCTCTGATGATGTGGAATCTGTATGGGTAGAGCTGAGAAATACCAAGGGGCAGAAAACGTTAGTGGGAGTGGTATATAGACCTCTAAACAGTAATGCAGAGGTTGGAGATGGCATTAAAAGGGAAATTAGAGAAGTGTGCAATAAGGGCACAGCAGTTATCATGGGTGACTTTAATCTACATATAGATTGGGCTAACCAAATTAGTAACAATACTGTGGAGGAGGAATTCCTGGAGTGTATACAGGATGGTTTCCTGGACCAATATGTCGAGGAACCAACTAGAGATCAGGCCATCTTAGACTGGGTATTATGTAATGAGAAAGGATTAATTAGCAATCTTGTTGTATGAGGCCCCTTGGGTCGGAGCAATCATAATATGATAGAATTCTTCATTAAGATGGAGAGTGAAGTAGTTGACTCAGAGACTAGGGTCCTGAATTTAAATAAAGGAAACTACGATGGTATGAGGCGCAAGTTGGGTAGGATTGATTGGGGAATGTCACTCAAAGGGTTGACGGTGGATAGGCAATGGCAAACATTCAAAGATCGCTTGAATGAACTACAGAATTTGTTCATCCCAGTTTGGCATAAAAATAAAACAAAAAAGGTGACTCAACCGTGGCTAACAAGGGAAATTAGGGATAGCATAAGATCCAAGGAGAGGACATATAAATTGGCCAGAAAAAGCAGTAAACCTGAGGATTGGGAGCTGTTTAGGATTCAACAAAGGAGGACAAAGGGATTAATTAAGAAGGGGAAAATAGAGTACGAGAGTAAGCTTGCAGAGAACATAAAAACTGACTGTAAAAGCTTTTATAGGCATGTGTGAAGAGAAAAAGATTGGTGAAGTCAAGCGTAGGTGCCTTGCAGTCAGAATCAGGGGAATTTATAATGGGGAACAAAGAAATGGCAGACCAATTAAATACATACTTTGGTTCTGTCTTCACAAAGGAGGACACAAATAACCTCCCAGAGATGTCGGGGAACATATGGTCTAATGAGAAGGAGGAACTGAAAGAAATCAGTATTTGTAGGGAAATGGTGTTGGAGAAATTGACGGGATTGAAGGCCGATAAATCCCCAGGGCCTGATAATCTACATCCTAGGGTACTTAAGGAAGTGGCCCTAGAAATAGTAGATGCATTGCTGGTCATCTTCCAAAATTCGATAGAATCTGGAACAGTACCCATGGATTGGAGGGTAGCTAATGTAACCCCACTATTCAAAAAAGGTGGTAGAGAGAAAACGGGAAATTATAGACCGGTAAGCCTGACATCGGTAGTGGGGAAAATGCTAGAGTGCATTTTAAAAGATGTAATAGCAGAACGCTTAGAAAACAGTGACAGGATCGGACAAAGTCAACATGGATTTACAAAAGGTAAATCGTGCTTGACTAATCTACTGGAATTTTTTGAGGATGTAACTGGTAAAATAGATAAGGGAGCACCAGCGGATGTGGTGTATTTGGACTTTCAGAAGGCTTTCGATAAGGTCCCGCATAGGAGGTTAGCGTGTAAAGTTAAGGCACATGGGATTGGGGGCAAGGTATTGACTTGGATAGAGAACTGGTTGGCAGACAGAAAGCAAAGAGTTGGAATAAACGGGTCTTTTTCCGAGTGGCAGGCAGTGACTAGTGGGGTACCGCAGGGATCGGTCCTAGGACCCCAGTTATTTCACAATATATATTAATGATCTAGACAAGGGAACTAGATGTAATATCTCCAAGTTTGCAGACAACACAAAGCTGGGTGGGTGTGTGTGCTGTGAGGAGGATGCCGAGAAACTCCAGTATGATATGGACAGTTTGGGTGATTGGGCAGAAGCATGGCAGATGCAATATAATGTGGATAAATGTGAGGTTATCCACTTTGGTGTCAAAAACAGGAGGGCAGATTATTATCTGAATGGCAATAGATTGGGAGAAGGGGAAGTGCAACGAGACCTGGGTGTCCTTGTGCACCAGTCGCTGAAGGTAAGCATGCAGGTGCAGCAGGCGGTTAAGAAGGCAAATGGTATGTTGGCCTTCGTAGCGAGAGGGTTCGAGTACGGGAACAAGGATGTCTTGCTGCAGTTGTACAGGGCCTTGGTGAGACCACATCTTGAGTATTTTGTGCAGTTTTGGTCGCCTTATCTGAGGAAGGATGTTCTTGCCATGGAGGGAGTGCAACAAAGATTCACCAGGCTGATACCTGGAATGGCAGGAATGATGTATGAGGAGAGATTGGGTCGATTGGGCTTATACTCGCTGGAGTTTAGAAGAATAAGAGGGGATTTCATTGAAACTTTAAAAATTCTAACAGGACTGAACAGACTAGATGCAGGAAGGATGTTCCTGATGGCCGGGGAGTCCAGAACCAGGGGACACAGTCTCAGGATAAGGGGTAAGCCATTTAGGACAGAGATGAGGAGGAATTTCTTCACCCAGAGAGTGGTGAACCTGTGGAATTCTCTACCACAGAAGGCAGTAGAGGCCAATTCATTAAATATATTCAAGAAGGAGTTAGATATATTTCTTAAGGCTAAAGGGATCAAGGGATATGGGGAGAAAGCAGGGACAGGATACTGAATTTGGATGATCAGCCATGATCGCATTGAATGGCGAAGCAAGCTCGAGGGGCCGAGTGGCCTACTCCTGCTCCTGTCTTCTATGTTTCTATGTTTCTATCAACATCACTAAAACAGATGATCGGGTCATTATCACATTGCTGTTTGTGGGAGCTTGCTTTGCGCAAATTGGCTGCCGCGTTTCCTACATTACAACAGTGACTACACTTCAAGAACTACCTCATTGGATGTGACGTCAGGAGGTCATGAAAGGTGCTATATAAATCCAAGTCTTTCTTTCTTTTGATAGGGCCTGTACAGCTCAGTCTATTCAAGGTTACATAAGGCATTCCATTTTATTGGTTGCACCCAGTTAAATATGTAGCTACAGGTTTTACCACTTCTGTGTCAGTCCTCATATTTTCTGGTAGGACTGAACACAGACTGGATTTTATTTTGCGAGCAACAGAAATTTGAGTCAACTGGCACACTGAACTGGGCAGTAATGTTAACTATTAAATCCAACACAAGGCAACAAAGAGCAACTTAAACTACAACAGAGGTAGAGGGCTTCAGTTAAAACTAGCTAAGTGAGTAACACAACTAATCCTATCTCCATACAGCTGAGATATGTCCCGGAATAACCATCTATTGCCCAGAAATAGCCGCAAAAAGGTCGTGTAACAGAGCTTTAGAGAATTCAGTTTAAAACACTGTTCTGTTGTAATCCTGGGCCATTTTTCTGTACTACAAACGCACAGAAGCTACAAATTACTGGTGGCGATATTAGCAGACAAATCCTTAAACGCATTCATGTCACATTCCTTAGTCTGCTATTTTAATTAAGGTAGCGCCCTGCTTATTCTAACATCTTTGTTAAAACAGCAGACAGAGGAGTGTCAGACGTATGTGTTAATTGTTGATCTGTTAATATCAGCAACCATCATTTTTTTTTTAGCCTACATTTTCCTCAGTTCAGTAATGTTAATGAAAAGGTCAGTGTGCATATAGAGTGGGAGCAGATGCTTTCACCCTAATATTAGCAAACCAAAGAAAATATACCCTATAACGCCTATGTGGCAATACATTTTCTTATACGCATTGCTGTGGGTAAAATCAGATTAAACCTGGGATGGGCCAGTTTGAGATTATTATCCATTACCAAACAATACAACTGACAATCTGCCACTGAAATGCTGCACGCTAATTGTCTTCTTCCTGAATCTCACGCGTTTGTTGCTCTCCGCCCTCCTCCAGAATTGTACGCTGTGGCAACACTTCATTGTACTCCCCCAATGAATGTGTCCGATGTATAGTTCGATCAACTTCAGGGCTTCACGCTAGACTGCAGTAAACTCAGGCAACGGCTTCTTTACCCAGAGCGCGGTTAGAATGTGGAACCAGCTACCACAGGGAGTGGTTGAGGCGACTAGCATAGATGCATTTAAGGGGAAGCTAGATAAGTGTATGAAGGAGAAATGAATAGCAGGACATGCAGATAGGGTTAGATGAAGTAGGGCGGGAGGAGGCTCGTGTGGAGCATAAACACCGGCACGGACCAGTTGGGCCGAATGGCTGTTTCTGTGCTGTAAAATTCCATGTAATTCTTTGCAACCGATCCTTGAACGTTTGCCTGGGGAGTTATTGCACGAGCTCTTTTCCTGAAAGGGGGTCTTTACTTTTTGCGCTGTGTATTGCTAAACACGATTTGATTTAACCCAACTACAAAACTGCATTGAACTCCCCCTCCCTCCCCCCCCACCCCACCCCCGCCCCTTTCGAAGCACGTCCAAAATTACTTCTGGTACCCCAGTTGTCAGCACTGCACATGTGATTATTTGGCTTATGGAACATCCAACGTGAATGTGAAAACTGCTGTCAAAACCAATGTACCATTCTCAATTAAAATAAACGCAGGCAGAGGCAGATTGCATCGCTGATCAATCCTGTTGACGGGTATTTAAGTTTACAAGCTCCCGTGTTAAAATCCACCGCCAAAAGGAATCCCAAAAAATGTTTTTAGTAAAATCCAATTGCACCCACCAATTGCACTGCTTTATGTCATTAAGTTAGTTTGACCAAAACATTGGTCATAAAGGAGGGCCAGCCCTCTAATCAATAAAATATTTGCAGTGCAATGATGTATAAAATGCTACAGTTTCTTGTACGAGCTGCAAATAGCTTTCAAATTACAGGACTTTCTCCGTGATACTGAAACAATTACAAGTGTGAAAGGAAATGTGGGTAATTAAAAGGCAATTTCTGTGCATTAGGATCACAGCATCTTCAGAGACTGTGTACTGATTTGCTTGTCTTCAGCTGCTAGATGTTTATTTTCTTGCTTTGCTGATGTACAGTCCCATCAAGGATGACATTTAAATGAGCGAGTATTCAACACAAATGTGATCATTTGTACTACATCCAATGTGGCACCATACTGAGATGATTACTGCTGCGGGCCTGTCATGGTCGTCCGAAGGGGGAAAAAAAGAGGTAAAATTTTACCAATTTACATTTTTCATGACGAATTTTTATGCAAAAGCCAATCTAATCTTGCTCCTATCTCACCTGAATCATGCGGATCAACAAAGACTAATTGAGCAGTACTTAATGTAAAAAAAAATCAGCTCTTCAATACTCTACAGCTGTTCTGCATGAAGTTTTTTTTTAATGTGGCATGAAAGGGACAAAGGCAAAAAGTACATTTATTTTCAAAGTCAAGCGGTACGGCAATTGATTTGTTTACCACTTTTAACTCAGTCTCTATAATGTAGCGACTGTGAGTACACACGATTAGTGAAAGTTCATTGCTAAATGGAATCTGTATCAGCATGTTTGATGGGAAATATATTGTTCTAGTGTGCCAGAAATAATAGAACAGGAATGTTGACAATCTCCCAGTGTGAGGCACAGCAGCTGATGTGTTGACTCTGAAACTGTAAATCAGTTAAGGTGAAATTTTACCTTTCCGTCACAATTTTATTTTACCGAGATTTAATATCACAACATAAGTGGCGTGACGTCTTTGATTTCTAGGGAACAAGTGAGCCAGATCAAGGGGCGATTGTTTTAGAGGTCTCATTGCATTCTGCAGTGGCACTGAAACTAATGTGAGCCACAGGAAAGCTTCTCTGTGCATTGAGCTTCATCTTTCAAAATGACCACCAACTAAGATGTTCTAAACAATAAATAAGAGGAGGTATCACAGGATGGTCATAACAATCATGGTAGCCTGATTTAATTGGTAATTATAATTAACCTTTAGCTGACTGAAAATATGAAAAGCCATTCGAATGCATAATAGAAAACTAGGTTTAGCAGGCAAAGGGTTAATGCATATTTTTGTCAACTGCAAATTTAGGGCACCAAAGACTCCCAAGTAATTATCATATTTTGATCTCCTTATTCTACAGCAGCCATGAAAGTGTTTGAGGCTGAATTTTTGTCATCGAAAATTCACTCCAGCTGTTCTTAAACCCGCTGGTATTATACGGCCCAGAACCCACCTAACTTTCCTCATTGCGCCTTCATTACATATTCAGGGTAGGCTCCCAGAGCTATTAGTGCCCTCTGTATACAGTCTGCCTTCTGGGGGAGGGGAGGAACATCCAGTGCTGCTGCAGCAGCTGAAAGGATCAAGGCAGACATTTTGGGGGTGAAGTAAATAGAAAAGTAAATTGGGCGTGGTTTAAAACGGGATGCTGATTTGCTATCAACACTACTGGCACAGACCAATTTCACCCTCTTTGCGTCTCTGTGGTTCAAATCAATGTTTGAAACTGTTGCTTCTTCAGGGCACTGTGCCCAGAAATGTAAGGACTCTTCACGGGAGCAGTTACCGTCAAGGTTCTCATTTTTTTTGTGTGTGCAGTCTCTTTAACTGGCTGCACGGCCCATTCAAATTTTCACGCATGCATGGTTATTTCTATTGAAAAGCCGGTGAGCGGCCTGCGTGAGACCTCCAGACTGCTGCGCGGCTGCACAGCTTAGCGGGAGCATTGGTTACCGTCTGTAATCTGGCAAAGGAGGACCCAGCCTATAGGCCTCAAGGAAAGAAGTCCCACAAATAGAAAGAAAGAAAAAAAAGACTTGCATTTATATAGCGCCTTTCACGACCACCGGACGTCTCAAAGCGCTTTGAATCTCAAACCAAAGCAATGGAGTTTAATGTTGAATTAATTGCTTAAAATGGATATTAATGCTATAATAATTAGACAATTGCAAGCAACTGATTTGCTATTGCACTCCACTTACTATGGATATGGGAAATTGCAATTTTACTCATAATTCTACTTACACATGATGACCAAATGGCTGTATGCACACTACTGCTAATCGTACAATGAATCATGCGCACAAGTATGGAATTAGTTATTTGCATTCACTGATTTGCAACATCTCCTGGTACCTTCATCCCAATCCTGAGGTGGGTTCCTGAACAAAATACAGTAAAGGGTGAAACAGGTCTTCAGCGCTAGCACGAAACGGGCTGCCGATTCGCTATCGTCCGTTTTGCCTTACCACCAAAGACCAACTTCATCCCCAATGCATCAAGTATTATATTCTGAGGCTAGGAACCCCATGGCTAACAATGCAGTCCATCGCCCCAAGATCCTGATCATACAGGTGTTGGATGGTGTAGGGACGGTGTGGCAGAGTTAACATTCATTTGTCTCCTTCACTCAATGTTCAAAAGGGAACTAGCAGACGACCTCATTGATACAACTAGTAATGGTTTCCTGTGACATAAAGAGCTGGTTTGTTCAATGGTGAAGAAGCAATTAACGAACAAACTTATTTGGCATGTACTTGCAAAATTGTACTCGCCCATCCAGACAGAATTGGTAGATTCTGATTAATATTGCATGAAATCTGTTACTTATTGATGGAAATATACCTACTGTTTTAGTTGCATTTGTGAATGAAGTATTGGTTGATGTTTCACACAATCTCCTATGTTCAGTGGAAAGTTGTCTAAGAAATTGTTTGGCTTGATCAGAGAAAGATAATTATCTGAGGACTACCTAAGAGTTTGACACCTAAGGAATTGGAATCAGGGGAGAAATTCTTTTGCAATCTGTTTGGTTATGGAGTTCATGTCATCAAACCTGATTTGAAGGAGAAGAAGCAACAAGGCAGAATTTTACCTTACAGTAATAAGAAATATGTTCATCATTTTGACAGACACTTCAACTAAATCAGAAGTCTTTCTTAGTAAAGATAAATAACCCACCACTGATTTGCTCTTTGGCCTTGACATTATGTTGTGGGATACTAGCATACATATGTTGACGTGTTTAATTTATAAATTCCTCTCTCTCCTATTTTAGTGGAGGTGTCAATGCATTTATTTGAAACTAGTTAATGCGTTCTATAAAATGGTAGCGAGAGGAATTTCATGAGTGTCCATAGACTTGTATCCAATAGTAGAATTCCAAGCTTTTGGGGCTAATATTCTGAGCGTAGAAGTGTAGCAGGGAGAGACCTAAATGTGCCAACGGAGGAAGACCTCGGACTCCTTCTCAAATTGCAGTGATGGGGATCAACTGAATATTTGAGGCGGGCTGCCTCCTTCTGCAGCGCCTGCCCCGACGGAGACCTGAAATATCGGAGTGGTACCATGCCCCTCCAGTGGTGGAGCATTAACCCAGGATCTGTTGAAGGTGTGGAGTGCAAAATTTTGAAGATTACTCCTAAGGGAGTGCTGGGCCTTTTAAGTTAAACAACAACAACCTGCATTTATAGAGCGCATTTAACGTAGCAAACGGTCCCAAGGCGCTTAACAAGAGCGATATCAATAAAAATATTATTGACACCGAGACACAGAAGGCGATATCAGGACAGATGACCAAAAGCTGGGTCAAAAAGGTAGGTTTTAAGGAGCATCTTAAAGGAGCAGAGAGAGGTAGAGAGGCAGAGAGGTTTAGGGAGGGTATTCCAGAGCTCGGGGCCCAGGCAGCTGAAAGCACGGCCACCAATGGTGCAGTGATTAAAATCGGGGAAGTGCAAGAGGTCAAAATTGGAGGAGCGCAAAGATATCGAAGGTTTATAGGACTGGAGGAGGTTACAGAGATAGGAATGGGTGAGACCATGGAGGGATTTGAAAACAAGGAAGAGCATTTTAAAATTGAGGCGTTGTCGGACCGGGAGCCAGTGAAGGTCAGCAAACACAGGGGTGATGGGTGAATGAGACTTGGACTGAGTTAAGATACAGACAACAGAGTTTTGGATGAGCAAAAGTTTATGTAGGGTGGAAGATGGGAGGCTGGCCAAGAGAGCATTGGAATAGTCAAGTCTAGAGGTAACAAAGGCATGGATAAGGGTTTCAGCAGATGAACTAAGGCAGGATCCGAGTTGGGCGATGCTATAGAGGTGGAAGTAGGCAGTCTTGGTGAAGGAGTGGATATGTGGTCGCATGCTCATTTCGGGGTCAAACACAACACATAGGTTACGTTAAGGTAATTTATCCCCTCGGGGACCAATTACCTTAACTGCAAGAGCTTTGGGGTCCTTCCTGGAGCCTTATCAGATGGTGTATAACCTAAAACCTACACAAAAGGCAACACTAAATTAAGATATTGAAGCTGTAACTTAGTTCTTGGTTTTGCTGATGTATGCTCTCTTTGCTACTTATTTCTCTGTAGTCACAAGAATATGTTTTTACCTTACTATTGCTATTTTCGTCAAAAAGTAATAAAATGGAAACTCATTGAAGATTATTTCTTGCTTATATTTTTTGCGGTTCATAGAAGCGGCCATGAGTAGCAGACTTAGGAGCCACACAGGAAACAATGAAGGAACTGTTAATCTCATTTGACAATTCCAATGCTGGGCTCAACACAGATCAGATGGAGTTATAACTGCCTCCCTACTTGATTTCATTCAGCAGAGAATGGCTGTAAAGTTGGTTTAGAGTAGAGTATTGCTGGATCACTTGAATTTGATCTGATAAGTGATTCTGATGGGAAGGATATTCAGCAGGTGTATGAATCTTGCTACAAAGTGCGGTTAGAAACTTGAGCCATATAATTCACATCCGGACAACGTTGGAAGTTTTGCTGCAGGATTTCAACAGCGTATTAGAATGACTCAATTGAGGCTTCAGTGATTGATTGAAATAACATAAAAATGCTTTATGGAGAATTGGACTTAGAGCCTATTGACAGACTAGACATACCACAGGTTGGTGGTCTAAGCAATTGGAAGAAGCCAGTCTAATAGAAGGTTTCAGCATTTGCATCTAATCCCTGTTGGACACACCTGAGCTCATAACCTAAGCTGATACTCCAGTCCAGTACTGCATTGTCGGAAGTGCTGTGTTTCAAATGAGATGTTAAACCGAGATCTTGCCTTTCTGTTCTGGTGGTTCCGGTGGACATTAAAGATCCCATGGCAGTTTTTGAAGAAGAAGTTCCTTCAGTATCCTTCTTCAAGCAATACCACCAAAAAGAGATTTTTTTTTAAAATATTGGTTTATGGGATGTGGGCGTCACTGGCAAGGCCAGCATTTATTGCCCATCCCTAATTGTCCTTGAGAAGGTGGTGGTGAGCTGCCTTGAACCGCTGCAGTTTGTGTGGTGATGGTACTCCCAGAGTGCTGTTAGGTAGTGAGTTCCAGGATTTTGACCCAGCGACGATGAAGGATCGGCAATATACTTCTAAGTCAGGATGGTGTGTGACTTGGAGGGGAACTTGGAGGTGGTGGTGTTCCTATGCGCCTGCTGCCCTTGTTCTTCTAGATAGAAGAGGTCGCGGGTTTGGGAGGTGCTGCAAAGAAGCCTTGGCGAGTTGCTGCAGCGCATCTTGTAGATGGTACACACTGCAGCCACGGTACGCCGGTGGTGGAGGGAGAAAATGTTAAAGGTGGTGGATGGGTTGCCAATCAAGCGGGCTGCTTTGCCCTGAATGGTGTCAAACTTCTTGAGTGTTGTTGGAGCTGCACTCATCCAGGCAAGTGGAGAGTATTCCATCACACTCCTTACTTGTGCCTTGTAGATAGTGGAAAGGCTTTGGGGAGTCAGGAGGTGAGACACTCATTGCAGAATACCCATCCTCTGACCTGCTCTTGTTGCCACAGTATTTATGTGGCTGGTCCAGTTAACTTTCTGGTCAATGGTGACCCCCAGGATGTTGATGGTGAGGAATTCGGCGATGGTAATGCCGTTGAATGTCAAGGGGCGGTGGTTAGACTCTCGCTTGTTGGAGATAGTCATTGCCTGTCACTTCTGTGGTGAGAATGTTACCTGCCACTTATCAGTCCAAGCCTGAACATCATCCAGGTCTTGTTGCATGCGGGCATGGACTGCTTCATTATCTGAGGAGTTGTGAATGGCGCTGAACACTGTGCAGTCATCAGCGAACATCCCCATTTCTGACATTATGTTGGAGGGAAGGTCATTGATGAAGCAGCTGAAGATGGTTGGGCCTTGGACACTACCCTGAGGAACTCCTGCAGCGATGTCCTGGGGCTGTGATGATTGACCTCCAACCACCACAACCATCTTCCTTTGTGCTAGGTATGACTCAAGCCAGTGGAGCGTTTACCCCCCGATTCCCATTGACTTGGATTTTACTAGGGCTGCTTGATGCCACACTCGGTCAAATGCTGCCTTGATGTCAAGGGCAGTCACTCTCACCTCACCTCTGGAATTCAGCTCCTTTGTCCATGTTTGGACCAAGGCTGTAATGAGGTCAGGAGCCGAGTAGTCTTGGCGGAACCCAAACTGGGCACCAGTGAGCAGGTTATTGGTGAGTAAGTGCTGCTTGATAGCACTGTTGATGACACCTTCCATCACTTTGCCGATGATTGAGAGTAGACTGCCGGGGCGGTAATTGGCCGGATTGGATTTCTCTTGCTTTCTGTGGACAGGACATACCTGGGCAGTTTTCCACATTGTCGGATAGATGCCAGTGTTGTAGCTGTACTGAAACAGCTTGGCTAGATGTGCGGCTAGTTCTGGAGCGCAAGTCTTCAGCACGATAGCCAGGATGTTGTCGGGGTCCATAGCCTTTGTTGTATCCAGTGCGCTCAGCCGTTTCTTGATATCATGTGCAGTGAATCAAATTGGCTGAAGACTGGCTTCTGTGATGATGGGGACCTCAGGAGGAGGCCGATATGGATCATCCACTCGGCACTTCTGGCTGAAGATGGTTGCAAACACTTCAACCTTGTCTTTTGCACTCATGCGCTGGGCTCCACCATCATTGAGAATGGGGATATTAATTCTCCTCCCGTTAGATGTTTAATGGTCCACCACCATTCACAACTAGATGAGTCAAGACTGTAGAGCTTTGGTCTGATCCTTTGATTCTGGGATCGCTTAGCCCTGTCTATAGCATGCTGCTTCCGCTTTGTAGCATGCATGCAGTCCTGTGTTGCAGCTTCCCACCTCATTTTTAGGTACGCCTGGTACTGCTCCTACACTCCTTATTGAACCAGAGTTGGTCCCCTGGCTTGATGGTAATGGTAGAGTGAGGGATATGCCAGGCCATGAGGTTACAGATTGTGGTGGAATACAATTCTGCTGCTGCTGATGGCCCACAACGCCTCATGGATGCCCAGTTTTGAGCTACTAGATCTATCCCATTTAGCACGGTGGTAGTGCCAACACAACATAATGGAGGGTATCCTCAGTGTGAAGATGGGACTTGGTCTCCACAATGACTGGGCGGTGGTCACTGCTACCAATACTGCCATGGACAGATGCATCTGCAACAGGTAAATTGGTAAGGACGAGGTCAAGTAGGTTTTTCCCCCGTGTTGGTTCTCTGGATCATTAGTCCAGGCCTCTGGATTACTAGCCCAATGGCATTACCACTATGCTACCATTCCTGTCTGTTCATCTCAGTGCTGCTTATGGGATCTTGCTGTGTGAAAAATGGCTGCTAGAAACTACACAATTTAATTAATGGAAGCATTTTGGAATGTTTTTGAGGGACACGCTTTGCCACTATATAAAAGCACGTTCCTACATTCTTATGGCAACAGTATATTTAGGCCCCTGCTCCTAAGGTATGTTCTTAAGACAGAAGTGCAAGCCATTTTAGAAATCCGAAATGTAATCAGTCAACGCCTCTTAATCAATTGTGCTCTTCTTCAAAAACTACTTCTGAATTTCTATAGGGCTTGTTAACTGATTTGTTGCAGCTCTTTGCAGCAAAAGAGGGTCCAAGTATTGGCATGGTATTGCTGGTGTCTTTATGGGTTTGCTTCAAGAGCCTTACCCACAGCAGCTACACCATTACCAGCATGCATACCAGTGGGATTATGGTTGCCTGGCTAAGAAACCTCCAAACTGCTTGTTGTGTGCGGCACCAAAGATGTCGATCACCTGTAAAACAGGATGGAGCTGTTCAAGCTCTTCAAGAAGGCTAACTGAAGACTAACCAGAATTTGTTGGACACCTGTACAAACTTCCAGCAAATGTTATAGCACAGAAGTAGATCATTCGGCCTATCAAGTTTAAGCTGGTGTCTTTCTAACACATGACACACTTTGTCCAATCCCGTTCCCTGCTTGTTTCCTGTACCTTTTAATATTCCTCTTTTTCAAGCAACTATCTAATTTAAAAATAATTTATGTACTCTGCTTGCATGCATCCATCTGAAATATGGGGGGTTGGAAGGTTTAATTGTAAGGCACTGTTAGCTGCTTTAGTCACTGCACTACTGGGGTCATTCATGTCAACACAAGTGCTTATGATATTGAGCCTCCCCTATCAGGACATGATATTCAAAAGCTCATAAGACTGTTATCAACAATGCCTTACTCATGAATTATGTTTATTTTACCGTGTAGACTTATGACTCACAAAATGTCTAATAATATGTCTAAAAGAATACTTTCAGGGATAATAGAAAGGATGAAATGTGGTGGAAAGATATCTAACCACGAGGAATTAATACATATTTAAGCATCCAAGAGTAAGTTATCAGAACCACAAACATGGGAAACCGAGTGAATGTATTTACTGTTTACACCTTATATTTCCAACATGATGTGTGTTTGTGGATTCAAAATTATAAAATCTAAGAAGAAGGCTCTGTTGTCAGTCTTTTTCTACTCATTGTACAAGTATCAGAAGCAAAAATAACTGTAAGCCATTTTCATTCAAGTGTATGATTTGCGGGGCAAAGAATTCTAGAAAAACTTACATTCATACAACATCTTATCAAATCTCTCAGAAACACCCTGAAGCATTTCACACGCAGCAACTGCTGTTATGTCATTAAAAGCAGCAGCCATTTTGCACACAGTTAGTTATAACAAACAGCCAGGAGATGAATGAAATATTAGTGAGCTTGACACTGTTTGTTGAAGAAGGGATGTTTTGCCAGGACAGCAGGAGAACTGCCTGCTCTTCCAATGCAAAATCTATTTTCGTCATTGAGTTACTATTTATTGGCCCAGAAATTCGGGTCTCCGCGGGTGAGTACGCATGGGGTACTCAGCCGTAGGCCCAATGGAAGTGCCGGTTTCCTGCATGCACTGCGCATGCGTGGGAAACCGGCACTTCCGTTCCCCTGAAAGCAGGGGTTCAGAAGTCGAACGCGTGCGCGGGGGAGGCTTCGCGTGCGCATTGAACTTCGTTTTTTTTTACAGGTTTCTCCAGGAGGATAAGTCTCCAGAAGTTAGACATGTAAAAAGCAGGCGTAAGGCCTGTTTTTTACAAGGTAAGTGGTGAATTAATTAAAATTAAAACATTTTTTCCACAGGTTTATTATTTTTAAATTCTTCAAAGCAAGGTAAGTTTATTTTTAGCCCCATTAGAAAATAAAATTATTGTTTTCAAAAATTTAAATTATTGTTTAAAATAGTTATTTCATGTAATTTATAGTTTATTTAAAAAATGTGATTTAAAAAAAAAATTATTTGAAGATTTAGTGATGTTTTGTAAGAAGAAGGGGCCCGTAGTATTTCTAAGTTTGACAGCACTTCCTGTCAGACTTATGAATGGAGCATTTCCTGCTCCGATTGGCTCTCCATGGCCCACGTGATCCCAGGGGACGCTTCGAACTAACTGCGCCCCTGGGATACGCAAGCACTGCGTGCCAGCAGCTGGACCAGGCCCCGGATCGGAATCCCACGCGGGCCCACAGCTCAACGGCCGGCGCGCAAGGTAAGTGAAGGTCGGGGGCTTGCACCCGCGGGAAGCCCCCGACCCGAATTTCTGGGCCATTGTTTCAGCTATGTTTGTAACTCTCTCTCTGTGTCTGGGGTCTATTTTGACTATCGAGCGACTGACTGTGGTGGGTGCTGGTCAGCTGCCCAACTCCAGCGGCGAAGAGCCCCACGATCTTGAGTCCCCACTTAAATCTGGCACACGAACTGCGGGGAGCCAGATATGCGTCCCGGTGAAGCTCGCCTCAAAAATCAGGCCAGGGCAGCTGCCAGAAAGCTAAGCTGCGGGGTGGGAGTTTGTGATCGCAGAGGGCTTGGGTCCTGCAGTGGCCCAGATTTCTTTGTGGACCCCGGAAGAGAAGTCCTGTCCCTCCGGGGCCCTCAAAAATAATCTGACAGTTACCCTTGGCGGGCCTATTCGGCTCAATTGCCCGTGGAACTGGTTGCAGTGTGTACTGCGCAGGCTCTGACCTAAAATGGGAATCGGGTTCTATTTACATCATGGGGCCCCAATTTCCATCTTAAAGGGGCCTATTGTCTGAAACAGGCGGGCACTTTGGATACCCGGCAGTAGGCCCCGTTCAAAATGGAGCCAGCTGCATCGCCAGTGTTAATGAGGCAGGAAAGCTACCGACCCCATTTTAAGGCCGTTATCGCCTTGTTAACACCAGGCGAAGACACTTCAAATTGACCCCACCTCTCTCTCTCTCTCTAGGAACACTCATTGGGCATGATTTTCATTGGGCCGTGGAGACGGGATTGAAGGTGTGTGGGGGATTAAAATCGCGAAATCAGAGGGCACGAACCCATCCTGCCCCCAACCCGCCCCCATGCCAGTTTCAAAGGAGGCGGATACCCGACCTGTGCTGGGAGCCGCCTCCCCGAGGCGGGAAGGGGATTAGTGCCAATTAACTGCCTGTTAACAGGTACCTTTACAGCCTTCCTTCCTTCAGGTCTCGGGAGTCCCTCATCTCACCGGCACCGAAAGCAGAATGGCCGCGAGCTGTCAAAAGCTGCAGCTTCTGCTTTCTGTTCTGGAGAGATCTCTAAATCAGCCTGAGAGGAAGGAATTAACTTAGTGTACAGATTGTCAGTGTTTGACAGCTTCAAAGAGCTGTCAAACACTGATATTTCATCTGTCAAAAGCTCTTGACAGATGAAATGTCAATCTGTGACATCACCTGTTGCCGGGTGGCCCTTAATTGGCCTGCTGAGCCCGCTGGGCGGGCTCAACAAGGTCAATCAAGTCAAAATCGCGTGGGTTGGCCACAACTCGATGGAGGCGGGACTACAACCCCAAACGTTGTAGTCCCGCCTCCTACACGCCTCCAGTATCAAAATCCAGCCCATTATGTCCGATTGATGCTCATGTCTGTGGTGTATCTCAGATCATGAATATGCCACAATGCAAGAATAACTGTTCTTAACTAACTCAATCATTGTGGCATGCACTTTCAGAGCGTTGCTTGGTGGATCCTCATGGTGTAGAAGATGCCTATATTCTGAGACCTGAGGTCAGCTGTAATGGTCGAGAACCAGGTGGGTCATGAGGATGTCAGAACAGGCAAAGCAAGTGATTTTGGGGAGGGGAGGCTAAAGAAGTGGTAGATTCTGAAGAGGCTTTTTTGAAGGTGGGGAGAGATGTACCAAAGCAGAAGGGTTTAGGAAGAGAGTTCCCTATTTATTAAATGATTTAATTAAGAACTTACTGTGGTATGGGGAAGATGGCAACAGAGAAAAAGTAAAACTTAACCGCGCAGATTTGGCCTTAACCATGGTACTTTTCATTGTAAATGGCTGTAAACATGAAATGTTTTTGATCTTATGACAGTTAATATCGAAGGTACAATTTTAAAACTTATTTTTGTGGTATGGGCAATACTGGCAAGATCACGTTTATTGCCTATCTGTTGTTGCACTGAAGAACTAAGTGGCTTGTTAGGGCATTAAAAGTCAATCACATAATATGGGACTGGAGACACATATAGACCAGACCAGGTAGGGGTAGTAGGGACCCTTCTCTCTCAATGATATTTATGAACCAGTTGGTTTTATGACAGTCAGGCAGATTTCATGGTCATTCTTTCCTGGTGGCCGCCCAAAAATTACCAGGTTTATTCAATTCAGTTTCATAGACTACTATGGTGGGATATGAATGGCTGGTTTGTTTGGTTGCCTTTCCTGTAATATAACCACTGCACTACCGTAACCATTTGGCCCAACTGGTCTACGTCGGTGTTTATGCTCCACACGAGCCTCCTCCCACCCTACTTCATTTAACCTTACTTAACAGGGTATGGTAACATAGTAGTTATGTTACTGGACTAGTAATTCAAGAAACCTGGACTAATGACCTGGACACGTGAATTCAAATCCCACCATGGCAGTCTGGGGAATTTAAATTCAGTTAATTAAATAAATCTGGAATAAAAAATAAAGCTAGCATCAGTAATGGTGACCATGAAACTGCTGGATTGCTGTAACGAACCCATCTGGTTCATTAATTCAGGAAGTTTGCCATCCTTACCCTGTCTGGCCTATATGTGACTCCAGACCCATAGCAATGTGGTTGACTCTTAACTGCCCTCTGAAATCATAGGATAGTTACAACACAGAAGGAGGCCCGTTGAGCCCGTCCCAGCTCTCTGCAAGAGCACTTCAGCTAGTCCCTTCCCCGTAGCCCTGCAAATTTTTTTCCTTCAGTTACCTATCCAATCCCTTTTGAAAGCCACGATTGAGTCTGCCTTCACCACCCTTTCTGGCAGTGCATTCCAGAACCGAACCACTCACTGCATAAAAAAGTTTTTCCTCGTGTCACCTTTGGTTCTTCTGCCAATCACCTTAAATCTGTGTCCTCTGGTTCTCGACCCTTTCGCCAATGGGAACAGTTTCTCTCTATCTAATCTCTCTATCTATCTAGGCCCAGCATGATTTTGAACACCTCTATCAAATCTCCTCTCAATCTTCTCTGCTCCAAGGAGAACAATCCCAGCTTCTCTAGTCTATCCATGTAACTGAAGTCCCTCATCCCTGGAATCATTCTCGTCAATCTTTTCTGCACCCTCTCTAAGGCCTTCACATCCTTCCTAAAGTGCGGTGCCCACAATTGGACACAATACTTCAGTTGAGGCCAAACCAGTGTTTTAGAAAGGTTCATCATAACTTCTTTGCTTTTGTACTCTATGTCGCTATTTATGAAGCCCAGGATCCCGTATGCTTTTTTAACCGTTTTCTCAATCTGCCCTGCCACCTTCAACGATTTGTGCACATATACCCCCAGGACTCTCTGTTCATGCACCCCCTTTAGGATTGTACCCTTTAGTTTATATTGACTCTCCTCGTTCTTCCTACCAAAATGTGACACTTCACACTTTTCTGCGTTAAATTTCATCTGCCACATGTCCACCCATTTCACCAGCCTGTCTGTGTCCTCTTGAAGTCTATCACTATCCTCCTCACTGTTCACCATACTTCCAAGTTTGGTGCCATCTGAAAATGTTGAAATTGTGCCCTGTATAGCCAAGTCCAAGTCATTAATATATATCAAGAAAAGCAGTGGTCCTAGTACCGGCCCCTGGGGAACACCACTGTATACCTTCCTCCAGTCCAAAAAACAACCGTTCACCACTACTCACTGTTTCCTGTCACTTGGTCAATTTCGTATCCATGCTGGCACTGTCCCTTTTATTCCATAGGCTTCAACTTTGCTGGCAAGCTTATTATGTGGCACTTTATCAAACGCCTTTTGGAAGTCCATGTACACCACGTCAACCGCATTGCCCTCTCTGTTACCTCATCAAAAAACTCGATCAAGTTAGTTAAACACGATTTGCCTTTACCAAATCCATGCTGGTGTTCCTTAATTAATCCACACTTGTCCAAGTGATTGTTAATTTTGTCCCTGGTTATCATTTCTAAAAGAAATGGTGGCTCACCACCTTCTCAAGGGCAATTAGGGATGGGCAATAAAAGCTGGCATTGCCAGCGACGCCCACATCCCGTGAATGAAAAAATAAACATAACTTTCTATTCCTTTCTCCTTCATGTAGTTATCTAGCTTCCCCTTAAATGCAATAATCACTGCCCCTGAAGTGGGAGGTGGTCTATTCTGTTTACAACCAGCTGAAGAGAAATCCCGACAACTGTCCTCCTTTAAAATGGCGTTCTTTGTACCCAGTGTACTTTTCCTCAGATATACAAATGAAAATGCTTTCCACAAGTGAAAATCCTCTGACGAGCTAAGCGTCCTGATTGTATTTCCAAGTAAAAAAGCTGCTGTCCCTGTGAATTACTTTGTCCCAGCAACATTTTGTGCTGTGTTCCAACACCCGAGGCTTGTGCTAATTACAGGAAGAGACAGGACCCAAGTTGCCCTCAGGCTTCTGCCACCACTGTGATTCTACATCTAGTCAACAAGCAGGTAGTCAGTGGCATCAAATGCTATCTGACAAGGCAGCAGATCGTATCACCTAGGGTTAGGAAACAAGACAAGCGACTCTCGTTCATAAGTAAGGCACATAAATTTCAAACAGATTGTTTCTGACAGAAATCATATCACAGCATCACTTTGTGACTGGGTCTGCGTGAATGAAACTGCTTTCTATCCCATCCTTAAAGTGAAAGTCATCCTGGAGAACAAACATCTAAAGTGACAGTGACTTGCATGTTTATTTCAAAGTGTGTAAATACTTGTTTTTCCCCTGGGTCAGTGACAAAGTCATTTTTCATTATTTTCCATCCTATAATCTTTGAACTAAAGTTCTCGAGATATATGGTTGCAGTTGACATGTTGAATATTTTACTTTTTATTTTCTGTCAGACTGCGTCCCAACGATTATGTGGATTGTTTGACAAGTGATGAGCATATTCTAACATTCAGGCAAGGGTTCTGCTCCTTATGATTCTACAGGCAAGTTTGACAAGCCACTTATGCACTCCCCACAACACAATGCCTGTTAGAAGAATATAATTGAACAGTAATATTTCAGTCATAACAAACTTACTTGTTACTTACAAGAATGCAGGACGATTAACATGTAATTTTTCCCCCTGTGAATTACATTAGAGTTTAGTTGAAGTCTGATAGCTGAAGTGTGATGCTGAGTTTAAAATGATATATTAAACTAGACACAGCTCAGTGGAATGCAAACCTCCTGCCTGCACACGTTTTCCTAAGAGTGTTGACAAAGAATAATAAAATAAACAGAACAATGTAAGGATGATATGTCACGCATTGCTCAGCGGGGACCATTCAGAGTGCGAGCGTGATGCAGACAGCTGGTTGATTTTTGGTCTTGACGGTGAGGGAAAGGGCATTCGACGTCAGGCCTGAGTTTCCTGCTGGGGTTTGCTGTGAGGGCGTGAGAAGTTGAGGAGACCTGGGCCAGGGTTAGGAACAAAGAAACGAAAAGTTAAGTGGCTTAAAAGAGAGGTAGCAATTAGGAGGGCGAGAGACGGACAACGAGAGTTGTTGGAGAAAGAGTGAGCAAGAGAAGACAGCACTCATTGGAATATATCTTGGATGTTGGTGTAGCAAGATTATTTTTAATAATTTGGGCTATTCAGAGACTGCAACATAGACAGCAAGAAATACCAGAAGTGTTAGGTTTGCGTAACAGTGAGAGAGAGAGAGAGAGAGAGAGAGAGACAGACAGAAAAAAAGAGCATAGCAGGTCATTTTGACTTTGGACAACAGTGTAGAATAGGCGATTTCAGATTATTTTATACACCTGTCCCAATTTTCAGGAGTTGTACAACGGGCGGCTGATCCGATATCGCCCGTTTTACTCTAGCGGCCAAAGTCAAAATGACCCCACAAAGAGAGAAAGCATGAGGAACAGAGAGGAAAAAAAGAGGCAAAGAGATAGAAAAAGAGAAAGTGAGAGATAGAGCAAAGGAAAATGAAAGGTAGACAAAGAAAGAGAGACGGGAATGCAAGAAACAAGCAGAACAAATTTATAACTCCAAAACACAATGGCCAGCCAACAGGGCAACAAGTGTCTTCCTGCCACTGGTTTGATGTCTGTTTGGTCAATCTGTTTTTCTTCTCTGCCTGCCTGATCTATTTTCTTGTTCTTTCCTACCTTTAGTGTAACTCTTCTTCATTCCTATTCCTACCTTTCCTTTTCATATTGATCTTTTATTTTTATTGATATTGTCCACTCTCACACTGCCCCCTAATCTCTCTCTTCTTAGTCTGTCAGTGTGATGAGTGGCGCAGTGTTTTTGATCACCGTGTAATCTGTCCGTCTGTTGTGTTGTGCCCTGAGGCAGGTGCTTATTCAAGTCTCACACGAGTTTCTTGAGCCACTTAGCAGAGAAGAGTAGCTGAGATGGTTTCACGTTGTCTTCCTCATGGTTTTTATCTTCGGAGTACCTTCTCATAGGTGGGTAGCATCCAAGGCTAAAGAGACCCAACTATGCTTTATGATGGGGGAGGGGACAGGAGTAATGAGGCCCAGTCCCAGGAGAGTGGCCTTGGCTCCATGGGAGAGGCACCTGCTGTCCTCTCTCAGGAGGACAGCATGCCTGCTCCCCTGCCACCCATTCCACCAGTGCCCATTAGTGCCACACAGCTAGCCGGGCCCAGAATGTCCCGGTCGCGCTGAGATAATGCAGGCTGCAGGCGGGACCTCAAGGCCCAGAGCTACTCGAGGTCACCCCCGCCACCACCGCCACCCCCCCACCGGCCATCAGAAGTGTCCTTAACAGAAGCTCAGTAACCTTCAACCTTGCCCAAGGTGTAGCCACTGGGGAAACACTTCGTAGGAGCAGTACGATAAATAAACAAGCACAGAAGACAGGCACTAAGGGCTTGCACAATAGTGCTTCTTAATTATTTCAGTTAACTATTGGGTGAGTCCAAGGCAATAGCAGCTCACATTGTTCTCGTGGAGTGCAGCGGAGCAGTCGTGCTACTTCTGGCCCCACAATAGTAATTTGAGCACTTCTTTCTCCGGGCCTCTTCTGCTGCAATGCTAGGTTTGACTGAACGGATCTTACTCGGCTGATGCTCCACCCAGTAGGCAGTTAAAATGGCTCAGCGGTCCGATATATGTCACAAGACCTTGAGCTGCATAGCTTAATGAGGCTCTTGCCTGATTCAGGCAGGTGACTTAGCTGCCAGCGGAAAAGCCTGGGAAAAATGGTGGCAATGGGGCAGTGTAGTCCATTATCTCAATTTTAACTCTGCTACTGTCCCATTTCCACCAGGCAGAGAGACTTAGGCTGCGATTTTCCGAGTGGAGGCAGATTGGAGGTGGCTTTGATGTTCGGCGTGTTCTGGTCATGCTGCCGGTTTCAGCTGCCCTGAAATTACAATTTTTGCTTAAGTGGGCTGATTAAGCCCGTCGTGCGCGCTACCCGGCCCAATCAGTGGGTTCGGGTCTGCTGCTCGCCTCTTCTGACATCTTTCAGCCAGCTGCATTTAAGGGGCCCATGCAGCCTTGTTTTTGATCAATCCTATTCTGCTGCTTCTCAGTGTGGCACATCTCAAAATGACTGCTTCAAGACCAAAGGCATCTCCCAGATTTGATGATGACTCCCTCCATGCTCTTGTGGAGGGAGTGAGAGGGCACCAAGAGGTACTGTTTCCCTCTAACGGACGGAGGAAGCCTCCTCAGCAAACCAAAGCAGCCTGGCTGCAAATTGCTGAGGTGAGCGCCAGGTCTTTGTGTGGTCGCACCTGGGTTCAGTGCAGGAAAAGGTTCAATGACCTGCTACGCACAGCAAAAGTGAGTATAACATCACACTTACCTTCAATCTGCTCCCCATCTCCTCTCATCGCCAGCACTCTGCATTCTCAACCTACTCCTGCACATCCCACTTTACCCTTACATCCCTTGCACCCGTAACCATCCCTCTCTCTCTATGTACAGAATCACTTAACCATTCTACTATGCACTCCTCACACTCGCTATCACTGTTATGCAATGACAACAACTAACTACGCACAGGGAGGGCCCTTGGTCTTGGCACCTCACTCCATCTTTGTCTCCCTCTAAGCATCTATGCTGTGGTTTCTCTACACTCACTCCTTCATTCTTGCTCAAACTCCACTTGGGTCCCTCATTGCAGGAAAAGAGAGCCCACAATAAGAGGGAGAGGGGCAGGACAGGAGGAGGGCCACCTTCGATTGCCCACTTGACCACTGCTGAGGAGGCTGCTCTCAACATCGTCGGAGGTGCTGAGGATCTGGAAGTGGGGGATTGTCAGACGGGCGCAGTAGAGCAAGCTGGTGACAGAATAGATTTGCAACACTCTCATTTAGATTGCATGAGTGACTGATATGGCATCTAATGTTCATACAGATTGAGTTCTGATCATCTGCACAATTTGATGTGCCTGCTGCGTTAATATCACATGTCTAACTCATGCTTTTACTCCCCAAAGGACCTTCGAGAGCCCCCCTCCCCACTGTCCAGGAGGAAGAGCCGGAAGACTCCTCAGAGGAAGCTGCAACCTCTGAAGGTGTAGTGTCAGCAGAATTGAGCGCACCCAGCACCAGCGCAGAGACGCACACCTCAGTGGGTCATTCGCGAGATAGATTAGTGTTGTCACCTGGTGTAGCACAGCTCACAAGTGAGCATCAGCAGATGGTGGAGACAGGGACAGCAGTGGAGAGTCCTTGTCGGATGCCGCAGGGCACTCCCAGCTCTGCTCATCTGCATGTGGACCATGTGCCTCTGGGGCCATCCAGAAGGAGAGTGGTGCTGGAACTTCAGCAACAAGTGCAGGAGTCTCTGACAGGTTTTGCATCCACGGTAACTGCGAGTGTGCAGAGAATGCAAGAGTCCTTCTCAAACATAAGCAATGCCATGGTGGAGGCAATGGCGCATGAACATGTCACCATGGAGAGAGTGGAAACCTCCTTGGAGGACATAAGTCGCCAGACTCAAAAGAGCATGGTGACTCTTCTAATTAGATGGTCTGCTATGGACGATAGAGAGAAACATAGAAGATAGGAGCAGGAGTAGGCCATTCGGCCCCTCGAGCCTGCTCCGCCAGTCAATGAGATCATAGCTGATCATCCAAATTCAGTACCCTGTCCCTGCCTTCTCTCCATATCCCTTGATCCCTTTAGCCTTAAGAAATATATCCAACTCCTTCTTGAATATATTTAATGAATTGGCCTCTACTGCCTTCTTTGGTAGAGAATTCCACAGGTTCACCACTCTCTGGGTGAAGAAATTCCTCCTCATCTCTGTCCTAAATGGCTTACCCCTTATCCTTAGACTGTGCCCCTGGTTCTGGACTCCCCGACCATCGGGAACATCCTTCCTGCATCTAGTCTGTCCAGTCCTGTCAGAATTTTATAAGTTTCAATGAAATCCCCTCTCATTCTTCTAAACTCCAGCGAGTATAAGCCCAATCGACCCAATCTCTCCTCATACGTCATTCCTGCCATCCCAGGTATCAGCCTGGTGAATCTTCGCTGCACTCCCTCCATGGCAAGAACATCCTTCCTCAGATAAGGCAACCAAAACTGCACACAATAGTCAAGGTGTGGTCTCACCAAGGCCCTGTACAACTGCAGCAAGACATCCTTGTTCCTGTACTCAAACCCTCTCGCTATGAAGGCCAACATACCATTTGCCTTCTTAACCGCCTGCTGCACCTGCATGCTTACCTTCAGCGACTGGTGCACAAGGACACCCAGGTCTCGTTGCACTTCCCCTTCTCCCAATCTATTGCCATTCAGATAATAATCTGCCTTCCTGTTTTTGGCACCAAAGTGGACAACCTCACATTTATCCACGTTATATTGCATCTGCCATGCTTCTGCCCAATCACCCAACCTGTCCAAATCATACTGGAGTTTCTCGGCATCCTCCTCACAGCACACACGCCCACCCAGCTTTGTGTCGTCTGCAAACTTGAAGATATTACATCTAGTTCCCTCGTCTAGATCATTAATATATATTTGTGAATAGCTGGGGTCCAAGGACCGATCCCTGCGGTACCCCACTAGTCACTGCCTGCCACTCGGAAAAAGACCCGTTTATTCCAACTCTTTGCTTTCTGTCTGCCAACCAGTTCTCTATCCAAGTCAATACCTTGCACCCAATCCCATGTGCCTTAAATGTACTCGCTAATCTCTTATGCGGGACCGAATCGAAAGCCTTTTGAAAGTCCAAATACACCACATCCACTGGTTCTGCCGTATCTATTTTACCAGTTACATCCTCAAAAAATTCCAGTAGATTAGTCAAGCACGATTTACCTTTTGTTGACTTTGTCCGATCCTGTCACTGTTTTCCAAGTGCTCTGCTATTACATCTTTTATAATGCACTCTAGCATTTTCCCCACTACCAATGTCAGGCTTACCGGTCTGTAATTCCCCGTTTTCTCTCTACCACCTTTTTTCAATAGTGGGGTAACATTAGCTACCCTCCAATCCATGGGTACTGTTCCAGATTCTGTCGAATGTTGAAAGATGATCCGCAATGCATCTACTATTTCTAGGGCCACTTCCTTAAGTACCCTAGGATGTAGATTATCAGGCCCTGGGGATTTATCATAGAAACATAGAAGATAGGAGCAGGAGTAGGCCATTTGGCCCATCGAGCCTGCTCTGCCATTCAATGTGATCATGGCTGATCATCCAAATTCAGTACCTGTCCCTGCCTTCTCCCCATATCCCTTGATCACTTTAGCCTCAAGAAATATATCCAACTCTTTCTTGAATATATTTAATGAACTGGCCTCCACCGCCCTCTGTGGTAGAGAATTCCACAGGTTCACCACTCTCTGGGTGAAGAAATTCCTCCTCATTTCAGTCCTAAATGGCTTACCCCTTATCCTTAGACTATGACCCCTGGTTCTGGACACCCCGGCCATCAGAAACATCCTTTCTGCATCTAGTCTGTCCAGGCCTGACAGAATTTTATAGGTTTCGGTGAGATCCCCTCTCAATCTTCTAAACTCCAGTGAGTATAAGCCCAATCGACACAATCTCTCCTCATACGTCATTCCTGCCATCCCAGGTATCAGCCTGGTGAATCTTCGCTGCACTCCCTCCATGGCAAGAATGTCCTTCCTCAGGTAAGGCGACCAAAACTGCACACAATACTCAAGGTGTGGCCTCACCAAGGCCCTGTACAACTGCAGCAAGACATCCTTGTTCCTGTACTCGAACCCTCTTGCTACGAAGGCCAACATACCATTTGCCTTCTTAACCGCCTGCTGCACCTGCATGCTTACCTTCAGCGACTGGTGCACAATAACATCCAGGTCTCTTTGCACTTCCCCTTCTCCCAATCAATTGCCATTCAAATAATAATCTGCCTTCCTGTTTTTGCCACCAAAGTGGATAACCTCACATTTATCCACATTATAGGGCCTTCAATCCTGTCAATTTCCCTAACACCATTTCCCTACAAATACTGATTTGTTTCAGTTCCTCCCTTTCATCAGAACCTATGTTCCCCGACATCTCTGGGAGGTTATTTGTGTCCTCCTTTGTGAAGACAGAACAAAAATATGTATTTAATTGGTCTGCCATTTCTTTGTTCCCCATTATAAATTTCCCTGATTCTGACTGCAAGGGACCTACGCTTGACTTCACCAATCTTTTTCTCTTCACATATCTATAAAAGCTTTTACAGTCAGTTTTTATGTTCCTTGCAAGCTTACTCGCATACTCTATTTTCCCCTTCTTAATTAATCCCTTTGTCCTCCTTTGTTGAATCCTAAATTGCTCCCAATCCTCAGGATTATTGCTTTTTCTGGCCAATTTATATGTCCTCTCCTTGGATCTTATGCTATCCCTAATTTCCCTTGTTAGCCACGGTTGAGTCAGCTTTTTTGATTAATTTTTATGCCAAACTGGGATGAACAAATTCTGTAGTTCATCCATGCGGTCTTTGAATGTTTGCCATTGCCTATCCACCGTCAACCCTTTGAGTGACATTCCCCAATCAATCCTACCCAACTCGTGCCTCATACCATCATAGTTTCCTTTATTTAAATTCAGGACCCTAGTCTCTGAGTCAACTACTTCACTCTCCATCTTAATGAAGAATTCTATCATATTATGATCGCTCTGACCCAAGGGGCCTCATACAACAAGATTGCTAATGAATCCTTTCTCATTACATAATACCCAGTCTAAGATGGCCTGATCTCTAGTTGGTTCCTCGACATATTGGTCCAGGAAACCATCCCGTATACACTCCAGGCATTCCTCCTCCACAGTATTGTTACTAATTTGGTTAGCCCAATCTATATGTAGATTAAAGTCACACATGATAACTGCTGTGCCCATATTGCACGCTTCTCTAATTTCCCTTTTAATGCCATCCCCAACCTCCGCATTACTGTTTGGAGGTCTATATACCACTCCCACTAACGTTTTCTGCCCCTTGGTATTTCTCAGTTCTACCCATACAGATTCCACATCATCAGAGCTAATATCCTTCCTTACAATTGTGTTAATCCCCTCTTTAACCAGCAATGCTACCCCACTTCCTTTTCCTTTTTTGCCTATCTTTCCTGAATATTGAATACCCTTGGGTGTTGAGTTCCCAGCCTTGGCCACCCTGGAGCCATGTTTCCGTAATCCCAATCAAATCATATTCGTTTACCTCTATTTGCGCAGCTAATTCATCCACCTTATTATGAATGCTCCTCGCATTAAGACACAAAGGGGGAGAAATTGGGTGAGTAGCGCCACTTGTTCGCACCTAAAGAGGCAGGCAGTGGCTGTAGTGCCACTGGCTGCGCCTCACATGATATTGAGTTGGGGCATTAATGGTGGTGTTAGCCTTTTGCGCTGCGCCGCCACCGATGACGTCATTCGTGCCCCGTTCACAATATTTGGTAGCGAACGCTGCAGTTGCGCCGTTCGCTACCCGCGCCCTGTTCACGGGGCCTTACTGTGCCGGCAGCAGCGCAAGTTAAGGTGGAGGTGCGGGGCGGCCGCTTTTTTCGGCGGCCGCCTGCCTGCACCTCCGTCCCCGGCCTCCTAACCCCCCCCCCCCCGCAGCATTGCCGGCTGTTTCCCGAGAGCCCGGCACTTCTCCTTGGTGCCGGGCTCATTTGCCGGCACTCGTGAGCGGAGATCGCGCTGTTGCAGGCCCCTCCCCCTTAACAGTGGGAGGAAGGCCTGCAGTACCGCAGCATGCCGTGCCTCAGCGTGTGGCGCTGCGGCACGTTGTGCTGTGATATTCAGTTTCAGCGCCCTAAGAGGGACGCGGAGCGCCTCGAGCCTCGCCCCGTGTCCCTCGAGGGGCAATGAAACTGATTATCTGACGATCGCTGAAGCCTCGAACGCTGCACTAAATCCTGCGCTCAGGCGACTTTTGCGCCACTTTGGCGCCCCAACCCAATTTCTAGGCCAAAGCCTTCAGGCTTGTTTTTTTAACGCTCTTAGACCTTTTAGAATTATTATTTGCTGTTGTTTACCATCTTAAATTCCTCTATAAAGGTTTTCTCCCACTTGCCTCCTTACAAGGCTGTAAAGCACAATGTTCACTTCATATTCTATCCCCTGATGCCTAGGATCAGCTTTGTGGCTCTTCTCTGAACTGCCTCCAAGACTTGAATAGCTTTGCCCATTAAAAACAGGGCAGAACATTAGAGGGGGCGAACATTCTAATTCCCAATTGGCACGAAGCTCTGTGCCAGGAGAGCTAAAAATGAAAATCTACCGAATTGCCTCCTTAGAATATGGTTCAACTGGCAATAAACACCCTCTGGCACCTCACCCAAGTAATCATCATTCATGCATTAGCCTTGACAGTGAGTGATGGCAAGCTATTTGACTGCTGCAGACATCACAGCTGAGTCCAGTTCTGTCCTCACAGATGTGCAGTTCCAGGAGGAGTCACTGGAAAGTGATCAGAAGCAGGAAACCTTGCTGATTTCCCTTTACCCCAACAGCTTCATCAACCTATTGCCACCCTGGCTGTGATCAGTTAACTCAGCATAGACTGGGGATCAGAAATAAAAACAGAAGATGCTGGAAATGCTCAGCAGGTCAGGCATCATCTGTAGAGAGAGAAACAGAGTTAACGTTTCAGGTCGATGACCCTTCGTCAGAACCCGGGATCAAACTGATTGCCTTCCTGGTCCCTATGCTTCAGCTGCCAACTGGATAAATAACAACAACTTGCATTTACATAGCGCCTTTAACATAGTAAAACATCCCAAGGCACTTCACAGGAGCGTAATCAGACAAAACTTGATACCGAGCCACGTAAGGAGATATTAAGACAGGCGACCAAAGCCTTGGTCAAAGAGGTCGGTCTTAAAGGAGGAGAGAGAGGCAGAGAGGTTTAGGGAGGGAATTCCAGAGCTTAGGGCCTCGGCAGCTGAAGGCACGGCCGCCAATGGTGGGGTGAAGAAAGTCGGGATGCGCAAGAGTCAACGGCCAACTTGTTGAGCCATTGGGATGCTCAGCCATAAAAATACCAAGACCAGAAATTTCCTCGGAGCCGCTTCCACTTGGCCATTGTTGCTTCGCCGGAAGCTCCGTTTACTCCAAGAAAATTCCCGGCCCATGTTACAGCATTTACAGTATATCAATCATATCAATTTACATTTTGTGCTCTCAGGTGGACATGACTGACTGTCCCAAATCTGGGGCTCTGTAATCTATTATTGATTATTAATGTAACTGCACAATTCCCCACAGATGGCGTGGGCTCTCTCCCTGGTTACTACATGAGCATCTGAACAAACTGAAAACAGCTTTCAAAGTTAATGAATACAAGCAGGCACTACAACTCACCCACAAACAGGCCAGCTGCCTGTATCATGCATTATGCTACTATGCTGCAGTAAGTGTCAGTCGTGACTCAGTGATACCAATCTCGTCTCTGAGTCAGAAGATTGTCCTACTCCAGGGACTTGAGCCCATAATCTAGGCTGACACCTCAGTGCAGTATTAAGGGAGCGCTGCACTGTCGGAGGTGCCGTCTTTCGGATGAGACATTAAACCGAGGCCCCGTCTGCCCTCTCAGGTGGTTGTAAACGATCCCGTGGTGCTACTTGAAGAAGAACAGGGGAGTTATCCCCGGTGTCCTGGTCAATATTTATCCCTCAATCAACCTCACCAAAAAACAGAGGCCTCGAAATCCGATAAAGTCCGTAAACGGGCAGTGCCACCTCGGGGCGAGGTTTGCTCGTGCCAGTAAGAAGATTGCAGGCAGCGTCGGAACTTGGTGCTGCCTGCTCATTATCATTATTGTGGCGTTCAGGGCTAAATGCGCTGAACGGCTGAACACCCAGCAAGGACTGTGAGGTGGGCCAGGATCGGGGGGAGGGCGGGACTCGGGGCCAGCACAGTGGGGGGGGGGGGGGGACCTGGAGGTCAGGGGGAAATCGGAGCGGGCCTGGAAGCCGGAGTCGGGAGTGAGATCCGAGATGACAATGGTAAATACTTACCTTTTTTTCATTCGACACTGTTTAATGTTTCTTTTCCCGGGGGTAAACATCGCTGGCGCTGGCTGGCTCAGGCGCAAGCCAAATTTGCAACAGGGAGCAGAAACAGGCATTAGACGCCTTATTTGAATATGCTAATAGCCTAATGCCTGCTTCAGACGAAGCTAAAGAACGCCTCTTCTTTTGCCGTCACCAATATGGCGTCCAGCGCAGGCCGCACTGGAAGTGGGCAGAAGTGAGGTGGATGCCATTTTTTCCACAAAACCGGCATTAAAACCCCCAAATTTCTAGGCCAGATTATCTGGTCATTTATCTCATTGCTGTTTGTGGATTCATGTGTGCAAATTGGTTGCTGCATTACAACAGTGACTACACTTCAAAAAGTACTTAATTGGCTGTAAAGCGCTTTGGGGGCATCTTGAGGTTGTGAAATGCACTAAAATCCTAAATATGAGAATCGGAGTGTAATTTTTGAATTCTGTAAAACTCATCACCAGTCCAATTACATGTTCTGTATTAGTTCTAAACCCTGGCAATTATACAAGGACAGTGAAAGGAATGTTCAAATAAAGCTGGTTACTGTATTCACAGCAGGAATAACTTCCTTTTTTCAAAAAAGTGTTTGAAGCTAGTCTTAAAGACAATCTTTGCATAAGACAACTCTTGATCATGCTCCTGAAAGTTCCTTTGTAGAAAATGAAATTACTTTAAAAGCTGCATTTAGCATCGTACTTGTTATATATAACTTCTTCGGAGACAGGCATGAAATAAACACACCTCCAACTGCAACTCTGAGAAGTCATCAGCTTATCTGAAAACATTGCTGCTTCAAGCTGGTGTGCAATTAACAGTAGGAGAAAGTAATGTCAGGTTAACTGCCTTCAGTCCCATCATCCAACCAATCTGATTGGTTGATACTGATCGCCTTCAATTCCAATGGGGCGGGGGGGGGGGGGTAAAAAAACTAATATTTCTTGAAGAACACGGAGATGCAGAAACTTGGGTTAAAAAGCTGATAGTTGTCTTGTCGAGTACATTTCAGGCAAAGGGGTAAGCTGCAGAGAGATAAGGGCTCGATTTTAATTTCTGAGGCGGGTTGGAGTCGGATTGCGTGGTGGGCAGGTTGGGGAGCCACTTCCTGTGGTGACAGCTGCAGATGTGCGATTTTTATTAAATGAGCTCGTTAATTTCATGGAGGCGCGCTGGCCGGTCCAATGAGTGGGATCGGGTCGGCTGGCCGCCTCTGATAATAGCAGCTGCTTTTAAAGCTGCCATCTAGCCTGAGTCTTTCTATTGTGGCTCCCTGCACTTGATTTAAATGCTATGACTTCTTCCAGAGGCAAGGCAGCTCCTCCTTTTAATGATGAGTCCCTCCAAGTTCTTGAGGATGCTGTCAGAGGGCGCAGGGAGATTCTCTTCCCTCCTGATGGCCGGATAAAGTCTCCTCAGCAGACCAAGGCAGCCTGGCTGCGCATTGCTCAGGAGGTGAGCGCAAGGTCCATTTATATATGGTCATAGACCCAGTGCCAAAAAAGGGTGAATGATCTTGTGAGATCATCAAAAGTGAGTATCCCATCTCACTTGCCTTCACTCTGCTTCCCTTCTCTTCTCATCACCAGCATTCTGCGTTGTAAGCCTCCTCCTTCACATCCCACCTTACTCTCACATCCCTTGCACCCTTTCCTAGCCATCTCTGTCTCTGCACTGAATCACTTCAGCATCCTGCCTATGCACCCCTTCGACTTGCTCTCACTGTCATGCAGTGACAACAACTAACAACGCACAGGGAGCTACCTTCCTCTTGGCACCTCACCCCATCTTCGTCTCCCTCAAAGCTTCTATGGTAGGGATTACTCACACTCACTCCATCACTGTGGCTGAAACATCGCTTGTGTCCCTCCTTGCAGGAAAAGATAGCCCACAATAAGAGGGAGAGAGCAATGACTGGAGGAGGAACACCTACCCTAGCAACATTGACCAGTGCTGAGGAGGCAGCAAACTAGATTGTTGGAGGTGGTGAGTACCTGGAAGTGGGCGATGGAGAGACGGGCACACTAGAGGAAGCTGGTGACATAATAGAGTTTCATCCCTCTCAGAAAACAATGGAATATTATGTTCATAGAGAATCACTTTGTATCATCTGCTCAAAGGGATGTGCCTGCTACATTAATATCAGATGTCTAATTCATGCCTTTACTCTCACACAGGACCATCGAGCACCCCCCTCCCCACGATCTAGGATGAACAGCCAAACGACTCCTCAGAGGAACCTGAAGCCTCTGAGGGAGCAGCGTCACCAGGACTCAGCGCACCCAGCTCCAGCGCAGCAACGCACACCTCGGTGGGGCCCTCGCGAGTTAGAGTAGTGTTGCCACCTGGTCTATCACAGCGCACAAATGAGCATCAGCAGATGGTGGAGACAACGACAGCAGTGGAGAGTCTTCAGCGGAGGTCGCAGGACTCTCCTAGTTCTGCTGAGCTGCATGCAGACACTGTGCCTCTGGGGCCATCCAGAAAAAGAGCGGTTCATGAAATACAGGAACAAGTGCAGGATTCTGGAAGGGTTTGCCTACAGGGTTAGTGCGAGTGTGGAGAGAATTGAGGAGTCCATCTCTAACATCAGCACTGCTGTGGTAGAGGCAATGGTGCATGAACGCACCACCATGGAGAGGATGGCAACCTTCCTGGAAAGGCTGGCTACCTCAGTGAAAAGGATGGCTACGGCCATGGAGAAAATAAGTTGCCAGAGTCAGGAAAACATAGGCCCGTATTTTCCGATGTACACACCCGTAGGGACATCGGAAATGCTCTTGACAGATCGGACGCCTGCCCTAGAGAAGGGCCTCTGCGGGGGGGAGAGTTCCGCTTTCTGCAGAACCTCCGCCCGCTGAAAACCCTTAGAAATCTTACGCCTGGTAAAAGCAGACGTAAGGCCTGCTTTTACCAGCATAAGAGGTGAAAAAAGTTTTTCTTTAATTTTCACTCATTTATAATTTAAAAATACTTTTAAAAAAGGTAAGTTTATTTTTAGCCCTGTAAAAAACTTTAATTATGTTTTTCAAAAAATTAAATTTTTGTTTAAAATATTTAATTTAATGTAATTTTAACTCATTTTAAAAACGTGATGATTTTTTTAAAATTTATTTGATGTTTTAGTTTGTTTTGGGGGTGATCTCCATTCATATATTTGACAGGACTATCTGTCAAAAGTATGAAGGGAGATTCCCTTCTCCTATTGGCTGGCCTGGCCCACGTGATCCCAAGGATGCTTGCGAACTGCAAGCGCCCCTGGGGTATGTGGGCCCTATGCATTTTGACTGTGGAGAGGCCCAGGAGCGGAAGTGTCTGGACCTCGGGAGCCCTCAGGTAAGTTCGTAGATTTTTTTCCGACAGGAGGCATCTGCACGCAGGAAGCCTCCTATCGGAAATTGCGAGCCATGGTGACTGTTCAGAATAGAATGACATCTCTGGAGGAGCGATGGGCAGCTATTGAGCAGAGACCAGAGCTTCATGGACGTCCTTTTGAGGAGGACTGCCAGTGCAGTTACGGGTCCTCATGGTCCGCCTGAAGTGCAGCAAGGTGCTCTCCTGCCACTTGCCAGCACTGAGGTGCGGCTGACCCATGAGAGAGATGTTGTTGGCAGGACAGAAAGAAGTGTGGGCTCCTCTCAATGCGCTCAGATGACCATGCCACTGCGGAGCCCTTGGTCAAAGACCCACTTTGCAGCGACAACTGAGATGGCCGTTTCAGCCCCTGCACAGCCACAGGAAGAGCAGACTGTTGAAGAGCCCTCACGGGCTCCCAAACCCACCGGCCGCCCGCCAAAGCCTAAGCAGGCACAGCAACCTAGTCAGCAAAGTGCCTCTACATCTTCTGAAGCCACAAGGGAAGCACCACGTAGAAGCACATGTAAGAGAAAGATTAAGCACCTATAGTCCCAAGGGTATTCACTTGGGTGTTGTTTCTTTTTTTTCTGACTCTTGCTGGTATATTATCCTTTTGTCATGTGTTAAAGATAAATTATGTCAAACAGTTGATTGTGTGACCTATGTGTTATGGGAAATGGCAAAAGCGCATTGAGGGCTCAGGGCGACTTGCTTTTGTAATACTGATTGTAAAATCATAGGAAATAACGGTATAGCAGAGATGAAGGGCTCGATTTTGCCAAGCAGGAGGAGGCAGGTTTGGAGGCGTGCAAGGTGGTAAAATCGCAAAAAATGGCGGGCAGGCCCCATCCCGCCGCCATCCCGTCTCCGAGCAATTTTCCCACATGCGTGTTTTCTGACCCCCTTTCCATCCCGCCTCCAAGAGGTGGGATAG
Source organism: Somniosus microcephalus (assembly GCF_052327205.1). Taxonomy (NCBI): domain Eukaryota; kingdom Metazoa; phylum Chordata; class Chondrichthyes; order Squaliformes; family Somniosidae; genus Somniosus; species Somniosus microcephalus. Next base: position 111,964,693 of record NC_141001.1, on the reverse strand, counting down.
GCCCTTAAGGCCCTTAACAACCACTTAGTTGCCTCTATTATCCCATTTTGAGAGGCCTTTCTGATTTTTAGACATTTCTCCCATCCTACACACCCCCTCTGGAACACGCCAGGTAAACCTGGTGGCCTCACAATTGGATTGCTTACTAATAGCTGCAGCTCCACCTTTACAAAGGAGTTTTCACCGATGATCATTTGCAGATGGCAGAACTTTGTTGTCTCAGGTCTGGGCAAACTTTTAGCAGCCCTACTCATTGTTGTGGAAGTTTGGAGCCTGACACCCATCTCCAGTGTGACCTCCTGGGAAACCGCTCTTCCCACCTTGACTGAGTGCTTCCTCAACTGAGGCATATACCAGAAGCATGGCGACCATTTAATTCCTTTCCTCCTGGACATCAGATTGGACGAAGACCAGCCGCGGCAGCAGCAGAACCATGAACAACAGCAGCACCAACAGCAGGAGCATCAACAGGAGCACCAAGCTGCTAGTCACCCACGTGAAGATGCACAGGCCAGAAGGCACCAGCGCGTGACGACATTGCTGCCCGGGATGCAAGGGATGCACTCACCTTGGCCAGATTTGGTGAGCCTTCACAATCAAACACTTTTGTCTCGCACCTTCTTACCAGAGCATCCACAATGGACAAGAACCTGTGGATTCCTATCACTCTGATCACCATACTGACAATTGCAAGGTGCCCTAAGCCCTCAATGTGAAAGTCCCATTTGCGAAATGACAGGCCACAACTTCAACAGTTTGCCATCAAATCTGTTTATAATACAATGATAATGATGGCTGGTCCAAATACAAAACATCATAGCACCCAAGTGACTACCCTTGTGGCAACTTGTGCTTTATCTTCCACTTACATGTGCTCCTACGTGGTGCTTCCCCTGTGGCTTCAGCAGAAGTGGAGGCCCCTTGCTCACTTTCTTGCTGCTCCTGTCTCGAGGCTTTTGGTGGCTGTCCTCTGGGGTGATGAACCTGTGAGGGCTCACCAACAGTCTGCTGCTCCTGCGGCTGTGCAGGGGCTGAGATGCCCACCTCAGTTGGGTGAGGACTCTGGTGAGGCTCTGACCGAGGGCTCTGCAGTGGCATGGTCGTGAGCGCGCTTGGAGAGGAGCCCCCACTTCCTTGTTCTCTGCCATCAACATCCCTCTCATGGGTCAGCCCCACTTCAGAGCTAGCAAGTGGCTTGACAACACCTTGCTACGCTGCAGGGGGGCCATGAGGACCCATTTCTGCACTGGAAGTCCAACTCCAGAGGACTTCCATGAAGATCTGGTTTATATGCTCAATAGCTGACCATCGTTCCTCAAGAGATGTCATTCTAGTCTGAACAATTACCATGTTTTTTCCATACCCTGGAAACTAAGCTCCTCCATGGCCGTAGCCATCCTCTCCTCTACCATAGCCATCCTCTCCTCTACAGTAGCCAGCCTTACCATGGAGTTAGCCATCCTTTCCGCGGTGATGCGTTCATGCGCCAATGCCTCCACAAAGGCTCTGCTCATGTTTGCGATGGACTCCTCCATTCACTCCACACTCGCAGCGACCCTGGAGACAAAACCTGCCAGAGACTCCTGCACCTGTTCCTGTAATTCCAGCACCGCTCTCCTTCTGGATGGACCCGGAGGCACAGGGTCGACATGCAGCTGAGCCAAGTTGGCAGAGTTCTGTGCCCTCCGACGAGGATTCTCCACTGCTGACCCTGTCTCCACAATCTGTGGATGCTTACTTGTGAGCTGTGATAAACCAAGTGCCAACACTACTCTATCTCGCAAAGGTCCCACCGAGGTGCGAGTGTCTGCGCTGGTGCTGGGTGCGCTAAATTCTGCTGACGCAGCGTCCTCAGAGGTTGCAGCTTCCTCTGAGGAGTCTGGAAGCTCAGGCTCTTCCTCCTGGACAATAGGGATAGAGGCTTTCAATGGTCCTGTGGGGGAGTAAAGGAAAGAGTTAGATGCACATTGAATAGTGCAGATGATCATAAGTCAATCTGTTAGAGCATCATATTCATTATCAGTGACTCATGCAATGTCAATGAGAGAGATGCCAAACTATTCTGTCAACAGCTTGCTGTGATGCGCTCGGTCTGTCCATCCCCCACTTGGGTTTCATCCTCGATCCCAGCAATTTCCAGGGCCGCCTCATCCCAGGGGGTGAGCTGGGCTACTGAGGGTGGCCCTCCTCCTGTCATGGCTCTTTCCCTCTTATTGTGGGCTCTCCTTTCCTGCAATGAAGGGCACAAGTGGAGTTTGAGTGAGAATGAAGGAGTGAGTGTAGAGAATCCATAGCATAGATGCTTAGAAGGATACAAAGGACCCTCCCTGTGTGTTGCAAGTTGTTGTTGCCATTGCATCACAGTGATAGGGAGTGTGAGGGCTGCATGGTCAAATAGTTAAGTGAATGTGACCAGAGAGAGAGAGGGAATGGGTAAGGGTGCAGGGATGTAAGTGTCAAGTGGGATGTGGAGGAAGAGGTTGGCAAAGCAGAGTGCTGGTGAGGAGAGGCGATGGGGATCAGATTGAGGGTGATGGGAAAGTCATACTCAGTTTACCTGTGCGGAGAAGGTCATGAAACCTCTTCCTGCATTGCAGCCAGGTTCTGCGGCTCATTGAAATGGAGTTTACCTCCTCGGCCACTTGCAGCCACACAGCTTTTGTCTGCTGGGGTGGCTTTTTTCTCCAAGGAAGGGAACAGCACCTCCTTATTACATCTGGCTCCGTGCACCAGAGCTTGGAGGGAGGGCTCATCAAACCAAGGTGCACACTTTTGCTTGATAGTGGACATTGTCGGGAAATCAACTCCTTCATACAATTTGCAAAGCGTTTGCAGTCTCCAGAAGAAGCAAGGCTGCTTGCAGGCCTTAAATCCAGCAGCACTGATGGTGTCATCGGAAGCAACTTTCTGTATGAAAAGACCCAATGGGCCAGGGGTTCCCACACGCAGGAAATCAATTGCCCAATTTGGGGAAAATCCCACTTTTTCAACACTTCACTTAGGAGTCGGGGTCCTGACACGCCCCAGCCCGCCCACACTGGCAAAATCCAGCCCAAAGTATGACGTTGGACAAGTGTCACCTGCAATTACAGAGCCATATGGTAGCCACCTAAGCTTATGCTAGTGTGGCATGGCAGTTTGCAAACCCTGGTTGATGGGCAGCAGTGAATTGGAAGGATGCTGCATTGGTCACAACAGGGCATGCAAGGCTCCCCTCGTCCTCCTCCTACTCCTCTTCCCAGGAAGATCTGTGCCGATTATGAGGACCAGGATGAGAGGGCATAAATGTTTCCCATCCCCTTGCTATTTGAGACTTCATTTGAGGCAACAATCTTGTAAGCGTACAATCGGAGTGGCCTGAAAGTATTTCATTCATGTCACACTGCAGATGGGTGTCAGCTTGAACAGTCAGAAGGTCAGTAGACGTGCAATATGTTATTCCAAACCTACAAGGGAATACACAATGAATGGTAGGACCCTAGGAAGGACAGAGGATCAGAGGGACCTTGGTGTGCATGTACATAGAACCCTGAAGGCAGGAGGACAGGTAGATAAGGTGGTTAAAAAGGCATATGGGATACTTGCCTTCGTTAGCCGAGGCATAGAATATAAGAGCAGGGAGGTTATGATGGAGCTGTATAAACCGTTAGTTAGGCCACAGCTGGAATACTGTGTGCAGTTCTGGTCGCCACACTATAGGAGGGATGTGATTGCATTGGAGAAGGTGCAGAGGAGATTCACCAGGATGTTACCTGGGCTGGAGCGCTTCAGCTATGAAGAGAGACTGGACAGGCTGGGGTTGTTTTCCTTAGAGCAGAGAAGGCTGAGGGGGGACCTGATTGAGGTATACAAAATTATGAGGGGCATAGATAGGGTAGATAGAACGGAACTTTTCCCCTTAGTAGAGGGGTCAATAGCCAGGGGGCATAGTTTCAAGGTAAGGGGCAGGAGGTTTAGAGGGGATTTGAGGAAAAACGTTTTCACCCAGAGGGTGGTTGGAATCTGGAACTCACTGCCTGAAAGGGTGGTAGAGGCAGGAACCCTCACAACATTCAAGAAGCATTTAGATGAGCACTTGAAACACCATAGCATACAAGGCTACGGACCAAGTGCTGGAAAATGGGATTAGAATAGACAGGGCTTGATGGCCGGCACGGACACGATGGGCCGAAGGGCCTCTTTCTGTGCTGTATAACTCTATGACTCTATGGCCTAGAAATTGGGTTTTGGCTTAGCCAGGGCTTTAGCGCCGGAAGTTAGTGCCGGCGCTAAGTCCCCTGCGCGCGCCAAAAATTCAGTGGCGCCGCGCCCAAACGGCTGCCGGCGCTACTGAAGGGTCTTTGCGGCGGTACATTGGCGCTAACTGCCGTTTCGCGCCGCAATTCCGGCGCTGCGGCACCCGATGCGGTGCGGCAGGCTGGGGAAGTGCAGGCCTCCTCCTTCCGTTAAGGAGGAGCTGCCTGCACCCGGCCGCGGCCCGCGCAAATCTGTTTAAAAATGAGCCCGGCACCTCGGGCAAGTGCCGGGCTTGCATCTGTTCCGGGGGGGGGGGGCGGGGAGAAGTCCGGGGAGGGAGCTGCGGGCAGGCGGCCGGCGGGAAAGCGGCCGGCCGCCGCGGGGCCTTTAATGCGCCGGCGCAAACACGTGTTGGACTCTGTTGCCAGAGTCTTAGTTGCGGCTGCCACGGGCGAGGCGGCCGCAACTGAATTTCGGCGCTGGGGCCCGTCGGCATGGCAACCGGGACGCTGCGCACACCGATGACGTCATCGGTGCCGGCGCAGCGCTACCGGTGCAACGCCGCTTTAGGGCCCCAGGGAATTTTTCAACTGGCCATAACTCTGGCGCTAGTCCCTCTAGCGCCTCAAAAGCGGCGCTAAGGCTAGTGAATTTCTAGGCCTATGACTCTACAACAGGAAAGTTGTTGTATTTGAATATCAACCATGCTCCACCAATGCATACAAATCATGACCTCCAGCAACTCGTCTCCTTGAACCTGGCCTGTTTCTGACAAGTTGGGAAACAGGAGCCAGAAGCAGGAAAATGGGAAACCACTATGAAAATAGGATTAGAAAGGCATTTAACAGGCTGTTAACTGCCTTAACTACCTGTCCCACCAGTTGGAGTCGGGTCAGTTTGGGAGCAGCTAAACAGACACCCATGAAAATCGGGTGGGGGTGGGATGGAAGCGGGTTGGGTGTCTGAATCCATTTTTCCCAATTTTCCCAACAAACCCAACTCCTCAGGGCTATTAAAATCGAGCCCAAGGAGTTTCAAGGTTGTGAAAAGGAATGAGTCAAAGTAGGGGATAGTGCAATGAGGGTAGAGGAGGAAGAGCATGTAGAACGGGTAACATAGAGCTCAGAAGGAAGAGGGGAAATGTCATATTAGCAAGCACTATTGTAACAGCAATGAAAAACAATGCCGAGAAGTTATGACAGAGAGCAATGTTAGACAGTGGAGTTGAGAAAGGGCCCCCCTGTGGATAACATGCTTGTTCACGAGTGTGAGAGAGGAGCTGTTAAACTGTCCTTAAACATGGGGGCAGTGTTTAGGTATTGGATGAACCTTTAAAGATATTTTAAGATTGTTGAAGGGAAAAGAAGTGCTAGGCACAAAAGAGGAAACTGAGTGAGTGCTGTTTATAGCTAGAACAGATATGATACCATACTTAAGAATCGTTCTATGTGCTCTGATCAGCAGAGGAACATAGAAACATAGGAACAGGAGTAAGACATCCAGCCCCTCGAGCCTGTTCCGCCATTCAGTGTGATCATGGCTGATCTGCAACCTAACTCCATAAACCATCCTTTGCTCCATATCCCTCAATACCTTTGGTTAACAAAAATCTATCAATCTCCGATTTAAAATTAACAATTGATCTAGCATCAATTGCCATTTGCGGAAGAGAGTTCCAAACTTCTACCACCCTTTGTGTGTAGAAATGTTTCCTAATTTCACTCCTGAAAGGTCTGGCTCTAATTTTTAGACTATGCCCCCTAGTCCTAGAATCCCCAACCAGCGGAAATAGTTTCTCTCTATCTACCCTATCTGTTCCCCTTAATATCTTGAAAACTTCAATCAAATCACCCCTTAACCTTCTAAATTCGAGGGAATACAACCCTAATTTGTGTAATCTCTGCTCATAACTTAACCCCTGGATTCCAGGTATCATTCTGGTAAACCTAAGTGCGGGGGGCAGGGAGAAACAATGGGTGGGTGTCTTGAAGAATGCAAAAAAAGGGCCCCAAAGGGTCCAGAAAATGGGGGAACAAGGTTCCACTGGGGTTCTGCCCCACTTGCACGCCAAAGTGATTTTCAGGTGGGGGTGGGGGGGAGATTGTTCTGCCCGTTATACCCTTCCCCCCCCCCCCAACCACCCCGACAAGAGGAGGTGTCTGTGGGAGGTTGACCCAGGAATTCTGCCCAGTACACCCTTGGCAGACCTCAGAGATCTTACACCCTAACACTGCTGTGAGTCCTTCTGAGACCTGTGGAAAGACCTCACAACTTGTGAAGTCATAAGAGATTGATTACCTCCAAAAATAAAGTGCCCCGAAAGCTCCATGATGGGCTGAAGATTGCAGAAACTGTTGGTTTGGTGGGACCTTCCTGGAGTTCGTATGCCTGACTTTGCTACCAGCGGTTCAGTATGGGCACTGCTGATGCTACCCGCTCCAAGCATACGAATGGCACGGTCCCCATAATTTGGTATCTGTGGCCCCTGGCTTGGGTAGACTTGGGGTTTGTTTCCACCAGCAGAGTGATCCTATCAGAATTTCAGCCCCAAAGCTTTTGAGTGTAAATACAACTGTAAAGAAATATGAATTTTAGTTCTATGCCCAACGTGTATTTAACTTTTCAAGGATGGTTTGATGGTTCTAAATAATTTTATCATTTCACAAGTACTGGAGCTGTTGAAACAGGTAGATCTGCCGTATCTATGCAGAGGAAAACACTTACTTTAAATAACAAGATACTTCATTCATTTCAGTATTTCAGTGGTTAACGGTAGTGATATTCCAAGAAAATAAAATGCATTGGCTTCCAGCTATTTTACCGTAACTCTCTCAAACCTGCATAAGGCCACAGCCTCAAAGCTCTGAACCTGTAATCAATAATACAGCAAACCGTCCGCATGTGAAGCACATGTAGTTCCTTCAAAAGTCTCCAGACAATCATAAAGTGACGGAGTGAAATTTGCAGATTACGGAGCATTCGGAAAGTATTTTATTTTCCTCCTCTGACTCATTTATCCTTTCTCTGAATATCCCAGTGCTGTTTACTTCCACTCACTGAAAATCAATTACCTTCTTACAATAAGCATCATTTACTGCCTTCGTGGTAATGTAAACACCATTAAGTGAATGGCATTATTGCAGAGAAGGGCATTGTGCAGTTGGCAGAAATAAGTGAAGGACCTTTCCACTTATGCATTAGAAATGGAGCATTACTGCTGTGCCTGAAATGTGCAGGAAGTCTGTATCTATTAGGAGCTATTAGTGTGCAGTGGTGGAAATAGAGGGGGGGTGCGAAAAGCTGGAACTCGGTCTATTGCTTTGAAAAGAAGATTATGTATTCCTCATGCAATGGGGCACCGTACGTACCACTCATGCAATAAGTGCAGACCTCCAGCTGAGTTACATTTTGAAATGCCACTGAGCATGGGGCGCTCGCTTCACTTCTCTTCACCGAAGCATGGCACCGAGCATGTCGGCAGTCTCAGCCCCTCCCCAAAATCCTGACCTCTGAGGTTGTCAGATGTTCAGCTGAGTGAGGGCATCGCTCATGTGGAAAAGATCAATGCATTGGATTTCAGGACATTTAACTTGCAACACAGACACACACATACACACACAATTTTTATCAATATTCTGACTGATTAACATGTGCAAGAATAAGCATAACATTCAAGAATAACAGTCTTAAGTTAACAAAGAATAACTCATCATCCTCCCCGTCAGTAATAACCTACTCTGGTTTTGTATGCAGTCACACTTCCAAGTGCTGAGGGAGTTGAAGAGCACTGTCCTCTGTTGATATAGCTATCCACGTTTCATTAATAAATCTATCATGTACTTTTCACCAATTTAAAATGAGTTCCAACTATGCTAAATGATCATTTAAAATAAGGCGCACTAAGGAATCTGCAGTAAATGAGCTGAACTTCATTTCTCCTCATAATGTTTAATTGTCTGTCACTAAAGAATACATCTGTATTATGGAGAATTCAAGAACCTGAATAGAATATAAACACGTTTGATGTTTAAAAATTTCATGTGTAAGAATTAGATATCTTACATCATTAGGCTTTGAGTATAACTTTGCCTCAATCTACTATTACTGTAAAGCTTCAGTGCATTTTCAGCTGACATATTGGCCTTGAAATTCATTGGCGACATGCCCATTTTACAGGCGTAAAATGGACGCCTAAGCATCCAATATGGTGGGCGGTGTGCACATGCAAATCAAAAACAATCAAATCACAGTGAAAATGACAATCACCTTTTACATAAAGCAGGGAAACGCAGGCGATACGTGGTGGGAAAAAGAGCTTTCTTTGAATAAAGATGTATTTACATACTTTATACAGCTGACAGTCACTCATTTAGATCGCAGGCAGCGCAAGGAGCGCACATCAACCCAAGCACCCCACCCACCCGCCCCTTCAACCACCATCTGCCCCACCTGTGACAGAGACTGTAGGTCCCGCATTGGACTCATCAGTCACCTGCGAACTCATTTTTAACGTGGAAGCAAGTCATCCTCGGTTCCGAGGGACTGCCTAAGAAGAAGGAGATTTAGATCAAGGGAGGGCTTTTTCTTTTAGGTTTAGAAATCATTGTTTGGAACATTAGTTAACACATTCATATCCCATCCCTCTGTCCACGAGTTTAATGGTGGCATTTATATTTATATTACAAACAGCTGTTTCTAGGCTCTAACCTTTCCGTTCCAAATCTGTCCCATAAATAGGGATATTAACTGTTCCCATTTCTGCTCTCTGCCTTAGCTGAGAAATCAGTTCAAAGTTACAAAAGACCAAAGACTGCAATATTACTTAAGCCTGTGCTTTCGGGAGGACAGATATATGGGGCAGTTTGCTTCTGCAGTGAACAATGCAAAACCAATCCCGCGTATTGCATGTGAAAACTGGAAAAAAAAATGGTTGAACACAATTCCAGATTTCCTCTGTGCTGGAACTGTCATATCTGCTTAAAAACTAACAACATTTCGTGTTAGATTTTCCTAAATAAAATTGAAACAGAATGGGTTAATATTGCAGCAAAAAATAATTAATTCTACTTCACATTATTCTGTTCAGTGTAACAATTCTAACCTAGTATACTGCAACTTAACCAGAACAAGTGAACAAAGAATACTAAAAACAAACCTAGAGCTTTTAACAATGTATAAAACCCCTTTAAAAGATTGAAATTTATGTGACAAACTGCTAATTTGGGAATTCATTGCTTCCTGAAAAGTAGTACAACACTCACTCAGTAAATTCTTAAATGCCTGCCTAAAAATTTCTTGGAGTTCATATGTTTTAAACACAGCTGATGAAAACCTATTGTAAAAATCAATCCCAATTATGCAGTTAATGAAGTCATAGCTTCATGATATTCTCCTGTGCTGTAAGAAAAAAATCAGGAGTGTCTATAAACAAGTTTTGAACATAGCTTAAAAAATCCACTGAATTTACAATATCCAATATTAATGGACAAACACAGCACTCATATGACTTCCACACAAAATAATTCGATGTTTGTGCACCAGTAGTCCAGGTTGTAATTTCAGGGGCACAGTATTAAGCGTCTGTCAGGTTAACCTGTCTCTCCACTCCGTAATGTATTTCCAGATTTTTTTCCTAAACGGAATGGTTTTCCAGTTTAAAAAAAAGCATTCTTGAATATCATAAAATTCTAGGCTCAGAGGTCCTGACCTTACCCCGTGGGACACTAGAATACAAACATTTTACACGATTGTTTGCTATTTTCCACTGAAAATAAATGTGTTAAGCTGTCTGCTAAGATAGTGGTGAGAGGAATTTCAGATGAATGCATTCAGTGCTTAATTAGCATATCAGGTTGTCATTTCAGGGATAAAAGGTTAAGTCTCTGCTAAGTTAACCCATCGCTCCACTTCTTAATATACTAACTTTACAGATTTTTCCTAAATAAATAAAAGATTTAGTTTAAGTCTTGTTACATTATAACTCCAGTAACAGGTACATAAACAGTATCTGATTATGTGTCAGATTTCAGGCCTGAATTTTGTTAACCCTAAACAAATTACAGCACACAATGCCACAGGAATTTACATCATCAAATAGGCCATTAAGATGAATATTTCATGGATGTGCGAATCGAACTTGTAGAGTAGCTATTGCTTTCAAAAGAATTAGGAGCAGGAGTAGGCCATACGGCCCCTCGAGCCTGCTCCTGTTCTCATCAATAATAATCAGTAACGGGCAAAACTGTTTTTAAACAGTTAGAAATGAGGGGCAGTGCATTGAGCTGCTCATTAGAAAAATAAATCAGTTGCTTGTACATTGAAATAATCCTGCTCAGCTGACTTTGGTTGAATTTCTGCAATTCAGAGAATGCTGCAGAGTGGTCAGCTGTGCATTTCTCTTTGATTCTATTTCCAAATATCTCCCAATAACAGATTTTTTTTTAAATTGGATTGTGGATTATATTGACAGAATTTGCTGTTGCAGTTATTAGTGGATCATCGTTTAATTCACTCTCCGCTATCTGAACACAGGCATTAACCTGTTAATTTGACATGGGTTAGATCCTCCGCTAAACTGCCGGATAGAGGAATGTCATGTTAATGGGCTAAGCATTCATCCATTAATATTGCCAACAATAGGGTATTAAGTGCATCTTGCAATAAACCGTAGAGCCACTTTAACTCTCAAATGGTTAATTTTCCTTTTTTTTGGTCAGTTACTATTACTTGTTACACAGACAATCCCACATAAATTATAGGCCTGCTCTTAGCATAATTCACTTCAAATCCAACTGAGCTCTGTTGACTTCAATCATATAGAACTCACAATTCAAGCACAAGATGCTTCTTCGTTAACTCATCGCAGTACACAAAGCCAAATCCACGACCCAGTTGAACTGGAAGACCATCGCATCATGTTCTGTGTTATCTGTCATTTTTCTTTTAGTTTAGTTGCTAAATGAACAATTAAACAAGCTACAATGCAAAGATTTGTTGGTCTGGTGAGCATAAATCCTAAAGCCAGCATCAGTTTGGCAAACTAGCCACACGTTTCAATGTTAGAGTGGCACACTTATTTTATACTCGTGGATCGCCCATGGCGTTATGATAAGTCAGACATTGCATTCTTTTGTAATGCCCGGAGCGTTATACCACATATCACACAATGTGTTCATCTGCTGCTAAAGCAAGATGGGTTGAGAAAAAAGACCTTGGGGTCGATTTTCCTGAAGCTGCCGGGAAGAAGGCGGGACTACAACTTTCAGGTTTTAGACCCGCCTACTTCGACGTCCGGCCAGTCCGTGCAATTTTCCCTTGATTGACCTTGTTGAGCCTGCCCCGTGGGCTCAGCAGGCCAATTAAGGGCCACCCAGCAACAGGTGACGTCACAGACTGAAATTTCATCTGTCAAGAGTTCTTGACAGATGAAATATCAGTGTTTGACAGCTGTTTGAAGCTGTCAAACACTGACAGTCTGAGTTCTAACATGAGTCCTTCTGCATAGACTCAGTTAGAACTCACATCGGTACTCAAAGCTGAAGGCTGTCACTTTTCACAGATCGCAGCCGTTCAGCTTTAAGTTCCGGTTGAGTGATGGGCTCCCGACGGCTGCAGGAAGAAAGGCTGTTAAGGTAAGTACAGGTATTTAAAAGTTCTTTACACACTTTAAACACACCAAACACACTTACCTTTGCACTCATGCACCCATCACTCACCTGAGCACCGACATCACGACCCCTCCAACTCCTTCAACCCGACGGCCCGCCTGCTCTAACCTGGCGTGGTTTGGAGCCGTCGGGAAACCTACACGAAACCCCTCAAAATAGGGATTAGGCTAAAAACTGCCTGTTAACAGGACAGGCAGTTAATTGGTGCTAATCCCTTCCCGCCTGGTTTCAGCGGGTCCCAGTGCGGGGCGGGTACCCGCCGCCCCTGAAACTTACGTGGGGCGGGGTTTTGGGCGGGATGATGTCGGGACCCCCAAATTTGGGATTTTGCCCCCCCACGCGCCTGAAACCCCGCCTGATGGCTCCACGAAAATCGACCCCCTTGCATTTATATAGCACCTTATCACGTCCTCGGAATGTTTCAAAGTGCTTCAGAACCAGTGAATTACTTTTGCAATGCAGTCACTGCTGTTCTGTACCCGTTAGTGGGTGGAATCTGCATTGCGCCTCTGGGTGGAGCTCTTCGGCCACTGGGAGAAGGCAATTGAGGAGGATTCTTGCGATGACTTTCCCTGTGGAGGCAGCAGGGAAACTCCTCTGTAATTACCGCAATCGGACTTGTCACCTTTCTTGAAGATCAGCTCTGATGGATGGGTCACATTGTCTGCATGCCCGATACGAGACTCCCAAAACAAGCGCTCTACTCGGAGCTCCGGCACGGCAAGAGAGCCCCAGGTGGGCAGAGGAAACGCTTCAAGGACACCCTCAAAACCTCCTTGAAAAAGTGTAACATCCCCACCGACACCTGGGAATCCCTGGCCCAAGACCACACGAAGTGGAGGAGAAGCATCCGGGAAGGCGCCGAACACCTCGAGTCTCTTCACCGGGAGCAAGCGGAAGCCAAGCGCAGGCAGCGCAAGGAGCGCACGTCAACCCAAGCACCGCATCCACCCACCCCTTCAACCACCGTCTGTCCCACCTGTGACAGAGACTATAGGTCCCACATTGGACTCATCAGTCACCTGAGAATTCATTTTTAATGTGGAAGCAAGTCATCCACAGTTCTGAGGGACTGCCTAAGAAGAAGAAGAAGCTGTTATGTAGGTGATGCAAACAATTTTCACACAGCAAGGTCCTACAGACAGCAAATGAATAAACAACCAATAAATTTGTTTCTGGTGCTTTGGGTTGAGGCATGAGTTGACCAGGGCATTAGGAGAATTTCCTGCTCTTCTTCAAATAGTACCATCGGATTTTTTTTACATCCACCTGAGCAGGCAGACAGAGCCTTGGTTTAATATAGAAAAATAGAAACATAGAAGATAGGAGCAGGAGTAGGCCATTCGGCCCATCGAGCCTGTTCCGCCATTTAATCAGATCATGGCTGATCATCCAAATTCAGTACCCTGTCCCTGCTTTCTCCCCATATCCCTTGATCCCTTTAACCTTAAGAAATATATATAACTCCTTCTTGAATATATTTAATAAGTTGGCCTCAACTGCCTTCTGTGGTAGATAATTCCATAGGTTCACCACTCTCTGGGTGAAGAAATTCCTCCTCATCTCAGTCCTAAATGGCTTACCCCTTATCCTTAGACTGTGACACCTGGTTCTGGACTCCCCGACCATCGGGAACATCCTACCTGCATCTAGTCTGTCTAGTCCTGTTAGAATTTTATAAGTTTCAATGAGATCCCCTCTCATTCTTCTAAACTCTAGCGAATATAAGCCTAATTGACTCAATCTCTCTTCATAAGTCATTCCTGCCATCCCAGGTATCAGTCTGGTGAATCTTCGCTGCACTCCCTCCATGGCAAGAACATCCTTCCTCAGATAAGGCAACCAAAACTGCACACAATACTCAAGGTGTGGTCCCACCATGGCCCTGTACAACTGCAGCAAGACATCCTTGTTCCTGTACTCGAATCCTCTCGCTACGAAGGCCAACATACCATTTGCCTTCTTAACCACCAGGTGCACCTGCATGCTTACCTTCAGCGACTGGTGCACAAGGAAACCCAGGTCTCATTGCACTTCCCCTTTTCCCAATCTATTGCCGTTCAGATAATAATGTCTTCCTGTTTTTGCCACCAAAGTGGATAACCTCGCATTTATCCACATTATACTGCATCTGCCATGCATCTGCCCAATCACCCAACCTGTCCAAATCATACTGGAGTTTCTCGGCATCCTCCTCACAGCACACACGCCCACCCAGCTTTGTGTCATCTGCAAACTTGGAGATATTACATCTTGCTCCCTCGTCTAGATCATTAATATATATTGTGAATAGCTGGAGTCCTAGCACCGATCCCTGCGGTACCCCACTAGTCACTGCCTGCCACTCGGAAAAAGACCTGTTTATTCCAACTGAAAGGCAGCATTTCCCTCAGTGAAGTGTCAGGTTAGATTATATGATCAAGGTTGTAGTCGGGTTTGAACTCACAACTTTCTAAATCAGAGACAAGAGTGCTAACAACTGAGCCAAGATGATACTAAAGCCACAAACTGTAACTTCTGTTTCTCCACAGATGCTGCCTGATCTGCAGAGTATTTCCAGCTTTTTTCTTTTCCGTTTTCAGATCCCAGTATCTGCAGTATTTTGCTCTCAGCCATTTTGCAGAATTGCTTCATGTCAGTTCTTATCAAAAGGATAGGTGGTACTCAAGGTTCCCCCCAAGGTGCGCGGTCACGCACCAATCACGAGGTCCTGCGCAGGCCGCTCACCGGCTCCTGCCGCTGGAAGCGATACCGCGCATGCACGGCCGCGCAGCAAATTTAAAGGGAACGCGCACAAGAAAAAATTAGAGGGAACATTGGTGGTACCACATCATAATCTAAGAGATGGTAAAAACAATAGCAATAATATTGTACCCCATAGTATAGTCCCTTAATGTTGAAGAGCCATGAGAAAGGTGAAAGGGTTTTATCTGTATTTTTGACCGATAAATTTACTCCTAGTTTTAGATACAATCATTGAAATGCAGCAGATTTTCAGCTGGGAGTTTGTCGTGGGGCAGAATCTTCTACCTAAAGGGTGCGGATTTAATTTTTGCTGCACAGGAAACACGCTCGATGATCGGCTGTATAAGGTGCCTGTGTGCCATTGAATTTAATTCCTGGTCCCATTGCAAGCAACCTTGAATGTTCATCACTTTCTCAGTTACCAAGTGGAATCTGAGTTCATTAAACAAAATCACAATTTTGTGATACAATTCCGCTATTGTTCAAAATAAAATTGTACTAAGAACCTTGAATGGCGACAAGATTTAAATAAATTGCCTTATCGACAACCCGACCTTTAAAAAGAAAGACTTGCATTTCTATAACATCTTTCTCAGGACATCCCAAAGTGCTTTACAGCCAATGAAGTGCATTTGAAGTGTAGTCACTGTTGTAATGTAGGAGACGCAGCTAATATGCGTACAGCAAGATCCCACAAACAGCAATGAGGTAAATGATCAGATAATCTGTTTTTGATGTTGGTTGAGGGATAAATATTGGCCCAGGTCACGGGGAGAGCTCCCCTGCTCTTCTTCGAAATAGTGCCTTGGAATCTTTTATGTCCACCAAAGAGAGCAGATGGCATCTCCTACTGTGCAGCACTCCCTCAGCACTGCACTGGGAGTGTCAGCCTAGACTTTTGTGCTCAAGTCTCTGGACTGGGGACTTGAAACTACAACCTTCCTGACTCAAAGCCACTGAGCCACAGCTGACACTTTATGATAGACAAGCAGCCAATCAGGGGAAAAAAACACTTTCTATTACAAATGGAACAGTTTATAGTCTCATAGTTACAAACGAGAGTGACAACATTTTCAAGAAAGGAGAAGTTGGTTTCTGTTGCTATAGGCAGCCAACAGAATAAAAATTCCCCTTGGAGAGCTTCTAGGCTCAGTAATACGGTGAACGGATTCTGTAAATGTTAAAAAAAATCTTTTCTTACAATTGTGACAGAAATAAATTCAAAGGACCCACTAATCACATAAGCCTGTAGAAGAAGGCATCAAACAGAAGACAGGAACCTCACTCAATGCTATCTGAAAATGTAACATTGATACCGTCTTGTCTGACACAGTCCCTATCGGAAGATACTGAAATCTGACCCAACTAGGATCAGCTGATCTAGATTAAGCCAACAACATCTGGTAATATGAATCTCAGCATTCATTTGAAATAATAATTTTTCTACCTGCCTCCAACATGCGCAGACTTCGCCATCCCTATTGTCAGCTGAAAATTCCAATTGCTATTGCTGTTTGTGATTGCACGGCAGGGCGAGGGTTTCATGTTGTTCTGTTACCGAAACAGACCACGGATATACTAAGGCTGCCTCTCCCGGTACTCCCCTGTGATACTTTCGGAGAATCCCATGTCTACAGTGTTAGCAGACATCTTGGGCAAACACCACATCTGGGATTTGGTCTATTCCGTCGCATTCACCATCTTTAATTCTAGCCCTGCTCCGGAATTTGCAGAACAATTAAATTCACATCTGCAGGATGCAAACCCATTCCCCACTGGCCTTGCAAACAGGGGCACTGCTCTAAATGTTTCTCCTGTCAGTACAACAACATTTTTAGCACAGTACAGCAGAGCTAAGACCAAGTGTACTGACTGCGCACCCAATCACCCTGGAATTGGTCTTGTTCTGTAATTTGCAATGTTACAGGAATCTTCCCCTTCCAGAATATAACCCTTTTTGCTAATTCCTTTTTACAATGACAGAAGGGGGGGGAATTGATTGCTTTGGTTTTCATTTTTAACAATAAAAAAGAATGGAAATTACTGTCAATAAATTATCATACAGAAACTTAACACACTCATATCAAGTTCCCCTCAACTCTATTTTTACAGATCAGCCATGATCTAATTAAATGGCGGAACAGGCTCAAGGGGCTGAATGTTTAAAATAGTGGAGAGAGGAATCTGATATGAACTCATTAAGAGTTTGTATGATAACATCATCAAAAGTAATTTCTATTCTATTGTTGAATAAATATCAATAAAACTCGCTTTGTAGTAAGGTTTATTTAATTAGGGCAGCAAGTTTTAAAAGGCGTATATAATATCTGTGAACAGGGAACTGTATTGGGATTAGGTGGTGAAGAATACTTGGGATACAACAACCTGGTATTTATGGCACTGAACTAGTAACCCAGACCTCACCCATCACATTAAGCTGTCAAACTGATTTCAATAAAGCTGGTCATGTGTGGACTGGCACCAGAAAATATGACCATGAAAGTTGCCAGATGGTCATAAAAACCCAGCTGGTTCATTAATGCCCTTCAGGTACAGGGGGACTGCCACACCTACCTGGTCGGACCTACACGTGACTCCAGTCCCCCACAATGTGCTCTCAGAGTAACTGGGGATGGGCGATAAATACCCTTTTGTTCACATCCCAAAACCTTGGAGCGAAAGTAGCTGTTCAGCACAATTTTTCTTTCAGGGTTATTGTATTGTGATGTATACAGGTAGACTACCCTTTATCCGGACTTCCGAAAACCGAAACCCTCTAAAAACCGAAGGTTTTTTCGTTCAGCGTAAGTCGTGCGTACGAACGAAAAAACCTTCGGTTTTTAGAGGGTTTCGGAAGTTCGGATAAAGGGTAAGTCGTGCGCACGACCCCCCGCCGACCCCCCCGCGGACCCCGCCGGCCCCGACAACCGCTGACCCCGCCAGCCCCGACAACCGCCGACCCCCCCACGGACCCCGCCGGCCCCGACCCCCGCCGACCCCGACTGACTTACGCTGAGCGTCAGCGTAAGTCGTGCGCACGACCCCCCGCCGACCCCCCCGTGGACCCCCGCCGACCCACCTTCCGAAATCCAAAATTCTCCTTTATCCGAAACTCGGCTGGTCCCGAGGTTTTCGGATAAAGGATAGTCTACCTGTACTGGAAATAAGGGGGTAGATCAATAGATAAATAAATCGGGAGGGATGCAAAACGGGCTGCCAATTCGCTATCACCCATTTTACACGATTGCACAAAGTTAAGATCTGCCCCACAGTTCCACAGTAATCAACTGCAGATTACTTCTAGCTAAACCCACAGTAAAGAGGTTAGAAGCGGTTACCACCCACATGTGAAACCATGACACATCAAGACCATGCAGAGACATTGGGGCAAGTGCTGTGCTGGCTCCGATTCGTTCCACGGGCGATGGAACTGAAGAGGCCCACCAAAGGTAAGTGTTGAATTATTTATGTGGGCCTCGGAGGAGCAGGAGTGCAGAGACTC
Organism: Somniosus microcephalus; assembly: GCF_052327205.1. Lineage (NCBI taxonomy): Eukaryota > Metazoa > Chordata > Chondrichthyes > Squaliformes > Somniosidae > Somniosus > Somniosus microcephalus. Next base: position 111,946,543 of record NC_141001.1, on the reverse strand, counting down.
ATTTATTTTCACAATATGGGCCTAGGCCACTGTTAAAATAGCTGGGGAAAGAAGTTAATAAAAGCGTATTAAGTCTTGGGCTCTAATCTTCACCCAGCAGAACTTTAAAGCCTATGTAATTGTATTGTCTGTTGACAAAAAGAGGTGAGAAACACTTTGGGGTTGAGTTTCCATAGGGTTGCTGAGTCTCACAGGATAATCTGGAGACCCAACTACCCTTGCAGAAATTAAATCAGAACATATTATGCTGTATGATTGAAATTTATCTCCAAGATATTGCTGCTTCAAATTGTATTGCTTTGCAAATTCCAGGGGATATCTAATACCATAGTGCAGTGTTGGTTTGCAAGTTTATCCAGTGCCAGATTTGAGGGGGTGCAGGGCACCCAGCCTCTTCCCCATTAATTCTTCGTCACCTTGGCCCCACGCCTGCTCAGGTGTCATTACACTGGCCTAACCGCCATCAATTCCACCTCCCTCTCTCTTACCGAGCAGTGGGAGATTATTAAACATGAGAATCAAACAGTTTGTTTTTAAACGGAGACAGCAGGGGCATCGTGTGAAACCAGAGACCTTTGCTTGGGCCTTGGCTGGAGTGTGGCAGTGGTGTGTTTGGAGCAGGTGGTGGCTGTGAGGTGAGACAATTTTTTTTTTGTCACTTATCTATGATTTTTCAAATTAAAAACAATAAAGGAGAACAAGCATAAGGAATACAAAGTTAAAGACCTGCATTTATATAGCACCTTATTATGTCCCCAAGGACCATTTCAAAGTGCTTCACATACAATGAATTGCTTTGAAGTGTAGCGACAATTGTTATCTAGGCAAATGTGGCAATCATTTTGCATAAAGCTAGATCCCACAACCAGCAATGAGATGAATTACCAACTAATCTGTTTTGAGTGATGTTGGTTGTCAAAGGAATGTTGGCCAAGAAATGAGAACATAAGAAATAGGAGCAGGATTAGGCCATCCGGCCCCTCGAGCCTGCTCCGCCTCTCAATAAGATCATGGCTGATCTTCGACCTCAACTCGACTTTTCTGCCCAATCCCCATGTCCCTTGATTCCCCTAGAGTCCAAAAACCTATCACTCTCAGTCTTGAATATACTCAAGGACTGAGCATCCACCCGTCTGAGGTTGAGAATTCCAAAGATTCACATCCCTCTGAGTGAAAAAAATTCTGCTCATCCCAGTCCTAAATGGCCGACCCCTTATCCTGAGACTACGCCTCCTAGTTCTAGACTCTCCAGCCAGGAGAAACAGCCTCTCAGCTTCTACCCTGTCAAGCCCTGACAACTCCTTGCTTTTTTTTTGAATAATGCAGTGAGATGTTTAACATCCACTTGGACTATCAGAACAGGTGATCCGAAGGAAAGCACCTCCAACCATGCATTGGAGTGTCAATCTAGATTATTACCTCCCAACTCCTTCAACCCACAAACTTCCTAATAATAATAATAATAATCAACTTTATTGTCATTGTTAGTGCACAAGTGCAGTACAACGAAATGTAGGCTTGCGGCTCCCGAGAGTGTACATTTAGATTAAGACATTTAAACATTTAACATACATTTGGCTTGTAATACATTAACATAAACATAACCATAATAAAGTGCATTGGCAGATGTGCAGGCTTTAGAGTTTATTTGTGGAGTTCAGTAGGATGACAGCCCTGGGAAAGAAGCTGTTCCTAAATCTGGTCGTACGGGTGCGAATGCATCTGTAGCGTCTCCCAGATGGCAGGAGGGCGAACAGACTGTGGCTGGGGTGGGTAGGGTCTTTGATGATGGACCGTGACCTCCGTAAACAGCATTTCTGGTATATGTGCTCTATGGTCCAATAAAAACCTGATGGAACACACTCCGGGAACAAATCAGATTATAAAAGCATGTGCATTATATATATTGAGGGAACTACAGTCTGGCTCAAGATGAGATCTGGAGGGACCCATAGCACCAGCAAGGCCTACAACCAGCCAAGATGCCATTACAATTTTTTTTAAGAGGACAAAAACATACCTACACCAAGACTTTTAATTGGAGTCTTTCCATTCTTGAGTGATGTGCGTGCATGTGGCACAGGAAAAAAAAATCCAATATGGCTTACCCCAGTCCAGCTGTACAAGGGGGCTGGCTACAGGGAACCATGGACCAGTGAGAGAGAGAGTAATGAGGCACTTTTCTCATTATACAAAGGGGCAAAGATCTGTGGAAAACCACTCACAATTCTGACACAAACACAAACAGTAATGAAATGAATGACCAGATGATCTGTTTTCTCGGTGATGTTAGTTGAAGCAAATGCAGACTAGGATACCGGGAGAACTCCCTGTACTTCTTCGAAACAATGCCATGGGATCTTTTGAACAGGCATATGGGGCCTTGGTTTAATGCCACATCTGAAAGGTGGCATCTATGACAATGCAGCACTCCCTCGGAATTAGAGCGAGCCTCCATTAGTGCTCAAGTCCTGGAGTGGGTCTGCAACCTTCTGACTCAGAAGTGAAAGGTAAAGGAAAACAAACTTATCCATTAGAGTTACTTAGAGTCCTGGGATTTTACTTATCATTTCTACAGTTCTATAATCTTGTCTTAAGATGTTGCTGGGTTATAATTATATGGGCAAATGACTATCTGGCAGAAAGTGGTACTGATCCTGAAGTACAATGGAATTCTCATTTAGAATGCAAACATAATATGAACGGGCAATAATATATTAATTTATGGTAACTTCAAAATAGAAACAATAATATTTCTCTGAAAAAGGTAAGAATTGTACACAGAATGCATTATCGATTGATAGACAATGCCACACACACACAAAAGTATTGTGCAAAAGGATTACAGCTTTTCAGGAAGATGAGCCAAAGAGAGTAGCTTGAGAATGTGCCTTGAGTATTGGAAGGTACTGAACTTGTAACATCACATCCAGGAAACTCCAGGTTCTTGGGCAAGAATTAATCAGTTGGATCTGTTTGAGTCCAGGAACTGAGCACTGAACAGTTGTGGATAAGTAAAAACAAGATAAACCTTGAGCTTTATAACTGTAGTTTGAAACTGCAGAGAAAGATTCAGAGGCAGAAACAAATAGGTCAGCGCTGTATAAAGAAAAGATTGCTTGAATTGGATTACATTAATTCTGCACCAATACCTCAGCTATAGATGGAAACTATCAAATGAAAAGCACTAACCTGACTTGCTGACATGCATGCCGACATTTTTTTTTAAACAAAACTACATGCAATGAGACAGTTTTAGTTTGATCCCCTGCTTTTGGATGTCTGAAACCTATTGCAGGAATTGATAGTGTTTTCATGTACAATACTAATGGGGGTGGGGGGGGGGGAATAATGAAGGGCCCACCTGTACAATAACAGACAATAGAGCAAAGAATACAGTAAACTCGTTAAGTACATGAGGGAGGGAGGAATAGAAGGATATGCTGATAGGGTGAGATGAAGTATGGTGGGAGGAGGCTCGTGTGGAGCATAAACAGTGGCATGGACCAGTTGGGATGAATGCCCTGTCTCTGTGCTGTAAATACTATGTAATACTATGTAAACTGCCATAAGTAGTGGTTTACTAAAACCATGTCTGATCGTCTCACGTTAAAATGCGAAAATGTCCCAGCAATATGTTTGATCTCGAGCTGTAGACATTGCTAGCACAAATTGTAATTGTGTCTAGCATGCATTTTATCCATCACTCTCCAAATGTCACATAAGAGACTTGCGAGTTGCGTTGTGTTTCTGATGTGGGGTCTGAAGCATACAAACATCGTTCACTATGCACAGTTCCTTTACAAAACAGTTGACCTGAAGCTCTACCCACGTAACAATTGGACTTTGTGGCCTTGGACACAAGTTCACCTTGGCAGCAGAATAACACATTGCCTGTTAGATGGTATAATGGTTCAGTACGTATAACAGACCATGAGCAATAACATAGGAGATCTGAAATAACAACAGAAAATGCTGGAAAAACTCAGCAGGCCAGGCAACATCCGCGGAGAGAAATTAGAGTTGACGTTTCGGGTGAACCCTTTTTCAAAACTGGAAAGGAAATGAAATAGATCGAAGGCAGGGCTGCGATAGAACAAAAGAAGTAAAGAGACAAAGAGGTATTCAAAACCAGACGAGATGGTAATAGGACTAGTGGAGACAAAAGATGGCTCAGATTAGGTGTGAAATGTACTGGCAGAATGAGAGATCTGTTAGTTATACACATTAGTCTTGCATCTACCAGGAGTCCAGCACATGCCAAATGTCACCCTTTGTTGCAAATATAAAATGATCTTAAAATGAGACAGAAACAAAGCCAAGGATTTAGTAGGACCCTGAAGTTTCCCTAACTGAATCCAGCAGTTATACGTACCTAAAATTACCTATTTGGACCAGTGGCTTTAAAGTAACAGGTTAGGTTAGCAGCTAAGCAATGCCATGAGAGATCATCAAACATTAATTATGCTTTTCTAGCAATCACCTGAATAGAAAGGCAGTGCCTCCAAAAACAGAGGATGACATTTTTCATTGACTTCTGAGAGCAGTAAAATGAAGACGTTCCCTTAGATGAACTAGTTGTTCTCTCAACTTCATGTAAAATTAAATAATTGAAGAACATAATTAGAGAAGAAATATATGATGGATACCATTTAATTCTCAGAAACCTAATACATCCTTCAGAGCCCTAAACACATTGTTAAACAGCAAAATGTAGTTTTCTTAATGAGGTTATGCTAATGAACCTGTATTATATTTATAGTCTCAGAATTAAAATGGCAAGCCATTTTATTCCTTTACACCCCATATATTTTTTAATGCAGGGACTCAGAAGGAAAACAGTGTTCAAACAGCCATCACTAAATTATTGAAAGTGCAATAAAGATTAGCAAGTCTTTTTAAATAATTCAGATTGCATCATTATATAGAAAATGAGGTTCTTAAGTAAAGTGTCAGACCACCTTATAAATACTTAATTAGCCAGAGTGCACTTTTAAAATAGGCATTAAACAAACCGTGTTCCTTTGTTTACATCTGCAAGTGCTATATTTGAGAAATAGAAAGCAGGAGAGAGAGGATAGCAAAATAAAGAAATCCTCCATCTCTTATTGCATGATAATTTTTTTTTATAAAAGGAGAAACAAATAAATGCCAAGTGCATTATCAGGACAAATGCCAGATTTGTCATTGACAGCTGCTCATCCTTAAAGCAGGATATTGTAGGAGGAGTACAGCAGCTAGCAAACCCCACAGCGGTCTGCAAAGTCACTAGTGGGAACAACAAAGGCCTTTCTGTGCAAGTAACGCAGATGAGCCTGTAGCCAAACTGTCAGAAACGGTTACGATGACAGATACTCACAGTTCATTATTTCCTTATCACAGGTCACTTGGTGACAAGCTGGGTCGGCACGCTTCATCGGCTGCGTGAGGTTTGCCATCTGATTTAAATAAAAGGTGTGCCGCTTGGATTGGAAAACTAATACCAACAAATCAACTCTTCACACCTTCAAGTCCAACAACTGATGCGCATCATAGTTTAGAAGAAGCATAGGAACAGGAGTAGGCCACTCAGCCTCTCGAGTCTGTTCCGCTATTCAGTTAGATCATGGTTATTATTATCATCATTGTTATGGTTCTGGGTTTTCTGAACTGTTGCCTCTCTCAGTGGTCTAACAGCGGTTTCCCATAAGTGGGCCTTGTTCTTTATGATCTAGAATGATATATTTGCCATACGCTGTCCTTGCAGATGCACATACCAAAGGAGCTAGCAATTACCCTGCTTGCAATAATCAGTTTACTGAATTTAATCTCACCCCACGCTTGCAAATAACAGCTTGCATTTTGATAGCTCTTTAACATAGAAAAAGTAACCCGAGGCATAAGGGAAAAAAATTGAACGCTAAGCCAAAGGAGGAACTATTAGGAGGTGTGGCAAAAAGCTGGATCAAAATGCCGGATGCTACCACACAGACCATTGGTGTACAGACAAAAATCTTTACAAATATATCGTATCATGAAGCACAATAATGGCCAATCACTAAATATACTATAAAAGTAAATATATATACAAGGAAATAATCCATAATGGAGTCTTTGTTAAATAATGAACAATTCTTGTTATGGCATGGCAAGCTGGGCTCTTTTTCTGACATCACATGAATTTTCGTTTACCCTTAAGGAAGGGATGCTCCTTTCAAGTTCAAACAATAACTTTTGAAAGAGGCTTTCCTCAAATTCTTAATTTTAATCCCATAGATATTAAAACTGATACTATGCATATTGTCCAGTGGGTAATAAAAACAAAACAATTCATATGACTGCGTTGAACATTAAAGTCATCACAATGGAAAAAGCAGAAGCCGAATCTTGTCACCTATGACTAGAAATAAGTTTAGCTCATTCAACTCTCGATCATTATATCTATTGAGCATATCTTCATTTTTTCCCAGCCCTCAAACCATGGAACTCTTCACTTTAGGGTATCCAACTAGGGTATGACTCTAAAGCCAGATGTGACCCTCAAGCCGTGGCAATCATAGCCCCCAGAGCCTTTTTGCACTTACACTTCTTATTTGCTGTTTTATGAACTTTGTATGTTGTGGGCCTGGGATTTTAGACTGGACTGTTTTAGCGCAGGTGGATAAATCTTAATCAAAGCATCAAAATCTGTCAGAACCAGTGACTCAAGAAATCTGCACAGTCACACGAACATGGCTTTAAACTCAACGGCCCTGAATTTGCGGTTGGTACGATGGCACGTACTCTCCGAGTATGCCATCATACCACCTTTGAAATTGACCGCAAGTTCGGGATTCCCGCATGCGCTAAATCCCGAACTTGCGATCTGTCAAGTTCCGAATAGGAAGATGATCCATTGCGACTTTCGAATCCTCATTTCTGGTGAAAAGTTGGGTGAATTGCCCACCAACTTCCCATTAATTATGCTGGTAAATTTTACGGCTGGGGCAAACAGGCGCAGGAGCCTGTTTGCACAGCGTAAGGGGAGGGATGAGAAAAATTTCAGGGCCATAATAATTAAAAACGAACATATAAAAGAACCTACCAGGCAACTGTAAACAACAACAGAAAATGCTGAAAAAACTCAGCAGGTCAGGCAGCATCGTGGAGAGAGAAACAGAGTTAACGTTTCAGGTCGATGACCCTTCGTCAGAACTGGAAAAAGTTGGAGAAGTAACACATAGTTAAGCAAGTGGGGGGAGGCAGGGAAAGGGGGGAGGGAAGGAAAGAACAAAGGAAAGGCCTGTGATAGGATGGAAGGCAGGAGAGATTAAAAGACAAAATGGATGATGATGCAAGGCAAAAGGAGATGATAATGGGACAAGTTAAGAAACAAAAGATGACTCTAGATGAGGTGTAAATGACAATGGCAGAATGAAAGACAGCTGCCATGTAAGAGAGAAAAGAAAACATGGGGGCCGAGGTTATGGTCTGAAATTGATGAACTTGATGTTGAGTCCAGAAGGCTGTAAAGTGCCTAATCAAAAGATGAGGTGCTGTTCCTCGAGCTTACGTTGAGCTTCGTTGGAACAGTGCAAGAGGCCGAGGATGGAGAGGTCAGAGTGGGAGTGGAGCGGAAAATTAAAGTGACAGGCGACTGGAAGCTCGGGGTCACCCTTACGGACTGAATGGAGGTGTTCCACAAAGCGGTCACCCAATCTGTGTTTGGTCTCCCCAATGTAGAGGAGACCACATCGTGAGCAGCGAATACAGTATACTAGATTGCAAGAAGTACAAGTAAATCGCTGTTTCACCTGGAAGGAGTGTTTGGGGCCCTGTACAGTGGGAAGGGAGGAGGTGAAAGGGCAAGTGTTGCAGCTATAAAGGCTCGGTTTGAGGGATGAAATCATTTAAATCATTTTTTAAATCTTGCAGAGTCTCCAAAGTCTTCCCTATGCTTTTTAAAGCCAAGTAATGTACTTGTCAAATAAATATTTAGTATCACACCGTTTAATTCACAAGTTGTAATACATGGGGCTTTCAAAGTTTCCTGATTGTCTAGTGAAAGGAGCACCGCCCCACTTAATCCCAGGTACGCTTACGCACAATGGTCCGCCCCTGGGATCCATGGGCCACTATGCTGTGCATAACTCTGCAGCATTTCAAAGCAAGTTTTCGCTTGGGGCCTCGTACGAGATAAGTGCAAATTTCGTTTGGAGGTCGGCAGCATGCTCCTTAGCTACTTTTCAGGGCCTACATGTCGCTCCTGTGGCTTCTTAGGACACACCTATTCAGTCCACAAAGAGAAAAGATCAGACACCTTTCCCTTCCTCTTACAATCTACAGTCCCCACCGCTGATAGCAGGCGCGTTGGTGTTTACACGATTTACCCACTATACATGGTGGACGGTAAAAAACAATCACCACTGCTGTGATCCCTGTGGGCTCTTCTGCACACTGAAGTATGGATTGGTCTGGGATGCAGCTTCTCGTCAGTTCCTGTACAGACCTAGAGAAGCACCAACAGAAATGCGAGTCTGCCGACAAAGAGTGGGAGAGACCCATGGCAGCACCTACTCTTCCTGGAGTCCTCGTCAGGGATACAAGCTGAACATCGCTCATCGGTAAATACTGTACGGAGGTTAACGAGGTGCAAAGAAATGCCCAAAGCAGCAGGCACGCTTAATATGTTATAAGCAGCGCCTTTGTAATTGACTCCTATGGTACTGGCAAATGGTTAGCACTATTTGCCCGCTATAGGTGGCTGCCCTTTATAAGCGTAGTCGGTATAGTGGTGGAGATTGTACTCATACTTTCCCTCCATGGCCTTCTGTGCATCCCTTCATGCCACCTTCAGCCATATGGGTCCTACTCTCGCATCTCACTAAACCTCTCTGTTTATTTATTTTTATTCATTCATGGGATGTGGGCATCGCTGGCAAGCCCAGCATTCACTGCCCATCCCTAATTGCCCTTGAGAAGGTGATGGTGAGCCGCCTTCTTGAGCCGCTGCAGTCCGTAGAAACTTTATCCCCTCTCCTCCTTCAAAAACCTTCTCAAAACCCATCTCCTTGGTCAAGCCTTTGGTCGCCTCCCCTAATTTCTCCTTTCCTGGCTCACCGTATGGTTTCATTACGCCTATGTGTGAAGTGCTTTGTGGCACTCTTTACATTGAAGGCGCTGTATAAATGCAGTTTGTTGTAGTAAAACCAAGCTTAGCATTAACAATTACCACTTCTTAATTTACTTAATTTTCTCCCTTTCGTTCTTGCCTACAGCATCCCTACCATCACCTAACTCAGAACAGAGCAGGAATTAAACCTGGGGCCTGCCTTGCCTTACTTACTGCATAAACACAGAGTTCTCAGGGAAGCCTCCCCAACTCTTTTCAACCTTGGGGGTGTTCTGCATTATGGGTCTTGGCCACTGACTGAGATTCCTTAATTTTTTTAAAAGGCACACTGATCCCACTGTGATGTAAATAGATGTCCAACAGCTTAACGTGTGAACCCATTTTCAACAGAATATTTTCCTACACTATTACATGTCTGTAAACCTAACCCACTGAGCTCTTTAGCTCACTAAGGCCGCGATTTTGCCGGCGTTCAGAGGGCGGGTTTGGAGGCGGGTCCACTGTCAAAATCGAAATGATTGACAGTGGATTGGGAGCCCGCTCCGAACCCATCTCCATGTAAGTTTCCAAAGCGTCGGGTCTGCGATTGCAGTACAGACCCGACACCAAATGGCGGGGGAGGCATTTAAGATAATTAAATGCTTGTTAACTACTATTTTGCCAGCCTATTTCTATTTTAGCACATTTTTAATGAGGTTTACGTCATTCGGAGATCACGTCAAATAAGTAGGTCGGGAGTTCAATTGAGCTGAATAGTTCACAGCTACAAATGTAGTATAAAAGCTAACATTTCACATCTGTTCACTTTCCAATGTCAGAGGTTGCTGATTTCAGGATTTGAAAGACACATTTGATCTTTATTGAGGCTGTAAGTGTGTGGTGTAAACTCTATATCCACTGTCACCTCCTTGGAATAAGATCTCTCCCCATTGACAGATTGTTTCTAACATCTCATCCTCACCTGCCATATATAACAGCAGAATGGGAACGATTTATACTCTCTCATCCTGGTCCTCAGAATCTGACCACGGTCAGCCGCCGCAGCAGCAGAACCAGGCACACCAGCAGCACCAACAACAAGAACGCCAACCTTCTCCTCAACCACCTGATGCTGCACAGGGCAGAGGGCATCAGCACAGGGCTGCACCGCGCCGCAGGAGATACCCCCAACACAGGGTTTACAGGCAGAGGATGAGCTTCCTCAACATGACTGAGCAGCAGTGTCAAAGGAGGCTAAGACTATCATGACAGGTAGTCACAGACATTTGCACAATGCTTGATCAAGACCTACAGCCCAGAGGAACGGGTGGTCACCCCTTACCAGTGGCTGTGGAAGTCACCACCGCCCTCAATTTCTTTGTGTCAGGCTCCTTCCAGGGATCTGCAGCAGACATTAGCAGCATCTCCCAGTCGGACGCCCAGAGATGCATCACGCAGGTCACCGATGTCCTCTTTGACAAGTCCGCCAATTACATCCACTTTTCCACTGACGAAGCCAGTGTTACCGAGCAGGCGCTCGGCTTTGACAATCTGGCTGGCTTCCCACGGGTGCAGGGTGTCATCGACTGCACACATGTGGCCATCAGGGCACCCCATCAGTATTTGTCAACCGCAAGCACTTCCACTCCCTTAACATCCAGCTGGTGTGCAACCACAGGAAGAGCATCATGCATGTGTGCGCCAAATTCCCTGGCAGCTGCCATGACTCTTACATCCTGTGCCAGTCCACTGTCCCTCAGCTCTTCGCACTATCAAACAAATATTCCGGCTGGTTCCTTGGAGACAAAGGCTATCCCCTGAAGACGTGGCTAATGACAGGGCTATCCCCTGAAAATGTGGCTAGTGTTCTGACAAAGGGTCACAGACCTGAAACGTTAACTCTGTTTTTCTCTCTCCACGGATGCTGCCTGACCTGCTGAGTGTTTCCAGCATTTTCTGTTGTTATTTATGGCTAATGACACCATTGAGGAGGCCATCAAACGAGTCTGAGAAGCATTATAATCAAAGCCACGTTGCCACCAGAAGTCTCAGAACAAACAATAGGATTGCTCAAAATGTGCTCCAGATGCCTGGACAGATCTGGTGAAGCCTTTCAGTACGCACCAGCCAGGATCTCGAGAATCGTCATTGTCTGCTGTGCCCTGCACAACATCGCATTGCAACCTGAGGCACAAGGCGCAGAGCGCACAGCCTCTGCAGAGGAGGAGGAGCAGAATGAGGTTCATCATGAGGAACACCTGGAGGAGTCAGCTGTCCCAATGCGACCAGAACGCGAGCACATTGCTGCCCATGATGCCATGGATGGCCTAATCAATGCCAGATTCACACAACTTTATGCAGCACAGACATGTGGCTGCCACATGGGCATGAAGGTTGGCATCACCCCACTTCAACACCATAGAGCATCTGTGCATTCCTTGCACTGTCACCACCACTGCTGGACATAAAAGGCACCCTTACCCTTCACTCTGCTGCTTGCAATTGTGAGCACACATATGGCAATGAATGCAAACATTCAGAAAAAATGAATTTATTGCAACAAAGTAAAAGAACAGAAACTTAACATTCATTTATAGCAAATCACCCAAGTGACTTCTCTTGTGACTATTTATGTGGGATCTTTCTTTTACATGTGCTTCTACGTGGTGCTACCCCTGTGGCTTCAGCAGATGTAGAGACAGCCTGCTCACTTCCCTGCTGCGCCTGCTTAGACGCCTTTGGCGGTCATCCTCTGGGTTTTGGAGCCTGTAAGGGCCCCACAAAAATCTGCTGCTCCGGCGGCTGTGCAGGGGCAGACTCAGCCATCACTGTCCGGGGAGACATGTGGGGCTCTGACCGAGGGGTTGACAAGGGAGTGGAAGTTTGATTGCTTGGAGAGGAGCCCCCACTTCCATGTCCCTTCCCACCATCAACCCTCTTGTGGGCCACCCACACTTCTCTGCTAGCAAGTAGATGCAGAGCACCTTGCTGCACATCAGTAGGGCCATGAGAACCATGTCTGTACTGACATTCCCCATAACAAGGACGTCCATGAACCTCTGGTTTCGCTCCTCAATAGATGCCCATCTATCCTCCATAGATGACTATCTATTTAGAAGTGTTATCATGTTCTCCTGAGTCTGGCGATTTATCTCCTCCATGGAGGTGGCCATCCTTTCCATGGCGGAACCTACTGTTGCCAGTACGTGCGCCATGGCATTGCTCATATTTAAGATGGACTCCTCCATTTTCTGCACACTCGCAGTCACCATGGTTGCAAACCCTGTCAGAGCCTCCTGCACTTGTTCCTGCAGCTCCAGGACCTCCCTCTTCCTGGATGGCCCCCCCGAAGCTCAGCGTCTGCATGCAGCTCAACAGAGCTAGGAGACTCCTGCATCCTCCGACGAGGAGTCTCCACTGCTGTCCCTGTTTCCAACATCTGATCTTGCTCACTTGTGACTTGTGATACACCAGGTGACAACACTACTCTATCTCGCATAGGCCCCACCAAGGTGTGCGTCTCTGCGCTGGTGCTGGGTGCGCTCATTTCTGCTGACGCTGCACCCTCAGAGGCTGGAGCATCCTCTGAGGAGTGCTCCTGCTCTTCCTCCAGGACAGTGGGGGGGGGGTGGGGGGAGTTCTTGATAGTCCTGTAGGAGAGTAACGACATGAGTTAGACATGTGACATGTAGATTGCAGACACATCCCATTATGCACATGATGAGCATTCAATTTCTCTTGACATCAGACCCCATATGAGTCACTCATGAATGCCAACTAAGATGTCTGGAAAATCATTCTGTCACCAGGCTGTTCTAATGAGCCCCTCTCTCCGTCCCCCACTTCAGGCTGGTCAACGACTCCTGTCCAGAGCTGCCTCCTCAGCGCTGGTGAGCTCAGCCAGCGATGTTGCTCCTCCTCCTGTTCTCTCCCTCTTATTGTGGGCTTTCTTTTCTTGCAATAAGGGAAACAAGAGAAGTTTGAGAGAGAGTGATGGAGTGAGTGTAAAGAATGGATGGGATAGATGTTTAGAGGAAGACTATGATGAGTAGGGTGCCAATAACAAGTTGCCTCCTTTTGAGTTGTTAGTTGTTGTCATTGCATAACTTTGAGGGTGAGTGTGAGAGGTGCATAGTAAGATGGGGATGTGATTCTGTACATAGGGAGAGACGGATGGGTGATGGTGCAAGGGATGTTGGGGTGAATAAGGATGTGCAGGAGTAGGGTTGGCAATGCAGAGTGATGGGGATGTGATGACGGGCACAGTAGAAAAAAGGTAAGCGTGCTTTTATACTCACTTTTCCTGAACGCAGAAGATCATTAAACCTCTTCCTACTGTGATCAACCACCCACTAGACCGAAGGGTGTGTTGATGCGGGAACAGGAGAACACAAGCACAGTCACAAGTTTGGTCTATGAAAACAGCAATTAGCTGTGTTTTATTTTAGCAAACGGGGAAAAAGGTTCACATCTGGCACACTCCAAAATCATAAGACGTTCACATAGAATAAATCCATTTTCTTGCCTTGGCTTTACCCTCAGGTACCGGCCTGGTCTTGGCTTTACCCTCAGGTACCGGCCTGTCTTGGCTTTACCCTCAGGTACCGGCTTTGTCTTGGCTTTACACTCAGGTACCGGCCTTGTCTTGGCTTTACCCTCAGGTACCGGCTTTGTCTTGGCTTTACACTCAGGTACCGGCCTTGTCTTGGCTTTACCCTCAGGTACCGGCTTTGTCTTGGCTTTACACTCAGGTACCGGCTTTGTCTTGGCTTTACCCTCAGGTGCCGGCCTGGTCTTGGCTTTACCCTCAGGTACCGGCCTTGTCTTGGTTTTACCCTCAGGTACCGGCCTTGTCTTGGTTTTACCCTCAGGTGCCGGCCTGGTCTTGGCTTTACCCTCAGGTACCGGCCTTGTCTTGGTTTTACCCTCAGGTACCGGCCTTGTCTTGGTTTTACCCTCAGGTACCGGCCTGGTCTTGGCTTTACCCTCAGGTACCGGCTTTGTCTTGGCTTTACACTCAGGTACCGGCCTTGTCTTGGCTTTACCCTCAGGTACCGGCTTTGTCTTGGCTTTACACTCAGGTACCGGCCTTGTCTTGGTTTTACCCTCAGGTACCGGCCTGGTCTTGGCTTTACCCTCAGGTGCCGGCCTGGTCTTGGCTTTACCCTCAGGTACCGGCCTTGTCTTGGCTTTACCCTCAGGTACCGGCCTTGTCTTGGTTTTACCCTCAGGTACCGGCCTGGTCTTGGCTTTACCCTCAGGTACTGGCTTTGTCTTGGCTTTACCCTCAGGTACCGGCCTTGTCTTGGCTTTACCCTCAGGTACCGGCTTTGTCTTGGCTTTACACTCAGGTACCGGCTTTGTCTTGGCTTTACCCTCAGGTACCGGCTTTGTCTTGGCTTTACCCTCAGGTACCGGCCTTGTCTTGGCTTTACCCTCAGGTACCGGCTTTGTCTTGGCTTTACCCTCAGGTACCGGCCTTGTCTTGGCTTTACCCTCAGGTACCGGCTTTGTCTTGGCTTTACACTCAGGTACCGGCCTTGTCTTGGCTTTACCCTCAGGTACCGGCTTTGTCTTGGCTTTACACTCAGGTACCGGCCTGGTCTTGGCTTTACCCTCAGGTAACGGCTTTGTCTTGGCTTTACCCTCAGGTACTGGGCCACAACAGCAATCTTGGCTCTGTCCTGGCTTTCTCCTCAGGAACTGGCCCACAACAGTACAACAGCAATCTACTCAGCACTGGCCTTCTCCTCAGGCCCTGGCTTCAAGGAGTTCTGGCACTGCTTTGGTCCCCGCAGAGACTGGCCCTGCTTTGGTCCCCTCAGGGACTGGCCTGGTCCTCTCTCAGAACCCCTTTTCTCTGGCCCTGAAGGGATGCACTAGTTGGCCTTTTAACCTAGTGAGTTAATGGGCAGATTTGCCTCAGGTGTGTTGGAGGTAGGTGTGGCCTTCCTGAATTGGAGTGAGAGGGGGACTTTGTCTCCATCTGGTGGCCACAAACCATCCATCCACCAGTAAACCGCCCCCATAGCTCACACTGCTTTGCACCCAGGTGCGAACAAACACACACCTTGCAGTGACCTCCTCAGCTATTTGCAGCCAGGCTGCCTTCGTCTGCTGAGGAGGTCTCCTCCTTCCATCCCAGGGAATAGAGCCTCCCTGCATCCTCTGACTCCCTCCACAAGAACATGGAGGGAGTGGAGTCATTGTTGAAATGTGGTGCAGCCCTTTGTCTATCTGCAGTCATTGTTGTGTGAACCAGCACTCAGGAGCATTAAATCAGAATTGAGAGCAAATGGAGACATGGCCCCTTTAAATACATCGGCAACAAACGAGTCATCAGGTGATGTCACCAGACCTGCACCTTGTAATTGGGCCGGGTATCGCGTAGGGCGGGCTTAACAAGCCCAATTAACATAAAATCCTTTTCGCAGAGCGGCTGGAGCCGGGAGTGAGACCGGTACCCGCCAACGACCTCTCCTGCTGCGATCCCGCCTCCGATGGCGAAATCATGGCCTGAGTCTCTGAGTGCCATTAGCCGCAGGTTATACACAATCTACTCAAATAATTAAACCACGCAGATCTCATTGGCAACCCCAGTCGTGCAATATCCCATTAATTAACCACAAATTAAATTCTGTTTAAAGCACTGGTAACTGCTAAAATACAAATCAATCATTTTAATACTGACTACAAACTAATCTGAACTGTTCCTATAAATCAGTAGCTTTATTATTAAAACACAAGGGAACAAATCAGTGGCTAACAAGTCATCAACTTCCAATTAGCACCATGGCCTGCAAATGCAGTTTGTTTATGTTGTGAGAAGAAAACATTATTTTGCGTTCTACGAGCCAGAAATGACTCCCGTCACATGGTCCGTACCAAATAGTTGATCCAGTAAATGCACTAATGTCCTGTGTAAGGGGGAGCAGCTTACTTCTACGCAGCCATTTACAATTGGGGTCAGGATGTTACATTGAGCCCACTATGCAACAGCTCGGCCCTTTTTTCTGCGTGGGTCAACTTGTGCTGGTGGCATGTACCTCGTAGTGAGGGCTGGTTTCTAAGCAACATTGGGAGAGACCGTGCAGCAGTGGGAAGGGAATCATAGAATCCGAGAATGGTTAAAGCACAGAAGGAGGCCATTCAGCCCATCAAGCCCATGCCGGCTCTCTGCAAGAGCACTTCAGCTAGTCCCACTCTCCCGCCCTTTGCCTGTAGCCCTGCAATTTTTTTCCTTCAGGTAATTACCCAATTCCCTTTTGAAAACCACAATTGAATCTGCCTCCATCACCCTTTCAGGCAGTGCATTCCAGATCCTAACCAATCGCTGCGTAAAAGAGTTTTTCCTCATGTCGCCTTTGGTTCTTCTGCCAATCACCTTCAGTCCATGTCCTCTGGTTCTCGATCCTTCCGCCAATGGGAACAGTTTCTCTTTCTTTACTCTGTCTAGGCCACTCATGATTTTGAACACCTCTATCAAATCTCCTCTCAACCTTCTCTGCACTAAGGAGAACAACCCCAGCTTCTCCAGTCTATCCATGAACCTGAAGTCCCTTATCCTTCGTACCATTCTTGTAAATCTTTTATCCACCCTCGAGGACGTTGTGAATATCACGTTTAGAGAGTTGGACACACCGCAGGTAGAGGTTGGACAGGCAGAAAGGGAAGGGGTGACCAACAGGCAGAGTACTAGGCGCAGGCAGGTAGTGCAGGGGTCCCCTGTGGACGTCCCCCTCTCCAACAGATACACCAGTTTGAGTACTGTTGGGGGGGGGTGGCTTATCAGAGGAAGGCAGCAGCAGCCAACTTCCTGGCACCAGGGGTGGCTCTGCTGCACAGGACGGGAGGAAAAACAGGGGTAGAGCTATAGTGATAGGGGATTCTATTGTAAGGGGAATAGATAGGCGTTTCTGCGGCCGCAAACGAGACTCCAGGATGGTGTGTTGCCTCCCTGGTGCAAGGGACAAGGATGTGTCAGAGCGGCTGCAGAACATTTTGGAAGGGGAGGGTGAACAGCCAGTTGTCGTGGTGCATATAGGTACCAACGATATAGGTAAAAACCGGGATGAGGTCCTAAAAGCTGAATATAGGGAGTTAGGAGGTAAATTAAAAAATAGGACCTCAAAGGTAGTAATCTCAGGATTGCTACCAGTGCCACGTGCTAGTCAGAGTAGAAATAGAAGGATATTTCAGATGAATACATGGCTAGAGGAATGGTGCCAGGGTGAGGGATTAAAGTTCCTGGGACATTGGAACCGCTTCTGGGGGAGGTGGGACTAGTTCAAACCAGACGGTTTGCACCTGGGCAGGGCTGGGACCAATGTCCTAGGGGGAGTGTTTGCTAGTGCTCTGGGGGATTGTTTAAACTAAAATGGCAGGGGGTTGGGAACCTGAGCAAGGGGACAGAGGAAAGGGAAACAAGGATAAAAGCAAAAGAAAGGAAGGAGAAAAACAAAAGTGGCAGTCAGAGAAATCAACGGTTTAAATCAAACATGGCCACAGTAAATAATAATTCTAATAGGTCTAAGAGCGTTAAAAAAATAAGCCTGAAGGCTTTGTGTCTTAATGCGAGGAGCATTCGTAATAAGGTTGATGAATTGGCTGCACAAATAGAGGTAAACAAATATGATTTGGTTGGGATTACGGAAACGTGTCTCAAGGATGGCCAAGGCTGGGAACTCAACATCCAGGGGTATTCGATATTCAGGAAAGATAGGCAAAAAGGAAAGGGAGGTGGGGTAGCATTACTGGTTAAAGAAGGGATTAACACAATTGTAAGGAAGGATATTAGCTCTGATGATGTGGAATCTGTATAGGTAGAATTGAGAAATACCAAGGGGCAGAAAATGTTAGTGGGAGTGGTATATAGACCTCCAAAGAGTAAGGAGGAGGTTGGGGATGGCATTAAAAGGGAAATTAAAGAAGCGTGCAATAAGGGCACAGCAGTCATCATGGCTGACTTTAATCTACATATAGATTGGGCTAACCTAATTAGTAACAATACTGTGGAGGAGGAATTCCTGGAGTGTTTACGGGATGGTTTCCTGGACCAATATGTCGAGGAACCAACCAGAGATCAGGCCATCTTAGACTGGGTATTATGTAACGAGAAAGGATTAATTAGCAATCTTGTTGTACGAGGCCCCTTGGGTCGGAGCGATCATAATATGATAGAATTCTTCATTAAGATGGAGAATTAAGTAGTTGACTCAGAGACTAGGGTCCTAAATTTAAATAAAGGAAAATATGATGGTCTGAGGTGCGAGTTGGGTAGGATTGATTGGGGAATATCACTCAAAGGGTTGACGATGGATAGGCAATGGCAAACATTCAAAGACTGCATGGATGAACTACAGAATTTGTTCATCCCAGTTTGGCATAAAAATAAAACAAAAAAGGTGACTCAACCGTGGCTAACAAGGGAAATTAGGGATAGCATAAGATCCAAGGAGAGGACATATAAATTGGCCAGAAAAAGCAATAATCCTGAGGATTGGGAGCAATTTAGGATTCAACAAAGGAGGACAAAGGGATTAATTAAGAAGGGGAAAATAGAATATGAGAGTAAGCTCGCAGGGAACATAAAAACTGACTGTAAAAGCTGTTATAGATATGTGAAGAGAAAAAGATTGGTGAAGTCAAGCGTAGGTCCCTTGCAGTCAGAATCAGGGGAATTTATAATGGGGAACAAAGAAATGGCAGACCAACTAAATACATATTTTGGTTCTGTCTTCACAAAGGAGGACACAAATAACCTCCCAGAGATGCCGGGGAACATAGGGTCTGATGAAAGGGAGGAACTGAAAGAAATCAGTATTTGAAGGGAAATGGTGTTAGGGAAATTGATGGGATTGAAGGCCGATAAATCCCCAGGGCCTGATAATCTGCATCCTAGGGTACTTAAGGAAGTGGCCCTAGAAATAGTAGATGCATTGCTGATCATCTTCCAACATTCAATGGAATCTGGAACAGTACCCATGGATTGGAGGGTAGCTAATGTTACCCCACTATTCAAAAAAGGTGGTAGAGAGAAAACGGGGAATTACAGACCGGTAAGCCTGACATCGGTAGTGGGGAAAATGCTAGAGTGCATTATAAAAGATGTAATAGCAGAGCACTTGGAAAACAGTGACAGGATCGGACAAAGTCAACATGGATTCACAAAAGGTAAATCGTGCTTGACTAATCTACTGGAATTTTTTGAGGATGTAACTGGTAGAATAGATAACGGAGAACCAGTGGATGTGATGTATCTGGACTTTCAGAAGGCCTTCAATAAGATCCCGCATAAGAGATTAGCGTGTAAAGTTAAGGCACATGGGATTGGGGACAAGGTATTGACTTGGATAGAGAACTGGTTGGCAGACACAAAGCAAAGAGTTGGAATAAACGGCTCTTTTTCTGAGTGGCAGGCAGTGACTAGTGGGGTACCGCAGGGAGCGGTCCTTGGACCCCAGCTATTCACGATATATATTAATGATCTAGACAAGGGAACTAGATGTAATATCTCCAAATTTGCAGATGACACAAACGTGGGTGGGCGTGTGTGCTGTGAGGAGGATGTCGAGAAACTCCAGGATGATTTGGACATGTTGGGTGATTGGGCAGAAACATGGCAGATGCAGTATAACGTGGATAAATGTGAGGTTGTCCACTTTGGTGGCAGAAACAGGAAGGCAGATTATTATCTAAATGGCAATAGATTGGGAGAAGGGGAAGTGCAATGAGATCTGGGTGTCTTTGTGCACCAGTCGCTGAAGGTAAGTATGCAGGTGCAGCAGGCGGTTAAGAAGGCAAATGGTATGTTGGCCTTCGTAGCGAGAGGGTTTGAGTACAGGAACAAGGATGTCTTGCTGTAGTTGTACAGGGCCTTGATGAGACCACATCTTGAGTATTGTGTGCAGTTTTGGTCGCCTTACCTGAGGAAGGATGTTCTTGCCATGGAGAGAGTTCAGCGAAGAGTCACCAGGCTGATACCTGGGATGGCAGGAATGACGTATGAGGAGAGATTGGGTCGATTGGGCTTATACTCGCTGGAGTTTAGAAGAATGAGAGGTGATCTCATTGAAACTTATAAAATTCTGACAGGACTGGACAGACTAGATGCAGGAAGGATGTTCCCGATGGTTGGGGAGTCCAGAACCAGGGGTCACAGTCTAAGGATAAAGTGTAGGCCATTTAGGACAGAAATGAGGAGGAATTTCTTCACCCAGAGAGTGGTGAACCTGTGGAACTCTCTACCACAGAAGGCGGTGGAGGCCAGTTCATTAAATATATTCAAGAAGGAGTTGGATATATTTCTTAAGGCTAAAGGGATCAAGGGTTATGGGGAGAAAGCAGGGACAGGGTACTGAATTTGGATGATCAGCCATGATCGAATTGAATGGCGGTGCAGGCTCGAGGGGCCGAATGGCCTACTCCTGCTCCTATCTTCTATGTTTCTATGTTTCCTCTCTAAGGCCTTCACATCCTTCCTAAAGTGTGGTGCCTGGAATTGGACACAATACCCCAGTTGAGGCTGAACCAGTGTTTTATAAAGGTTCATTATAATTTCCTTGCTTATGTACTCTATGCCTCTATTTATAAAGCCCAGGATCCCGTATGCTCTTTTAACCGCTCTCTCAGCCTGCCCTGCCACCTTCAATGATTTGTACCCCCAGGTCTCTCTGTTCCTGCACCCCCTTTAGAATTGTACCCTTTAGTTTATATTGCCTCTCCTCGAAAAGCAGTGGTCCTAGTACCGACCCCTGGGGAACACCACCTTCCTCCAGTGTGAAAAACAACCATTCACCGCTACTCTCTGTTTCCTGTCACTTAGCCAATTTTGTATCCATGCTGCCACTGTCACATGGGCTTCAACTTTGCTGGCAAGCCTATTATGTGGCACTTTATCAAGTGCCTTTTGGCGGTCCATGTACAGCACATCAACCGCATTGCCCTCATCAAACCTCTCTGTTACCTCATCAAACCTCTCTGTTACCTCATCAAAAAACTCAATGAAGTTAGTTAAACATGATTTGCCTTTAACAAATCCATGCTGGCTTTCCTTTATTAATCCACACTTGTCTAAGTAACTGTTAATTCTGTCTCAGATTATCATTTCTAAAGCTTCCCTGGTAAAGACAGATGCAAAGTATTCATTTAGTACCTCTATGCGTAGGTCTCCTTTTTGATCCCTAATCAGCCCACCCCTCCTCTTACTATCCATTTACTATTTATATGCCTATAGAAGACTTTGGATTTCCTTTTATGTTAGCTGCTAGTCAATTTGCATACTCTCTCTTTGCCCCTCTTATTTCCTTTTTCACTTCCCCTCTGAACTTTTTATAATCTGCCTGGTTCTCCCTTGTATTCTCAACCTGACATCTGTCATACGCCCCTTTTTCTGCTTCATCTTTCTCTCTATCTCTTTCGTCATCCAGGGAGCTCTGGCTTTGGTTGCACTACGTGGGAATGTACCTCGACTGTAGCCTAACAATCTCCTCTTTAAAGGCAGCCCATTGTTTGATTGCAGTTTTGCCTGCCAATCTTTGATTCCAATTTACCCAGGCCAGATCCGTTCTCAACCCATTGAAATTGGCCCTCCTCCAATTAAGTATTTTTACTCTAGATTGATACTTGTCCTTTTCCATAACTAATTTAAACCTTATGATACTATGATCAGTGTTCCCTAAATGTTCCCCTACTAACACTTGCTCCACCTCATTTCCCAGAGCCAGATCCAGCAATGCCTCCTTCCTTGTTAGGCCAGAAATGTACTGATCAAGAAATTTCTCCTGAACACACTTCAGAAATTCTCCCCCCTCTCTGCCCTTTACACTATTACTATCCCAGTTTATATTAGGATAATTGAAGTCCCCCATTATCACTATTCTATAACTCTAACCAAATAGATTCTGTTCTTGACCCCTGCAGGACATCCTCTCTCTCCAGCAATGTAATATTCTCCTTAATCAATACTGTCACCCCACCTTCTTTCATTCCTTCCCTATCTTTCCTGAACATCTTATATCCAGGAATATTTAATATCCAATCCTGCCCTTTTTTGAGCCAGGTCTCCATTATCGCCACAACATCATATTCCCATGTGGCTATTTGCGCCTACAGCTCACCAACCTTATCTTGTCTAAAGAGAGGAAGAGAAAAGGGAAAAACCAAAATATTTGTACTGTTACATTTGCGCATTTGAATCAGAATCTTAACTACCCTTAGCAGCTGCACCACGATTCTTGCAGCTGTGTCTGTGGAAAGAGGGAATAATGATACAATGACAACAACCTGCATTTATATTGCACCTCCAACATAGAAAACCATTGCAGGATGCTTTACACAGGTATAAGGAAAATAGACATCAAGCCAAGGAAGGAGATTTTAGGAGGGGTGACCAAATGCTTGGTCAAAGATATGACTTTTAAGCAGGGTCACAAAGGATGAAGGAGGTGGAAAGGTGGAGGGGTTTAGCTGATCTGCGACCTAACTCCATATACCTGCCTTTGGCCCATATCCCTTAATACCCTTGGTTAACAAAAATCTATCAATCTCCGGTTTAAAATGAACAATTGATCTAGCATTAATTGCCATTTGCGGAAGAGAGTTCCAAACTTCTACCACCCTTTGCGTGTAGAAGTGTTTCCTAATTTCACTCCTGAAAGGTCTGGCTCTAATATTTAGACTATGCCCCCTAGTCCTAGACTCCCTAACCAGCGGAAATAGTTTCTCTCTCTCTACCCCATCTGTTCCCCTTAATATCTTGAAATCTTCTAAATTCTAGGGAATACAACCCTAATTTGTGTAATCTCTCCTCGTAACTTAACCTTTGAAGTCTGGGTATCATTCTGGTAAACCTACGCTGCACTTACTCCAAGGCCAATATATCCTTCCTAAGGTGTGATGCCCAGAACTGCATACAGTACTCCAGGTGTGGTCTAACCAGGGTTTTGTACAGCTGCAGCATAACTTCTACCCCCTTGTATTCTAGTCCTGTAGATATAAAGGCCAGCATTCTATTAGATGTTTTGATTATTTTCTGTACCTGTTCATGACATTTTAATGATCTATGTACCTGGATGCCCAGGTCTCTTTGGACATCCGCTGTTTTTAGCTTTTCACCATTTAGAAAGTACCCTGTTCTATACTTTTTAGGTCCAAAGTGGATGACCTCACATTTGCTTACATTGAAATTCATTTGCCACAGTTTTGCCCAGTCACTTAATCTTTCAATATCCTATTATAAGTTTATGCTTTCATCTACACTGCCTACAATGCCGCCTATCTTTCTGTCATCGGCAAATTTGGATATATGACTTTCTATGCCATCATCTTGTTTTTGATTCTTTGCATTCTAGAAGACTAATAAATGACATTAATGACATCGTGGGACTTCCAAGATCTCATATCAGTAGAGACCTCCAAGATATTAGATCAATCCTTCCATTGCCAGTATCTGAAGATCTTCAAGAGCTGTACTCTCCTAACTAATGTTGATCTTGAGATAAGGGATTTCTTTAAACACACAAATTTTGCATATTTTACAAGTAGGCTGGCATACAAAAAACAGATTTTGGTAAAACTCTACATCTGGCTAAAACTGAAAAGGGTTAATCAGTGGTTTCAGAGAGCCATATACATAGGTTTTCTATATGACATATGGGGGTACCTAGATACAATTTCTTAAAAGTGTAATAATTACTTTCTGTCCTTTTGTCAGGTTTCTCTCCAATCAGGTTTCTGCCCCTGCCACAGTAATGAAACGGCCTTTATCACAATCATAAATTATCTCCTATGTGACTGTGACCAGAGTAAACTATCCCTCCTTGTCATTTTCGACCTGTCTACAGCCTTTGGCACGGTTGACCATGTAGTGTATGTAACCTGTACTACCTTAAGAGGATACCTTAAGGTGATGGACTACTTTTTAATGGCTCCTGTACATTGTAGTACCGGTGGTGACCACACCGGTATATAAACCCTGCGGAGCAAAGTGTACCTCAGTTCCGCCCTGACCCTCAATCACTAAAGACCTGTTTACTTACTTCTGTAGTCTGTGTCCTGTTATTCAGTATAACTGCACTTGTAAACACAGACTCAACAGTGGCGACGAGTCTGATCGTACCTAGCGGCAGTTTTGCATCCAAGGAAGCTTCGTCCTCAGGAACGGGCGTCGAAAAAGGGCATCCGCCCTCAACATCCTGCTGAGCACTGCATCGCACGGGAGGCCATCGGGAACCCGGGTTGGTTTTCTGGCCACGAAGTCCAACATCAGCAACAGGCAGTGATCATCCCTTCTACGACAGCGACGGGTAAGCCCGATCGAGCGGCACGGGCGGGAAGTCGGCCGAGTTGTCAGTGGGAGAAGGGGAGGGAAAACGAAGAAATGGGCGGAGAACACGACCGCAGCCGGTGTCAGGGGCCGGACTGCAATCGGGGCAGAGACGCGCAGCAGCCAGAAAAGCGTCTTATTGCCACAAGGACCGCGGGAGCAGCGGGGAATAAAGGCAGGAAGGACCGCTGGGAGACGTGGACGGCAACAGCGTGGGAATCACCATCTTGAGTCGGCGGGGGAAGAAAACAAGCGCGGGAAAAGCCGCCAAGCGCGGGAAAAGCCACCATCTTAAATTTTTTTTAAAAAGTCATCATATTAAATAATATCCGAAGGGAAAGGAGAAACTCAGCAAGGATGCCAAAAACGGGTAACATCACTGCTTTTGATAACGATGTGGAAGATTGGGCCACTTATGTGGAACGCATCGAAGTTTACTGTACAACGAATGATGTACCGGGTGATAAGAAAGCACTAACCCTATTAAACTCGATGGGTGCGAAGACGTACGGGTTATTAAAGAACCTGGTAACCCCAGACAAACCGGTAGGGAAGAGTTTCGCGGATATTGTTACTATCCTGCAAGAGCATTTAAACCCCACACCGCTGCTGATAGCAGAACGATTTAAATTCTACAAAAGAATTCAACTTAAAGAAGAAAGCAACGCTGAATTCCTAACAGAACTGCGCAAGTTATCAAAGTACTGCCAGTTCGGAACAGGACTAGCAGACGCACTGTGAGATAAGTTTGTGTGTGGGCTCCTAAGGGAAGGAACCCAGAAGCGACTGCTAGAGGAAAAGGATCTTACACTGGACAAAGCTTTCAGCATCACAGCATCCCACGAGGCAGCAGCACGGGGCGCTGCAGAGATACAGCAAAGGCCACTGGAATTCAGCACCAATGAAATGGCATTGGTCACAGTAAAGTGCTATCGTTGCGGAAGGACAACGCATGACCAGAACCAGTGCTGGTTCAAAGACAAAGAATGCAGGCAATGTGGCAAACTTGGTCACATAGCGAGAGTATGCCGGTCAGGAAAGAAGACCAGCAGCAAAAAGTCACAGCAGGAGAAGTACAAAAAAGTACACAAGGTGACAGAGAACAGTTTGGATGAACAGAAGACGGATTCAGACTCCAGCAGTAAGGAACTGGGTTGTCTGAAAATACATAATGTGGGTAACACAGCAGACCACCAAACTATCTGGGTCATGCTCCGGATAGCAGGAGTTCAAGTGAAGATGGAATTGGACACAGGGTCGGCATTAACGGTCATGAATAAGCAAGATTACAAAAGGTTATTCTCGCACATTCCCCTGAGGGATACGGAGATTGTATTGAAAACATACACGGGGCAAATAGTATACCCCAAAGGAAAGATAAAAGTAAATGTGGTCTACAATGGTAAAGAAAGTCAGAAAATGGACTTGTATGTGTTACCTGATGGAGGTCCGCCACTACTGGGACGGGAATGGATCCGGAGAATAAATTTGGACTGGCATTCCATACAAGCACTGACTGTGAATGCCTGTAAGGAGGACGACGTCAAACCTAAACGACTGTCCAAAATCTTAGACGATGCTAAGCAGGTGTTCCAACAGGGACTTGGAACACTGAAAGGAATTACGGCAACCATCAAGGTTGAAGAACATGCAAACCCAAAATTTTTCAAAGCCAGACCGGTGCCCTATGCGATACGACCTGCTGTGGAAGCAGAGCTGGAAGGGCTAGAACATTCAGGGGTACTGTCCAAGGTGGACTGGAGCGAATGGGCTACACCCATTGTTCCTGTCATGAAGCGTTCGTTGAGCAACAAGCCGGGGGAACCTGGGAAGGTTCGCATCTGTGGCGATTTCAAGATCACTGTTAATCCAGTTCTTCACACGGTGCAATATCCGCTTCCGCGGATTGAAGATATCTTCGCTTCGCTGTCGGGCGGGAAGCACTTCACCAAGATAGACCTGGCGCAGGCGTATCTACAGATGGAAGTGGATGAAGCGTCACAACAGTATCTCACGATCAACACACATAAGGGCTTGTATCGGTATAATAGGCTGGTTTTTGGAGTGGCATCGGCTCCAGCGATTTGGCAAAGGGCCATGGAGCAGGTATTGCAGGGAATCCCAGGCACACAATGCTACCTGGATGACATCCTGATTACAGGAGATAACGATAATGATCACCTCGCGAATTTGGAGCAGGTGCTCATCAGATTGAAAGAATATGGGCTAAGAGCTAATCGCCAGAAATGCGAGTTCTTTCAAAAGCGAATCTCGTACTGCGGCCACGTCATTGACCAGGAGGGGCTCCATAAGTCACCTGACAAGATCGAAACTGTTGTCAAAGCTCCAGCACCGGAAAATGTACCCCAGTTGAGGTCGTTCCTCGGGTTGGTTAACTATTACCACAAGTTTCTTCCAAATTTATCCACGGTGTTACACCCGCTAAACACTCTTTTGCAAACGGGAATACCATGGAAGTGGAGCGATGATTGTAAGCGGGCTTTTCGAAAGAGCAAGGCACTGATCACCTCTAAGGAAGTGTTGGCTCACTTTAACCCAACGCTGCCTATTCGCTTAGCTTGTGATGCTTCTCCATATGGTATCAGAGCAGTGCGCTCACATAAGTTTCCAGATGGCTCGGAAAGGCCAGTCGCTTTCGCATCCAGATCATTGACCTCCGCTGAGCGCAACTATGCTCAGATAGATAGGGAGGCTCTCAGCCTTGTGTGGGGAGTTAAGAAATTTAACCATTACCTGCAAGGCCAAAAGTTTACGCTGCCGACAGATCACCAGCTGTTGGTTTCCATTTTCAACCCTAAGAAGGGTGTTCCGGTAATGACGGCGCAGAGGCTTCAGAGATGGTCCCTTTTCCTAGGGGCACATCAATATGATATTGAATTCAAAGGTACAAAGCAACATGGAAATGCTGATGGGCTGTCGCGCCTGCCACTACCTACAGCGGAAGAGGCACCGGCAGTTGACCCTGTCGAGATATTTCACTCAACCATCATCGAATGCTTACCAGTCACCAATGCGGGTATTGAGAGAGAGAACCGAAATGACCCGACACTGTCTCGGGTCTACGACTTGACAGTGAAGGGATGGCCAGCACGTGGCGACCCACTGTTACCAGCATTCTCAGCCAGACGAGAACAGCTGTCCGTATGTCAAGGAACATTGATGTATGGAACAAGGGTGATTATTCCTCCTAAATTAAGGGAGAGAGTTCTAAAAAAATTGCACGAAGGTCATCTGGGGGGAGTTAAGATGAAAAGCCTTGCTAGGGCTTATGTGTGGTGGCCAGGTATCGACAAACAAATAGAGGACCTGTGTAAAGTCTGTGGGTTGTATAGCGAAGTAATACACAGACTACAAGAGTAACTTGAACAGGACTTTACTATTCGAAGGTCAGGGCGAATCTGCCCAATAAATTCTGCCACAGCACTTATATACCGGTGTGGTCACCGTCGGTATTACAGTATACAGCAGCCAGGATAAAGTAGTGCCACACCTAAAATAGTTCTCTTAAAGGTGGGCGGTTACATACAATAGTTCTCTTAAAGGTAGAACAGTTACATACACTACAATCCTCCCTTTTTAGCTTACAACATACTTATTCCCCATTAACATAACATCATAACATATCCAACTTCATGTTACAACAGTTCACAGAGGTAGTCTCTGCGGAAACAGTTCACAGATTCAGTCTCTGCGGGAAACAGTTCACAGATTCAGTCTCTGATCTTCTTGACTCGGTCCGGACCATGCCTCCGTGGTGTAGTCGGGTCACCTTGCTAGAGGGACTCATCCCATAGTCCTTCCCTAGACTTAACAGCTTTACTTCCATCACTTCTGAACCAGCATTGCTGACTTTTTAAAACAAACAAAAAACAGTTGGATTGCCTTGGGAAATTTTCCTACTTTCCAACTGAATTGGCTCCGTTCGGGGGACCACGTGTGTGATCGGGTAGAGGTAATAATGGTTCAGATGGTTATCATCTTCTGCTTCGTCTTTTCCTTTTTTGCTTCTTGGAGACTCTCGGGGCTCCATTGTCAGCTGCCAGCTGTAACGCCACCATCTCCCTATGTTCCTTAGACTTTAAGTGATTCATCCTGATTTCGGCACTTTGGGAGTTCTCGGCACAAGCTGGGCAGACCAGGTCCTCGTAATATTCAGTGTCACTCAACAGATCATGGTAATATTCGGTGTCGTCCTGAGCTAGGCCAGCGAGAGGGTCTTCTATTTCCTCCTTACCCAGCTGGACGTTAGCCGACTTTTGTTCCAAATCCCGACATCTGTCCTGAAGAGACTTCATCATGCGTTCAGATTCATCCCGCTTTTTCTGGGCTTCCTGCAAGTCTTTTACTAATGACCTCATTTGTGATTTCAATACTTCAACTTCATTCGGAGATTGATTGATCGGACTATTCAATCCCTCTACTGAAGTAGCTGTTTCAGTATTCTGTTGTTCTACATTGCCGTGCGTCAGCGTACTTTTGGCATCCAAGGGCTGTTCTGCTGCAGACTTCTCAGTCTGGGTTGCCACCTCAGCTCTTCCAATGACTTTTGAGAGCTCCCTTCCCTTTGAATATTGAGGCTCGTATTTAAGTTTTTCCCATTTTAGAGTTTTATCCCTCAGCATATGAATGAGTTGGCTGACTGTTAACTCTTCTGCCATCATCCCTTTTCCATTAACTGCAGGGCTGTTTATAACCTTGCCCTGGAGGAGTTGGCTGACTGTTAACTCTTCTGTCCTCATCCCTTTTCCATTAGCTGCAGGGCTGTTTAGAACCTTGTCCTGGGGCTCCTTTGCTGCTTCTACTTCGCCATCATCCGCAGCCCCCATCATTCGAATTTCCACAAATGAATCGTCCGGTGATGCTGCACCCAACTTCAGTAGGAGCTCGGAAGTCATGTCGACCAACTCAGCTTTTTCTGCCTGCAACCTGCTAACCAGCGCCTTCAGTTGCGGCACATCTTGTTCCACCGGATTGGGGCACGCCCCTTCAGAAGCCGAATCAGCTTTGATTCGTTTGGCCTCCTCGTGCAGACGGTTTGTGTGCTCCTGCTCCCTTTTCTTCCCCAGCTGCTTCTGTTGTCTTTCCAGATTCTCCCATTCGGTATCATAGAACTTTTTCATTGCTTTCATCTCTTGCTCGAGACGGCAATTCAATTGTTCTAATTGCTGTCGTAATCTGAAATAAGTTTGTGTTCGAGCTCGATGTTCCTCAGTAATATATATGTCTGTAACTTGAACAGACTCAGAATTCTCTGTCAAGCTATGTTGTTGTTGTTCAGAGGAATTCTGTTCTGAAACTTTGTTCTCCTCTGGAGCATAAGCCTTTATGCCCACATTCGTTCTACCAACCTTAGTCAGCAAGTTCATTTTAGACCTGTCTTTCATGCTTGGGCTGGTCTTATCGTCATCCGTTTCAGAGTCTGAGCTGATTGTCTGCCCCGAGTCCTCACTCGTTATTGCTTTGAGGTAGTGCCATTCCATGTCTATTTTCTTGATCCACTCCCGTCCTAGAAGTGGTAGTCCTCCCTCAGGTAGTACGTATAAGTCCATTCTGGGGTGTTCTTTGCCCCTGTCTCTCACCTTGACTCTTATCTTTCCCATGGGGTATACTTTATGCCCCGTGTATGTCTGCAATACGAACTTGGTATCTCTCAAGGGTATATGTGAGAATAGCCGGTTGTAATCCCTTCGATTTATGACTGATAGGGCTGATCCAGTGTCCAATTCCATTCTCACTTGGACTCCGGCTATTTTTAGCATGACCCAGATAGTTTGTAGGTCAGCTTCCTTACTCACATTATGAATTCTCAGACTACCCAGTTCCTGGCCGCTTGGGTCTGAATCCGAATTCTGTTCATCTGAACTCTTCTCAACCACCTTGTGTACTTTGTTGTACTTTTCCTGTGCTGGCTTTTTTTTTTGGTTGTTGGTCTTCTTCCCTGACCGGCATACTTTGGCTATGTGACCCAGTTTGCCACATTTCCTACAGTCCTGGTTTTTAAACCAGCATTGGTTCTGGTCGTGTGTTGTCTTCCCACAACGATAACATTTCGTTGCACCCGAAGTAATTTGATCCACACTGAGGACCGCTGCCTTCAGCTGCATTTCCGCAGTTCCTTTCGCTGCGGCTTCGTGTGATGCTGCAATAAGGACAGCCCTATCCAGTGTAAGGTCGTTCTCTTCGAGCAGTCGCTTTTGCGTTCCTTCCTTCGACAACCCGCACACGAACTTGTCTCGCAATGCCTCTGTCAGATTTCCTCCAAACTGGCAGTATTTCGCTAGCCTACGCAGTTCGACCAAGTATTCCGCGTTGCTTTCCTCTTTCCGTTGCGTTCTCGCATAAAATTTGAATCGTTCCGCCAACATCAGCGGTGTGGGGTTCAAGTGATCCTTCAGAACAGCAACAATATTATCGAAGGTTTGATCCGCCGGTTTAACTGGTGCTAGAAGATGCTTCAATAGCCCGTATGTCTTCGCCCCCTTCGAGTTTAGCAAGGTTATAGCTTTATCATCATCCTCTATTTTATTGGCCTCACAATATATCTCAATGCGTTCTACATACGTGGCCCAATCTTCTACCTCGGAATCGAAATCGTTGATGTTACCACGCTTGGGCATCTTCACACTCTTCCTGAGAAACAACAACAATATTCTTTAACTTTTTTTTTTCCAAGATGGCGGTTTCCCCGCGCTTATCTTCTTTCCCCGCCCCTTTCAAAATGGCGGTTCCCGCTTCTGTCTTTTTCTCCGCCTACTGGCGGCTTTCCGCGGTTTCCCGCGCTTATCTTCTTTCCCCGCCCACTTTCAAGATGGCGGTTCCCGCTTTTCTTCCCCTGGCGGGAGGGGTAAGCTTTTCCCTCGGGCGACGGCTGCTGGCTTTCGGGGTTCGCAGCCTGCGCTTCGGCTTCAGCGCGTTCCCTTCTCTCGGCTGGGCAACCGGCTCTGGGTACAACCCATTGACGGTGAACGGTCTCAGCCGCTGGCTGGATCTCGCTCAGCCTCCCTCGCTCGGGCTCTGTCTCTCCGGTGCTGGGTACAACCCGTTGACGGCGAACAGTTTCAGCCGCTGGGCTGGATCTCGCTCAGTCTTCCTCGGGCTCTGTCTCTCCCGCTCGCGCGGCTCTCGCTCGCTCTCTCTCGGGCTCTGTCTCTCCCATTCGCGCGGCTCTCGCTCGGGCTCTGTCTCTCCCGCTCGCGCGGCTCTCGCTCGCTCTCTCTCGGGCTCTGTCTCTCCCGTTCGCGCGGCTCTCGCTCGGGCTCTGTCTCTCCCGCTCACGCGGCTCTCAATCGCGCCTCCCAGCCCTCTCGCAGTCCGGTGCTTCCCTCCCCGGCTGCAGCTGAGTTCTCCGCGATTTATTTATTTTATCTCTTCCCGCGCCTTACGATCCGGTCGCAGCGCTTCGTGGCCTCAATCACTGTCTGGCCTTTTTCGCCGTCGCGGTCTAGCCGTCTCACGACGCTCCCCAGCCCGCTTGTACCGCGGCTTCTGCTCCACGCTGCCCCAGTCTCAGCGCCTCTGGGCCCGACTTCTGTCCGGCTCCTTTCCCCCTCGACCGTGGTCGAGTGCACCGCCCTTATCCTCCGTTTATTTGTTTCTATTTTCCCTTTACTCACAGTCACCGTGGCCGACTTGCTTCTCGTGTTGATCGGCTCACTCACCACCGTGGCAGAAGGGACAATCCGTGCCTGTTGCTGATGGAAGACTTCGTGTTTGAAATCTTCCTCCTTTCTTGGTCTGCTGACTCGAGTTTTCTCTCAGCGGGTGCCTCTTCTCGACGCTCGTTTACTTCTTCAGAAGTATTGTTGCCGCAGGGTAAGATCGAACTCGTCGCCACTGTAAAGTCTGTGGGTTGTATAGCGAAGTAATACACAGACTACAAGAGTAACTTAAACAGGACTTTACTATTCGAAGGTCAGGGCGAATCTGCCCAATAAATTCTGCCACAGCACTTATATACCGGTGTGGTCACCGTCGGTATTACAGTATACAGCAGCCAGGATAAAGTAGTGCCACACCTAAAATAGTTCTCTTAAAGGTGGACGGTTACATACAATAGTTCTCTTAAAGGTAGAACAGTTACATACACTACAACCTGACTAAAAGCTGCTCAGGGTGACAAAAAGTTCAGAACACACCTCCAATTGCACCGCTGCATCCGTGGGAATGGCCTTCAGTCCCATGGCAACGTGTGCATATCGACTTTGCAGGTCCATTCATGGATTCCATGTTTTTGATAGCAGTAGACGCACATTCTAAATGGCCAGAAGTGGTTAAGATGTCGACCACTACCTCTGAGAAGACGATTGCAGTTCTAAGAACCATATTTGCAAGGAATGGATTGCCGGAGCAAATATGTTCAGACAACGGACCACAGTTCGTGTCAGAAGAATTCCAGAAATTCATGAAAAAGAATGGGGTGAAACACTATACATCTGCCCCATATCATCCGGCTACAAATGGGTTGGCCGAGAGATTTGTACCAACGTTCAAAAAGGCGATAAAGGCCATGAGTGAAGATCATATTCCACTACAACACAAGGTGGACAATTTCCTAATGGCATATTGAAACGCCACGCATGCAGTGACAAATCAATGCCCTGCCATAATGTTCTATAACAGAAGGTTGCGGTCCCGGTTGGATTTGTTAAAACCCAATGTGCGACGGGAAGTCGAAAACAAGCAATTCCAGCATGTAAATAAAAAGGCCACTCGTAGTTTTGAAATAGGACAACCAGTGTTGGCCAGGGACTATAGGGATGATAAATGGCAACCTGGGACAATTCGTGCACGACAGGGACCCTTGATGTACACGGCAGACGTTGGAGAGAATGTAATACGACGTCATGCTGACCAACTTGTGGAATCTACGGCAGAGACACCAGTTGAAGAACTTATTGAGCCTGTAGCATCTACCTCAGACTCGAACGTATTGGATGATGATGAATCCATAGGAGATCCAGTGGATGAGTCACCCCAGCAACGGGAACCAGAGATCCCTGAAAGGCGTTATCCGGGCCGGATCAGGAGGCCTCCTCAGAGACTGAATCTTTGAACAGTTATTGTGTGTAAATTGTATATATGTTATCCATGTAGTGTATTAATTGGGGGTGTCCACTGTTAAGCTAAAAGGGGAGGAATTGTAGTGTATGTAACCTGTACTACCTTAAGAGGACACCTTAAGGTGATGGACTACTTTTTAATGGCTCCTGTACATTGTAGTACCGGTGGTGACCACACCGGTATATAAACCCTGCGGAGCAAAGTGTACCTCAGTTCCGCCCTGACCCTCAATCACTAAAGACCTGTTTACTTACTTCTGTAGTCTGTGTCCTGTTATTCAGTATAACTGCACTTGTAAACATAGACTCAACAGACCACACCATCCTCCTCCAATGCTTCTCCTCTGTTTGCCTGCTGGGTGGGACTGCACTCACCTGGTTCCATTCTTATCTATACAGTCGTAGACAGAGAATCACCTGCAATGGCTTCTCTTTCCGCTCCTGCACCATTACCTCTGGAATCTCCCAATGATCTATCCTTGGAACCCTCCTATTTTTCATCTACATGCTGCCCCTCGGCAACATCATCCGAAAACACATCAGGTTCCACATGTTTGCTGATGACCCCCAGCTCTACCTTACCACCACCTCTCTTGACCCAATTACTGTCTCTAGTTTGTCACACTGCTTGTCCGACATCCAGTACTGGATGAGCAGAAATTTTCTCCAACTAAATATTGGGAAGACCGAAGCCATTGCCTTCGGTCCCTGCCACAAACTCTGTTCCCTAGCCATCGACTCCATCCCTCTCCCTGGCAACTGTCTGAGAATGAACCAGTCTATTCGCAACATTGGTGTCGGATTTAACACTGAGATGAGCTTCTGACCACATATCAGCTCCATCACCAACACTGCCTACTACCACCTCTATAACATCGCCTAACTTCACCCCGCCTCAGCTCATCTGCTGCGGAAAGCCTCATCCATGCCTTTGTTACCTCTAGACTTGACAATTCCAATGGGCTGCTGACCAGACTCCCATCTTTCATCCTTCTTAAACTTGAGCTCATCCCAAACTCTGCTGCCTGTATCCTAACAACGCACCAAGTCCCGTTCAACCACTAACCTGTGCTCACTGACCCACACTGCCTCCCGGTCCGGCAATGCCTCAATTTTAAAACTCTCATCCTTGTTTTCAAATCTCTCCATGGCTTCGTCCCTCCCTTCTCTGTAACCTCCTCCAGCCCTAAAACCCTACGAGATCTCTGCACTCCTCCAATTCTGGCCTCCTGCACATCCCCAATTTTAATCGCTCCACCATTGGCAGCCGTGCCTTCAGCTGCCTAAGCCCTAAGCTCTGGAGTACACTCCCGAAACCTCTCCGCCTCTCTAACTCCCTCTCCTCCTTTAAGACGCTCCTTAAAACTACATCTTTGATGTTCATCTGTCCTAATATCTCTTTATATGGCTCGGTGACAACGCTCCTGTGAAGCGCCTTGGAACGTTTTACTACGTCAAAGGCGCTATATAAATGCAAGTTGTTGTTGTTGTCAGAAAATTTCCCCATAGCACTTTCCTGACTCAAGGGCCTAGATTTTAACCTGGAGGGGGGTTCTGTGCAGGGCGGCTGTTGTGAGGTCGGGAAACCCAGAAGAATGGTTTTCATAGAATCATCGAATTGTTACAGCACAGAAGGAGGCCATTCAGCCCGTCGAGCCCGTGCCAGCTCTCTGCAAGAGCGCTTCAGCTGATCCCACTCCCCATCCCTTTCCCCGTATCCCTGCAAAAAAAATTTCCTTCAGATACTTATCCAATTTCCTTTTGAAAGCCATGATTGAGTCTGTCTCCACCACCCTTTCAGGCAGTGCATTCCAGATCCTAACCACTCGCTGCGTAAAAATGTTTTTCCTCATGTCGCCTTTGGTTCTTCTGCCAATCACCTTAAATCTGTGTCCTCTGGTTCTCGACCCTTCTGCCAATGGGAACAGTTTCTATCTACTCTGTCTAGGCTCCTCATGATTTTGAACACCTCCATCAAATCTCCTCTCAACCTTCTCTGCTCCAAGGAGAACAACCCCAGCTTCTCCAGTCTATCCACGTAACTGAAGTCCCTCAACCCTGGAACCATTCTCGTAAATCTTTTCTGCACCCTCTCTAAGGCCTTCACATCCTTCCTAAAGTGCGTTGCCCAGAATTTGACACAATACTCCAGTTGAGGCTGAACCAGTGTTTTATACAGGTTTATCATAACTTCCTTGCTTTTGTACTCTATGCCTCTATTTATGAAGTCCAGTATCCCGTATGCTTTTTTAACCGCTTTCTCAACCTGCCCTGCCACCTTCAACGATTTGTGCACATATACCCCCAGGACTCTCTGTTCATGCACCCCCTTTAGGATTGTACCCTTTAGTTTATGCTACCTTTCCTCGTTCTTCCTACCAAAATGTATCACTTTGCACTTTTCTGCGTTAAATTTCATCTGCCACGTGTTCGCCCATTTCACCAACCTATCTATGTCTTCTTGAAGTCTATCACTATCCTCCTCACTGTTCACTATACTTCCAAGTTTTGTGTCATCTGCAAATTTTGAAATTGTGCCCTGTACTCCCAAGTCCAAGTCATTAATATATATCAAGAAAAGCACCGACCCTGGGGAACACCATTGTATACCTTCCTCCAGTCTGAAAAACAACCGTTCACCACTACTCTCTGTTTCCAGTCAGTTAGCCAATTTCGTATCCATGCTGCCACTGTCCCTTTTAGTCCATGGGCTTCAACTTTGCTGGTAAGCCTATTATGTGGCACTTTATCAGACGC
The DNA here is from genome assembly GCF_052327205.1 of Somniosus microcephalus. Taxonomy (NCBI): domain Eukaryota; kingdom Metazoa; phylum Chordata; class Chondrichthyes; order Squaliformes; family Somniosidae; genus Somniosus; species Somniosus microcephalus. Next base: position 111,910,311 of record NC_141001.1, on the reverse strand, counting down.
CTTTTAGAAGTCCATATACACTACATCAGCCACATTGCCCTCATCAATCCTCTCTGTTAACTCATCAAAAACCTCAATCAAGTTAGTTAAACTTAATTTGCCTTTAACAAATCCGTGCTGGCTTTCCTTAATTAATCCATATTTGTCCAAGTGACTGTTAACTTTGTCCCTGATTATTGCTTGCAAAAGCGTCCCCACTACCGAGGTTAAACTGACTGGCCTGTAGTTGCTTACACCGTTTTTTTGAACAAGGGTGTAACATTTGCAATTCTGCAGTCCACTGGCACCACCCTGTATCTAAGGAGGATTGGAAGATCATGGTAAGTACCTCTGCGATTTTCTCCTTAGCCCCCCTCAGTATCCTAGGATGCATCCCATCCTGGTGACTTATCAACTTTAAGTTCAAACAGCCTGTCTAGTGCCTCTTCTATCAATTTTTATCTCATCCAGTAACTCCACTGTTATGTTCATTAATAACTAGACATTCTTATTATGAACAGCTAGCTTCTAGCTAGACATTTATTCAGTACACGTTCTCTAGGTACAGCATCTGTAGAGATTCAGCATGTGTGCTTCTGTGTGCAGGCTGCCATTTTGACTACTGCCTTCTGGGTAGCATAGTGCATCATGGGTAGTGTAGTCTTAAACACATACAACTGAATATACAGCTCTATACAGCTCTATGACTCCATCTAGTGTACCACTCCAGAGTGACATGTTATTGATCATTACATCCCCCTTTAGTCAAGATGGCTGCCTACATACAGAAGCACACATGCTGAATCTCTACAGATGCTGTGCCTAGAGAACGTGTACTGAATAAATGACTAGCTAGAAGCTAGCTGTGTTCATAATAAGAATGTCTAGTATTTAATGAACATAACATGGTACCAGGATTGGTGAAGATCTGCTCAAAATTGTGAAATGCGACATGGAGTCTTTGAAGCCACCAGGAGGTTTGAACCTCACGGGAAATGTCAACTACAATTGGCGGGCTTTCAAACAACAATTTGAACTCTACATTGCTACCATCGGGTTCGGTACAAAGCCAGACGCAAAGAAAGTAGCATTGCTGCTTACGGTTGCAGGCCCACAGGTGATAGAGGTATTTAATACATTTGTATTTAATCCAGAGGAGAACAGAGAAAAATTAGACGATGTGCTAATGAAATTTGATACACATTGTTCTCCCAAAACGAACGAAACCTATGAGAGATTTGTTTTCTGTTCTCGGACACAACAGCAAAATGTGGCTTTTGATAGCTTTTTGACTGATCTGAAACTGAAAGCACAGACATGTAATTTCTCTGAGCTGAAAGCATCCATGATTCGTGACCAAATTGTGTTTGGTATTCATGATAAAAAGGTCAGGGAACATCTGTTGAGAGAAACCAAACTGACATTGGAAAATGCTGTGAAAATATGCCAAGCCAGTGAGCTAGCTCGACAGCACGCGAAGACTTTCAGTGAAATCAATAATGATGTGATTGTAGTAAGTGCTGCTGTCAGTGCTGTGTCCTATAAGGGGAAGAAACATGGGCAGAACAGAAATGAAATGCAATCGGAGGAAGGAAATTTTAATTGTAAACGCTGTGGTTACAAACACCAGTTAAGACAATGCCCAGCGTTTGGAAAAATGTGCACAAAATGTCATGGAAAGAACCACTTTGCCAAACAATGCTTTTCAAAAGTAAAAACAAAGAAAGGGCAACAAGTCCGAGTTAATGTGATTGAGGACACTGATTTAAGTGAGACATTTTTTGTAGGAATGGTGTCATGTGACAATATAGAAAAGGATACAGAAAATGTGCAGCCCTCAGGAATAAACAATGCTGAACATAACATCAATGCAGTAAAAGAGGACAAATGGATGATCCCACTGCAGGTAAATGGAGCATTAGTTACATTGAAACTAGACACTGGGGCAAAAGCAAACTTAATCAGTATGAGTGACATTAACAATATGAAAGAAAAGCCCAAAATACAGAAAAAGTCAGTACTACTGAAGAGCTATAATGGACAGAAAATAGATAGCTTAGGTGTATGCAGACTTAAAGTGACAGTCAAAGACAAAGTGCATCATCTCATGTTTTCTGTTGTGGCTGAAGGACTTGATTCACTACTGGGTGACAAAGCTTGTGAAGACTTAGAACTGGTCAAGAGAGTCTACCGTATAAACTGTGCCATAAGCAGACCAGATGACTCGGTGGATTCTGTAGTGAGTAATTTCCAGCATGTGTTCAAAGGATTTGGAGTTCTACCATTCACTTACAAGATCCAGCTAAAGAAGGATGCTCAGCCAGTGGTACATGCTCCATGAAGAGTTCCAGCACCCCTGCGTGACTGGCTCAAGAAAGAACTGGACAGAATGACCACACTAGGAGTCATCAGGAAAGTCGAAGAGCCAACAGACTGGGTTAACTCCATGGTATGTGTAAAGAAAAAGAACAATGATCTAAGAATATGCATGGATCCAAAGGACTTAAATGCAAACATAAAACGTGAACACTACCAGATTCCCAAGCTCCACATTGAAAGAACACAATGAGAGACTGACTAAAGTGCTACAGAGCATACGCCAGAATGGACTGAAGCTCAACAAAGCCAAGTGTCAGTTTGGCGTCCAGGAAGTCACTTTCCTAGGAGATAATCTATCTGGTAAAGGAATAGAGCCAGATATGGAAAAAGTAAACGCCATACTCAAAATGCCCCGACCCACTGACAAAAAAGGAGTACTACACATCATGGGGATGATAAACTTCATTGGAAAGTTCATTCCTAACTTGTCAGCCAAGACAACCTGTCTGCGAGACCTGCTACATAAAACAAATGAGTTCGCATGGACAGAAAGACATGAACAAGAGTGGATGAACCTCAAAACAGTGCTGACAACCACACCTGTACTCACTTTCTTTGACCCGACAAAGAGAATCAAAGTGTCAACAGATGCATCAAAGGATGGCCTAGGTGCGGTCTTGCTACAAGCAGAGGGTGAAGATTGGAAGCCTGTTGCCTATGCCTCCAGGTCTATGACTGATACTGAGTGTCGGTACGCCCAGATTGAAAAGGAATGTCATGGCTTGGTAGTTGGATTAGAAAAGTTCCATGGCTACATATATGGACTTCTCACCTTCACAGTTGAGACAGACCACAGCCCACTGGTTGCCATCATTAAAAAAAATCTGAATGAGATGTCTCCAAGGATTCAACGACTCATGATGAAGCTGCAAAGATATGACTTTGAACTGATCTACACACCAGGCAAATACATAGTGTTAGCAGATGCAGTATCCCGAGCACCCACAATGAGTCAAGTGAGCTCTACTGAAGAAGACGTGGATGTTCATGTGAGTATGGTCACTGCTGCGCTGCCCGTGTCAGACACAAAATTAAAGCAAATAGCAGAAGAAACAGTAAAAGATACAGTGTTACAAACAGTAATAGAGAACATTCACAATGGTTGGCCAAAAGGTTCCTGTCCAAAATACTTTCACATAAGGTCAGAATTGAGTGCCGCAAGTGGACTATTACTAAAACAGAACAGAATAGTCATTCTACAGGCTCTACGTCAAGACATGCTCAAAAGGATTCATGAGGGACACCTCGGAATTGAAAAATGCAAAAGGAGAGCAAGAGACACTGTCTATTGGCCTGGCATAAATAAGGACATTGAGAAAATGATCGGCAAATGTGAGACATGTCAGAAACACCAAAACAAACAAGCAAAGGAACCAATGATAGTAGCTGACTTACCAACAGCACCATGGCAAAAGGTTGGTATGGACCTCTTTCATTTAAATGGTAAAGAATATCTAATAGTGATTGACGACTATTCTAACTATCCTGAGATGGCGCTGCTCTCAAGCACATCAGCAAGCAGTGTCATAATGCATGTGAAATCCATCTTCGCCAGACATGGAATTCCCAGGATTGCCGTTAGCGACAATGGTCCGTGCTTCAACTGTAAGGAGTGGCAACAGTTTGCAGCACAGTATGACTTTCAGCACATCACATCCAGTCCTTTGTATGCTCAGTCAAATGGTAAGGCAGAGAAAGGTGTTCAAGTTCTCAAGCAGCTACTGAAGAAAGCGACAGAAAGCAAGTCTGATCCTTATCTCGCCCTGCTGAGCTACCGAGCCTCACCTTTAGACTGTGGTTCTTCACCTGCTGAACTACTAATGGGTCGCAAGTTGCGCACCACGCTACCCTGCTGTGCAAAAGAACAGCAAAGTGAGGAACTGAGACAGAGACTTCAACTGTTAAAGCTGAAACAGAAATCATACTATGACAAGTCATCCAAAACTCTAAAACCATTGACAAGGGATGATGTTGTCAGGATTAAGGATCCAGATGCATGGAACAGGAAAGCTACAGTTCTTGAGGAAGTACGACCAAGGTCATACACTGTTAGAACTGAGGAAGGACAGATTCTCAGGAGGAATCGCCGTTCCCTCCTGAAAACACAAGAAACTATCCAAGAGCAGATTGATGACAATGCCGCAACTGAATCTTGTCATTCACCACCAGAACAATCTCATGAAAACACATCAGACTTACCCATGCTGAGAAGACCCACACGTGTAGTAAAAAAGCCTGATAGACGTAATCTTTGAGTACAAAGAAAAACTATATTGAAAATGTATTGACTGTTGTGAAAATGTTTATGTTTATAGAGCACCAACAAAAGTGTTACTGATATCATCTTTATCATTTTTCTTGAAAGTTGATTGATATTGATTTTGTTAACCTCAAAGGGGGATGTAATGATCAATAACATGTCATTCTGGAGTGGTACACTAGATGGAGCCATAGAGCTGTATAGAGCTGTATATTCAGTTGTATGTGTTTAAGACTACACTACCCATGATGCACTAGGCTACCCAGAAGGCAGTAGTCAAGATGGCTGCCTACACACAGAAGCACACATGCTAAATCTCTACAGATGCTGTACCTAGAGAACGTGTACTGAATAAATGACTAGCTAGAAGCTAGCTGCGTTCATAATAAGAATGTCTAGTTATTAATGAACATAACATCCACCACCGCCTCTTTCACTATGACTTTGGCAACATCTTCTTCCTTGGTGAAGACAGATTCAAAGTACTCATTTAATACCTCAGCTATGCCCTCTGCCTCCATGCGTAGGTCACCTTTTTGGTCCCTAATCAGCCCCATCCCTCCTCTTACTACCCGTTTACTATTTATATGCCTAAAGAAGACTTTTGAATTCCCTTTTATGTTAGCTGCCAATCTATTCTCATACTCTCTCTTTGCCCCTCTTATTTTCTTTTTCACCTCCCCTCTGAACTTTCTATATTCAGCCTGAGTCTCACTTGTATTCTCAACCTGACATCTGTCATGCACGCTCTTTTTCTGCTTCATCTTATTCTCTATCTCTTTTGTCATCCAGGGAGCTCTGGCTTTAGTTTCCCTACCTTTCCCCCTTGTGGGAATGTACCTCGAATGTACCCAAACCATCTCCTCTTTAAAGGCAGCCCATTGTTCGATTACATTTTTGCCTGCCAATCTTTGATTCCAATTTACCTGGGCCAGATCCGTTCTCAACCCACTGAAATTTGCCTTCCTCCAATTAAGTATTTTTACTCTAGATTGCGCCCTGTCCTTTTCCATAGCTAATCTAAACCTTCTAATGCTATGATCACTGTTCCCTAAATGTTCCCCTACTGACATCTGCTCCACCTCATTCCCCAGAAACAGATCTAGCAATGCTTCCTTCCTCGTTGGGCTGGAAACTTACTGATCAAGAAAGTTCTCCTGAACACACTTCAGAAATTCTTACCCATCTCTGCTCTTTACACTATTATCCCAGTCTATATTAGGATAATTGAAGTCCCCCAGTGTTATTACTCTATAGTTCTTGCACCTCTCTGTAACTTCCCTGCAAATTTGCTCCTCTATATCTTTCCCACTAGTTGGTGGTCTATAGAATACACCTAATAGTGTAATGGCACCTCTATTATTTCTTAACTCTAACCAAATAGATTCTGTCCATGACCCCTCCAGGACATCCTCTCTCTCCAGCACTGTAATATTCTCCTTAACCAATACTGTCACGCAACATCCTTTCTTTCCTTCCCCATCTTTCCTGAACACCTTGGGCTGGATTTTCATTGAGGAGTCGGGTTGGAGGCGGGACTACAACTTTCGGGGTTGTAGTCCCACCACCATCGAGATGCGGCCAATCCACGTGATTTTAACTTGATTGACCTTGTTGAGCCCGCCCAGCGGGCTCAGCAGGCCAATTAAGGGCCACCCGGCAACAGGTGATGTCACAGACTAAAATTTCATCTGTCAAGAGATTTTGACAGATGAAATATCAGCGTTTCACAGCTGTTTGAAGCAGTCAAACACTGACAGTCTTACTTCTAACCTGAGTCCTTCTCCACAGACTCGGTTAGAAATCTCTCCTGCACAGAAAGCTGCAGGCTGTCAATTTTGACAGTTCGCAGCCATTCTGCTTTCTGTGCCGATGAGATGACGGACTCCCGGAACCTAAAGGAAGGAAGGCTGTAAAGGTAAGAAAAGGTCATTTCAACTTCTTTAATCACTTTAGACACACCAAACACACTTACTTTTGCACTCATGCACACATCACTCACCTGAACACCGACATCTCGACCCCTCCAAGTCCTTCAGCCCGACGGCCCAACTCCTCCAACTTGGCGTGGTTTGGAGCCGTCGGGAATCCCACACTTCAACCTTCAAAATAGGGATTAGGCTAAAAACTGCCTGTTAACTACCTGTTAACAGGCAGTTAATTGGCACTAATCCCTTTCCGCCTCGGGTAGGCGGGTCCCAGTGCGGGGCGGGTACCCGCTTCCTTTGAAACTGGCATGGAGGCGGGATGTTGTCGGGACCCCCGATTTCGGGATTTTAACCCCCCGCACGCCTCCAATCCCGACTCCACGGCACAATGAAAATCCTGCCCCTTATATCCAAGAATATTTAAAACCCAACCCTGCCCTTTTTTGAGTCAGGTCTCAGCTATCGCCACGACATCATATTCCCATGTGGCTATTTGCGCCTGCAGCTCACCAACCTTATTTACCACGCTTCGTGCATTTACACACATGCACTGTAAACCTGTCTTAGACCTTCTTGTACTCTCTTAATCTGACCCCACCTAATACCTTTCTATTTCTTACTCTAATGCTATCTGTCTCTTCCCATCCTATGTGCATTTTGTTTCTCCTTTCTAATGCTACATGCTGGTGCCCATCCCCCTGCCAAATTAGTTTAAACCCTCCCCAACAGCACTAACAAAGCCCACCCCCCACACACCCCGCCCCCTGGGAGGACATTGGTTCCAGCCCTGTTGAGGTGCAACCAATCCGGCCTGTACAAGTCCCACCTCCCCCAGAACTGGTCCCAATGTCGCAGGAATCTAAAGCCCTCCCTCCTGCACCATCTGTCCAGCTACACATTCATCTGCTCTGTCCTCCTACTTCTATACTCACTAGCTCGTGGCACCGGGAGTAATCCAGAGATTACTACCTTTGAGGTCCTGCTTTTTAATCTCTTTCCTAGCTCCCTAAAATCTGCCTGCAGGACCCCATCCCTTTTTCTACCTATGTCGTTGGTACCGATATGGACCATGACCTATGGCTGTTTACCCTCCCCTCTGTAGAACACACTATTTGCTGTAAAAGTTGACCAAATTTTACCATCATGCTTCACGAGGACAAAGACTGGTTGCTGTGAGAACTCTGCAAAATAAACTGTTTGACTTGTAAGCTGTAAAAGCTGCCAATTGTCTTTCAACAGATATGGAAAGCAAGCTTACTGAAGTTCTGTGCGAACAGATGATTGACTGTGAAATCAGTGCAATAACAGAAACATCTTCAGACTTTGGAATGTAATTTGAAGGCCCATGGATGCCTAATGGACTAGTGAGAAGAGGGCCTGAGAAACAACTGATGACCATTATGTCGTAGAGTTAGGGACACGTACGCAGTGGGAGGATTGCCAAAGTTTGGGGTATAAAGACACTCGGGGCTGCAGCCGGGCGACCTGGTCAGTTGCCAGAAATCATACGTCTAGTCACTGCCGGATTGACTACTCGCTGGTGTTAGTACAGATGTGGAATTTTGCTTGAGCTTAAAGCAAAGGGATAGCTCTGTGTATGCTGAGGTACAGTAATTAGGAATTATTATACGCTACATAACTATCAGATGCTTGCTTGTAATCTCTTGCAGATTTTTAAGTAAAAGAGGTTTCACCGATTCATTGGGTTTTGTGTTGTCTGAACTTTAGAAACTGTTTGACGGGGCAAGGGGCGATTTCCGCATGTCTTACACCGCTCAGAATGTTCTGCAGCCGCTCAGTGACATCTTTGACCCTGGCACCAGCGAGACAACATACCATCCTGGGATCACGTCTGCGGCCGCAGAAACGCCTGTCTGTTCTCCCCTGACTATCGAATCCCCTACCACTATTGCCTTCCCGATCTTCCTCCTCCCCCCCCCCCCCCACCCCGTACAGCTGAGCCACCTGTGGTGCCATGGACTTGGCTCTGGCTGTACTCCCCAAAGGGACCATCGCCCTCACCAGTACTGGTTGGAGAGCGAGGTGCACTCAGGGGACTCCTGCACTACCTTTGTCTATTCCTCTTTGTCTGTCTGACGGTCACCCATTCCATCTCTGCCTGCACACTCCAACGCTGCAGGTTGACCACCTCCTGAAACGTGCTATCGACGTAGCTCTCAGCCTCACGGATGCACCACAGAGACACCAGCTGCTGCTCAAGCTCTGAAACCTGGAGTTCGAGCTCCTCCAGCCGACGACACCGCCTGCACAAGTGGTAGTCCAGGACACGGGAAGCGTCCCGTGTCTTCCTCCCACATAGCACAAGATGTGCATTCCACGGGACTGAGCTGCCTGCCGTGCCTCTATTTATTCGACTATTAACTAACTTACAGAAATAAACTTAAGACAAGGTGCTAGAAATTCGGTGTCGCCCTGTTTGGGCCGCTAAATTTTAAAAAGTTGGAGGATTAGTGCCAGGCGCTAATCCTTCTGACCACCCATTAAATTGATTGTTAGCACTCCAAGAGAGAAAAACAGTATGTTCATCCACTCTCCTTCTCTCATCCCACTTCTCCCTCACAGCTCAAGCCTTTCCCATTTTCTAGCTCATTATACTGTCTGCATTCCTTGCCCCCTGTGGTGAAATAAGTCTTATAAGTATATACCTTATTCTACCTGTGTATAGTTTCCTATTGTAATCTATTGTAACCCTGCTGTTTTCTTGGTTGGCCAGGAATGCTGATGTACTGTATACCACTCTGCTGTGCCATTGATTGTCCTGATACTGTTACTTCGCCCCTGGCTCCGCCTCCTAGTACAGGTAGACTATCCTTTATCCGAAAACCTCGGGACCAGCCGAGTTTCGGATAAAGGAGAATTTCGGATTTCGGAAGGTGGGTCGGCGGGGGTCCGCGGGGGGGGTCGGCGGGGGGTCGTGCGCACGACTTACGCTGACGCTCAGCGTAAGTCAGTCGGGGTCGGCGGTTGTCGGGGCCGGCGGGGTCCGCGGGGGGGTCGGCGGTTGTCGGGGCTGGCGGGGTCCGCGGGGGGGTCGGCGGTTGTCGGGGCTGGCGGGGTCGGCGGTTGTCGGGGCCGGCGGGGTCCGCGGGGGGGTCAGCGGTTGTCGGGGCCGGCGGGGTCCGCGGGGGGGTCGGCGGTTGTCGGGGCTGGCGGGGTCCGCAGGGGGGGTCGGCGGTTGTCGGGGCTGGCGGGGTCCGCGGGGGGGTCGGCGGTTGTCGGCGGCTGGCGGGGTCGGCGGTTGTCGGGGCTGGCGGGGTCGGCGGATGTCGGGGGGGTCGGCGGGGGGTCGTGCGCACGACTTACCCTTTATCCTAACTTCCGCAACCGGAACCCTCTAAAAACCTTCGGTTTTTTCGTCCAGCGTAAGTCGTACGCACGACTTACGCTGAACGAAAAAACCTTCGGTTTTTAGAGGGTTTCGGTTTTCGGAAGTCCGGATAAAGGGTAGTCTACCTGTAGTTCTGAGAAGCTGGTCAGTAGGCTAACATGTGTGATAGCAAAATACTGCAGATGTTGGAAATCCGAAATAACAACAGAAAATGCTGGAAAAACTCAGCAAGTCAGGCAACATCCGTGGAGAGAAATTTGAGTTGACGTTTCGGGTTTGACCCTTCTTCAAAACTGGAGAGAAAAGGAACTAGATCGAAGGCAGGGCTGCGATCGGACAAAAGAATTGGCCTCTTGTACTGTTCCACGGAAGCTCAACGTAAACTCGAGGAACAGCACCTCATCTTCCGATTAGGCAGTCTGCAGCCTTCCGGTCTCAATATCGAGTTCAACAATTTCAGATCATAACCTCGGCCCCTATTTCATTTTCACTTATATTTTTCCACTCCTTTCCTTTCCTTCCCCCCCCCCCCTTTCCTTTTGTTTCTCTCTCACACCTGGCAGCTATCTTTTGCCCTGCCAGTACACTTTACACCTAATCACAGCCTATTACCATCTCGTCTAGCTTCTAATCTCTTTTACTTCTTTTGGTTCTTTAATTCTTTTGTCCGATCGCAGCCCTGCCTTCGATCTAGTTCCTTTTCTCTCCAGTTTTGAAGAAGGGTCAAACCCGAAACGTCAACTCAAATTTCTCTCCACGGATGTTGCCTGACTTGCTGAGTTTTTCCAGCATTTTCTGTTGTTATTTAGGCTAACATGTGTGTTCTGTTCTGTCCAGTTCTAAGCTAATAAAAGCCAACTGTTTGAGTTATAACTACCAGTCTCTGTAGTTATTTAAGGTATATCACCCCCTTTCTGCCCCCCTGCCCTCACCTTAACGCGACTCTTGTGCCTTTATGCTTTCAGGTAATCAGCAACCAAATGACCAGCCTGTTCCTGAGCCTCGCAGTGAGAGTGAGACGGGAGAAGAGGAGGAGGAAGAAAGCACGGTGTCACTGAATGTCTCACCCGCATGCACCACCTCAGATACTGGGACTATGCAATCTTTAGAGGCAAGTTTAGTAGAGGGGTCTGCACTGGGTGATGCACCGGGGATGAGCGAGCAAGGCCAGGGGGAAAGGATAGCTTGGGAGCCAGCTCTCCAGAGGGCGAGTTTGCGTGCGAGTTCTGCTGCACACAGGACTCAGATGAGGACCTCGATGAGGAGGCGTTCATAAGAAGGGTGATGGGCATGCACACGGAGATCACAGGTGCAATGGCAAGGGTGCCCGAGGGCCTGTCGGCAATAGTAAGGAGCATGGAGGAGACCACCTCCAACATTGCACAGAGCTCTGCGCACAACATGAAGCCCATCCTTGGCAGTTTGCTAAGGATGGTGGACTCCGAGAGACCGTGGGAACCCAGACCTCATGCCGCATGTCATGTGCGAAGCGGCAGCATCCATTGCAGCACAGGTGGAAGCCAAGCAATGTCTTAGTGCTGTAATGCAGTCTATGGTTGCTGCCATCGAGTCTCAGACTGCTCTCATGCAGTCTCAGCTTGATGCCACGCAAGCTCTGACTGCTGCCATCATCGTTGGGTCCACCACAGTCCACCGGGGATCTCACGGTGTTGCAGCAGGCCAGCAATCTGTGCTCCAGCAGATTGGTAGGGATGCTGAGGTGCTGCCCCAGGGGAGTGACATGTGTCAGTCAAGCAGGAACCTGCTGTCCTCTCTCAGGATGACAGCATTCCTGCTCCCACCACTGCCACTCTGCCATTGCCCTTGTTGCTGCCTGTCATCCAGCCAGCCCAGACAGCTGCAGCCCAGCCTCAGGTGGTGCAGTTTACAGCCGGGCCTTCCAGATTCAGAGCTGGTCGAGGGCATCCTGCAAGGCCATCTGTAGTCTCTGGCACCGACACTCAGCAGCCTTCCACCAGCCCTGCTGCAGCCACTGGGGACGAACTATGTAGGAGCAGTAGATTAGGAAAAGGCACAGTAAAGAGGGCAAGTAAGGGTTTGCACAAGGGTGATTAGTTAATATTGTTGTTGTATATATGTGTTTACTGAATGTTGATAAATTTATGAATGGAATGTTGTTGATTTTGTGGTGTCTCTCATTTCAGCTTTGCGTTGTGATATGGGAAGCGAAATGAATGGAATGATGGGGATGTGGTCAGCAACCGGGATGTGGGGTAGAACTTATTGGAACCGCAGTCTGAGGAGGCGGTCATGGACCGCTCTTCCAGAAGGCCGATTGAGTGGCTGCCTCCTCCCTCACTGTTTTTCCACCTCCTCCTCCTCGTCCTCCTCCTCCTCTTCCTCCTCCTGAGGTGGTGCGGCTATGCCTGGTGGCAATGGTTGTGCCCTCATGATGGCTAAGTTCTGCAGCATGCAGCGCACGACGACGAAAAGGGAGACCCGCTCAGCCGAGTACTGGAGGGCTCCTCCCGAGCGGTCAAAGCAGCGGAGCCATTGCTTGAGCACCCCAATGGTCCGCTCGATGATGTTCCTGGCGGTGGCATGGCTCCCATTGTATGAGTGCTGAGCAGCAATGTTGGAGTTGTGGAGGGGAGCCATGAGCCAGGTGGAGAGCGGATAGCCCTCGTCTCCCAGCAGCCAGCCGTCAGCTTGATGTGGTGGCTGGAAGAGTGCTGGAACACCGGTCTGGCACAGGAGGAAGGCATCGTGGTTGCTGCCAGGACAGCGGGCATTGACGGTGAGACATAGAAACATAGAAGATAGGAGCAGGAGTAGGCTATTCGGCCCCTCGAGCCTGTTCCGCCATTTAATGAGATCATGGCTGATCATCCAAATTCAGTACCCTGTCCCTGCCTTCTCCCCATATCCCTTGATCCCTTTAGCCTTAAGAAATAGATCTAACTCCTTCTTGAATATATTTAATGAATTGGCCTCAACTGCCTTCTGTGGTAGAGAATTCCACAGGTTCACCACTCTCTGGGTGAAGAAATTCCTCCTCATCTCTGTCCTAAATGGCTTACCCCTTATCCTTAGACTGTGACAACTGGTTCTGGACTCCCCTGCCATCGGGAACATCCTTCCTGCATCTAGTCTGTCTAGTCCTGTTAAAATGTTATAAGTTTCAATGAGATCCCCTCTCATTCTTCTAAACTCTAGCGAATATAAGCCTAATCGACCCAATCTCTCTTCATACGTCATTCCTGCCATCCCAGGTATCAGTCTGGTGAATCTTCGTTGCACTCCCTCCATGGCAAGAACATCCTTCCTCAGATAAGGCGACCAAAACTGCACACAATACTCAAGGTGTGGTCTCACCAAGGCCCTGTACAACTGCAGCAAGACGTCCTTGCTCCTGTACTCAAATCCTCTCGCTATGAAGGCCAACATACCATTTGCCTTCTTAACCGCCTGCTGCACCTGCATGCTTACCTTCAGCGACTGGTGCACAAGGACACGCAGGTCTTGTTGCACTTCCCCTTCTCCCAAGCTATTGCCAGTCAGATAATAATCTGTCTTCCTGTTTTTGCCACCAAAGTGGATAACCTCGCATTTATCCACATTATACTGCATCTGCCATGCATCTGCCCAATCACCCAACCTGTCCAAATCATACTGGAGTTTCTCGGCATCCTCCTCACAGCACACACGCCCACCCAGCTTTGTGTCATCTGCAAACTTGGAGATATTACATCTAGTTCCCTCGTCTAGATCATTAATATATATTGTGAATAGCTGGGGTCCTAGCACCGATCCCTGCGGTACCCCACTAGCCACTGCCTGCCACTCGGAAAAAGACCCGTTTATTCCAACTCTTTGCTTCCTGTCTGCCAACCAGTTCTCTATCCAAGTCAGTACCTTATCCCCAATCCCATGTGCTTTAACTATGCACACTAATCTCTTATGCGGGACCTTATCGAAAGCCTTCTGAAAGACCAAATACACCACATCCACTGGTTCTCCCTTATCTATTCTACCAGTTACATCCTCAAAAAATTCCAGTAGATTAGTCAAGCATGATTTAACTTTTGTAAATCAATGTTGACTTTGTTCGATCCTGTCACTGTTTTCCAAGTGCTCTGCTATTACATCTTTTATAATGGACACTAGCATTTTCCCCATCCCCGTTTTCTCTCTACCACCTTTTTTAAATAGTGGGGTTACATTAGCTACCCTCCAATCCATGGGAACTGTTCCAGAGTCTGTAGAATTTTGGAAGATGACCAGCAATGCATCTACTATTTCTAGGGCCACTTCCTTAAGTACCCTAGGATGTAGATTATCAGGCCCTAGGGATTTATCGGCCTTCAATCTCATCAATTTCCCTAACACCATTTCCCGACAAATACTGATTTCATTCAATTCCTCCCTCTCATTAGACCCTATGTTCCCCGACATCTCTGGGAGGTTATTTGTGTCCTCCTTTGTGAAGACAGAACCAAAGTATGTATTTAATTGGTCTGCCATTTCTTTGTTCCCCATTATAATTTCCCCTGATTCTGACTGCAAGGGACCTACGCTTGACTTCACCAATCTTTTTCTCTTGACATATCTATAGAAGCTTTTACAGTCAGTTTTTATGCTGCCTGCAAGCTTACTCTCATACTCTATTTCCCCCCCCCCTTACTTAATCCCTTTGTCCTCCTTTGCTGAATCCTAAACTGCTCTCAATCCTCAGTGAGGATTCGCTGTCTGTGGTCACACACTATGTCGTAACCTGGGAGGTTATGAGTAACCTGATCCACCAGGTGGTGCTGTGGCAATTGGTCTCCTTAGTTAAGTCTGGTCTGTACTGGTTGTACTCTTTGTTTTTGCTGCCTCATGGCAGAAGCTTTTATGTGCAAGTGTTGATTAAACCCTGTTACGGAGTTAACCTGTGTCCGTCTCCATCTATGGCCACCTCAAGATACCACATATGGCGACGAGAATAAAGCATGGAAAAGTTTTGGTGGATCAGTCATAGTTATGGAGTATTCGGAAGAGGTGCTCGGGTTGGTTAGCAAACTAGTCGGAAAAGCACGAGACTAGGCTGCGGGAGTCGAAACGGAGTTTGATTTTTTGGCTGAAGTGACCGGACTCCAAGGATGGCAGGAACAGTAGGCTCCGTGGCACCTTTTGACAGCAAGTCGCAGTCTTGGGAGGAATATTGTGAAATACTGAGCCATTTCTTTATGGCAAACGAGGTGGACAGTCCTGAAAAGAAAAGGGCCATTTTACTGAGTTGTGTGGGAGCGCAAACCTATACACGGATGAGGAATCTGCTGAGCCCGGAGCGGCCAGGAGAAAAATCTTTTGACGAGTTCGTGAGTCTACTAAAGAATCATTTCAATCCGAAACCTAGTGAAATAGTACAGAGATGGAAATTCAATTCGAGGATTAGGAGGCCGGAAGAAAGCATTACTGAGTATGTGGAGGAGCTTCGGAAGCTCGCACAGGGCTGTAATTTTGGAAATACGCTCACAGTCATGTTAAGGGGCAGACTAGTATGCGGAGTTAACGATGACAGTATACAGCAAAGGTTGCTGTCAGAAGAAGGATTAACGTTTGAGACGGCACTTAAAAAAGCACAAGCCATGGAGACGGCTAACAAGGACATTAAGGACTTAAACAGTATGAGCAAGGAGAAATGGAGTAAACCAGTGGGAGGAGCTGTTTTCAAGATGGAAGCTGGCGCGAAAAGTCCACCAGTCGGGGTTGGGGATTGCTACCGATGTGGCGGGATGAGCCATTATGCAAAGGACTGCAGGTTTGCAAAGACAAAGTGCCACAATTGTGGAAAAATAGGGCACTTAAAAAAAGTCTGTAAAAGGGCAGTGAGTGAGAGAAGCAGTGCTAAAGGGGCAAAGCATGCTAAAGGGGGGAGGGAGAAGTACACAAAGCGGGCAAATTACATACAAGAGGAGGAAGAGTCTAGTGAGTCTAGTGAGGAGGTTTTCACTATATACAGTACAGACACTTCAAGGCCCAACGTACCCCCTCTCACTCAGTATTTGATAGTGAACGGAGGTCAAGTAAAGTTTGAGATTGACACCGGATGTAGTGTAACCATAATGTCGCAGACTGAGTACGCCAAGCTATGGGGGGAAGCAAAAGTACCAGAGCTAGGTACATGCCTGTGGTAAACCACTGTTTGTATTCCACTGTGTACATGCCTGTACATGTCTCGGCTGACTCCTCCCACGAGTCCAGGTATAAAGGTGACTGCTCCACAGACCCTCTGTATTCTGGACCGGTCGACCACTCGAGGCACACCTTCATTCTCTTGTTAATAAAAGCCTGTTAGTTACGCGCTTAATCTCAGTCTTTTGAGTTATTGATAGCGCATCAATTTTATTAACAAGATTTTTATAATGGAGAAGATCCTCACACCAGAATGCCTAGACTTAGACCATTGGGAGGCGGACGCATCCACCAAGTTTACTCACTGGCTGAGGTGCTTTGAAAAATTCCTGATCGCCTCCGCTGCAACGGTCAAATCGGACGAGGACAAACTGGATGTCCTGACCTCCAAAGTGAACCACCGAGTGTACTCGGTCATCCAGGACGCGACCTCGTACGCGGTTGCTATCAAGCTCCTCAAGGACCAGTACACGCGCCCAGTGAACGAAGTGTACGCCAGGCACCTTCTGGGGAGTCGTAAACAACAACCTGGGGAATCGACCGAGGAACACCTTCAGGCACTGTCTGTGCTTGGCCGGGCCTGTGGTTGTAAGGATGTAAAGGCCGCCGTGTACACAGAGGAACTTATCCAGGACGCTTTTGTAGCGGGCCACAGGTCCAATTACACCCGACAGCGACTGTTGGAGCAGAGTGACCTCGACCTCAACAAGGCCTCAGAACTCGCGCTATCATTGGACGCAGCCTACCGGGGCATGGATGCCTACTCCTCTGCACCGTGGACGCCGCGGGGAACAACAGCCTGGGACACGGTAGGACCGTCTCATAGCGCCGTGCCACCCCAGCCACATCCCAGCAACAGCCCAACTATCGCAGCAGTGTCCCAAGGCCAGACAGCAGTGCCCCAAGGCCAGAAATGCTACTTCTGTGGCCAGGCCAAACACCCCAGAGCGTGCTGCCCGGCGAAAAATGCGATCTGCTCGGGCTGCGGGAAGAAGGGACACGACGCCAGCGTCTGCAGGGCCAAAGCCACCCCGAACCCCAGCAGCGCCGCGTGTGGGCCGTGCGGGCCGCCATCTTGGGCCTCCCCAGCCATGTGCGAACCACCGGAACAGCAGCCATTTTGGACGCCTCCAGCCACATGGGGATCATGGACGCCGCCATCTTGGACGACAGCCGGGACGCAGCAGGCCCCCAACACCGCCTCATCTGATACCCGCAGCGACACACCGACCCCTACGCTGGCCTCCGTTACGCTGGACCAAGCGAGACCGCACCAGCTGGCCCGGTCCACAATGGACATTAAGGTAAATGGTCACGAAACAATCTGCCTTTTTGACTCTGGGAGCACGGAGAGCTTCATCCACCCCGACACGGTGCGGTGTTGCTCTCTCCCAGTCCTGCCTGCGCACCAGCGGATTTCTATGGCCTCCGAGTCCCAGTCGGCGGACATTGGCGGCTACTGCGTGGTGACACTCGTAGTAGACGGGACTGTGTACGATAATTTTAAACTTCTGGTCCTGCCCCACCTCTGCGCTGCCATTCTACTGGGGTTAGATTTTCAGTGCCACCTTAAAAGTGTTACGATGGCGTACGGTGGACCCCTCCCCCCACTCACAGTCCACAGCCAGCAGCTTCCAAATTGCCAGCCGCGCACCAGGTGCAACCTCTCCACACTCAGAGTCAACCCCCCCCCACTGTTTGCTAACCTCACCCCCGACTGTAAGCCCATCGCCACAAAGAGCAGGCGATACAGTGCCGGGGACAGGGTTTTCATTAAAACCGAAGTGGAGCGGCTCCTGAAGGAAGGGATTATTGAGGGCAGCACCAGCCCCTGGTGAGCCCAGGTTGTGGTCGTTAAGACCGGCGAGAAGCAGCGCCTGGTCATCGACTACAGCCAGACAATAAACCGTTACACCCTGCTGGACGCTTACCCACTCCCCCGCATAGCTGATATGGTCAACCAGATCGCGCAGTACCGCGTCTTCTCGACCATTGACCTGAAATCAGTGTACCACCAGCTCCCTATCTGCCCTGAGGACCGCCAGTATACTGCCTTTGAGGCAAACGGCCGCCTCTATCACTTCCTTAGGGTTCCCTTTGGCGTCACCAACGGGGTCTCCGTCTTCCAAAGGGAGATGGACCGGATGGTCGATCAAAATGCGTTGCAGGCCACTTTCCCATATCTGGACAATGTGACCATCTGCGGCCATGACTTGCAGGACCATGACGCAAACCTCGAAAAATTCCTCTGCACCGCCAAACTCCTCAACCCGACGTATAACAAGGAGAAGTGCATATTCCGCACAACCCGCCTCGCCATCCTTGGCTGTGTTGTGGAACACGGAGTCATCGGTCCCGACCCCGACCGGATGCGTCCCCTTATGGAACTCCCACTGCCCCGCTGCCTCAAGGCCCTGAAGAGGTGCCTAGGGTTTTTCTCTTATTACGCCCAGTGGGTCCCCTACTATGCGGACAAGGCCCGTCCGCTGATCAAGTCCACCTCTTTTCCCGTGACGGCAGAGGCCCGCTTAGCCTTCCACCGTATCAAGGAAGACATTGCCAAAGCCACCATGCACGCAGTGGACGAATCCATCCCCTTCCAAGTGGAAAGCGAAGCGTCCGACTTTGCCCTGGCCGCTACCCTCAATCAGGCGGGGAAACCTGTGGCCTTCTTTTCACGAACCCTCCAGGGCCCGGAGACCAGACACTCCGCTGTTGAGAAGGAGGCCCAGGCTATTGTGGAGGCTGTGCGTCATTGGAGGCACTACCTGGCCGGAAAACGATTTACCCTGCTCACTGACCAGCGTTCAGTTGCTTTTATTTTTAACAACAAGCAGAGGGGCAAAATCAAAAACGACAAGATCTTGAGGTGGAGAATCGAACTTTCCACCTACAATTACGAGATCTTGTACCGGCCCGGGAAGCTCAATGAACCCCCGGATGCTCTATCGCGTGGCACCTGCGCCAGCGCGCAGATCGATAGACTGTGGGCCCTCCACAATGACCTCTGCCACCCGGGGGTCACCAGGTTCTTCCACTTCATCAAGGCCCGCAACCTGCCTTACTCCATTGAGGAGGTCAGGACCATGACCAGGAACTGCTGTGGTAAACCACTGTTATTGTATATTGTTACCTCTGGGTGGCGCTGTGTACCAAGGCATGCCTCAGCTGACTCCGCCCACATGACCAGGTATAAAGGTGGGGGTTTCGCCGACTCACTTCCTTCTTGGAACCAGCCACCCACGAGAGGCATGCTCTGTTCTCCAGTTAATAAAAGCCTTTTCATCACCTTCCTGATTCATCGTCTTTTATGGAGTAATTGATAAGCGTATCAATTTTATTAACTAGAAGTAAAATGGCGACACCTGAACAGCAACAACAGCAGGCGTTGCTGCGAGCCCTCAGACCGGCATGCCTGGACCTCGACCCTCAAGCAGCGGGTTCATCAACCAATTTCGAACACTGGCTGAGCTGCTTTGAATCCTTCCTAGGAGCCATTGTTCTCCCGTGACATCGGAGGAGAACAAACTAAAAGTTTTGACCGCCCAGGTGAGCCCTCAAGTATATACGCTCATCCAGGACGCTACTACGTACACGGCGGCCCTCGAACTACTAAAAGGGCAATACACGCGCCGAGTGAACACGATTTACGCCAGACACCTCTTGGGATCCCGCAGGCAGCAACCGGGGGAATCGGTAGAGGCATTTTTACGGGCGTTACAGACACTCTGCAGAGACAGCGACTGTAAGGAGGTAACGGCTGCGGGGCACGCGGAGGGACTTACTTGTGATGCCTTCGTCAGGGGCCTCCAGTCCGACTACTCCCGGCAGAGACTGCTCGAAAGCAAGGAGCTCGACCTGATGATGGCCGTAGCCCTTGCGCTCTCGCTAGGTGCGGCCCACCGAAACCTCGAAGCATACTCACGTAACGGCGCCGCGCCATGGCCATCGCGACCGTGGGACATGGGACCGCTGCCCCCGGCACCAACTGCTGCAGCGATGTCCCGAAATCAACTGGGACAGCCGCCCCCGGTAAGAACCGCAGCGATGCCCCGTAACCAGGCCCAAAAATGCTATTTCTGTGGCCAGTTAAAACACCCTAGAGCGCACTGCCCGGCTAAGACCGCTACCTGCTCGGGCTGCGGGAAGAAAGGCCATTACGCCAATGCCTGCAGGGGGAAACCAGCGAACGCCAGCAGCGCCGCGTGCGAACCATGGGGGCAGCCATCTTATCCGCCATTTTGTGCACCTCCGGCCGCATGGCCGCCGCCATTTTATTCGCCGCACTCAACCGCCACTTCGTCTCCGGACTCGACCACCGTCTCGTCGGACGACCATACCGACTCACTAAGCCATACACTGGCCTCCGTTACGCTGGATCAAGCCCTCCCTCATCATCTATCCAGCTCCATGATGGATATCACGGTAAATGGCCGCGCCACCACTTGCCTAATCGACAGCGGGAGCACAGAGAGTTTTATTCACCCAGACACGGTACGTAGCCACTCCCTCACGGTCCTGCCGACGCGCCATCGGATTTCTATGGCATCCAAGTCCCATTCAATGGACGTCGGCGGCTACTGTGTGGTGACCCTTTCGGTTGGGGGCACAGAATATAAAAATTTTAAACTTCTAGTCCTGCCCCGTCTCTGCGCTGCCGTGCTGCTAGGGTTGGATTTTCAGTGCCACCTTAAAAGTGTCACATTAGCATACGGTGGACCCCTCCCCCCACTCACAGTCTGCAACCAACACCTTTTAAATCGCCCGCCGCAAACCACCTGCAGCCTTTCCACACTAAAAGTCCCCCCCCCTCCCTTGTTCGCTAACCTCACCCACGACTGTAAACCCATCGCTACCAAGAGCAGGCGGTACAGCGCCGGGGACAGAGCTTTCATTAGCTCTGAGGTGGAGCGGCTCTTGAAGGAGGGCATTATCGAAGGGAGCACTAGCCCCTGGCGAGCCCAGGTTGTAGTCGTTAAAACCACTGATAAACACCGCCTGGTCATTGACTACAGCCAAACCATAAACCGGTACACTCAGCTGGACGTATACCCCCTTCCTCGCATATCTGATATGGTCAACCAGATTGCGCAATACAAAGTATTCTCCACCATTGACCTTAAGTCAGCATACCACCAGCTCCCCATCCGCCATGAGGACCGCCAGTATACTGCCTTCGAGGCGAACGGCCGCCTCTACCACTTCCTTAGGGTTCCCTTCGGCGTCACCAACGGGGTTTCGGTCTTCCAAAGGGAGATGGACCGGATGGTTGACGAGAACGCGCTGCAGGCCACCTTTCCCTATCTGGATAACGTCACCATCTGTGGCCACGACCAGCAGGACCATGACGTTAATCTAGAAAAATTCCTCCGTACGGCCCAACAGCTGAACCTAACGTACAATAAAGAGAAATGTATGTTTCGCACCAAACGCCTCGCCATTCTCGGCTGCGTGGTGGAGAACGGAGTCATCGGGCCCGACCCCGACAGAATGCGCCCCCTAATGGAGCTACCCCTCCCCCACTGCCAAAAAGCACTGAAGAGATGCCTGGGGTTTTTCTCCTACTATGCCCAGTGGGTTCCCCACTATGCAGACAAAGCTAGACCCCTCATCAAATCCACCTCCTTCCCCCTGACACCAGAGGCGTGTGCAGCCTTCACTCTTATCAAGAGCGATATCGCGAAGGCCACAATGCACGCAGTGGATGAGTCGATCCCCTTCCAAGTGGAGAGCGATGCATCCGACTTCGCCCTAGCTGCGACCCTTAACCAGGCGGGCAGACCCGTGGCCTTTTTCTCAAGGACCCTCCAGGGCCCCGAGACCCGACACTCCTCTGTCGAAAAGGAGGCCCAGGCTATTGTGGAAGCGGTGCGTCACTGGAGGCATTACCTGGCCGGAAAACGGTTTACCCTGCTCACTGACCAGCGTTCAGTAGCTTTTATGTTTAATAATAAGCAGAGGGGCAAAATCAAAAACGACAAGATCTTGAGGTGGAGAATCGAACTCTCCACCTACAATTATGATATCTTGTACCGGCCCGGGAAACTAAATGAGCCCCCAGACGCCCTATCACGTGGTGCATGCGCCAACGCGCAGGTTGATAGACTGCAGACCCTCCACAATGACCTCTGCCACCCGGGGGTCACCAGGTTCTTCCATTTCATCAAATCCCGTAACCTGCCCTACTCCATCGAGGAGGTCAGGACCATGACCAGGAACTGCCAAATCTGTGCCGAGTGCAAACCGCACTTTTATAGGCCGGACAGAGCAAGCCTGATCAAGGCCACTCGCCCCTTCGAGCGCCTGAGCGTCGATTTTAAAGGGCCCCTCCCCTCCTCTGACCGCAATGTGTACTTCCTCAACATAATTGATGAGTACTCCCGTTTCCCGTTTGCCATCCCT
This sequence comes from Somniosus microcephalus, assembly GCF_052327205.1. Taxonomy (NCBI): domain Eukaryota; kingdom Metazoa; phylum Chordata; class Chondrichthyes; order Squaliformes; family Somniosidae; genus Somniosus; species Somniosus microcephalus. The sequence continues at coordinate 111,887,876 of NC_141001.1, read as the reverse complement.
TGCCCAGACATGACCAGTACCACGGTCATCAAATGTCTGAATGACCTCTTCGCCTTGTTCGGGTTCCCTAGCTATATACATAGCGACAGGGGCTCATCTTTCATGAGCGACGAACTTCGGCAGTACCTGCTAGCGAGAGGTATTGCTACGAGCAGAACCACCAGCTACAACCCCCGGGGGAACGGCCAGGTGGAAAGAGAGAACGCGACGGTTTGGAAGGCCGTCCTCTTAGCCTTAAAATCTAAGGGCCTTCCGACCTCTCGCTGGCAGGAGGTCCTCCCTGCGGTGCTCCACTCCATCCGGTCACTGCTTTGTACTGCCACTAATGCCACCCCTCATGAGCAAATGTTCGTTTTCCCCAGGAAGTCCACATCGGGAACCTCGCTACCGGCATGGCTGACTTCTCCTGGGCCCATCCTACTGCGGAGGCACGTAAGGACCCATAAAATGGACCCCCTGGTCGAGAGGGTGCACCTCCTACACGCCAACCCCCAGTATGCCTGGGTGACATACCCAGACGGGCGGGAGGACACGGTCTCCATACGAGATCTCGCACCCTCGGGTACCCCTGAACTACCACCGTTATCCCCCACCACCCCTCCCAATCCAACCCCTGTAGACGACATGCCGGAGCCCCAGGACCCTTCGTTGACCACCCAGACACCAGATCCGACGTTGGATGCTGCAACACCGCCGCCGCCACCACGACGATCAGGACGTCAGACAAGGCCTCCTGATAGACTTAACTACACGAACTTGTAGTACCCTTCACCCCGCCGGACTTAATTTTAAACAAGGGGTGAATGTGGTAAACCACTGTTATTGTATATTGTTACCTCTGGGTGGCGCTGTGTACCAAGGCATGCCTCAGCTGACTCCGCCCACATGACCAGGTATAAAGGTGGGGGTTTCGCCGACTCACTTCCTTCTTGGAACCAGCCACCCACGAGAGGCATGCTCTGTTCTCTAGTTAATAAAAGCCTTTTCATCACCTTCCTGATTCATCGTCTTTTATGGAGTAATTGATAAGCGTATCAACTGCCAAGTCTGCGCTGAGTGCAAACCGCACTTTTATAGACCAGACAGGGCTCACCTGATAAAAGCCACTCGCCCCTTCGAGCGCCTGAGCGTTGATTTTAAAGGGCCTCTCCCCTCCTCCGACCGCAATGTGTACTTCCTCAACATTATTGATGAGTACTCCCGTTTCCCGTTCACCATCCCCTGCCCGGACATGACCAGTGCCACGGTCATTAAATGTCTGAACGACCTCTTCACCCTGTTCGGTTTCCCCAGCTATATCCATAGCGACCGGGGCTCATCGTTTATGAGCGACGAACTCCGTCAGTACCTGCTCGCTAGGGGTATTGCCACAAGCAGGACCACCAGTTACAACCCCCGGGGGAACGGACAGGTGGAAAGAGAGAATGCGACAGTTTGGAAGGCCGCCCTGCTAGCCTTAAAGTCTAGGGGCCTTCCGACCTCCCGCTGGCAGGATGTGCTCCCCAATGCGCTCCACTCTATTCGGTCACTGCTCTGCACTGCCACTAATGCCACCCCTCATGAGAAAATGTTTGTCTTCCCAAGGAAGTCTACATCGGGGACATCGCTACCACCATGGCTGACGTCCCCAGGGCCGGTCCTACTGAGAAGACACGTGAGGACCCATAAAATGGACCCCCTGGTCGAGAGGGTCGACCTCCTCCACGCCAACCCCCAGTATGCTTACATTGCGTACCCGGACGGGCGGGAGGACACAGTCTCCATACGAGACCTCGCACCTTCGGGGGCCGCAGTAACCCACTACCCACTACCACCCCCGCCCACGATCCGATATCCAGCCCCAGCAGACGGCAGGCCTGGGCCCCGCGACCCGCTCGACACCTACGAGGACTACACACCAGTGCCCCAGCCTACGCGGGACTCGACGCCGGAAGCTTCACTACCCCTGCCGTCGCCACGTCGATCACAGCGGCAGACAAGACCTCTGGAGAGACTCCAATACACTAACTTTTAATACACTTCACCCCGCCGGACTCAATTTTAAACAAGGGGTGAATGTGGTAAACCACTGTTTGTATTCCACTGTGTACATGCCTGTACATGTCTCGGCTGACTCCTCCCACGAGTCCAGGTATAAAGGTGACTGCTCCACAGTCCCTCTGTATTCTGGACCGGTCGACCACTCGAGGCACACCTTCATTCTCTTGTTAATAAAAGCCTGTTAGTTACTCGCTTAATCTCAGTCTTTTGAGTTATTGATAGCGCATCAATGCCCCATTAGTCTCAAAACCTACACAGGACAGAAGGTGGACATTTTGGGGGTGGCCTAAGTACAAATGGAACACAAAGGAGTCACCAAAGAGCTTACAGTGGTAGTGGTAGCAGGGTCAGGGCCAAACCTGTTAGGGCGAGGGTGGATCAGTGAGTTGAGTGTGGACTGGCAGGCAATGAATAAAATGGAGGACAGTGCAGAGGCACTGCAAGAAGTGCTGATGAAGCATGAGTTAGTGTTCAAGGACGAACTGGGCACCTTAAGGGGAGCCACAGCCAAGATTCATGTAGCCAGTGATGCCACGCCTCGTTTCTTTAAACCAAGGTCGGTACCTTTTGCAATGAAAACCAAGGTTGAGGCAGAACTAGATCGCCTGCTAAAGGACAAAGTAATAGAACTAGTGAAATTTTCAGACTGGGCGGCACCAATAGTCCCGGTATTGAAGCCCGACGGTAACGTAAGGGTGTGTGGTGACTATAAGTTAACAGTGAACAGAGTATCATCACTGGAACAGTACCCCATTCCGAGAATGGAGGACATGTTAACATCGCTCGCTGGGGGAGAAAGATTCAGCAAACTGGACATGAGTCATGCGTATCAGCAGATATTGCTAGATGAAGAATCAAAAAAGTTTGTCACGGTGAACACGCACAAGGGGCTGTTCACGTATGCCAGGTTACCATTTGGTGTCAGTTCTAGCCCAGTAATATTCCAACGGACTATGGAGGGCATTCTGCAGGGCATTCCAAAGGTGGCCGTGTACTTAGATGATATTCTGCTAACAGGAAGTGACGGTCAGGATCACGTAAAAACACTGGACAAAGTGCTACAGCGGCTGGAAGAGGCGGGGCTACGCCTGAAACGGAGTAAGTGTAGTTTCATGGAGAAGGAAGTTACATTCCTGGGACATCGGGTGGATGCCACAGGCCTCCATCCATTACCAGGGAAAGTGCGGGCAGTGCAGGATGCACCTGCGCCCACCTCAGTGACTGAACTGAAAGCCTATCTAGGGCTCCTGAATTATTATAACCGGTTTCTTCCAAACTTATCGATGCTGCTGGCACCCCTGCACAAACTGCTGAGAAAGGAGGAGCCATGGCATTGGGGGCCAGAGCAAGCGAAAGCGTTTCAGCAGTCAAAGGAGCTACTTCAGTCCAGCAGGGTGTTAGTGCATTATGACAAGAAGAAGGAGCTGATAATGTCCTGCGACGCATCACCCTGTGGAGTGGGGGCAGTGTTGGCCCACCGCATGCCAGATGGAGCGGAAAGGCCCATCGGGTTTGTTTCACGCACGCTCACAGCTGCAGAAAATAACTATTCACAGCTTGATAAAGAGGGGTTAGCCATTATATTTGGAGTAAAGAAATTCCATAAAGTTTGTAATCAGTACTGACCACAAGCCTCTTATTAGCTTACTGAATGAGATGAAAGCGGTGCCTCAAATGGCATCACAGAGAATAATGAGATGGGCAGTAATACTAAGAGCCTATGAATATGTGATCACGTACAGAGCCAGCAAGGAAAACGGGAACGCTGATGCTCTCAGCCGCCTGCCCCTCTCAAAATCTCCTCACAGTACTTCCCCTGAGGAACACGTCCTGATGCTGGATCAGGAGATCAGTCCCCTGATGACTTCAGTGCAAATCCAGGGCTGGACAGCCAAGGACCCCGTTCTGTCAAGGGTCCGTGAGTATGTATTGAAAGGCTGGCCAGATCACCGTGAGGGACCGGAGTTCGCGCCGTACAGACAGAGACAGCACGAGCTCAGTGTCCAAGATGGATGTGTGCTATGGGGAGCACGCATCATAGTCCCAGAATGGGGATGCTCTACTTTGATGGAACAGTTGCATCAATTGCACCCAGGAATGACTAGAATGAAAGGACTGGCTAGGAGCTACCTGTGGTGGCCTAACTTGGATGCTGAAATTGAGTCAAAGGTAAAGTCATGCACTATATGTCAGGAACAGAGGAAAGCACCTGCCGGGGCACCACTCCATCCCTGGGAGTGGCCCAGCAAACCCTGGAGGAGAATTCACATAGACTATGCGGGACCTTTTATGGGCAAAATGTTTTTGGTGCTGGTAGACGCTCACTCAAAGTGGATCAACGTTTATCCAGTGAGCTCTGCAATGACTGATGCCACACTGGATTTTCTCAGGAACAGCTTCAGCACGCATGGTATTCCAGAAATGATTGTATCCAACAATGCACAGTGTTTTGTTAGTGAAGGGAGCAAAGAATTCATGGTAAGGAATGGAATCACACATGTCACCTCGGCTCCATATCACCCAGCCTCAAATGGGTTAGCCGAGTGAGCTGTGCAGACTTTTAAGGAGCTCATGAGGAAGAGCTCAGGTGACACCCTGGAGACCAAGCTCAATAGAGCCTTGTTTAGTTATCGTATAACACCCCAAGCTACCACAGGGCTTTCTCCGGCTGAGTTGATGATGGGGAGAAAGTTGCGGTGCACGTTAGACCTGATACACCCAGATCTCAAAAGCAAGGTTGAGACAAAACAAACAAACCAAAAAGCGTACCATGACAAACATACTAAAGCTTGCCATTTCACCATAGGGGACTCTGTGTACACCCGGAACTTCGGCTATGGACCTAAATGGATACCAGGACTAATCCAGGACATTACAGGACCTGTGTCGTACTCCGTGTTACTAGGGGATGGTCGAGGGGTTTGTCGGCATGTGGATCAGCTTTTCAGCCGGCAGCAGGGGGAACTGCCTCAGATGGAACAAAGGGCAGTAGAGGAGGCTGTTCCAGGACCCAGCACGGCTTATAAGGTGCCAGTGGACACTGGTACTGCCAGGCCACAACGGGACAGAGTAAAACCAACATCAGAGACTACTCCAATCTCAAGTGCGAGTGAATCTGAGAATCCACCACAAGTGGAATGAAGACGTTCACAAAGGATTCGCAAGCAACCAGAAAGACTTATACAAACCTGTTAAATTAGTATGGGGTTAACCATGGTTAGAGCATACTGGTTAATTAAAACGTAGTACCTGGTAAGGGTTATTGTTTAAGAATTGCATACGGCAATCTTAAGGGGGGAGGAGTGTAGTAACCTGGGAGGTTATGAGTAACCTGATCCACCAGGTGGTGCTGTGGCAATTGGTCTCCTGAGTTAAGTCTGGTCTGTACTGGTTGTACTCTTTGTTTTTGCTGCCTCATGGCAGAAGCTTTTATGTGCAAGTGTTGATTAAACCATGTTACAGAGTTAACCTGTGTCCGTCTCCATCTATGGCCACCTCAAGATACCACACACTAACTGTACATTAAGTGAGTGGTATCCTTTGCAGTTACGGACTACCTCAGTATTGTTATGAGATGCCCACAAAGCCACGTGGGTGCAGTCAATGCTGCCCTGCACCATGGGGAAGCCCGCTATCCTGACAAAGCCACATGCATTCTCATCCTGCTTCTCTCTGGCCATGGGGAAGGCAATGTAGTCCCTCCTCCTTCTGTAGAGAGCCTCTGTGACCTCCCGGATGCAGCAATGGCAGCGGACTGCGAAATGTTAGATATGTCTCCTGCTGCAGACTGGAAGGATCCGCTGGCGTAGAAATTGAGGGCAACGGTGACCTTGACTGCCACTGAGAGAGCCATGGTGGTCCTGATCTGAGGCTCGAGGTCTGGCTGCAGGAGGTGGCAGAGCTCTGTGATCACCTCCTTGTTGAGGCGGAGCCTTCTAAGACACTGCTCCTCAGTTAAATTTATGTGGAAGATGTGGTGTATGTAACCTGTTCCACCTTAAGAGAACTTAAGCCTGTTCCACCTTAAGAGATGTACCACTTTCTCTGGCTGCTGTATACGTAATACCGGTGGTGACCACACCGGTATATAAGCACTGTGTAGTAATCTTGTATTCAGTATAGTCCCGACCTCCAACCAGTAAAGACCTGTTGAATTTACTCTTGTAGTCTGTGTAGTAATTATCACTATAACACACAGACTTAACAGTGGCGACGAGTCCGATTCTTACCCTGCGGCAGTTATTTCCACGGCGGCTTCGTCCACAGACAGGACGTCGAAGAGAGGTTTCCACCCTCATCACCCTACTGGAAGACACGTCGAGCGGCAGGCATCGAGAAACCGGAGTGCAGAAGACATCCTGACCTCGAAGCCTCCATCAGCGACTGTCAGCTTCTTCTTTCTACCTCGGTAGTGGGTAAGCCGGGCAGCGACGCGACAGAAAGTCAACCGCGTTGGCTGTACAGACAGGGCTGGGAAGACGGAGGAATAAGGGCGGTGAGATCGATCGCGACCGGAGATAAGGGCCGGGTCGCTTTCGAGCGAGAGGCGCAGCGCGGGGACATCGATCGCGACCGGAGATAAGGGCCGCATTCGGGCTAAAAGGCGCAGTTTCTGGGGAAACTGAAGGCGCGAGAGCCGCGGTGAAGCGGAGACAGCGTCGGGGGACGGTTGAAGACCGCCAAGCGTGGGAAAACCGCCATTTTGTGGGCGGAGGACGACGACAAGAGCGGGAAGCCGCCATCTTGGATAACATAAAAATACAATAAATTGCAATGATGCCTAAACATGGGAACATTAATACCTTTGATAGTGACATCGAAGATTGGGCCATGTATGTAGAACGCATACAAAATTATTGTAAGGCAAATAAAATTCCTGATGCAGATAAAGCACTAACATTATTAAATTTAATGGGTGCGAAGACATACGGGCAATTGAAACACCTGTTATCACCAGATGAACCGGCGGATAAGACGTTCGAGGAGATTGTTACTGTACTGAAAAATCATCTAAACCCCACGCCGCTGATGCTAGCGGAACGATTTAAATTTTACGACAGAAGGCAGCTGCAGAATGAAAGCAATGCTGAATATTTGATGGAATTACGTAAGCTAGCAAAATATTGTCAGTTCGGAACGGGACTGACAGAGGCACTATGAGATAAATTTGTGTGTGGTTTATTTAAACAGGATACACAAAAGCGACTGCTCGAGGAGAATGAGCTGACGCTTGAGAAGGCGGTCACTATGGCAGCAGCACACGAAGCCGCAGCGAGAGGCACGGCAGTAATGCAGCTACGGTCACCGGAACTCGGTACAAACAAATTGGGTTTGAGTTCTGTCAAATGTTATCGTTGTGGAAAGACAACGCACGATCAGAACCAGTGTTGGTTTAAAAACCAAGAATGCAGAATGTGTGGCAGGCTTGGCCACATAGCTAAAGTATGCCGGTCAGGAAAGAAGACCAGCAACAAAAAGTCACCGCAAGGAAAATACGCAAAGGTACACAAGGTGACAAAGAACAGTTTGACCGAACAGAAGTCAGATTCAGACGCTAGCAGTAATGAACTGGATAGCTTAAGAGTACACAACGTTGGTAAGGATGCAGATCTCCAGACAATTTGGGTCACTCTTCAGATAGCAGGAGTCCAAGTAAAAATGGAATTGGACACTGGATCGGCATTGACGGTCATGAATAAGAAAGATTACAGAAGGTTATTCCAACATATTCCCCTACAGGATACGGAGATTATATTGAAAACATACACGGGGCAAAGAGTGTACCCCATCGGAAAAATAGAGGTAGAAGTGGTCCACAAGGGCGAAGAAAGCCAAGTAATGGACTTATATGTGCTACCTGAAGGAGGTCCACCACTACTAGGACGGGAGTGGATTAGGAAAATGAATATGGACTGGCACTCCTTGAAGGCACTAACGGTAGATTCCGGGGAAACAGATGTCAAACCTAAACGATTGTCCAGAATATTGGATGATGCTAAAGAGGTGCTCCAGCAGGGACTGGGAACACTGAGAGGAATTACAGCAAACATCAAGATTGATGAACATGCACAACCAAAATTTTTAAAGTCAGACTGGTACCCTATGCAATACGACCTACTGTTGAAGCGGAACTGGAAGCACTAGAACGTTCAGGTGTACTGTCTAAGGTAGATTGGAGTGAGTGGGCTACGCCCATTGTTCCCGTTATGAAACGTCCTGCGAGCAACAAGCCAGGAGATCCAGGGAAGGTTCGCATCTGTGGAGATTTCAAAATCACCGTTAATCCGGTGCTTCACACGGTGCAGTATCCGCTTCCACGGATTGAGGATATTTTCGCTTCATTGTCTGGCGGGAAACACTTCACCAAGATAGACCTGGCGCAGGCGTACTTGCAGATGGAGGTTGAGGAAGAGTCACGCCAATACCTCACAATCAACACACATCGAGGGTTGTACCGGTACAATAGGCTGGTTTTTGGAGTGGCATCGGCTCCAGCAATTTGGCAGAGGGCCATGGAGCAGGTATTATAGGGAATTCCAGGCACACAATGTTACCTGGACGATATTCTGATCACAGGTGATGGTGATGAACAACATCTCGCAAACTTGGAACTGGTGCTCAACAGACTGAAAGAGTATGGACTTAGAGTAAATCGGCAGAAATGTGAGTTCTTCCAGAAGCGGATCTCGTACTGTGGCCATGTCATTGACCGGGAGGGGCTTCATAAGTCTCCTGACAAGATTGAGGCAGTTGTAAAGGCTCCCGCTCCGGAGAATGTCTCTCAGTTGAGGTCGTTTCTAGGATTAATTAACTATTACCATAAATTTCTGCCAAATCTATCCACGGTACTGCACCCGTTAAACGCTCTTTTACAGAAAGGGGTACCATGGGAATGGGGCGAAAACTGTAAGAAGGCATTTCGCAAAAGCAAAGAATTGATCACCTCAGAGGAAGTGTTGGCTCACTTCAACCCGACACTGCCTATTTGGTTGGCTTGTGATGCTTCTCCATATGGTATTGGGGCAGTACTCTCACATAAATTGCCAAATGGCACGGAAAGGCCAGTCGCGTTTGCATCCAGATCATTGACCTCCGCTGAGCGCAACTATGCGCAGATCGATAGGGAGGCTCTTAGCCTTGTATGGGGAGTGAAGAAGTTTAATCATTACCTGCAGGGCCAAAATTTAACACTTCTGACAGACCATCAACCGTTGGTATCCATTTTTAACCCTAAGAAGGGTGCTTCGGTGATGACAGCGCAGCGTCTCCAGAGATGGTCTCTTTTCCTAGGGGCACATCAATATCAAATAGAATTCAAAGGTACGAAACAGCATGGCAATGCTGATGGGCTGTCGCGCCTGCCACTACCTGAAGAAGAAGACACGACGAAAGTTGACCCTGTTGAGTTATTTCATTCGACCATCATCGAGTGTTTACCAGTCACCAATGCAAGCATTGAAAGAGAAACCAGGAACGACCCGACACTGTCCAGAGTCTACGAGGTGACAGTGAAAGGATGGCCAACACGGGGTGGTCCTCTGTTACCGGCATTTTCGGCAAGGCGAGACCAGCTGTCCGTCTGCCATGGTACCTTGATGTACGGGACAAGAGTGATTATTCCTCCCAAGTTAAGGGAAAGAGTTTTAAACGAACTGCATGAAGGTCATCTGGGGGGAGTTAAAATGAAAAGTCTTGCTAGGGCTTATGTATGGTGGCCGGGTATTGACCAACAGATTGAGGAGTTAACGAAAAGCTGCGCTGGGTGCCAAAAAGTGCAAAATGCACCTCCGATAGCACCGCTACACCCATGGGAATGGCCTTCAGCCCCATGGCAACGCGTACACATTGACTTTGCTGGTCCATTCATGGACTCCATGTTCCTAATCGCGGTGGACGCACATTCCAAATGGCCAGAAGTCATCAAGATGAATACCACTACTTCAGAAAAGACAATTGCGGTGTTAAGAACAATATTTGCAAGGAACGGATTGCCAGAACAGATCTGTTCGGACAACGGACCACAGTTTGTATCGGAAGAATTCCGACAATTCTTAAAGAAGAATGGAGTAAAACATTATACCTCTGCCCCATATCATCCGGCGACAAACGGGTTGGCTGAAAGATTTGTCCAGACATTCAAAAAGGCAATTAAGGCCATGAACGATGATCAGATTCCGCTGCAACACAAGGTCGACAAGTTCCTGATGTCATATCGAAACGCCGATCATGCAGTGACTAACCAAAGTCCTGCCATGATGTTTTATAACAGGAGGTTGCGGTCCAAGTTGGACTTGTTAAAACCAAATGTGCGGAGGGAAGTGGAAAACAAACAGTTTCGGCATATTAACAACAAGACCACTCGAACTTTCGACGTAGGACAACCAGTGTTGACAAGGGGCTATGGAAACGAAAAATGGCAGTCCGGAACAATTCGGGCCAGACAAGGACCTCTGATGTACACAGTAGATATTGGTCATAATGTGATAAGGCGTCATGCGGATCAACTGGTAGAGTCGAGAGCAAGGGTCGAACCCATGGTTGTGACAGAGACAACTGTGGAAGACGTTAATGAACCTGAAGCATCTACCTCAGCAGGGAATGTACTTGATGATGATGACACCCAATACATTGGAAACCAAATAGAGGAGGCACCTCAACAACAAGAATCAGAGACTACTGAGAGGCGTTATCCAAGCCGCATCAGAAAGCCTCCTGAGAGGCTGAACCTTTGAACTGTTATACCTGAAGTTATATATGTATATATGTTATTATGTTATGTTGGGGATATGACTGTTAAGCTAAAAAGGGAGGATTGTGGTGTATGTAACCTGTTCCACCTTAAGAGAACTTAAGCCTGTTCCACCTTAAGAGATGTACTACTTTCTCTGGCTGCTGTATACGTAATACCGGTAGTGGCCACACCAGTATTTTAGCACTGTGTAGTAATCTTGTATTCAGTATAGTCCCGACCTCCAACCAGTAAAGACCTGTTGAATTTACTCTTGTAGTCTGTGTAGTAATTATCACTATAACACACAGACTTAACAGAAGAAGTGCTCCCGGAATACCCTTTTTTAATTTTTAGCAGCCAGAACACTCCTGAAAGTAATAACCGTTTACCTCAGTGAAAACGGCTGTTTCCCATGTCAAACTGAGAAGGCAGCACTAAAAACTAAAATCAAAGCGGATGTTGATGCCTTTAAATACCGCTCCTACAGTGGCCGTCCCACTGCATCACACCTCTTCTTCCTGCCATTGTTCACTCCAGGTGCTAAGGCAGGGGGGCGGCAGTCAATTTTGCATCTGGGCCATTAACGGGGCGTTCCACATGCGTTGACGTCATGATCTGACAGCCGCTAAAGGTGTAGGCACTAGATGTTATCAGCAGCGCTAAATCCTGGGTGAATGTCGCCGCGCTCCACTGCAAACCCATTAGCGCCCCCCCCCCCCACCCTCAGGTGCTAAGGGGAGGCACTAACATGCTGAATTTCGCCCCCTAAAAGTCTCAAAATTCGGGCCTACCTTTATCTCACTCCTTGATTTTGCTGTTCTTTTGGAATTCGCCAGATTTGTAATTGTCTACTCCGGTGCCTCCTCGCAGGTCCGCGCTATTCTCGGCCTCCCACTGTATTTATGCCTCCTCTGGTGCTGCTGCCAACTCCTCGCAGGTCCACAGGGTTTCCCGAATGTCCTGCAGAATTTAACTGCAGGATCCCTTTAAGTGGGGCTCCTGCCCACAGGCAGCCTGATTGACAGGCTGGAGGCCTTTTGGGCAGGAAGCCTGCTTCACAAGGCCGACGCCTAAGAGAGCAGGTAGGTGTATTGGGGGAATGAGAGAGATCGTGGGGGTGGATAGCTCCCGACAGCTGGGGTGGGGGGTTCGATGGTGGTCTGGGGGCTCCCGATTGCAGGGGTGGGGGGCTCCAATAGTGGTTTGGGGTCCGATGGTGTTTGGGGGGAGGGCAAATGGTGGTCGGGGGTTCCAATGGTGGGGAGGAGGAAGCAGACAGATCGTGGTGATGGGGGTTTACTGGGTAGCTTCTTGGGCCGGAAGGAAACACTCCTGCTCCTCCTGGCCCACAGGCAGTCCTGTAAAGGCACTTACCTCATGGATTCAGCCCTTCTCGCCTGCTTTCAGCTGCCAAGTTTCCCAAGGCCCGGGAAACCTAGCTGCCCGAGGTTAAAAATAGAACAACTGTTAAAATGAGCAGTTGGGCAGGCGGAGCACACCCCCAGCACGCCTGCTGTAACTATCGTGTTGTCCGAGCCATTGTAACACCCGGGCCTCAGTTGCATGCAAGCCGACGAGCTTTGCATACTGAACCGGTGCGCCGAGGCACCTGACTGGTTGGGGACAGAGGGAAATCGATTGAATCCTGGTCCAGATTCATTAGCAATCCATCAGTGAGCTGCTTGCGGTTTTGGAGCAGCTCGCCGGATGCAGGGGACAGGAGGTCCGGCAGCTCCACCGTGGAGCTCAACTGATGCAGATAAGTTAAATGGAGGGATGGGGAGAGGAGGCGATCCCAGGGGAGGGCCACAGAGGGTCAGGCGTAAGAGGAGGTTGATTTTTGTGAGCAAAGGGGCATTAATGCTTCTTTCAGCCCCACAGTTTTTTTTAAGTAGTCTGCAGTGGTCATTTTAACAGCTGCTGGTCAGGCTGCTCTGTGTCAAGTAACAATGGGTAGAGGGTTTTTCCAGTGAGCACCTGGGCCAACCGTTTCAAGGCCCCCACCAAAATGTCCGAATATCAGTGGGAGCAGGGCGGCAAGCACTGTGCTACCATTTTCATGCTGCTACCGCCCTGTTCTGCCCAATGGTGGTGGTGGGTTGTGGGCAGGGGGAGGGGGCGGGTGTTGGGGGCGAGTATGTAAATTGGACTTGTGTAGTGTAAATTGAGTTAAGGCCCAAAACTGACTCCCAAGGGAAGCAGAGTGAGACTTCTTCCTCCATGGAATTACACTGCCCTTCATTCCATTTGGATTCACAATAAATGCAGTGTCGATGTGACTTCACACCAATGCTACAGTTGTAGTATGAACACAACCTCAGATTTCTGGCCCTGTGTATCTTTCACTATATCATGCTATCTGACTAGCCCCCAGTAAGAGGAGCCAAATTAGGTCAGATACCCCTATTTTGCTGGTTAAATATTGCTAACTCAAAATTGGCGACCTGCTGGCACTTCACAACTTTCTACTGAAATCCCATTGCCTGCAAACATTTGGGGGGAAACATTCGGTTGCTCCTCGCCTCCCGTCAGTGCCCCGAGAGTGGTGCTACTGGGGCGCAAAACAACTAGAGCCGTGGCGTGGCATCGCTATTACCTCCTGCGAAATTCAGCGGAAGGTTAGCGGCGGCGGTAGCCGTTAGCGCCCCGTGCCACTGCACCTCCGGCGATGATGTCATCACCATGCGCAGCGCCCCGCTTGCACCCTGGCCGCACACTTGGCTCGCGCCCCCTGACTTACCACCGGACGCTATGTCTGACAGGATTGGGGGGCGTTTTTGCAGCCAGGGCAGCGATAATTAAAGGACAGGTGCTGGGCAGCAATTTTTTTCTGGGCCGCCTGCCAGCACCTGCCCCTTCTGGCCTCCTCCTACAGGGTGCTGGCCGCGATCCATTAGCCCAGCTCTCCTCTTGAGTGCCGGGCTCTTTTGCCTTTAATCAGGGGAGGGAGGCCTGCAGTACCGCGGCGCTATATGGCACTGCTGCACGTAGCGCCGCGATATTCAATGGCAGCGCCTCAAGAGGGAGGGGGAGCACTCACAGTAGCGCCCCGCCTCCTGCTTGGGATGCTACCATTGAATTTTGGGAATTTCGGCACCTCCCTCAAGAGGTTAGATAAGTTGGGGTTGGCTCACAATGTTCTCAATTGTACAGACTCTGTGGAGGGAATGGCCTTGAAGTGCTAAATGGCCTTTTCTCATTCCTTATGGCCTGGCAAGTCTTGTTTTGTTACAGAGCTCCTTAACTCATTTGTCATTTTCCGTAGATTCACATTAATATTTGCAGACATTCTTTGGCCCACACCAACATAATCAAGGGAGTCAAAATCAACTTAGGTCCCAGGCTGTCTGAGAGGATCTAGATGAAACACCAAGCTCTTGCACAGTGCATATCTCCCACTGCGCTAGAGTGTATGATGCATGTCATCAAATATGGCCGGTCTTAATCGTAACAGGACCTAAGCATGTTACTGGACTGCGTTGCGGGGCCTTGAGGCAGATCTGGTAGAAAATAACCCACAGTTGCTGGGTCTAGGGATATGATTCACTTTGTTTTCACTAGTAGATGTTATAAGGGCAGGGTGCATACTACCATTACAATTAGCTTCAACTAGCAGTAGCACTTTGGGACTGAAAGAACTTTATCTTCAATTAGTTTTTCATATTGAAAGGCCTGTATTACCTACATAAATTACCTACCACAGAACTATTACTTACCTGGTTGCTGTCAAGTTGGATGATCACTAAAGCACAAGGGGAAGAGGATGATTATATCAAAATATAATTGGCATAAAGAGCAAGTAGGAAGCTTTCGGCAAATTAGAGCCCAATTATGGGCATTATAGTCATGAAAAAGAATGTAACCATTAACTCAAAAATATCAGTATAAAATGCCATTGAAGGCCATTATAGGAAAATTGATTCAGAAAATGGCAGTAAACAATTCCCATCAAAGTAACTATATATTTCCTTGGTGCGGGGCAATATGTTCCAGCAAAGGGTTTTGAAAAGCAGCAGGTTGCATTTTTACACAAGTGCTTTAATGAGACTTAATCACCTTTCAGTCTTTCAGAATCGTTCTGTGTTTTTCTGTAATCTTCCCAAGGAACTCTAAGCCCTTCTGCACAGAACCTGATGTATTTTACTCCATTTACAGTAGTAGATGCATACCATAAAGAAACTTGCACCTCCTAGAATTTGCTTTGATCCTCACAGTGCAGATGAAAGGTGTCCAAACTACAGACATTGAGTCACATACAGCCCCTGGAGTCCTGGCAAGCCCAGGAAGCTCACTTCTATTTGCTCGTATATTTCCTACGTGCTGTTTGAATCTTGTGAGCTTTTTAGAGGCCTATTCTCAGCACTGTTGCATCTATGATGGATAGATCCTAAATCAAATCTGTTAGTATTAGCAGTCTGAGATTAAAGCACATTAATGGGAATGTCGATTTAAATTTACACATTGCCCATGAGGCTCTGTGTTATGAACTTAAGCAGCCCACAAAGACAAAAACTTTGGACACTTCTGGTCTAAATGATCCTGAGTGGCACATCAAGATCCCATACTGGCATGAAAGTGCACATCTCTGAGGGTAGACGTTGGGAGGCACTGTATTATAAAACCAGGGTTGAAGTTAATCCTCTGTCTTGCTTTAGTTTAGTAGCTTGAGACCATGAGACAATCCATAATATATTAAAAATTCTGCATCCAGACATACTTCTGTTGGTAGGTTTTTGTCATGCTTATGTGTCAATTTTTTCCATTCTAAACTCCTATGTCACATTTATAATGGAAACTGCCTATGTAAACTTGGCATACTGTAATCAAAGCCTCCCACCAGCAAAGCCTCCCACCACCAGCTTAGTTTTGTGTCTCCCAGCTCCTCAGGTTGTACTGCAGACAAACTCATGAGGAAAAACCTTTTTATGTAACGAGTGGTTAGGATTTGGAATGCAGTGCCTGATAGGATGGTGGATACAGATTCAATAGTAGCCTTCAAAAGGGAACTGGATAAATACTTGAAGGAGAAAAAATTGCATGGATATGGGAAAGAGCGGGGGAGTGGGACTAACTAGGTTGCTCTTTGAAAGAGCCAGCGCAGACTCAATGGGCCGAATGGCCTCCTTCTGTGCTGTAGTATTCTATGATTCCTCTGCTCCAACTAACTTCTACTTCTCTGTTGTCCAAATTGCTGTAAGCTTTGTTACTGAACTATAAATATTCATATAAAATCAAACCCTCATAACAGAAATGTTCAGAATGTGTGACTTTAAATTGGGGACTGGATTGTGTTTGTGTGCCCTGATCCAATTATACCCCTACCCTCTAACCCTGCTTCACTTGTTCTGCACTCCCCATGTGCAATGCAATAGGAGATTAATTACTGTTTTTATATATACTGTAATCGGTATTTTCTCTGCACAACACATGTCTACCTTTTAATAGCCATGCGGCTAAGATAGCTGATACTCCAAGGATTCCCCACAACCTTTCTTGTGCCATTCCTAGCATAGCCAGAAATTTATGTACCCTTTTTTATGAGTAAATGATAAGTTATTCAGAATGAAAGAAATTGTCACAATTTGACGCTGCTAGAGATTCGGTGGTTGTAGGACATCTTTGAACTTAGTGTCCAATTGGCAATCAGCGTCATGACCTTTGCTGCAGCAGAGGAGAAGCCCCTAATGAGCACGTGTGTTGCAAATGGGGTCAGTACTTTTGACTCAGAGCATGGCTGCTCTCTCTACAGTGGCAATAGGAAGTGTCAGTGCCACCCAAAGTCCTATGATCTTCAACTTACCAGTAACAGAAAATGCAAGCTACTGAAAGGCTTTCTGATTATCCTCTTGTCCGATGACACTACTAAAGCCCAGGGAATCACATAGGCCCATTGAAAAGGTAAGACTTAAAATTAACACTTCACTAAGGTCACTATATAGAGCAACAGAACCATAACCTGTTTTGATCAGTACACAGATAAAATGTCTTGCCAATAGCCAAAGAAAATGGGAGTTCCTCTGCTCTGCCTAAAGCGAACAGAAAACTCAATGCCAACAGTGGTTGGAGAATGCAGAAAATCACAAATGTTCCCATATTTAGGACTAACAGCGGGTGAAAGATTACAACATCTCCTACGTAACTATCACTCGCTTCTACTAACAAACAGCAGCCGAGATCTCAGGTTAGATACAGGTTGCTGTACTCTTATGATGCCTGCTGATTCTGTTATCAGCCCAAGAACAGTGTAAACAGAAAATCTCTGGAAAATGACAAATCCAATTTGAATAAAAACGATTTGAATTGAATTCACTGGCCTGTGTTGTGACCCGAGGAAAGGACATAACTACAGTATCTCAGTTCACATGATATTCCTTTCCCGGCACAAATACATGGGGTCCACTTTCTGGCCAGCAATGTTCTCAAGCAAACATTTAATGCACTTGTACTAAATCCGCCTGCACTAAAAAGTGCTCAGATGGACTTAATACAAGCCTATTAAGCTCTCGCTTAGGAACAGGGCTGCTCAGAAAATAAACCTATTAAATTATAGCTGTTTATAGCATAGCCAGAGGCCACTGAGCCTACTGGGTCTGTGTCAATTCTTCGCTAGAGCAATCTAAAACTGATTCCCCTGCCATGCTCTCTCCCCATCGCCTCTGAGTCAGAAGGTTGTGCGTTCAAGTCCCACTCCAGAGACTTGAGCACAAATAGCTAGGCTGACACTCCAGTGCAGTACTGAGGGAGGGCTGCACCGAGAGAGGTGCCGTCTCTCAGATGAGATGTTAAACCGAGGCCCCGTCTGCTCTTTCAGGTGGACGTAAGAGATCCCATGGCACTATTTCAAAGAAGAGCAGGGGAGTTATCCCCGGTGTCCTGGCCAATATTTATCCCTCAATCAACATAACAAAACAGATTTTCTGATCAGTATCACATTGCTGTTTGTGGGAGCTTGCTGTGCTCAAATTGACTGCCGCGTTTCCTACACTACACCAGTGACTACATTTCAAAAAGTACTTCATTGGCTGCAAAGCATTTTGGGATGTCCGACGGTCGTGTAAGGTGCTATATAAATGCAAGTCTTTCTTTTCTCCCTGTACCATCCTCTGCTTCAAATATTTATCCAATTTTCCCTGATAAGATGCAATGGGCTCAATCATTCTCTGTTGCAAAGGATTGCATGCTCCAACCACCCTCATTATCACATTGCTGCTTGTGGGAGCTTGCTGAGCACAGATTGGCTGCCACGTTTCCTACAACAGTGACCACACTTCAAAGGTACTTCATTGGCTGTAAAGCGCTTTGGGACGTCTGGAGGTTGTGAAAGGCGCTATATAAATGCAAGTCTTTTTTTTCTTTCAAGACAAAGTGTCATACAAGAGATCTTAGTGTCAATACAGAAGGAAGCCATGATGTTTGCTGCACTACTGTTTGCATCTACTGTTACTTACGTATTATTCTTGACTTATTCTTGACTTCTGTAGTTTTAATAAAAAAACACATCTAGAAATGTTTACCAAAAGCTTGCACATGCCTAGAAAATTCTGCTGGCCGTATCAGCAAACTAATGCTCAATACCACACGTTTGACACTCTTTGTCTTGTATTTTAGTGGAGGTGTTAATGCCTGTGTTAAAGTAGTGGATAATATATAAACACATTAAGCACTTCCCCGCTAAGTTTGCCAACAGTAATTTCTAAGATATGTGATCCTCCAGATCAAGCTTGCTGCTGCTTCCAAAATGGTCATGTGGAAGCAGCTTTTTTTTAAATCCGTCCGTTATTCCAATAATGTTCCTTTAAAATTTAGAAGTGGAAATATCCGTGTGTGTGTGTGTGTGTGTGTGTGTGTATATATGCCGGTTATCCAAGTTCAGCTACTGGTGTGGAGCCTCTCCGACCGGCCGCACATAATGGGGACTTTTGGCCTGTGCAACCCACCATTTCCCTTCCATTGATTTTAATGGACAGAAAATGGAGGCAGCGTGCCACAATTTCCTCATACATGCTCCCGGTGTGACCCGGGAGTGCTGAACCTCCCCTTAAACGCTCTTTCCAAGTTGTTTGTCACAGCGTAGTTAGTCTATATTGCTCTATTCAGCACATGCAAGGTGGCAAAATAATTAATTTCTGATATTATTTAGGGCTTTGTGACAAACCTAGAGGCAATAGTTCACACCTAGGATTGCTGAAGAGTCTGAAATGAACCAAGTCCTACGCCATGTTCATTACTGAGCTTCATACATTGCTCATACTCTGCAATTAAACGTAGGAACAAGAGCAGGCCATTTGGCCCATTGAGCATGCTCTACCATTTTGCTAGAATTGGTAGCTCGATCTTTTTAATCCCAATTTCTCTGCCCTTTCTCCATATCCCTTCAAAAGCTCACTTCCCGAGTAAGTAAGCACCTCAATAGATTCTCCATCTATAGCCTGCTGGTGCAATGTGGTCCACATTCTCACAATTCTCGAACACTGATATTAGCCTGACCCCACCCCCCACTCCTCCCGGAATATCACACTTTAGGCACATCCCGGAAAATTGCTGTGCACACTCATACAGTGACAATTTTAACCCATATGCGGATATTTCAGTAAGTAGCAGGTCCCACTCACTCCTACCTAAGAACATAAGAAATAGGAGCAGGAGTAGGCCAATCGGCCCCTCGAGCCTGCTCCACCATTCAATAAGATCATGGCTGATCTGATCCTAACCTCAAATCTTCTATCACTCTGCATCCACCCGAACCCATGTGATCTCCTGGGAGAGGCGAAAAACCAGATAAAGACCCAATGGCCAATTTGGGAGAAAAAAATCTGGGAAATTCCTCTCCGACCCATCTACACAATCGAAATTCTTCCAGGAGATCACTCTGTCCCTATATTTTCTACAGTACTTACCTTCTGTAAAGGCGATCTCCACCCCAGCCAGGAACAGGAATAAAACCATCTCCTGAAATCTAACACAGAATTAGAACACAGTAGGAGCAGAACCAGGCTACACGGCCCCTGAGCCCACTCCACTACCCACAGGGCCATGACCATTCCGAACCTAGACTCATGTCCAATTTCCTGCCCGCTCCCCGTAACCCTTAATTCCCTTTACTTCTAGGAAACTATCTATTTCTGTTTTAAATTTATTTAATGATGTAGCTTCCACAGCTTTCTGGGGCAGCAAATTCCACAAACCTACCACCCTCTGAGTGAAGAAGTTTCTCCTCATCTCAGTTTTGAAAGAGCAGCCCCTTATTTTAAGATTATGCCCCCTAGTTCTAGTTTCACCCATCATTGGGAACATCCTCACCGCATCCACCCGATCAAGCCCCTTCACAATCTTATATGTTTCAATAAGATCGCCTCTCATTCTTCTGAACTCCAATGAGTAGAGTCCCAATCTACTCAACCTCTCCTCATATGACCACCCCCTCATCCCCGGGATTAACCAAGTGAACCTTCTTTGTACTGACTCGAGAGCAAGTATGTCTTTTCTTAAGTATGGACACCAAAACTGTATGCAGTATTCTAGGTGCGGTCTCACCAATACCTTGTACAACTGCAGCAATACCTCCCTGTTTTTATATTCCATCCCCCTAGCAATAAAAGCCAACATTCCATTGGCCTTCTTGATCACTTGCTGCACCTGCATACTAACTTTTTGAGTTTCGTGCACCAGGACCCCCAGATCCCTTTGTACTACAGTACTTTCCAGTTTCTTGCCATTAAGATAATAACTTGCTCTATGATTTTTCCTGCAAAAGTGCATAACCCCTCACTTTCCAGTATTGTATTCCATCTGCCAAATCTCTGCCCACTTACTTAGCCTGTCTATGTCCCTTTGCAGGTTTTTTATGTCCTCCTCACTCACTACTTTCCGCCCCATCTTTGTATCATCTGCAAACTTTGATATGTTACACTCGGTCCCCTCCTCCAAATCGTTAATATAGATTGTAAAGAGTTGGGGGCCCAGCACTGACCCCTGCAGAACACCACTAGTTACTGGTTGCCAATCTGAGAATGAACCATTTATCCCAACTCTCTGCTTTCTGTTAGAGAGCCAATCCTCCACCCACGCCAGAATATTACCCCCAATCCCGTGATTTTTTATCTTGAGCAATAATCTTTTGTGTGGCACCTTGTCAAATGCCTTTTGGAAGTCTAAATACACTATGTCCACTGGTTCCCCTTTATCCACCCTGTATGTTACTTCCTCAAAAAACTCCAGCAAATTTGTCAAACATGACTTCCCCTTCATGAAACCATGCTGAGTTTGTCCTATTAAATTATGTTTATCCAAATGTCCCGTTACTGTCTCCTTAATAATGGACTCTAACATTTTACCAACCACAGATGTTAGGCTAACAGGTCTATAGTTTCCAGCCTTCTGCCTACTACCCTTTTTAAATAAGGGTGTTACATTAGCAGTTTTCCAATCTGCCGGGACCTTTGCTGAGTCCAGTGAGTTTTGGAAAATTATTACCAATGCATCCACAATCCCTACCGCTACTTCCCTCAAGACCCTAGGATGCAAGCCATCAGGTCCAGGGGATTTATCCGCCTTGAGTACCATTATTTTACCAAGTACCACTTCCTTAGTGATTTTAATCATATTTAGTTCCTCCCCCCCTAGAGCCCCCTGTTTGTCCAGTGTTGGGATATTCTTAGTGTCCTCTACTGTAAAGACTGATACAAAATAATTGTTCAGTGTTTTTGCCATCTCCATGTTTCCCACCATTAATTTCCCGGTCTCATCCTCTAAGGGACCAACATTTACTTTAGCCACCCTTTTTCTTTTTATATAACTATAGAAACTTTTACTGTCTGTTTTTATATTTTTTGCTAATTTACTTTCATAATCTATCTTCCCTTTCTTAATCAATCTTTTAGTTATTTTTTGCTGTCTTTTAAAGACTTCCCAATCTTCCATCCTCCCACTAGATTTGGCTACCTTATATGCCCTTGTTTTTAGTCGGATACTATCCTTAATTACTTTACTTAGCCACGGATGGCTATCTTTTCTTTTACACCCTTTTTTCCCTCAGTGGAATATATATTTTTTGGAAGTTGTAAAATAACTCCTTAAATGTACACCACTGATCATGTACCGTCTTACCCTTTAATCTATTTTCCCAGTCCACTCTAATCAATTCCGCTCTCATACCTTCATAGTCTCCTTTATTCAAGCTCAGCACACTTGTTTGAGATCCAACCTTCTCACCCTCTAATTGAATATGGAACTCAACCATGTTATGGTCACTCATTCCAAGGGGATCCTTTACGAGGACATTTTTAATTAATCCTGTCTCATTGCACAGGACCAAATCTAAGGTTGCTTGCCCCTGGTCAGTTCAGTTACATACTGCTCAAGAAACCCATCCCTAATACACTCAATATTGCCTTTTGCCTGGTGCTCACAGGTGGACTGCACACAGGATGTGCCCAGCAGCCAAGTCTCTTGTTGAGTTTTACGACCATTTGCAAACTCAGATACTGCATGATTTGATCATTCATACCACTTCAATTTAACCTGATAATTCCTGACTTCTGGCTGTGTTGCTTTTTAAAAAATAAATAATGCTGAAATGGGCTATTGTGCACAAATCAGAGCCTCTATTACTGCACCTCGTCTTTGCGCGATCTCCTATTTGATCTTGAATAGATAGCACTTGGCCTGCACTTCCATCCAAGCATGGAAGCTGGGTCAGTTAGGATGCAAGCTTGCAGTAAGCTGTAAAATATCGATCTGCGCCGTTCCCCAAAATTAGGTTTGTACTTGTTTATGTAAGGATTGGTACTGTGAGGCAAGATCCCAAATATAGAACCTCACTAGCCAGGAGCATGGGTTTGAGATACAGTTGTGATACTATAGGCTGATTCTGGGACCCAGACTCCTGGCTCATGAAGCTCCATGCCAGGGGCAGTGCCTCACAAAATTACCTCCAAAATGTTTGCACAAAGAGATATTACAGGCCTGAAGCATCTGCTTAAGTAACTATTGATTACACAAATTTGTCAGGATTCTCACACAAAGGAACATTTATCCAATAATTATTTAGAGAATTAACTAGAAATATCACCACAGAATAAAACGTATAGGCCTAGAAATTCATTATAGCCACTTTTGGGGCGGTAAAGTCGGGCGGCCGCTAAAGTTTGCGCCCGGCGCAAATTCGAGGCCACTTCCCCGATATTCATTAGCTTCGCCCTAAGAGTTTGCTCGAGCGCTAAAACTGGCGATGCACAGCTCTCTTTAGGCGCTAAGCCGGCGGCCCGGCCGCTAACACCGCAAGGTGGGCGCAGGGCAGGTGCGGCGAGCTGCTGATTGACGGCAGACACTCTGGCTCCGGTGAGCTCTTAAAGGGGGAGGGTGGATTTGGTTTTTTGAAAGGCCGAGACTGCTGTATTTGTATTGTTGGGGAGGGCTTCTCTCCATCAGTTTGTTATGTGGTACCGGCACACCACCACCACCACCTCCTCCTCCTCCTCCTCCTCCTCCATCATCATCTTTGTCTCTCACAAAGTGTTGCAAAACGGCTGCCTTTTCTACTGCAGGAGTGCCCTTTAATTTGCGCTCCCCGCGGCCCGCCTCGGCTGTGTACCGTTCCACTTCACAGTCGTTAGGGCCGTCCGGCGCACAATGGGGTGGCACGAGTGAAGTTCCGGTTCCGGGCGCACAAAGGGCATTGCACGACGAAATGATGTCATGATCTGCGCCGGCGCTAAATGTCTACTGAAGTTGGGGCGAGGCGCAGATCGCGCTGCGCCCGGGCGCTAAGCGCCTAGCGCTCGAGATCTACTCCTAAGGCGCTAACGGCTGGCGCGCCCAACTGAATTTCTAGGCCATAATGTATAACTGCAAAAGATAAAGGGGGAGAAATTCGGTTGGTAGCGCCAGCGATTAGCGCCTAAAGAGGCCAAGAAGTGGGGCGCTAACCAATTAGCACCCGGGCGCAGCAAACCCTGCGCCTCTTCCCATATTGAGTGGACTTTTAGCGTCAGCGCTAAATCTTAGCGCCCGCTCACGGGCGCAGGCAGCTCATGACGTCATTTCAGTGTGCAACGCCTTTTTGGCACCCCGGACCGGAAACTCAGTGGCGCCCCCCTCCGTTCCGCCTGGCGCTAATAAGGACAGCTTACCTGGAACGTTCCCCAGTCGCTCTCGGGCTGGGGGGGGCATTCTTTAAAGGGGACTGCACTGGTACAAAAGTGGCAGCCATTTTGGGAGCACAACTTCTTCGAGAGTTTCACAGAGTCGCTGAGTTGCACTCTGAGAGCCATTTCACCAGTGAGCCAGCGCTGGCAGAGAAACTTCAGCCTTCTGACCATCACCTTGCTGCTGGTGAGCATTTACAACGGGAAAACTTTCTTGTGCGCTATTATTATGGGGGCTGCATTGGAGGGGAACGTCCTGCTGCTGAACCATCTGGAAAGGGCACAGAGACGCAGGGAGAGAGGGGCAGGCATGGCCAGACGGAGGAGGACCAACAGACGTCGCCACATCAGACCTTACGCTGCCAGGGTTTTCCGACAGCAGTTCTCTTACTTGAACATGTCAGAGGAGCAGTGTCTCAGAAGGCTGCGCTTCAGAAAGGAGGTGGTGACTGAGCTGTGCCACCTGCTTCAGCCAGATCTGCAGCCTCAGATAAGGTGCAGGACCTCTCTGTCGGTGGCTGTCAAGATGACTGTTGCCCTGAACTTCTACGCGAGCGGCTCCTTTCAGGCCGCAACTGGGGACATAGCCAACATATCGCAGTTTGCGTAACATTGCTGCATCCGTCAAGTAACTGATGCCCTGTTTAAAAGGAGGCGGCAGTACATCTCCTTCTCTATGACACTGGACAAGCAGCGGGAGCGCGCAGAAGGCTTCGCAGCAATAGCGGACTTCCCCATGGTGCAGGGCGCCATTGACTGCATGCATGTGGCTTTGCGGGTGCCTGTATTGAATCCGGAGGAGTTCCGCAACCGCAAGGGGTTCCATTCCTTGAATGTGCAGCTGGTCTGTGACCACCGACAGCTGATCCTCGCAGTCAATGTGCAATTCCCAGGCAGCAGCCACGACGCCTTCATCCTGCGCCAGACTTCAATTGCAGACCTTTTCGAGGCCCCGGCTCACCCAGGAGGCTGGCTTCTCGGTGACAAGGGCTATCCTCTGTGCCCATGGCTGATGACCCCGCTCCGTTCGCCCAGCACCTCTGCTGAAGAGCGCTACAATGTGAGCCATCAGGCGACGAGGAACATTGTGGAGCACACAATCGGCGTGCTGAAGCAGCAGTTCCACTGTCTGGACCATTCCGGAGGCGCCCTGCAGTACTCACCTGAGCGAGTCTCCCACTTCATGGTTGTATGTTGCATGCTGCATAACCTCGCTATCCTACGCACCCAGCCAATGCCACCAGGCATTGAAGCACCAGCAGAGGAGGAGGAGGAGGAGGAGGAGGAGAAGGAGGTGGAGGAGGAGGAGGAGGACCAAGACGGGAGGGAGGCACAAACTGGAAGGGCCATCCGTCAGAGGTTGATCAGAAGTCGCTTCTAGGCCCCTCTCACGGAATGCTTGGTGCCACCTCTCACGGAATGCTTGGTGCCATTCGAAGAGCAGGAATGGAACCGTTCTGATAACCCAAAGCCTATGAAGGGCAATATGAATGTAAATAGCAGACATGGCCAATGTAAATAAAAACATTTGTTTATTTTGCAAAATGTGCTTCTTTCCAACATGACAAAGCAATGGCAACAGAAAGCAAAACTAACACTCTAACACATAAGTGGTTCGCACACCCGGGAGACTATCCAAAACATTACTAACATTCAGACCAGCATCTACGGCCTTGATTTCTACAAATAAGACGTCTCAGCAGCACCTTCTACTCTTCCCCCCTTGATGGTGATCTACTTCTCTTGCGAGATCGGCCCCTTCCCTCCCTGCAACTCCTCCGTAATGGGACCCCAGTGGCTGCATCAAGGCTGGGGGAGGCCTGCTGAGTGTCCGAAAGCGCAGAAGTCCCTGAGGGACGGCCTGGACGGACTCTGGGCTTGGAGGGCCCGGATGCTGACTGTTCCAACTGTGCATGGGTGGAAGCAGTCTGTCCTGCAGGTGGTGGCAGCTGCAGTGGAGACATGCCAGTGGTGGCATGAGGAATGCTGTCATCCTGAGAGCGGACACCTGCTCTGTGGTCGGCCGACACACTGGCACTCTGACGGGGCAGCATCGCAGCATGCGCACCAATCGGCTGGTCCAGAGATTGCTGGCCTGCTGTGGTGCTGCAAGGGCCCCGGGTAATCCTGCCTGATCCAGCAAGGGTGGCAGCAGTCAGTGGTCGCGTGGCCTCAATCTGCATCTGCATGAGACCAGCGAGTGACTGCGTGGCAGCACTCAGCACTTGCGTGGCAGGTGCCAGTGCTTCGGTGATGCCCTGGACAGTCCTTTCCAGTGCTGCCCCGAAGTCCTGGACAGTCCTTTCCAGTGCTGCCCCGAAGTCCTGTGCACTCCTTGCCAGTGCTGCCCCGAAGTCCTGCGCACTCCTTGCCTGTGCTGCGCCGAAGTCTTGGACACTCCTTGCCAGTTTCTCGATGGATTCAGGCATCCTTGCCACTGCAGCCATGAGCTCAGTGTGCCTGAGCCGAGCCTGGGCGCTCATTTCTGCAAGGGCACGCACCTCTTCTGCGCTCTGTGCAGCAGTACTCGCGGCCTGACTCGCCCTCCGGGGAGACGGCCCCCGAGCTTCCCTACCCCACTTGCGTTGCTGCAGCCCACTGGGTCCTGGAGGTGGTTCCTCCTCAGAGCCATCCCCCCCGATCCCCTCCAGGGGAGTAATATCCCCAGTCTGCAGATGGGTTGGCTCGCCTGAGGGTGGTACGGATGGTCCGGCTTCCTCCTGCTCATCGCCTCCGGAGTCAGTGGCAGTGGCAGCTTGAGGGCCCGGCTCCCGAGCTGGTGATGCAGCATCTGAAAGCAGGGAGGTTGAAGAGTGGCTTTAGCAAAAGGACAGGGTGGCAGCAAGGGATGCATGAGTGCTGCAATGCTCTGACTTGGGTCCAGAGTGAAAAAGCATGCTGGTGGGGGGAACAAGTGGAAGGAGAGAGTTCAAAAAGGTGATGACCTTACCATCGCTGTGCACAATGGGGTCGGCAGCTCCAGTGGTGACAGGACCAATCATCTGGCTTCCAACAATCTGGTGGACTCGTTCCTCCAGGTCCGTGAGTGTCTGCAGGTGAGGCCAACCTCCTCCGGTACAAAGCTGCTCCCTCCGGTTCCTGGTCAGCTTGGCCTGCAGGAGAAAGGACGGGAAGTGATGATACATTATGCCCTGAGCTGACAGCACATGCCCCCCATGGTAGAATAGCCCTTACATTATGCCCTGAGCTGACATCACATGCCCCCCATGGTAGAATAGCCCTTACATTATGCCCTGAGCTGACATCTCATGCCCCCCATGGTAGATCAGCCCTTACATTATGCCCTGAGTTGAATGTGCGTGTGTGTTTCCAGAAAGGGCCATGTGTGCTGGCTGGCAGATGGCCATTGGAGCTTCGCGCACCCTCTGGCCATAAAGTCAGGTGCAGATGGAGGGATGAAGATGATTGCGAAAAAGGCACTCACCCTAACGACCCGAGTGAGGTCGTTGAACTTCTTCCTGCATTGCACAGGAGTCCTGGGCATGATGCTGCTGGAGGCGGCTCTTTGACAAACTTCCCTCCAAGCTCTGCGGTGCTCGCTCTGATGAGGCCCCCTACCATTGTCGGGGTACAGCACAGCTCGCCGGCGCTCCACTGCGCCAACCAAAGCATCCAATGCCCCATCGGTAAAGCGCTCCGCTCTCTGCCTCACCCTCTCCATCTGTTGAAAGTTTGGAACGCCACAGAATGCACAGCGCCGATTTTGAGGCCTACAAGGCGCAGAGTGTGGCAGCTGATCCTAATTGACCCGTCCCTTTAAGAGCTGGCCGGCGCCAGCATGCCTCAGGGAAATCGATTATTGACAGCACCTGCGCTGCGCCCGGCCACCAAGAAATTGAGTAGCGCTGCCGGGTTAGCGCCTTAAGAGTCCCGTGCAGCGCCTGATTTTACGCCGCAATCACCTTGAGGGGCGCAGCAACCCAATATGGCTCGAGGTGGTGATAAGTTGCGCCTGGCGATAAAATTTGCGCAGCACCAATTCTAGCGCCCCAAACGGGGCTACACCGAATTTCTCCCCCTTTAAAGTATCCTGGAAAAATTGTCATTTTCCACAAATGGCTTCATGCTTCCACAGGTTAAAAAAACAAATCCCAAATCTTTCCATCGTTATAGGAAATTTAGGCAACATTTTTTCAATAACCGGGTGGCAAAATGATGGTACTGATTAGCAGCAAGGGTTGAACGGAAAGGCAATAGCAGATTTTCTAAAAGGACTGGATGGTACACTATTGAGAAAGGGGATTACAGGGCATAATTAGTTCTAGCACTACAGTATGGAAACGGATTTCAGGTTTGGAAATGTTAGGCTAGAATCAGAGAATCAGAGAATTTTACAGCACAAAAAGAGGTAATTCAGCTGGCTCTCCAAAAGACCTATCCATTTAGTTTCAACTCCCTCGTCCTTTCTCCATACCCTTAAAAAAATTATTTTTCAAATATTTATCCAGTACAAAGCTACATCGACCAATGGTCTTCTCCTATCCAAAACATCCTGACAAACTGTATCACAGTATGGTATGGCAGCTGTAGCTACTATGACCGGAAAGCCCTGCAGCGGGTAGTCAAAACTGCCCAACGCATTACCGGCACCCGGCTACTGACCATAGAGCACATATACCAGAAACGCTGTCTACGGAGGTCACGGTCCATCATCAAACACCCTACCCACCCCAGCCACAGTCTGTTCGCCCTCCTGCCATCTGGGAGACGCTACAGATGCATTCGCACCCGTACGACCAGATTTCGGAACAGCTTCTTTCCCAGGACTGTCATCCTACTGAACTCCACAAATAAACTCTAAAGCCTGCACATCTGCCAATGCACTTTATTATGGTTATGTTTATGTTAATGTATTACAAGACAAATGTATGTTGAATGTTTAAATGTCTTAATCTAAATGTACACTCTCGGGAGCCACAAGCCTACATTTCGTTGTACTGCACTTGTGCACTAACAATGACAATAAAAGTTGATTTGATTTGATATTATGTTGCTATGTATTGTACTTCCAAATGAAGCAACGTTGAATTTTTGACAAATTTACTCTAAAATTGGAAAGGAAGTTCCCCGTGACAGTTAGTTGCCTCTCATCAGTCACCATCCAGAGCAGCACAATGTCCCATTTAAGCTGTTCGCAACGATAATGGGTAAATATCGAACCAGTAAGTGCTTCGTGGCAAAGCCCAGTGCCCCCCACCAAAGTTCTAACAGTCATTTTCACCTAGATTTGTTCCAACATCTGTCTTTGTTGATGATGCCCAGCCCCAGGGTTTCAAAGGTATTTCAAAAATATCCAGAACATCAATCTCACATG
This sequence comes from Somniosus microcephalus, assembly GCF_052327205.1. Classification (NCBI taxonomy): domain Eukaryota; kingdom Metazoa; phylum Chordata; class Chondrichthyes; order Squaliformes; family Somniosidae; genus Somniosus; species Somniosus microcephalus. The sequence continues at coordinate 111,858,625 of NC_141001.1, read as the reverse complement.
AAACCGAAGGAAAACATCGAATGTCATTGAACAATAAATATCAGCGCTGTCGTCAGCTTACCTCTGGGCTGCAGTCCAAGGGTGTTTCTCTTCCAGTTTTTTTAAGAGTGCTGCAGTCAGCTGCATATCACCCTCGAGGGATCCTCCAGGTATTAATTGGACTTCTGAAGCCCTGCAAACTTGTTTTTGACTGCCCTCCCTGGGACTATTTGCAGAGACCTGAGTTTGAACACAATTATTACAACTTTTCATTAAATGGATACATGATTCCCTTTAATAAACTGTCATGCTATTACAGTATTTAAGTCTCCATAAAGCACTCAAAAGGCACTGGCGTAATTACTTATCATGCTTCTAAAATCCTTACGGCTAACTGGCACAATTACTCACAATATTTCCTCAGCTAATGAAAGTAACTGAAGGCAGTGCGGGCAATTCTACGGTAATTAAAAAATCTTCAATCAGAGCCATTTTATGGAAAGACACTAATAAATTTATCACTGCAAATCAGACTAACTAAACCTAACTGACTTCATTTCCAACTAATTGGCATTTGGGGGCATTATGGTAAGAGCAGTCAAAATGCTTGCAGTTGTGTGTATTTAGTAGAGAAACTCAGGCACTCCTGTTTCACTGAACTTAAATAATATTGTTAAATGCAACCGTTGTATTTAATGCTTAAGTCAGCTGTCATTTTGTGTTTTGACATTAAAAAAAGAATTAATACTGCAAAACAAAAAATTATGATAACCAGGGACACTTTGCAGGTTAAAAAAAAAATCAAAATATTATTTAAAATAATGTAATTTTCTTTAATAACTGCAGCACAAAAATCTTAAAACCTTTAGATAAATAGAGAGAAGGAAGAAAGGAGAGCAGTGAATACTTGTTTAAAAACCATCTCAGGATGGGGGCGCCACTGGCAAGGCCATCACTAGTTGCCCTGAGAATGTGGTGGTGGGCCTTTTTCTTGAACGGAGTAGCTTGCTAGACCACTTCGGAGGGCAGTTAAGAATCAACCACGTTGGTGTAGGACTGGAGTCACATATAGGCCCAGACCGGGTAAGGACGGCAAGTTTCCTTCCCAAAAAGGGAATAAGTGAGCCAGCTGTATTTTTACGACAATCCAACAGTTTCATTGTCACAATTGACACTAATGCCAGCTTTTTAGATCCAGATTTTTTTTTTAAACTGAATTTAAATTCTTAAACTGCTGTGCTGGGTTTTGAACTCCTGTTCTCTGGATTATTATTATGCAAAAATGGTGGAAAAATTGGCAAACGGATGAACAACAATGTAGCCTATAAGTCAGTGGTGGGCCCTGAAGTTGAATGGTTACCATGTTCAGTAGTCTCGGCAGCATTACCTGTTCATCCCATCGAAATGCAGCTGGGCACAGAGGTGCTTGCAATAGGTCTCATTCATTTTTTTTAGTGTGGGGACCAATTTCTGTGGGCACAAATTGGTCCCTAACTACAAAACGTTCCCCCCCTCCCAATCCACTGAAATGCAGGTTTCTGGAATTTTTCTGGGGTTTCTTTGTTTTGCTAGTCAGCAATTAGCCTCAAATTGACATTAATTTAAATATAATTAATTAAATAAATCTGTAATTTAAAAAATCAGTATCAGTAATGGTGACCATGAAACTACCGGATTGTCGTAAAAACCCATCTGCTTCACTAATGTCCCTCAGGGAAGGAAATCTACCGTCCTTACCTGGTCTGGCCTATATGTGACTCCAGGCCCACAGAAACGTGGTTGATTCTTAACTGCCGTCTGAAATAGCCTAGCAAGTCACTGATACAAGAAGGCGTCTCACCACCACCTTCTCGAGGGCAATTAGGGACAGGCAATAAACGCTGGCCTTGTCAGTGATGCCCACATCCCGTGAGTGAATTTAAAAAACATAGCCTTATGCAATGCCAAACCTATCTTGTCCCCAGCACCCCTTCCCCTTCGCCCGGCACCTTCCCATGCAAGCGCAGGAGATACAACACCTGCCCTTATACCTCCCCCCTTCCCACTGTCCAAGGCCCAAAACACCCCTTCCAGGTGAAACAGCGATTTACTTGTACTTCTTGCAATCTAGTATACTGTATTCGCTGCTCACGATGCGGTCTCCTCTACACTGGGGAGACCAAACGCAGATTGGGTGACCGCTTTGCGGAACACCTCCGTTCAGCCTGTAAGGGTGACCCCGAGCTTCCGGTCACCTGTCATTTTAATTCACCGCCCCATTCCCACTTAGACCTCACCGTACTCGGGCTCTTGCATTGTTCCACGGAAACCCAGCGTAAGCTCGAGGAACAGCACCTCATCTTCCGATTAGGCACTTTACAGCCTTCCGGACTCAATATCGAGTTCAACAATTTCAGATCATAACCTCGGCCCCATTACATTTTTACATATATTTTTTATCTACACCTTTGTTTTGGCCCTTCCCCCTTTTTTCTCTCCCACATGGCAGCTGTCTCTCACTCTGCCAGCGCATTTCACACCTAATCTAGAGCCGTCTTTTGTCTCCACTAGTCCTATCACCATCTCGTCTGGTTTTGAATACCTCTTAATGTCTCTTCACTTCTCTTTTGTTCTTTCATCCCCATTTCCCAGCCCCCAAACTGGCCTTTTAATCTGTTTCATTTCCTGTGCTTTTTCAGTCTTGACAAAGGTTTTTGACCTGAAACGTTGACTATTTCTCTCTCCACGGATGTTGCCTGGCCGGTTGAGTTTTTCCAGCATTTTCTGTTGTTATTTTGGATTTCCAGCATCCACAGTATTTTGCTATTCTATCTTGTCCTTATTTATTAAGAAATCTGGGTGAAAGGCCCAAGGGATATGCCTGATAACGGATTTTTCCGAAAGGCAGCACACCTGAGCACTGAGCTTAAAGGGACAGGCCACAGCTCCACCAAACCAGTTATGTGTAACCTGACCTTGATAACCTGTCCTCTGCCAAAGTTAGGTATCTGGGAATCCACAAGCAGCTGCAAATTTATGGACAAATTTCTCTCAACAACAGCAATTAGCTAATACAGCAATTGGGCTTTGTGGAGTTACAGGGCTGGGCCGCTCTAAAACGAGAGGTCCACCTGGTAAACTAGGTGATGCAGTAGATTAGGACACTGGTTGTTGACCTCTGGGATGCAGGTTCTAATCCAGCATAGACAGATGGGAGGAAAGTCTTTTCTGTCTGCCAGCTGCAAGGCTCCTATGGGGTGAGTTTGGGAAGTTTCAATCTAGGTTTCGTCCCTAATTTTGGTACTAATTGGCCAGCTCAATCAGATAGATGGTTGGTGTGAGATTTCTTTTTGAATGTCACACTGGTGCAGTGGGTGGTCCAATTGAAAAATAAGCCCCACCTACTTCTTTTAAGTGCTTCAAATGACACTCAAAAAGCCTGGTGAAAATATCGCCCATCTCTTATCATAATCAATGTGTCAACAGTAAAATAGTACACAATTTCATAGCGATAATCATTTAACCATTTCCATACTAAATACTAAAAGATACTTTCAGAATATGATTAGAAATCTCCAAATATGTCTTCCTACACACTCTTCCTCCTCCCCACGTTCTTGCTGTGTTGAAGTCAGCACTCGTCGCACCATCTCCTACTCTAACTCATTCTCACTCCGTTCCTCAAAACCATGAAGCTGCTCAACTCCCTTAATCTTCTCTGCAAATCACAAGCTTTTGAAAGACAAGTTTGATGTCACCTAACCACTATTTCTGTATTTATTTCATATTTCCTACCCCTTACAACCCTGGCATCCCAGTAGTATTGGCTTTGGCCCTTCACCTAGGTTTCTCAATGAATTGAAGAAAAGCGATAGGAATGATAGCATAGTGGTTATGTTACTGCATTAGTAATTGGGCAACGTAAGTTCAAATCCCACCACGTACAACTGTAGAATTTAAATTCAGTTAATAAAATAAAATCTGGAATAAAAAGCTAATATAAGTAATGGTGACCATGAAACTACTGGATTGTTGTATAAAACCCATTTGGTTCACTAATGTCCTTTAGGGAAGGAAATCTGCTACCTTCCTATGTGACTCCAGACCCACAGCAATGTGGTTGACTCTTAACTGCCCTTTGAAATGGCCTAGCAAGCCATTCAGTTGTATCAAGCTACGTGGAAAAACCTTCACCTCATGGACTGCAGCTGACTTTGCAGGGGCAATTAGGGATGGGCAATAAATGCTGGCATTGCCAGCGACGCCCACATCCCATGAATGAATGTTGTTAGACAAATGCTTCTTCAAAGTGCTAATGAGCCATGAAAAATGTTGTGTTACTTTTTTTTTTACAAATAAATGCTTATAAAGTTGTACCATTTGGAAGGTTTCACTTCAATTCTAAACATGCTGCTGCCTCCATCGAGCCCTGACAACATACTATATCAGCAATGAATTTGGAGTCTGACTAAACAAATTGATATCTCTTGCTGTGTTTACCAGACAGGTTATAAAAACCGATTGTCAAAGCCTTTCTGTCTAAATTATTGGAAGAAATAAAAAGCTTTATTAAAACAACATCCACGCGCATTATTAGGTGATTTCTTCAGAAACTCAATGCATTTCTGGCCACTTCATTACCCGAGTTAATGGTTCATTTGGACGGGTTTGAACACCTGCTCTTAAATGGGGCATTCTGGCTGGTAAGACTATCCATTGACACAATTGGTCAAGTTACTAAACAGAAAGGGGGACAAGTAGTGGCACAATGACATTATCACATTCCCAATCTCAGAGACCACAATTTATTGTTTAAAATCCTAGTTTTATTATATTTTAGAAAAATGTGCACAAGTTTGCATTTCAGCAGACATATATAGGCCAGAACTGACTGTTGTGACACTAACACTACAACTACTTAACACGTTCCATGGCATTCAGTTGTTCACTATCTGAGGGGAGTTATTAACCTATTGAAAATAAACAGATAAATGTCTGTGTTAAACTAGCAGAGACAGGAATGCCATACGGATGCTTTAAATGTTTGTACACTTGCATTACAACGTCATTTCTTAACTATAATGCTTTCTACAGAATTGAGGTTTGCAGAGTGGGTCATTCTAGGGATAAGCACTGATCAAAACCTCTGCTATGAGATGACAAATGCCACTTTAAAACAAGCCCTAATTATTACCATACAAACAGGAAATGCTGGGATCACTCAACAGGTTGGGCAGCATCTATGGAAAGTGAAAAACAAGAGTTAACATTTCAGGTCGATGGCCTGAAAGGCCAACAAAAGGTCACTGACCTGAAACGTTAACTCTGTTTCTCTCTCCACAGATGCTGCCTGACCTGCTGAGTGTTTCTCGCATTTTCTGTTTTTATTTCAGAATTCTAGCATCCGCAGTATTTTGCTTTTGTTTTTAAAATCATTACATGGTGAGTTGCATTTCAGCCAGTGTTTATATTTTGCAGGTTGCTTCTTTTTGTAACTTGCAGTTCAATCCAAAGCAAAGTATATAATTCTCAGAAAAAGCAAGCTGAATTTACAGTGAATTATAACGTGCGCTTGATCTCTCTTCATGGCTTTGCATACTATTTCAGTCTCTCTTTTCTAATGCTGACCTCTTCTTTGAAACCGTTGTTCCCGGCCATCCATGGATCAAGACGCAAAACATACCTGGTGCTCTGTCTGGATCACCTCCGCCTTTAACTTCAGTTCCCCCAGGTATGTGAGAACCATTTCAGGGTAAGCCTGCAGGAAAAAGACAAAAGCGGCTGAAGGGAACAGCTGGGGTGTCATGGTATCTGTGGAATTGGAGCAATAGACAATACAGAACAAAAGGAAGATTCTTTCACTGGACATCTTCTATAAACTAAACACGACAAAATGTTGAAGTAAAATTTTTGTCTTAGCCTGTCAGAATTTTGGCTACAGAAACAAAAAATTTAGAAAGAAAGAATTCACATTTACATTGCACCTTTCACAATCTCAGGACATCCCAAAATGTTTCATTGCCAATGAAGTAGAGTTACTGTTGTAATGTAGGGAAACACAGCAGCCAATTTGCACACAGCAAGGTCCCATAAACAGCAATGAGATAAATAGTCAATTACACTGTTTTAGTGATGTTGGTCAAGATAAATATTGGCCAGGACACCGGGAGAACTCCCCAGCTCCTCTTCAAATAGTGCCCTGGGATCTTTTACATCTACCTTAGAGGGCAGACAGGGCCTCGGTTTAACGTCTCATCTGAGGCTAATTAAGAAGAATTGGATTTCATTCAGTGAATATAGAAATGTTCTTTACCTCCATTTAATCCTAGTTTAAAATATTCAGAGATCGCAGCATATTTGATTTGCAGGTGTGGCCAAAAACTGTATGTTTATATTAAAATTTAGCAGGCGATTTCAGTACTCACTCAGAGTTAAACAATAAACAGATAAATACTATAGCCTAGAAACTATTGTTCACAATATTAGTGGCCAAACGCCTAACTCATTTCTACGGCATTTCACCGTCCGATATGTCAACACAGGCATTAACCCTTTGCTAAAGTAACAGACAGCAGAATATCACATGAATGTGTTAGGTGTTTGTCCGCTAATATCACCAAGAATAATTTCTAAGCTTCTAACTTTTCTGGTGTTCCTAGAAGTGCTGAAATATAGGTAAAAGTTGTACTTTTTACACAGTGTGTATATTTTCTGTGGAGTCCCTGAAGCTTCCCAATGGGGACCCAGTGTAGGGGACTCCTAAATCTATGTAGAACACTTGTACGAAATATATCAGGTTTCTCTCCTCCTTCTCCAGTTTCATAGATCATCAGGTACTCCGCAGGAAATACACCCTCCATGCAAAACGTACAGCCCTAGGCAAAGGCCCGCACCCATAATTCCTCATGCAACATGGTCCTGATCAATCGGAATCACTGGGGAGAGAAGAGGAACTTTATCACAGGGAGAGTGGCAAGATTGGCCAGCGAGCTTAATCTCCAGTACGGCCTAGTTACAAAAAAAGCTGAAGGCCTGGCAGCAAGATGCCTGCCTGCCTACCTCTCAGCCACAGAGTGGTACATTGGAGAGAGAGGCCTATAGATGCATTAAATACACATTCTAAACGTGTGGGGAAATGTTCGAATGAATACTTAAAGTGAGCTCCAAATACATTCCAAATTATACAAACTATGTAAGCTTTGTTCCAATATTTAAGAAACATGGGACAGGATTTCCTCTGGGTTCACTGTTCGTAGTGAAATTGTCGATGCATTTGTTATGGAGACGCTTGCGATTTCACTGCAACTAGTGAACAGAACAAATCTTGCCCCCTGTGAAAGAGCTCAGGATCCAGCAGAAACAGCATCTACTGCGGTGGTTACACTAGAGCTCTTCATTTAAAGTATTTCTTTCAATGTAGTAGACGCAACACAAACCATGGAGTAAATGTGACCAGCTGTGCTAAACCCCCACTGCTGATGCGGACTTTGTCTCATTCTGTGGAGAGAAAAATGAAAGGGTAAAAATCTGTGTTACATAAAAAGTATGAAGGACGTCTTACTTGCAAAGCTACAGTAGTGCAGTGGTTATAGAACTAGATTAGCAAAGTAAAGGTCAGGAATACAAATACCACCGTGGCAAGTTATGAACACAATGGGATAGAAATTTATCTTGGACGGGAGCACAAAATGGGCGGTAACGCATTGGCCGCCCATTATAGGCCCCGCCCGATATTGAGTTCTATTGACATTACTGGGACTGAATACCAGGTGGGGAGTATAACAGGCAGTCCATAGGATACTGCCCCTTATTACACTACCACCCAAGACACATTTTTACCCCAATCATGACAGCTGCCAGACTGTTGTAAAAAGCCAACTGGTTCACTGAAGCTCTTCAGGAAAGGGAACCAGCCACCTCTAACCAGTCTGGCCTACACGCTAATCCTTCTTCTTCTTAGGCAGTCCCTCGGGACCGAGGATGACTTGCTTCCACACTAAAAATGAGTTCTCAGGTGACTGATGAGTCCAATGTGGGACCTACAGTGTCTGTCACAGGTGGGGCAGATGGTGGTTGAAGGGGTGGGTGGGTGGGGTGCTTGGGTTGACGTGCACTCCTTGCGCTGCCTGTGCTTGGCTTCCGCTTGCTCCCGGTGAAGAGACTCGAGGTGTTCGATGCCTTCCCGGATGCTTCTCCTCCACTTTGTGTAGTCTTGGGCCAGGGATTCCCAGGTGTCGATGGGGATGTTACACTTTTTCAAGGAGGCTTTGAGGGTGTCCTTGAAGCGTTTCCTCTGCCCACCTGGGGCTCTCTTGCCGTGCTGGAGCTCCGAGTAGAGCGCTTGTTTTGGGAGTCTCATATCGGGTATGCGGACAATACACTCTAATCCACTACATGATTGACTCTTAATGCCTTCTGAAGTGGAGCAGTAAGCTACTGAGTTGTAAAGTTCAAGGAGAAGAATGCCCACCACCACCACCTCAGGACAACTAAGGATGGGCAATATATGTGGCTTTTGTCAGTGCCACCACAGCCCAAGAATAAATAAGGAAAAACTTACGCTCACTATAACAATTACAGGGTAGAAAAATCCTGTTGCGGGTGTTTTCCTAGACTCAACGCAACAAATTTTTCTCCAGCATTTTCTGTTGTTATTTCAAATTTTTCTCTCTGCTATTTTAACAAACCCGTTTATTTTAACCCATTTAAAATGAATCGGCTAATAACGTCTCCATTAAAATACCGGACAAAGATATTGGTTATGAGCGTGTTCAGCATTGGTATGGCATTGTCAACAGTAATTTCTACTCCATAAATCTAAACCGGCTGGATTGAAATCGCACTGTGTGATAATCACAACAAACGTAGTAACGGAGAGGGAGGGGAGGAAAATCTTCACCTGACTCACCGCCGGCCGGTCTGTCCTACCTGCTCAAGAGCAGTATTGATAGTGGACTAGTAGCAGGCTGTTTAACCAACCTTTCTTTCAGTCTGGGTATGTTGCAGAAACAGAACCATAACATCAATACTACAGCTTTAAAAAAAAGGAAAATGTTTGGTATGCTTTGTTTTGGAAGGTGGTTATGAATGTGCTCGCTTTCTTCCAGATTTTCTTTTTTTAAATAATATTCACCCTAAGGTGCAATTGTGAACAAACTGCTCTGGTGACTTTTCGTTGTGTGAATCTGCTTCTGGGTCTCTGGACATCAACCCCCTACGGAGTGTGTCTCAGAGCAGTCACGGTTGCCAAAAAGCAGATGTTTACAAATGAGGGAACACAGCAGGAGGCTTCAGACACAAAAGGGTTAAAAAAAAAACCTACAGCTCGAACGCAGATGACCCATGTATTTGGTATAAGTGGATGTTAACCCAATGGTGTCAAGATGATATTGTCACAGAGCTGTAAGTCAGTGAACATGACTGCTAGCGATAATAGCAGATGACCGTTCAGAGTGTGGTGAAGACATTCCTCTGTTCACTATTTTAATGGAGGTGTTAAAGTGGTAACATCTCCATTAAAACAGTGGACGAAAGAGAGTCACATGAATGTATTAAGCATCTGTCGGCTATAATCACCAACGGTAATTTCTACCCTGAAGTCATCTCATTATCATAATTTTGTGAGTAAGAAACATTTAAATACAATTTTTTTTTAATTTCACATTTTAGGAATCATCGTTTTATTGAACTGAAGACAGAAAGTATGGCTAATCCCTTTCTTCAAATAAGATAGAGATGCTGCTGTATGGGTGAATTGTCTGTGTATATATTTATACAGTATGCATGGTATATCATAAACAGATTTAATGATTTTATTAGTGAAGAAACTCTACCTTTTCTGCACAACTAACTTATATCCTTCCAAATCCAAGTTATCCTTGCTCTTCAACCAGATTTGTTGATCACTAACAGCAAGGCAGAGCTGTGGGACAGCGCGACACAGGATCATTCCAGCCTTTGCATCCATTTCACAAAAGGAAAGAAGCGAGTAAGAGAAAAGAAGCAGAAGATATGGTGAGGTCAGTACGCTTGGATGGGTCAGGACATTACTATTCACAGCAAGTAAAACACCATACTCAACTCAACAGTCATTGAGGCCTGTTTGTAACCAGTGACCTCCCATACAACCAGGGTGGCATTTTACAGTTCACTACAAGCCCCCCCCTCTCGTCACGTGACTAGACTTGACTATTCCAATGCACTCCTGGTCGGCCTCCCACGTTCCACCCTCTGTAAACTTGAGGTCATCCAAAACTCTGCTGCCCATCTCCGAACTCGCACCGTCCTGTTCATCCATCACCTCTGTGCTCGCTGATCTACATTGGCTCCTGGTTAAGCAACGCCTCGATTAAAAAATTTTCATCCTTGTTTTCAAATCCCTCCATGGCCTCGCCCCGCCCCGCCCTATCTCTGTAATCTCCTCCAGCCCTGCAACCCTCCGAGATATCTGTGCTCCATCAAATCTGGCCTCTTGAGCATTCCCGATTTTAATCACTCCACCACTGGCAGCCGTGCCTTTAGCTGCCAAGGCCCTAAGTTCTGGAAGTCCCTCTCTAAACCTCTCTGCCTCTCTTTCCTCCTTTAAGACGCTCCTTAAAACCTACCTCTTTGACCATCTGCCCTAATATCTCCTTATGTGGCTCAATGTCAAATTTTGTTTTATAACGCTCCTGTGAAGTGCCTTGGGATATTTTACTATGTTAAAGGCGCTATATAAATGCAAGTTGTTGTTGTTCTGGTCTTTGTTTTCTCTTTCTTTTCCTCTTTGACGCAATGAAATGACATAAGGTCAACACAGAAATCTGGAACACTTGCCCCCAAAAAAGCTGTCGAGGCTGGGGGTCAATTGAAAATTTCAAAACTGAGATTGATAGATTTTTGTTAGGCAAGGGTATTAAGGGTTACGGAACCAAGGTGGGTAGATGGAGTTAATATACAGATCAGCCATGTTCCAATTGAATGGCCGAACAGGCTCAAGGGGCAGGATGGCCTCCTCCTGTTCCTATGTTCCTATCACTTGATACTGTACTTCACATTTGCACACTAGCCACAAAACACCACAGGATTAAAAAATGAGTTTCCCATTTTACTGGGGAGCAAGGAATATTTAGTTGGTTCTTGGAGACTGGAAGCAGAAGTTTAAAATCCCTAGTGGCATCTTATAATCTACTGGGAGAAGATTCATTAAAAGCCCAGATGACATATCCCTGTTCCTCAAAATCTGAGGGTGAATTCTGAAAGTAAAACACCAGAGTTCTGACGCGAGGCCATCGACCTGAAATATTAATACGATAGCAAAATACTGCGGATGCTGGAAATCCGAAACAACAACAGAAAATGCTGGAAAAACTCAGCAGGCCAGGCAACATCCATGGAGAGAGAAATAGAGTCAACGTTCCGGGTCGAAGAGTTTCGAAGGGTTTCGACCCGAAATGTTGACTCTATTTCTCTCTTCACGGTTGTTGCCTGGCCTGCTGAGTTTTTCCAGCATTTTCTTTCAGAGCTCTCCCCATGTTATCTTACCTTAGCCCTGCATAGAGTGGAGCATATTTTCTCATTGGCACTGTTTTGGTACAAACTCTTAATACTTTTGCACCAAATTCCTGACTGTTTTAACATAGCCGTTAACTCAATTGGAAAATATACCCCTATACTTTATATCAGAACACTCTTCTGCCACCAATGTCAGTGGTACCTTTAAATGATTCTGCCATTCAAACTCATCCAGTTGATGATAGAATCATAAAATCATAGGATGGTTATAGCACAGAAGGAGGCCATTCGGCCTGTCAAGCCTGTGTCGGCCCTCTGCAAGTAGGAAAATATTCTTTAAAGTAAAATGTTTTCAATTCTTCAGGCCTCCCTCTCATCACGTGACTAGACATGACTGTTCAAATGCACTCCTAGCTGACTTCCCACGTTCTACCCTCCGTAATCTTGAGGTCATCCAAAACTCTGCTGCCCGTGTCCTAGTTCGCACTGACCCCGTTGGAACATGGTTCCACAGGCACTGGCAGTCTGCTGATACCTTGCTTAGGTGGCCATTCTTGACAGTGATTGTCAGCTGGCTTTTTAGCCTTGAAGGGGCCCATCACAATGCAGCTCTGTCCTGTCCTCACCGGTACATTTACTGGTACATGTCGCTGGATAGATGTTATTTCCCCCCTGAAATATTCGCTTAATTCTTTGGATCCTTTTTGAAACAAAATGTTCTAGGATATGAGATATAAACAATGTGACATTTCAAAAAAAAATGTTTTCACAATGCTTTCCTTATCATAGAACCAAAAACCTTTTCAGCACAGAAGGATTTCTCTCGGTCCATGATGTCTATGCTGGCTCTTTGCTAGAGCAATTGAAAACCAATACCACTGCCTGCTCTCCCTATAGTCCTGTATCTGCCTTTGCTTCAAATATTTATCCAATTTCCCCTTACACCACTCCCTGTGGCAAAGCATTCTATGCTCCAACAGCCCACTGTGTAAAGAGTTTTTTCTTAACCTTTCACTTCATTCTCTTTGTGACAATTTTAAACTGATTCACTTGTGACATTTTTTTCACCCCGCCAGGATATTTTTGGCAATATTGTGAGAGTTGCCAGTCTTTTTAAACCTGGATCTAATTAATCCGACATTAATTATTTGATTAGTTGAGTACCTTTGCAATGACCCACATATGAGATAAAGACCACCTTGACGCTCCTACTGAAGTCTTGTGTTTCTTTTGCTCCTTTTTAACGGAAGCAGCTTTCTCACTCCGCTTTTCAATAGTAATCGAAGGGTATATGACCAGCTGGGGATCGTTCTATTCGCAAAGCATAAAAGAAGACATTGAGTTGGCATTTTTTTGATGTCCTCGTCCTATTTTTACAGGCTCTCTCCTCCTTCTTTCTGCCTGCTCCACCACACCATCTGAATCCTCGGCTCTAGCTCTCATTCTTCCTTAACTTCCATTTAAAATGGTACTTGTCAGCCGCAGTGAAGATAAACACACCACAAAGCAGTGTTGTTTATAGCACAGAAGATGCCAAACAGCAGGTCAGAACACAAAACGCTGCAGCTTTACAATCAGACAAACTGCTGGAGCCAGCAGTTTGCAGCTACACGGCAGTGCAGACTAATTATAAGCTTATTTTTCAAGAGAGAGAAAAGAAACATATTGAAATACTTGTTAAATAGGGAAAAAAAGGGAGTCAAATCTAGTTGAGTCAAATCTAGTTGACATGGGGGAATGCAAAGCATAATTGTATCAGCAGGCATTTTGTTATTGCCAGTGATATTGCTAGGCATATTCTCTAATATGGATAGCCATTAACCCTTTAAAGCTGCAATTACCCCCACGTTTTACAGTTTTAATAAAGTACTTGCCAAAATACCACTAATGTGAAGACCAAATCTGTCTGAAAATATCTTCCATTATGGAAAGTTTGTTGTAACTCCCATCGCTTTGCTGTCAATCAATTGAGATGGAGTGGCTTAACCTATGCAGGCTTCTGTCGCTACTCTTAACTTGAATGCCTTCCTCCCCCCACTCCCAACAGATAATGTGTGAAATAAATGATGTATGGTGCTGTGAAACAAAACAGGCTAAATGTCATTTTCAGGTTGGCAAACTGTAACTAGTGGGGTGCCACAGGGATCAGTGCTGGGGCCTCAACTATTTACAATCTATATTAATGACTTGGATGAAGGGACCAAGTGTAATGTAACCAAATTTGCTGACGATACAAAAATAGGTGAGAAAGCAAGTTGTGAGGAGGACATAACGAGTCTGCAAAGGGATATAGATAGGCTAAGTGAGTGGGCAAAGATTTGTCAGATTGGCCTAGAAATTCGGTGGCACCCCAATTGGGGTGCCAAGCTCGCCCGGGCGCCGGAATTACCGCTCCGGGCGGAGCCGCTTGCACCAGCCCGATATTCAGTTTCAGTGCCCCAAACGGAAGCGGGGCGCTGCTTGAGGCGCCCCACATCCCTCTTGGGGCGCTGCAACTGAATATCGCAGCGCAACGTGCCGCAGCGCCACACGCTGCGGCACGGCACGCTGCGGTACTGCAGGCCTTCCTCCCCTTCTTAAAGGGGAGGGGCCTGCACCAGCGTGATCGGTGATCGCGAGTGCCGGCAAAAGAGCCCGGCACTGAGGAGAAGTGCCGGGCTCTTGGGACACAGCCGGCACTGCCCGGGGGGGTGCTCAGGAGGCCGGGGACGGCGGCGCGAGGAGGTGCTGGCAGGCGGCCAGCAAAAAAAATGCCCGCCCCGCACCTCCCCTTTAATTAGCGCCACTACTGCCGCAGGTAGGCCCCCCTGAACCAGTCGCAAATTGCGACCGGCGTTACAGCGGGGGGCGTGACCAAATATCGCGATCGGGGCGGTAGCGGGGCGCTGCGCACACTGATGGCGTCATCGGAGGCGACGCAGCGCTACAGGCTAACACCGCCATTAGCGCCCCACTATATTTCGCGGGAGGCGCTGCCAGTGGCGCTAAACCCACTAAGTGCCCTCTTTGGGCGCTAACTGGTGGCGCAGCCCACCGAATTTCTAGGCCATTGACTATAATGTGGGAAAATGTGAGGTTATCCACTTTGGTGGGAAGAATAGAAAAGCAAAATATTATTTAAATGGAGAGAGACCACAGAATGCTGCGGTACAGAGGGATCTGGGGGTCCTCGTACATGAAACACAAAAAGTTAGCATGCAGGTACAGCAAATAATTAGGAAGGCAAATGGAATGTTGGCCTTTATTGCAAGGGGGATGGAGTATAAAAGTAGGGAAGTCTTGCTACAACTGTACAGGGTGTTGGTGAGACCACACCTGGAGTACTGCGTACAGTTTTGGTCTCCTTATTTAAGGAGGGATATACTTGCATTGGAGGCAGTTCAGAGAAGGTTCACCAGGTTGATCCCTGGGATCAAGGGGTTGTCTTATGAGGAAAGGTTGAGCAGGTTGGGCCTATACGCATTGGAGTTTAGAAGAATGAGAGGTGATCTTATTGAAACATATAAGATTCTGAGGGGGCTTGACAGGGTAGATGCAGAGAGGATGTCTCCCCTCGTGGGGAAATCTAGAACAAGGGGGCATAGTTTCAGAATAAGGGGTCGCCCATTTAAGATGGAGATGAGGAGGAATTTCTTCTCTTAGAGGGTCGTGAATCTGTGGAATTCTCTACCCCAGAGAGCTGTGGAGGCGGAGTCAGTGAATATATTCAAGGCGGAGATTGACAGATTTTTGAACTACAAAGGAGTCAAGGGTTATGGGGAACAGGCAGAAAAGTGGAGTTGAGGCCAAGATCAGATCAGCCATGATCTTAGTGAATGGCGGAGCAGGCTCGAGGGGCCGAATGTCCTACTCCTGCTCCTATTTCTTATGTTCTTATGTCCATGCCTGTCATTCACCTAATGGTGAGTTCCTGATCTGGACTCTACCATCATGGAGAGACAAGGCTAGGCCCTTTCCCAAAGGAAGACAGGAACAATTGATAGGCCAATCACTCTCAGCTGCTCTTGAGCATTTCCTCAGTGATGACAATAAAAAGAGGCATTGATAGAGGCTTGGGAGAAGGTTGACTGTTGGTGCACCGGCATCCAGGAGAGGAAACTGGCCTAGACCTCCAAAGATGGCCAAGGGATTGATGGAAGATTGCATGGGGTCTGGGCAACCTTACGCACCACCACCCCACACCCCACACCCCCACTCACCCCCAAAATTGGGTAGACATTGGATTTTCTGGTTGGGCAGGACAGATTGGCACCAGACTTGTACCTGCAGTGCCACAGGAATACATCTGCCCATTCAACTGGTGTGCCCTCCCACTGAGCCTGCAAACTCCGCCAGGGTCCGTGTTGGAGGGCACCTGCTGGCACGATACTGACGTAACTAGTGAAACTATGTCTCCTCGATTTTCAGGGCTAAATGCCTTTA
This sequence comes from Somniosus microcephalus, assembly GCF_052327205.1. Lineage (NCBI taxonomy): Eukaryota > Metazoa > Chordata > Chondrichthyes > Squaliformes > Somniosidae > Somniosus > Somniosus microcephalus. Next base: position 111,842,752 of record NC_141001.1, on the reverse strand, counting down.
AAACAAATGAAAAAATGTGCATTGATAACATAATTTGTAATCATCAGGCATGTTAATGCGAATCGCAAGTTAAATGAAATGCTGCCTGAAACGCAGGTCTTGAATCTGTGAAAAGCAAGGGTGGAAAGGTTCAAAAACACGAAAGGATCACCTGTTGCCATCGCTCATGTGTAGTCTGGGGTCTGGAGTGCAATTGTAATACGTAGTTGCTGACCCAACCACTGCTGAAGGGTATGGAGTTAGGATGGAAGAATGCGACTAAATGGATAGCTCTTACAGAGTGCCAGCAAAGACACGATGGACCAAACTGTCTCATTATGGCCCTGTGATTTTATACACGGTGGGCAGTGGTCTGAATAGACAAATCAAGTGAGCTGTAGCTGATTGTAAACTTCAGAGGTCATTCAGAATGCAACTGTAACTAATTGTAAATATCTGGCTCCAGGTCAGAAGAAACCATCATGATATGACCAGCTTTCTTTTCCTATTTTTAAGATTCCTTTGCCTCTGTGTGACATCTGGAATGTGAAGTCATAAGTGTGACACACACACACACTTTTGACACAAGATTTTTACATATAGATAGATGGAGTCATTAATTAACAGAAAATATAACCCATCTTTTCACCCATTCTCTCTGCAGTATCTGATGAAAACAGAGCCAGAAAAAAAAATCAACCTGCACTGCTCTCACCACCTACTGGATTATTCAAAGCAGCCCAGATAGGATTCTTGACACATATCTTTCACCCATCTTTCAGCAAAGGAATACCATCAGACATTGGAATATCTCGGAATAGGCAAATCCTGGATAATGTATAGAATTCAAATTGAAGTAGTACTGTCAGTGTCACATCTTCAATCCATAGAGCAGGTCATGCAGATCGAAGGCCTTATCGCAACCCAGCTTTACCTTACGCTTTGCACACTATGCCAAACAGATGCAGCAAAACATACAGGTGTAACAGTGTCTTTACTAATATTAATAAAGAACACTGGGGCCAAAAATGCTTCGCCCCCAATGGCAATCTCTGGGCGGAGATTGGCGCAAAAAGTCCAATGAAGGTGGATTCTGGCGGGACCAAGGCGTGATGGCATTGGCACTGATGAAGGATGCTTGGCTATGCCCCATTTCCCATGCCCCCTCTAGCAGGTACCCAAGAAGTGCCAACACTGGCATGGTCATCTATTGAAGATATTTAAATCAGTTGACTTTGGCTTGACCCCAAGCGGGATCAGGAACAGAGGTCACCAGTGTCTCTGCTGCCACACTTAGGTCAGTGGAGTAGAGCTGACGGTTTTCAGCTCCAGTGTAAGAAACATCACAATTAAACTATGCCAGATTTAGTTAACAGTTGAACCTGAGTAGTACTCACCTTCCATTGAAGGAAGTGACGCTTCCTTGTCATGTCCATCTTTTCATGACAGGACTGAGTCATTTGTGTCCAGTCATACTTTTCTGGGAATTCTGTGCACACTTCCCAAGTCTCACACCTACAAAGTCAATCATGAATTGAGACCTTTAAAAATGTTTGTGCATTCTATCAACCACAAAGTTTCTTCATTTTAACTGATCCTTTAAGATTCTTTTTCATCTTAAAATTTGTCTTTCAATTTACAGCTGCATTTTCTTCATTTCAATAGAAGTACATATGAACACAAACAGTTGGAAACTTTCTAGGTAGAGGTACTGGAATCTATCTCACTTAAAAGGGGAAAAACACAACGAAAATTTGGTTTTCAAGCTCTTACTGTCTCTATCTGATGTCAGCTTCGTTATTTGGTAGCACTCTTTCCTCTGAATCAGAAGGTCATAGGTTCGAGCTCCACTATGCACACAATGTAGACTGACACTTCAGTACATGATTGAGGGAGTGCTACATTGTCACAGCTGCCATTTTTCACATTAAGCTGATAGGGTGGACATAAAAGATCCCACAGATTTTCCATAGAATCTTGGCATACAGAAGGAGGCCATTCGGCCCATTGTGCCTATGCCGGTTCTTTGAAAGAGCTATCCAATTAGTCCCACTCAGCCCCACTCATTCCCCATAGCCCTGCTAATGTTTTCTTTTCAAGTATATATCCAATTCCATTTTGAAAGTTACTATTGAATCTGCTTCCACCGCCCTTTCAGGTAGCGCATCCCAGATCATAACAACTCGCTGTGTAAAAAAGTGTCTCTTCTTCTACCCTCTGGTTCTTTTGCCAATTATCGTAAATCTGTGTCCTCTGGTGACCGAATCACCAGCCAGTGGAAACAGTTTCCGTGAAGGTGAGATTTCATAAAACTGAAAACAATTATACATGTGTAAAAATGTACCTCATCAGCTAGGCGGGGTTCTGCAAGCCTAACTGTGGGTGCTGTTTCTCCAGATTAAAATGGCCAGTAAGTGGCCTCGAAACGGGAAGCCGGTTTTCACTGAATACCCAATATTTGAAGAAAGACTTGCTTTTATATAGCACTCTTCACATCTTCAGGATGTCCCAAAGTGCTACACAGCCAATAAATTACTTTCTGAAGTATAATCACTGTTGTTTTGCACATGAATGCAGCAGCCCACTTTTGCACAGCAAGATTTCACAAACCGCATTGAGATGAATATCTAGTTAATCCGCTTTGGTTGACGGGCATTGAGAGAACACCCTGCTCTTCTTTGAAAAAGTGTCACAGGATCTTTTACGTCCACTTAGGAACATAGGAACAGGCAAAGGCCATTCAGCCTCTCGAGGCTGATCTGTACCTCAACTCCATTTACCCGCCTTAGCTCCAAAATCCCTTGATATCCTTACCTAATAAAAATAGCACTTTAACACTTGAACAGGCCGACAGTTCAACATTTCATCTGAAAGATGTCATCGCTGACAATGCAGCACTCATTCAGCACTGCATTAGAGTGTCAGCCTGGATTATGTGTGCAAATCCTAGACTGAGGCCTAGAAATTCAGTGGGCCTTGCGCCCACTTAGCGCCTAAAGAGGTCTTTTGCGCCGGCGGGGTGGTAGCGCGGAAATTGAGTGCAGCGGTATTGGCGGCGGTAGCCATTAGCGCTGCGCCGGGACCAATGACGTCATCGGTGTGCGCGGTGGCCCGTAACGCCCCGAAACCGCGCCGATCCCCATATTTATTTGCGCCCGCCTCCTCCGAAGCGGGCGCAAACAGCGAACAGAAAACGGGGCCGTCCTGCTGCCATAGTGGGGCGCTTTAAAGCTGAAGGTGCGGCCGGCCGCTTTTTCGGCGGCCGCCTGCCCGCACCTCCTTCCCCGGCCTCCTCCACCCCCCCCCCCCCCCGCGGCATTGCCGGCTGGTTTCCGTGGAGCCCGGCACTTCTCCGTTGTGCCGGGTTCTTTTGCCGGCACTCGCGATCGGGGCTCCGGCCGTTGCAGGCACCTCCCCCTTAAGAGAAGGAGGAGGCCTGCAGTACCGCAGCCTGCCGCACCGCATCGGGTGGCGCTGCGGCATCTAGCGCGCCGATATTCAGTTGCAGCGCCCCAAACGGAGGCAGGCACACCCTGGTATAGCGCCCGCTTCCGAATTGGGGCGCAGAAGACGAATATACAGCGTGCGCTAATGCCTCCCCGCCCAGTGCTAACTTTTGGGCGCGAGCGAGCTGCCCGCGCCCAAGTGAATTTCTAGGCCTGAGACTTTAACATGTTATGTAAATCAATTTTGGTTCCTTACTCCCATTTAGGGCTGGTGTTACAGACGGCTGGGAGGAACCTTTAACACTGCTCTTAACGTTTTAAATGGAACAGATCAAATCTTGAGGAAGGATCCCAGGTTATACCATAACAAAGGGTAAGATTGTTTTTATTAGAAAACTGTTATCCAAGTTTACCGCCCTTGACCAGACGTCGTGGGTTCCACTCACCAATGACTGCATGCATGACTCCATGTGTAAAGCATTAGGATCCTGCCAGTGATGAATATTAACATATAAATAGATGCTTATTATCAGCTGGGGGAAGCACGTTTTCATTAACTTGCATGGATCTAAGGCTGCAGATACTAACAACTTGATTTAGGATCTATCCACCAATGAGGGAACAACAACTTGCATTTATATAGCATCTTTAACGTAGTAAAACATCCCAAGAGCGTTAGCAAACAAAATTTAAACAGCACTAAGAACACCCCTTTCCAAATCCCCAGGCCAAACCAGTGTAAAAGAAATATAAGTGCAAATAGGGCTGAGTTCCCAAGGTTTCATGGGCTGGATTTGCTGGGATTGTGACCACATATAGACAACCCAGCCTTCAACCATCAGGAACTCAGTCTCTGCTGGTACTCCGTGAAATGCTTTGTGCTTTAAACTTTAAACTCCAATCCAAAAAAGCCAGAAAAATGAACGGAATAATACAACAGGTCATACCACACCTGTGTTATTCCTCACAGTGTCAGCTGTGGTTCAGTGGGTAGCACATTTGCCTCTGAGTCAGAAGGTTGTTGGTTCAAGTACCACTCCAGGGGCTTGAGCATATAAAGCTAGGCTGACACTCCAGTGCAGTGCTGAGGGAGTGCTGCACTGTTGGAGGTGCCATCTTTCAGATGAGACATTAAACCGAGGCCCCGTCTGCGGTCCCAGGTGGACATAAAAAATTCCATGGCACTATTTCAAAGAAGAGCAGGGGAGTTCTCCCCGGTGTCCTGGCCAATATTTATCCCTCAATCGACATAACAAAAACAGATTATCTGGTCATTATCACATTGCTGCTGAGCGTAAATTAGCTGCCACGTTTCCCACATTACAACAGTGACTACATTTCAAAAGTACTTAATTCGCTGTAAGGCACTTTGAGACGTCCGGTGGTCATGAAAAGCACTATAGAAATATAAGTCTTTCTTTTTTTCCCTGAGAAAGAACTGCATGCTTGTGAGTTATGGGACCTTTGCACTTACAAAAAGTACAGCAGTAGTGTAAAATCTTGTCTAGATCTTCTAATGCTCCTGTAAAAGGCCATCTTGACGTCCCCGTACCAGCAGAACCCATGACTGATGAGTCTCTTATAACCAGTGAGATAGTCTCAATTAAACGGCTTTCAAATTTAATACTGTAACTCATTAAAGCATGTCTTAATGTAAAACGAAAGGTCTAAGATATTAATAAAATGTGGTCAAAGCATCATACTTTTCCAAGCCAGTTAAGGCACCATCATATTCCAGAGGAGTTTTATAAACCACCTTCTGGTCCTGCTCCATAACTCCTATTACCCGGTCGAATCTCACACACAGAAATGGTTTGCTGATGCTCCTGTAAAACATACAGACAGCAACAAGTAATTATCAGGTTTTTAGTTTTTTCTTTCCGCTGCGAAATGAAATTACAAAATAAATAAAACAATTAACTCCAATGCACACGTGAATGCTATTTTATAAAGTGATTCAACTACATTATCTTTAAGAGCCCTCAATTCCAATTATTTATATGTTTAAAACAATCTATATAATTAAGGACTCCAAAAACAAAACAAGAGTTAAAAAAAATTGATGAAATGGTAAAATAATTGAAATAATTACTTTTAAAATTTCCAGTGGCCTCTACATTTATAATACCGTAGGACTCTGCCCGAGGATTTTTTTTTTGTCTCTGTCTGTCTCTTCCTTGACTATTTTACACTCCTTGCATCATAATTGTACTGTATATAATATAGTTGACATGGTTAGCTAATTGGAATAAAAAGAATATGTACATAATTCCAAAAAATGAACTATTGGAGCTTTCAAATTAATGCATGATCTAATTTGCAAAATTAGACATTATGCAATCCTTTACATGACAAATTAATTTGGATTGCAGCTCGATTCCTTCATAGGAATTGTACACATCGTATAAAAATAATTCTACGTGCATTAAAAAAAAAGGTTTTAACCCTTCAGGTGTCACACATACAAATTTCTGTCACACTCAAAGAAACGCAATTAGCCTCTTGTTGATTTTAGGATATACCTAACAGCAAATAGCCTTTCTAATTGACCTCAAGACATATCTATTCACAGCAATTAGTCCTTATGGCCTTAAAGGAACATGCTGATACAAGATTCTGAAGGGGATTGACGGGGTAGATGCTGAGAGGTTGTTTCCCCTGGCTGGAGAGTCTAGAACTAGGGGGCATAGTCTCAGGATAAGGGGTTGGCCATTTAAAACTGAGATGAAGAGGAATTTCTTCACTCAGAGGGTTGTGAATCTTTGGAATTCTCTGCCCCAGAGGGCTGTGAATGCTGAGTCATTGAGCATATTCAAGGCTGAGTTACAGTAGATAGATTTTTGGAATCTAGGGGAATCAAGGGATATGGAGATCGGGTGGGAAAGTGGAATTGAGGTCGATGATCAGCCATGATCTTATTGAATGGCGGAGCAGGCTCGAGGGGCCGTATGTCCTACTCCTGCTCTTACTTCTTAAGAACTTATGTTCTTGAAACACCGATCCACCTTAGCAGCAGAATAATACATTGTGAACTACATGATATAATGCCCCTGTCTTTATAAAACAGTACAAATTCCAGCTTCCAGTGTGCAGGAGATCTGGTAGTCCTTCAATTTTTTTTATACTTCAGAAAGTCTACATTAGCAATAGTTCAGTATTTATAATAACTTTCCTGGTTGAAAGTCCAAAATATAGATCAGAGTACTTTCTAAATGGTGAAAAGCTAGAAGCAGTAGAGATCCAAAGAGACAGATACAAAAAAAAATCAAAAAAAGTAATGGAATGCTGGCCTTTATAACTAGAGGACTAGAATACAAGGGCTTAGAAATCATGCTACAGCTATACAGTACAAAGCCCTGGTTAGATCACTCCTGGAGTACTGTGTTCAGTTCTGGAAAGATAAATTTGCTTTGGAGGGACTGCAGTGTAGGTTTACCAGAATGATGCCTAGAGTCCAAGGGTTAAATTACAAGGAGAGATTATACAAACTAGGGTTGTAATCCCTGGAATTTAAACAGTTAAGGGGTGATTTGATCAAACTTTTCAAGATATTGAGGGGAACTGATAGGGTAGAAACCCAGGGCTGGATTTTGCCAATGGGGAGCTTTTGGAGGCGGGACTCCCACTTGTTGGGTTTCAGTCCCGCCTCCATCAACTTCTGGCCAACCCACGCTATTTTCCCTTGATTGACCTTGTTAAGCCCGCCCAGCGGGCTTAGCAGGCCAATTAAGGGAAAGCTGATTACAAAGAACGTCAACATATGACGTTTCATCTGTCAAAAATTTTTGACAGATGAATTGTCATCGTTTGACAGCTCTGTGAAGCTGTCAAACACTGACATTCTCTGTAGTTTGATGAGTTCTTGAATACAAGAACTCATCAAACCTCTTTCTTTTGCAGAAATTAGATGGTTGTTGGAATTGGAGAATGCAACGGCCATCTGTCATCTCTGTCGCGGAGGTGCGAGACTCTCCGCATACCCACTGATTGAAGCCTGCAGGAAGAAACAAAGGTAAGTAATCTTTTTTTAACACTTTCCACTTACCTCAGATACTCACCTCTCCACACTTGCACCCATCACTTACCTTCACAGCGCACTTTTGGACCCCTCCGACCCCCGCAGACCCACTATTCGCCTCAGTGACCCTGGCAGGTTTCGGAGCCTTCGGGAAGCCCGCACTTGTGGGCAAAATGGGGATAATCCTCTTATCTGCCTGTTAACTATCTGTAAACAGGCAGTTAAGTGGCTGTAATCCCTTCCCACCCTCAAGGAGACGGGACCCGGCGCAGGATGGCTACACGCCTCCTGGCAAGATGGCACAGAGGCAGGTTGGGGACGGGTTGGGCACCCGCCCCCAGATTCTGCCATTTTGCCAGCTGTCCCACCTCCAAACCCACCTCCCCAGGGCTGGCAAAATCCAGCCCAAAAAAACTATTTCCGCTGGTGGGGACATAGCCTAAAAATTAGAGCCAGGCCTTTCAGTAGTGAAGTTAGGAAACAGTTCTGCACATAAAGGGTGGTAGATGTTTGGAACTCTCTTCTGCAAACAGCAGCTGATGCTGGGTCAATTGTTAATTTTAAATCTGAGACTGATTTTTTCTGTTAACCAAAGGTATTAGGGGATATGGGGCAAAGGCGGCTATATGGAGATAGGTCACAGGTCACAGATCAGTCATGATCTCATTGAATGGTGGAACAGGCTCGAGGGGCTGAATGGCCTCCTCCTATCCTATGTTCCTATTGTGTTTAATTCCAGAAATAAAGATTGCAGAACAGCAATAAAAAATGCATATTAAGTTTATTTCTTTATTGAAACTTTAGAGAGAAATCGAGTTGCCCTGTCCTAAGCTTAGTGACACAGAGGCACTGTTCTTGAAAATAGCTGGCAGAAGGAAGCTCAATTTTGAGACACTGCAATTTGGCCATGTCACACCCTTTACTGATACGATTACAGGATTCATACAGAAGTACTCTACAACTTCACACTGGAAACTTTCATTCACTCTTGAAGGCTCACAATTTTCATGAAAAAGCATCAGGTAAATTTTTCCCCCTTGTTTACAAACACACATCGCAACACTAGATGGAGGAAGGATGTTCCCGATGGTCGGGGAGTCCTGAACCAGGAGTCACAGTCTAAGGATAAGGGGTAAGCCATTTAGGACAGAGATGAGGAGGAATTTCTTCACCCAGAGAGTGGTGAACCTGTGGAATTCTCTACCACAGAAGGCAGTTGAGGCCAATTCATTAAATATATTCAAGAAGGAGTTAGATATATTTCTTGAGGCTAAAGGAATCAAGGGATATGGGGAGAAGGCAGGGACAGGGTACTGAATTTGGATGATCAGCCATGATCTCATTGAATGGCGGAGCAGGCTCAAGGGGCCGAATGGCCTACTCCTGCTCCTATCTTCTATGTTTCTATGTTTCTATGCAATAATATCACACATCAAAATCCTTCAACACAACGTCAGTGTGACAAGAATTATGTCTTTTTTTCTCCGCAAATAATAAAAGATTTTCCAGATGCTTTACATGAAAGCGATGTTCAATTATAACATAATCCCTCAGTTCATGATCCCTAACAGTTTCAATCACCTTATTTTTTTTTTTAGGGACAATTGAAAAAAGTAAATAATTTACTGACACAAGCACCGAGGTGGTCATTTTTAGGCCGTACACCAGCGGAACGCATTGTCTGCAGAGTACAGAACCCGCCTGATTTTCGATCTGCTCCACTAGTTTACCGCCCAAGTGGTGAAGAGGAAAATTACCCACTGAGCCAACAAGGAGTCCACTATATCCCCTCACTTGCTGCTGAAAATGGAAATAAACAGCACTGCCCGCTTTCCTTAAATCTACGAGAACAAACTGTGTTATTCATTCTTTCCCGGTCATAATTACTCTGTGAATAAAAGAGTCCAACCTTGCATTTTTAGCAGGATGTAATAACTCAATTCAGAGGAATCTTACTGCTAAAGCCTGTTAAAAAGCTACAAAAATTATACATTACGGAGCTGCTAATTTTTTTTCTTTTTGATCTTAGTTCAAGCATCTCGCTCTTAAAAAATAAAATGTCAGATTTGCAACTAAGGTTTGTACTTGTCAAGCCACTCAGTTTAAATTTGTGCTTTGGTAGTTAATTGAGGGACTAGTGAAACACACCGTTGTACTTTCCCCTCTCTTACAAGTAGATTGCATCGCTTCAGAAGGCAGCCATAGAGAATGCGGGTCCTATCTATTTGTCATTCCATTTATTGTCACTGGTGCATAAAAGGTTAAGACATTATTGGGAGCAACACAAACAATGGGGACTGTGTTGTCAGAGGGTTTGATAAAATTCACTTAAGATACTTTTCAATTACTGTCCATTTCGCCTTAAAAAATGGACAAAACATGAATGCTGTGGAACAGGTCAGTGCAACCCAGAACAACGACAGGATGATGGGCTGTGCCCCCTGTAGTGTTTCCATCTGCCATCATTAAGGTGACTATTCAAACATGAAAAATTCCTTCTCGGAGTGCTGACAGGCAGACATCAGGAACTATGACAGGGCTCTATGGATAAAGCTAGACAGAGATGTCGTGCTTCCCCAGCATGTCTAGAGACGCGACCTCAGAAAAGAAAAAATCCCAGGGATGTAATAAAACAGTTATTACCTGGGGTTGTTGCATTCCCCTTTGCAGTGAGCTAACCAAAGCGAAGGTCAGCCCGAGATCACAGAGATAACAATTGCATTTTCATTTTACCTGTAGTCTTCTCCGTAAGACACCCAAACCTTCTGATCGTTTTCAAGAAAAAGGGGATTTGTTATTTCTTGTCCATTTTCATCAAACAGCCGAGGAGGACGAAGGTTGAGACCTGAAGCATGGTATCCCGGAGAGCACTGGAGCCTTTGGCAAATCATCTGAAGCAACTGGGATAGGGCCATAGAAAAAAGAATGATTTGAAAAATTGTTTCAGGTCTTGTGCAATTGTAATCCTAACACATATTAATTAAGTTCAAAAGAGTGCTCGGGGAGTGTGAAATGATTGAATTGTTTATCTTGTTGTAAGGAACCAAAGAGAACACAGGCTTGTTACCAGCAGGGGGTGCAACAGTATTACCATTGACTCTGACCCCTGCTCTTGTGCTGGTTTACAGACAGGGGATTGTTCAGTGTAATCATAAGTTGCCTGCTCTTCATTTTACTCGTCTCCTTAAGACTGGGTTCATGATGTCGACCCCATCCAGCGCAACCTATGTATTAATTTTTCCTCAGAACCAGCGCACACGCAGGTAATGATATTGAGAAACTGAGATCGGGTCAGTGGGGCGATTGTCAACTGCCAGTCGCCCGTTTCTAGCCTGAATAACGGGTGGCCAGTAATTGACAATCGGGGGGGGAAAGCACCATTGACACCCAAAGCCCACCTGATGCAATAATCTGGCACCTCTGTAAATGGGCTAGCAGCTACTTAAATATGCAAATTTTGTTCCTGCACAGTTGCTAAAACCCCGATTGCAATTTTCAGGTACAAATGGGCTCACAAAATGGCCCAGGTAATTTTTAAAAAATTGGTGGATTTTGAGTTTACAGGCGTGCTCCTCGGCCCCCCAAAAAAACTCCAGCCCATTGCCAGCTCATTCGAGGGCATCCCCCCCCACCTTCCCAAATCTGACCTGCCAGCTGGCGGAGCGTATGAGTAGGCCGGGAATGGTAGCATAGTGGTTATGTTACTAGACTAGAAACCCAGAGGGTTAGACTAATAATCTAGTAAAACATGTGTTCAAATTCCACCACAGCAGCTGGGGAATTTAAATTCAATTGAATAAATCTGCAATAAAAAGCTGGTATCAGTAATGGTGACCATGAAACTACAGGATTGTCATAAAAACCCATCTGGTTCACTAATATCCTTTAGGGAGGAAATCTGCTGTCCTTACCTGGTCTGGCCTACATGTGATTCCAGACCCACAGCAATGTGGTTGACTCTTAACTGCACTCAGTTGTACCAAACCACTATGACAAAGTCAGCACTATGGGAGTACCTTCACCTCATGGACTGCAGCGGTTCAAGACAGCTCACCACCACCTTCTCAAGTGCAATTAGGGATGGTCAATAAATGCTGGTCTTGCCAGTGACACCTACATGAATTTTTTTTAAATCCTGCCCTCCCACAACTGGGGGTGGCTGCTTGGCACCTGCAGTTCACTGGTGGCATGCCAATGAGACCAGGACCACACGCCGGCAGCATGGTCACTCTGGCAACTTTGCACTTGTTCTGGGCAGAAGTTGAAAATCACACCCCGCTGTGTTCAATAAAGCAACATTTAATCTGAGACATAATGGATAATAAATTCACTGTTGTGCGATTCTTTCCCTGTGCCTATCTGGGTGATAATGCTATGGAATGGAGCACCTTCCATTTTGGAGTCAGATATAGCAAAGTAAAGCTCCCTCATGCCACAACAATGCACCTTAGTCCCTACTCCAGAATTGGCTTACGCCAGTGTGACAATTCTCTTTTTCCTACACTGTCCATCCTGTAGCCTCTCTAAGTGAGGCCAATTTAGTGTCAAATTGGGTCCTTTTGTACTGTGGCACATGCCCACAAGGAATTGGGTTGAGGGTGCCAAAGCTCATTTCACATAGGGCCCTTACATCCATCCGGCACAAGAGACCTCCATCCTATCAGTCTGCTGGATTGAAATCTATGTTTAATGTTGAAAGGCTCGTGCTTAACTTACTACACCAACCAGTATCCATAAAAGTGAGATTGAACAGCTTTGGTTCAACTTCAAGAAATACTGGGGGTAAAATTCAACTTCAGCAGGGGCTCAAAATGGGTGGTCGCAGATTGGCTGCCCATTATACACCCTGTCTGATTTTAGTTCCTACTGAAGTCTATTGGGCAGCCGATCTGCTACTGCCCATTTTGCGCCCCTGCCAAAGTTGAACTTTACCCCCAATAACCAGTCCATACAGAGCATCCCTTTCCCGCAGAGATGGAGGGGGAAAACATCAGTGACCAATTCTGGTCTGCTCTCGTATGCCTCCTAGCGGACGGCTATAGGAGCAGCAATTAACAAAAGTGGCAGCAGGTCACCTACTTGGAAATAGCACACACTGTGGGTTGTGAAGGAGGAGAGAAAGAGGCCAGAACAAAAAAAGAATCGTTGCCAAATGTAAATTTACATGCGTTAGAAACTGCGCAGCACAGGTGTAGAATCATCTGGGAGACTTACCTTTTCATAAAAACATTCATACAGGGAAGATATAGGAAGCATAATGGTGTGGCTCCAAATAATGTAGCTGAATAATTTAGATCTTAAAATTGCTTTCTCATTGTTCAATAAATGAAAGCTTTAAATGGTTGGCTATATCTCAATAGCATACCAACAGTAAGTGAACGCTGTGAAATTATTTATCAAGGCAGCTTTTCCAGTAAATGTCACAGGACACTAACCTAAGTATAGAGAGGTTATGAAGACAGATAAAGTATGTTTCCTATTATATGGTGAGCACCCAGCCAATGTGAATTCTCAGGGCATCTTGTTGTGAGGCATAACAACTGCAAATGTGGGCAACTGTCAGCCAACAGTAGAGGCTAAACAGACACATTGTAAAGGGGGTAATTCTAACCTAACTCACCTGGTGGAAAACCCAAGGGATCGGGTGGAACACCGGTTTTACACCCCACCCAATATTACTCTCTGCTGATTTCAATGGAGGGTAAAATTGGGCGGGGCGTAAACCAGCGTTGCACCTGATCCCGTCAGTTTCCCGATTAGGTTAAAATTGCCACCAATTTGTTTTATTTTATTTAACCAGCACTTTTATTATTATTGCAACAATATTTACTTAGCAAAAAAAAATCCTTACTCTTTCCATCATGAATTTGTCATTGCCAGCCTCTTTCTCGATGGTCTTCATGTTAATATAGATGAGAACTTCTCTTGTGCTCTGACCATTCCGATACACCTAATAAATTAGCCAAACAAAAGGGGTTATTGTCTGCACATGTGTTAATATCCAGCTACAGTGTGGCATTTTCTGGAGTGCTTTATGGTATTTTGAAGTGATAAGGCGCCATATGAATCCAAGTGTTATATTTCTTGCTATTACTTAGTCTAACACACATCATGTTGTGTCCAGTAGAGATTTGTTTCAGATGTTGCAGTTCTCCCATCTGCCAGTGTTACTTAACAATGTTGATAGATAGATGGAACTTGCACTTATATAGCCTTTCACGACCTCTGGACGTCCCAAAGCGCTTTACAGCCAATGAAGTACCTTTTTGAGGTGTAGTCACTGGTGTAATGTAGGAAACGCGGCAGCCATTTTGCACACAGCAAGCTCCTACAAACAGCAATGAGATAATAACCAGATAATCTGATGTTGGCTGTGAGCTAAATATTGGCCAGGACATCGGGGAGAGCTCCCCTGCTCTTCTTCGAAATAGTGCCTTGGGATTTTTTACGTCCACCTTGACAGGGTAGACGGGGCCTCGGTTTAACGTCTCATCCAAAAGACAGATGCAAGAAAAATACTGCTGTAAAATAAACAACTGAACAGCAATGCAGCTCGCAACAGTGACACCAGATAACTCACGAGCCTGGAGGTCTCTGGTCTGCTGTCATTTGCTAGGTTACTTTTCAGTAAACCAGCAAATTTTTGTTAGGTGAGGCTATCAAGGGATACGGAGCTAAGGCGGGTGGGTGGAGTTGAGGTGCAGATCAACCAAGATCTAATTCAAGGGCGGATCAGGCTCGAGGGGCTGAATGGCCTACTCCTGTTCCTATGTAAACCACTGTTCACTATCATTTATCCTCTACTAATGGATCTCCAATGGTATTGATCGTGGTAAATCAGAGGATGCGCTGTTATATTAGGTCAGGATTATTGTAATGCACAATGTATTGTTATTCTGCTATGGTAAAGTTGTGTTTAAGTTGCCTGGTCAATTTAAGGCTGTAAGCAAACACAACCTGAGATCAATTAGAGTGTAATTGCTGTTAGGCAAGGGAAGCTTGCAAATTGGAACGTATGTCCAAAACAAAATTTGCATGAAATGACTGGCTTTCTTTTTATATACTTGTGACACTTTGAAGTGCGATGGTCACTCTTGAAACAGACAGAAAGCATTTTCTTTTATGCACCACCTCATCATAGCTCAACGCACGTTACAACCAACAGATTGTCAAGTATAGTCGCTGTTATTATGTAGGCAAACACAAAAGTGAATTTGTGCAGAGAAAGATCACACAAACAGCAAATGATCTGTGTTGCTTGAAGGAGAAAGGTTGGCCAGGGCAGCTCCCTGCTTTTCGTCATATAGCTCCACTGGAGCATTTACATCTACCCAGGCAGGAATCTGAAAGACAATGGCTGCGATTTTGCCAGCGCTCAGAGGGCAAGTTTGGAGATGGGTCAAAGGGTAAAATCATTTTGATTGACGGCAGGTTGGGATCCCGCCGTCAACCCGCCTCCAAACAATTTTCACAAGTGTCAGCTCCCCGATTTGCGCATGGACCCGGCGGGATGTGGATTAAAGGCAATTACCTGCCTATTAACAGGTGGTTGCTAGTCGTTGACAGGCTATTTTTGAATTTTGCCGCTTCTGCCTCGGGTTTCCTGATGCCCGGACACCACGCCAGGTAAGTGTGGCGTGATGTGAGTCTGCTGTAGTGTCTCTGGATTGATGACAGCTGCAGAAGTGGTGTGAAGGATCCAATGTTGCGCTGGTGAGTCTCAGAGGTAAGAAAATGTTGAGAAATGCATTTTTAATACATTTACACATTTTTTTAGGTTACAAGTTTTGAAATCCATGTCCAGAGCCACCTCACTGGGAGAACCTCTCTCACCAGTGACAGATCGCTTCTGTCACCTCACCTGCAGCTGCCATCCATTCCAGCCGATGGAGGGAGTCATTGGAGAGCCTGGGTGCAAGAAGTGACCTTTGTGCAGTGATTGTCAGTGTTTGCAGCACCTCAATGCTGTCAAACACTGAGAAGTCAACTGTCAAAAAAAAAGTGCGTGGTCCCTTTAAGAAAACCAGCAGATGACACGTCATCAAATGACATCATTTGACCAGCTTCCTCTTAATTGGCCGGCAAGCCCGCAGGTCAATCAACGTAAAATCACATCTGTGGGCCGGATGCAGCTGGGGGGGGACTGGAGGGCGGAAACCACCTGACCCACACCCAATCCGCCTCCATTGATAAAATCACGGCCAATGTCTCAGAGAATGCAGAAATACCTTCTTACCACATTGAAGTGCCTGCTTAGATTGCATGATCAAACCTGTAATGGGGCTTGAACCCATGACCTTCTGACACAGAGACAAGAGTACTACCAACTGTGTCAAGCTGGCACTTGTAGATAGATACATAGAATTTTCAGCAGAGAAACAGGTCATTCAGCCCAACTGGTCTGTTTAGGCTCCATACAAGCCTCCTCCCACCCTACTTCATCTAACTCCATGAACATATCCTTCTATTCCTTTCTCACTTAACTGCCTCTATGCTATTCACCTCAACTATTCCCTGTGGTAGCGAGTTCTACATTCTAACCACTCTCTGAGTAAAGAAGTTTCTCCTGAATTCCCTATTGGATTAACTGGCGACTATCTTATATTGATGGCCTCTCGATAAAGCCAGGCAATCTTTTAAACGATAGGTGGATCAGTTTATGTAGCTCAATGGTCATTTAGGCCCAGAATTCACTGAACAATACGAAGCCTGATAACCCATTAACCTATGGCAAACCAGCCAATCAAGCACCTCTCAGTCAATTGGCTGACACACTGCTGAGGAGAGATTTCAACAGCAGCTAAACTGCAAGTGTGCCAGATACCCAGTAATGTAAAACAGAGTTGCTAGAAAGTTGAAAATGTTTTCAGAGAGCAGGGAATGTTATCCACATAAAGAGTAAGTGGAGCACGAAGAATTATCAATATGGTGTTCAAAATCTGAAGAAGGGCTACACGGTGGCATAGTGGTTAGCACTGTTGCCTCACAGCGACAGGGACCCGGGTTCGAATCTGGCCTCGGGTGACTGTCTGTGTGGAGTTTGCACATTCTCCCCGTGTTTGCGTGGGTTTTCTCCGGGTGCTCCGGTTTCCTCCCACAGTCCAAAGATGTGCGGGTTAGGTTGATTGGCCATGATAAATTGACCCTTAGTGTTAGGGGGATTAAATACATGGGATTACGGGGATAGGGTGGGATATGTGTTGGTGTAGGGGTTACGGGGATCGGGTGGGATATGTGTCGGTGCAGGCTCGATGGGCCGAAATGGCCTCTATCTGCACTGTGGGGTTTCTGTGATTCTGCGATAGTTGGATAATAACAGTGGATTTTTTGTCCTGAAGGTCTCATTTCATTTCCAGTTTCAGACACTGCCAGGCCAATACTGCCCACATGGGTCAGAAGATAATATTATTAGCTTTACATTGCAGGCCATGCATGCGTTCAAAGTCTAAATCAGTGGGACATAACTAGAAGAATCATTAACAATTAATAAACATCATAACAGTAATTGAACAATGATAAATGTCATTAATAAATTTTAGACCACTTAGTGACAAATACATTTTACCGACCTTCATTGACATGCAAACAGGGGACTGGTCACATTTCCACCTCTGTCCCACTTTGCAAGCCACAATTAGCCCAAGGGTCCCTGAAATTAACCCAATCTGGTGCAATTCAGGTCAGTTTGGCTTCAGAATTCAGTTCCGCACTAACCTCCAATACTGAGTATACAAAGCATCCTAGCGTTCTCAATGACTTTTGTCCTTTGAGGTAATGATGAAGCTGGCATGTTGTGAATTTCATTTCCTCTTTGTCACTTATATTATTTGTTCATACTTTCTGCCACTCGACAGCTACATTTCTGATGCTGGTAATACCAAGTAAAGCTAGACAAAGACCTTGAACCCCAAAATAATTTGTTTCAATTCACTGAGTAAAACAACCAATTTCTAATCTTGTTATATTTTCCATTTTGGTTTGGAGATGATGATTACAATTATTTTCACTTCATTGGTATCTCCATTTATATCAAATATTCCCTGTAACAATAGCCAGGAGTAAATATGCCTCTTGCTCTTCCCTATAGCCTTTCCCACTGGACTATGTCTTCTGCCAAGTCTGTAAGCCTTTGATCTATATGATAATGTCCACTGTTTTAAAGAGATTGGGAGTATGAGCCAAGACTACATTAAATCTAGTAAACAGATTACAGCAAAATGGACATTGTTAACCCTTTTGGTACACACCTTTGCAATGAGAAAGCATAAGAAAAGTACAGTTTCTGGATCATAGGGAACAAGGCTAGCTTCAAGGAACCATTATGAGGCCACTCAGGGAATATATGGTTCTATCAAAACCCAAACCCAAAACTTGTGAACATCATTTATATCTGAAGGAATTCTTCGAGGCTGGATTTATGCTACATCTGCAGCAATTCCCCTCTTTGTCTAAAGGCAATGATTCTTCCATGAGCACCAGTAGCCCTTTGATTCCTCACCCAAGTGGCAATTTTCACGTGAGCCTGGACAGTGTGTGTGAGCATGCTGTTCAGTCATGAGGAGCATTGTAGCCAAGCCCGATTCCACTCCTCATCCAACATCACTAATTAGCAGATTTCTCCCCTCCATAGTCCAAAGCCAATGATGGGTTCCCTGGGTTAGTCCAATCTTAGGTTCCCTACGTTAGTCCAATCTTGGTTCCCTGGGTTAGTCCAATCTTTGGTTGCCCAGGTTGGTGCAATATTAGGCTCCCCAGGTTAGTGCAATCTTAGGTTCACTAGGTTACTCCAATCTTGGATTCCCTATTGTGGTGTATGTAACCTGTTCCACCTTAAGAGAACTTAAGCCTGTTCCACCTTAAGAGATGTACTACTTTCTCTGGCTGCTGTATACGTAATACCGGTGGTGACCACCGGTATATAAGCACTGTGTAGTAAGATGTATTGCAGATCGTCCTGACCTCCAACCAGTAAAGACCCGTTGAACTTTAAGCTTGTAGCCTGTGTGTTATTAATTACAACTAGAACACACAGACTTTACAGTGGTGACGAGTCAGATTCTTACCCTGCAGCAGTTATACCCACGGCGGCTTCGTCCACTGAACGGACGTCGAAGAGAGGTTTCCACCCTCATCACCCTGCTGGAAGACACGTCGCGCGGCAGACATCGAGAAACCAGAGTGCAGAAGACACCCTGAACTCGAAGCCTTCATCAGCGGCTGTCAGCTATCTTCTTTCTACCTCGGTAGTGGGTAAGCCGGGCAGCGACGCGACCAGAAAATCGGCCACGTTGGCTGTACAGACGGGGAGGGAAGACGGAGGAATAAGGGCGGTGAGATCGATCGCGACCGGAGATAAGGGCCGGGCCGCATTCGGGCCGAAAGGCGCAGCGCGGGGACATCGATCACGGCTGGTGATAAGGGCCGGGCCGCATTCGGGCTAAAAAGGCGCAGCGTCTGGGGGCAACTGAAGGCGCGAGAGCCGCGGTGAAGCGGAGACAGCGTCGGGGGAAGGGTGAAGACCGCCAAGCGCGGGAAAACCGCCATTTTGTAGGCGGAGGACGAAGAAAAGAGCGCAGAAGCCGCCATCTTGGATAAAAATAAAAATAAATTAAATTGCAACGATGCCTAAACATGGGAACATTAATACCTTTGATAGCGACATCGAAGATTGGGCTATGTATGTAGAACGCATACAAAATTATTGTAAAGCAAATAAAATCCCAGATGCAGAGAAAGCACTAACATTATTAAACTTAATGGGTGCGAAGACATACGGGCAATTGAAACACCTTGTATCACCAGATGTTCGAGGAGATTGTTACTGTCCTGAAAAATCACCTAAACCCCACGCCGCTGATGCTAGCGGAATGATTTAAATTTTACAGCAGAAGGCAGCTGAAGGATGAAAGCAATGTTGAATATTTAATGGAATTGCGTAAGCTAGCAAAGTACTGTCAATTCGGAACGAGATTGACAGAGGCGCTACGAGATAAATTTGTGTGTGGGTTATTAAAAGAAGATACACAAAAGCGATTGCTCGAGGAGAATGAGCTGACGCTTGAGAAAGCGGTCACTATGGCAGCAGCACACGAAGCCGCAGCGAGAGGCACGGCAGTAATGCAGCTACGGTCACCGGAACTCAGTACAAATAAATTGGGTTTGAGTACTGTAAAATGTTATCGTTGCGGAAAGACAACGCACGATCAGAACCAGTGTTGGTTTAAAAACCAAGAATGCAGAACGTGTGGCAGGCTTGGCCAAATAGCTAAAGTATGCCGGTCAGGAAAGAAGACCAGCAACAAAAAGTCACCGCAAGGAAAATACATAAAGGTACACAAGGTGACAAAGAACAGTTCGACCGAACAGAAGTCAGATTCAGACGCTAGCAGTAATGAACTGGGTAGCTTAAGAGTACACAACGTTGGTAAGGATGCAGATCTCCAGACAATTTGGGTCACTCTTCAGATAGCAGGAGCCCAAGTAAAGATGGAATTGGACACTGGATCGGCATTGACGGTCATGAATAAGAAAGATTACAAAAGGTTATTCCAACATATTCCCCTACGGGATACGGAGATTATATTGAAAACCTACACGGGGCAAAGAGTGTACCCCGTCGGAAAGATAGAGGTAAAAGTGGTCCACAAGGGCGAAGAAAGCCAAGTAATGGACTTATATGTGCTACCTGAAGGAGGTCCACCACTACTGGGACGGGAGTGGATTAGGAAAATGAATATGGACTGGCACTCCTTGAAGGCACTAACGGTAGATTCCGGGGAAACAGATGTCAAACCTAAACGATTGTCCAGAATATTGGATGATGCTAAAGAGGTGTTCCAGCAGGGACTGGGAACACTGAGAGGAATTACGGCAAACATCAAGATTGATGAACATGCACAACCAAAATTTTTCAAGCCAGACCGGTACCCTATGCAATACGACCTACTGTAGAAGCGGAACTGGAAGCGCTAGAACGTTCAGGTGTACTGTCTAAGGTAGATTGGAGTGAGTGGGCTACGCCCATTGTTCCCGTTATGAAACGTCCTTCGAGCAACAAGCCAGGAGAACCAGGGAAGGTTCGCATCTGTGGAGATTTCAAAATCACCGTTAATCCGGTGCTTCACCCGGTGCAGTATCCGCTTCCGCGGATTGAGGATATTTTTGCTTCGTTGTCTGGAGGGAAACACTTCACCAAGATAGACCTGGCGCAGGCGTACTTGCAGATGGAGGTTGAAGAAGAGTCACGCCAATACCTCACGATCAACACGCATCGAGGTTTGTACCGGTACAATAGATTGGTTTTTGGAGTGGCATCGGCTCCAGCAATTTGGCAGAGGGCCATGGAGCAGGTATTACAGGGAATTCCAGGCACACAATGTTACCTGGACAATATTCTGATTACAGGTGATGGTGATGAAGAACACCTCGCAAACTTGGAACTGGTGCTCAACAGACTGAAAGAGTATGGACTTAGAGTTAATCGGCAAAAATGCGAGTTCTTCCAGAAGCGGATCTCGTACTGTGGTCATGTCATTGACCGGGAGGGGCTTCATAAGTCTCCTGACAAGATAGAGGCAGTTGTAAAGGCTCCCGCTCCGGATAATGTCTCTCAATTGAGGTCATTTCTAGGATTGATTAACTATTACCATAAATTTCTACCAAATCTATCCACGGTACTGCACCCGCTAAACGCTCTTTTACAGAAGGGGGTACCATGGGAATGGAGCGAAAACTGTAAGAAGGCATTTCGCAAAAGCAAAGAATTGATCACCTCAGAGGAAGTGTTGGCTCACTTCAACCCGACACTGCCTATTCGGTTGGCTTGTGATGCTTCTCCATATGGTATTGGGGCAGTACTCTCACACAAGTTGCCAAATGGCACGGAAAGGCCAGTCGCGTTTGCATCCAGATCATTGACCTCCGCTGAGCGCAACTATGCACAGATCGATAGGGAGGCTCTCAGCCTTGTATGGGGAGTGAAGAAGTTTAATCATTACCTGCAGGGCCAAAAATTCACACTTCTGACAGACCATCAGCCGTCGGTATCCATTTTTAACCCTAAGAAGGGTGTTTCAGTGATGACAGCACAGCGTCTCCAGAGATGGTCCCTTTTCCTAGGGGCACATCAATATCAAATAGAATTCAAAGGTACAAAGCAACATGGCAATGCTGATGGGCTGTCGCGCCTGCCACTACCTGAAGAAGAAGAAACGACGAAAGTTGACCCTGTTGAGTTATTTCATTCGACCATCATCGAGTGTTTACCAGTCACCAATGCAAGTATTGAAAGGGAAACCAGGAACGACCCGACACTGTCCAGAGTCTACGAGGTGACAGTGAAAGGATGGCCAACACGTGGTGATCCTTTGTTACCGGCATTCTCGGCAAGGCGAGACCAGCTGTCCGTCTGCCATGGTACTTTGATGTACAGGACAAGAGTGATTATTCCTCCCAAGTTAAGGGAAGGAGTTCTAAAAGAACTGCATGAAGGTCATCTGGGGGGAGTTAAGATGAAAAGTCTTGCTAGGGCTTATGTATGGTGGCCGGGTATTGACCAACAGATAGAGGAGTTGACGAAAAGCTGCGCTGGATGCCAAAAAGTGCAAAATGCACCTCCGATCGCACCACTACACCCATGGGAATGGCCTTCAGCCCCATGGCAACGCGTACATATTGACTTTGCTGGTCCATTCATGGACTCCATGTTCCTAATTGCGGTGGACGCACATTCCAAATGGCCAGAAGTGATCAAGATGAATACCACTACTTCAGAAAAGACAATTGCGGTGTTAAGAACAATATTCGCAAGGAACGGATTGCCAGAACAGATCTGTTCGGACAACGGACCACAGTTTGTATCGGAAGAATTCCAAAAATCCTTAAAGAAGAATGGGGTGAAACATTATACCTCTGCCCCATATCACCCGGCGACAAACGGGTTGGCCGAGAGATTTGTCCAAACATTCAAAAAGGCAATAAAGGCCATGAACGACGATCAGATTCCGCTACAGCACAAGGTGGACAATTTCCTAATGGCGTATCGAAACGCCGCTCATGCAGTGACTAACCAAAGTCCTGCCATGATGTTTTATAACAGGAGGTTGTGGTCCAGTTTGGACTTGTTAAAACCAAATGTGCGGAGGGAAGTGGAAAACAAACAGTTCCGGCATATTAATAACAAGTCCACGCGAAGTTTCGAAGTAGGACAACCAGTGTTGGCAAGGGGCTATGGAAACGAAAAATGGCAGCCCGGAACAATTCGGGCCAGACAAGGACCTCTGATGTACACAGTAGATATTGGTAACAATGTGATAAGGCGTCATGCGGATCAATTGGTAGAATTAAGAGCAAGAGTCGAACCCATGGTTGCGACAGAGACAACTGTGGAAGACGTTAATGAACCTGAAGCATCTACCTCGGCAGGGACTGTACCTGATGATGACGTCCAATACATAGGGAACCAACAAGCAGAGTCACCTCAGCAACAAGAATCAGAGACCACTGAAAGGCGTTATCCAGACCGAATCAGAAGGCCTCCTGAGAGACTGAACCTTTGAACTGTTTGGCCTAGAAATTCAGTCGCGTTTGCGCCCACTTATGGGCTATAGAGTGGTTTGCGCCGGAAGTTTTTTCGCGCCCGAAATTCAGTTGGTCCGTAACATCGACGTTAGCCGGTAGCGCTGTGCTGGCACCGATGACGTCATCGGTGTGCGCAGCGCCCCGGTTCCAATGCAATTCCGGTCCGACCGCCAAATTCAGTTGCGGTCGCCTCTCCCGTGGCGGCCGCAAACAGCGTTTGCAAAACGGTGCCTTGCAGCTCCGAGAGGCCGGCGCATAAAGGTGGAGGGGCGGCCGGCCGCTTTCCCGGCGGCCGCCTGGCCGCGCCTCCCTCCCCGGACTCCTGCACCACCCCCCCGCGGCATTGGTGTGTCACTCCCGCGAGCCCGGCACTTCTCCGTGGTGCCGGGCTCATTTGCCGGGGGAATCCAGCGGCGATCTCACGGCTGCAGGCAGCTCCTCCTTAAGAGAAGGAGGAGGCCTGCAGTACCCCAGCCTGCCGCACTGCATTGGGTGCCGCAGTGGCAGCTGGACGCCTGAAACTGACATTCTTCGTCCCAAACGAGGCGGCCAAACCCTCCAATAGCGCCCGCCTCCGTGTTGGGGCGGCGCAACTGAATTTCAGGCGGGCGCTACGGGAATCCGGCCGAGCGCTAAATTTCGGGCGCTAAAGACCTGGCGGGGCTATACCTAATTTCTAGGCCTTTATACCTGAAGTTATATATGTATATATGTTATGATGTTATGTTAAATGGGGATATGACTATTAAGCTAAAAAGGGAGGATTGTGGTGTATGTAATCTGTTCCACCTTAAGAGAACTTAAGCCTGTTCCACCTTAAGAGATGTACTACTTTCTCTGGCTGCTGTATACGTAATACCGGTGGTGACCACCGGTATATAAGCACTGTGTAGTAAGATGTATTGCAGATCGTCCTGACCTCCAACCAGTAAAGACCTGTTGAACTTTAAGCTTGTAGCCTGTGTGTTATTAATTACAACTAGAACACACAGACTTTACACCTATGTTAGTCCAATCTTTTCTCAGCTGGATTGTACAGGAGCACACAAAAGGCATTAATGTTCTACATTGCCAACAAGAACCTAGTTGACATTTAACAGGGGGTATGAGAGTCCTGTCTGAGGTGTCTATGCTACTTACAGAACTAACTACTTTTTTTTAAGATTATGTTCCATCAGTAAAAAATGTAGGCCTAGAAATTGGGGAAAGCTGGAAACCTGCCGGTAACATTGGCGACCAAGGATAATGGCCAACAGCCGAGAGAGCGCAGACAGTACCGGCATTTTGGTACTGCCTGCTCATTATCATCAGCGTGGTGGTGATTTGTTAGTGCAACACGCTCTTTGCAGCACTGAAGGTCGCCTTGGTCTCTCGCTCGCAGTGTAGGGAAGTGGGGAAGAAAGGAGCGACCCAAACTGTTGCTGTACGTGCTCCAACAATATTAGCTGCTACACGATGTTTATCGATTTTTTTGTTTGTTTATGACACGAATGCAGATAAAAGAGATCTTATCACAGATCATTTTCAATCGTTGCAATGGAGTTCACCCATTGATTTACTGACCCACAAACACTGTAGGCCTCCCGGAAAGCTGCCAGAAATTGCAACCCCAGCCCCTGCCACTGATGAGCAAAAAATGAAAGTTTAAAAGAAGAACCTTGGCAAAGGAGGCGTTTAAGTTCCAGCATCCATCCTCATAAGCCCTGCCAGACTCCTCATGGCTATTAACGCCGCTGAAAGACCTTCTAGTGGCAGCAAATACTGGCGTGATTTAGCACAGGCAGCAATGCGAGCGGAGAACTCCAAAATGGATGAGCTGGCGTCAATGCAGCATTGCACGCCGATTGGCGTCACCCTCCACTTCATTAAAATACTCATGCCGATATCAGTTAATGGCAGCATAGATAACCTGCCGAAAATGGCGGCTGCCACGGTACCCGCCACCAGCTGGCGGAAGTGCGCCAGCCACCATTTTTTCGCCATTACATGCCGCTAGCAGGTGGTGCAAACCACCCAAATTTCTAGGCCAAAATGTCTGGAGTGTGAGATGTGGAGTGTATGTCTGATGCATGCTGAAATACTGTCTGTTAAAATAGCGCACAGGGGAATGCCACACAAAAATGTTAAGCACTTGTACTCTAATGTTGACAACATTCTAATATAAACAGAAAATACTAGAAATGCAGCATCTAAAAAAGCAAGACAAATGACATTTAGAACGTGGCCATCCTTCTGCTTAGATTTCAGATTTTCACCAAAGGCAGTTGTCTTTTTACCTGTGCACTGTATGTGTTGCTAAATGTTTCTGTCACGTCACTTACAATCACCATGTGCAAACCAAACTGCCGATGTGAACAAACTTTTTGTACATTGAACCTGTCCGTCGATTGTCACCAGATGTGACTGCGATGAACCAGCAACATGAGTAAATCAAACACACCCTGACAAGTCACTAATTGGGAAGTAAAAACAAATAAAGTGGTGGGGCAAACACACTCCTGTGCGTGTGTCCATGTGTTTTAGGTTGAATGCTCACATTTAAACCATGTGTTTGTCCACTGGGATAGTGTTGCAGCTCGGTTTTGACTGCCTTCCTGCTGGCTGCCCTGCTGGCATTTCCTAGGGCAGCTTCAGGATGTCACAGACAGGAAAGGACCTACCCCATTCCAATGGTCAGGCTGACATTTTAAACAATTTCAAGGCCTGAACTGTCCAAATCGGATTAGTAACATGATATTTTCCGCTGGGTGACAAGCCGAGAGGAGGGAAACATCACCGTAGGCTGGTAATGACAACTAATCGCTATTTGTGTGCTTTATCTGCATTCAAAGCACAAACAACAAACATTCCCTGAGCAACTGCTTACACCTCCAAAAGACACAGAGATTTAAAACCTGGGCAGTTCACAGCTGAAAGGAGGTTATTTGTTGATTTGTAATATACAGCAATGGAAAAACTATTTACTTAAGCCTTGAGATTCTGTTCTCATTAGAACCGAAGACTAATGATGCCACACAACAGTTCGTAGGGTCTGGCGTACGGGGTGATGGGTAATACACAGCATGGGTGCCATTAACTAAGGAAGCTGCAGATAAACAAAAGCATTAATAATCAGCTAAAATAATTAAAATTTAGGAAGATATAATCATGCCTTCTCTGCCATAAAGCAAGACACAAATTGTGAATGTGATTGGGGAACAGGACAATGTATATAGGGAACAGGGATGGAAAACTGAATAAGCTGTGAAGTGGAACTGAAAACTGGACTATAGCATGTAGGGACCCAAGGAATTGTCCAAACTGTATAAAGGGACACAGAATAAATGCAATTTAAGGACCTCAAAACTGGAACAGTTAGCTAACAGATTTAGTTGTTTGGATACAGTACCTTGTAGATAAAAGACAGACGTTGGCATTGTAGAACTTGACTAAGATTCTGGGAAGTAAACTGCCACAGAACTATTTATATTAAAGAGGACATAATGTAGGTCATATCTACGATAACAAATAATCAGGGGAAAAAACTTTGAATATTGTTCCTTCATCTAATTAATAACAGATTATCTGGTCATTCAACCCATTGGCATTTGTGGGATCTTACTGTGTGTAATGGCTGCTGTATTTGCCTATATGACAACAGTGATTACACTTTCAAAAACATGTGAAGTGCTTCTCAATGTCCTGAGAGATGTTATAAGGTGATTTATAAATGCAAATGCTTTCCTCCTTATTGGGATTACAGGGCTGAATGGGCGGCAATAACTGTGGAAAGTGAGTGAGTCAGTTTAGATAGATGATAGGAACAAACACTTGATGAGTCTTTGAAAAAAAAATGTGGA
Organism: Somniosus microcephalus; assembly: GCF_052327205.1. Lineage (NCBI taxonomy): Eukaryota > Metazoa > Chordata > Chondrichthyes > Squaliformes > Somniosidae > Somniosus > Somniosus microcephalus. Next base: position 111,815,891 of record NC_141001.1, on the reverse strand, counting down.
TATATATATCCACCAACATGAAACATAATTCAAAATGAAAGTGGAGCATTCTGACCTTGTATATATAACAATGAGATAAGTGACACCCACTTTTAGCTGCAGGCCTTTTGGAAGAGTGGTGCTTGCCGGAAGCTTTTTAATATGCCAGGACACAAAGCCACCTTGCTGCTCCTCTTCAGCTTGTAATTGTGGGCCGAGTTTGGAGAGCTGGCCATTGTGCTTCTTAATAGCGGCTCGCAGTTCATCAATCAAGTTGTCCAACTAAAGGGGTTAAAATACAAGAGGCTGTTAGCAAGGGATAATTATTGAAGTCACACCTATTACACTTTTTGGATGCTATTTCTGTTGAGAAAGTTTTACACAACTTGAATCTGGCAATCTTTTGACAGCGATGCACCTCCCAAGGTTTGACATGTGTCGTAGGGTGTATTATATAGCTGTTGCCCCTGGATTGACTTCTTTTGACTTCATCTCTCACCGATTAGAGTCTACATCAGTCACAAAAATAATCTATGTCTTCATATTTCACTGACTGCTATGTGCAATGTAAGTTGTCCATCTGGATTTTTGTGAAGTGTCATAAGCAGGAAGGAGAAAATATAACAGAGACCAATAGTTTGCTGTTGTTTGGAGTTATTTACAAAACCTAATCTCAGAATGGCCATTGTTGTGTACTTTGGTGAATTAAATGCCCGGGTCCTGAAATTACACTGTGGGATATGTGACTACAAATGCTTAATGTGTTCGTCTGAAATTCTTTGCTCCACCATTTTAGAGGAGATGTTAACCCAATTAAAATAAAATGTCTAGAGTAATATTCGCTATTTATTAATTCTGCAGCTGTCACAAACTTGTATATAGAAGCATCTGAATAAGCCCAAAAACATGTTGGTATATCCAGGTGCAATGTACCATAATCGCCTTTATTTAATTAAAATAAAAGAGAACCCCAAATAATGCATTTATATATCGCCTTTCATGACCTCAGGACGTCCCAAAGTGCTTTACAGCCAATTTTGTGGTCACTGTTGTAATGTGGGAAACGTGGCAGCCAATTTCCGCACAACAAGATCCCACAAATAGCAATGTGATAATGACCAGACACTGTAATCTGTTTTAGTGATGTTGGTTGAGGGTTACAGATTGTTTGAGAGGCAAAGCAGTGCTAAGATGGACTGAGTGTTATTGTACTATAGTATAAAACAGTTTTTGCAAAGTAGTATAAAAGTCCAATATAAGGATAGTTTTTGCAAAATGCGAAACGGCTGTTCAACTTTGCAGTTGTGTTTTCAGCCATTCCTTCACAGGGTGAACAATAGCAGTGTGCTGTCAAAAGCTGCATTAACATATCATTTGTATGTGACAGAGCTACAAATCAACGTATGAGATAAATTATTCTTCAGCTACAGTTACAACAATAAAGGCCCCGATTTTAACTCTCCCTACCTGCTGGAAACTTCACGAGGAAGCTTTGGGCCTCCATTGCCCTGGGCTCCCCCAGTTGCATCCAAAGCCCCTCCGGCTCCGCCCCTCTCAACTGACTGCCAGCGACCGTTCTCGTGGGTCCCCGGCTACTGCCTCCTGCCGCCGAGTTCGGGACTCTGGGAAAATTTATGGAAGTGGGGCCCAGGCGGGCCTCCTAATCCCCAGACTCCCCACCCGCTGCGGGCTTGTGCAAACTGTACCTGCCCCGCCCCCGCCCCCGCCCCTTTACAATCAGGGCCATGAAATCAGGACGTGTGTCTCACCACCCATCTGCTTGAGCTGCAGATCAAACCCTCAAAAATCTAATTTGTGGGGGGGGGGGATTGGGTGGCCTAATAGGTTAGACACTGGACTTTTACCTCTGCAACCTTGGGTCAAATCCAGCCCACACTGGCTGCAAGGGTCCAATGTGAAATGAGCTTGGGCAGTTTGATCCAGTTCCTAGTGGGCTTTGGCCTACAGCCCAGCACTGTCCCTAATTTCATACAAATCTCACTCAGGACTGCGTGGTGTGAGAAATGTGGGGAGAGAAAAAAAATCACATTGGTGCAGTACGGGTGTTCTTCGGAGGTTGGGACTGAAGCATTTTATTATGACAGAGAAGAGGGAGCTTTACTTTGTACCTGGCTGACTTGAGTACTGTGTGCATGAAATGGGATGAGTTCTAGTTTCTCGCACTAGCACTTTGATGAAGACAAAAAAAATCAAACCTGTCCTATAGATAGACTTAACGCATCCCATCCTCCACAAACAGTCCAGTGACGTATGCGCTTAGGTTCTACTAAGTGATGTATAAATTGTCCCAAAAAAAGCCTAGAGATTCCTGTTGCTGATATCCCTCAAAGAAAAGCTTTCCTCTGTTAGCTATTTTAGTAAGGGGATTAATCCATTTAAAGTAAATAGATTAAACCCTGCACTGATAATGGAGAGAGGAATATCACTCAAACATATTAAACGTTTGCCCACTAAGATGAAAACAGGCTGAGAATTTTTCTTATTAGAAAAGGTGATAGGCTTTCCTTAAATACTCTGAGGATTGTGACAAAGCAGGACCCTGAATAGCATATGGATTTAAGTCTGACTTTTTGAATGGATCTTTTAAACCTATAGGTTTGGGAATGGCAGTTATTGGAAAAAAATCATGTTACTTTCACACTGTGAAGTAACAGAAACGATTTCTGTATTAAATGGGATTATAGTCTCTGCAAAATCATAAAAATGTTGGAAATCAATTTTTTTCCACTCACTGGGTCACAGTGGGCTAATGGTGTTACTATATATGGCTTGTTCCACATTCCTCTATTTACAAAACATTAAATATGTATTTTAAATGAAGCATACAATGCAACTGTTTTAAGTGGAATAACTGATGGTGCTCTGCCTGATATGACTTTTAAACATAGAAGTGCTGATCATTAATTTACACCTCCAAACATTTATCACACTTGTGCCAGATTCCCTTATTTTTATGTATGATGTGGAGATGCCGGTGTTGGACTGGGGTGGACAAATGTAGAAAGTCACACAACACCAGGTTATAGTCCAACAGCTTTATTTGAAATCACAAGCTTTCGGAGCGCTGCTTCACCTGACGAAGGAGCAGCGCTCCGAAAGCTTGTGATTTCAAATAAAGCTGTTGGACTATAACCTGGTGTTGTGTGACTTCCTATTTTTATGTAGGCATTAACATGTTAATTTTACATAGTGCACTTATATTACATTCCTGTGTGCATGCAGGCACTCCACAAATCAGAAGTTCCACCTTTTAGTTTAAACCCTTTTCCTCCTCATGAGGTAATTGGCCCTCACATGGGAATGGAAATCATATCATATGAGCCTCCATGAAGTATTTTTTTTATTCAATCAAGGGATGTGGATGTCACTGGCAAGGCCAGTATTTATTGCCCATCCCTAATTGCCCTCGAGAAGGTGGTAAGTTGCTTTCTTGACAACTGAGTGGCATGATATGACTTTTAAACATAGAAGTGCTGATCATTAATTTACACCTCCAACATTGTCAGAGGACAGTTAAGAGTCAACAACATTGCTGTGGGTCTGGAGTCACATATAGGCCACACTGGCAGATTTCCTTCCCTAAAAGACATTAGTGAGCATGATGGGTTTTTACGACAATCCAGTAGTTTCATGGTCACCAAGTATTGATACTAGCTTTGTTATTCCAGATTTATTTAACTAACTGAATGTAAATTCCCCAGGTGTTGTGGTGGGATTTAAACACTTGTCTCCAGATCATTAGTCCAGGCCTCTAGATTATTAGCCCAGTAACATTACCACTAAGCTACCGTTCCCACAAATTCACCATGATTTGTGAACTGCTTAATACAAGAAAGGATTTTTTGTTAAGTGTTTCTTAAATCACTCTGATTGGAGGCCGGGAGTGTGGAGATATATTCCTTCATGTGTTTGAATTTATCTTTTATTTCTTTTCATTTATAAATTTTAAATCAAAATACATAAAGCATTCCGCCCCTGACATTGCGATGCGGGATATCAGTGTACAAACCCAATATGTTCTCACAGTGTAGCCCCATTAAATGGCTCAACACCTCTGCTAAAATAGTGGGGAGCGTAATTTCAGATACATTTGTGTCTAAGCACTTGTGTCTATTATCCCACAGCGCAATTTCACGGGCTCTACTTTATATTACTAATGATTGTGAAATATGCTATTCAAAATTAATTTCTCCAAGACCATAAAAATGCTGAAATTGCCTGCTCCCTCCTTTTTTTATTTTTCATTTTATGACTTCATTTAAACTATTTGCAGTCCAAACATTTCACTTACATTTTGTTTTAAAGACCCATGAGATTTAATTTTGACAAACAGCAATATTTTAAATGCACACTGTTAATTTCTGATTGGGTTGGTGTGCAACTTGCAAATAAAACCAAAATTAAACAAAAAAAAATATCCTCCCCTGTCTTTTTAAGAGTATCTTCAATATGTTGTAAAAAAAAATGTAAACTCACAATTGCTGTGCTACAATGTAATAATAAAGAATATGGACATGAGAATTATGAAAACCTGCTATTAATTATTGAAGAAAGGAGGTGGAAGGTGGATTATTTCCTCCTTTACTTGTACGTTGTAAAGTGCAGCTAGTAGTTTAGGCTACATAGCCATAAACTACAATATCAAGAATTCTCTTTCCAGCCAAAGCTTCCCCCCTCCTCCACAACCTAAAGCAATCTGAATAGAGTAAAAGAAAACAAAACTTGGCCTTTCGTGACCCCACATAACTAGGCCTGTTCATATTTCAATCTGTTTGTGTGCAAAGGCAGCCAAGCCAGCCACATGAAAACCCCGAGCTCAGACCCAGCCACCTTCCTCCGACTGCCTTGCAACTATCCTCTCGTTAGACACAAGTCCAGCCTAATAACTTTCACGGTTTCTTGTGCCATAAGATCAGATTCTCTTTCGAGCAACAAGGCTACATTTTTCCAGCTAGCACTTTTTTATTTGCCCCTCTTTACTTTGTTTAATCGAAGAACAACAAAAAAATTCTCTCACATCTTCACTTATTTTGTACAGTTCTCCTGTAGTCATAGAGAGGAGGCCTTTGTGTGTAACCTTCCGTGTGCATCCATTCAAGGCATGATATATCTAAAAGGAAGTAAAGCAGATTTTAAAATGTGTTATTTCTCCGATGGCTCTGCACCTAATCTGGCTTCCCTCTATTCTGATTTTCTTTTTAAATGCCTAACGTGATTGAACATTCTTTGTCAAACTGAACTGATTCTGCTGAAACGGGCTTGGAGAAAATTCATTAGCAGTTTAGTTAAAAACTTCAAAGTGCCTCTTAATAAATATTGCTTCTGCAGCAATTATGTTCAAATAAAATCAATGGAGGTTGACACCGAATAAGCTTACAAGTGATTATATGTACAGAGGTTGACTCTGTTAACAGTTTAATTGTTCAGTCTGCTTCGTGAGGATTTCTGTGATGATGGGCATGTTGCTGTTTTCATTTTTAATGCCTTTCAACAATAAAAAAAATGACATTTTGAATTTCTGGTAATATACAGACTTGTAAAAATACATATTAAGGAAACTATTTGCACAGTCGAGGTGACGCTTGCAACTTCAACATTTCACTGCGTGCAAAACTGTACATTGTAGACTGGAGGGCTGAAGAAAGATACGCTAACAAAAGCTGAAAAATCTGAACAGCTCCTAAACTGCCGTCCTTTTGCCTTCGTTTTTGTGATCTACATTAAATAGGTAAAAAGGAACTCTTCACACAGCAGGTTTCTGCTTGAAAGTAAATTTTCCGATAAGGCTATTTTTTTTTAATTAATACTGCATGCAGGTCCGTGCAGCTGTGAAAATTACCCGGAGTCAATTCTATTCATTTAAAAGCCAAACTGCTTTTATGCTATGCCAAACCATAATAGTATTTTGTGCTCAATGGACGGTGCCCTGATACAGTTTATGTGGCTTGAACTCATTCATCGCCGTGAGCACGAAATTCAACAGATTCGCCTCTAGACACACAGTTTGGCGGAGGAATTCATTTCCTTTCTGTTTTGTAATATGAATGTAATTGTTTGAAGAAGAAAAATAACTTCATATCATGTATACATTTACATTAACTGTCGCAATCTGGTGAAAGACTGATTATGCTAGCATTCATATCTACCCACATGAAACTCCAATGCTCTGTTGTCGTACAAAAGACTGGGACAAATTACTTATTTATATATACAGAACTCACTCATAATGGCCAGCTGCAGGTATTTTTGGAAAGTGCATTTTAATAAGCTTCTATTCAGGGTGTACAAATGGGGAAGAAACAGTTTACACTATAGAGTTAAACGCATAGGGCTTCCCATTCTACCAGCGAAATCAATCATTTGTCCAGACTGTGGGAGTCAGATTTAGTTAGTGAAAAGAGCCCCATATATAAACAAGTCAATAACTCATTGTGTGCCATTGTTTGTCTGAAGCAGTGTGCTTACAAAAAGCTGCCCCACTCCTCTTAGAATGAGTGTCACTGTATTCAGACACTGGGAGAGGTTTCTTTGTTTCTATCGGGTACTGGCTGGCGTTTATGTATGGGAAAGAGAAGTGACCGATTAGAGTCCCCCCCCCCCCACCAAAAAAAAGAAACCTTGCCACCTCGTACACTGCGCTTAAGCATTCTTTATTTACATTGAACTTATTCTGTTAAATGTGAACAAGTGATTTTAGATGTGCCATTACACCTACTTACCTCTTTAACACTACCATGCCTTTCTGAGATTCAAATCTACACTCTTGCATCAAAATAGTCAGGCATGGTTCATTGTAACTGCAAGGGATTCTTTTAAAAAAAGCACTAGGACTGTTACAGTTAACATACTTGATTGAAATACCACCTAACAGGCACTGATGTTACAAACTTTGCAATGTGATGACAAAAATACGAAAGGCTAATGGAGAAGTTTGACAGCGTGTTCTCAATGGTCCCCGGCTGAATCGATTACCTTTTAAAATGTAAATGCACAATGACTGCTGGATTGTTGGCAAGCCTCAGTATACAGTGTGCATCCCACTGCAGCAACAAGCAGAATTATCTTTTATTTTCTCGCTTGTGATTTTCACTGATGCTTAAGCGAGCCTCCACGTTAATCTTAGGACCGCTAATCATCTACTACAGACTGCAGAGTAATTCTCTCAAACTGCTGAGGGAACACTAATAACAGAATGGCCTATGCTGGATGGGTGGCTTTTTAATGTTAAATGTTTCATACTTTACAACAAAAAGCAGGGTGTAGAAATTATTAATTTTACAGAACTATGCAATCGTGTTGAATTAGGGCAAATTCTTTATTAAGCTCAAGATAGTTACCAAACTCGATTTTCTTTCTTGGAGTAATGATTTCTCTCCTCCTATATTAGGTGAGCCTAATTCTGAACCTTGGTACCACGCCTCCAGCCTCAACCAGGATGGTATGATAGGCCGATAGGAGAAAAGCTTTGAGGAAAGGGGGGGGTGGACCAAAACTGGTGTGCCAGTTTTTCCTCCCCTCCTGAGGCAGACTATTTTGCTGCCGTATAGTTCGCCAACAAGCCCGTAGGCCAAGAGCAGGCAAAAACTCACTGCAATGGCAGTGGATGGGTTCAAATGGAGACAAGGCCAGGGATTGAGTTCAGAGCCTCCCAAAGCTGTACAGCTAAAACTATTTTTATTTTGCTTCATATTAATATCTTTATTGCTATTTCTATTTAAAGTAATTGGTAGAAGGACTAGAGGGGAGTTGAGGAGAACTTTTTTCATCCAGAGGGTGGTGGGGGTCTGGAACTCACGGCCTGAAAGGGTGGTAGAGGTAGAAACCCTCATCACATTTAAAAAGTACTTGAATATGCAATTGACGTGCCGTAACCTACAGGGCTACGGCCCAAGAGCTGGAAAGTGAGGTTAGGCTGGATAGCATTTTTTCGGCCTGCCTAGACAAAATGGGTCAAATGGCCTCCTTCTGTGCCATAAATTTCTATGATTCTATGTTTCTTTGATTCTTCTATATTGATGCACATTCTATTCATCACGGTCACCAGCTAAGAAACAAAGTTTGACTTGTTTTATGGAAAGTAAAGGAAAAATACATTGTAGATTTTCATGTACCTTAATGGAGCCCTGGAGGTACATTTAAATGGAGGATGTGTTGGTAAATAGCTTAAGGAGAAATTCATAAAATAATTAAGCTGCAACATAATAGATTTCTAATTTAAAGACACATATGAATGCAACTGTGCACAATCCATAGTCAGGAGGTTTCTGTTCCTAAAGTATACAGTGATACTTCTGAATTAAACCCAACTCCTTTCCTTCCTGTCTTATCTGTCGGTCTAGCTTTTTTTTCTGTGCAGTACAAAGTCTGACCTAGCTTGTGAAGCTCAGAGTTGGCAGCTGTGATTGCAGTGCAGATTTCACACAGTGTAATTACTGCAGTGACACTAGGACTGAGAGGTAGAGAGAAAAAAGACCCTACAGGTTATTAGTACTAAACACTGGGAGAAATCAACGAGAGTCAATGCGTAATTTTGGGGACTATCAAGCCTCATCAGGAACAGCAGGGAGGAAAGTGCTGTACTTCATCATCTCACTCTCCTACTTTTGTTGAAAATTACAGTAATTAAAAAAGAGCTAAGTACTTCTCAGGCAAGGGGTCTTTTTCTTTATCCATCACCTTCTAGTTCACTGCTGATTTTGCCTGACCTTTTCTGGTGAAGTCTATCAGAGTCACCACAGATCTTTGTTGAGTGCTTCTCTAAAAGCTAATTACTATCCACTGGATGATACAGTATTGATCAGAAAAGGTAGCACGGCAAATGAGAGGACCAACACCCAGGCATTGGCAATCGAAAGGTAATTCCAGCCCCATAGAAACCAGCCCTTCTATTCCACTTATTAGAAGCAGCTGTGATGTTTTCAAATCGCTAGGCAGCACTGGATTGATTCTTTTGACTAAAACCTTTCTTCGATGATGGGTACAATCAGTGGCCTAGGACATCAAAGGCCTTGATCCTAATGCTGTACCCTGAGTCTCTCTGTTTTCTGTTGGCAAACAGCCATAATGTTAGGAGCAATGCAACACTTTAATTTTACATTGGGTCATTGTCGCATCACTTCAACAATGCACTGGATTTTCGGTATATATATACACACATACATATATATAAATATATATATATATATACACACACACTCACTTTTACACTGCTTCAAAATCATACCCTAAAATAAAATGTGATCAAATATATTCTTGATTTTCTCTTTGTTATAAGCCCAATTCAAAAACCCTTTTTTCTGAGCACATAGTTGTTGATAGGATAAATCCTTCTTGAATGTGAACAGCCATAATCCCCTGCCTCAGAAATGTCACTAAGATCATATAGCTACATTTACATATTTCAATGGTGCTCTATACAGCACTAATTTCATTTCTCTATCTATTAAGCATGTGCTCACTGAATCTAAAATACTAGCCTAGAAACAGACAAATGCTTAATGTCCATGTAAGACATTCCCTTGTCCACTGTTCTAACAGAGGCATTAATTTGTCTAAAACATGCAGGTAATGTCTGTATTAAAATATCGCACAAAGGAATGTTGTATGAAATGTTAAGCATTCGTCTGTTAATATCGGCAAGTTATTTCTGGGCTACAAAGTTTGCACACAGGAGATTTTGAAAAAAAAAATTCTTTGCAGCTGAAAAAGCGAGAAAGTTGCATGGGTAAGCATTTGTAAAGTGTCCACTGATGTCGAGAATGGCACCTATACGACATTATTTTTTATTCCAATCCCCGCAAAGGCTTTATGCTCCATTCACCTGCACAGCCTAACCCTGTAGCCTGTACCCGGAGTGCAAAGTGCTCAGAAGAGGGAAAAAAATCTTCAGTACATAAAAGTGGCTCAATGGGAATTTAAAATCAGTTCCCCGCCACCGAAATAAAAGCATCAAAGCTGATTGAAGTCTCATATGGACACAGAGCACATGTTGAAAAATAATTTTAAAAATTACTAATGGTCGTGGACAAAGCCAAGCTCCAGCAGAACACCAGGTGTAATTTTAGTCTGCCAGTGCATATTTTGATGAACTCTGCTTTATAATAGCAATTCTCCCTTTAAATTCTGACTGCTAGCAGCGTGAAAACCTGCACCCCTTCATCAGCCTCTTATGCTTGGTGTGATTTCAGTTCACAGCCTCTCTATTGACACCATGGCAGGTGTTCACTGAACAACTTTATTTCTCTCTACCAGAATACAGACTGCACTGAAGTGTAATCTCCCTGCTGCCTGCTTGTGTTTTATTTTATAAGAATCTACACAACACGAAAGAGAGAGGGGGGGTGGTTATAGAGAGTCTCAATAGAATGGGCAAACACGTGTTTTGTCCTGGGGACTTGTCAGAGGTTCTCAGATTTCTATTACTGTATTCCTGGCTTTCATTTGAAACCCTCCAAAAACTTACTGGAATTAATCAACCATTCTCGGCAACCCAAAGAGCTGATAACTTCAAAAAGAACGCGACCCAGGTTGTAGTTTATGGAGTTTTACTCTTTTGATGTTATAAATATGTAAGCTTTTGTTTCAAAGGCCTCAATAAATGTCTATTTTAATTTGTACCAAGATTTTCTTTTAATGACAAATAATAAATATTTAATTTGAGACTATATTTTGACATAAGTAAGAAAAAGTTACATTAAACAAAATTCTACAAGTTCCAGAAGACTATTGTGGAACTAGGATGATTACTCCTTTGATTTCTATTCCTCTGCAGCCAGCTTCCTGCCACAGTGCTTGGACCTAATTTGTTCGGAAGCTTTCATGCTAGCATAATTTTTTAATTCCAGGCTTTTTTTTGCTATCAATCTCTCTTAGTCATTTATTTTCCATCTATTTTTCCTTTTATACATCACTTCAAAAAAATATTGGACCCACTTAGCAGAAGTTGGTAAATGTAGGCTGCACCTGCCCTTGAACTGTATGAAGAGGTTTCCTTTCACACCAACGCTAAGTAGTTGCGTTATAAGGTGAAGGCTCCCGGTTAAGCAACACCCCGATTTTAAAATTCTCATCCTTGTTTTCAAATCCTTCCACGGCCTCACCCCTCCCTATCTCTGTAATCTCCTCCAGCCCCACAACCCCTCGCGATATCTGCACTCCTCTAATATGCCCTCTTGAGCATCCCTGATTTTAATTGCTCATTGGCGGCCATGCCTTCAGCTGCCTAGGCCCTAAGCTCTAGAATTCCCTACCTAAACTTCTCCGCCTCGCTGCCGCTCTTTCCTCCTTTAAGACGCTCCTTCAAACCTACCTCTGACCAAGCTTTTGGTCACCTGCCCTAATTTCTCCTTATGTGGCTCGGTGTTAAGTTTTTTGTCTTATAACACCCCTGTGAAGCGCCTTAGGGCGTTTTACTACATTAAAGGTGCTATATAAGTACAAGTTGTTGTCATAAGGCACGACCTGATTCCAGGACCAAATGAAGTGAGACTTCCTCCTCCAGGGAGGCTTATTCTCCTTCACTTCAAAATCAAGGCAGGCCTTCACTCCAGATTTATAGGATTATTTGTATCCAGTGTGAAGCAAAGGCAAGTGGACAGGAGACACTTGTCTCATTGTCACCTCCTTTTGCCTTTCACCACCATCACTTTTGTCATTTAATCACTCCTGCCATCCACCCTATCACAGACCTCGCCCTTTTTCCTGGCTCTGTACTTGCTTAAAACCTGTTCCTCTCTAACATCTTCCAGTTCTGATGAAAGGTCATCGACCTGAAACGTTAACTCTGTTTTTTCTCGCTCCACAGATACTGCCTGACCTGCTGAGTGTTTCCAGCATGTTCTGTTTTTATCTCCAGTGGACAGGTAACCTGGCCTCTGTTGTTTTGTACAGCTGTCGGGTATATGCAGCCTTAAGACTTCCTTACTAAATTGAGTCAGACTACTGCAGCCACACTAAATGAAGCGAGAAATCTTGTTCTGCAATTGGGCTTTTGATGTTTAAGAATAATCCTCATAACCATCAGGCAATATTAATGCTGAAAACACCAAGATAGCCAACATTTGCTATTAGCATAAAGAGGCCATCACTCATAGGAAAATAATTGGAAAGCTCATTTCCTGCCTGCCTGATACATTTAGTGTAAAAGTTATACAGATAGCAGTTACTTTGAAACACTATTAAGCACCGAGGGGTAGGATTTCAACATCGAAAATAAATACCATAAAGTTAACCTTTTTAATTGATTGCAAGGATGCAGTGGCTTTTTATATTTTCTATGAGCTTGGTATATCTAGTTCTGCATTGTGACGTTCAGAATGGGTCGTCAGAATGCAGGTCCTGATGTGAAATCTGGACGGAGATTAAATAGTTAAGTAAAGACATTTTCAGGTGGCACAATGTGCGAAGGAATGGTGGGATGTCAGTTTTCTAGCTTGGTTTCCTCCAAAGGTAAATTTGTGTCACCGGGGAAAGTGCTGATGAAAGAAGAGGTGTCTCCACACAGGGGCAGAAGTAGCAGCAGCAGGCGTGTCGCCTCCCCCCCCCCCCCCCCCGCTGCCCCGGTGCTCTTTCGAATATCCAGCTCAATAGCAGGCCTTTGCCAGAGGCCAGGCTGACTGTCCAACCTTCCGGTTGAAGAATGCTGCATGGCATAGGAGGTACACAGAAAGGATTATGGTTATTTGTGAAAAATAAAGCAAATAAAAAGAGATGAATTAAGTAAAAATAGTTACCTGTTGTACTGTAAATTCAGATGGTCGTATGGGTTATCAACTCAACAGTACTATTCTGAGCCATCAACATGGAACATTTGCAATATAAACAATGTGTTATAATCCATTTATTAGCAAATTAAGATCCCTTAACAGGAATAGAGATCCCATTCTGAAAAGCCCTGTTAACTCCAGATAAATACACACCTGATGTAAATATAATTGTCATTCAAGGACAAAATCTCCGTGTGCCCATTATGTAGAATCCTTGACCCAGGAGTGCAACATTTAAATGTGCAATCCTGATTCAAGCATAAACTGTTTGGGTTTTCATTGCTCAGCGTGCTGCTTGTCATTCCAGTCACCTTTCGTACACTAATATTTTTGTCGCAAAATATTAGATTTTGCATAATAAAGTGTTTTAATTTAGATTCAGTTGCAGCATGAGTGGTTAAACGGGCTGGGGTACCAATATTATAAATTGGTCACCTTCTACAAACAGTTTGCAGAATTCTTGATCCAAGCACAAAATATTTTGGCAATCTAATACAGTATTTATCAGAATTCAACGGTATAACCTAGACACTTGACTTTTTGCCTTGACAGAAGATAAAAAGAAAACTGAATGTTAGAAATCTGAACTAATAACAGAAAAAACTGGAGGTGCAGCCGGGTAGAAGAAGAACTTGTATCTTATACGGTGTCTTTCATATCCTCAAAACATCTCAAAGCACTTTACATGAATGTTGTTTTGTACGCAAACCTTGACAGCCATTTTGTGCACAGCAAAGTCCCACAAAGAGCAATGAATTGAATGACCAGTTAACCTGCATTTTGGTGCTGCTTGTTGGGACATGAATGTTGACCAGGACACCAGAAAAGCCATGGGATCTATTATGTCCACCTGAATGAGCAAAAAGGGCCTCAGTTCAATGTCTCATCCAAAAGGTGGCATCTCTGACAATGCAGCACTCCCTCAGTACTGGATTTTTTTTTACTCATTCATGGGATGTGGACATTGCCAACAAGGCCAGCGTTTATTGCCCATCCCTAATTGCCCTTGAAAAGGTGGTGGTGAGCCATTTTCTTGAATACATCTGAGTGGCTTGCTAGTTAGAGAGCAGTTAAGAGTCAACCACATTGCTGTGGGTCTGGAGTCACATAGAGGCCAGACCAGGTAAGGAGGGCAGATTTCCTTCCCTAAAGGACATTAGTGAACCTGATGGGTTCTTACGACAATCCGGTCGTTACATGGTCACCATTACTAATACTAGCTTTTTATTCAATTGAATTTAAATTCCCCAGCTGCTGTGATGAGATTTGAATTCATCGCTCTGGATCATTAGTCCAGGCCTCTGGATAACATAACCACTATGCTACTGTACCTGATTGAAGCATCAGCCTAGATTTATGTGCTTCAGGCATGCTTGAGCCCCTAATCATATGACTCAGAACTGACATTACTTTCAGTAAACCGAGGGGACACCAGGGTTGTTAGTATCTAAAACATGGGTTAATTTTTTGATGTAGGGTACAATACAAATTTAGATTAAAATTATATTGTCTATTACCCAAAAATGGTGGGAAAACATCTTAGTGAAGCAGGTTATAGGTACAGGATAAGTTGCAATGGATTCCTCTACATTTGTCCAAGGAGCAGAGGGGCAGTATGCATGCTTTTCAAGGTTTACTAGTCACAACTGAAGAGAGGCCTCAGAGATAGCCCAAGTGAACGGTCTAAACAACCTCAGGGTATATTCAGTAGACATGTTTGCCACAAGGTGCCCATAAGCCCTGATGTGCCTTCAACTCAAAGGCAAGGAATTTAAAGGATTCAACTAAGGCTTTTAATCACTAAGAACATAGCAGCATTACAGGTCTTCCCACATCGGGCGTCTGGTAGGAATGACTCATCCAGCTCCTGAGACCTTTATATGGCAAAAGACAGGGGCGTAGCCAATACACACAATAGGAACAAAAGGGGGCGGTTCACACAATACAAGCAGGTGAAACACACAGGTAAAACACATAGGCTGATGAAGGCATATATTTCATCACAAGCCCACAGGCTGAGCTTTCATAAGGTCAATGTTTATATCAGTGGATCTTCACAAATCATGACATTCTTGCAAATGACTCTCCAGACCTGCCTGAAGCACATTTTGAGGTAATTCAAAATGGAGTGAACTAACCGCATCCAAGTTAGATTGGATTGAATGCATTGTATAGTCTGACTGTCTAGCATAGTCCAAGTTCATCTGGACAAACTGATGAGTTCCATTGAGATTGGTCTGTTCCTACTACAGCATCATGCTAGGTCAGATTAGCAAATCACAACAGCCAGGATGAGGCAGAGGCTCCAGCTCCAACAATCATTCTGTCCCCACCAATGCCACAAATTTCCGGTAAAGAATATCATGACAGATGACCAACCGAAAGAACCTTTCCCCTCCCAAGCACAAACATAAACATGCACTGTGTGTGTGCTCACACCAACAGCCGTGCTTATAGGAAAGACACAGCAGCAATTCAAAATTGTGGTCAGATTTCAACTAAAATGGCAAAAAAGTGAAGTAGGAAGCAGTAAAAGGCAAGGTAAAAGTATAATGTACTGTTGTTGCAAATGAGTAACAGCTAACTTTCAGTTTTTACTGTTGGTAGCACACAGGCATCAAAATCACAAAGTTTGGGGACATTCATGCTAAGGTCAAAGGTGATAAAATATGGGAGGCCTTTGGAGGCATAGATGACTATCTACACCACCAATAATATCCAAGTGAATCTGAGACAGGGGACAATGACATTTTATGACATCAAGTCTACACATGAGGGGGGGAAAGGTAGGCAACAGGTCAGCAAAAGTATCATCCTCTGTTCTCCAATATGATAGAGTAAAGTCAGCTAAAAGCCACCAAATGGTTTTAAAAGAATGATTGTGGGTTGTGATATCAATATTTAGTTAAAATGCCTCTCAATCTATTTGGATATCATGACGGGAACTTAATAACTAGTTCCTAATAAGTATTGATCTGCGTGAGTCCACTTTCTTTCATGCCTTTATCGTTTCCCTCCCACAGGTTATTAGAAGCAAACACTTTCTATGGCACTCTCCAGCCATTTGACTGTGAGTACTGGCTAACTGGCCACCTCAAAGTTGGCAGGAACAGTCTTGAAACAAATCAACAACTTTATAAATTCTGATTAAGAGAATTGAAAAGAAAGCCCACCAAAGCTGGAAAACTGTAATAAAAGCAAAAAAGCTAAAAATGATTAGCATCTGAAAGAGAAATATAGGTTTGTGGCGGAGCCACCAAAGGACTCAGATCGTTTGTACATAATTCCTTTAACAACATGTTAGCTACAGTCTGAGTCTGTATCTTTATTTATGCTGTTTAACTGTACAGAGTGTGGTTGCTTTAACAGCGCGGCTAAAACGTGATGACGTTACGCCGTTCATCACGTGATCCCCCACTGGCGGGAAAACGTGATGACGTCATGACGTCAGCCACAGGACTGCAGGGGCAGTCCTCGTGGAGCCTCCAGAGAGAGCAGACCTACATTCGATGTTATCCTGCAGTTTCTTGTTAAAGCCTGTTTGTTTCATTAAAGTTCGTTTTGTTTAATCGCCTGAGTAGAACTCAGTCTTTTAGCTAGGAACCCACGTTCCTATAGGTTAATGCTATGGATGGAGCCCTTCATCAGGATCCTTTAGGTTAAGTTTTTACCCAAAGAGTCTGATCTCACGTGCCACACTCTGCACATCGCACCACGGTACTGCAGGCCTTCCTCCCCTTATTAAAGGGGAGGGGCCTAGCGCAGTGCGACCCGGGGCCCAAGTGGGCCACCAGGGATCGGAGAGCCGGCAAAAGATCCCGGCACTCAAGAGAAGTCCTGGGTTCACAGAGCGCAGCCGGCACTCCGCGGGGGGGGGGGGGGGCCTGAACAGAAGGCCGGGGACGGCAAAGCGGGCAGGTGCTGGCAGGCGGCCAGCATCAAAAATGGCCGCCCGGCACCTTCCCTTTAATTTGCGCCGCCCCGGCCGCAGGTAGGCCCCCCTGACCCAGTCGGTCATAGCGTCCTGCAGTGCTACCGAAGATCGTGGCCAAGGCGCGAGCGGGGGGGGGGGGGGGGGCGGCGCCGCTGCTAATCTTCCACTGAATTTTACGGGAGGCGTTAGCGGCACCGCACCCAGGCGCTAGTTGCTTTGCACCCCGTTAGCACCCTCTTAGGGCGTTAACGGGAGGCACAAATCAACCGAATTTTTCCCCCTTGATATTTTAGAGACACTTTTGCGATTTGAGTCAATGAAAAATGAAAAAATCAAACAGCAGATCAATTAAGGAATTAAAAAGATACTTGACTGATTTGGACTGTTTAATAAAACAGATGAGCAATGAAGCGATTACTGGCGGCGCACTCAGAAAAAATATTTGTTGCTGGCAAATATGGACTATTCTACTGAAAATGTTGCCAAACAATTTATTTTCCTACATGCATATTCCAACAACAACAACCTGCATTTATACGGTGCCTTCAACATAGAAAAACGGCCCAAGATGCTTCAGAGAGGCATTAGCCAAGCCAAAGAAGGAGAGGTGACCAAAAGCTTGGTTCAAGAAGTGGGTTTTAAAGGAAGGTCTTAAAGGAGGAGAGGGAGGTAGAGAGGCAGGAGGATTTAGGGAGGGAATTCTAGAGTGTGGGTCCTAAACAGCTGAAGGAATGGCTGTCAATGGTGGGGCAAAGGGAGTAGGGGGTGGGGGGGATACACATGAAACCAGAATTAGAGGAACGGAGAGTTCTGGGGGAGTTGTAGGGCTGGAGTACGTTACAAAGATAGAGAGGGACGACGCCATGAGGGATTTAATTTGGAGGCATTGGGGAACCAGGAACTAACATGGGTTAGCAAAGACAGGGGTGATGGGTGAGCAGGATTTGGTGCAGGATAGATATGGGCAGCAGAGTTTTGGATGAGCTGAAGTTTACAAAGTGTGGAGGATGGCAGGCCAGCCAGGAGAAAAGTAAATGAATACACTTTCCCACTAATTTTTATTTGTTCCCGGGATGTGGGCGACACTCTCAATGCCGCATTTATTGCCCTGAGAAGGTGGTAGTGGATCTTCCCCTTGAACCACTGAAGTCCTTGCGGTGATGGTGCTCCCACAATGGCGTTAGGTAGGAAATTCAAGGATATTAACCCCGTAACAATGAAGGAACGGCGATATATGTCCAAGTCAGGAGGATATGTGACTTGTTTCAATACTGTCCTAATGATATTGCGCTGTAATAACTAGAGCTTAGAGATTACTGCTGGCAATATCACCGGCATGAACTGGTTGGGCCGAATGGCCTGTTTCTGTGCTGTATATCCTGTGTAATCCTATGTAATATTAGCAGGCAAACTGATATGTCATTCCCCTGTCCACTACTTTTAAATAGGTAAACCCTCCTCTCAAAAGGCAGACAAAGGAATGACAAACGTGTGTTAATAATGCTTGCTGTTATCGCTAACAGCAACTTCTAAGCTAATGTTTTGTTTGTTGCTGTGAAAGCATCTTGGGTTACCAAATATGCACATTTCTATCTTATAAGATCTGCTCGAATGAATCTATGTTCAAATAGTTTAAAGAGCTAGTGATACAGAGCCTGCGCAAGCCTGCTATTTGAGCCGCTGCATGTGACTTTTGTCCCATCATCATAAAAATTGTATATGCCTACTGATGTACTGGTGAAATGAAAAGGTTAGAGAGTTATCTAAAGTATCCTGGAGTAAAATACACAGATGGTTCACTGAGGCAGGATTCATTGGCACTGACATCATTGTCATTGGGACATTACAGAGATCTTGTGATAATGATCAGAATAATATTACCAGAGGGATGAAAATGTACAAATTAGAAATCTGTGGATTCTAATTATCGTGGGATTTCATTACAATTAAAAAAAATAGGTTAGATCAAATAAACAGGGTCAAAATCAGTTATGACTCTAGGGTACACATTCATATTTATGCACCAACCCTCCTTTGTGTACAAAGTTTGAAAGTGATGATAAATATAAGTTGAATTTTACAGCAAGCCTTCTGCACCACTTCAGGAATATAATGAGCTTCACAATAAGACTTTGTTCATCCTCCGTTATGATTTTTAACATGAAGCATTTATTAACCCTTATGTCACAGCATTTAGTAAAGTATCTTTACGGAGCATTCTCACTTAAGCAGCATTCTGTGTCACTTTCCAGTTCACTAATTCTACTTTACCATAATCAGGTCTAGTAATAGACAGATACCCATCTCTCCAGTTATATAATTCTGAAAAAGGTTGACTGACCTTAGAAATATACTAAAGAGTTTCAGAATTCAAAAGCATAAGTATAAAGTAAAGTCATTGCAAAGTACAGTCTGCTCCTGATTATTCAAAGTCACGTTTTGTGCTAAAAACATGGAATTATCCAGTAATTTGAATAAAGCAATGTAAATATCATAGTAAAGTAGAAACTTAGTGCTAAAAAAAATCTGGATTTTCAGATCATTTGAATGAAGAGGACTAAGCTGTGTTAAGCACAGCCAGTGGCTCAGTTAGTAGCACCCTTGCCTCTGAGTCAGAAGGTTGTGGGTTCAAGTCCTACTCCATGAGACTTGAGTACAAAAATCTAGGCTGACACTCCAGCACAGCACTGAGGGAGTGCTGCACTGTTGGCAGTGCCATCTTTCGGATGAGATGTTAAACGGAGGTTTCAGGTAGATATAAAAGATCCCATGGCACTATTTCGAAGAAGAGCAGGGGACTTATCCCTGGTGTCCTGGCCAATATTTATCCCTCAATCAACAGCACTAAAACAGATTATCTGGTCATTATCACATTGCTGTTTGTGGAAGCTTGCTGTGTGAAAATTGGCTGATGTGTTTCCTACATTACACTTCAAAAAGTACTTTATTGGCTGTAAAGCAGTTTGGGACATCCAGTGGTTGTGAAATATAAATGCAGGTCTTTCTTTTCACAACAGAGAACAAATGGATGAGGACGTTCCAAAATCATCATGGTCCTGCTTGGAGTTTATGTGATTATGAAATTAAAGACTGAAGTTGAAAGCAAGTCTGTATAACCAAACTGTGGCATTGAAAGAGTGAGGCTTGAGCATCCAGTTTTACATTTCAGTGGAGTTTGGAGTCCCCCATGAAAGCAGTACTGAGACTCCAATTTGGTTTCTTAATTCAGGTACTGAACAGATTGATAAAACACTGACCACAGGATGAATGAACAGGTGAAGCTCTCGTGCATTCTTTAAACACGGGCGTTCACCCGTTTATTAATGTCTCCGCGAAACAGAGGAACGTCACAAGTACATAAACGTTCTCCGCTAATATCACCATCAGGTTATTTATTTTTTCAGAAGAAATGTGTACTTTAAAGGTAACCAATAAATGTGCCACATCTTGCTGAAATTCTACAGGAACTTCAGCCACCAAAGATATATTACAGAATAACTTTATAGTCCTAAGTTACAGCCCACTTATTATTTTGTTCTTGAGATGTGGGCAACATTGGCAACAGGGCTCAGTTGCTCTGAGAAGGTGATGATGGGGGCCACTTCAGAGGGCATTGAGTCAGCCACATATTGTGGGACAGGGGTTACATGTTGGCTAGGCCTGGTAGGGTTGGCAGGTTCCCTACCCTGAAGGATACTAATGAACCAGTTGGGTTTTTACAACAATCGGTAGCTTTTGTCTGGTACCAGCCCACAGATCTATTAAATTCACTTTCACATTTGATCATGGTGGGATTTGAACACATAACCTTTGCTAGACTAGTGCCATATCCACTAGGCTACCATACCCTATAATTCAACATTAATGTCCCTCATTGAGAAGAAATACAATTCTAAAGACGCTGGCAAGATGATTATACAGAACTGCACAATTCAAACTCACTAATATCACAGGTCTCCTTGGCTTTGCTTAGCAGTTTTTATGAATAACAACATACCGGAGGTAATGGCAGGTAAAGCTGGATTAGGTGTTGAAGCATACGGAACACTGTTACATTTTCCAAGTAAACAACTCCCCATCCCACAAAATCATATTTGGCTCTGCCATTCCCCCCACCCAACTCTACTATCAGACTAGCATATTTTGTCATTTTAAAAAAAAATTCTAGTTATTGAGTAAGCTAGCTGAGGGTCCCAGGCTTACAGTGCAGAACATCACCAAGGTGGGAAAGGGTGGGAGACCAGCTGAGATAAATTGAGGAGTAGAGGTTAGGCGATGCCAAGCTTCTGTTTCAGAAGCCTGTCAATAGCTTGAAGAAGGGTATGCTGAGGGAGGTGAGGAATTTGAAGGCCACTTACAAATAATAGGTTACAGTAGGAGACAGTGCGATGAGTCTAACTTCTAATAGGGATGCAAGAATGAGGAAGAACATATAGGTTGACATAACTGGAGCTTAAAAGGAATAATAGAGGAAAGATCAGAGGAACAATAACCGTTGCAGTATTGATATTTGCTCATTATGAAGTGTTGCAGGTTGACCTGATTCTACCTCCCTCTGAGGAAGCACCTCAACTTCCCCACTTGTCAAAATAACTCATGTGGGTATTTGTTTATGAACAAGTACAAGGAAAGAAATGCATTATACCACTTTCTATATTCCAAATAGTATGGAATGAATTACAGGTGGGGGTGGTGTCCCTTGTTTGGTATTGGGGCTTTAATGTAGAGAAGCCACTCAGATAAATAAGGTCCAAGACCCAACTCAGGGTTACATATTTGACTTATAATTCACACTTAACCCTTCATTTACTCCATATTAAAGGGGCATGTCTATGTGAGAAATCCACTAACTTGTAAATATGATGGATTTTAAAAATTGCAGCTTTCCCAATACTGAGTGTTAAGCACTTCACACATTTCCCTGTGAGCAGAGAAAAATGAACTAAGTCAAATATGGAAGTGTAACATTAGTTAACTCCAGACCTCTAAGCAACTTCACAGTATTACCACCAAATTCTTCATAGGCATTAGCTTCAATGTTGAAATAAATTATGAATCACTAAAGGATATCTGCTTGTTTTAGTTCAAGCCAACTGAAATTAAATTGAGCATTGTGCTGATGATACAGGCAATCCACAGGGGTAAAGATGTTGGTCTGCAATCTGTTTTAACCAACGCTTCACGTCATCTACTTGTCAATTTCAAATCAATTTCACAACTAACTACCAAGTGACATTTTATTTCTGCAAATTTAGAAGCAGAGATGACTGTAACTGAAGCATAAATTAAATTAAATAATCAAGGGAATGTAATTGCAGAAGTGCGCCATCATATTACTCGATCAGATTTTTCACACACAGCTAAAAAGAACCCAAGACAACAGGTTCTTTACATGATTTACAGCTTATATAAATAGATCTTTGAAATGCTAACTGATGCCTTTTTGTTGTGCATCGTACAACTAACTGATGGCATTTTAAAGAGTCACTGCTCTGAGCTGAACTGCTTGTAATTTAAGGACACTTTTACTGGTGCTTGTTCAGATTTACCCAGGGGAGATTAGCATAAGTAACCCAGTTCACTGGGTCCACCCACTGCTTAATCTGGATTGCTTTTCTCCCTACTCGTGAATTTATGATTCTGCCACCAAGATTAGAGAATTGGATTTTGCAGTGTAAATTCAGCTCGTGGATCTAAATGCACGCCAGTGTAAAAGAGCCTTCAGTTAAGTGAATGAATTCTCACTGCTGACTGTTTTCACTTATTGCTACATTTAACTGTGTAAGGAAGACAACGGGCTCGATTTTAACCCTACCCACATGGCGGTAACCAGGCTGCTGGGAAGTTCAAACTGAGCAAGTTAGTTACCCACTCAGAACTCATCCTTTCCTGTTGCCTACAGGGTTCTACAGACGGCAATGGGACCCAATTGCATTTCATCCCTGGCCTGACCAGAGAAAAAAGACTTGCATTTCTATATCATCTCAAAGTGCTTTACAGCCAATGAAGTACATTTGCAGTGTAGTCACTGTTGTAAAATAGGAAACGCAGCAGCCAATTTGTGCTCAGCAAGCTCCCACAAACAGCAATGTGATAATGACTAGAAAATCTGTTTTAGTGCTGTTGATTGAGGCATAAATATTGGCCAGCACACCGGAGAAAACTCCCCTGCTCTTCTTCGAAATAGTGCCATGGGATCTTTTACATCCACCTGAGAGAGCAGACGGGGCCTCGGATTAACATCTCAACCAAAAGACAGTACCTTCGACAGTGCAGCGCTCCCTCAGTATTGTACTGGAGTGTCAGCCTAATTTTGTGCTCAAGTCCCTGGAGTGGGACTTGAACCCACAACCTTCTGACTCAGAAGCGAAAGTGCTACTCACTGAGCCACGGTTGATACGGCTTTCCCGCCAAGTGGAAATAGGTTGACAGCTGTCAGGAAAGATGAAGAGGCAAGAAAAGTAAGTCAGAAACTTTACTTTGTGGGCCCCACCAGGAAAGCCGCAGGCTCCCATGCCTTGGACACCCCTGCTTTTCCACCCATGAGACCCTTCCCGAAACTTACCTGAAAGTCGGTGGGCGGTCAAGGTCTGTGCGATCTTCGGCTGCTGACAGTTGCTCTGTGCTCTCTACCTTCCCGTTCCGGCCGGAAAGTGGACTGGCAGTATTTAAATGAGGCCTGGCGGTTAGATCGCCGAAAGCCTCCTGCTGCCACTGGCCCACGGAAAATGAACTCACCCACTCCAAGTTAAAATCACCCCCAGTCGTGTGCATTTGGGTCAGCAGCTTGCGTTGTCGTGCTAGCTCATTTGTTTTTGATTACCTGACTGAACAATAGCACACACTTCATATAATTATACGTCAACCCCACTTATTAGTCAAAGTGGAGGGAGGAGAAAAGGACATTTTAACCCTTTCAGAACCGCTGCAGCATTCAGGAATATTACAATTTGTTGGGGTAATTTCACGAGTCTATAGTGGCGGCAGAGAAACCTCGTTCTCCCCCCGCACCCAACCCCTCCTCCCCCTCACCCACCCATAGCTGATATTGCCCACGATTGTCTGATATTTGCTGACGGTGGGCGAAGTTCTGTGCTTCCAAAGCGTGTTTGGAAAGATTACTCCTGTGCATCTAACAATATGTACAGTATTAGAAATGTAAGGGTATATTTTCTGATTGAAGCTGTTTTTGGTACGAGCACATAATGGATCAATGCTTTAGATAAAACAGAAATTTGGGTACAAGCACATAAGCATTCATAGCAAGGTAACACTGATCCGAAAACGTACTCCACAGAAAATCATTTTTATTGACAGTACATGATAAAAGGAGACATCTTCTGAAAACTGCAAATGGCTGGTGTAGATACTTTGGTGCTCAAGTCAATCCCATATAGACCACCAGCCTGAGAAGTGCAGTTTGAATTGCTCATCTTTATCCTACTTGTCCTCTATGTCTGTTTTCATCACTCTCTTCAATGTTAGAAACTTGACTAAAGCAATTACCAACTTAGAAGGGTAAAATGATAACTTAAAGATGAATGTAGATCTTGTGAGGATACAGCTGGGTGGGAAGTGGATCCTAAAGGAAATAGACATCCTGTGTAATGTGTGAGAGACGTGAGAAGCATCTTTTGTGGAATAAATGGACAGTAGAAGGTTGGAGACATATGGCAGAGAAAATTAAGTAGAAAAAACTGTGTTTTAAAAAATATTCTAAGTAGACCTGAGGGGAGATTTCCAGGGAACACAACTGAACCCAGCTAAACCATGATCTTTAATGTTTTACCGTCAAAAGTGTAAGATACCGTCATTCCGTATACATATATATATGTAGGATTAGGATTTGGTTTAATCTCATAAGATTTTCTTTTTAGTTATAAGTGGCTTGTGGATTTGTACTCTATCTAGAAATAATGATATGGTTAAAGTTGTTCATTCCCAGGATGCTTTAGGGTTTAATGTGGCAAAGTACAATTTAGCTGACTGTGCTGTTTTGCTTTTGCTGAAAGTGCAGGATGTGCGTTACAGAATTCGTGTGATTCGTGCTTGTTGACTACTTTTTGTCACCACACTTTGAAACGAGATAGCCAAGACAGTCTCGAGTAGAAGGCACAGGCAGCTAGTGCAGGGGTCCCCTGTGGCCATCCCCCTCTCAAACAGGTATACCGCTTTGGATATTGTTGGGGGAGATGGCTTATCAGGGGAAGGCAGCAGCAGCCAACTTCCTGGCACCATGGGTGGTTCTGTTGCACAAGATGGGATGAAAAAGAGCAGGAGAGCTATAGTGATAGGGGATTCTATTGTAAGGGGAATAGATAGGCGTTTCTGAGGCTGCAAACGAGACTCCAGGATGGTATGTTGCCTCCCTGGTGCAAGGGTCAAGGATGTCTCGGAGCGGCTGCAGGGCATTCTGGAGGGGGAGGGTGAACAGCCAGTTGTCGTGGTGCATATAGGTACCAACGATATAGGTAAAAAATGGGATGAGGTCATAAAAGCTGAATATAAGGAGTTAGGAGGTAAATTTAAAAATAGGACCTCAAAGGTAGTAATCTCAGGATTGCTACCAGTGCCACATGCTAGTTAGAGTAGAAATAGAAGGATATTTCAGATGATTACATGGCTAGAGGAATGGTGCAAGGGGGAGGGATTCAAATTCCTGGGACATTGGAACGGGTTCTGGGGGAGGTGGGATCAGTACAAACTGGACGGTTTGCACCTGGGCTAGTGCTGTTGGGGAAGGTTTAAACTAAAATGGCAGGGAGTTGGGAACCTGTGCAGGGAGACAGAGGAAAGGGAAGCAAGGATAGAAGCAAAAGACAGGAAGGAGAAAAGCAAAAGTGGAAGGCAGAGAAATCAAGGGTGTAAATCAAACAGGGCCACAGTAAATAATAATTCTAAAAGGACTAAGAGTGTTAAAAAAACAAGCCTGTTATGTCTTAATGCAAGGAGCATTTGTAATAAGGTGGATGAATTAGCTGCGCAAATAGATGTAAATGGATATGATATCATTGGGATTACAGAGACATGGCTCCAGGGTGACCAAGGCTGGGAATTCAACATCCAGGGGTATTCCTTATTCAGGAAGGACAGGCAAAAAGGAAAAGGAGGTGGGGTAGCATTGCTGGTTAAAGAGGCGATTAACACAATAGTAAGGAAGGATATTAGCTCTGATGATGTGGAATCTGTATGGGTAGAGCTGAGAAATACCAAGGGGCAGAAAACGTCAGTGGAAGTTGTATACAGACCCCCAAACAGTAATGCTGAGGTTGGGGATGGCATTAAACAGGAAATTAGAGATGCGTGCAATAAGGGCACAGCAGTTATCATGGGTAACTTTAATCTACATATAGATTGGGCTAACCAAATTAGTCACAATACTGTGCAGGAGGAATTCCTAGAGTGTATACGGGATGGTTTCCTGGACCAATATGTCGAGGAGCCAACTAGAGATCGGGCCATCTTAGACTGGGTATTATGTAATGAGAAAAGATTGATTAGCAATCTTGTTGTGCAAGGTCCCTTGGGGAGGAGCGATCATAATATGATAGAATTCTTCATTAAGATGGAGAGTGAAGTAGTTGACTCAGAGACTAGGGTTCTGAATTTAAATAAAGGAAACTACAATGGTATGAGGCGCGAGTTGGCTAGGATGGATTGGGGAACGTTACTTAAAGGGTTGACGGTGGATAGGCAATGGCAAACATTTAAAGATCGCATGGATGAACTACAGAACTTGTTCATCCCTGTCTGGCATAAAAATAAAACAAAAAAGGTGGCGCAACCATGGCTAACAAGGGAAATTAGGGATGGCATAAGATCCAAGGAGAGGACATATAAATTGGCCAGAAAAAGCAGCAAACCTGACGATTGGGAGCAGTTTAGGATTCAGCATAGGAGGACAAAAGGATTAATTAAGAGGGGGAAAATAGAGTATGAGAGTAAGCTTGCATGGAACATAAAAACTGATTAAAAGCTTCTATAGATGTGTGAACAGAAAAAGATTGGTGAAGTCAAGCGTAGGTCCCTTGCAGTCAGAATCAGGGGAATTTATAATGGGGAACAAAGAAATGGCAGACCAATTAAATACATACTTTGATTCTGTCTTCACATAGGAGGACACAAATAACCTCCCAGAGATATCGGGGAATATAGGGTCTAATGAGAGGGAGGAACTGAATGAAATCAGTATTTGTAGGGAAATGGTGTTAGGGAAATTGACAGGATTGAAGACCGATAAATCCCCAGGGCCTGATAATCTACATCCTAGGGTACTTAAGGAAGTGGCCCTAGAAATAGTAGATGCATTGCTGGTCATCATCCAAAATTCTATAGACTCTGGCACAGTTCCCATGGATTGGAGGGTAACTAATGTAGCCCCACTACTTAAAAAAGGTGGTAGAGAGAAAACGGGGAATTATAGACCGGTAAGCCTGACATCGATAGTGGGGAAAATGCTAGAGTCCATTATAAAAGACTAGCGGGGGGGCGGCGTTGCCAGGGCAGTTTAGAGGGCTGCACGGTTGACGGCCGGCCGCTGCCGCTCCCCCGCTTTGTGTGTCGGGCCGCGCGGTTGACGGCCGGCCGCTGCCGGTCCCCCGCTGTGTGTCTTGGGCTGAGTGGTTGTGAGGCCTGGCCCGAGTGACCCCAACTCACATCCCGCTGCGGCTGGCCGACGCAGTTGAGGAAAAGCAGGGGAAAAAATGGTGGCGAAGTTTCGGGAGGCTGCAGGATTAGGTCCCACCAGTGACGCACTGATTGGTCAACCATCAGGTCACTGAACTGTAGGATTGGTCAACCATCACGTCACTCAACGCTAATGAGCGGTAGGATTGGTCAACCGCTAATGAGCGGATTTTTGAACGTTTTTTGTATACTGTCTGAACAATTTTTGTCTGACCAAAAAGTAAATACGCCTATGACACTCCCCTGATCATCTATGTTTCTATGAGATAGGAAAGGGGAAAATAGGCCAGCATGATAAACAAATTTGCATCTGGTGTTTTAACATAGAAACATAGAAGATAGGAGCAGGAGTAAGCCATTCGGCCCCTCGAGCCTGCTCCGCCATTCAATGCAATCATGGCTGATCATCCAAATTCAGTACCCTGTCCCTGCTTTCTCCCCATACCCCTTGATCCCTTTAGCCTTAAGAAATATATACAAATCCTTTTTGAATATATTTAATGAATTGGCCTCTACTGCCTTCTGTGGTAAAGAATTCCACAGGTTCACCACTCTCTGGGTGAAGAAATTCCTCCTCATCTCTGTTCTAAATGGCTTACCCCTTATCCTTAGACTGTGACCCCTGGTTCTGGACTCCCCGACCATCGGGAACATCCTTCCTGCATCTAGTCTGTCTAGTCCTGTTAGAATTTTATAAGTTTCAATGAGATCCCCTCTCATTCTTCTAAACTCCAGTGAGTATAAGCCCAATCGACCCAATCTCTCCTCATGCATCATTCCTGCCATCCCAGGTATCAGCCTGGTGAATCTTCGCTGCACTCCTTCCATGGCAAGAACATCCTTCCTCAGATAAGGCAACCAAAACTGCACACAATACTCAAGATGTGGTCTCATCAAGGCTCTGTACAACTGCAGCAAGACATCCTTGTTCCTGTACTCAAACCCTCTCGTTACGAAGGCCAACATACCATTTGCCTTCTTAACCGCCTGCTGCGCCTGCATGCTGACCTTCAGCAACTGGTGCACAAGGACACCCAGGTCTCGTTGCATTTCCCCTTCTCCCAATCTATTGCCATTCAAATAATAATCTGCCTTCTTGTTTTTGACACCAAAATGGATAACCTCGCATTTATCCACGTTATATTGCATCTGCCATGCTTCTGCCCAATCACCCAACCTGTCCAGATCATACTGGAGTTTCTCGGCATCATCCTCACAGCACACACGCCCACCCAGCTTTGTGTCATCTGCAAACTTGGAGATATTACATCTAGTTCCCTCGTCCAGATCATTAATATATTGTGACTAGCTGGGGCCCAAGGACCGATCCCTGCGGTACCCCACTAGTCACTGCCTGCCACTTGGAAAAAGAGCCATTTATTCCAACTCTTTGCTTTCTGTCTGCCAACCAGTTCTCTATCCAAGTCAATACCTTGCCCCCAATCCCATGTGCCTTAACTTTACACGCTAATCTCTTATGCAGGACATTATCGAAAGCCTTTTGAAAGTCCAAATACACCAAATCCACTGGTTCTCCCTTCTCTATTCTCTATTCTACCAGTTACATCCTCAAAAAATTCCAGTAGATTAGTCAAGCACGATTTACCTTTTGTAAATCCATGTTGATTTTGTCCAATCCGGTCACTGTTTTCCAAGTGCTCTGCTATTACATCTTTTATAATGGACTCTAGCATTTTCCCCACTACCGATGTCAGGCTTACCGGTCTGTAATTCCCTGTTTTCTCTCTACCACCTTTTTTGAACAGTGGGGTAACATTAGCTACCCGCCAATCCATGGGCACTGTTCCAGAGTCTATCGAATTTTGGAAGATGACCAGTAATGCATCTACTATTTCTAGGGCAACTTCCGTAAGTACCCTAGGATGTAGATTATCAGGCCCTGGGGATTTCTCGGCCTTCAATCCCATCAATTTCCCTAACACCAATTCCCTACAAATACTGATTTCATTCAGTTCCTCCCTCTCATTAGACCCTATGTTCCACGACATCTCTGGGAGTTTATTTGTGTCCTCCTTTGTGAAGACAGAACCAAAGTATGTATTTAATTGGTCTGCCATGTCTTTGTTCCCCATTATAAATTCCCC
This sequence comes from Somniosus microcephalus, assembly GCF_052327205.1. NCBI lineage: Eukaryota > Metazoa > Chordata > Chondrichthyes > Squaliformes > Somniosidae > Somniosus > Somniosus microcephalus. Next base: position 111,786,402 of record NC_141001.1, on the reverse strand, counting down.
TGATTCTGACTGCAAGGGACCTACGCTTGACTTTACCAATCTTTTTCTCTTCACATATCTATGGAAGCTTTTACAGTCAGTTTTTATGTTCCCTGCAAGCTTACTCTCATACTCTATTTTCCCCCTCTTAATTAATCCCTTTGTCCTCCTTTGCTGAATCCTAAACTGCTAGACTTTGTTTTTCAATAGTGGGAAAAGTTGAGACATGGACAACTGGAAAGATGTAAACCTTCAAATGACCAACCTCATTGAATTTTTTGAAGAGGTAACAGAGAGAGTAGACAAGGGTAATACGGTAGATGTAATTTATCTAGATTTTCAAAAGGCCTTCAATAAGGTACCACATAATAGACTAATGAATAAGGTCAGAGAATGCGGAGTCAGAGGACAAGTAGCAGAATAGATAACTAACTGACTTCAAGACAGAAAGCAGAGAGTAGGGATAAAGGGTAGCTATTCAGAGTGGCAGAAGGTAGGAAGTGGCGTTCCACAAGGATCAGTGCTAGGACTACTGTTGTTCACCATTTATATTAATGATTTAGACTTTGGAATCAAAAACACAATTTCTAAATTTGCAGATGACACCAAATTGAGGGGGATAGTCAATACTAAGGAGGACTGCAACAAATTACAAGAAAACATTAATAAACTTGCAGAATGGGCATATAATTGGTAAATGAAATTCAATACATAAATTACATTTTGGTAAGAAAAATAGGGAAGTCATGTATTACTTGGAAAATACATATCTAAATGGGGTAGAAGAGGAAAGGGATCTCGGAGTACAAATACACAAATCACTAAAAGTAGTGACAAGGCCAAAAAAAAGCAAACCAAGCACTAGGGTTTATTTCTAGAGGGATAGCATTGAAAAATAGAGAAGTTATGCTAAACCTGTATCGAACCTTGGTTAGACCACACTTGGAGTACTGCGTGCAATTCTGGTCGCCAGGTTATAAAAAGGATATAGAGGCACTGGAGAGGGTTTACAAGGATGATACCAGAAATGCGAGGGTATATCTATCAGGAAGGGATGAACAGGCTGGGTCTCTTTTCTCTTGAAAAGAGAAAGCTGAGGGGTGACCTAATAGAGATCTTTAAAATTATGAAAGGTTTTGATAGAGTAGATACAGAGAGAGTGTTTCTACTTGTGGGGAAGAGCATAACTAGAGGCCATCAATATAAGATAGTCACCAAAAATCAAACAGGGAATTCAGAAGAAACTTCTTTACCCAGAGAGTGGTGAGAATGTGGAACTCACTACCACAGGGAGTGGTTGGAGCGAATAGTATAGGTGCATTTAAGGGGAGGCTGGACAAGCATATGAGGGAGAAGGGAATAGAGGGTTCTGCTGATAGAGTTAGATGAGGAAAGGCGGGAGGAGGCTCAAGTGCAGCATAAACACTGGCATGGACTGGTTGGGCCGAATAGCCTGTTTCTGTGCCGTATATCCAATGTAACATAATCCTATGTAACACCTAGCTGTCTAGTCCAAGTCCGAGTCAGGTCTAGGTTCAACTCGCCTTTTGGAGAACTAAATTAGGAATACTAATACCGGTAGATGAACAATTGATTAAATATGGTAGAGATCACAGGTACAGTTGTGCCTACCTAATGGCTCCAGTGATCTGTACTGAGGTACCAGCACATGACAAAAAGTTGCCACAGTGTGACTGAGCCAAGCCTTCCTCCAACAACTAAGGCTAGACAGTTTAAGATTAAGCCAACTTTCCTTTATCCAATGCCTAACGTTGAGGTTAGTTCCATTTGCAAATTGAATGGAACTGAATGCTGAAAACATACCAAGTGCCTCCCACAACAGTTAAGAAATACACTAGATTAAGGAGAATCTGACTGATTGCCACTACAAAGGCATCTTGAGACTATCCCAATTGATGATTTTGCAACCTCTGCTCCTCTGTCTGTGATGTAGACATTTGAACAGTCCTAATCCACTCAGCAGGAATGAGACACCTGATTTACACCCCATCCAATTTTATTCACCACTAATCAATGAAGCGTAAAATTGGGTGGAGTGTAAAATGGGAATCTGACCACAATCCACCCTGTTCCCGTCAAGTGGATTAGGTTAAAATCAGGGCTACTATTTTTCCCCATTTTCTTTTACACAAAATTCTCCCTTTCTCTTTAGGCCTTCCTAAGCTAAACGCTGTTCCTCAGCTTTGCTTATCGACTTACTCAATGGTATAGCTGAAGTCAGGAAATTATTGTGTGCTTACACATTGCACATTAAACTTCCAACACTCTGCCACTGAGTTGCTTCAACGATAAACACTGGTGAAGAGTTATGAATAATTCCAACAAGGAACACTAAGGGATCTCGGTGGCACAGTGAGTCAGGCACTGGCCTGGGACTCTGGGTTCAAATCTACCCAGGACTATTGGGATGAAAGTTGCCTCTGTCTGCTGGCTGTAAGGGTCCTGTGTGCAATGGGTTTGGCTGCTTCAAACCAGTTCCTAGTGGGTATGGGCCTACAGTGCAAAACTGTCTCTAATTTGGCACAAATTAACAATGCCACTCAGATAAGCCCAATGTCTATGTGTAGCTGATGTAGAATATGGAAAAATGTTACATTGGTGGAATAAGGTGTGCTGTTCTGAGGTTGGGACTCTTTACCCTCCATATTCAAGGCTGAGATAGATAGATTTTTGGACTCTAGGGGAATCAAAGGATATGGCGATTGGGTGGGAAAATGGAGTTGAGGTCGAAGATCAGCCATAATCTTATTGAATGGCGGAGCAGGCTCGAGGGGCCACATGGCCTACTCCTGCTCCTAATTCTTATGTTCTTATCTACTTTGTTATACCTGACCTACGCTGGCATTGGGTTTCTGAAAAGGGAAATGGGAAGACTTCCATTTCCCAGTACTTAATAAGCACATTTCTATTTTTACAAAGGAGCATTACTGAGAAGGAGGTGAAACTGAGACCATCTTATCTGCTGAGCATCAGCTCTACTGTAACTAACAACAAGAAGATACATTTCATCAGTGCCAATTTACAATGTTGCTAGTGCTGGTTGCAAACTCAAGATTTCTTGCCTGGGTCCCCGAGCACGCAAAATATACTTGTTTCATTGAAAAGAACAGGCCTGATGCAACAAATGACCATTCTTTCTGTTCCGTACTTTCTTAGGTTGCTATGGCAGTCCAAAAGTCCCAAAGCAGGATTTCACTTTTACCATGGGACTGTACCCACCCTTCAGTGTCAGGAGTTACGACCAATGTTATAAAGACATAGGTATAGGAATGGCACCAGTTCAGCTCCTGATCTTGGATAGTTCGCACCTTACTTTCCATTTCTATACCATGGCTGAACATCTCCACCACTACCACCCCATTCTCAAGGACAACCAGGGGTGAGCAATAAAATGCCACCCATGCCCGTATCCCCAAGAATGAAAAAAAAACAACATTGTCACTGAAACCCTTCAGATACAAATCATACTAAATGGCCATCTGAGCCAAGGCCTCTTGCTGCTGGACATCCCGAAGCTTTAGAAATCAAAATGAAAAAAAAAATGAAAAACACAATGTGTATTTAATAATCACGCTTCTCAATTAAAGTACCACTGTCAAGATACAATGAACAGCTACAATCTCTGGCCCCTAAAAAACACAATGCCAGGGAACTGACTAAAGTTGATACGACAGCAACTGATGGGAAAGTGCAATGATTAAATGTAAGTTAAAAAGTTACAGCCAGAGATTTACACTGAAACTGTAATAATTCAAAACATGCTTTCTCTTGTGTTTCAACAGATCCTTGTGTCAGCATCATTGCTCAGCTGAACATTTTTCAACGGCACACATCATTCTTCATATGGGCAGGGTTAACTGGAACTCATATTGGAAAAACCTGAATGTAAACCAAACCCTAAGCTCGCTTTTAAATGATTTGGTTGATTACAGAGCATTCACAAAAGAATATATGGAGAATAAATTTAAACATGAGGCACATAAACAAATATAACTAGCACAGAAAATGATTCCTTTCCTGCAACTATACAATTATACCTTTTAAAGCCAAGAAACTTGTTGTATTTTGATGGCTAAAGTATAAGAAATTAAACAGTGGATCGCATAAAGGATTAGAGGACAAAGTGCTGTTTATCTTGCCTTGCTTTTTACTGGCAAAGGCATTGTACCACAAGTATATCAATCAACCTATTAAATGCTAAGTGGTCTTTAGTCCTAACTGAAGGGTCTCTGTAACTGTTGTGCCACAAGTTCTTTCACTGAAGAATCTTAAGAGCCATTAAGGCAATTCAACTCATGTCACTAAAGTAGCAATCAATGGAACTCGTTTCCCACTGATTCAAACGGCTTTATTTTATTACTGAATTCCACAATAAAATATCTGTAAAAGGTAAATTCAGCATGTGGTACTTAAAAAAAGAATGGCCATAGTATTTTTCCTGAATATGTAATCCAATGCTTGTCAACTTGGCTTTGAAGTTTGTTTCCCTATAGAAACGTGGTTTATGACCGTTTAATTACTAAGGTAAGATGTTACCATTTAAATTTAAAAACATTAAGATATTTACATTTGTTCTTCTTTAAGATTTCAATTGCTATTATTTGAAGTACAGTCGAATGATTATAAGTATGTCCTATGTGGCTGAAATATATTAATCAGTATTAATGTAGTCTAAAGGACAAAATCTATGGCATATATAACTTATCAAATATTAATAAGTACTAAATAAAATTACATTTTTGGTATTTGTAACCAGGAGGGTGAAAATATCTGAAAACACTGCCTTGCCACGTAAAACTATGGTGCAGAGATTTATAAATTTGCGAGTCAGTAAAATTATTACTTTATCAGTTTGAGCTAAGTCATGGACAGATGTTTGGCATATGGAAGGAGGAAGGTTTCAGAGAGAAATTGGACTACAAAATGGAGGAAGGTAAATATATTAAAATCATATAAATTATGGATGTTCTTGTGAATTTGGATATGTTACACACTAGCTGATCTCTTGTGGTGTTGCTCACAGATAGTCTGGGGTCTGTCACATGGTTACAATGTTTAGCTGTTAACCTGGCCTGTCTCTTTAAGGCCACTGTTCAGGTACTTCCTGTGGGAAAGTGCTTGGAGGTCAATGAGAGGCTAATTATTGTTGCTTCTCTAGATTGGCAGCGAATTGGCTCTCTCCTTGTTATCTCAACAACCTCTCCAGGTTATCTCAAGGTCAGAAAAAAACCCAGCAGGAAATGATTGGGTTTTGTTCTTTTTTTAAACTTTTTTTTGTAAGATTGTCTAGTTGTGATTCATGCAAAATATGATGCCTGGACTGTGACGGGCAGGCACATTCCAAACTTTTATGTAAATACAGGTAAGATGTATGAAAATTTCACTTTATAGATCAGTGTGTTTGGAAAACTTCAAACCAGCCCATCACTGGCCACAAAAAAAAATACCTTGCATCAGTGACAAAAAAAACCTTCACATGGGTCTCCTAAAACTGGGATTTTGATTAATTTTATATTGGATAAAAAAGATGGTTTCATTCTCCACTGCCATATGACATTTATTGCATGGCACAGACCGGGACGCTTCCTCAGAACAGCTGGTAAATTAATCTCCTAGACAACAGCATGAGACACCTTGCATCGATGCCCAACAGCACTGCTCTGTTGCCAGCTATCGCCTCTCTCATGTCACATCCTCGTGCCAGGCACCAACACAAAATATACCCTCCTCCCCAATAATTATGCATAAAAAAAACCCCACAGACACACGCTGACTAATGTGCTGCTCGCACACCACAGATGGGTTGTGCTTCGACGCAGCAGCCCAGTAGATTTGGCACAACAATTCGACCAAATTCACCTTTGAGGAGCTCTGTGTCTTGCTTTTAACTCAAATTTTATAAATAGCATATCTGATGGCAATAGGGGGAATCAAGTCTTCATTCTATTTGTGTTTACATAACTCATCCACAACTAAGTTGCTATTATGCTGACAATATCTGCTTGACTGAGTTGGTAATACCATTGCCTTTGAGTTAGAGGGTTGTGGGTTTAAGTCCTACTCCAGGACTTGAGCACATAATCTAGGATAACACTTCAGTCCGGCTTCTGAGGGGGTGCAGCATTTTTGGAGGGACTGTTAAACTGAGGTCCTCTCTACCTATTCAGGTGGATGTAAAAAATCCCAAAGCATTAATCTGAGATGAGCAGGGAAGTTCTCCTTATGTCCTGGCCAACATTGCTCCCTCAGCCAAAACCACCAAAAAAAATACAGATTAACTAATCATTCATCGCAATTGCTACTTTGTGATCTTGCTGTGCACATCTGGCTTTTGCATTTGCCTACATAACAAAAGTGACTGCACTTCAAAAGTAAATCATTGGATGTGAATCTCCTTGAAATGTCCTGGAGATCTGATCATATTCTGACTCCTTATTCTGAAACTGTGACCCCTGGTTCTAGAGCCCCCAGCCAGAGGAAGCATCCTCCCAGCATCTACCCTGTCAAGCCCTGTAAGAATTTTGTATGTTTCAATGAGATCACCTCTCATTCTTCTAAATTCTAGGGAATATAGGCCTAGCCTTCTCAGTCTCTCCTCATGGGACAATCCCCCCATCTCAGGAATCAGTCTGGTGAGCCTTCGTTGCACTCCCTGTACGGCAAGTATATCCTTCCTAAGGTAAGGAGACCAAAACTGCGGACAGTACACCAGGTGTGGTCTCACCGAAGCCCTATATAATTGCAGTAGTTTTTTCATGTGTTTCAAGAACAATGTACAGGAAACTTTGTGCTATCCGGCACCGACGGGACCGAGCTGTTGCCGTTCCCTCAAAACTGCCGGACAAACCAGCGTTAATGTTGAAGCATACGGAGCTTTTCAGCTCCGTATCTGGCAACAAACACTGTTGCTTAGCAACAGCTTCTAAACAGTCGGCCGTACCTTGGAAGCGTCTCTGTCGCTTAGCAACAGCTTCAGAGAGACTTTGCAGAGCCTGACTGTTGGAAAAAAAAGCCACGAGAAGAAAAAAACCTAACAAAACGGCTCATGATTTTTGCCGGTGGCTCGAGCTTGCCGGACATTTAGCCTCTGGTTAACACAAAATTTCCTGTAAGTTAAAATTAGAATCTCATAGTTCTGAGCTCAGAGAGGCATTCACATCAGGGTAGAATTTAGAGTTGGCGATGTTATCATACGAATGGTTAACATGCTTGTACAAAACTTTTCTCACTATTGGGTCAACTCCCCGTTAAAATAGTGGAGAGAGGGATTTACTACCAGCCACAGTATAACATTGATAACACTTGAAAACAGGTATCAACACATCAGATTAATGCTCCCATTAAAATAGTAGAGAGAGAAAACTAATATGATAACATCGCCTGCAGTAATTTCTACCTTCACATTATTTGTTCACCAGGACTATTAGAACTCGTTAAAAGGTTTCAGTTCTTTTTCAGTAAAACATGGAAAAAAATGTTATCACGTACGTAGGCGTGTGACATGATTTTCTTTTCCACTTTACAAGACTGGTCATAAAACATTTGAATTTACGAAATTGATGGGCAGGAAAAGACCAGTTGATCCATCAAGCCTGCCCCACACTCATAATGATGGGAGCATCATGACTAGACACTTCCCAACCCTCCGCAGCCATGTCATCTCCTGGGAGAGGCAAACAGCAAGTTCATGACTTTGTTGCTCAGAAGTTTATAGAAGAGTCACTTATGGGGAAAAGAATGAAAATCGCACAGAACATCCAAGAATGATCATTCACGCTCCACACTCACAAAAGAAGAATGAATGGTCTTTACTGCTTCCGGTGCCAACATCCTGTAGCACAAAGGCACAGATATGTCGGTGGAAGTAAAAACTCAATTTTCCACTGGTGCATCACAGTTATCCAAATACATCTCCTTTTTCCAGCTGAGAAAGATACTAGTTATAAATGGAATACACGTCATGCCCAGAAGTTTGATGTGATAAATATCTCCTGCACTCACATGGTTGACCATGACTCAGTCATATTAGTCAGATCTCACTGCTGAGCTTGACATAGCAATTTATTAAATGGGTGCTGATGGCATGTTTACAGTCTAAGAACTTAATTTGTTGATTTTAATATTTATTGTGAGGTAATGGGACTAATTGTGTCCTTCAATTTGATGGAGGTCAGTGCTTTGTCAGTATCAAGCACTCCCAGATGATGTATAGCATGGGTCGTATATCTCTACTGTGCCACAACTATTATCTTTAACCCTATTCTTAGAAAAGCATTGTCCCGCTGCTCCTTTTCCCAGCTCCTAAACCAGCAATCATTATGCCCTCTCTAAAAAAATAAATGATTAGCAGTTCAGTGCCAAATTATGGATGGTTTTCTGCTGTGAACCTGTGCCCATTAGAAAATAAGTTGAGATTGTCCAAACACGTTTCATAAAGCTCTCTTACAGCCAGCAGTGAGGGGATATCTTCAACCCATCCGTTTGAGCTGGCTAAGAATGCCAGTCCCATAGATTAGTATCCTGGCCAGTCTAAAATACCATTTAAAGCACCCACATAGCCATTTTTAATGTGCTTTGGAGATACAGGGGGAGAAATTTGTTTTAGCCAGGAAAGTTGCCGGTGTCACTGACAACTGGAGTTAACGGCCGGTGAAAATGGCTGCAATGCTAACAAGCCAAAATTTGTCTACGGGGATGGAGATTGTTGGCACAGCACTTACTTGCCATGCAACGCCGTCTCCTGATAGCATTGATGGAGGCATCCGAGGCGAAGTTTCTGTGCAAATGTGGCATTGCAGCTTCCCACAGCCTCTGGAAGTGAGATTGTGGAGCGCGCAAAGAATTGTGGGCAATGAAGAGGTCTGAGAATTAAAGGGACCATGCACACTGAAGCAATACAAATTAAAATGAAGTGAAAGAATGCAGTTTTCAGCCCTTTCTGCCTTTAAAAAAATATTTAACATTAAAAAGAAGTCTCAAATGTGAATATTCAGCTCTTAAAGCTGAATTCCCTTCCTAATCTCAAAAAATGGGAAAAATGCCTCAGCATGAACACAAATAGCTCAGCAAGTCAGGGAAGGGGCACCGAGGGTCTCATATGCAGCACTCCAGCTTTGTGCAGGGGGTCAACACTGCAAGACAGGCCCTCTACCAACAGGGGCCAGGAGGCCCTCCAGAAAGAATGATGTGGGACCACATCACCGAGGCGCTCACTGCCAGCAGTGTCGCCCCCACCACCTGGCTCCAGTGCCCAAAGAAGCTTCATGACCTCAGACCACTGGTCAGTGAATGCATCTACAAAAGCCGTCTCCTACCAACTGCACTACTAGCCACACACAGCTCAATGCACGACCCTTACCCCCAATCACTCACCTACCAACAATCTGTAACAATCAAGAGGCACATCTCCCATTCCTAGCCTACCTCACCCCCTTGGAGGAGACAGTGCAGGCCATTCTTGGCAGAGGCATGGCTGAGCCCTTGGCCAGCAGTGGGACTGAAAGGATAAAAGATGCTGCTATCCTCATACATTATCCTCCTTCTGGCATGCACCTCATGCTTTCCTGCCCACCCGTCACAACTCCACTCTTGTGCCTTCATCATTTCACACACCCAGGAAATACAGCCTGCCCAGCCAGTGGGTGACCAAGAAGAGGGGAGTGAAGAAGAAGAAGAAGCATAAGAAGAAGATTGATTTGACACTCCCAGCCACCAGCTCCTCATTGTTAACCAGCAGTGTCCCCCACTAAAAGTCAGCAGCCTTCCACCAGCCATGCTGCAGCCACTGGGGTAGCACTGCGTGACATCAGTAGGGTAGGCAAAGATGCATATAAGACACTCACTAAGAGAATGCATACAGGTGATAAGTTGATTTCTTGATGCCACATTGGATGGATAGACATATATAGGTGGATTGAAATGTTTGCTTTGTGGTGGCTTTCATATTTAGGTGGATTGGAATGTTTGCTTTGTGGTGGCTTTTATTTCAGTATCATGGCCAAGAGGACGTTGTGATGGTCAGTAACAGATGGAAGGTAAGGTATGGGACTAATGTGAAAGGTGAATTGGGGTCGTGGTCACTGGGACCGCAGGCGGATGATTCCATCCGGATATCCTGGCAACAAAGGGGTTGTCTGGGATGCCTCCTTCCGTCTGCTGCCTCCTCTTCTGCTTCTTCCTCTTCGGCTACCCCCTGTTCTGCTTCTTCCTCTTCAGCTTTCTCCTCTTCTGTGTCTTCCCCTTCCCTCTGTGAGTAGATGCAAATGCTGGAAATACCCAGCTGGTTAGGCAGCATCTCGACCTGAGACATGGGGGTCGATTTTCCTGGAGCCGTCAGGCGGGGTTTCAGGCATGTGGGGGGGGGGGAAATCCCGAATTCTGGGGTCTCGACACCATCCCACCCAAAACCCCGCTCCACGCAAGTTTCAGAGGCAGCGGGTACCCGCCCCGCACTGGGACCCGCCGACCCCAGGCGGGGAGGGATTAGTGCCAATTAACTGGCTGTTAACAGGTAGTTAACAGGCAGTTTTTAGTCTAATCCCTATTTTGAGGGGTGTCGTGTGGGATTCCCGACGGCTCCAAACCACGCCAGGTTAGAGCAGGCAGGCTGTCGGGTTGAAGGAGTTGGAGGGGTCGCGATGTCGGTGCTCAGGTGAGTGATGGGTGCATGAGTGCAAAGGTAAGTGTGTTTGGTGTGTCTAAAGTGTGTAAAGAACTTGTACTACCTGTACTTACCTTAACAGCCTTTCTTCCTGTAGGCAACGGGAGCGCATCACTCAGCCGGCACTGAAAGCTGAATGGCTGCGATCTATGAAAAGTGACAGCTTTCAGCTTTGAGTGCTGCTGAGAGTTCTAACTGAGTCTGTGCAGAACGACTCATGTTAGAACTCAGACTGTCAGTGTTTGGCAGCTTCAAACAGCTGTGAAACACTGATATTTCATCTGTCAAGAACTCTTGACAGATGAAATTGCAGTCTGTGATGTCACCTGATGCCGGGTGGCCCTTAATTGGCCTGCTGAGCCCGCTGGGTGGGCTCAACAAGGTCAATCAAGGGAAAATCGTGCGGATTGGCCGGACGTCGATGTAGGCAGCACGGTGGCATAGTGGTTAGCACTGTTGCCTCACAGCGCCAGGGACCCGGGTTCGAATCCGGCCTCGGGCGACTGTCTGTGTGGAGTTTGCACATGTGTGGAGTTTGCACATTCTCCCTGTGTTTGCGTGGGTTTCCTCCGGGTGCTCCGGTTTCCTCCCACAGTCCAAAGATGTGCGAGTTAGGTTGATTGGCTATGATAAATTGACCCTTAGTGTTAGGGGGATTAAATACGTGGGGTTACGGGGATCGGGTGGGATATGTGTCAGTGCAGGCTCGATAGGCCGAAATGGCCTCTATCTGCACTGTGGGGTTTCTGTGATTCTGTGATTCTGTGAAAACCCGAAAGTTGTAGCCCCGCCTTCTTCCCAACAGCTTCGGGAAAATCGACCCCATGAACTCTGTTTTTCTCTCAATGGATGTTGTCTCACCTGCTGAGTATTTGCAGCATTTTCTGTCATCTCAGAGGCCTTCATTTACCACCCGAGCCCTTGCAAGCATCCAGCAGCACTCCCTACACACTTTAAAACTTTTAACATCTATTCCAGCAAGCCATTACTTCAATAAAAAAAAATTTTAAAGATACAAAAGCTTAAATACAAACTTACCTGAAAGATGTGTGTGTCCCTTTAAGAGGTGCTGACATTACCACTGTCGTTAACCTGGTGTGTTTAGGACCCAGCTAGGGTTGAAGTTCGCGTTGGTGACGTTAAGTTGGCGTTGTACGCCGATTGACGTCACCACGCTGCCATTTTTTTCCAGCCTGGCGCTGCCAGTTACCCACAGCTACAGAGTGGTGCTGAGGGGTGCAATTTCTAGTCCCCAGCACTTTGAGAAAAGCCTTCTTACGCTACTCTTGCCTAAGCTGCCCATTATCCCTTCACTTAACTCAGGTCCTTTAACACATGATCACTGATGTAGTTTTCCTAATGAGCACCAGAATGTAACAATATTACCAGATTTCTGTATTGAGATGAACAGAGGAGGGAAACCCAAACAATTTTTTTATTCGTTTCTGGGATGTGGGCGCCTCTGGCGAGGCCAGCATTTATTGCCCATCCCTAATTGCCCCTAGAGAAGGTGGTGGTGAGCCACCTTCTTGAACTGCTGCAGTCCGTGTGCTGAAGGTACTCTCACAATGCTGCTAGGGAGGGAGTTCCAGGATTTTGACCCAGCGACGATGAAGGAATGGCGATATATTTCCAAGTCAGGATGGTGTGTGACTTGAAGGGGAACTTGGAGGTGGTGGTGTTCCCATGCGCCTGCTGCCCTTGTCCTTCTAGGTGGAAGAGGTCGCGGGTTTGGGAGGTGCTGCCGAAGAAGCCTTGGCGAGTTGCTGCAGTGCATCTTGTACATGGTACACACTGCAGCCACGGTACGCCGGTAGTGGAGGGAGTGAATGTTTAAGGTGATGGATGGGGTGCCAATCAAGTGGGCTGCTTTGTCTTGGATGGTGTAGATGCTTCTTGCCATCACACTCCTGACTTGTGCCTTGTAGATGTTAGAAAGGCTTTGGGGAGTCAGGAGGTGAGACACTCACCGCAGAATACCCAGCCTCTGACCTGTTCTTGTTGCCACAGTATTTATGTGGCTGCTCCAGTTAAGTTTCTGGTCAATGGTGACCCCCCAGGATATTGATGGTGGGGGATTCGGCAATGGTAATGCCGTTGAATGTCAAGCGTCAGTGGTTAGACGCTCGCTTGGTGGAGATAGTCATTGCCTGGTACTTTATTTTATTTCCACAGTCAACTTTAGCAGTGCAAACAAAAAATAATTTATTCCTCAGTTTTCTACGCTTTCGAGTTTAAAGTTGAGTTGCGCAAAAACACCCAACTCTGCCCCTGCCTCAGCTCATCTGCTGCTGAAACCCTCATCCATGCCTTTGTTACCTCTAGACTTGACTATTCCAACGCACTCCTGTCCGCCCTCCCACATTCTACCCTCCGTAAACTTGAGGTCATCCAAAACTCGGCTGCCCGTGTCCTAACTCGCACTAAGTCCCGTTCACCCATCACCCCTGTGCTCGCTGACCTACACCGGCTCCCAGTTAAGCAACGCCTCAATTTTTAAAATCTCATCTTTGTTTTCAAATCCCTCCATGGCCTCACCCCTCCCTATCTCTGTAACCTCCTCGAACCCTACAACCCTCTGAGATATCTGCGCTCCTCCAATTCTGGCCTCTTGAGCATCCCCGATTTTAATCGCTCCACCATTGGCAGCCGTGCCTTCAGCTGCCAAGGCCCTAAGCTCTGGAATTCCCTCCCTCAACCTCAATACTGTTCGCGCAACAAACACTATGACCAGCAACTAATGGGTAACGAAACAACTTTATCATGGCAGGCGATATGGTATTGACATAGAAGTGGAAGTCACTGGTGTAACTCAAAGGGCAGCCATCAGTCCGCCAGCAAATACAATTTTACATTCAACTGGAGAAAACACAACACTGTGGCTTTTCAGCACGCTTGGGCTTACAGAAAAATAGATGGGAAGGGGATTGTCACATGGCAGATACTAATTGTTACGATTAAGGTCTAGCAAGCATGCTTCCCTGCTGTTTTTAGAATGTCTCTGACTTTTGATCCTGACATCTGTGTCTTACAGGAATTTCAGTTCGGTCTGACATTCCTTCTGATGTTGATCCAGGAATTAATGGATTTTGAAAACCTAGCAGGAGATCGTTTGAAGAAATAGAATTCTTACTGTAAAAGCACATAAATAGGTAACAGAATTCACACGCATTTTGTTTTGATGCTAATGAGAATTTCTGCCCACTATAAATGCCTGGAAGAAGGGGTAGAGCAATTCCTGATTTACAAGAATTAGACTAATTTGCCTCACAACCATCTGTCGAGACTGAATTATGATTGCTGTTTTTCTTAAACCTGTTAGGCACATAAAATAAATTTCTAATCAGAGAATGGTATGTTTAGAATTACTTATATCCTACTTTAGCTGCACAGTTTGACAGACCTCATCTGAGAATATTACCCAAACCACTTCCCTTATACCTCTATTATATACAATTCATAGCCTTGTATAGAATAGCTAATTCAAAAATGAACTATGCTCATATAATGCTCAGGTCACTAAGTATGTCTGCCTACGTAACAACAGTGACTTCACTTCAAAGTAACTTCATTATATGTGAAGCATTTTGGAATATTTTTGAGAGGTGCAATCATTTCTTTTTTTATACCTTCCCACTTATATTCCCAGTGATGCATTCGAAAAATTGATTTATTTTGGTTTAATTTTATTTTTATTTGTTTTCCTCATTTTGGTTCGGGTTGATTTACTTGCAGAATGAGTTACAAATCTCTAAATAAGCTGCAGGCAAAGATTGTTCAGCTGGTTATTTTTACCTGAAATAAATGGAAATCCTAATCCAGCAAAAACGAACTTAGAAAAGTAGTTAGACATCTGTCAGGATTTAGCATTCTGACATAACGCAACAGAATTTAATTATCTGAATTGAGAATCAATTAGAACTATACAAGAAACCTTATAGTCTAATATTATACTCTAATGGCCATATTAAAGTTTTTAAACCAATTTTAAAGATTTTTCCTGCAAAAAATACATTATTTTACATATTTCTTCACAAGCAGTCTGTCAGTACATGCCTTAAAACAATGAATATAACTGTGTTGAACTCAAAACTGGGATGTCAAGTGAAATCCAGATAAAATGCATCCCAGATTTAAAAAATAACTAGGATAAGACATTGAATACCAATGCATGAGGTCACTCCTATTATAAGGAATTTCTGATTCATACAAAATCCTGAAGCAAGCATAAATTGTCCCTCGATAATCTAAGTTTATTAGTTGGCTGTTCTAGTACACTATCTACTCAATACAAGTCCTGTTTATCTTCAGTCTATAAATCCCCGAACCTAGCATTACACTTCTTAATTAACTAAATATATTTACCAGAATTCAACTGTCCTAAAATCCTCTTTACATACAATATATGAATTACATAAGTATACAGTTGTAAAATGAATATTTTCAAAAGTGAAATAAATGCTTTGGTTCTCATTCAGTGTGGCACCAAATAACTGCAAAGCAAATCCCCAATTATGCTTTAATTCTACATGAACATATTGCCTTTTTCCACATCACAGAATATCTACCTTGTATTTAATGCTATCACATAATTACTGGATGCCAGTAGATAGAGATTTTTCACACAGATTGTGGTGGGCAGTGGCTTTAAACAATGTGATGGAAGAGATAATAACAGAAGGAAGTAGATTCTGAGCATTCAGTAGTTGGGATGAAGAAGATGTTCCTGGAGATCAATGTGAAAACAAGGAGAGCAGAGAGAAGAGGAAAAAAACAGGAAAGGTAATGTGAAGAAGAAATGGAAGGAGGTGACTATGAAATATATGATGCGGTGCTCTGAATGAACACATACATTAATGCAGGACAACAGGCCACGGTGATGAAGATTTATGGGACAGTGTCTCTGCAGGGAAGGCTTTTTAAAAAGTACTAATACCCAAGTGTTAAAGAGGTAGGTAAAAAAAATTGTTTTGAGGGATTTATTTTAAAAGCAAATATTTAGTAAATAGCCAAAGTTGTGTTTTGAGAATTGATCAAAAGAGAGATGTCCAATGACTGAATTGCCTTTTTAAAAGCATATCAAACAACAGAAGAAATCCTGACCCTTTTCAAAAAAAAATAAGCTGAGTCTGTCCTACTATGAGGATGGGATCTCTTTCTCCTTTATTTTTGACAAAGGCTAATGGTTCGGGATACTGAATGCCCTGTCATGTCCTCAAAGCATGCCATGGCCTTGTACCCAGCCACTGTTCACCCTTCATTAAACTTAACTGTGACAACATTGCTAATGCCACTCTTCAGAGGGCTGGATGCTGTGTATGTGCACTAATTGCTGGATGGGTGGGTAGAGAGACACGGTTACATGGGAGGTGGGGGGGGGGGGGTGGGGGAGGATAAAAAAACTCGCCAAAGAAAAGAAGGTTTTAGATGGAGAGCAAAAACGGCAACTTGCTTCTCTTTGGATGTTTAAAGCAAAATAAGTGAGCATGAGAATAACTCAGTGGTAACATTTTGTTGTAACAGCTGTAGCACACATGGCACTTTTATATTTGATGTAAAAGTAAAATATATCTTCTGTCATCTTTTTTGGGGCTAAATCAACTGTCCTGGAGCTGTTCTGACAAAGATTTTGCTCTCATAAATTTGCAATGCAGTATTTTAAGTTAGAAACCTGATTTGCAATAAGAAGTTTTTATTCTGTGTTAAATGAACCAGGTAAGGCAAAATATATCCTCTAATTCAACTGCCAAATTCTGTTGTGTAGCTTGCAATTTCATAAAGGATCTTTGGTTGAAGATAGTAAACACAATCTTTGATAATTTAGTATTATTTTCAATGTGCAGCACAAAGAGAATCCGAACTGTTGACGGGATATTGAAAGTTTAAACTATGATAGCTGAAGTGCAACTTTTCACCAGTAAATAGTAAAATGGTAATGCCTTTTAAATTTGGCAGTGTTGATGTTTATAAGGAAATGTAAAATTCATAATACATCAACCACGGGCACCTCAGCCTTTGTGTGTGACTATTATTCATGTTATACCTTATTTGCAATAAGTTTCAATCATATAAAAAAGTGCTGCTGCAGATTAATCAACCAAAGATTAATAAGCTACAGACTACAGATTTTCGGAAATACTGAATACCAAAACCCAACAGCAGATGACAGCTAAGAATTTACTCTGAATTCAAAAACAGGACTACTCAGGTATTTCTTAAATTCTTCTCTGTTTTCCTGTTGGCAGTTTTGCTAAAACATTACAGAATAAAATTCCTGCTGTTGATGTTATTTACCAAAGTTTCCTCTCTACTATTTTAAAGGAGGTGTGCCGGGTAGAGCCTTCATTAAGATCGCACAGAGCAGACTTTTGTATGAGCAAGTTAAGCATTCATATAGCATCACTGACCCCATAATGTTCAAGTAAAACTACATTTCTATCTCAGTATATTTTTCTGCACATCTTATAATGTTAAGTTCAGGCTATCACACTTTAAACATCCTGAATAAATTAACAGCAACTTTTTAAGTGCTGATTTCAGCCACACTTTATTGAACACCAAGAATTAAAAATGACAATTTTTAGATATTGTGTGGACTGTACAAGCGTCACATTAATTCAATGATCTGCACTGCTGTTCCACAACATCAGCATTTTGCTGCTAGCAGTTCTGGGGGTAGATTTTTACCTTCACCGCCTGGGTGGTAATCTGGCCGGGCAGATTGACCGCCCTTTATAGAACCTGCTCAATTGTCATTCCAGTGAAATGAATGGAAATGAATCTAGGGTGGGTTCTATATAAGGCGGGCAATACACTCTGCCAGATTACCACCCAGGCGGGTGAAGACAAAAATCCGCCCCCACATATTTTGAGTCAATGGCATCAGAACAAACTTTTTTTTTAACAACAATTGATTATCTGATAAAATGTACCCGCTGTGGTTATCATGTAATAGCCAGGAAAATGACTTGCTGATGTTAGCGGACAAATGTTTGACACATTCATATGACATTACTCTGTAAGTCAGTTTATCGTTTATTTAAATGAGTTAACACTCCCACTAAAATATTGGACAAAGGAATGTTGTACGAATGTGTTACGCGTTCGCCTGCTAATATCAACAGCAGTTATTTCCAGCCTAGTGATTCAGGCCAGATCTGCACAAAGAAATATTCTTTACTGAAAAATAGCCTAGCTCCTAACAGGAATCTACATCCATTATAATATGAAGTCAGGCAGTCAGCCACTCTACATAAAATTTTACATTGTGAATGAAATAAAATGTAATTGCCTCTAAAAATGCTTTACTTAACTTTTACAAAACTCTGTTTTCTATTCATACTCTGATTTTGAGCCCTTTTTAAGAACTCCAAGTCATCATTAATTTTACATAGAATTTAAATAGAACTAACAGAACAAAAACAGACCATTCGGCCCAACTGGTCTATGCCAGTATTTTGAAGTGTAGTTTACATTCTTGAACAGACAAAATACTTCTTATGGTGATTCCTCACAGACATAAGATTTAGAAGTTATATGGGGGATGTTGACATACAAACGCTTAATGTGCTTGTGCAGGAGTCCACTCTCTTTGCTCTTTTAAAGGAGACTTTAGCTGGTTTGAAATAAACAAGTTAACTCTTCTATTAAAATAGCAGGGAGAGGAATTTGATACAAGCATGCTAAACATTCATATAAGACCATTACCAACCAATAGTAATTTTACCCCATAATAACTTAAACCAAATTACATTTCTATCTAAGTATATCTTTGCACGTTACTTAGCTCAGTATAGGATATCGCACTTTAAGGATTACTATTAATCACACAAATATGCATAATAAACTATGCGTGTAATTTAATTACACGTATTTAATTATTTGATTCATAGTGTTGAGATTTTATATATATATATACATATGAGATATTATTTCATTTAAATTATTAAAATTATGCAGGAACTCCTTGATGGTTGATTTTAACTGGTAACATAATAGTCCAAAGATTTTCATACGGTTCAGTTGATAGGCTTTCACTGATGTTACAGCACGGAAACATTTCTTTGATAGGGACGCAGAAAACACATAGCAGTAATAAGTCACAGCACTGTGAGTGAACATATATTGGTTTCTGTATGCCATTAGGCATTTCGTCCTTCAGAGAATGTAGGGTGTAACTAGCTCAGAGGGAACTATTTGTTGCTGGAGTCTGGAGTCTCCAATCCTTTTCTCATCAACACTACTGAGAGTGTTTCAACAAACTTTAACAAAAATATAATAATCTTTAAACAAAATAGACTGAAAACTTTCGAGATTGAGAGTTAGCCACGATATATTCTTGTTGCTTTTTAACTAGAAATGGTTGTACATTATAAATGTGTATATTTATACATATACTGTATATACATATATTACACACACATACATATATAAACTCTGAGGTAAAGGTAATTTCTGGCACCACCTTAGTGGTCTGCATATAAAATACAAACCCAAGGAGATACTAAGGGTCATCTTTACCCCATAGTACTTGGAGAAATCCTCACTGTTTTACAAAGTTTGAATGGAACTTGATTTTTGAGAAAGGGCTTCTTTTGAATTATAATATAATATTGACTGCATCCTGAACTTGTTCTCCATTAATAAGAGCAGGAGGTAAACAAGCCCCACTAACAAAGTGCATCAAGTTCACCGCATGCCTTCCAAGGGTTAATACATTTTTGGTTATGTGAGGATTTAAATATCACGGGGAGACACCTCTTGACTGGGCCGTCGCACAGAATTATGTAGATTCAGAAGGGAGCGGATCAAGCTTTGATTCCCTCTAGGATTCATGAGCAAGTTCAAAATAATATGAAGTGACATGAAGCAGAAGCATTTGCAGAAGGTCTAGGTCTAATTCCATGTCATTCCTTCTTTAAACTGCTTCAATTTAAAGTACATGCTGCATACAACTTTATTTTCCAAAAAGAAACTCACAATTTAAACAAGTTGTTCAGTGGGGATAATGTAATGGTGAAAGTTATATAAAAGCAGATCTGCTGATTAACTATTTGGGGTAGAATTTATACAACAGGAATATCAAATCTAATACTGTTGAAGGCAGTTCCGATTGTTGTTTGGTTTGTTATATTATTTTATTAGTTCTTTATAATATTGAGGGCTGCATTTTTAGGGATTAACCTTCATAAATATCCTCTAGTGAAAGGTATTTATATACTTCACTAGATTCAAAGCGTTAATATGCTATGTGAAGCACTAATAAAGTTCCTCATAGACATCAGGACATACTATGTTATTAATTCTGTCTAAAGTTAGTATTATTCTCGAAAACTAAGGGTGAATGTTTTCCGTTGACTTTTATTACTTTTGACATCAAGTTCCACTGCTATCAGTAATGTTGGATTAAATATTTTGTGACTTCTTTGTTCAGTGACATTTCAACTAATCGTAAAGACATTTTGCAAAATACAGGATTAGGCACTACAAAAATATATACTCAACAGGATAAAGAAAGGGATGAGCACACATTGATGGAGATAAGAAAACAAGGGATCTAAAGAATGTAATCTGTTAAAGATCTAGTGATATGGAGGGGAACTATTTTACTATAGTATATTTAACATTCTACAGACAGGGTGAGAGGAGAGAGAGCACAAACCAATAAAGCACAGAGAGTGATTAAAAGGATTCATTTTATCATCCGTATTTCATACTGACAGTCAAAGAAAACACCATTGAAGGAGCAAAAAAAACACAACATGTCCTACAAAAGGTCTTTCTCTTATTCTACTACAAAGACAAAAGCAGTTGGAAACCTGCAAAATCAACCATATCTCTGTCCACTCATCACCCCACCCTCAAAATGAAGTGTGGGAGTTTCAGATGCAAGGCTAAAGCACTGCAAGGCTGCGACAAAATAGGCAGCATGTCAGGTGAAGATGGAATGCTATGGCCAGTGTGCCCCTCGAATTGACAAGGGGACTCTTTGTGATTGTTGTCACATACCTGTGGGTGTTAAAGCTGTTCAGGCAGAACTGTCAAACCCACACTTTCATTATTGTGACAACCCCACCAACACCACCCCCACCGCCCACTGCCCCCCCCCCCCCCGCAAACCACCCCTCTCCCACACTCGAAATCTCTGCAATAATTTGACAGCACATATACCTGTGTAAACTAAAAAAGGTTAATAACATATTTTAGGATTTTGTGCACCACTAAAAATGATTTTGCTAAATTTTCCAGTTAATTTTATCTTTCAAAACTATGAACTAAATTGAAATAAAATGGAGAATCTATTGTTTCTTTTTACAGCACTTATATAATCAAAACCATAAATGGAACCTGTGAACTGACAGATATATATTTTACACGGCATTCGTACTGGAAGTATATTCTGTTTTTGCAAATAATAATCTCTGCTTATTTAGTTAATATATATAGTTAATATACTTTATATCACTGGCTATCGCACTGAATGTCAACATCGTGTAAGAGAGCACATTGCAAATCCTCAGTGTTACTGGTGGAGTACGCACTTACATTTATTTACTTGAGGTCAATAAGGTTCACTAAATCTCCATTTACACTACAGCTGCTAATTTATTTCTGTACCGCATTAGCAGCTGTGCCAAATTAGAGGCCATGTTAATCGCAAAAAGTTGCTTGATGCAATAATGTTGTAGAGCATTTTTTTAATTCAATTTTATTGCCAAGTAAAGAAAGAACTTCCATTGATATAACACTTTACCACATCTCTCGGAATATTCCAAAGATTAATATCCACAAAAATTACTGTTGTTATAAAAGCAAAAGCGGCAGCCATTTTGCACACAGCAAAGTCCCACAAACAACAATGAGATGAAAGACTATATTAATCTTTTTTTTCTATTGATGGTGTTCGTTGCGGGAAGAATATTTGCTAAGACAGCAGAACAGTTCCTTGTTCCTCTTCAAATAATGCCATGGAATCTTTAACATCCATCTGAACAGACAGGACCTTGGTTTAATATCTCACCCAAAAGACCTCCAATAAAGCAGCACACCCTCGGTGCTACACTGAAGATTATATGCACAAGTGCTGCTTGAAACCACAACTTTCTGACTCAGATGCAATAGTGCTACCAATTGAGCAAAGCTGACACTGGCATGTAAAGAGTCCACTGCATGACTCTTTGATGATAACCTATATTTACTGGGTTGTGCCACTAAGGCTGGATGGCCCTGAATCTTTTTCCCATGATGAAGGTTCGAGCTGAATAAGCCAACTGTATTCATTTTAAAGACTGTTCATTGTTTTTCCTGGCATAGGAAACTGTTTTAAAGCTTAAGCCCTGGTCCATGCCTCTCTTTCTAGGTTCTTTGATTGGTCGCAACTGAGACAACAAACAGAGATTACTACAATAAGTACACAAACTCTGCCTTGACATAGCAAGAATTGAATATACCACATCCACTGGCTTCTATTAGAGCCGTAATAAGCTTGTTATAGCATGGTGGAGTGTTATAGCCAGTCTGGCTAAATTGGTAGCATTGTTGACTCTAAATTCAGAAGGTTCTGTGTTCAATCCCCATTCCAGGGATTTGACCATGTAATCTGACACTTTACGACAGTACGCTGCATTGTTGCAGGCGCTGTCTTTCAGATGAGATTTTAGACCAAGGCCTTGTCTACATAGGAACAGGAGCAGGCCATTCAGTCCCTCAAGTCTGTTCCACCGTTCAATCAGATCACGGCTGATCTGTGCCTCAACTTCATTTACCCGCCTTAGATCCATATCCCTTGATAACATTACCAAATAAAAATCTAGCGCTCTCAGTCTTGATTTCAATTGACACCCAGCATCCACAGCTTTTGTGGGAGAGAGTTACAGATTTCTACTACTGAAAAAGTGCCTCCTGATTTCACTCCTGAATGGCCTAGCTCTCATTTTAAGATTGTGTCCCTTTGTTCTGGATTCCCCCAACAGAGGAAGTAGTTCCTCTGTATCTACCCTATCGAACCCTTTTGTCATTTTAAACAACTCATTTAGATCACCCCTCCATCTTCTAGAGTCAAGGGAATACAAGCCATGTTTATACAGCTTTAACCCTTTAAGTCCTGGTATCATTATGGTGAATCTCCGCTGTACTCCCTCCAAGTACAGTATATCCTTTCCTGAGGTGCGATGCCCAGAACTGAACTCAGGACTCCAGATGGGAGCTGAGCAAGGCTCTGTATAACTGGAACATAACTTTCTCTACTTTGCATTCCAGCCCCCCTTGAGATAAAGGCCAACATTCCATTTGGCTTTTTGATTACTTTCTGTACCTGTGCACTAGCTTTTAGCGATTTGCAGACGCAAGCGTCAACGTCCAAATTTCTTTGCTCTTCCACAGTTCCTAATATCTCACCGTTAGAAAACATTCCAATTTGTTTTTTCTGGTCTATATGTTCAGGTGGATATAAAGATCCCATTGTACAATTTGAAGAAGAGCAGGGGAGTAGTCCTGGGCAATATTCTTCTCTCAACCAAAAACAGATTAAGGCCGGAATATTGCCGGTGCTCAGAGGGCAGGTTCGGAGGCAGGTCCGCTGTCAAAGTCTAAAAGATTGAGAGCGGGTCGGGAGCCCGCGGTGAACCCAGCTCCATGTCAGTTTCCCAAGTGCTGGGTCTGCTTACACTTTACAGACCCGACACTAAGCGGCGGGTGAGCCAATTGAAATAGTTAAGAGGTTGTTAAAAGGTACTTAAATAACATTTTACCATCTACTTACCATTTTTCCAGCTTTTTGACGAGTTTCATGGCGCTCGGGGAATCACGTCAGGTAAGTAGGTTGTGTTTTCAATGACTCTCCATTGCTCTGAATAGGTAACAGCAGCAAAAGTGGTATAAAAGCTAACATTTCACAGCTGTTCACTTTCCAATGTTAGAAGCTGGAGCCTTCAGGATTTGGAACACACTTTTGAGCTGTATGCAGTTTGGAAGTGTTTGGAGTAAACTCTCTATCCAATGTCACCTCATTGGAGCAACCTCTCTCACCATTGACAGATTGCTTCTGTCATCTCAAATTCAGCTGTCATCTATTCCATCAGCATCGGTGCCCTTCAAAAAATCCCACCTTGGTCCTCAGAATCCCACCACGATCAGCCCCAACACCAACATCACCAGGCACACCAGCAGCACCAACAACAACAACAACAACCTTCTCCGCAATCACCTGATGCTGGACAGGACACAGGGCATCAGCACCTGACCATATTGCTGCCCGGGAGGCCAGGGACAAGCTCACCATGGCCAGATTTACTTCACTTGATGCTGTACGCCCCGGCTGCCACATGATGTGCCAGGTTGGCACCACCGCACACCAGCACCATAAAGCATCCCTACAATGCCCAAGCCATTCCTTTCACACTCATCACCATTGCGGGGGTGGGGGGGAGGGTACCCTTATGCCTCACCATTCACTACAACTCACTAAGCCACTTTGAAAGGTGCACACAAATCTGTCCAAGAAGGCAAAGTGTTCAAAATAAAGATTTCAATGTTTGACAACGCATTAGCAGAATCTCTCCATGAACATTGGCTAAAAGACCCAAGTGCCTACGCTTGTGTGTTGTTAGTTGGTATGATTGGACAAGGATGAGGGTGAGTGTGAGGGTTGGCTAGTGAAATGGGGATGTGATAATGTAGATATGAGAGAGATGGGTGGAGGTACAAGATAAGTTGTTGTGAGTAAGGATGTTCAGGAGTAGGGTAGGGAAGGCAGAGTGATGGGGATGTGATGAGTGGCACAGCAGGATGAGGTTGAGTGTGGCTTTGCAGCAACATTTCATGATCTACTGAGATAATTGAAAGGTTGGCGCCACATAGAAACATAGAAGATAGGAGCAGGAGTAGGCCATTCGGCCCCTCGAGCCTGCTCCGCCATTCAATGTGATCATGGCTGATCATCCAAATTCAGTACCCTGTCCCTGCTTTCTCCCCAGACCCCTTGATCCCTTTAGCCGTAAGAAATATATCCAATTCCTTCTTGAACATATTTAATGAATTGGCCTCTACTGCCTTCTGTGGTAGAGAATTCCACAGGTTCACCACTCTCTGGGTGAAGAAATTCCTCCTCATTTCTGTCCTAAATGGCTTACCCCTTATCCTTAGACTGTGACCCCTGGTTCTGGACTCCCCGACCATCGGGAACATTCTTCCTGCATCTAGTCTGTCCAGTGCTGTCAGAATTTTATACGTTTCAATGAGATCCCCTCATTCTTCTAAACTCCAGCGAGTATAAGCCCAATCGACCCAATCTCTCCTCATACGTCATTCCTGCCATCCCAGGTATCAGCCTGGTGAATCTTCGCTGAACTCCTTCCATGGCAAGAACATCCTTCCTCAGAGAAGGCAACCAAAACTGCACACAATACTCAAGATGTGGTCTCACCAAGGCCCTGTACAACTGCAGCAAGACATCCTTGTTCCTGTACTCAAACCCTCTCGCTACGAAGGCCAACATATCATTTGCCTTCTGAACCGCCTGCTGCACCTGCATGCTTACCTTCAGCGACTAGTGCACAAGGACACCCAGGTCTCGTTGCACTTCCCCTTCTCCCAATCTATTGCCATTCAGATAATAATCTGCCTTCCTGTTTTTGCCACCAAAGTGGATAACCTCACATTTATCCACGTTATATTGCATCTGCCATGCTTCTGCCCAATCACCCAATCTGTCCAAATCATCCTGGAGTTTCTCGGCATCCTCCTCACAGCACACACGCCCACCCAGCTTTGTGTCGTCTGCAAACTTGGAGATATTACATCTAGTTCCCTTGTCTAGATCATTAATATATATTGTGAATAGCTGGGGTCCAAGGACCGATCCCTGCGGTACCCCACTAGTCACTGCCTGCCACTCGGAAAAAGACCCGTTTATTCCAACTCTTTGCTTTCTATCTGCCAACCAGTTCTCTATCCAAGTCAATACCTTGCCCTTAATCCCATGTGCCTTAACTTTACACGCTAATCTCTTATGCGGGACCTTATCGAAAGCCTTCTGAAAGTCCAAATACACCACATCCACTGGTTCTCCCTTATCTATTTTACCAGTTACATCCTCAAAAAATTCCAGTAGATTAGTCAAGCACGATTTACCTTTTGTAAATCCATGTTGACTTTGTCCGATCCTGTCACTGCTTTCCAAGTGCTCTGCTATTACATCTTTTATAATGGACTCTAGCATCTTCCCCACTACCGATGTCAGGCTTACCGGTCTGTAATTCCCCATTTTTTCTCCACCACCTTTTTTGAATAGTGAGGTAACATTAGCTACCCTCCAATCCATGGGAACTGTTCCAGATTCCATCGAATGCTGGAAGATGATCAGCAATGCATCTACTATTTCAAGGGCCACTTCCTTAAGTACCCTAGGATGTAGATTATCAGGCCCTGGGGATTTATCGGCCTTCAATCCCGTCAATTTCCCTAACACCATTTCCCTACAAATACTGATTTCTTTCAGTTCCTCCCTTTCATCAGACCCTATGTTCCCCGACATCTCTGGGAGGTTATTTGTGTCCTCCTTTGTGAAGACAGAACCAAAATATGTATTTATTTGTGTCCTCCTTTGTGAAGACAGAACCAAAATATGTATTTAATTGGTCTGCCATTTCTTTGTTCCCCATTATAAATTCCCCTGATTCTGACTGCAAGGGACCTATGCTTGACTTCACCAATCTTTTTCTCTTCACATATCTATAAAAGCTTTTATAGTCAGTTTTTATGTTCCCTGCAAGCTTACTCTCATATTCTATTTTCCCCTTCTTAATTAATCTCTTTGTCCTCCTTTGTTGAATCCTAAACTGCTCCCAATCCTCAGGTTTACTGCTTTTTCTGGCCAATTTATATGTCCTCTCCTTGGATCTTATGCTATCCCTAATTTCCGTTGTTAGCCACGTTTGAGTCACCTTTTTTGTTTTATTTTTATGCCAAACTGGGATGAACAAATTCTGTAGTTCATCCAAGTGGTCTTTGAATGTTTGCCATTGCCTATCCACCGTCAACCCTTTGAGTGACATTCCCCAACTCGCGCCTCAGACCATCGTAGTTTCCTTTATTTACATTCAGGACCCCAGTCTCTGAGTCAACTACTTCATTCTCCATCTGAATGAAGAATTCTATCATATTATGATCGCGCCGACCCAAGGGGCCTCGTACAACAAGATTGCTAATTAATCCTTTCTCATTGCATAATACCCAGTCTAAGATGGCCTGATCTCTGGTTGGTTCCACGACATATTGGTCCAGGAAACCATCCCGTAAACACTCCAGGAATTCCTCCTCCACAGTATTGTTACTAATTTGGTTAGCCCAATCTATATGTAGATTAAAGTCACCCATGATGACTGCTGTGCCCTTATTGCACGCTTCTCTAATTTCCCTTTTAATGCCATTCCCAACCTCCGCATTACTGTTTGGAGGTCTATATATTACTCCCACTAACGTTTTCTGCCCTTTGGTATTTCTCAGTTCTACCCATACAGATTCCACATCATCAAAGCTAATATCCTTCCTTACAATTGTGTTAATCCCTTCTTTAACCAGCAATGCTACCCCACTTCCCTTTCCTTTTTGCCTATCTTTCCTGAATATTGAATACCCCTGGATGTTGAGTTCCCGGCCTTGGCCACCCTGGAGCCATGTTTCCGTAATCACAATCAAATCATATTCGTTTACCTCTATTTGCGCAGCTAATTCATCCACCTTATTACGAATGCTCCTCGCATTAAGACACAAAGCCTTCAGGCTTGTTTTTTTAACGTTCTTAGACCTATTAGAATTATTATTTACTGTGGCCATGTTTGATTTAAACCGTTGATTTCTCTGACTGCCACTTTTGTTTTTCTCCTTCCTATCTTTTGCTTTTATCCTTGTTTCCCTTTCCTCTGTCTCCCTGCTCAGGTTCCCAACCCCCTGCCATTTTAGTTTAAACCCTTCCCCAGAGCACTAGCAAACACTCCCCCTAGGACATCGGTCCTGGCCCTGCCCAGGTGCAAACCGTCCAGTTTGTACTGGTCCCACCTCCCCCAGAACTGGTTCCAATGTCCCAGGAATTTGAATCCCTCCCCCTTGCACCATTCCTCTAGCCACGTATTCATCTGAAATATCCTTCTATTTCTACTCTGACTAGCACGTGGCACTGGTAGCAATCCTGAGATTGCTACCTTTGAGGTCCTATTTTTTAATTTACCTCCTAACTCCCTATATTCACTGCAGCCAGGTCCTCCTGACGACATCACTGTTTGTGTCCTCCTGTGCAATGTGCAACCAGGCTGCGTTGGTGTCCTGGGCAGGTCTCTTCCGCCCATTGGAAGGGAAGAGAACCCCCTGCATGGGAGAGCCTGGGTGCAGCCGTGCGCCTCTGTGCCGTGCGTGTCAGTGTTTGCAGCACCTCAATGCTGTAGAAGACTGGCAGCACAACTGTCAAAATGAATGTGCACATGGTCCCTCTAAGGAAATCGGCTGATGACGCGTTATCAAATGACGCCATCAGACCCGCTGCCTTTTAATTGGCCAGGAACCTCACAGGGCGGGCTTAATAAGCCCAATTAGGGCAAAATCACTTCAACAGAATGTGATGGAACCGGGAGCGGGGTCGCAGTCCGCCACCTACCTCGGCCGCATTTAGCCTGCCTTGGTAGGCGAAATCATAGCCTAAGTGTGCAAATTGATTGCTGTGTTTACCTACATAACAAAAGTGACTTCAAAAGTAACTCATTGCCTATGAAGTGCTTTGGGATGTCCTGAGGCCATGAAACGTGCTATTTAAATGCAACTTCTTTCAGTCTCTCTACAAGGCTACCTTTGGAGCTATAACTGGTCCTGTTGTAGTGAGGTGGAGAAAGAAGAGGACTGATTTTCCTCTCTGAGACCCTGTTGGTAACATCTGCAATGAAGAGGAAGAGCTAATCTAAGGTTTCTTATATGGCTTAAACCTTTGTTGCTCTCATTATAAGCACAGTCATGCCAAGAAACCTTTATGCGTTAATGCACCCCTCCTGCAAGCTCCATCAATGTGTTCAATGGCTTCATAAAATACAATAAAAAATGGAACTATAAGTAACGTGTTATATTATAGGTGAGAGTGTATTGCAGTGAGAGGCCATTGCACTGTAAAAATGGAACAAGTCTGGAATAATATTTTGACGTGAGCTTCCTTAACTTGTACGTATTCAATAATCAAATGTAATTATGGACTGTGCAGTTTGAATTGCTTTAAGGTACATGAACAAAAAGGTACAGTCCCCACCACTTATAGTGGGCATGTTGGTGCTAACGCGATTTGCCTGCTATACGCATTGGACGGTTCAAAGGGGTGGCGCTATTACTATTGAACAAGACTGTAGCAAGTCACTATTGAGCTGTAACCTCACACCACATAGAGGGGATTAAGTACACAAGATAATTGGACCTTAACGAGATGCTATTTACTTATTGCACATGTTTGTGTTATTGCAGTCAGTGCTGAGCAGTGCAAGCTGTAAGCCAAGGTGAGAGATGATTAAATATGCAAGAAAATTGCACGTTAACGAGGTGCAAACTACTGAGTAAACACCTGTTTCGTCCGAAATACCCGACGCATTTAACACGTATAAAATGGCAACTTTGTAATTGACCATAATGGAAATGACAAATGGTTAGCGCTTTTTGGATGATTTAATTCATTGCCCGATTTAAACATGGGTGGTTTAATTGGTGGGAACTGTAGTAGTGCCATGGTATCTTTAATATCTAACAATGTGATCTTTACGTCCACCTGAACATGTAGACCAGAAAGAGAAATTGGAATTTTCTTTGGAATTGGAACTGCAGTAGCTCTTGATTACATATTGTGGTTGCAGATGTAAAGACAGGTGCAGACAAGACATCAGTTATAGTGGTGGCTATGCTGTGGAGTGCAAACAGGCAGTGACATTACAGTAGGGGACTGAAGAGATCCCCATACAGCTGAGGTGCTACTTTGAGAAGGTACCTCCTCTTTACAGAATGGAACAGCAGAGAGAGAGCCATCTCCCAAGCTGCTTCGTGTATCCTCTGATGGTTAGCTCAGAGCAGCTTTAGTGGGAATCTGCAAAGAATAATGTTCTTTCCATTTCATTTTGTAAATATATCTGGTTGACCAACAGAATTACATATATAGAATTACATAGAATTTACAGCCCAACTGAACTATCGGTGTTTATGTTCAAGATGAGCCTCCTCCCACTCTACTTCATCTAACCCTATCAGCACATCCTTCTATTCCTTTTTCCTCATGTAGTTATCTAGCTTCCCCTTAAATAAATCTATGCTATTCACCTCAACTACTCCCTGTGGTAGCAAGTTCCACATTCTAACTACCCTCTGGGTAAAGAAGTTTCTCCTGAATTCCTTACTGGATTTATTAGTAACTATCTTATATTTATGACCCCTAGTTCTGGACTCCCCCACAAGTTTTTTTAAATTTTCTCCTGGGATGTGGACGTCGCTGACAAGGCCAGCATTTATTGCCCATCCATAATTGCCCTTGAGAAGGTGTTGGTGAGCCGTTGTCTTGAACCGCCGCAGTCCGTGTGGTGAAGGTGCTCTCACAGTGTTGTTAGGGAGGGAGTTCCAGGACTTTGACCCAGCGACGATGAAGAAATGGCGATATATTTCCAAGTCAGGATGGTGTGTGACTTGGAGGGGAATGTGGAGGAGATGGTATTCCCTGGAAACATCTTCTCTACATCCACCCTATCAGACCCCTTCATAATTTTAAAGACCTCTTTTAGGTCACCTCTCAGCCTTCTCTTTTCTAGAGAAAAGAGCCCAGCCTGTTCAGTCTTTCCTGATAGTTATACTAATAAGTGCAGATGACAAGTAAGGAGTGTGATGGAATACTCTCCACTTGCCTGGATGAGTGCAGCTGCAACAACACTCAAGAAGCTCGACACCATCCAGGACAAAGCAGCCCATTTGATTGGCACCCCATCCACCACCTTAAACATTCACTCCCTCCACCACCGGCGCACCGTGGCTACAGTGTGTACCATCTACAAGATGCACAGCAGCAACTCCCCAAGGCTTCTTCGGCAGCATCTCCCAAACCCGTGACCTCTTCCACCTAGAAGGACAAGGGCAGCAGGCACATGGGAACACCACCACCTCCAAGCTCCTCTCCAAGTCACACACCATCCGGACTTAGAAGTATATCGCCAATCCTTCATCGTCGCTGGGTCAAAATCATGGACCTCCCTACCTAACAGCACTGTGGGAGTACCTTCAGCACACGGACTGCAGCGATTCAAGAAGGCGGCTCACCACCACCTTCTCAAAGGCAACTAGGGATGGGCAATAAATGCTGGCCTTGCCAGCGATGCCCAGATCCCATAAGCAAATTAAAAAAATTATTAGAGCTACTGGCTTGAAAGAATTACTCAGGAATATATAAACTTTATTGATTTCATATATAGTTAGGTGCATATCATGGAGCATTGGGGGCCACATTGAAGGTAAAAAAATTCTGACTTTGTGCTCTTGCCAGGGAACCTCCTCCACTAGCTGCGCACATCTGAAATTTGGGCAAACACAGCAATTTTACAACCATTTGAAGTTAAAAGTTGGAAAATAACATGCAGCACACAGCTTAATTTACCACTGAAGTTTAATCCACGTTCCCATTAATTTGCGCATATCTCAAGTTGCTGATTCTAAGCAGCTCCTGGGGTTTTGATTTTGGATTTATCCACCAACGAGGCAACAGCACTGACAACAGTCCCTTCCAAACCTTCAGAACAATGAAAATTCAATCAGGACAAAGCAGCAAGTTAAAAAATAGTAGTGCAAATGGGACTGAGTTATACTGGGCTTCATGAGCCAGATTGCCAGGGATCAGGGGCCGTTTGTGGTCCACAGGCTGCACTTTGGCCATCTCTGGTTAACTAGACCCAACACAGTGAAGGGGCTGAATTAACATACTCAGCTGATACTGATTCTTCCCCATATTGATGGGTGCACCTCTACAAACAATGACGAGAGGGGGGGAATTTCCATGGGGATTTCCCCCGCTCATCTAAAGATCCGCGGAGACTCCAGAAAGACAGCGTTTTGCAATTTTTCCGGGTATTCTGTGTTTCGTGTGCCGAAGTTACGCCAGAAGGACTATGGAACCCCCTGCGGAAATTCACCCCAATAGTTCAGACCTCAAACCCATCATATCTGTTGGTTCCAGGTGTTGTGTGGCCAGAGAGACCAAAGGACCTTGGAAAAAACAGAGGTGCTGATAGGCTAAACAATTACAAAAAATAACCAGAATGATATAAATACAGATAGGTAAATTTCAAACACCTGACAGGAACACTGCCAACATTAAGTTGCGCAGTTGGGGATTCACTGGGCTATGAGAAAGTCTAACTGAGCTACACAATTTTTTTGTGTTACAAAGTCATACTGGCATTCCATAACTAGTTCCTTAAACACAATCCAAAGGTAGGTCCAGTTATGGAAGCTTTCCCTCCAATGCCTGTACAATCACCTCTGATGTACTTCAGGAATTCATCTTTGGTCTCTTCCTCTTCATCTTCCACTTATTTTCTCAGAATCCAAAACATGGAATCAGCTTCCATATGTATGTCAATGACACTCAGCACTACCTCTCCACCTCCTGCATCAATCCTAGGATCAGAGCCTCTCTCTACAGCTGTCCAACACTATGACCTGGATGACTCATAACTCCTTTGAACTAAATATTGGAAAATTGGAAGGCATTTTCTTTAGTTCCCGCATGCACTCGTATTCGGCCTCCAGTATATCAACCTTCCTGCCTGCCATCTCAGATTAATCCAGAGGTATGGAACATTGGAGTGCAGCTCAGCCTAAGCTCAGCTTCCTCTTAAACATCTATTACCATGACCACCCTCTTCCACCCACAAACCAGTGTCTGGTTCCACCCTTACGTCACCCCCTCCACTGTCAAAATCTGAATATACGTCCACCTCACAGCTCAACTTCTCCAACACTTTCTTTGCTCACCTCCATGCTTCCGCCTCCACAAGCTACAACCCAGCCATGAATAATATGATCCATGGCCACCCCCATACAGCGGCACCCTCCTTCTCAACATACTCCATTGGAGCCCCATGGCTTAGCAAATTGACTTTAAGATCCTCACCTTCAATCCCTCCGTGGCATCAACCCAGCCTACATCATTGATCACCTCCAGTATGTCCATGTATTCACCCTCCTCTCAGTTGACTCTGCCTTATTCCTTGCTTCCTACTTGACCTGCTCCTCTATCAACCAACATTCCTTCTGTTGCTATGGCCCCAGTCTCTAAAACATCCTCACTCAATAACTCTGCCTTGTCACCTCCCTCCCTGCCTTGAAATGCTAAATTCCTTTTTCTTCAACCAAGCCTTCATCCCTCCCCCCAAGCAGTCTCTTCCATTCTTCCCTCCAGCCTGGAGTCCAGTTACCTTGCCCACCACCCTTTCTGATCAAACTGCTAATTTTTTGCAGAACTGGATTAACATGAGGCGGAGAATGCTGAAAAGCTACAGAAATTAGAACGTTAAATATGTTAATTTTTCAAGTGGTCCTCGAGCTGAAACAATTGAGAGCTTGATTCTCCACCCAAAAATGACCACTAGAAATCTGAGTTTTATAATTAGAGTGCAAGTGTAAAGTGGCAACAATAAATTTGTACAAGACTGTGATTAGGTCATAGCTAGAATACTGTGTACAGTTTTGGGCCCCATTATAGAATGGACATTAAAGACATAGAGAGTGTACAGCATAGATTCAGCAGAATACCAGGAATACGAAGTTATAGTTCTAAGGGAAGACTTGAGATACTGGAACAATTTCCACTGGAGCAGAGAAGGCTCAGAGTAGATTTAATAGAATTTTCTTTAATTCTGAAAGATTTTGATAGGATGAATAGGGAAAAATGAGGTGGTCATCAATTTAAAATTGTCACTAAGGGAGTGAGGAGAAAGGTTAGCAGGAATTCCTTTACACAGAATTGTTAAAAAATGGAATGCTTTGCCAGAGGGAGTAATTCAGGCAGACGCCATTGCATCCTTTCATGCAAAAGTAGATAAATAATTGAAGCAGAGGAAAATACTGCGCTATGGAGAGAGAGCAAGGCAGTGGGATTAGGTTTGAACTGCTGTAGTACAAAGCTGGCACAGCACAATTCCAAGCTTGACCCTTGTGGGCCATTCACCCATCACCCCTGTGCTCACTGACCTACATTGGCTCCCGGTTAAGCGTTTCAAACTTCTCATCCTTGTTTTCAAATCCCTCCATGGCCTCACCCCTCCCTATCTCCGTATCTCCTCCAGCCCCACAACCCCCCCGAGATATCTGTGCTTTTCTAATTCTGCCCTCTTGAGCATCTCTGATTATAATCGTTCAACCATTGGTGGCCGTGTCTTCTGTTGCCTAGGCCCTATGCTCTGGAATTCCCTGCCTAAACCTTTCCGCCTCTCTACCTCTCTTTCCTCCTTTAAGACGCTTCTTAAAACCTACCTCTTTGACCGAGCTTTTGGTCACCTGCCCTAATTTCTCCTTATGTGGCTCGGTGTCACATCTTTGGTCTTTTAATACTCCTGCGAAGCGCCACGGAACGTTTTACTACGTTAAAGGCGATATATAAATACAAGTTGTTGTTGTTATTGTCGCCAACTCAAACTCGACGGCCCTATTTGGGTGAGTTCTGTCAACTTTCAATTGAGTCGCTGGATGATATATCATTTGGAAATGTGTAACAGACAATTCTCCACATCAACAGGAAAGCCAGACTTAGATCAGTGCAGGTTGGAGATAGGGCTACAACATTGCAGCTCCATTCTCCGGCCCTGGCTCCCTGTAGGTGCAGCTCCCTGGTGTGACTGCAAGATTGCGGAATTAACCCTGACGTTACATTTTGGTTGGGGGCGCTGACCAGCTCACTCTTCACAAACGACACCTCCCATCAAACTGTGACAGAGGGCTCACTGATAGCAATCATGGTTAAATCTGTGGGCCACAATATCCCACCCTTCTGGCTAGAGCAGGCTGTGCTGAGTAGTTTGCAAGGGGGATAACCACTAGATAAAAATAGCCCATGGGGCTAGAAATTGGGTACCTTAGCGTCTCCCATTAGCGCCTCCAGGGGGCGCTAATGGGACGCAAACGACTTTTCGTCTGGGCGCGGCGCTGCTAAGGGCTCCCACTAAATTCAGCGGGAGTTTCGCGATGGCGGTAACTGGTCGCGCTTCGCTCCGCTGCGCAGGCGATGACAACGTCATCACCGTGCACAGTGCCCTGTTTTCGCCCCACCTGCAAAATTGGCCCGCGCCCCCTGAATCTGTGCCGGGCGATGGTAGGGTCCAGGTAATGCCCCACTGAGTTGTGGGCTTGGGCCCTCCCCTTTAATAAGGGGAAGAGCCCTTCCATGCGGCAGTGCTACGTGGCCCAGTGCATAGCGCTGCAGAACGATATTCGGGGTTAGCGCTCTAAGAAGTGGGGTGCTTGAATTAGCACTCCACCTCCCTCTTGGGGCTCTAAAACTGAATTTTACGGTCACCAGCTAATTAGCGCTGGGCGCTAGCGACCCAAAATGGTTGATACCGAATTTTCCCCCCACTTCTTTTTAATTCCTTTACAGAAAGCAGGTCCACATTGCTGAGAACACTTTTATTGTAAACTAATGGCCCGGATTTTACGGGGCCTATGATGGCGTAACAGTGTACGCCATCGTAAGTGTCCCGCATGTTCCGGGTTTCAGCATGCGACATGCATGCGCGAAAACCCAGAACTTGCGATCTGTCAAGTTTTTCCTTGACAGATCGTACCCATCCGCTACAAATTCACTTTCGTTGGTGCAGAGTTGAACTAATTGCCCAACTACTGCCCAGCTAATACCAACCAAACCCTCACGCCGGGTAAAAGCAGGCATAAGGCCTTCTTTTACCAGGCGTAAGGGTTAAAATAAATGTTACGGTTCTCTCTCCTCGGGTACTGTTCGCCTCTCCCTCAAATCTGCTGTCATTGCCCCTCTCCTCAGAAAAACAACCCTTAAGCCTTCCGTCCTTGCAAACTACCACCCCATTCCAACCTCCCTTTCCTCTCCAAAGTCTTTGAACATGTTGTCGCCTCCCAAATCCGTGCCCATCTTTCCCGCAATTCCATGTTTGAATCCCTCCAATCAGGTTTCCGCCCTTGCCACTGTACCGAAACGACTCTCATCAAAGTCACAAATGACATCCTTTCTGACTGACAAAGGTAAACTATCCCACCTCAACCTTCTTGACTTGTCTGCAGCCTTTGACACGGTTGACCACTCCATCCTTCTCCAATACTTCTCCACCGTCATCCAGCTGGGTGGGACTGCACTCGCCTGGTTCCCTTCTTATTTATCTAATCATAGCCAGAGAATCACCTGCAACGGCTTCTCTTCCCGCTCCCACATCATTACCTCTGGGATCCCCCAAGGATCTATCCTTGGCCCCCTCCTATTTCTCATCTACATGTTGCCCCTTGGCGACATCTTCCAAAAACACAGCGCCAGTTTCCACATATATGCTGACGACCGCGAAATTCAGTTTTAGACTCAGCTCTACCTCACTACCTCTTCTCTCGAACCCTCCACGATCTCTAAATTGTCAGACTGCTTGTCTGACATACAGTTCTGGATGAGCAGATATTTTCTCCAATTAAATATTGGGAAGACTGAAGCCATTGTTTTCGGTCCCCACCACAAACTCCATTCCCTAGCCACTGACTCCATCCCTCTCCCTGACATCTGTCTGAGGCTGAACCACACTTGGGGGGAAAAATTCGGTATCGCCCCGTTTGGGGCGCCATTATCGGCCGTGCGCAAAGTTTAGCGCCTGGCGCTAATTATCGCCTCCGACGGCAAACTTGGCTTTTATCGCCCCTGGAGGTGATTGGAGCACTAAATCAGGTGCTTCAAACCTGTCTTAAGACGCAAAGGCCGAGGAGCGAGGCGCTACCTCAGAGCACTGGCGAAGCAAGGAAGGGCAAATCAACATGAACCTGCAAAGTGCTGCTCAGTACCCAAAACTCCTTCACACAGCGTTGAATCTCTCCAGAAGTCTCTCTCTCTCTCTCTCTCTCTCTCTCAGAATGGGTGGTGCAAAAATGTCACCAACAAAAAAAGACAGGAAGCGGTCGCCTTTAAATAGTGCTCCCCAGTCCCTTTCTGACCGCAAAACGCTCCCCTCAACCTGTCGTTGCTAGCAGTAGGCGGTAAGGCAGGGGGCGCCACTCAATATCCGATCCGGGGCACTACCGGGGCATTGCGCACTCGATTGACGTCACAATCTGCCGGTGCAGGAGATCGTGGCGGTAGTGTTTAGCGCCACCGCAAAATGTCTAGTTAATTTCGCAAGCGGCGCAAACATCGCTGCGCCCGGGCGCTATTTGCTTTGCGCCCCATTAGCGCCCTCTTAAGGCGCTAACTGAATTTTTCCCCCTTGGTGTCATATTTGACCCTGAAATGAGCTTCCGACCACATATCCGCAGCACAACAAAGACCGCCTATTTCCACCTCCGTAACATCGCCCGTCTCCGCCCTTGCCTCAGCTCATCCGCTGCTGTAACCCTCATCCATGCCTTTGTTACCTCTAGACTTGACTATTCCAGCGCACCCCTGGCTGGCCTCCCACATTCTACCCTACGTAAACTTGAGGTCAGCCAAAGCTCGGCTGCCCGTGTCCTAACTCGCACCAAGTCCTGTTCGCCCATCACCCCTGTGCTTGCTGACCTACATTGGCTCCCAGTTAAGCAGCGCCTTGATTTCAAAATTTTCATCGTTGTTTTCGAATCCCTCCATGTCCTCGCCACTCCCTATCTCTGTTATCTCCTTCAGCCCCACAACCCCCCGAGATATCTGCGCTCCTCTAATTCTGCCCGCCTGAGCATCCCTGATTATAATCGCTCCACCATTGGTGGCCGTGCCTTCTGTTGCCGAGGCCCTAAGCTCTGGAATTCCCTGCCTAAAACACTCCACCTCACTACCTCTCTTTCCTCCTTTAAGACGCTCCTTAAAACCTACCTCTTTGACCAAGCTTTTGGTCACCTGCCCTAATTTTTTTGTCTTATAATACTCCTGTTCAGCGCCCTGGGACGTTTTACTACTTTAAAGACGCTATATAAATACAAGCTGTTGTTGTTGTTAAAATAATTTTTATTTAATGATTTAAACATTCACTTATATTTAAAATTAGTTTAGATTATTTTTATCCCGTTTAAAAATGTTTAATTTTTTTTTTAATTAAATTTTTGTTTTAAATGTTTAATTAAAGAGTGTTTTAATTAATTTTGAACCTGTGATTATTTATTTTTATTTCAGTGATGTGAAATTGTATTTATTAGACGATTTCTATTATGCTTATGGGCATTCCGTATGTAAATGGTATTCACATAAGCATAATAGGATTCCCTCTTTGTGATTGGTTGGCCTGGTTCGCGTGATCGCAGGGACGCTTGCAAACGGCATGCACCCCTGGGATCAGTGGGCCTTTACCCAGGCGTACGCCCGCAGGCCCAGGAGCACAAGAGTCCTAAGCCCTGGAGCCATCAGGTAAGTACGGAGTTTTCTTGCAGTTTAGAGGTGTACGCAGGTGGCAAGCCTCCGACTGCAATTTCCAGGCCATTGTGTAGCAGGAAAATAGAACAAACCAAAAATTAGTTAATCATAGTAATCCAACTCTGAAACAAATGAGAAAATGTCATTTAACATCATGACCTTTGAGGAACAACTCATGTCTCTAATCTGGCACGTAAGGAAATCAAGAAACATAAGCCTAGATATTACTGTTCCTGGTACAAGTGAGTGAACATAAGGGGACATAATCTTAAAATTAGAGCTAGGCTATTCAGGAGCGAAATAAGGAAACACTTTTTCATGCAAAGGGTAGTAGAAATCTGGAACTCTCTCCCCCAAAAGACAGTGGATGCTGGAACAATTGGAGCTTTCATGACTGAGATTGATAGATTTTTGTTAGGTAAGGTTATCAAAGGATATATGGAGTTGAGGTGCAGATCAGCCATGATCTAACTGAATGGCGGAGCAGGCTCGAGGGGCAGAATGGCCTCCTCCTGTTCCTATGTTCCTAACTCTTAAAATGCTATTTTAATGGGGTTGTTAACCAGTTTGTTTTAAATGGGTTATCTCATCCTCTATAATAACGAATATTGAACATACATTCTCTATTATTGTTAAGTCATTTCTAGGCTCAGTAGACACACCAGAGCTAATTCTGTGATCCCGCACCCCTGGTGGGAAAGTCATGCTCCCTGTGAGCACAGGTCGTCACTGGAAGTACAGGATTGAGGCATTCTCCCTGCTGTTTCTATCTTGGTGTACATTATAATGTATAGCTACAAACAACATTGGTTTACACAACACTGTGTACACTGTGCCTCAAGGTGGCAATGTTGTACTAGCTTACAGCGTCGACATAAGCCTGCCCTTGCAAAATCCCAACATGTACTTACATTTATGCTGTGCGGATCTATAGCCTTTAATTATAAGTGTAATGAAGCAGAAGTTATTGAAGCTTTTATTGATTGCTCAGATCACGAGTCTAGTATCATATGGAATCTGCACTTTAGTTGGTGAAGCAAATTGCTAACACCTTTTTAAAAAGTGACAAGTATATCTATTTCCTGACCAGAAATCCATTTTCATCTCTATCAAGACAAGAATACAATTTTCACTTCATTTAACTGATGTTAGGTTTGATCCACGCGTGACACCCATTGCAGGCACCAGGATGAGGTTTTAATTTTCTTCTACGTATTTTATACTCTTTTTTTCTCAATCCTGTACAATTTGGATTTACGACCATTTAGGGTGCATTTATACTAGAAGTTAACATTAACAAACCCATGACCTCTTCCACCTAGAAGGACAAGGGCAGCAGACGCATGGGAAC
This sequence comes from Somniosus microcephalus, assembly GCF_052327205.1. Classification (NCBI taxonomy): domain Eukaryota; kingdom Metazoa; phylum Chordata; class Chondrichthyes; order Squaliformes; family Somniosidae; genus Somniosus; species Somniosus microcephalus. The sequence goes on along the minus strand of NC_141001.1, from coordinate 111,746,799 downwards.
ACCATCACCTGCAAGTTCCCATCCAAGTTACTTGGAAATATATCATCGTTCCTTCATCGTCGCTGGGTCAAAATCCTGGAGCTCCCTCCCTAACAGCACTGTGGGAGTACCTTCACCACACGGACTGCAGCGGTTCAAGAAGGCAGCTCACCACCACCTTCTCAAGAGCAATTAGGGATGGGCAATAAATGCTGGGCCTTTTCCAGCGACGCCTACATCCCAGGAACAAATTCAAAAAATTGGTGTGAAGTGGTTTCTGCTTCACACCAGCGCTCAACCTGTGGACCAGAGCTTTCTGCTTCTGCGCTCATAACCCGTGATTTTCCTCCCATTCACTTTAGTGTAGAGTAAGTGTAGGATGAAGGTTCTGACTCCAGATTTAGTCTGTATTTATTCTATAAATGTGGCATCCAAGCGAAGCTGATTATAATGTAAATGCAGCCTAAATCCGGCTGTAGTGTAAATCCACCCCTTAGCCGAGCAGGGGACAGAAAGGCTTGACAATCTCTTCATAAAGAGTAAGTTCCACATTTGGCACTTCCATAAGATTCGATGGAGCTTTCAAGATCCATTTTAATGGCATTTTCTGTTAGCTGTCTCCAATATTCTAAAAGAACAAGCACAGGTGATGACCGAATGCTCTACCAAAACAGAGGGAACACTCTCCAAAGAACTCTACTAGTATATTTAATAAAGTATTGGCACCTAGGTAAAATAGATAAGAATATAATACTTATGGCATTTTAAGTCTTTATCAAGGAATTTTTACCAATGCAGTCTGATAGGAAGCCTTCTCCCTTGATTCAGTTTTTCAGCATAATGTCAATTTAGAACGTGAAGCTATGTGATATTAATAGATGGAAAGAAAGGATCCTATCTGTTGGACAATACAACCTCATACACCACTCTCCCCAATCACTGTGATGCTGACTTGAAGGAGGCACAAAAACCCTGACAAAAGATTATATGGCCAGTTTCAGGAAAAACTCTGAGAAATTACTCCCCCACTCCATAAGGCAGCTCCAGGAGACTATGGTTACCCGTGATGCATCGTTACACATACTTTTAACTAACACACACACACACACACACACACACACACACGCAATGTATTCCAATGTCCTTAGGAACACATGACCGGAACAAACTGCTTCTATCCTTCGGGCTGGTCCCAAAGATCACATATTTCCCACCCCACTTTATCCCTCCTACCCTTCAATAGTCCTGTCTGCCAAAAAATTGTCCATCACTCTCTTGAAATTCATAAGATTGTCTGCCTACTCTGCCTATCAGGCTTTTACTGCCAGAGACTGTCAGCAGCGACAGACTTTCAGAACTTTCTTGCCACAGCTTTAATATGAATTCCACATTTTTGCAAGAAGAAATTATAACTGAGCAACCTCAACATAAATGCATTAATAAGGCTTTAATGAGTCAGATAAAAGTTAAGTCTCACCTAACCGTGTTCCAGATTCTGTTTACACAATGACTGATGGTTGCTTTTTTAAAACATTTAAATTGGTAGAATTGAGAGACTTAGGGGCTCAAACACACAAATCTATGGGAGGACAAGTTGATAAAAGGAAAAAGAGTATAGATAATCCTGGAGAGCCTGGCAAATATTGACATAGTCCCAGGATCCCCATCCTAATTACCCATAGACAATGGGGCTGAAATTCGATTAAGTACAAAAATGGGCATGGGGATCACGATGCAAGATCTGCCTGTGCCCGTTGAAAGGAGTTCAGGCAGCACGTAAAATTCGTGCTGCCTGCTACTTTGCATGATTGCAGCGCACAGCCCAGCGCTGACTGTGCTGTTGACAGGCTGTATGTTCAGCAGGGGGCTGAAGTTCGCGATGTTCGCGTGAGGCTAGCTTTACTTAAAGCTAGCCTGTGCCTCTTAAAGGCAGTCTGCACCTCTTAAAAGTGAGCTGCCTTCTGGTGATCAAAAATGTTAAAACTGCTTCAGCACAAACCAAAATGGCTCAACAGGTCAGGGAAAGGGCACCCAGGGTCTTGGACGCATCACATGAGGCCTTTGTGCAGGGGGTGAACACTCGAAGAGAGGTCCTCTATCCACAGGGCGCCAGGAGGCCCTCCAGAAACACTGTTAGAAATATTTGGGACCAGATCGCCGAGGCGGTCACTGCCAGTAGTGTCGCCCTGGAATGTGGCTCTAGTGCCCAAAGATATTTAATGACATTAGACGAGTGGTCAAGGTCAGTGAGTGCATCTTCAAAAGCTGTCTCCTACCAACTACACCACTAGCTTCACACACTGCCGAATGCATGATCCCCGCCACTCAGCTACCAACAATCTCCACCAAGCACGACTCATACCTTACATTCCTACCTTCACCTCGCCCTCGCACACTTACAACTGCAGCAAGCTTCACACCCACATCGCACAGCTTGAAAATACTGTCAGTTATTCAACCATAACAGCCACATCACCCAAACACATTACACCACACTCACTGACACACTTCCCTTTTCCCTTGCAGGAAAAAGTGGCACATAACTGGCGCCAGCTGACATTAACCAGCGGGGGACAGGCTCGCCTGCATCACCTCACCCCCTTGGAGGAGACAGTGCTGGCCATTCTTGGCAGGGGCATGGTTGAGCCCGTGGCCAGCGGGGGGGGGGGGGTGGCTGAAGGAATACAAGATACTGGTATCCTCATACCTTATCCTCCTTCTCACATCCCACTTTCCCCTCATCCCACAATCTCTTCTGATTTACAATCTGCACATGGTGTAAGCATGCACCTCTTGCTTTCCCCCCTCCCCTTACCACAACCCTACCCTTGTGCCTTGCTCAATTCATACACCCAATAAATCCAACCTGCCCAGCCCGTGGTTGAACAAGAGGGAGAGGAGAGTGAAGAAGAAGAAGAAGAAGAAACACTGCCACTCAGTTGCCTCCTTCCTTCCACTTCCTCCTCTTCTGCTTCCTCCTCTTCTGTTTCTTCCTCTTCATCCTCCTCCTCCTCTTCCTCCTCCCTCTGAGTAGCTTGTCACATTTGCTGCCTCTGCTCTATCTCCATGTCATGCTGCAGCCCAAGGGGGACTGCGACTAGAGCGCCCAGGACTGGGAGCAAGTGGTGTTCTCAGAGGCCTCCCTTTAAGAGAGAAAGCCTTGCAAATGTCCAGCAGCATTCTTTGTACTCCCTGCACACTTTATCAACTTTTAAAACGTCTTACACCAAGCCACTACTCAAATAAACTGTACCTGAACCAGTACAAAAGCAAAAAGCAAAACTTACCTCAAAGTTACGTGTGTCCCTTTAAGTAGCACTGGTCTAGGGGATGAGTCAGTCATGCAGCTGAACGCACGTTCAGCTGTGTGTGCTTCGGAGAGGGCGTACATTTGCGTGGCAACATCCAAAATAGCAGGTCATGCATCAAATCAAGGTTGCACGCTGATTGACGTCACGATCTGCCTCATTACCATTTTTCTAGTGAATGCAGGTGACGGCCACGCTGCCGATCTGCCCAAAATGGCGGCCGCCACGGGACGCACCGGAAGTGGGTGGAATCGAGGCGGCCGCCATTTATTTGCTGAAACCGGCCTTAACAGCCGCTGCTAAAGTGTCGAATTTCACGGCCAGTGCTTACTATTCAAAGGAAAGTATATTTCATTCCTGGGACTGCATTCCCCATATATTGGAGGTACGAGATGTGTGTTGAACATTGTTAGGAAGAAAAAAGAAGAGGCCTACATTACCAAATGGAGTCAAGCACCTCCAAAAAATGTTATGAAGTTTTAAATAATTTAATAATTATTACCAACATGGGGCAGATTTTCATTTTTACTGCCTGACTGGTAATAATCGTCTGTCTGTTACAGAACCCACCTTATTTTTATTCCATTGATTATATAGATATATTAGCAGATCTCCCATGGCATTACTCATGTTGAGTCAGACGATGCACTGTTTTATAACAATGCAGACAGGAAAAGTGTGATAAAATATTACAGAACGTGGCAGCAATTTTATTCTTTTACCACATGAGATGGTAACACCGTGAAAATGGCAGCGGAGCACTTGCCACTCTGTGCTCACCGCCATTTTGGTAGGGATCATGAAATGGGTGACCCATGCAAATCAGGATCCTATGACGTCTATAGGATCCTGATGCAATTTTCAAGTACGAAAAGGCCGAGCATGCACCATGAATGCTTTGCCCATAGGGGTACGGTAGCATAGTGGTTATGTTACTGGACTAGTAACCCGGAGGCCTGGACAAATGATCCATAGAGCATACATTCAAATCCCACCATGGCAGCTGGCGAATTGAAATTCAATTAAATAAATCTGGCATAAAAAGCTAGTATCAGTAATGGTGACCATGAAACTACCGGTTTGTCATAAAAACCCATCTGGTTCACTTTAGGGAAGGAAATCTGCTGTCCTTACCTGGTCTAGGCCTATATGTGAGTCTAGACCCACAGCAATATGGCTCACTCTTAACTACATAGAAAAATAGGAGCAGGAGTAGGTCATTCGGCCCTTCGAGCCTGCTCCGCCATTCAATATGATCATGGCTGATCCTCTATCTCAATACCATATTCCCACTCTCTCCCCATAACTCCTTGATGCCTATAGAATACCCCTTGATGCCTATAGAAATGAACTATCCTCTGAAATGGCCTAGCAAGCCACTCAGTTATAGAAGGCAGCTCACCACCACCTTCTCAAGGGCAATTAGGGATGGGCAATAAGTGCTGGCCTTGCCAGTGATGCCCACATCCTGTGAATGAATAAATAAAAAATTCATATTTGGCTGCAAAGTATCCAAAGGAGAAACTGTATCCAGTGTCGGGTGGGTCAGTAACCAGAGGAGACCAACTTAAGGCAAAAGAACCAGAGGGGAGATAAGAATTTTTTTTACACAGTGAGTTGTTATGATCTGGAATGCACTCCCTGGTGGTGGAAGCAGATTCAATAGTAACTTTCAAAAGGGATTTGGATATATAATTTAAAAGGAAAAATTTTCAGGGCTACGGGGAAAGCATGGGGGAGTGGGCCTAATTGGATTACTCCTTCAAAGAGGTAACACAGGCATGATGGGCCAAAGTGGCTCAGTGGGCAGCACCCTGGCCTCTGAGTCAGAAGGTTGCGGGTTCAAATCCCACTCCAGAGACTTGAGCACAAAATCTAGGCTGATACTCCAGTGCAGTACTGAGGGAGTGCTGCACTGTCGGAGGTGCCGTCTTTCAGATGAGGCCCTGTCTGCCCTCTCAGGGGGGTCATAAAAGATTCCTTGGCCAAAAAGAGCAGGGGTGGGCGGGCCAATATTTATCTCTCGATCAACATCACTATAAATAGATTAGCTGGTAATTATCACATTACTGCTTGTGGGAGATGCTGTGTGCAAATTGGCTGCCGTGTTTCCTACATTACATTGGATGTAAAGCACTTTGTGACATCTGATGGTCATGAAAGGCGCTATATAAATGCAAGTGTTTCTTTTTCTTTTTAGCCTCCTTCTGTGCTGTAAGATTCTATGATTCTATAAATCTATTTAGAATTCAGCTCTGAACTGAAAAAACTCACCCAACTGAGGCAAGCAAAGTTAAGTGACAGGTAGTGCTGGGATCTGAAATTATGGGCTCCTGGTTTTGTGTCATGCAGTCAACCACATGAGATGCCAGACTAGTGAGTTCAACGAAGCACATTTAATTCTGTAGGTGCATTCATAAGTAAAGATCCTATCTATCTGGTATTCAGTTGAAGGGAAGAATGACGAGACTAAGGTGCTTGCTATGGGACTAAAGCAGGGAATAATATTTTATACTAAGATTTACTTTCTCTCTGAGGGTGTGTTTGTTTACTGCAAGTTAGGGGGTTACTGTAAAGCAGTTTCCTCTTTGTTGTGATGCCAAATTTACAATGTTAACCCTGCATCCAGGACAGCCTGACACTAGGGAGAAGTGATGTTGGTGGTAGTCTCAGACTGCTTTGCGTTAACACCACATGGAGTGTAAATCCAGTTCCATGTCAAACCTGGTTTATAATGTGCTCAGGAGACTCAGCACTTAGTAAATCTGCCTGACCTTAACTTAAATGTTTGGAGAGCAGCGATTCTCTCCTCCATTCTATTTATTAAAGGTTTAACTGTTGGAAGAGTATGTGTGTGGTTACACGCTTGCAGAGTTCCCTCCAACCAAACAGGAGCCAGGCTGTGTAAAGAGAGTACTGCCTGACTAGAAGTCATGCTCACCGGTCACCGGTCTGAGACCCGTAAGCAGGGAACATAGGAAGAGAATTAGGCCATGCAGCCCTTCGAGCCTGTTCCATCGTTCAATTAGATTATGGCTGATCTGTACCTCAACTCCATTTATCCACCTTTGCTCCATTTCCCTTGAAATCCTTACCTAACAAAAATCTATCGATCTCAGTCTTGAAAATTTCAATTGTCCCATCATCCACAGCCTATAAGGTGAATGAGTTCCAAATTTCTACCACCCTTTGTGTGAAAAAGTGCTTCCTCATCTCATGCCTAAATGACCTGGCTCTAATTCTAAATTTATACCCTCTTGTTCTGAATTCCCCACCAGAGAAAATAGCTTCTCTGTATCTACCCTACTGAATCCCTTGATCATTTTAAATACCTCAATTAGATCACCACTCAGCCTTCTAAACTAAGTTTATGCAACCTGTCCTCATAATTTAACCTTTAAACCCTGGTATCATTCTGGTGAATCTGCACTGTACCCATTCCAAGGCCAATATATCTTTCCTGAGGCTCGGTGCCCAATACTGAACAAAACAGGCGCGGGGCTAAGATCAAAGATTGAAGGGGGAGATGGGCCGATTTAGCCAATTTGGCACAGCACAACCACGACATTCTCCAATGTTGCATTCCTGCTCATCTTAGCCTCAAAACGGCAGCGTGATTGTGATCGGGAATTTAAATGTTAAGGGAGTAAATTATTTGCAGTCTATTTTGGCCGAACCCTGATATAAATATTGTTGTATCTGTGTATAATAAGACACAGACTGCAGGAGAAACGGTACCACAGGTGTTTACTCAACGTGGCTCACAGTGGAACTGCCTGTACAGATTACTACTCAGTGCTATATATAGGTGTGGTCACTGCCGGTACTGCAGTATACATGAGCTGTAAAAAGTAGTTCCCCCCTTAAAGGTATATACATTACAATTCCTCCCCTTTTAGATTAACAGTACCATAACACTCATTTAACAATTAAATATCAAACTAATTACAATTAACACTTTTAACATGCAACATTAGCTGAAAATAGTCTATTTATATATTCAGTCTTTGGGGAGGCTTCCTGATCCTTTCTGGATAGTGCCTTTCCCGAGTGTCTTGCTCTTGGTGCGGAGGCGATTCTGGCCCCCTGTCGTCGGTTGGTTCATCAGCTTCTGATGCTACTGTTTCTGGGGTAGATGCGACCTGTACATTGGGTTCATCACCAGGTACGTATGTGCGAGGCATGGGGTTGACTTGTTCCTGTGACTCTAGGATCTGGTCAGCATGGCGTCTCACGATGCTCTCCCCAACGTCCACTGTGTACATTAGTGGGCCCTGCCATGTGCATATCGTTCCTGGCTGCCATTTTTCTGTTCGGTAGTCGCGGGCCAAGACTGGTTGCCCTACATTGAAGCTCCTTGTTGGCTTCTCATGGATGTGCTGGAATTGCTTACTCTCAACATCTCTTCGTACATTTGGTCTGAGCAAATCCAGGCGAGATCTTAACCTTCGGTTAAAGAACATCATGGCTGGGGCCTGGTTGGTGACTGCATGTGTCGCATTCCGGTAGGCGAACAGGAAATTGTCCACCTTGTGATGCAGCGGAATGTTGTCATTGTACATAGCCTTTATTGCCTTCTTAAAGGTTTGTACGAACCTCTCAGCCAATCTATTTGTGGCTGGATGATACGGGGCGGATGTGTAATGCCTTACCCCATTCTTTTTCAAGAACCTCCGGAACTCTTCGGACACAAACTGTGGTTCGTTGTCGGAGCAAATCTGTTCTGGCAAGCCATTCCTGGCAAAAATGGTCCGTAGGACTGCAATAGTTTTCTCCGTGGTGGTGGAGGACATTTTGATGACCTCAGGCCATTTCGAGTGCGCATCCACGGCTATTAAAAACATTGAGTCCATGAATGGACCAGCAAAATCAATATGCACCCGTTGCCATGGAGATGAGGGCCACTCCCATGGGTGTAGAGGGGCCTGTGGTGGTGCATTTTGGACTCTCTGGCATCCTGAGCAGCTCTTGGTCAGGTCCTCGATTTGTTTATCGATTCCCGGCCACCACACATATGCCCTGGCTAGGCTTTTCATTTTTACCCCTTCCAGATGACCCTCATGAAGCTCATTGAGCACTCTATCCCTTAACTTGGGTGGAATTACCACTCAGGATCCACACATCAAGGTCCCCTGGCACACTGACAGCTGTTCTCTCCTTGTCGAGAATGCTGGCAACAGTGAGTCACCATGTGCTGGCCATCCCTTCGCCGTCAAATCATATACCCGAGACAGTTTCGCATCATTTCCGGTTTCCTTTTCGATACAAGCGTTAGTTACTGATAGGTATTCAACTATAGTCGAATGGAATATTTTGACAGGATCCACTGCTGGTGCTTCCTCCGCAGTAGGCAGTGGCAAGCGTGATAGCCCATCAGCATTTCCATGCTGTTTCGTGCCCTTATATTCAATCTCATAGTGGTGCGCCCCTAGAAAAAGTGACCATCTTTGTAGTCGTTGCGCAGTCATCACCGGAACGTCCTTCTTCGGATTAAAAATGGAGAAAAGAGGCTGGTGATCAGTCAGCAAGGTGAATTTCTGCCCGTGCAGCTAGTGATTGAACTTTTTCACTCCCCACACTAGGCTGAGGGCCTCCCTGTCAATCTGGGCGTAGTAACGCTTGGCTGAGGTTAGTGATCGTGACGCAAAGGCTATTGGCCTCTCTGAGCCGTCCGAGAATTTGTGCGACAGCACCGCTCCAATGCCGTAGGTTGACGCATCACATGCCAACCGAATTGGTAATGCCGGGTTGTAATGGGCCAATACCTCTTTCGATGTGATTAGTGTTTTGCTCTTCTGGAAAGCTCGTCTACATTCGCCACTCCACTTCCATGGCACCCCAGTTTGCAGTAGGGTGTTCAGTGGGTGTAGTATTGTAGACAAATTCGGCAAGAACTTATGGTAGTAGTTTACCAGCCCGAGGAACGACCTCAGTTGTGACACATTTTCCGGTGCTGGAGCCTTGACTACTGCCTCAATCTTCTCTGGGGACTTATGTAACCCCTCTTTATCGATAACGTGGCCACAATACGAGATCTGTTTTCTAAAAAACTCGCATTTGGGGCGGTTAGCTCGGAGCCCATATTCCTGCAATCTAGTGAGCACCTGCTCCAGGTTGGCAAGGTGATCACTGTCATTTTCGCCCGTGACCAGGATGTCGTCCAAATAACACTGGGTCCCTGGGATCCCTTGCAGGACTTGTTCCATTGCCCTCTGCCAAATAGCCGGAGCTGATGCTACCCCGAATACCAGCCAGTTGTATTGGTAGAGACCTTTATGGGTGTTGATTGTGAGGTATTTTTTTGATGCTTCTTCTACCTCCATTTGCAGATACGCCTGGGCCAGATCAATCTTAGTGAAGCGTTTCCCTCCAGATAGCGAGGCGAAAATATCTTCAATCCGCGGAAGTGGATATTGTACGGTGTGAAGGACCGGGTTCACTGTTACCTTAAAGTCCCCACAGATGCGAACCTTCCTTGGTTCCCCAGGCGTGCTGCTCAACGACTTTTTCATCACAGGGACGATGGGTGTAGCCCACTCGCTCCAGTCTACCTTGGACAGTACACCTGAACGTTCCAGACTCTCCAGCTCTGCTTCGATGGCTGGGCGGATCGCATAAGGTACCAGTCTGGCCTTAAAAAATTTTGGGCTAGCGTTTTCTTCAATGTTAATCGTCGCTGTCATGCCTTTTAGTGTTCCGAGTCCTTGCTGGAACACTTCTTTCGCGTCAGTTAGGATGTTTGACAGTTGCCCAGGTGTGACGTCGTCATCCTTTTTGTCAGCCACAGTCAGTGCCTGTATGGAATGCCAATCCAGTTGTATTTTCCGGATCCATCCACATCCCAGTAATGGTGGTCCTCCATCTTGCAATACATACAGGTCTAGTTTTGGTGTTTCCTTACCGTTATATACAACGGTCACCCTTATTTTTCCTTTGGGGTAGACTTTTTGCCCCGTGTACGTCTTCAAAATAATTTTTGTGTCTCTCAAGGGTATGTGTGAGAATAGCCGCTCGTAGTCCCGTCGGTTTATGACTGTTAGGGCTGATCCTGTGCCCAATTCCATCTTTACCTGGACTCCTGCTATCTTGAGAGTGACCCAAATGGTTCGGTGATCCTCTGTTGTGATCACATTATGTAGTTTCAGACAACTCAGTTCCCTGCTTTCGGAGTCGTTATCACTCTTTTGTTCGTCTGAACTATTCTCCGTCATCTTATGCACCTTCTTGTACTTTTCTTTGGTAGGTTTCTTATTGTTGGTTTTCTTTCCCGACCTGCAGACTCGTGCTATGTGTCCTACTTTTCCACACTGTCTGCACACTTTGTCTTTGAACCAGCAATCATTCTGGTCGTGTGTTGTTCTGCCGCAGCGGTAGCACTTCTCTGTTCCACATGACATTTCGTTTGTGCCATATTCTTGCGGTCTCTGTTGTAGCTCTGCAGCGCCCTGTGCTGCTGCTTCATATGATACCGCAATGCCGAAAGCCTTTTCCAGCTTAAGGTCCTTTTCAGATAAAAGCCGTTTCTGGGTTCCTTCACTTTGAAGCCCACACACAAACTTGTCCCTTAAGGTATCTGCCAGTCCCGCTCCAAACTGGCAGTGTTTCGATAGTTTGCGCAGTTCTGTTAAATAATCAGCATTGCTTTCATCCTTATGCTGGTTCCGTTTGTGAAACTTGAATCTTTCTGCTATCAGCAGCGGTGTGGGGTTTAAATGTTCCTGTAGTATCGTTACTATGTCTTCAAAACTCTTTTCCATTGGCTTCGTTGGGGTTACTAGATTTCATAATAAACCATACGTCTTTGCACCCATTAAATTTAACAATACCGACGCTTTCTTGTCATCTGACACCTCATTTGCCTTGCAGTACACCTCTATTCGTTCGACATATGTAGTCCAATCTTCGACTTCATTGTCAAATGCGGTGATACTGCCACTCTTCGGCATTTTGGGTGTGGTTTAAAATGGCATCTCCCAATGGCTTAAAATGGCGTCTCCCGCGCTTTCCTTCCTCCCCCGCTGCTGCCAACGCCGCTCTCGGCGGACCTCGTGGCAATGGCGGCGCCTCGCGGGTTTCTGCGCGTCTCTCTCTCCCTCTCTTCGACGCTGCTCGGCCCCTGAACACCGGCTGCGCCCTGTGCGCTCTACCCTCTCTCTCTCTCCCCTGTCGATGCTGCTCGGCCCTTTGCTGTGCCGCTCGGTCGGGCTCTAGCCCGCCGCTGTCCGGGATGGGTCTGCACACTACCTGTTGCCAGCCCGTTTCGCTGGACCACCTCAACTGGAAAGCCAAGCCTGGCTCTCGACAGCCTCCCCCGCAATTCTCGAGTCTCTGCTGGATGACTGGGCGGTTGCCCGTGGTCGACGCCCGAGTCTCTGGCCTTGACCTCCAATCCACTGATCTCCAGGAACGAATCCCCGGGAGGTGATGCAGAGTTGCAGGTAGGTTCGAACTTGCCTTGTCGCCAATGTTGTGTCTGTGTATAATAAGACACAGACTGCAGGAGAAACGGTACAACAGATGTTTACTCAACGTGGCTCACAGTGGAACTGCCTGTACAGACTACTACTCAGTGCTATATACAGGTGTGGTCACTGCCGGTACTACAGTATACATGAGCTGTAAAAAGTAGTTCCCCCCTTAAAGGTATATACATTACAAATATGGCTGACCTTAAAGTGATTGGGGGGTCACAACCCCTCTGACCCACACCCCCCCCCACCACCTTAGTGGCTCCACCACTGCCAGTAACTGTAGTATAAATGCAGTATAACATCAGCAAATGTGCATGACAGATCAAAACTGTGTGCCAAGGATGCATTTCATACCTGGAATCATTTCGATATAATTGATTGGTAGAACATCACGTCTTACCATTACACTTGCTAAGCTACCTTTCTGAGTAAGTCCCTTTGTCCTTGCTATGACATACTCTCATTTTCATTTAAGTGCAGTTTCTCAGCTCTGTCTCAGGCAGCTGATAATGGCTCCTTTACTGTTTCTCAGGTGGTAGCTGGCTATCAAACCTTTAAGAATGAGTCTGTGTGGGCTGGCTTACGATCCTTTGCTGAAGAAGTCTTCCTGTTGTGGACTTGTTACCATGACACCTTTAGAATAGTCATTTATCTTATTCAATTTCACGAGTGAATTCAATTGACTTTCTACTGGAAGTTAGAGCAATTTGTGAATCTGTCTGCACTTGTATCGTCCACATATCTTTCATTGATGGGGGGAAGTTTTTGGAATGGATTTTACGAATGGATTTTTTTGTTCCCTGTTTGTGTGTATGTTTTAGTCATGGATAGTGAGAATGTGTTGCAGGGGTATAACTCTCATCCAAAGTGAAGGGGCAAAAAAGCTGATTAAAATGACAAAAGCTGCTTTTACACTGGCACTGTTTAATTCAGATGCTGGGAGTCCGATGTCCACGAGCTGCCAGAATTTACGCTACTATATCCAGTTCCCCTGTGCGAGCAGCACACTTATAGATCCACAAAATCTACAATTTTGCATCCAGGATAAGGGAAGCAAATTGAGTGGTGTGAATGTTGGGAGCCAGCTCACAAATGCTGGTCTCCCAGAATCGGAACTAAAAGCAGTCACAGACTAAGCTATACTCGAACGATTAGTTCCTCTGAGGTTTGCACTTTCGCTCTGCTCCTACACCTTCCCACACAAGAAATTGAGCCTTTGCTACATCCTTGGGAGAACTCATTATTCCTTGACACACATCTGAGGCCAATATATCTTTCCTGAGGTTCGGTGTCCAAAACTGAAAACTGAACAAAACAGGGGCGGAACTAAGGTCGAAGGATTGCGAGGGGGATGGGTGGGCGGGGAGGTGGAGGCGTCATTTAGTAGTTTGGTTGGCTCCTCATATTGACATGTTCTCCTTTCTTAACAAACTTTTCTGGTAAGCTAAATCAATCAACAGCTTCTGTCACTAGTAAGTTTACATATAACATAATGACCCATCAATACGGTAGTGTAGTGGTTATGTTACTGGTACTAGTAATCCAGAGAGCATTAACTCAATTGTCACCATGGCAGCGTGAGAATTTGAATTCAATTTAAAATAAAAGCTGGGAAAAAAAAAAAAAACTGGTATCAATAAAAAGTGACCATTGTCTTAAAACCCCAACTGGTTCACTAATGTCCTTTAGGGAAGGATACCTCCTCGTCCTTACCCGGTCTAGCCTATATGTGACTCAAGTCCCACATCAACATGGTTGACACTGCCCTCTGAAGTGGCCAAGAAAGCCACTCAGTTCAAACTGCAGTTCAAGAAGGCAGCTCATCACCATCTCAGGGCAATTAAGAATGGGCAATAAATGCCCAAATCCTGAAAATGATAAGTTCTGTTGGGCTGAACTTCGAAGTTTTTCAGAATTATTCCCAGCAATCAGTGCTTTAGTCTATTTATTAACCAGCGACAGCACCTTCCAACTGCATGACCTCTAGTCCCAAGAAGGGCAAGAGCAACAACATCTTACTAACACCTTCAACTGCAAATTCCCCTTCGAGTCACACAGCATTCTGCCTTAGACATATATCACTGTTCTTTCATCACTGCTGGGTCAAAGTCCTGGAATTCCTTACCTAACACTATCTTTAGGAGAGCCAAACACCACCAGAACTGCAGCAGTTCAAGGAGAAACTCCACTACCATCTTCTCAGGGCAGTTAAGGATTGGCAATAAATGTAGCTTTGCCAGTGTCGTGCATATTCCAAGAACCAATATAAAAAACTTGGGCCTAGAATTTGGGTATAGCCCCGCTTGGGGCGTTAGAATTGGCGCTGCGCAAATTTTATAGCCAGACGCAACTTATCACCACCTCGCGCGATATTGGGTTGCAGCGCCCCTAAAGGGGATTGAGGCGCAAAATCAGGCATTACACGGGACTCCTAAGGCGCTAACCTTGCGGCGCCACTCAATATCGGGGCAGGCGGGCGCAGCGCAGGTGCTGTCAATTACCGATGACCATGAGACTTTCAGGCGCCGGCCAGCTCTTAAAGGGGTGGGTCAGTAAGGATCAGCAGCCACACTCTGCGCCTTGTAGGCCTCAAATCGGAGCTGGCCATTCTGTGGCGTTACAAACTTTGAGAAGATGGAGAGGGTGAGGCAGAGAGCGGAGCGCTTTACCAATGGGGCACTGGATGCTTTGGTGGGCGCAGTGGAGCGCCGGCGAGATGTGCTGTACCCCGACAATGGCAGGAGGCCTAATCAGAAGGAATACCGAAGAGCTTGGAGGGAAGTTTCTCAAAAGGTCAACTCCAACAGCATGGTGGCCAGGAGCCCTGTGCAGTGCAGGAAGAAATTCAACGACCTCACTCGGGTCGTGCGGGTGAGTGGTGTTTCGGCAAACTTCTTCATCCCTCCATCTGCACCTGACTTTATGGCCAGAGGGTGCGCGATGCCCCATTGGCCATCTGTTAGCAAGCACCCATGGCCCTTTCTGGGAACACACATGCACATTAAACTCAGGGCATCATGTAAGGGCTATTCCACCATGGGGGGCATGAGATGACAACTCAGGGCATCATGTAAGGGCTCTTCCACCATGGGGGGCATGAGATGACAACTCAGGGCATCATGTTTCATTGCTTCCCGTCCTTTCTCCTGCAGGCCAAGCTGGCGAGGAACCGCAAGGAGCAGCTTCGCACCGGAGGAGGACGTCCTCAACTCCAGACTCTCACGGATCTCAAAGAGAGAGTCCACCAGATTGTTGGAGGCCGTATGATTGGTCCTGTCACCACTGGAGCTGCCGACCCCATTGTGCACAGCGATGGTAAGGTCCTCACCTTTTTGAGCTGTCTCCTTCCACTTGTTCCCCACACCAGCATGCTTTTTCACTCTGGACCCATGTCATAGCATTGCAGCAATCTTGCATCCCTTGCTGCCACCCTGTCCTTTCGCTAAAGCCACTCTTCAACCTCCCTGCTTTCAGATGCTGCATCACCAGCTCGGGAGCCGGGCCCTCAAGCTGCCAGTGCTACTGCCTCCGGAGGCGACGAGCAGGAGGAAGCCAGAACATCCGTGCCAGCCTCAGGGGAGCCAGCCCATCTGGAGACTGGGGATAGTAGTTCCCTGGAGGGGAGTGGGGGGCGGGGGGGCTCTGATGAGGAACCAGTTGCCGGAACCAGCGGGCTGCAGCAACGCGAGGGGGGTAGGGAAGCTCGGGGGCCGTCTCCCCGGAGGGCAAGGCAGGCCATGATGACTGCTGCACAGAGTGCAGAGCAGGTGCATAGCCTTTCAGAAATGAGCGCCCAGGCTCGGCTCAGGCACACTGAGCTGATGGCTGCAGTGGGGAGGATGCCTGACTCCATCGACACACTGGCAAAGAGTGTGCAGGACTTTGGGGCAGCAATGGAAGGGACTGTCCAGGGCTTCGGGGCAGCAATGGAAAGGACTGTCCAGGGCTTCGGGGCAGCAATGGAAAGGACTGTCCAGGGCTTCGGGCCAGCCCTAGATAGGTCTGACCAGGGCTTGAACGAAGCAGTGGAAAGGACTGTCCCGGCCTTGTCCGAAGCAGTGGAAAGGACTGTCCCGGCCTTGTCCGAAGCAGTGGAAAGGACTGTCCAGGGCTTCTCCGAAGCACTGGCACCTGCCACGCAAGTGCTCAGTGCTGCCACGGAGTCACTTGCTGGCCTCCTACACACGCAGATTGAGGCCACGCGAACACTGACTGCTGCCACCCTAGCTGGATCAGGCAGGATTACCCGGGGCCCTTGCAGCACCACAGCAGGCCATCAATCTGTGGACCAGCCGATTGTGGCGCATGCTGCGGTGCTGCCCCGTCAGAGTGCCAGTGTGTCGGCCGACCACGGAGCAGGTGTCCGCTCTCAGGATGTAAGCATTCCTGATGCCACCGCTGGCAAGCCTCCACTGCAGCTGCCACCACCTGCAGGACAGACTGCTTCCAACCATGCACAGTTGGAGCAGTCATCATCCGGGCCCTCCAAGCCCAGAGGTCGTCCAGGCCGTCCCTCAGGGGCTTCTGCGCTTTCGGACACCCAGCAGGCGTCCCCCAGCCTTGACGCAGCAACTGGGGTCCAATTACGGAGGAGCTGCAGGGAGGGAAGGGGCCGATCTTGTAAGAGAAGTAGATCTCCATCAAGGGGTAAAGAGTAGAGGGAGCTGTTGAGACGTCTCATTTGTAGAATTCAAGGCCGTCTACACCTGCTGTGAATGTTAGTCATGTTTTGGGTAGTGTCGCGGGTTGGCCAGACAGTTATGTGTTAGTTCGTTAGTTATGCTTTCTGTTGCCATTGCTTTGTCATGCTGGAAGGAAGCACTTTTTGGAAAATAAAGAAAATGTTTTATTTACACTGGAACTCTAGACTATTTACAAGCATGGTGGCCTTCATAGGCTTTGGGCGAACCGGAGGGCACTGTTCCAATAACACCCAGCATTCCGTCAGAGGGGCCTAGAACCGAGTCCTTATGAGCCTCTGACGGACGGCCCTTCCAGTTTCTGGACCCCTCCCGTCTTCCTCCTCCTCCTCTTCCTCCTCCTCCTCCTCCTCCTCCTCCTCCTTGTCTGCCTGCTCTGCTGGACCTTCAAGGTCGGCTGGCATTGGCTGGGTGCGTCGGATGGCCAGGTTGTGGAGCATGCAGCAGACCACGACGATGCGCGACACTTGCTCCGGCGAGTACTGCAGGGCGCCCCCCGAATGGTCGAGACAACGGAACAGTTGCTTGAGCACACCGATTGTGTGCTCCACAATGTTCCTGGTCGCCTGATGGCTGGTGTTGTAATGCTCTTCTGCCGGGGTGCTGGGCAAACGGAGCGGGGTCATGAGCCATGGGCAGAGAGGATAGCCCTTGTCGCCAAGAAGCCAGCCTCGTGGATGAGCCGGGGCCTCGAAAAGGTCAGCCACTGAGGTCTGCCGCAGGATGAACGCGTCGTGGCTGCTGCCAGGGAATTGGGCGTTGACCGCGATGATCATCTGCCGGTGGTCACAGACCAGCTGCACATTGAGGGAGTGGAACCCCTTGCGGTTGCGGAACTCTTCGGGATTCTGTAATGGCGCCCGCAAAGCCACGTGTGTGCAATCAATGGCGCCCTGCACCATGGGGAAGTCCGCTATAGCCACGAAGCCCTGTGCACGCTCCCCCTGCTTCTCCAGGGTCAAAGGGAAGGTGATTAATTCACGCCTCCTTCTATATAGGGCAGCTGTAACTTGCCAGATGCAGCAATGCACCGCAAATTGAGAAATATTTGCAATGTCCCCAGTTGCTGCCTGAAACTAGCCGCTGGCAAAAAAGTTTAGGGCAACAGTGACTTTGACGGCCACCGACAGAGAGGTCCTGCACCGTAACCGCGGCTGCAGATCTTCAGCAAGCAGGTGGCACAGCTCAGTCACCACATCCTTTCCGAATCGGAGCCTTCGCATACACTGCTCCTCCGACATGGCAATGTATGACACCTGCTGCCTGAAAAGCCTGGCAGCGTACGGTTGCATTTGGCGACGTCCATTGCCCCTCCTCCTTCTGGCCATTCCCGGCCCTCTCTCCCTCCGCCTCTGTGCCCTTGCCATATGTTCAGCCAGCAGGACGTTCCCCTCCAAAGCAGCTCCCATTATAATGTGAGAGAAGTAAGACGCAGTAATATCTCACCAGCAAACTGTTGTGGACAGGGCTGAAGGTCCAAAGGAACCGCTGGCTCAATGAAAAGTACGCTCTCCCACTGAAGGTCAGCAACTGTCTCCAACAACCAGCAAGATGCCCACCCAAAATGGCTGCCGCTTTAATACTAGTGCAGTCCCCTTTAAATAGCGCCCCCCCTAGCCCGAGAAGGACTTGGGAACGTTCCAGCAAGCTGTCACTATTAGCGCCAGGCAGAACGGAGGCGGGCGCCACTCAATTTCCGGTCCGGGGCGCCAAAAAGGTGTGGCACACTGAAATGACGTCATGATCTGCCTGCGCCCGCCAGCGGCCACTAAGATTTAGCGCCGGCACTAAAACCCACTCAATATAGCAAGAGGCGCTGGGTTCACTGCGCACGGGCGAAAATTGGCTAACGCCCCACTTCTCGGCCTCTTTAGGCGCTAATCGCTGGCGCAACCAACCGAATTTCTAGGCCTTGATGTTTTGGTTGCCATTCAAATAATGGATTTAATTGGCATACAAAATGTTTTACTTGAAAATTATACCGTGAGATAATACGAACATGCAACATCAACAATTCTTAGCTTGGCACAGTTGGTAGCGCTCTCAACTCTGAGTCCAAAGGTTGTGGCGTCTAAACCCCACTCCAGGACTTGAGCACATAACTTCAACTGACATGCCTTCAAAAGTCATCTGAGTCTGTGTAGGGTGAATTTATAAACCCCAAAGAGTAACTGCTAAGTCAAAAGAATATGGGGTTGAATTCCCACAAGGGTTCGTTTGTTTACATTCTTTTTCTGGGATTATTAAAAAAAGATGGAATATAACGTGGCGAAATAAGAACATAAGAAATAGGAGCAGGAGTCGGCCAATCGGCCCCTCGAGCCTGCTCCACCATTCAATAAGATCATGGCTGATCTGATCCTAACCTCAAACCTTCTGTCACTCTCCATCCCACCCGAACCCATGTGATCTCCCGGGAGAGGCGAAAAACCAGATAAAAAACCCAATGGCCAATTCACAGAATCACAGAAACCCCACTGTGCAGATAGAGGCCATTTCGGCCCATCGAGCCTGCACCGACACATATCCCACCCTATCCCCGTAACCCCATGTATTTAATCCCCCTAACACTAAGGGTCAATTTATCATAGCCAATCAACCTAACCCGCACATCTTTGGACTGTGGGAGGAAACCGGAGCACCCGGAGGAAACCCACGCAAACACGGGGAGAATGTGCAAACTCCACACAGACAGTCGCCCGAGGCCGGATTCGAACCTGGGTCCCTGGCGCTGTGAGGCAACAGTGCTAACCACTATGCCACCGTGCTGCCCCAATTTGGGAGGAAAAATCTGGGAAATTCCTCTCCGACCCATCTAGGCGATCGAAACTCGTCCAGGAGATCACTCTGTCCCTATATTTTCTACAGTACTTACCTTCTGTAAAGGCGATCTCCACCCCAGCCAGGAACAGGAATAAAACCACCTCCTGAAACCTAACACAGAATTAGAACACAAGAAGTAGGAGCAGAACCAGGCTACACGGCCCCTGGGCCCACTCCACTACCCACAGGGCCATGACCATTCCGAACCTAGACTCATGTCCAATTTCCTGCCCGCTCCCCGTAACCCTTAATTCCCTTTACTTCTAGGAAACTATCTATTTCTGTTTTAAATTTATTTAATGATGTAGCTTCCACAGCTTTCTGGGGCAGCAAATTCCACAAACCTACCACCCTCTGAGTGAAGAAGTTTCTCCTCATCTCAGTTTTGAAAGAGCAGCCCCTTATTCTAAGATTATGCCCCCTAGTTCTAGTTTCACCCATCATTGGGAACATCCTCACCGCATCCACCCGATCAAGCCCCTTCACAATCTTATATGTTTCAATAAGATCGCCTCTCATTCTTCTGAACTCCAATGAGTAGAGCCCCAATCTACTCAACCTCTCCTCATATGACCACCCCCTCATCCCCGGGATTAACCGAGTGAACCTTCTTTGTACTGACTTGAGAGCAAGTATGTCTTTTCTTAAGTATGGACACCAAAACTGTATGCAGTATTCCAGGTGCGGTCTCACCAATACCTTGTACAACTGCAGCAATACCTCCCTATTTTTATATTCTATCCCCCTAGCAATAAAAGCCAACATTCCATTGGCCTTCTTGATCACTTGCTGCACCTGCATACTAACTTTTTGAGTTTCGTGCACCAGGACCCCCAGATCCCTTTGTACTACAGTACTTTCCAGTTTCTTGCCATTAAGATAATAACTTGCTCTACGATTTTTCCTGCGAAAGTGCATAACCTCACACTTTCCAGTATTGTATTCCATCTGCCAAAGCTCTGCTCACTTACTTAGCCTGTCTATGTCCCTTTGCAGGTTTTTTATGTCCTCCTCACTCACTACTTTCCCTCCCATCTTTGTATCATCTGCAAACTTTGATATGTTACACTCGGTCCCCTCCTCCAAATCGTTAATATAGATTGTAAAGAGTTGGGGACCCAGCACTGACCCCTGCGGAACACCACTAGTTACTGATTGCCAGTCTGAGAACGAACCATTTATCCCAACTCTCTGCTTTCTGTTAGAGCCAATCCTCCACCCACGCCAGAATATTACCCCCAATCCCGTGATTTTTTATCTTGAGCAATAATCTTTTGTGTGGCACCTTGTCAAGTGCCTTTTGGAAGTCTAAATACACTACGTCCACTGGTTCCCCTTTATCCACCCTGTATATTACTTCCTCAAAGAACTCAAGCAAATTTGTCAAACATGACTTCCCCTTCATGAAACCATGCTGAGTTTGTCCTATTAAATTATGTTTATCCAAATGTCCCGTTACTGTCTCCTTAATAATGGACTCTAACATTTTACCAACCACAGATGTTAGGCTAACAGGTCTATAGTTTCCAGCCTTCTGCCTACTACCCTTTATCCACTTTGGTAGGAAAAATAGAAAAGCAGAATATTTTTTAAATGGTGAGAGATTGGGAAATGTTGGTATTCAGAGAGACTTTAGTGTCCTTGTACACAAATCATTGAAAGTTAACATACAGATAGAGCAAGCAATTAGGAAAGCAAATGTTATGGTATGCTAGCACTTATTACAAAAAGAGTTAAGTATAAAAGTAAAGACCTTTTACTGCAATTATATCGGGCCTTGGTGAGACCACACCTGGAGTATTGTGTACAGTTTTGGTCTCTTTACTTAAGGAAGGATAGGCTTGCTTTAGAAGGGAGTGCAATGAGGGTTCATCAGACTGATTCCTGGGATGGGGGGATTGTCCTATAAGGAGAGATTATTGAGACTAAGCCTGTATTCCCTAGAATTTAGAAGCATGAGAGGTGTTGTCATTGAAGGGACTTGACCAGGTAGATACTGGGAGGATGTTTCCCCTGGCTGGGCAGTCTAGAACTAGGGATCACAGTTTCAGAGCAAGGGGTCAGCCATTTAGGACTGAGACGAGGAAATCTTTTCACTCAGAGCTGTGAATCTTTGGAATTCTCTACCCCAGAGGGCTGCAGATGGTCAGTCGTTGAGAATATTCAAGACTGAGAGCGATAGATTTTTGGATATTAAGGGAATCCAGGAATATGGGGATAGTGCAGGAAGGTGGAATTGAGGCAGAAGATCAGCCATGATCTTATTGAATGGCGGAGTAGGCCCAAAGGGCCAAATGGCCTACTGCTGCTCCTATTTCTTATGTTCTTATTTCCACAGATCTCCCACCAAAGTTACGGGACAATCAGGAGAATCCCTGTGGAAATTCAACCCCCATGAATAAAATTCATAACCAAATATTATTTGGTTGATTAGATTGCTTCAGAAATTATTCTTGTACACATATCTTCAAACACACTTCAATGAGCCATTATCCCAAACAGTCAAGAGGCTGACAATACAATAATCACAACACTTCTAAACAAAGAAGTTTTCCTGGGCAAAATATAAAGGCAGTTTTATGATGTGCAAAATATTCAATTGCTTTTTGAAAATTGTGTTACCTGCAGTTAGTCTACAATTACCTTGCTGAGCCATACCTGTTGAACCTATTCAACCCTTTACATACTGAAAGACCTTTCCAGTTTACAAGCTAAGGTCCTGTTTTTTTCATATATCTGAAAACAAAGGGGTCGATTTTCCTGAAGCTGTCGGGAAGAAGGCAGGAGTACAACTTTCGGGTTTTAGACCCGCCTACTTCGACGTCCGGCCAATCCACGCGATTTTCCCTTGATTGACCTTGTTGAGCCCGCCCAGCGGGCTCAGCAGGCCAATTAAGGGCCACCCGGCAACAGGTGACGTCACAGACTGCAATTTCATATGTCAAGAGTACTTGGCAGATGAAATATCAGTGTTTCACAGCTGTTTGAAGCTGTGAAACACTGACAGTCTGAGCTCTAACATGAGGCCTTCTCCACAGACTCAGTTAGAACTCACACCGGCACTCAAAGCTGAAGGCTGTCACTTTTCACAGCTCGCAGCCGTTCAGCTTTAAGTGCCGGCTGAGTGATGGGCTCCCGACGGCTACAGGAAGAAAGGCTGTTAAGGAAAGTACAGGTAAGTAAAAGTTCTTTACACACTTTAGACACACCAAACACACTTACCTTTGCACTCATGCACCCATCACTCACCTGAACACCGACATTGCTACCCCTCCAACTCCTTCAACCCGACGGGCCGCCTGCTCTAACCTGGCGTGGTTTGGAGCCGTCTGGAATTCCACACGAAACCCCTCAAAATAGGGATTAGGCTAAAAACTGCCTGTTAACTACCTGTTAACAGGCAGTTAATTGGCACTAATCCCTTCCCGCCTGGTTTCGGCAGGTCCCAGTGCGGGGCGGGGACCCACCACCTTTGAAAGTTGCGTGGAGCAGGATTTTGGGCGGGATGGTGTCGGGACCCCCGAATTCGGGATTTCCCCCCCCCCCCACATGCCTGAAACCCCGCCTGACGGCTCCACGAAAATCGACCCTAAAGACTTGGGGGATGATTTTGCTAACAGGGGCGTGTTGGAGGCGGGACTGCTGCTTGTCGGATTTTAGTCTTGCCCCCGACTTTTGGCCAACCCACGCTATTTTCCCTTGATTGACCTTGTTAAGCCCGCCCAGCGGGCTTAGCAGGCCAATTAAGGGGAAGCCAGTGACAGAACGTCAGCCTATGACGTTTCATCTGTCAAAAATTTTTGGCAGATGAATTGTCATCGTTGACAGCTTTGAGAAGCTGTCAAATACTGACATTCTCTGTTGTTTGGTGAGTTCTTGTACTCGAGGTTCATCAAACCTCTTTTCTGAGCAGAAATCAGATGGCTGTTGCATCAGAGAATGCAGCAGCCATTCTGTCATCTCTGCCGTGGAGATGCCGGAGCCTCCGGATCCCCAACGATTGAAGCCTGCAGGAAGAAAAATAGGTAAGTAAACATTTTCTAACACTTTTCACTCACCTCACATAATTACCTCTCCACACTTGCACCCATCACTCACCTCCACAGCACACTTTTGGACCCCTCCGACCCCCGCAGACCCACTGCTCGCCTCGTTTTCACTGGCGGGGTTTCCCGACATCGGGAAGCCCGCACCTCTGATGGAAAAATGGGGATAATCCTCTTAATTGCCTGTTAACTACCTGTTAACAGGCAGTTAAGTGGCTGTAATTCCCTTCCCGCCTCCAGGAGATGGGACCCAGCGCGGGTCGGGTACCCACTTCTTAGGAAGATGGCACAGGGGCGGGTTGGGGGCAGGATGGGTACCCGCCCCCAGATTCTGCCATTTTTCCAGTGGTCCCGCTCCAAACCCGCTTCCCCAGGGCTGGCAAAATCGTCCCCTTGGATTCGTATAGCGCCTAATCATGTCTCTAAAAATATCCCAGAGCACTTCACATACAATGAATTTCTTTAAAGTGCAGTCACTCATGTTATGTAGGTGAACAGTATTGTCATAAATAGTAGTAAACATAAAAAGCATAGAACCTTTTTTAACTGGTATTATTCTTCAGATAAACTAGGAATATTATAACGGTGTCAAATGCTTCTTCCCAATTCCCTTCCCTGCCTAGAACCACAGACTCATGCTGGTCAACATTTCCAGAATTCCTGTGGTGCTTCATCCCAGCAACCATTTTTCATGTGTGATTTGAGTGTTG
This sequence comes from Somniosus microcephalus, assembly GCF_052327205.1. Classification (NCBI taxonomy): domain Eukaryota; kingdom Metazoa; phylum Chordata; class Chondrichthyes; order Squaliformes; family Somniosidae; genus Somniosus; species Somniosus microcephalus. The sequence goes on along the minus strand of NC_141001.1, from coordinate 111,722,762 downwards.
GTAGACTATTCCACCACATGCAGCCGAGCCAATTTTAGTCAGCAGCCAATGTCCACATGCATTTGCCTTCCAGTTGCAGCACTGAGGGAGCGCTGCACTGTCGGAGGTGCCATCTTTCAGATGAGACGTTAAACCGAGATCCCATCTGCCTTCTCGGGTGGACGTAAAAGATCCTATGGCATTATTTCAAAGAAGAGCAGGGGAGTTCTCCCCGGTGTCCTGGGGCCAATATTTATCCCTCGATCAACATCACTAAAACAGATTATCTGGTCATTGTCACATTGCTGTTTGTGGGAGCTTGCTGTGCGCAAATTAGCTGCTGAGTTTCCTACATTACAACAATGACTACACTTTAAAAAGTACTTCATTGGCTGTAGAGCGCTTTGGAACCTTCAGTGGTCGTGAAAGGCTTATATAAATGCAAGTCTTTCTTTCCATCAGTAATCTTTGGATAGTGAGTCGGAGAGTAAATATTGGCTGCTTTCTCCTCTTCCTCGCTCAGGGGCACTGAGGTGATTGTATTGCTCTACCTCTGCCCTGTCTGAGAAAAGCTAACTTAAGGCAGACAGTGAACAAACCTAGGTCACGTCTGGTTTGTATGGCTCAGTCCCGCACCCACATTTCCACAGGCATTTACCGACAAAACTATCGTGTTTGAGTTTCATATAAAAATGTTCCTGCAGCAGTAGTATTGAAGAAATACTCCAGGGTAATGCTCACAATCATTTTATTTGTGAGAGACTTAACTGAATATTTTCATGAGGTTAAAACATGTACAGGTAATTGGACAGCCTGCTGGGAGGGCAGCACAATGTTGCATTGCCACACTATTTACATTCAGCATTCAACTTGACATTGAAATCGGAGTGTGCTGCATCACTTAAGGACAGTAAATGAGCACAGAATGGACAAATGGCTCTGACTATCCCACTATGCAGGACAGCTGTCCCATGATTACAATCTCTTACACAGCAAAGTTTCACTTGCCCCCTCCCTAGAAACCACTCACATATAATCAAGTAAACAGCTCACCATCACCTTCTCAAGGGCAGTTAGGGATGGGCAATAAATGCTGGCCTTGCCAGTGATGCTCACATCCCAGGAGCGAATAAAACAAAACTCACAAGTACCATTTTGACAAGCCTCACCTGGAATATCCCTTCAAGGCAGCAATTTATGGGTAGAGAAAACTAGGCTTCTCAGCTTCTGAATGTCAGTTACATTTTAATGTTTAAAACTATGCTACATGTTGGCTGCAGTTTTACTGGCAGTGTAATACAAGAAAAGGAAAAGAGTTAAAAAAAAATGTCCTCCCATGGATTTATAACCTTCTGCAGAAGTCAGTCCCAACTTCCTTATTCAGCAACTAAACTCCATGTGACAACTTCACCTCTGAGTTACACGGTTTGTATTCATTCAAGACAAAAATATGAAAATACACAGTAAAACTGACGTGTAAATATCTTCCAGATAAAAACTTACTATCTCCCAGATAAAAACTTTTAAAACTCTGACTTGACCAATGATGAACGTGCGCAATCAGAAATGTTTATGGTGAAAGTGAAAAATGTAAGTATGCAATAAGATGTTTAACATATCTCAGCCACAATGAACTTGACCCACTATATGGCATTTACATATATAAATAAATATAAACAAAACAATATAGATTAATAATATATTTAAAATCATATATTTAAAACTATATATATATACATTTTATGTATAATATATATTGTAGTATATAAAAATTATATATTAAATTTTATATAAGATTGATTCATAGAAAATAACATTGAAATATTTGGAATGATTCCAATGCATGGATCTAATTTACTGAGATAAACTAGAAAGAATGCTGTCCCAACACAATCACAAGCTCTCTCCATTTTGATAGTCACATTCAATTTTCATCACCCAAATGTTTAAAACCCTTTTTCTATGTCCATTTTATGTATGGATATGGGCCCAGTGTTTAAAATGTACTGTATTGCTGCAGATAATCTAAACTGCACTATGTCACATTAATGACCTATCACAGTATATATCAATTCTGTCACATTTTATGTCTAGTGCGATCAAGTTCATAGCAGTTCTAAAATGAAAATCATTTTAGAAAAGAACAGGAAAACATTAATTCTGTGTGATTCACCAGACTCCTTTTGCAGTTAGACTGGTCTTCAGAAAATAATCAGAACCTTCCCAATTTTGGTAACAAGGAAGGCTCTGACTACCTTGGACATTTCATAATAATTTACACTTAAATTGTCCATCGTTGCTCCTATGCACAGGGCCCAGCACCAATGGCACTTTCCAATGCCAGACGTGATTACACCACAAGAGCCCATTTATAATGGATTGCCTTCTATGTAGGCTTTCGCTGCTATTTCTCTTTTTGAGCCATTAGCTCCGTAGCACTCACTGGACAGAGTGCATGAAACAAATGCTGATTAATAAATATTTTAAGGCAGTGAGATAAAAATCAATTAAGAAAAATGTTGTGCATAATGTACCAACTCGACATTTCTGTCATCGCCGTGCCTGAGCAGTCAAACTGAAAGAAGAAGGCTGTGCTGCAGACAGGTTGATATTACAAAACAAGAAAAGAAAACCTCAAACGTGACATCAACAATCATTTGGCATCATATGCAGTGCTTTTGTAGCTAGAGGTAGCCAATGTGTTGAGTGAACGAGATCAAGAAAATTAAGGATAATTGTGAAGGAGAAAAAGGAAGATTATAAATAAAAGATGACACGTGGTGTCATCCAGATTTAGCTAATTATATTCTGCTTCCTGAAACCTCGTCTGAAATACTGATGAAAAAAAGTAATAAATGTACACTTTTAATTGACATTTTATAAATAATATAAGCTTTCCAGCACAGTCCTTGACGACATATTAAGCTCTCCAAGCTGTTGAATGGGCTGTGAATGTACAGAACCTGTTGAATTATACTCCTGCAGAGAAACTGGCATATTACAGTGCTCAAGGGGCTCATTCCCACTATCACCATTGAGCGCTGTGTCTATTCAACAATCAGTAACAGTTGTACGTTTCAAAGAGTACTTTTATAAATTGGAATCGCACAAATTCAAACTGGTTTCAAGGAGCAAAAATGTATATTCCATCTTGGCGGAATTTTTATTTGATTGATTCTAAGAGAATGTAGGCAAAATAAAATGCTAAATTAAGGAGAAGAAAAGCAGGAAACTTTAAATTGAAAGGTGGTTCTGTCTTCTCTTTTTTGAGCTGTTTAGCTGTGCAGAGGCAGTGAATGACAGCTACCCAGCTTGAAGCCTACAGAAAACACTGCCTCCCTCTTTCAGTCGCTATGGTGTGGCTTTTTCACACGTTCCTTCCCCAGCAGTGTTTGTCCCCAAACAGAGGAATGGAGCACAATAGCATTCCAGCTGCAGCATCCCCGCCACCAAAACAACCATGTAATGGGAATGCTAATTAGATGCTACTACCCAGAGTGGCTGAAAGTGTTAACAGTTTTCTAAACTTCATTTTATAAGTAATAAAGAAGGGGTGGGGGTGGTGGTGGGGGGGGGGGGGTGGAGGATTGCATGCATTTAAGTCTCAATTGCTGACTTAAACGGAGTGCATTTGACTAGTCAACAATTTAACTGCGCCTGACTCACGGTGAAATCAAAGTAACTGGTTTTTAATATCAAGTTGCATTTAGAATCCCACACCACCAACTTCAAAACAGATTCTTCGCATATCTGTAGACTAAACTACCAATAAAAACATTTTTAAATGGTCTAGTTTGATTATTCGGTTTTAGAATATCGCTGTTCATACTATTTCACCCTAACCCAAACAGCAACTGTTAACTCTTTATTCTACTTTACTTACTATTTTCTTTTAAAAACAGTTTTGCTAACTATATTATTTAAAGTGTGTTAGCTCACTGATTGAATCACAGAATGATGCTTTTAAAATGCATCTTTTTAAAGACTTGTACTTCTGCTTAAAAAAAACTCTGTGGCTATGAAGGAAAGGGGGAGGGTGGTCTGTCATTTTTCGAGAATGAAATATTTGCATTCACAGCATTCCCGAGTGTGTGAATTGCTGTAACATTTCACAGTGTGTCGCAGAAAGATTAGGCACATGACATCTTACACTGAAAGACAGATACAATTAGCATCATTATTGTTGGCTCAGAGATCACAGTGAAAGTATTCTGGCCTCCACTGGGTACTGGAACACATGTAATACATGTCACATTTATTTAATGACATAAGTGCCAATCACTGTCTATAACTATAACAAACACAACTGAAAAGTAGTCTCTTTAAAAGTGTTGTATCTCACCTGCTTACTGTAATTCCGTGCAGGCATCAGCTTTTGGTTTATGGCACATAGGACTCCCTGGATATATGTCTTAGCTCCTGACGGGATGAACCCTTCCCCCTTGGAGACCCAGACAGGTCCACGCAGAGGTGTGATGGAATTCTGCAGGCACTTGTCGAGCAATGGAACTGTAGAAAAACAGCATTAAAAAAAACGAGGACCTTACATCCATTCTGACCCACAGCTGCAGACACCAGCCTAAACTGTAATTCAGGGAACTTACACTGCTTTCAGAACTAGGCCTAACTCTCAGCATCTATTATTTATATGTGACCTGAAGAAGCTCTGACAAGAGCAACTCCTAGATGACTAGTGGTCACCATCAAGTGTATATATATATATATATATATATAATATATACACTGAGCCCCCAACTGTAGTAGGAATCATGAAGCTTCCCAAGTACACCTGAATAGGTTTGAAGTGTGCCTAACTAACTGCACACAGTGTCATGGTGTGCACTGATTGCCTTATCTTCTCATTTATCACAGATGAGTTGAAGCAAGCCTTGCTGAAACATAACTTACATTGTTCTGAAACTTGCATTAGCCCTGTTGTTTTTTTTAAAGTGATTTCCAGCCCAGGGGAGCAGATGTGTATAATAATTACAATTGTCATAGATGATATCTAGCAAAATGCCTGACATATCCCAATGACCTTTATGGAGCTGCAACTGAACTGCAAGCATACTGAATTATACTATATTTTCCATCCAGGAATCACCCTCTACAGCTTTTGCCGTTCACAGTCAATGTTTTTGTGATTATTTAAGCACTTACGAAGAAGTTGCATTTAAACATTTAAAAAAATGGGGATAATGAACTTTCAAATTACCAATATTATAACATTTATATTTGTGGCACACAATTCTGTTTTAAATTATTTAATTAAAAAACTATTTTGTTTACAACTAACAATAGACATAAAAGGATCTTATAAGCCCACTTTAATTCTCATTACTTTTCTATACAAAGTACAATCATTTGTGAATCTGTCAGCAATATTTAAAAATTTTTTAAAACAGCTCTACGCTTTCGAATCTCTTTTCAGGTGTTTTGGGATTGACTTGTAACAGCCCTGGTTTACCAACAATAAGCTTTCAAGTAGCTGTCTAAACACTGATATATGTCATCCTGATCACTCTTTCTCAGACAAAATTAAGCCAACAGCTGCTGTGACTTTTTGTTTATCTGTTCGCCGTCACATTTATTGTCCCTCGGGTGCTGACGAGAAATGGTTAAGCAGTCATTTTTCTTAAATATTGATGCCTATCTGAATTTGGATTTTTTTTTTATATTAACCACTGAATGGAATGACAAGTGCACGATTGCTGTACTTAAAGCAATCTTTCACAGCTGCTTTGCTTTTTAGTGATCCCATTAAATTGACAGGCCCAGCCTGCAGGGTTTACAGCATTGCAGTTGTGGAACACGATGTTGATTTTTATTTGCGTTGCTCAGTGCACCTAATGGAACATGGCTTTATCCCCGAGAAAATGAAAAAAAAACCTTACTTAGGGTAATATATTTGTACAACCATAAAGAAAATTCAATCGCCTCTTGCTTCAGCCTCTGTTCAGCACCTGGGTTCTTTAGCTTTGTGCGTCTGAGGGGGTTTGCAGTCTGCCAATAAATAGGCAGTCGGCACGCAATCAAGTCATTCTTCACTACTTTAAAGAACGTAGCGTGAGCCGTGCATTTTTTTTTTCTTCTTAAATTGTTGAAGCGCTTATGCATTAAATATGCTGGCAGATCTTCTGCTTGAGCAAGTGGAGCAAAATGTGTAAATTGTTCATGCCTTGCTGCTTCAGTTCAAGGATTGTCATTGATCATTTGTAACTATATCCACTCCTTGTTCCATGAAATCAAGTTTGGAGTAATGGGTTCATCAGATGTAGGGTTAAATTGAGAGTGAAGAGGCTGTGTGTCTGTAAAAGAGAGTTGCCATGTTCCAGGCCTGCCTCAAAACAGCATGGGATCTAAGGGCGATATTCAAAACCGCTACACTCATCATACGCTTGCTGCTTCTGAATGGGGCCCAGTCATAGGGAGTGCTTGGGCTTTTACAATATTCTTTATCTCTCTTACTTATTCTACCACCCAGCTTCCTCATCTCTCAACTACCGTTGGGGTGTAGCATAACAATTTAGAGTCTTAACTGACTTAAATTATAAGGTCATCGTACACAGAGAAGTGTATCAAAACGTAATAAGAAAATGCAGGTTAATCTGCTCCTGAACCTGACTACTGTGCAGATGGAGCTAATAATACGTTGGTGTTGTATGCTTCAATAGCGCTCTGAATGCTGGGCTTTCCTACAACCTCAACGCCTACCTGTCCTAACAATTTGAAAACAGGTTTTTTTTCAAAACAGAGAAAATTAATTAAAATAATAGGGTATTGCATATTCTGAACATGATTAATGGTAAGGGAAGGCAATTGTATGTAGTTCCACTTTGGACAGAGTAAAAAGATTGGATGCTGGTTAGGAAATGAGGAACACCTTTTGTATAGACTTTCTCCAGAGGTTTGATTATGTTATGGGGAAATATATTGTTAGAATGTGATCTATTTGGAGGCATGAGCATTTTTGTTGCATTTGGTTTCATTATTGCTGGAGCAAATTTTTTTCAGCAACGACTTAACACACGTTTAAATATTGAGCACGAGGAACACTGTAGGCCCTTAGGGTAAAAATTAGTCTGGGATCTTCTTTAGACCCAGACTCAGCACTGCGTAACACGTACCCAAAGAAAGAGGCCCAAGGATCGATAGAAATTGTTCCTCGGGCCTCATCTGAATGATTGCAGCTAGCTGCTAGCGCTGGTCTCATGCTCACAGGCCCCTTGCCCGACAGGAGACGTCAATTTTGGGCCGCCTGCCTCATCGGTAGCGGCCCTCGGGTAGGTCTCGGGAGGAGTGCTGGAGCAAGCAACGGGGGGGTGGGGGCGATTGTGACTCCTGCTTTTTAAAAGAAAACTTACCTTTGGTTGGCGGCCGTGGGGGCCACTGAAGAATCCTGAGCGGTGTAGGCCCGATGCCTGCCCCATTCATTGGTGACCAATTTGTTAAAGAGGTTCTTTAACAGGCCTTCGGCACCTAATTTACATATTCAATGGTCCTCACGAATTTAGCAGTGGGACCAACGACTGCACAGATTGGGCGCAGGCCATCCTACTGCTAAATTTGTATGCTTTGTGCCCAATTTACGCCCAGATAACGAGCACACGCATACCAATTACAACCTATTAGCATCATTCGCTTGGTCTCTAGTAGGGAGCAGTTCCATTGCCACAAACAAAACAAGCCAATTAAGCCAAAATTTCCATTTACCTCTGATGTAAAGTTTAGTTTGCATTAGCGTAAACAAAATAGGACCATATTACAGCATAAAAGGAGGCCCTTCTGCCAATTGTGTCTATGTTGGGTCTTTGCTGATTCAAAGCTAATTCCACTGCCCTGCTCTCTGCTTAGAGCCCTGTATATTCCTTTGCTCCAAATATTTATCCAATTTTCCCTTAAACCCTTAAAAGATGCCTCAACCTTGGCAAAATCATTCCATGCTCCTGCAACCTTCTGTGTAAAGAATTATCTCCTAACCTCTCTCCTCACACTCTTAGTGATTATTTTAAACTGATAATTGCACACCACTAACTCAACTAGAGGAAATAGTCTTTCCCTATTAACTCTATCAAAACCCTTCATAATTTTTAAAGCCTTTATTAAATCTCCTCTTAACCTTTTTTGCTAAAGTGGAAATAGTCCCAGTATGTCAAGTCTTTCCTCATGACAGTAATTTCCCATTCCTGGCATCATCCTGGTGAACCTACGCTATACTCTATGGCTTCAATGTGGCCTAACCCAATGGTTTGTATAAGTTCATCATTACTTCTTATACTCTATGCCCCAATTTATAAAACCCAAAATTCTATTGGCCTTTTTTATGATTTGATCTACTTACACTCGCACTTTCCATTGGGTATATATTCCTTGTTTTTTCCCCCCACAATGTATTAATAGAGCCCACTTTGTTTCACATAAATAGATCTTTGGAAAACCACAACAATTAACATAAGCATCAGATTTTATCATAACATAATGAGCAGAGAGATTACTGTTGGCGATATTTGGGAATGAACACTGAACACATTCCTATGACATTCCCGTGTCTGCTATTGTAATACAGGCCCTAGCCTATTTATTGTAAATGGTTTAATGCCTCTGTTAAAATAGAAGCCAAAGGAATGTCATTGAAATGCATTAAGCATTCATTCGCTGATATTGCCTGCAGTAATTTCTGGGTTCCAGTCTTGTAGACAAACCTACGTCCAGTTTGTTTTTTTAAACTGTTTTAACAACTGCGCCAGACTAGGATGTTTTAGGTTTCATTTAACTGTTGAAATTTTCGACAACTTTACCTTTTGAAGGTTCCATTTAAGTATCGGTTTATTTTATTATTTGATCATCATTTTTTCAATCAATGTAAATAAACCTTTGTTGCTTAATTTCAATACGACAGAAAAATTTGCACAACTGACTCACTGGGCGGTGCATGAGTTCCGATAAATGTGACTAATTTCCATGAGAAAGATGAGCAAAAGTGTATGGTATTTTTTGATAGAAGAGAGATGGGAAATTAAACAGACCGTATTTAGGGATTTACATATATTATTGCAAACAACGCAGCTTCTAGATTAGTTTATGTTTTAAAAGTGACATTTTAGTCAGGAATTCATATGTAAATTTTGGTTCTCAACATTCAAAATATATACAATGTGTAATTTTTAAATGTTAGGTTTACTTTCAAAGATTTACTAAGAGATCAATGAAATCCTTTTGGCCATTCTAAACTAATAAGGGGCAATATCACTCGGTTCTGCTGCCAGCGTGGAGTCTTACTCGATGTAGGCGCAGGTTTGACATGAGGTTATGTCACTACGGCCCTCATTCACCAACCCACATTCACCACTAGCAGTGCTTCGCACTGACAGTGGAGCCTCCCACAATTGCCCCAATACTATCCACATTAAGTATAATCATTCAACCCAAGGGTTCTCAAACAGGGCTCTTTCGGGATGTCTATGAGGATAGTCCAAGATTTAGCAACTTTCCTGGTACAACGAAGCAGGTACTTTTCAGTATAAGGACATACCTGTTCTGAGGTCCCGAATTCGATCACCCTGCCAGTCATACAGGAATTTTGCTGGGGATGTTAATTTGATCTTTACAGTGCACTGATCTAGAAACTGCAAATGGAAATAAAAAGAAATGCAAAGAAAATTAATCAAATATTAAAAAGAAAGGCTTGCATTTATATAGCACCTTTCACGACCACCGGACGTCCCAAAGTGCTTTACAACCAATGAAGTTTTTTTTAAGTGTAGTCACTGTTGTACTGTAGGAAACGCAGCAGCCAATTTGCGCACAGCAAGCTCCCACAAACAGCAATGTGATAATGACCAGGTAAGACCAGTTTAGTGATGTTGATTGAGGGATAAACATCGGCCAAGACACCAGGGATAACTCCCCTGCTCTTCTTCGAAATAGTGCCATGGGATCTTTTATGTCCACCTGAAAGAGCAGACGTGGACTTGGTTTAACGGCTCATCCGAAAGACGACACCTCCGACGGTGCAGTACTCCTTCAGATTTTTGTGATCAAGTCTCTGGAGTGGTACTATAAACCCACAACCTTCTGACTCCAAGGCGACAGTGCTACCCACTGAGCCACAGCTGACACAGCAAAAACAACATTAAGAGGGTGTCCTTCAAATTAGATTGTACAAATATTGGTGTACAACTGCTTAGTGTGTGCAACTGAAATTCTTTTGTTTACTAGGTTAACAGAGGCTTTAACTCATTTATCATAAACACCTCTGTTAAAACAGCAAAAGGATTTTATACAAATACACCAAAGCATTCACATGCTACCCAGTGCACAGTATCACCAAGGCCAATGCCCACTATCTTACTTTGTATTATGCATAAAAAAATGTTTTAAAAAACTAATCAGGGTAGTTATTCTAAATAACGGGGTTGCAGCCCCTCCGTTAAAAGCCTTGCCTCAGCTCGTCCACTGCTGAAACCCTCATCTGTACCTTTGTTACCTCTAGACTTGACTATTCCAATGTACTTCTGGCCGGCCTCCCGTATTCCACTCTCCGTAAACTTGAAGTCATCCAAAACTCTGCTGCCCGTGTCCTAACTCGCACCAAGTCCCGTTCACCCATCACCCCTGTTCTCATTGACCTACATTGGCTCACGCTTAAACAACGCTTCAATTTTAAAATTCTCATCCTTATTTTCAAATCCCTCCATGGCCTCGCCCCTCCCTATCTCTGTAATCTCCTCCAGCCCCACAACCCCCCGAGGTATCTGCTCTCCTCTAATTCGGCCCTCTTGAACATCCCTGATTATAATCACTCAACCATTGGTGGCCGTGCCTTCTGTTGCCGACTGGAATTCCCTGCCTAAACCTCTCCACCTCTTTGACCAAGCTTTTGGTCACCTGCCCTAATTTATCCTTATGTTGCTCGGTTTGAAATTTTTTGTCTTACAATACTGCTGTGAAGCGCCTTGGGACGTTTTACTACGTTAAAGGTGCTATATAAATGCAAGTTGTTGTTTTCAAATCCCTGCAAGGTCTCACCCCTCCCTATCTCTGTAACCTCCTCCAGCACTACAACCCTCCGAGATCTCTGCGCTCCTCCAATTCTGGTCTCTTGTGCATCCCCGATTTTAATCGCTCCATCTCTGGCGGCCGTGCCTTCAGCCCTCAGCTCTGGAATTCCCTCTCTAAGCCTCTGTGTCTGTCTAGCTCTCTTTCCTCCTTTAAGACGCTCCTTAAAACCTACCTCTTTGACTAAACTCTGCCTTAATGTCACCTTATGTGGCTAGGTGTCAAATTTTGTTTGATAATACTCCTGTGAAGCGCCTTGGGACGTTTTACCACGTTAAAGGCACTATATAAATGCAAGTTGTTCTTGTTGTTGCAATGGTCTGTGGCTCTTTTAAAGTCAGTTGCTGTGGAAAGAGGCATCTACAAGAGACATCTTAAACAAAGAGCAAAACAATATCTAACTTTCTGCCTATGATTAACAGTCAGGAGTCTGTTGGTCCCTGAAGTATGCCCACGGCAAAGGCATGCTATCAACTTCAGAGTTTAGTTTGACACCTCCACAGCTTTGAACCTAGAATGTTAAACATCTTTTACATTCATTTTAGTGTCCTTGCATCTAACACACTCCTCAATGCTGCGACTGAAAACTGCCCCTAAGGTACAAGCAGTGTTAAATCTGAAAATTGATTGAGAAACGCAGGATGAGTAGTGAGAAAGATGAAACGTCTCGAAGCTTTCCTGCCAGTGCTTCGCTTTCATTTTCTTGCTGAAATCAACCAACTAAACTGAGCTGAATATTGCAAAAAAATTCAACGATTATTTGCATTCAACAGAGTTGTGAGGGACAAACAATGAAGTGCTGAGTGCACATTTTGAGTACAAATTTTATGTTTTTTTTGGGAGGAAATATACTGCACACAAACCTATTTATGTTAACCTATTTAAAGATTCTCACACAGTTTATTTCTGAATTGCATTACCTTCTACTGTTACCTTGCTTGCATCAGTGAATGTTTCTGAATCCCGTCTATTAATCTTTTCCCTGTCCCTCATGTCCTGTAAATTGGCCCATGAGTTTTCCTCAAATCTGCCTGTGTATTTAGACATTCTACTGAATTTATTACAGATTTCCCTTTCTCTGCATTGGATTGTAAAAGCTTTATAAAACTGCTCAGCTTATTTCTGAATCTTTTCCTTGTGTACTTTATCACTGCTGTGTTCTATTTATAATGATTTTGGTGATTCTAAAATTCCAAGTGCAATTTTGTTTTAAAAATCCAAACATATTACATGATTAATGTGAGCTATTGATACCTTTTCTGCTGGGGGATTATGTATATTCTGTTAGATTTCAGTTCATTTACCTGTGTCATTATCATATATTAGAAAATCTTAATCAGAAACACCTACATTAATTCATCACCTTGTTAATACCAAAGGAAGTAAAAAATCTAGCATTGATCTGTTCCCACATTTAGTCAATAATGTTGCTATTTAATGTCTAATGCATAATAAGACACGGACATTTATATTTTATAAAGTAAGAATAAAGATGCAAGGGAAGTAATGATAGTGGCTGTGAAAACCATTAGAATATTAATACAAATTGCAATTACAAAGAAAATTTTCAAAACTGCCATTTGCATGGGAAATCCTGTCAAAGAATAATCTGCAGAGTTCAATGTTACCATCTCAGGCACTCACACAAAAAGTTAATTTTTCCAACAATTATATGCATCAGAATTATCTGTAAATCTCCTTCTCATTCAGTTAAAAAATTTACATGTTAAAATAATTATCAGTCGTGTCTAATGTGGCAAATCATAGCTGCTTTTATTTTTTTTAAATTTCTAATTTAGAAAAATCATAGTTTTCTTTTCAATTGAATAAATTACGCTGTTAAAAAATAATTGCTGTTAATTTTCTCAGTCGCCAGAACTTTCAGCCACACCTCTGGATGGAAACTGGCACTCCGGAGGAAAGCAGAAAGAAGATGGTTACCAAGAAGCACAGATGACTTATCTTTACCTGTTGTTTTTCCTCCAGTGATGTGATGATCTCATACCCATCCTGCCCCACACCATTCCTAAAAACCAGGATTCTGACAGAGCCGTTTTCAGTGAGCTTCTTCAGACGCTTTGAGAGAATGGGCTTTGTCTTGCCACGTTTCTTGTCAATAGGAAGCACTACCCCTTTCATTGTCCAACTCACCCTCTTGGTCAATAACAGATGGTCTGTAAAAAACGCTGAAGTTAACATTTGGCTCCATCTAATCAAGTGTCCCATCCGCCTTATCATTTTAACACATATTGGCCTTACTCCACTTTGGTGCACATACCTTTAAAATCCCTACCACTTCCCACTAAGCATGACATAAGCTGTAGCAAGCTGGCCATGCTGATAGTGGGCATAAATCATTGTTCCTGAAGGGAACAGATGTTCAGGGTATGAAAGAGTAATATCACAATTTAGTCATAATTAAAATTCACCTTAGCATGCCTCCCTGACTAATCAGTAGATCAGTCAGTAATGGATCTACAATATTACTTTTATTGCGTCTTTATTTTGCCTGAGATCAGAGACATTTTGCCTCCATACATTAATGAGATATATAAAAGCTTAATTAATGTATTTTAATCTCATTTGAAATCCCTTAAACCTGCATTCATTCGTATAACAAGCTAAATTGAGCTCATAGTGGATAAAGATCACCCAAATCAGTAAAAGTAAAAGTGTCAAAACCTCCTTAATGATCTTTTATACAATCAGTTTTCTCACTTATTAAGGGTGGTGTCCAATAACTGTAAGATAACAATGAACTAAAGCTGCATTATTCTGTGCAAACTGCAATGACGTTGTGTGCCCCAAAGGCAGAACCCCACTCTGGGGCTTAATTTCTAAACTCAGTTCAGTGTAATGTAATAAACCATACGGGTTACTTTTGCGAAACGAGGTTTCCTGCATGATACCTCACTGGTTAGAAGCACAGGTCATAAATAGGCCACTTGACATTATAATCCCCAGCAGGACCAGAGCAGTACTGGATAGGAACGCAGGTCATAGATAGGTCATGTAACACTATACTCCCCACTAGGACCAGAGCAGCACTGGACAAGATAATCAAATAAGATCTACTAGATATAGTGTCAGCTGTGGCTCAGTGGGTAGCACTCTCGCCTCTGGGTCAGAAGGTTGTGAGTTCAAAGTCCCTCTCCAAAGACTTGAGCACAAAAATCTAGGCTGACACTCCAGTGCTGAGGGAGCACTGCCTCTTTCGGATGAGATATTAAACCAAGGCCCTGTCTGCTCTCTCAGATGGACATAAAAGATCCCTTGGCACTATTTTGAAGAAGAGCAGGGGAGTTATACCCAGTGTCCTGGCCAATATTTATCCCTCAATCAACATCACTAAAAAACAGATTATCTGGTCATTATCACATTGCTGTTTGTGGGAGCTTGCTGTGTGCAAATTGGCTGCCGCGTTTTCTACATTACAACAGTGACTTCAAAAGTACTTAATTGGCTGTAAAGCACTTTGGGACGTCCGGTGGTTGTGAAAGGCGTTATATAACTGCAAGTCTTTCTTTCTTTTCCTCACTGGGAGCAGAGACACATAAAACTTACCCAATATTCATCATCTGATTAATAAGGCTGATTTTCACCCATGTGCTGCAGTGCTGAGATTGTATCACTAACTGTGACATGAGTTAGGGAAGATCCCAGGTTTAATCCCCCAGTCTGCATGCAGTTAGCTAATCTTGGCAGGGGCAAGAGTTACAATTGATCATAGCAACCCTCAGTTAGGAAGGGTTAAATCGCCCAGGCTTCCTGCAGTTCACTCTTTCGCGCCTCCTGTTGGATGTGCATGTATGACTTTGAGGATAGGATAATTTTATATTATAGTATTGGAGCAGAGAAGGCTAAGAAGAGATTTGATAGAGGTGTTTATAATCATGAAGGGTTTAGATAGAGTAAATAAAGATAAACGGTTCCAGTGGCTGAAGGGTCGATAACCAGAGGGCACAGATTTAAGGTGATTGGCAAAAGAACCAAAGGCGACAGGAGGAAATCTTTTTTACGCAACGAGTGGTTAGGATTTGGAATGCACTGCCTGATGGGGCGGTGGATACAGATTCAATAGGAGCCTTCAAAAGGGAATTGGATAAATACTTGAAGGAGAAAAAATTGCAGGAATATAGAGAAAGAACGAGGGAGCGGGACTGACTGGATTGCTCTTCGAAAGAGCCGGCACAGACTCGATGGGATGAATGGCCTCCTTCTGTGCTGTACTATTCTATGATTCTGCATTAATCATGACCCAGGTGAAATAGCCTGCCCACACTCACTGCTTATTATTCATGTATATATGCCTTGAAGCAAGGTACTATAAGGTGTGCAGGGCTCACAGAACCAAACCTCAATTTCACCCCCATGATGTCCGGTTTTCAGATCTTATCGTCAAAATTTGACTGAGTCCTTATGCCTGTTGGGTGGTTAAGTTCTTGCCGCATTATTTACATCTACATTTGTCGGGTACAGCTTTTTACTGCTATATGATCTAATAGTTGTCAAACTAGTAAAGCCGGGGTTAACTGGTCCACATTAAAGCTGGGTAGGGCACAAAGTTCTGCCACACCCTAGGTCATCGAACAAAAATAAAATTTAAATGCATAAGACATGAATCTGGGATGGATACTTGTTGGTGTGAATCACCATCTGAGTCACTTCCAAGTAATAGGATATTGACACGAAAATCAGGAATTATCATAATTATGACTGTGTAGTAAAATTGAAAAATTACATATGTCAGTAGAAATTTTTTTTTTTTTAATCAAATTTTTTATTGGGGATCACGATACATTTTCCTTGTATTCTACAAATACATTATTCGGCATTAGTGCTATATTCGCTCAGTAAAATTTTGCATTTTAAAATGGGGTCACATTTTTTTTCTGCTGTGCCACTGCTAAATAGCAATGGTGCTGTTCCATTTAGCAGTATTTTAAGCCTTTGTCCTCTATCTCTGCTGACTTAACAAATGATCAAACTCCTGTCATGGATGGGGCAGGGATTTCAAACATGATTTGTTCCTTTTCTCAGGTTCAGCAATCAGAGGAAATGGTGGACACGGTCCATCAAGTCTCTCACTACGTATTAGACCAATACGCACGAGACCATTGGTGTCATTCTGGCATCAACAGCATGGAAGTACAAGGGAAACACAGTCAAACAAAGCTGCTAATGGCCATTTGTTGCCATAAGCCTCCACTGTAAGCAACTTAATAAAATTGATTCTTTATGGCATGGCATAACACAAACTTTGTTTGATAGTGTGGGGCACAAATTAAACCAAGAACAAAAAAATCCTCACATTTACACAGCAGCTCTTCAGAATGCTCCACAACACTTTGCAACCATCCGATTACTTTGTAGTCACTGTTGTTATGTAGGCAAATGTGGCAATAAATTTGCACGCAGAAAATAGGATAAATGATTAAATGCCTCTTTTGTTGCTGATGGAGAAATGTGAGGCCATTGACCAGTAGGACTCTCTGGAGATGACCTTGTGCCCGTTTTCCAGGTGGACTGAGGTCCGATTTAGGAGGCCAACCTCCCATGCCCGAACAGCATCGGAACCACGTCCTGCACCATATTGGTTCAGGCGCTGCGTCCCTGGCAGCTACCTCAAACAGGAGTTGGCCCCTTGAATATGCTAATAAGGGGCATAACACCCATTTTAGGACCCACACCAGAAATTGGTTTACCCTTAAAGTAGCAGGAGTCGGAGGCCCCCCCACCCTACCCCCTCCTGATTATCCCTTTTCCACACTAACCTCAGACACTGCCAGACTATTTCGCTCTCTCCCATGACCGGCAAGCTGCCTCTGGGACCCCGACTGGTGCCCGCAGTTTGCTGATACTATCCTAATGAGGCCGGTGGACCAATTTTCCATGGTAGTGCCGCCAGCCACATTTGGTGCGTGCAGCTTTGCTCTGCACCAGGCCCCTGTGTTTCTACAAATAGTGCTTTGGGAGCTTTAACATCCACATGTGCAAGCAGGTAGGGCCTCGATTTAACATCTCATTCAATGACGGTGCAGTACTCCCTCAGTACTAGATTGAAGTCTAGATTGCACGCTCAAATCTGTAGTGGGGCTTGGACCCACCTCTTGGAGGTGAGAGTGCTACCCACTGATTCAAACTGACACTTAGGGGGTAATCTTAACACCCCAAAATGGGTGGGTTTGGATCAGGTGGGAAGTAAAAAAAATTTTCATTTCAAACCCTAACTCAACCTGCTCACTTCCAGTTTTAATGGAAGTGGGGCAGGGTGGAAGACCAACCAGCTCATTTAAATATTTTAATGAGGCTGCGTGCCTAAGATTTTTTTTCCATGTTCCAGCTTTAACACTGGCCAGCCTCTGGAAATCCGGCAGCTAAAGAGAGGCAAGGACTGCTGCGTGGAACAGGTAAGTGCCTTTCTAGCACTGCTTGTGGGGCACAAGGAACAGGAGTGCTTCCACCCAGCTCAACAAGCTACCTTGTTAACCTCCCCAGCGATCAGACTCCGCCCCCCCAGGCCCCGCGATCGGATCTCCTCCCCGCCCCACTCCATGTCCTCCAGGGTACCCCAGCGATCTCCTCCACGGGCCGCCCGTGAACTTCTCCCGACCCATCCGATCCCTCTGGCCCCCCCATTGATGTCCTCCCCGATCTCTCTGGACCCCCTATCGATGTTCCCCACTATTGATGACCCCCATCCCCCGATCTCTCTGCACCCCCTCCATCGATGACCCCCCCATCTCTTCTTTGCTCCTCTATGCTCCCTGGCTGCAGCCTGGTGTCACAGACCTACCTGCCCGACAGCCAGCCAGCCTCTCAATCTGGCTGGCCGCAGCCGGGAAACGGATTCCATAAATGGTAATCAGGTACTAGGGTTAAATGCGGCAGGACCTGTGAGAAACCCGTTCTTCCCGGTTTCCCGACCGCTAAACTGCTCCCCACCACCCCGCCCTCCCCCCACCACTCCCTCCCCACCTCCCCATAAATATCAGGGCCTTACTTATCCAACATTTGAATATGTTAAATACAGTAAGTAAAGAGTTAAATATTGACCAGTTAGAACCACAGTTTCAAAATATATTAAGTCAACTTTACAAACCTATTAGAATATAAGTCTGAGAATGGCCTCATATTTGCAAACTGTGACCATTGCCCAATTTTAATCCTTGCAGTCAGTCACAATATGATCATTCCTCTTGGATATAAGTTCAGTTTGACGTAACTTTTTTTCTGCCCATCCCAACCCATTACACAGAACAGGATTTCACTGTATATGTAAATCTCCTGTTTTGGCAGGCATGCTGCATGGAAATTAGCAAACATTCTGGAGAACATTTGTGATATTACTGATAAGTTCAGGTTCATTAAACTGATGGATTTCTGCACGTTCTGAAATACTGAAAATGACAGGACATACAGGTTCCTGGATGCCTAAAGGTAGATGTGTTAACTTGTTACCTGAAATCGTATCTGGTGTCTAGTATTACCAAATTAGACAGCAATTAAGCTGATTTGAATCCATCATTTTTATGACACAAACACCTACAGCAAACGCACATTCTATTATACACAGCTCACACATTTTCTGTCAATCAGGACTTGTCACGTCAGATCATCACAGCATGAATTGAATGTTTGAGAAGTTTTTCTCACTAGTACCGATATATCCTTTAACTACCTTCCAGCTTAAAGGATCTTATTAATGACAAGGTATTGCAGCATTAATGGCAGTTGTCGAGGACAAAGTACAGATCAATTGTATTTATAATTAATAAACAATATGTAATCTGAATTTATTTTCTCCTCAGCAGCTGCATTGACACTGCACTCCCTCATCATTTAAAATCTGCGATCTGAATGTACTTGCAGAGCACATATACAAAAAAAACTCCTGAAGAGATATTTTGAATTAGAAATTTCACTGGGACACTAAACGCATTTTCAAACAAACACCAATCACCATGACGACTGGACGATCAATTGGTTTGATGGCCTACATGTGGGATATTACAAACAAACACTTAGGCCGAGATTTTCCGGGGGTCAGCAGGCGCGATCGGTGGCGGGTTGGGTGGGAAAGTGGTTTTTCTCCCCAGCGGGTCGGGACCCCGCTGTGAATCTGCTGCCATGCGCCTTTACCTTTTCTCCCCAGCGGGTCTGTGAATGCTGAGCAGACCCAACACAGAGCTGCGGGGGAGCCAATTTAAATGATTAGTGGCTTCTTTACAGCCACTTAACAATGGTTTTAATTTGACCTTTTGAATTTGACAGCTCATCCACGGGTTTCACGCCGTTGCTAGACCATGTCTGTGAAGCTGAGGTGGGAGGTCAGTGGCTATTGAATCAGCTGATGAGTTGACAGTTTCAAATATCAAATAAAAGCTCCCACCTTACTAAGATATCTTCCCTCAGTCACAAGCTCTTCCTCACTGTATTTCCACAACAGATTCACCTTGCTGCAAGTCTTTATACAAGTCTCCATCCAGTCTGACCTCATTACCTTCTCTCACAGATCGCTTCTGTCATCTCTACTTCACCTGCCATCTATTCCATCAACATGGGTGCCCTTTATACTTTCTCACCTTGGTCCTCAGAATCCCACCACGATCAGCCCCAACAACAGCAGCACTAGGCACACCAGCAGCACCAACAACAACACCAGCCTTCTCCACAATCAACTGATGCTGCACAGGACACAGGACATCAGACCACATTGCTGCCCGGGAGGTCAGGGATGGCCTCAGCATGGCCAAATTTACTTCACTTGATGCTGTACACCCATATGGCTGCCACATGATGCACCAGGTTGGCACCACCCCACACCAACACCATAAAGCATCCCTACAATGCCTAAGCCATTCCTTTCACACTCATCACCATTGCGGGGGTACCGTTATGTCTCACCATTCACTGCAACTCACTAAGCCACTTCGAAAGGTGCACACAAATCTGTCCAAGAACACAAAGTGTTGAAAATAAAGGTTTCAATGTTTGACACCACATTAACAGAAACTTTACATGGACATTATATAAAACATCCAAGTGCCTACTCTTGTGTGTTGATAGTTGGTACGCTTGCACCACGATGAGGGTGAGTGTGAGGGGTGGCTAGTGAGATGGGGATGTGGTAAAATAGATAGAGAGAGAGGGATGGATGGAGGTCTACGGTAAGTTGGTGGAAGGATGTGCAGGAGTAGGGTAGGGAAGGCAGAGTAATGGGGTTGTGATAAGAGGCACAGCAGGAGGAGGTTGAGTGTGGCTTTGTACTAACGTTTCGTGATCTACTGAGATCATTGAAACGTTTGCGGCATTGCACCCAGGTCCTCCTGACCACATCCCTGCTTGTGCCCTCCTCTACAATGTGCAACCAGGCTGTGTTGATCTCTTGGGGAGGTCTCTTCCGCCCATGGGAATGGAAGAGGACCTCCCTGTGTGCTGTGACTCCCTCCATTAGCATATGGAGGGAGTCATGGGAGAGCCTGGGTGCAGCCCTCTGTGCAGTGATTGTCAGTGTTTGCAGCACCTCAATGTTGTAGAACACTGACGGCACAAATGTCAAAATAAATTTGGGCATGGTCCCTTTAAGGAAACCGGCTAATGACCTGTCATCAAATCATCGCTTCCTCTAATTGGCCGGGAAACGCGCTGGGTGGGCTTGACAAGCCCTATCAAAGTAAATTCATTTCAGACAGTGGGCTGGAGACAGCAGCGGAGTCGGGACCCGCCACCGATGTCGCCCGCCACGGACCTGCCAAGGTGAGCAAAATCGTGGCCTTAATGGCGCGTATATGAAATTACTCTGTCCATTATTTTAGGAGAGGCACTAATACATTTAAACAAACAGGTTAACACTTCCATTAAAACAACAGACAGAGGCATGTCATACGAACACTTGTCTCTTAAGCGCTTGTCTCCTAGTCACTGCTGGACTATGGCGCTTGTGCATATTTAGTTCACAATGACACTGTAAGCAAATAAGTACCTCACATAAAAAAAGAACAAGCTTGCATTTATATTGCACCTTTCAGGATGTCACAGCCAATTAACTTTATTTTGACGTCCAGTCACAGTTGTTTTGTTGGCAAACACAGCAACTGATTTGTGCCCAGCAAAGTCCCACAAACAGCAATCAAGATAAGTGACGAATTCATTTGTTTGGTGCTGCTGTTTGAGGGATGAATGTTGGTCAGGATTCCAGGAGAGCTCTTTGAAAAGTGACAACTTTTATGTCCAACTGAACAGGCAGATGGAGCCCTTTATTTATATCTCAGCCAATCAACAATGCAACACTCCCTCAGTGTTGCAATGACGGGTCAGTCAAGATTATGTGCTTGAGCGCTGGAGAAGGGGTTTGAACCCACAAACTTCTGACTCAAATATAAGAGTACTACGAATTTAACCAAGTGAACAGCTTGTCCCCAAGTGGGTAATTTGGATGGGCTGGGAAATTCAATGTACAGTGAAAGATCTCACCTGTTTTTCCTTCAATAAATTTTGCCCAGGTTGATTGCAGTTAGAACTTCCCATAGGTGGCACTTACAGCTTGAAGTTTGCACCAACTGGGTTTTCAAGTTGCATGAGCTGCCTATGTTAGATACATCTCTATTTCATGTAGCCTTCAGTTGTACCTTTTGAATGCAAGAGAAACATTTCTTCCTATTTGTTTACCTGCACCATGCTTCTCTTTTTAAAACTGTCAGGTAACCAGTTATTAAGTGGGACAGGTCACTACATACCGACAGGTAACCAACACCATTCTGTTCTGTCTGAACTCCAGTTGCACTTGAGTTAAGTGGCCTTTGTAAACAGAAAACTGTTGTTATACAGTCAAATCTCTTTGTTGCAAAACTCATGGGCAACAATGCTTCTCATCAGGCATTCATCTTATCAAAGTTTTGAGTCCCTTGAATAATTATATTGGGGCTGGTGTCGTAGCCATAGCAATTCCCTGCTTAAACGGGAAGTTTGAACAACTTAAACGGGAAGTTTGAGCGCCTTTAACGTAGTAAAACATGCCAAGGCGCTTCACAGGAGTTTTATAAGACAAGAAAATTTGACACCGAGACACACAAGGAGAAATTTGGGCAGGTGACCAAAAGCTTGGTCAAAAAGGTAGGTTTTAAGGAGTGTCTTAAAGGAGGAAAGAGAGGTAGAGAGGTGGAGAGGTTTAGGCAGAGAATTTGAGAGCTTAGTGTCTAGTCAACAGAAGTCACAGCCACCAATGGTTGAGCGATTATAACCAGGGATGCTCAAGAGGGCAGAATTAGAGGAGCACAGATATTTCGGGGGGCTGTGAGGCTGGAGGAGATGGGGTGGGGGGGGGGGGTGGCGAGGCCATGGATGGATTTGAAAACAAGGATGAGAATTTTGAAATTGAGGCATTGCTTAACCGGGAGCCAATATAGGTCAGCGAGAACAGGGGTGATGGGTGAAAGGGACTTGATGCGAGTTAGGACACGAGCAGCTGAGTTTTGGATGACCTCAAGTTTATGTAAGGTAGAATGTGGGAGACCAACCAGGAGTGTGCTAGAATAGTCAAGTCTAGAAGTAACAAATGCACGCATGAGGGTTTCAGCAGCAGATGAGCTGAGGCAAGGGCAGAGATGGGCAATGTTACAGAGGTGGAAATAGGCGGTCTTAGTTATGCTGTGGATATGTGGTCAGAAGCTCATTTTAGGGTCAAACATGACAGCAAGATTGCGAACAGTGTGGTTCAGCCTCAGACAGATGTTAGGGAGAGGGATGGAGTCAGTGGCTAGGGAACGGAGTTTGTGGCGGGGAACGAAAACAATGGCTTCGGTCTTCCCAATATTTAATTGGAGAAAATTTCTGCTCATCCAGAACTGGATGTCGGACAAGGAGTCTGACAATTTAGAGACCGTGGGGGGTTCGAGAGAAGTGGTGGTGAGGCAGCACGGTGGCATAGTGGTTAGCACTGTTGCCTCACAGCACCAGGGACCCGGGTTCAAATCCGGCCTCGGGTGACTGTCTGTGTGGAGTTTGCACATTCTCCCCGTGTTTGCGTGGGTTTCCTCCGGGTGCTCCGGTTTCCTCCCACAGTCCAAAGATGTGCGGGTTTAGGTTGATTGGCTATGATAAATTGACCCTTAGTGTTAGGGGGATTAAATACGTGGGGTTACGGGGATAGGGTGGGATATGTGTTGGTGTCGGGGTTACGGGGATAGGGTGGGATATGTGTCGGTGCAGGCTCGATGGGCCGAAATGGCCTCTATCTGCACTGTGGGGTTTCTGTGATTTCTGTGAACTGAGTGTCATCAGTGTACATGTGGAAACTGACATTGTGTTTTCGGATGATGTCGCCAAGGGGCAGCATGTAGATGAGAAATAGGAGGGGGCCAAGGATAGATCCTTGGGGAACACCAGAGGTAACGATGCAGGAGCAGGAAGAGAAGCCATTTTTTTGTTATTCGTTCATGGGATGTGGGCGTCGCTAGCAAGGCCAGCATTTATTGCTCATCCCTAGTTGCCTTTGAGAAGGTGGTGGTGAGCCGCCTTCTTGAATCGCTGCAGTCCGTGTGGTGAAGGTACTCCCACAGTGCTGTTAGGGAGGGAGTTCTAGAATTTTAACCCAGCGACGATGAAGGAACGGTGATATACTTCCAAGTCAGGATGATGTGTGACTTGGAGGGAAATTTATAGATGGTGGTGTTCCCATGTGCCTGCTGCCCTTGTCCTTCTAGGTAGTAGAAGTCGCGGGTTTGGGAGATGCTCCGAAGAAGCCTTGGCGAGTTGCTGCTGTGCATTTTGTAGATGGTATACACTGCAGCCGATGGTGGAGGGAATGAATGTTTAAGGTGGTGGATGGGGTGCCAATCAAGTGGGCTGATTTGTCTTGAATGGTGTCGAGCTTCTTGAGTGTTGTTGGAGCTGCACTCATCCAGGCAAGTGGAGAGTATTCCATCACACTCCTGACTTGTGTCTTGTAGATGATGGAAAGGTTTTG
Source organism: Somniosus microcephalus (assembly GCF_052327205.1). NCBI lineage: Eukaryota > Metazoa > Chordata > Chondrichthyes > Squaliformes > Somniosidae > Somniosus > Somniosus microcephalus. The sequence continues at coordinate 111,698,758 of NC_141001.1, read as the reverse complement.
GGGAGTCAGGAGGTGAGACAGTCACCTCAGAATACCCAACCTCTGACCTGCTCTTGTTGCCACAGTATTTATGTGGCTGGTCCAGTTAAGTTTCTGGTCAATGGTGACCCCCAGGATATTGACGTTGGGGGATTCGGCGATGGTAATGTCGTTGAGTGTCAAGGGGCAGTGGTTAGACGCTCACTTGTTGGAGATAGTCATTGCCTGGCACTTGTGTGGTGTGAATGTTACCTGCCATTTATCAGCCCAAGCCTCAATGTCGTCCAGGTCTTGCTGCATGCTGGCCTGGACTGCTTCATTATCTGAGGAGTTGCAAATGGCACTGAACACTGTGCAGTCATCGGTGAACAGCCCCATTTCTGACATTATGATGGAGGGAAGGTCAGATGAAGCAGCTGAAGATGGTTGGGCCTAGGACACTGCCCTGAGGAACTCCTGCAGCGATGTCCTGGGGCTGTGATGATTGACCTCCAACCACCACAGCCATCTTCTTTTGTGCTAGGTATGACTCCAGCCAGTGGAGAGTTTTCCCCCTGATTCCCATTGACTTCAGTTTTTCTAGGGCTCCTTGATACCACACTCGGTCAAATGCTGCCTTGATGTCAAGGGCAGTCACTCTCTCACCTCACCTCTGGAAGTCAGCTCTTTTGTCCATGTTTGGACCAAGGTTGTAATGAGGTCTGGAGCCAATTGGTCCTGGCGGAACCCAAACTCGGCATCAGTGAGCAGGTTATTGGTGAGTAAGTGCTGCTTGATAGCACTGTCGACGACACCTTCATTCACTTTACTGATGATTGAGAGTAGACTGATGGGGCGGTAATTGGCCGGATTGGATTTGTCCTGCTTTTTGTGGACAGGACATACCTGGGCAGTTTTCCACATTGTCGGATAGATACCAGTGTTATAGCTGTACGGGAACAACTTGGCTAGAGGTGCGGCTAGTTCTGGAGCACAAATCTTCAGCACAACAGCCGGGATGTTGTCGGGGCCCATAGCCTTTGCTGCATCCACAGTGCTCAGCCACTTCTTGATATCACGTGGAGTGAATCAAATTGGCTGAAGACTGGCTTCTGTGATGGTGGGGTCCTCAGGAGGAGGCCGATATGGATCATCCACTTGGCATTTCTGGCTGAAGATGGTTGCAAACACTTCAGCTTTGTCTCTTCCACTCACGTGTTGGGCTCCACCATCATTGAGGATGGGGATATTCATGGAGCCTCCTCCTCCTGTTAGTTGTTTATGGCCCACCGCCATTCACGACTGGATGTGGCAGGACTGCAGAGCTTTGATCTCATCCGTTGATTGTGGGATCGCTTAAGCCCTGTCTATAGCATGCTGCTTCCGCTTTTTAGCATGCATGTAGTCCTGTGTTGCAGCTTCTCCAGGTTGGCACTGCATTTTTAGGTACACTTGGTGCTGCTCCTGGCATGCTCTTCTACACTCCTTATTGAACCAGGGTTGGTCCCCTGACTTGATGGTAATGGTAGAGTGAGGGATATGCCGGGTCATGAGGTTACAGATTGTGGTGGAATACAATTCTGCTGCTGCTGATGGCCCACAGCACCTCATGTCGCCCAGTTTTGAGCTGCTAGATCTGTTGTGAATCTATCCCATTTGGCACGGTGGTAGTGCCACACAACACGATGGAGGGTGTCCTCAGTGCGAAGACGGGACTTTGTCTCCACAATGACTGTGCGGTGGTCACTGCTATCATTTATTCTTATTGTTTTTTGTAGTGGTTTTTTACAACTGAGTGGCTTGCTAGGCCATTTCTAGATATTCTTATAAATGAGAACATCACATGGTTCTTTACTATTATAGTCCAAGATCACAGGAGAGATACAAATGAGGGAGGTCATTCAGCCCATCTTAGCTCATCTATTCAGAATAAAGAAAATCTTACATTCCCCCCCTACCCCCCAATCACATAATCTGTCTCTTGGATGGCTCTAAGGTTTTCATCTCGACCCCACCCAGAAGGCCATCCAAATGTTGATCACTTTTTGCACAAAGCAATGCTTCTAGCATCTGTCCAGAATTTCCAGTTCTTAACCTACGTCGAACCTATAATGTTTTTTTTCCTTTTTGTTTCAAGCTGTTCCATGCATAAACCACTTCTTAGTGAAAAGACTGACCTGCTCTTGGAGCTCTGCCAATGTGGTTCTAAAATGAACCACTAGGAGGTGTACATGAGTAACCTGGGTGAATCCTTCTGATACGATGGCAAAATACTGCAGATGTTGGAAATCCGAAATAACAACAGAAAATGCTGGAAAAACTCAGCAGGTCAGGCAACATCCGTGGAGAGAAATTTGAGTTGACGTTTCGGGTCGAACCCTTCTTCAAAACTGGAAAGAAAAGAAAATAGATCGAAGGCAGGGCTGCGATCGGACAAAAGAAGTGAAAGAGACAAAAGAAGTAGAAGAGACAATAAAAGGTATTCGAAGCCAGACGAGATGGTAATAGGCTGAGATTAGGTGTGAAGTGTACTGCCAGGTGGGAGAGTGAAACAAAAGGAAAGGGGGCTGGGGGGAAAGAAGTGGAAAAATTACAAGTAAAAAGTAATAGGGGCCGAGGTTATGATCTGAAATTGTTGAACTCGATATTGATTCCTCCTTTCACAGTGGTTAAGGTAGAATTCTTTTAATCGGGGCACCTGAGGGTTGCTATCATTCACCCAATCTAAATCGGACAGTGGGTGGGACGTTGGACAGGAGACAATGCTTTGAACAGCGGGCACAGCTCTGATTATTTAACAGGTCACATTTTATCATTTATACTTTATAAGTCTAATGATTCTCATATACAGACTGTTGAAATTGTCATTGTACATTTCACAGCGAATAAAACACAGAGTGCATGTTACAGAGTCAGTAACCATCACTTCGTCACGCTTCAGTTTGGCAGGATAATGACCTAAACTGTAATTAGCTGTTATTTCTTTCATGCTGTAATGAGGTTACTGGTGAATGCAGCATCGATGGTGCTTTACTTTTCCCATAATTCATAGCAAAACAGAAACCACTGTATCAATAATAATAAATACAGGTGCACAAAGGGTGACTGTGCACTATTGGGCCAATGGTATGAATCTGTGCATTCCGGCAGAGAGCCTCACCTGCTAAGAGCACATATCAGGAAATTAATTTCAATGGGTGGAAAGTTGTCGGGAGCATACCCGCCATTTCCCAACAGGCATTCTCAGTCAACTTCAACGGGAGCGCAGTTACATCAAATCGGCTCCTATGGGTCAACTGCACTGAGGATTCCATCAGAAGAAAGACCTCAGTTTACGTGTTAGAGAATTTGTTAGGATCTTTCTCACATATTATACTTCATTGTACAATTTATTTACTTTCAGGAAATTGCGAGAGAAATGTTTTTTCAGGTCATTACATTTGTTTGAAGAACGTTCAATGTCCTAGTACATTCATAGGATTACATCTATCTATCTATATATATAAAAGGATCCATCCGTCTGTTTGTCTGTCTGTATGTCTGTCTGTATGTCTGTCTGTCTGTATGTCTGTCTGTCTGCTATACACTCAAAAATTATAGAGCGTACCTACACATATGTTATATCAAAAGAAAGCTTATGATTAGGGGAGTCTCATAGGCGTATTTACTTTTTGGCCAGACAAAAATTGTTCGGACAGTATACAAAAAATGTTCAAAAATCCGCTCATTAGCGGTTGGCCAATCATACGGGGGAATCCGCTCATTAGCATTGAGTGATGTGAAGGTTGACCAATCCTACGGGGGGAGCGTGCTGCATCACGGGGGGCATTTCATGGTGTGTGTGGGCGGTGCCTAATCTTTCAAACTGCCGTTAGTGCCTCACAAAATGGCGGCCGCCCCTCTTCACCCGCAAAATCTCCCTCCAGCTCTCACCTTTTAGCGGGGTAGAGGCTGCTTTAAATTAGACTCTTCGTCTCTTTTGTTTTTCTTTTCTCTGGCCAGCTGCGCAGGAAAACAGACAAAAGTCGGGATTTTAACTCTCTCTCTCTCTCCTTCCCCCTCTCTCTCTTGCCGTTAGTGCAGGACCGGCAAAACCGGGGATTTCCAACGAGCCGTCCCCGACCTAAGTCGGACACGGGAGTCCGGAGCGAAAGGCCTTCCACTGCCGCCCGGCTAACCGGGTCCAAAGGCCCGCCTGGTTAAACATGAGGAACCCCCGGGCTCGCTTCTGAGCGATGGGCGCCCGGCCTCCCGGTGTCGGATATACTCCATTCTGGAACCGAGGTGAGTCGGAGGGAGAGGAGAGGGGGAGAGAGAGGGAGAGAGGGAGAGGAGAGGGAGAGGAGAGGGAGGGAGAGGGAGAGGGGAGGGAGGAGAGGAGAGGAGGAGGAGAGAGAGCGGGGAGGGAGGGGGAGAGAGAGCGGGGAGGGAGGGGGGAGAGAGAGAGAGAGAGCGGGGAGGGAGGGGGAGAGAGAGAGCGGGGGAGGGGAGGGAGAGAGAGAGGGGCAGGGAGAGTGAGGGGCAGGGAGAGTGAGGGGCAGGGAGAGAGAGAGGGGGGAGAGAGAGAGCGGGCAGGGAGAGAGAGGGGGAGGGAGAGAGAGAGGGTGAGGGAGGTAAAGAGTGAAGGGGTGGGAGAGGGAGGGAGAGCTCGCCTTCTTCCTTCCTTCCTTCGGCCGCCGCAATTCAAACTTCCCGCCGACCTCACAAAATGGCGGCCACCCTGCTTCACCCGCTGGGCGTCTGAGGCCAGCCCCGTCCCCGAGGTGTCTTCCTCTCTTCTCTATCTCCTTCCCTCACTCTCTCCTTCCCTCTCTCTCTCTCTCTCCTTCCCCCTCTCTCTCTCTCTCTCTCCTTCCCTCTCTCTCTCTCTCTCCTTCCCTCTCTCTCTCCTTCCCTCTCTCTCTCTCCTTCCCTCTCTCTCTCTCCTTCCCTCTCTCTCTCTGTCTCTCTCTCCTTCCCTCTCTCTCTCTCCTTCCTCCTCTCTCTCTCTCCTTCCCTTCTCTCTCTCTCTCTCTCCTTCCCTCTCTGTCTCTCTCTCCTTCCCTCTCTCTCTCTCTCCTTCCCACTCTCTCTCTCCCTCCTTCCCTCTCTCTCTCCTTCCCTCTCTCTCTCCTTCCCTCTCTCTCTCTCTCTCCTTCCCTCTCTGTCTCTCTCTCCTTCCCTCTCTGTCTCTCTCTCCTTCCCTCTCTCTCTCTGTCTCCTTCCCTCTCTCTCTCTCCTTCCTCTCTCTCTCTGTCTCTCTCTCCTTCCCTCTCTCTCTCTCTCCTTCCCTCTCTCTCTCCTTCCTCCTTCCCTCTTTCTCTCTCCTTCCCCCCTCTCTCTCTCTCTCCTTCCCTCTCTGTCTCTCTCTCCTTCCCTCTCTCTCTCTGTCTCCTTCCCTCTCTCTCTCTCTCTCCTTCCCTCTCTGTCTCTCTCTACTTCCCTCTCTCTCTCTGTCTCCTTCCCTCTCTCTCTCCTTCCCTCTCTCTCTCGCTCCTTCCCTCTCTCTCTCCTTCCCTCTCTCTCTCTCTCCTTCCCTCTCTCTCTCCTTCCTCCTTCCCTCTCTCTCTCTCTCTCCTTCCCCCTCTCTCTCTCTCTCTCCTTCCCTCTCTCTCTCTCTCTCTCTCCTTCCCTCTCTGTCTCTCTCTCCTTCCCTCTCTCTCTCTGTCTCCTTCCCTCTCTCTCTCTGTCTCTCTCTCCTTCCCTCTCTCTCTCCTTCCCTCTCTCGCTCTCTCCTTCCCTCTCTCTCTCTCCTTCCCTCTCTCTCTCTCTCTCTCCTTCCCTCTCTCTCTCTCTCCTTCCCTCTCTCTCTCTCTCCTTCCCTCTCTCTCTCTCCTTCCCTCTCTCTCTCCTCTTCCCTCTCTCTCTCTCTTTCCCTCTCTCTCTCTCTCTCCTTCCCACACAGACAGGCAGACAGACAAACTCATTTATATATATAAAAATTATTTCTACTTTTTTCATAACAACATGCCCTCAAAAAACCCTCGGCACCGCCGGGCACTCCAGCTAGTAGGATATACAGCACAGAAACCGGCCTTTCGGCCCAACCAGTCAATGCCGGCGTTTATGCTCCACTCGAGCCTCCTCCCGTCTTTCCTCATCTAACTCTATCAGCATAACCCTCTATTCCCTCATATGCTTATCTAGCCTCCCCTTAAATGCATCTATACTATTCGACTCAGCTACTCCCTGTGGTAGCGAGTTCCACATTTTCACCACTCTGTGTGGTGTCAATGGTTACTGGGCAGCAAACGTCAATACTTAAAGAAACAAATAGAGAGAAGCAACACATTGGGGCCACAGGCCAAGTGGAGAGGAGCAGCACATCGGGGCCACAGGGTGGGGAGAGGGGCAGCACATCGAGTCACAGGGTGGGGAGAGGTGCAGCACATTGAGATCACAGGGTGGGGAGAGGGGCAGCACATCGAGATCACAGGGTGGGGAGAGGGGCAGCACATCGAGTCACAGGGTGGGGAGAGGGCCAGCACATCGAGGTCACAGGGTGGGGAGAGGGGCAGCACATTGAGTCACAGGGTGGGGAGAGGGGCAGCACATCGAGGTCACAGGGTGGGGAGAGGGGCAGCACATTGAGTCACAGGGTGGGGAGAGGGGCAGCACATTGAGTCACATGGTGGGGAGAGGGGCAGCATATCGAGGCCACAGGGTGGGGAGAGGGGCAGCACATCGAGGCCACAGGGTGGGGAGAGGGGCAGCACATCGAGATCACAGGGTGGGGAGAGGGGCAGCACATCGAGGTCACAGGGTGGGGAGAGGGGCAGCACATTGAGTCACAGGGTGGGGAGAGGGGCAGCACATCGGGGCCACAGGGTGGGGAGAGGGGCAGCACATCGAGGTCACAGGGTGGGGAGAGGGGCAGCACATCGAGATCACAGGGTGGGGAGAGGGGCAGCACATCGAGTCACAGGGTGGGAGAGGAGCAGCACATCGAGGTCACAGGGTGGGGAGAGGGGCAGCACATCGAGATCACAGGGTGGGGAGAGGGGCAGCACATTGAGTCACAGGGTGGGGAGAGGGGCAGCACATTGAGTCACAGGGTGGGGAGAGGGGCAGCACATCGGGGCCACAGGGTGGGGAGAGGGGCAGCACATCGAGATCACAGGGTGGGGAGAGGGGCAGCACATCGAGATCACAGGGTGGGGAGAGGGGCAGCACATCGAGATCACAGGGTGGGGAGAGGGGCAGCACATCGAGTCACAGGGTGGGAGAGGGGCAGCACATCGAGATCACAGGGTGGGGAGAGGGGCAGCACATTGAGTCACAGGGTGGGGAGAGGGGCAGCACATCGGGGCCACAGGGTGGGGAGAGGGGCAGCACATCGAGGTCACAGGGTGGGGAGAGGGGCAGCACATCGAGATCACAGGGTGGGGAGAGGGGCAGCACATCGAGATCACAGGGTGGGGGAGGAGCAGCACATCGAGTCACAGGGTGGGGAGAGGGGCAGCACATCGAGATCACAGGGTGGGGAGAGGGGCAGCACATCGAGTCACAGGGTGGGAGAGGGGCAGCACATCGAGGTCACAGGGTGGGGAGAGGGGCAGCACATCGGGGCCACAGGGTGGGGAGAGGGGCAGCACATCGAGATCACAGGGTGGGGAGAGGGGCAGCACATCGAGATCACAGGGTGGGGAGAGGGGCAGCACATCGAGATCACAGGGTGGGGAGAGGGGCAGCACATCGAGGTCACAGGGTGGGGAGAGGGGCAGCACATTGAGTCACAGGGTGGGGAGAGGAGCAGCACATCGAGGTCACAGGGTGGGGAGAGGGGCAGCACATCGAGATCACAGGGTGGGGAGAGGGGCAGCACATCGAGATCACAGGGTGGGGAGAGGGGCAGCACATCGAGGTCACAGGGTGGGGAGAGGGGCAGCACATCGAGGTCACAGGGTGGGGAGAGGGGCAGCACATCGAGGTCACAGGGTGGGGAGAGGGGCAGCACATTGAGTCACAGGGTGGGGAGAGGGGCAGCACATCGAGGTCACAGGGTGGGGAGAGGGGCAGCACATTGAGTCACAGGGTGGGGAGAGGGGCAGCACATCGAGATCACAGGGTGGGGAGAGGGGCAGCACATCGAGGTCACAGGGTGGGGAGAGGGGCAGCACATTGAGTCACAGGGTGGGGAGAGGGGCAGCACATCGAGGTCACAGGGTGGGGAGAGGGGCAGCACATTGAGTCACAGGGTGGGGAGAGGGGCAGCACATCGAGACCACAGGGTGGGGAGAGGGGCAGCACATTGAGTCACAGGGTGGGGAGAGGGGCAGCACATCGAGGTCACAGGGTGGGGAGAGGGGCAGCACATTGAGTCACAGGGTGGGGAGAGGGGCAGCACATCGAGGCCACAGGGTGGGGAGAGGGGCAGCACATCGAGGTCACAGGGTGGGGGAGGAGCAGCACATCGAAGTCATAGGGCAAGTGGGCAGAGAAACTGTGCTCTGATACTCGGGTGGAACTGAATCAAATAAATTAGTTAAGTGCAAGAACAGTCAAGTATTTTAACGACTGTCCATCCATAAGGACAGTCATTTATCCCCTCTTAGCCGCATGGCTAATATTAGGAACTTGCAATGTGGGCACCATGAGTGTGGGCCGATCACTTATTCTCCCGCAGCATCTCATTTGGGAAAACAAAGCTCTACACCATCACTCTGCCCCTTTTTAAGTATCTCTCGAAGTAACCAACCCTGAAAAGTGATATTGCAATATGTTACAATGCTCAGAAACACCTGCTAAAGTAATGAAAGTTATAAACAGCCTGAGATAGAGTTACTGCAGCACCTTCCAGCAAAATAAAGCAAGCTATCAGCATTATCCATCCAACCTTTGACATGTCACTTGAATTGTAATAGTTCTATAAGTGATATAAAGGGATTATTCCCATGTTGTGAAAAAGTGTCTGAGGAACATGATTTTCTGTAGCTTTCCTTATTCATTTGACATACTTCCCAGGAACAAATTTTAAAAAACTATCCCTTTAGCACAGGTATCACATATTTTCCATTTGATTTTGTAGAGTATGGATCAAATTGCCACAATTGTGCAAGTCATATTTTTTACAGTGCTCTTTTCAATCACATTTACAAGTCTCTTCTTAACGTGCCCTACTAAAGTTATGGGGACACTGCACATTTTGTTCTGCCTTAGTGTACCTACTATCCCTGTTCTCTGGTGACAAGGCCCATCTGCCACCTGCTCTAGTCTGCGTCCCAGCGACAACTGTCGAGCAGCACCAAGATTGATTATCAGTCAAAAGCAATAACAGAGCACCAGATTTCTGTGGGTTAAGCTTGCTGATCCAGCAAGAGTTGGTATGAAATTTCAGCATTGCGTGCCAACATTTTGGTGCTGAATGAACAGCAGTGCATGTCGCCATGAAATACAGCCAAAAGAAACACAAACAAAGCATAAAGTCTGTCCTCCCAGTTTAGCCTATTAAAAGGGAAAGTGCAGCTGGAACACTTGCAGTAGCTGTCGCAGTACAAGGACTATTAAGCCTAGACTTTCTTTTCAGCATTCATCTTCGAAACTCTATGGTGACTAATTGTACCTCAGCCAAAATATCCCAATTAGATTTTTTTAAATGTAGATTGCATTCCCTTTGAAATATTTTTGACATTAAAAGTGGATATAATTTAAGATGCATCTATATTATAGCATTGCAAGAAGTCTACATAGTATCATTTGCAAAGTAAAATTAGCCCTTGAAGAAATAAAGATGCTTTATGATCATGAATCATAAAGCACTTAGAATTGTAAAACCATACAAGTTTGCAGTGCGGATGGAGGCCATTCAGCCCATCATGTCTGCACTGGATTGTGTGTATAAAGCGAAGATTTTATCAGTGTATTTTAGAATGGATTTCCCCATTTAGGCTCGCAAGGTAAATGGATATTAATCATTTTCAACAACAAAATTGTGAGTGAGGGTGTTTTTGTAAGCAGTACTGTATATCCCATTAAAATGCACACTGTTGGCTCCCCGAGAGACTTCCACTGTGTCTGTCAGACAGCGAATTAATTAATGCAGTATATAAAATGAGCACACTTAAAATCTTGATCACTGTTCATAATAAACAGGAATGTAAAGGAACACAAACATATTCTGCTTAGTAATGCTAACCAGAGAGATATAGTTTGCAACTTTCAATCAAATCCCTTGGTGGGAACATTTTTAAAAGAATGAATCTGTGATTAGAATTGTAGTGGCACAAGATAAAAGCTCATCACCACAGTTAGTACACGTAGTTTTCATACAGCTTTCTACTTATTCACAGCTGGAAGGTATATATGTACGATTCTCAGGACTGCTCTTAGTAATGAAACGTTTAGCCCAAGTGCCATACAAACTTAATAGTAAGTTCAAGATTTGGTATCCCCTGCTTTATTTTTATCAACTGGGATCCAGCGTACCTCTTTGATCTATTTAAATTCACATAAATTTGTCCGCAGATGTCAATGAAGGATACCTGATCTGGAAATGAGTAAGGTTTTTTTTTGAGCCACGAGAGGTTTCAGGGTCAAAATGCTCAGTCTCACTTATAAGCAGTCATTTTCCGAGTGTGCGCCAGTGATGGGCAAGATTGCCCCTGACAGTGTGCAGATTAAAAATTGCCCCCATAGCGTAAAATGCAGTCTTCTGTACATTTTAAATAAAAAGAAAAAAGAAACTGCAAATGCTGAAGATCTGAAACAACGACAGGAAAACACTGGAAAGACACAGGAGACCTGCCAGCATCTGTCAAGAGAGAAGACAAGTAAGTTCTCACAAAGGATTTCACCCGAAATGCTAACTTGTCCTTTGTCTTTACAGGTGCTGACTGACCTGCTGTGTATTGCCAGCATTTTGCTTTGTTTAGCTTTGTACCTTTTATCTTTTTGAATGGATCCATAAACGGCTCCCCAGTTGAAATGTATACAACAACATTATGAGGAATGTCCTTTGGCTCAAATGCTTCTCGGCCATTTGCAAGAAATACCCTCCGTGCGGCCGAGTTCAGGTCGAGCTTTATGGTACAGGCTTCCAGTAACTGAGAATGGAAATGATATCCCACCATCAATAAAACACGAAAAGAAATGCTTCAAATATACTTTTTAAATCAGGAGAAAATTAGACATGATTATTAGACATTTCATCATGGTTTAATTTCTATTTGTAGCAAAATCAGAAATATGCAAACCTGTTTCACTCCTAATAATTCAAAGCAATTAAGCAACATATGGGGTGCGGTAGCATAGTGGTTATGTTACTGAACTAGTAATCCAGAGGCCTGGACTAATCCCTGGAGACATGAGTTGAAATCCCACCACGGCAGCTGGGGGATTTAAATTCAGTTAATTAAATAAATCTGGAATAAAAAGCTAGTGTCATGAAGCTACTGGATTGTCATGAAAACCCATCTGGTTCGCTAATGTCCTTTAGGGAAAGAAATCTGCTGTCCTAACCTGGTCTGGCCTATATGTGACTCCAGACCCACAGCAATGTGGTTGACTCTTAACTGCCCTCTGAAATAGCCTAGCAAGCCACTCAGTGCTCATGCAGCGGTTCAAGAAGGCAGCGCAAGGGCAAGTAGGGATGGGTAATAAGAACATAAGAACATAAGAAATAGGAGCAGGAGTAGGCCAATCGGCCCCTCGAGCCTGCTCCGCTATTCAATAAGATCATGGCTGATCTGATCCTAACCGCCAATCCACTATGACAGGACTATCTCCTGAATCTAACAGAATTAGACACACGAAACAGGAGCAGGATCAGGCTACACGGCCCCTGGGCCCGCTCCGCTACCCACAGGGCCATGACCGATCCGCACCTAAACTCATGTCCAAATTTCTGCCCGCTTCCCGTAACCCTTAATTCCCTTTTCTTCTAGGAAACTGTCTATTTCTGTTTTAAATTTATGTAATGATGTAGCTTCGACAGCTTTTTGGGGCAGCATATTCCATGGACCTACCACCCTCTGAGTGACGTAGTTCCTCCTCATCTCAGTTTTGAAAGAGCAGCCCCTTATTCTAAGACTATGCCCCCTAGTTCTAGTTTCACCCATCATCTGGAACATCCTCCCCGCATCCACCCGATCCAACCCCTTCACAATCTTATATGTTTCAATAAGATCGCCTCTCATTCTTCTGAACTCCAATGAGTAGAGTCCCAATCTACTCAACCTCTCCTCATATGTCCATCCCCTCATCCCCGGGATTAACCGAGTGAACCTTCTTTGTACTGACTCGAGAGCAAGTATGTCTTTTCTTAAGTATGGACACCAAAACTGTATGCAGTATTCCAGGTGCGGTCTCACCAATACCTTGTACAACTGAAGCAATACCTCCCTATTTTTATATTCTATCCCCCTAGCAATGAAAGCCAACATTCCATTGGCCTTCTTAATCACTTGCTGCACCTGCATACTAACCTTTTGAGTTTCGTGCACCAGGACCCCCAGATCCCTTTGTACTTCAGTACTTTCCAGTTTCTTGCCATTAAGATAATAACTTGCTCTACGATTTTTCCTGCCAAAGTGCATAACCTCACACTTTCCAGTATTGTATTCCATCTGCCAAGTCTCTGCCCACTTACTTAGCCTGTCTATGTCCCCTTGCAGGTTTTTTATGTCCTCCTCTCTCACTACTTTCCCTCCCATCTTAGTATCATCTGCAAACTTTGATATGTTACACTCGGTCCCCTCCTCCAAATCGTTAATATAGATTGTAAAGAGTTGGGGACCCAGCACTGACCCCTGCGGAACACCACTGGTTACTGATTGCCAGTCTGAGAATGAACCATTTATCCCAACTCTCTGCCTTCTGTTAGATAGCCAATCTTCTATCCATGCCAGAATATTACCCCCAATCTCGTGATTTTTTATCTTAAGCAATAATCTTTTGTGTGGCACCTTGTCAAATGCCTTTTGGAAGTCTAAATACACTACGTCCACTGGTTCACCTTTATCCACCCTGTATGTTACTTCCTCAAAGAACTCCAGCAAATTTGTCAAACATGACTTCCCCTTCATAAAACCATGCTGACTTTGTCTTATTAAACTATGATTATCCAAATGTCCTGTTACTGTCTCCTTAATAATGGACTCCAAAATTTTACCTACCACAGATGTTAGGCTAACCGGTCTATAGTTTCCAGCCTTCTGTCTACTGCCCTTTTTAAATAAGGGTGTTACATTAGCAGTTTTCCAGTCTGCTGGGACCTTTGCTGAGTCCAGGGAGTTTTGGAAGATTATTACCAATGCATCCACAATCCCTACCGCCACTTCCCTCAAGACCCTTGGATGTAAGCCATCAGGTCCAGGCGATTTATCCGCCTTGAGTCCCATTATTTTACCGAGTACCACTTCCTTAGTGATTTTGATCGTGTTTATCTCCTCCCCCCCCTATAGCCCCCTGCTTGTCCAGTGTTGGGATATTCTTGGTGTCCTCTACTGTAAAGACTGATACAAAATATTCATTCAGTGTTTTTGCCATCTCCATATTTCCCACCATTAATTTCCCGGTCTCATCCTCTAAGGGACCAACATTTACTTTAGCCACCCTTTTTCTTTTTATATAACTATAAAAACTCTTACTATCTGTTTTTATATTTTTTGCTAATTTACTTTCATAATCTATCTTCCCTTTCCTAATCAATCTTTTTGTTATTTTTTCCTGTCTTTTAAAATTTTCCCAATCCTCTATCCTCCCACTAGATTTGGCTACCTTATATGCCCTTGTTTTTAGTCAAATACTATCCTTAATTTCTTTACTTAGCCACGGATGGCTGTCTTTTCTTTTACACCCTTTTCTTCTCAGTGGAATATACTTTTTTTGGAAGTTGTAAAATAACTCCTTAAATGTACACCACTGATCATGTATCGTCTTACCCTTTAATCTATTTTCCCAATCCACTTTGCTCAATTCTGCTCTCATACCTTCATAGTCTCCTTTATTCAAGCTTAGCACGCTTGTTTGAGATACAACCTCCTCACCCTCTAATTGAACATGGAATTCAACCATGTTATGGTCACTCATTCCAAGGGGATCCTTTACTAGGACATTTTTAATTAATCCTGTCTCGTTACACAGGACCAGATCTAAGGTTGCTTGCCCCCTGGTCGGTTCAGTTACATACTGCTCAAGAAACCCATCCCTAATACATTCAATGAACTCATCCTCAAGGCAGCCCTGCCCAATTTGATTTGTCCAGTTAATATGATAGTTAAAATCCCCCATAATTATAGATGTTCCCTTATTACAAGCCTCAACTATTTCCTGATTAATACTCCGTCCAACCGAGTTGCAACTGTTCGGAGGCCTATAGACTACGCCCACTAGTGTTTTTTTCCCCTTATTATTCCTTATCTCCACCCAAACTGTTTCATTATCCTGATCTTTTGACCCAATATCATTTCTCTGTATTACAGTGATTCCTTCCTTTATTAACATAGCCACCCCACCTCCCCTTCCTTCCTGCCTGTCCTTCCTGATCGTTAAATAACCTGGTAGGTTTAATTCCCAGGCATTGTCACCCTGCAGCCATGTTTCTGTAATGGCCACAAGATCATACCCATATGTAGCTATTTGTGCCATTAACTTATCTATTTTGTTACGAATGCTACGTGCATTCAGATAGAGAACTTTCAAATGTGTTTTTTGACACTTAGTTCCTGCTTTTGCCCTTTTTATTACTTTACCTTTTACTCCATACCTTCTGCCCCTTCCTGACACGCTCTGGTTTTTCATTTCCCCACTGCTACCTAAGTCTATGACCTTCTCTGTTGTCATTTTTATTATTTGTTCTCTAGGAACCTCCCCCCCACTAGTTAGTTTAAAGCCCTCTCTACAGCCCTAGTTATGTGATCCGCCTGGACCCTAGTCCCAGCACTGGCCAAGTGAAGCCCGTCCCAACGGAACAGCTCCCTCCTGCCCCAGTACTGGTGCCAGTGTCCCAGGAAGCAAAACCCATTTCTCCCACACCAGTCTTTGAGCCACGCATTTAACTCTCTGATTTTATTTGTCCTAGCCAAATTCGCTCGTGGCTCAGGTAATAATCCAGAGATTATTACCCTTGAGGTTCTGTTTTTTAATTTGACCCCTAGCTGCTCATACTCCTTTAACAGAACCGGCTTCCTAGTCCTATCTATGTCGTTTGTACCAACATGGACCACGACGACTGGATCCACCCCCTCCCACTGCAAGTTTCTTTCCAGCCCAGAGGAGATGTCCTTAACCCTGGCACCGGGTAGGCAACACAGCCTACGGGACTCTCGCTCTTGGCTGCAGAGAACTCTATCTATCCCCCTAATAATACTATCCCCTACCACTACAACATTTCTATTTACTCCCCCCTCTTGAATGGCCCCCTGGACTTGCCAGCGACGCCTACAATCTCATGAATAAATTTAAAAAACTGTAATATAAGACGCAGGAATAGGTCATTTGGCCCCTCAAGCTTGCTCCGCCATTCAATAACATCATGGCTGATCTGATCTTGGCCTCAACTCCACTTCCCTGCCCGCTCCCCATAACCCTTGACTCCCTTATCGTTCAAAAATCTCTCTATCTCCACCTTAAATATATTCAATTACCCAACCTTCACAGTTCTCTGGGGAAGAGAATTCCAAAGATTCACGACCCTCTGAGAGAAGAAATTTCTCCTTATTTCCAATTTAAAAGGGTTTCCCCTTATTCTGAAATTATGCCCCCTAGTTCTAGATTCCCCCACGAGGGGAAACATCCTCTCTGCATCTCCCTTGTCAAGCCCCTTCAGAATCTTATATGTTTCAATAAGGTCCCCTCTCATCTTCTAAACTCCAATGAGTATAGGTTCAACCTAATACAGCAAGACAGACATGTAGTGCTAAGAAATTTAAATATCAGATAATTTGATTTCAAATTTGTGATATCTTGAGACACAGCATATATATACAACAGCACAACATGGCTTCCAGTAAGAACCGTACTGCACATGGCTTTATTATTATATACATCAGTAGTTCACCAGGTGGCTCTATTACACTTCTCCCTCCTTATTGAAGAAGTTAATCATAGCATTGTACAATAATCAATGTATATGACTTGCATGGTATATACAACTCTTGGTATACATTTCCCAAATGGAACCCATTTTATGTTTCCAAATTCTACTGTAGAATTCTGTAACACAAACAAAAGATATGAATTTATTTTCCATATTTACAGATTAAACTTAACCACAGGTTTTCTGTTTCGAAGAGGATACCTTCTTTCTTGAACAGAACTTTCAGATCTTGTTGTAGGACTTTGACTCATTCTAGGCTGAGCCTGTGGAGAATTTTTCTCCAAGGGCTGACCTTGATCTACATTTGGACACTGTACACTTTCAGACTGTTTGTCTGCCTGACTTGGGCTTTGACTTAAATTCTGACTTTGTCTTGGACTTGTTTCTGGTACGTCTGATGTAGGATTTGCTACTGGTACTCTACTTGTAACAAGACTATCTGACTCATCAGAATAAATTGAATCATTGCAGCTTTCAACTGCTTCCAAATCTGTAGGTAAGATATGATCAATGTGAACAAACCTAACCTTTCCATGATTAAACATCTTGACCAAATA
Organism: Somniosus microcephalus; assembly: GCF_052327205.1. Lineage (NCBI taxonomy): Eukaryota > Metazoa > Chordata > Chondrichthyes > Squaliformes > Somniosidae > Somniosus > Somniosus microcephalus. The sequence continues at coordinate 111,682,228 of NC_141001.1, read as the reverse complement.
TGTGCGAGGGTCACATATCTTCACTACTCTTCCTGGTAACCGCTTGAACCATTTATGGTGCTGGTTCTTCACTCTAACCTTCTGGTTCAACTTCACACTACTCTCTCTAACTCTACCATTATCATGACTCTCTTTCTGCCTTGATTGTTTCTCTTCTACGGACTGTGCCAAGTTTGGCTTTAACAATGAGAACCTGGTTTGTGGCTGTTTGAGAAACAACTATGCTGGTTTTCTACCTGTAGTGGTATGAGGAGTACTCCGATACGTAATCAGAAAATTTGGCAGTTTGTGGTCCAACGACAACTGACGTTTCTTTGGATTTGGATCCAACATTTGCTTGATGAGGGCATGTTTGACAATTTGTACTGTGCACTCTGCTGTACCATTTGAAGCAGGGTGGCACGGTGGAACTTTGGTATGTCTCACACCGTTTCTGCTCATGAACTGTGTGAAATCTTCTGAACAAAATTGCAGCCCATTATCAGACACAATTTCTTCTGGGCGGCCATATGAAGAAAACAATCTTCGCAAATTGTCTAGTGTTTTGCTTATTATTATCCGCATCGGAAACACCTCTACCCACTTCGAGTGACTATCTATCACTATGAACAATTGCTGTCCTTCTAGCTCAGCAAAATCTACATGTAACCTTTGCCACACTCTGGGAGGCCATTTCCATGGTTGTAATGGTATTGATGGTGGTTTCTTGCTCACCGATTGACATGTTGTACACTGACTGACTATGTACTCTATCTCTTTATCTAAACCTGGCCACCATAAGTAACTGTGTGCAAAGCTCTTGGGCAAACACATTCCCAGGTGCTGGTCATGAAGATCTCCTAACAATTTAGACCTGAACCTATTTGGGATAACCACTCTTGCTCCCCACATGATACAATATCTACTGACAATTCATTCCTATGAATGAAGTATGGATGGATATCTTTCTCTGATACCTAGTTTGGCCATCTATTTGCTATGTAATCATACACCTTTGACATAATTGGGTCACGTTGGCCTACCTATCTCTTCATCTGTGACTGGCAGCTCATCAATGTATGAGAAATAGAACACTTCTTCCCTATTGGGTGTAACTTGTGATGGGGATGGCAACCTGGACATAGCATCAACATTACTGTGATCAGCTGATCGTCTGTACTCAATGTCATACGTATACGCTGACAAAATCAAAGCCCTTCGGTTGCAGCTAAGGTTGGAACTGGGGACTTTGGATGGAGGATTGCTGTCAGGGGCTTATGGTCAGTAACTATGGTAAACTTACGACCAAACAAGTATTTGTGAAACTTCTTGACCCCAAAAATCAATGACAAAGCTTCCCTTTCGATCTGCGCATAATTCCGCTCACTGGCACTGAGAGTGAGTGAAGCAAAAGCAATTGGTCTCTCCTCCCCACTATCTAGTACATGAGAGATCACTGACCCAACTCCGTATGGAGTGGCGTCACACACTAGCTTGATCTCCTTAGATACATCATAGTGAACTAGCATGGTACTCTCTACTAACTGGCTTTTCCACTCATTGAATGCTGTGTCGCATTCATTTGACTACTTCCAAGGGACCTGTTTTCTCAACAGCTCATTCAATGGCTGTGGTAATGTAGCCAATTTTGGGAGGAACTTTCCATAATAATTCAAAAGACCCAAAAATGATCGAAGTTCAGAGACATTCTTGGGAGTGGGTGCATTTCTGATTGCATCTAGCTTTCCCTTGGTTGGATGTAAACCATCTTGTCTACTAAGTACTCCACTGAGTTTTGAAACAACTCACACTTGTGATCTGTCACTCATACTCCATGCTTCTCTAGCTGTTTGAGCACTTCATTCAGCACCTCATCATGGGTTTGCCTATTTGGTGCTGAAATGAGTATGGCATCCAAATAATACACTACCCCTTCAACTAGGGTTGCAAAGGGGTGGAAAGTTTCCGGTAAATTTCCGGTAAATTTCCGGAAATTTTCCACGGGAAGTTTAGCTTGGGAATTTTGGGAATTTTGCCCAAAAAAGCACATGCTAGCATAATATTGTTTTTTTTGTATTTCTTTCTTTTTTTTTCCCACAGGTCCTCTCTTAAAATTACTAACAGAGATGGAATCTTAATTATTAAGGAATTTCTTAATCAATATATGTTTATCTTCTTACTTGGCTTGTTTTAATAATTACAAGTTTTGTGTGTGACTATGAACAAATGTGTCCTGATTGGTTGGATGAGTGGATGAGTGATTAGCTCCCTCTATTGGTAATATTTGCATATCGAATTGTGATATGCCTGCAGGCATCTGTAAGACTGCTATAGTTTTTTTAAGATCCAGGTTAGGGGTCCTGAGGGAAGTCATTTTGTTTTCTGCTGATGTTGTGATGATGCAGTAAGTAAATCAGACTTTATACCAAATAAACCAGTTACTTGTTGAACTCTGTTGTCCTTCAATTTAAAATATACAAAATAATACACTATTGGTGATGTAGCGTCGTGTGTGTACAGGTCATGCTTCCATCACATGGAGCATCAGCAAAAATGTACTCACCCTGTTGCAATCGTGCTGATCGACCGCAGTTCGACACAGAGATGAATGCCCTTTATTTCTCTGCATAGAACAATGCCACGTTTACTGTTGGATGTGTGGAAGGATTTTACCCCAGGCATTAAAGATGGAAAGACTGTGTACATGTGCAAACACTGTAGAAAGCCATATGTAAAGAATGCCACAAAGATGCAGCAGCATTTATCCAAATGCAACAACTTCACTCAAAGCTCACAGCAGTCAGCCCAGAGTTCCTCTGCTTCCATTCAAGAAGATGATGGTTCTCATTCAGCATCAGGCTCCTTATCATCAGCAACTCCTGGCCCACTTGGAAGGTTCTTTGATACAATGGATAACCATAGCCAGAAGAATGCAGATGAGTGCCTTGCTCGAGCTGTATATGCAACAGGCTCACCCCTCATGCTCACAGCCAATGTGTACTGGAAGAGATTTTTCAATGTTATTCACCCTGCATACTGTCCTCCCACCAGACATGCTTTGTCTACTTATTTGCTGGAGGTTGAGTATAACAGAGTCCAAGGAAAGCTCAAAGAAACGATAGCGATGACAGACACGAAGGACAACAGACACACAGGCACATACATTGCTGATGAGCTGAAAGTGGTCATCAACGATCTTGGATCACAAAAGATCTTTGCAGTAGTTACTGACAATGCTGCGAATATGAAGGCTGCTTGGGCTCAAGTGGAGGAGGCCTACCCTCATATTACGTCTATTGGGTGCGCAGCTCATGGGCTTAACCTGCTCCTCAAGGACATCATGGGTTTGAGAACCATGGAAGCACTGTACAAGAGAGCCAAGCAAGTTGTTAAGTATGTCAGGGGAAAACAGGTAGTTGCAGCAACCTACAACTCCAAGCAAATGACAAAGAACAAGAACACCACACTGAAGCTGCCCAACAACACTAGATGGGGTGGTGTTGTCATAATGTACAACAGCCTTCTGGAGGGTAAGGAGTCGCTGCAAGAAATGGCAATATCCCAGTCTGGGGATATGGAAACCACCATCAAGAAAATACTGCTGGATGATGTGTTTTGGGAGAGAGTGGTTAGCTGCCTTAAACTACTCTCACCAGTAGCATCTGCAATTGCTCAGATTGAAGGAGATGACGCTGTCTTGTCAGATGTTCTCAGGCTTTTTACTGATTTAAAAGAACAAATCAGCATTGCCCTACCCACATCCCTGCTGCTCAAAGCAGAGGAGAAGGCAATTGTTCAATTCATACAGACGCGTCAAGAATTTTGTGTCAAGCCGATTCATGCTGCAGCATACATGCTGGACCCAAAGCATGTTGGGAGACCAATACTTTCTGGAGAACAGATCAACAGCGCTTACAGTGTGATTTCTACCCTCTCACACCATCTCAATCTGGATGTGGGCAAAGTTCTGGGAAGTCTGGCAAAGTTCTCTACCAAGCAAGGTCTTTGGAATAGGGATGGGATATGGGAATCATGCAAGCATATCAGTGCACATACCTGGTGGAAGGGACTTTGTGCATCTGAGGCCCTGTCACCTATTGCATCGGTGATACTCCAAATCCCACCTTCATCAGCGGCCTCTGAACGAAACTGGTCACTTTTTGGGAATACGCATACAAAGGTGCGCAACAGGCTGACTAACAAGAGAGTGGAGAAACTGGTGGCTATCCGGGCGAACCTACAACTTATTGAGCCAGATACAGAAGTGTCCACCACACAGCTAGACACTGACACAGAGGAGGAAATGGACACGTCAGAGCCAGAGTCAGAGAATCAGGAGGAGCAATGAGGAGTAGAAGACTCAGAAGACTCATGAGTAGAAGACTCAAAGGGACAAAATAAGGACAAATTACAGGCTAAATAAGCTGACGCTCTTTTTATTTTATTTTAGATGGGTCTTTTTTGTGGGGGTTCAATAAAGTTCAAAATTATAACCTAAATAAAGTTTTGAAAGCCTGTTTTTATTTGTATGGAACAGTATGTCTATTTTGACGACAAAGATAATATAAGGGTCAGAGACAAAAACCATCAGTGTGCAAAAAAACTCAAAATTCCCATAAATTCCCATAAATTCCCAAAATTCCCATAAATTCCCGAAAATTCCCATGGAAAGTTTCCTTTTTTTAAAATTCCCAGAATTTTGCAACCCTACCTTCAATCCCTTGCAAAATTTGGTTCATCACCCCCTGGAATATGTCGGGGGCAGAAGACACTCCAAATGGTAGCCTATTGAAATGATATAGGTCTCGGTGAGTATTTATAGTCAAGCATGACTTGGACTTTTCATCTAACTCAAATTGTAGGTAGGCATTTGTTAGATCTAACTTCGAAAAGACCTGGCCATCTGTCTGGGTTGTGAATAAATCTTCCACACTTGGCAACGTAGATAAACCTGGTTTACTGTTACCTTATAATCACCACACAACCTTAGCTTACCAGCTGACTTAGGTACAACAACAATGGGTATAGCCCAATAACTCAGATCTACCTTAGCAATAATGTTCTCAGTTTCTAGTCTTTTGAGTTCTTGCTCAACTTTCTCCTTGAGTGCGTATGGTACGGGACCTGGTTTGCAGTAAACTGGTCTTGCATCCTTCTGCACTCTGACACTCACCTTGAAGTCTTGGAACGGACTGCGCATTTCGCGGAACACCTTCGGATACTGCTTGATGACATCATCTTTCGATGCAAATTTCGCTTCCACATGAAAAATCTTATTCCAATCCAGCTTCAGTGATCCCATCCAATTTCTACCTATTAAGGCAGGCTTGTCTCCTGCCATTACTATGAGAGGCAAGCTCTGACGCTGATCCTTGTATTTCACTGGTATGGTGACACTTCCTGCCACAGGGATTCGCTCTCCTGAGTCTAGTCAATAATCACTCAACTTGTCACGATATAGTGATTCCGGTACTACACTCACGGATGCACCAGTGTCGATTTCCATGGGTATCCTGGTTCCTGCGACATCTACTTGGATGATGATACCTCGCGAATCGCTGTTAGATGTCTTTGTGCTCCTGATGACGTGAATCTCCAGAAACGCCTCGTCCTGTTGCTTCTCTTCAATGGTATGTAGTGTCTGGCGATTTCTACTCTAGCATTGTCAGTCGGTTTACTCTTCTGTCGGCACGGCTTCGCAAGATGCCCAGTTTTTGTGCAGTAGAAACACTCTGCATTCACATATGGACAGCTTTGAGAGATGTGTTGTCCCAAGCACCGATAGCATGACTTCAATGCACTGTTACCTTGGCCAGTTGCTGAGGCCTTGGGGCCCAACTGCATTTTACTTTTAGCCTGCAGCCGATTCACCTCGGTTGTCTGATGACTGAAAATGGTGCAGAACTCTCGGGATTATCAGTCGGCCATATCCATCGACAAAGCTGTCTGACAAGCTAAGTCAAAAGTCAAGTTAGTGGTTGTCAACAATTTACTTCTGATACGTTCATTTTTCAACCCACAAACAAAGTGGTCACACAAAGCTCGGTCCTGAAAGTTTCCAAAATGACAGTGAATGGTTAACTTTTTAAAGCTACAATGTACTCACTGATACCCTCATCATTTAATTGATCATGTGTTCCAAAACAATAACTTTCAGCAATTTCCAGGGGCTCAGGACTATAGTGCTGTTCTAACTTGGTTAGGATCTCCTTCAGTGGCGTGTCCTTCGGCTTGACGGGAACAAGCACATTTTTCAGGGTTTCATACACCTCAGGGCCTGCTTCAGTCAAAAAAATAGCCCATTTCATTTCTAAAACCGCCCGGTTATGGTTTACATCATTGGGGACTTTGACAATACTATTCGTGGTGAAAAACATTTCTAGCCGCTCCACATATGTTCCAAAAGTCTATGATGGAACTCACCCAAGCACCCTATTATTCCCATAGGCATGGCCATCTGGACTCTGGCAACGTCAACAGTCAACGTCAGCCACATTTCCTCAAAATTTACCTCGGATTTTTTAGTTTTTCTGCAAAACAAAGAACCTCTAACAGTCCCTTCATCAGTTGGCAGGATTATCCTCCAACAAAACTTTCAGCTAGGGAATCTGCAATCACATCCTCATCGCCAATTCTGTGATATCTTGAGATACAGCATATATATAATTAAGAACTGTGCTGCACATGCCTTTATTATTATATACATCAGTAGTCCACCAGGTGGCGCTATTACAAGAACATAAGAACACAACAAATAGGAGCAGGAGTAGGCCATTCGGCCCCTCGCGCCATTCAATTAGATCATGGCTGATCTGATCTTGGCCTCAAAGCCACTTTCCCGCCCACTCCCCATAGCCCTTGACTCCCCTGTAGCTCAAATATTTGTCTATCTCTGCCTTAAATATATTCAATGACTCTGCCTCCACAGCTCTCTGAGGTAGAGAATTCCAAAAATTCATGACCCTCTGAGAGAATATACAAAAGCCAATTAAGTTAGAGAAGACTGTAAAGAGTTTCCAATTTTGCTTTTAATGGTGCACAGAGGAAATCATTCCCTATTTTTTTTTAAGTAAGACAATTGCTGTATTTAAATCTACCATTTAACCCTTTAAGGGAAAAGATGGCATTAACTCCTTCACCAACTGGAATAACATGAAATTGCGGCTCTTGTGAAGTTGTCTCTTAAATATTACATTGTCTCGATGTAACTAATTTGTTCCCACTTTGCTAAAGTGCTTATTGAATCACCTGCATTTCAGCTGTAAAATACTGCATGGCTGTGAGATGTTATTTCAACGCAGAGAGCTACAGGATAGATAGAGATTTGGGTCAATGCTGTCTACAACTATTAGACATTTCACTCACACCATCTGTATTTGAGCTAGAATAGAGGTTGTAAAAATGTATTATATACAAAGCAGATTGGCTTAAGGACAGAAAACAGTGAGTTGTGGTAAATGGCTATTTTTCAGACTGGAGGATGGTAGACAGTGGTGTTTCTCAAGGGTCAGTGCTGGGGCCACTGCTTTTTTATATATATATATATAAATGACCTGGATATTGGAATATAGAGTAGAATTTCTAAATTTGCCAATGACACCAAACCTGGGGGTGTGGCAAACAGTGATGATGATACCAATCAACTGCAACAGGACATAGAAAGGCTAGCAGAATGGGCAGGCAAGTGGCAGATGGAATTTAATACAGAAAAGTGTCAGGTGATGCATTTTGGCAGTAGGAACAGGGAGAGGCAATATACACTTAATGGCACACTTAAAGAGTGTGCAGGGACAGAGGGACCTGGGAGTTAATGTGCATATGTCCCTGGAGGTGGCCGGACATATTGAGAGAGTTAACAAAGTATATGGAATCTTGGACTTCATAAATAGAGGTATTGAGTACAAAAGTAGGGAAGTTATAAAGCACTGGTTAGGCCACAACTGGAGTATTGCATCCAGTTCTGGTCACCGCACTTTAGGAAGGATGTGAAGGCCCTTGAAAGGGTGCATAGGAGATTTACCAGAATGGTTCCGGGGATGGGGGGTCTTAGCTACAAGGACAGGTTGGAGAAGCTGGATTTGTTTTCATCAGAGCAAAGGAAGTTGAGGGGTGATTTGATAGAGATGTACAAGATTATGATGGGTTTGGATAGGCTAGACGGGGAAAGGCTGTTCCCACTAGTTGATGGTACAAGGACTAGGGGACACAGATTTAAGATTTTGGGCAAGCGATATAGGGGGGACGTGAGGAAAAGTTTGTTTACACAGCAAGCGGTGAGGACCTGGAATTCGCTGCCGACGGAAGTGATGGAAGCAGAAACACTCAGGACTCGATTTTGCTCAGGGGTCGGGTGTGGAGGCGGGACTGCTGGCAAAATCAAAAAGATTGGCAGCGGGTCCCAAACCCACTTCCAACCTGCCTCTAATCAATCTTCCCAGGAGTCGGGTCCCCGATTTGCGCAGGGGCCCAACTCCTAGCAGCGGGAAGAGGATTATAGCCACTTAATTGCTTGTTAACAAGTAGTTAACAGGCAGTTAAGAGGCTTTTTCCAATTTTGCCAGGTTGACTGCGGGCTTCCCGACGTCCAGACTCCATGCCAGGTAAGTGTGGCGTGTTTTGAGTCTACTGTAATGTTTCTTCATTGATGACAGCTGCAGAAGTGGTGTGAAGGATCCAATGATACACTGGTGAGTTTCAGAGCTAAGGAAATGCTGGGAAAATCATTTTAAATGTTTTTAGACTTTTCTGTAGGTAATAAGGTTTGAAGTGTTTGTGTAGCCCCAGCTCATTGGGAGAACCTCGCTCACCAGTGACAGATCACTTCTGTAACCTCACCGGCAGCTGCCATCTGTTTTATCCTAAGGAGGGAGTTACTGGAGAGCCTGGGTGCAAGGGCTTACCTTTGTATAGTGATTGTCAGTGTTTGCAGCACCTCAATGCTGTCAAACACTGAAAAATCATCTGTCAAACAAAAATGAGTGTGTCCTCTTTAAAAAAACTGGCAGATGACGCATCATCAACTGATGTCATCTGACACCAGCTTTCTCTTAATTGGCCGGCAAGCCCACAGGGAGGGCTTAACAAGGCCAATTGATGCAAAATAGCGTCTGTGCATCAGACATCACCGGGGGCGGGACTAGAACCCGGAAGGCAGCAGTTCCGCCCCCAATGCGCCTCTTCAGGTAAGATCGCGGCCTCGATGTTTTCAAGAGGAGACTGGATATGCACTTGAGAGAAATAAACTTGCAGGGCTACGGGGATAGAGCGGGGGAATGGGACTGACTGGATTGCTCTACAGAGAGCTGGCACGGACCCAATAGGCCGAATGGCCTCCGTCTGTGCTGTTATGACTCTATCTATGATTGTATTTTCATGGTTTTCTACTCTGCATTGCTCAGACCCCAACTCCAGACTTATACTTTATTCCATACTGTTTTTATTCCAGACTTATACTGCCAGGTTAGTGTCAGTGTGAAGCTGAAATCGCCACACACTGAGGCTATACTTGCAGTGTAAATGCACCCCTTTACTGCACGAGTGTCGCAGGTCCCGACACGTGGCAATACTAAAGACGAACTCGCCATGTTCTCTAAGGCTGGAAGCAAATGAGTCTTTTTTCTATTCATTGGATGTGGGCATCACTGGCAAGGCCAGCATTTATTGCCCATCCCTAATTGTCCTTGAGAAGGTGGCGGTGAGCCATCATTTCAGAGAGCAGTTAAGAGTCAACCACATTGCTGTGGGTCTAGAGTCACATATCGGCCAGACCAGATAAGGATGGCAGATTTCCTTCCCTAAAAGGACATTAGTGAACCAGATGGGTTATTTTTAAATTCCAGATTTATTTAATTGAATTAAAATTCCCCAGCTGCCATGGTGGGATTATGAACTTATGTTTAGGTCAGGCCTCTGGATTACTAGTCCAGTAACATAACTACTATGCTACTGTACCAGTCACTAGCACCAAAGGATCTGGTAAGTTTATCATTGGTGCTGTAGCTGGCTGTACAGGACCTGCGGCATTAGCACGGTATAGAAAAGCGTCAATAGAAACCTGAGCAATTCTCCCTTACAGTCAAGGAAAGTGTGTTCTCAAGTAAATGCCAAAGAGATTTCGGTACTTAAAGAGGTAACATGGCGACTGTGGTATACAGCCTACCCGTTACTGTAATATCCCTGTAACACTATAATAAGCAGAGCTGCTACTTTTCTGGTGTTTTATTGATGAAATATCATTAAAAGTAACCTTTACTGTATATTCCACAATTTGATGGATTATACTTTTAAAATTGTTTTTGCGATGAAGCATAAAAATGGTGAAATGGTTTGACTTGTAATGTGAATTAATCTCAGTTGTTTTAATAGGCAGCACTATGCTTGTCTGTCTGATTGTTACAGCAGTTTATTTTTAATAGTTGGAGGAGGCCTTTCGGCCGTTCAAGCCTGCTCTATTATTTTGTTAACATGGTAACTTTTATCTTTTTCATCACAGTTGCTTGTCCTTTCCCCCGATCCCTTAATACCCTTTCCAAGGAAGCATCCATCTCCCTTTTAAATACCTCAATTGATTTCACATCCGTGACCTTCTGAAGCAGTGCCTTCTAGATTCTCTGAACTCTTTGGCAAGGATTCATTCACATCATTTTTTAAAACAAAATTCATTTGAAAGTCAAGATATTCTTCAATTTATCCCCGTAACACTTTCAGTTGTTTGGCCCATACAAAATAGTGAGCTGCTCTTAGGTACAATGGGAGAATCACTATGCCACGCATAATTGAACAATCGATTAGGGATACTTAGTCACAGATATCCTTGTGTCTTTCAATGGGAAATAAAATCCCAAATTGATTGCTTAAAGATATGTTGGGAATACCTTTAAAATAGCAGTGAGACAGGGGTCTAAAACTCTAATTATGCTACTAGAGAGCCAGACTCATAGGGGTAGAAATTCGCCTGGTTCCATTTTCGGTCCCAGGCTTGGTGCTGCGCAGGCAGCTTTTGCCATAACCGAGAGACCTGAGGCCGGCCCAAAATTGGGTCTGGGACCTCAGTAACATTTGGAAACATAGAAACATAGAAGATAGGAGCAGGAGTAGGCCATTCGGCCCCTCGAGCCTGCTCCGCCATTCAGTGCGATCATGGCTGATCATCGAAATTCAGTACCCGGTCCCTGCTTTCTCCCCATACCCCTTGATCCCTTTAGCCTTAAGAAATATATCCAACTCCTTCTTGAATATATTTAATGAACTGGCCTCCACCGCCTTCTGTGGTAGAGAGTTCCACAGGTTCACCACTCTCTGGGTGAAGAAATTTCTCCTCATTTCTGTCCTAAATGGCATACCCTTTATCCTTTGACTGTGTCCCCTGGTTCTGGATTCCCCGACCATCGGGAACATCCTTCCTGCATCTAGTCTGTCCAGTCCTGTCAGAATTTTATAATTTTCAATGAGATCACCTCTTATTCTTCTAAACTCCAGCGAGTACAAGCCCAATCGACCCAATCTCTCCTCATACGTCATTCCTGCCATCCCAGGTATCAGCCTAGTGAATCTTCACTGAACTCCTTCCATGGCAAGAACATCCTTCCTCAGATAAGGCGACCAAAACTGCACACAATACTCAAGATGTGGTCTCACCAAGGCCCTGTACAACTGCAGCAAGACATCCTTGTTCCTGTACTCAAACCCTCTCGCTACGAAGGCCAACATACCATTTGCCTTCTTAACCGCCTGCTGCACCTGCATGCTTACCTTCAGCGACTGGTGCACAAGGACACCAAGGTCTCGTTGTACTTCCCCTTCTCCCAATCTATTGCCATTCAGATAATAATCTGCCCTCCTGTTTTTGCCACCAAAGTGGACAACCTCACATTTATCCACATTATATTGCATCTGCCATGCTTCTGCCCAATCACCCAACATGTCCAAATCATCCTGGAGTTTCTCGACATCCTCCTCACAGCACACATGCCCACCCAGCTTTGTGTCGTCTGCAAATTTGGAGATATTACATTTAGTTCCCTTGTCTAGATCATTAATATATATTGTGAATAGCTGGGGTCCAAACACCAATCCCTGCGGTACCCCACTAGTCACTGCCTGCCACTCGGAAAAGGACCCGTTTATTCCAACTCTTTGCTTTCTGTCTGCCAACCAGTTCTCTATCCAAGTCAATACCTTGCCCCCAATCCCATGTGCCTTAACTTTACATGCTAATCTCTTATGCGGGACCTTATCAAAAGCCTTCTGAAAGTCCAGATACACCACATCCACTGGTTCTCCCTTATCTATTTTACCAGTTACATCCTCAAAAAATTCCAGTAGATTAGTCAAGCATGATTTACCTTTTGTGAATCCATGTTGACTTTGTCCGATCCTGTCACTGTTTTTCAAGTGCTCTGCTATTAATCTTTTATAATGGACTCTAGCATTTTCCCCACTACCGATGTCAGGCTTACCGGTCTGTAATTATACATGAGCTGCTGGCCTCTCTGGTGCCTCCAGAGAGCAGCTCACGCATTTTACCAACGTGAATGTCGGTCCATTTGACTCGCCGGCAGCGGCCCAAGGGTAAGCCCCCGGAGGGGGTTGTAGCAGGCAATGGGAAGCAATCGCAAGGACTGTGGAGTCGGGGCAGCACTTTTGCTCCTCCTGGCTCCACAGGAAGGATTTATAAAAATGTCTTTAAAAAGAATATGGGCTAGAAATTCACTTTGGCCCCGCCAGCTGGCTAGCGCCCAAAAGTTAGCGCTGCGCGCGGAGCCAGTTGCGCCCGTCAGAAATTCAGTTTTTGCGCCCCAAGTCGGAACCGGGCGCTATTCCAGGGTGTGCCCGCCCCCGCTTGGGGCGCTGAAACTGAATTTCAGCGCTGTAGGTGCCGCAGCGCCACCCGCTGCGGAGCGGCAGGCTGCGGTACTGCAGGCCTCCTCCTTCTCCTAAGGGGGAGGTGCCTGCAACTCAGAGATCGCCGCTCGCTAGTGCCGGCAAATGAGCCCGGCACCACGGAGAAGTGCCGGGCTCCCGGAAAGCAGCCGGCAATGCCGCGGGGGGGCTGGTGGAGGAGGCCGGGGAAGGAGGTGCGGGCAGGCGGCCGCCGAAAAAGCGGCCGGCCGCACCTCCGCCTTAACTAGCGCCACTAAGGCTGCAGCACGGCCCGGTCTTCACATCATTGTTTGCGGCCGCTGCGGAAGAGGCGGCCGCAACTAAATATGGGGGTCGGGCCGGTAGCGGGGCGGAACCGGGGCACTGTGCACACCGATTACATCATCGGTGCCGGCGCAGCGCTACCGGCTACCGCCGCCATTACCGCAGCGCTGAATATCAGCGCAAACTCCTCCACTGGCGCAGAAGCCCTCTTTGGGCGGTAACTGGGCGCAAAGCCCACTGAATTTCTGGCCCTATATTTTTAGTTGGCGGCCGTAGTGATGCCTGAAGACTCCTGAGCGGGGAGGCCTGCCCCACTCATTGCTGCCCAATTTCTGTGAACCTAAAACAAATGTAAGACACCAAATGCCAGGATTAATAAAAAATGTCCTAGTGAAGGATCCCCTTGGAATGAGTGACCATAACATGGTTGAATTCCAAATTCAGTTGGAGGGTGAGAGAGTTGGATCTCAAACCAGCGTACTAAGCTTAAATAAAGGAGACTGTGAAGGTATGAGAACAGAGATGACTAAAGTGGACTGGGAAAATAGATTAAGTTGTAAGACGGTACATGAGCAGTGGTGTACATTCAAGGAGATATTTCACAACTTTCAAGAAAAATATATTCCACTGAGGAAAAAGGGGCATAAAAGAAAAGACAGCCATCCGTGGCTAAGTAAAGTAATAAAGGACAGTATCCGACTGAAAACAAGGGCATATAAAGTAGCCAAATCTAGTGGGAGGATAGAAGATTGGGAAGCATTTAAAAGCCAGCAAAGAATAACTAAAAGATTAATTAAGAAAGGGAAGATAGATTATGAAAGTAAACTAGCAAAAAATATAAAAACAGATAGCAAGAGTTTCTACAGTTATATAAAAAGAAAAAGGGTGGCTAAAGTGAACATTGGTCCCTTAGAGGATGAGACCGGGAAATTAGTAGTGGGGAACATGGAGATGACAAATACGCTGAACAAATATTTTGTATCAGTCTTTACAGTAAAGGACACTAAAAATATCCCAACACTGGACAAACAGGGGGCTATAGGGGGGGAGGAGCTAAACACGATTAAAATCACTAAGGAGATGGTACTCGGTAAGATAATGGGACTTAAGGCGGATAAATCCCCTGGACCTGATGGCTTACATCCTAGGGTCTTGAGAGCAGTAGCGGTAGGGATTGCGGATGCATTGGTGGTAATTTTCCAAAACTCCCTGGATTCAGGAAAGGTCCCAGCAGATTGGAAAACTGCTAATGTAATGTCCTTATTTAAAAAGGGAGGTAGACAAAAGGCTGGAAACTATAGACCAGTTAGCCTAACATCTGTGGTTGGTAAAATGTTGGAGTCCATTATTAAGGAAGCAGTAACAGGACATTTGGATAAGCATAATTTAATCAGACAGAGTCAGCATGGTTTTATGAAGGGGAAGTCATGTTTGACAAATTTGCTCGAATTCTTTGAGGACGTAACAAACAGGGTGGATAAAGGGGAACCAGTGGAGGTGGTGTATTTGGACTTCCAAAAGGCATTTGACAAGGTGCCACACAAAAGATTACTGCACAAGATAAAAAATCACGGGATTGGGGGTAATATACTGGCATGGGTGGATGATTGGCTATCTAACAGAAAACAGAGAGTGGGGATAAATGGTTCATTCTCGGGTTGGCAATCAGTAACTAGTGGTGTTCCGCAGGGGTCAGTGCTGGGACCCCAACTCTTTACAATCTATATTAACGATTTGGAGGAGGGGACCAAGTGCAACGTATCCAAGTTTGCCGATGATACAAAGATGGGAGGGAAAGCAGTGAGTGAGGAGGACATAAAAAACCTGCAAAAGGACATAGACAGGCTAAGTGAGTGGGCAGAAATTTGGCAGATGGAATATAATGTTGGAAAGTGTGAGGTTATGCACTTTGGCAGAAAAAATCAAAGAGCAAGTTATTATCTAAATGGAAAGAAACTGCAAAGTGCTACAGTACAAAGGGATCTGGGGGTCCTGGTGCATGAAACACAGAAGGTTAGTATGCAGGTACAGCAGGTGATCAGGAAGGCCAATGGAATCTTGGCTTTTATTGCAAGGGGGATGGAGTATAAAAGCAGGGAAGTCTTGCTGCAGTTATACAGGGTACTGGTGAGGCCACACCTGGAATACTGCGTACAGTTTTGGTTTCCATATTTAAGAAAAGATATACTTGCTCTCGAGGCAGTTCAGAGAAGGTTCACTCGGTTGATTCCGGAGATGAGGGGGTTGACTAATGAGGAAAGGTTGAGTAGGTTGGGCATCTACTCATTGGAATTCAGAAGAATGAGAGGCGATCTTATCGAAACATATAAGATTGTGAGGGGGCTTGATCGGGTGGATGCGGGGAGGATGTTTCCACTGATGGGTGAGACTAGAACTAGGGGGCATAATCTTAGAATAAGGGGCTGCCGTTTCAAAACTGAGATGAGGAGAAACTTCTTCACTCAGAGGGTAGTAAATCTATGGAATTTGCTACCTCAGAGAGCTGTGGAAGGTGTGACATTAAATAAATTTAAAACGGAGATAGACAGCTTCCTAGCTGATAAGGGAATTAGGGGTTACGGGGAGCGGGCAGGGAAGTGGACGTGAGTCTAGGTTCGGATCAGCCATGATCCTATTGAATGGCGGAGCAGGCCCGAGGGGCCGTATGGCCTAGTCCTGCTCCTACTTCTTATGTTCTTATGCCTGTTTTAGAACAATTTTGGGTTGGACATTTTTCAGGTGTTCTTAGAGCACAGGACATTGGTCCACAAAATTGGGCTTCTTTGCGCCCATTTTACGCCACTAAGATGGGCACAACGAGGTCCAATTGTTACCCCATAATCCTATTAATAGCTGCCTCCATGAATAATACTCTGGGCATGTTTGGCCTTTTGGAAGATTATCACCACTTTCATGGCCTAAAAATGTGAAATGGCTGAGGAATTTAAGACCTAAAGATTAAATTTATTCAACTACATATTAGCACCAGGTGGAGCTAGAAATGATTCTCAGTACAACCATTGTACCTAGTGCCATAAAGAAACTCTTCACATTACCATTTTGATGTTAGGTGCTGTTACTTTTGCAGAGAAATTGCTCGTCCCGTTCTTGTAGGCTACCACTTTTATGATCCACTGCTGACTTTTAAAGAGTGGCTTTTGTTTGCAATCTCTGTGAGCTGACAGGAGCCTTGAAGATAATGAAGAATGTGCCTTCCTGTATAAAGTGAAATGAGTCCAGGGTATGAAACAAGCAACAATGAGCAAAATGCAATAGTCGTGATAATGTGTTTGAAATATATTAAACAAGTGAATTGTTATGAACAGGAAGACTTGAGTAAATTATTATTTAAGAGACTAGGCACATAGAAAGAGCAGTAGGCTATTCAGCCCTTCAAGCCTGTTCCACCATTCAATGCGATCATGACTAGTGGATATCTGCTGGCATTGCTCACAGGTAGTCACGGGTCTAGAGTACAGTTGTGATATTTAGCTGCTAAACTGGCCTGCCACTTTCAGACCACCGTTTTAAAGTGGCAATCCCAGGTAATTCCAGCTGCTTATAAACTATTGAAGTAATTCTGGGGGCAGTTATTATTACTGTTTGTACAGACTCCAGCTCAATGACTGGCAAAAAGCTTGTTTTGTATCTGTCACAGAGTGATGTCTGGGGTATGAGTCTGCAGTGCTAGACGGAAGACCTTTTTATATATACTAGCAGATCTCCCATGGCACTGCTAAGGACAAGTCAGATGATATGCTATTTTATAAGGGCAGGAGTATTAAATCAATATAATGCACAATGCCTTATTCTGCTACATTGTTCTGTCCTTTAAGAACACAAAGTCTAATTATTATTGAATAACCACCGCACAGGACAATAAGGGTTTCATTGCTATTTGGTCAGAGAAGCAGACTGGAATGTGTTTCTCAGTTTCAGGCTCCAGCTCAGGAGGACCTGTAACTTTAAGATGATTTTGCATCTGTAACAAAAACTGTGGTGCTTGGAATATGATGTCTACATGTGTTAGACGTAGCATTTTTAATATTTACTAGCAGATCTCTGTGGTATTGCTCATGGTAAATCAGTTCTTATATTGTTTTATACGGACCATGGTATAGAATGTAATGTAGAACATATTATTCTGCTGCTAATCTGAAACATGGGCTGAATTTTCATGGGGAAGGCGGGTTGGGGGCGCGGGAAACCTGGGAGGCCGGGTTTCCCGCAGGTCCTGCTGACTTTAACGGCAGGGCCTGATTTGCATGAGAAGCCTCTGTTTCCCACCTGCAGCCAGGCAGATTGAGAGGCTGGGCTGCTCTGGGCAGGTAAGCCGATGACACTAGGCCGCACAGAGGAGGGAGGGAGGGTTCGTGGTGGGGCCAGGGTCGCCCGGCGGAGCACGGTGGGGGTTGCTAAGGACCGAGGCCAGGAGGCAGCTACATCGGGGCCAGTGGCAGCAACATCGAGGCCAGTGGCAGCAACATCGAGGCCAGTGCCAGCAACATCGAGGCCAGTGGCAGTGTAACATTTGCATGCTGAATTATCAGTGGCCCGCAGGCATCTGTAAGGAATACCTATTATATTCACATGTGATCACATGCTGAGTTGTCATTGGCCTGCAGGCATCTGTAAGGACTGCTATTGTTTAGAAGACCCAGTAGGGGTCCTGACTCCATTTTGTCCACACGGTGCTGTACTGTTGATTGAGTACACAGACCTGATGCTTCATTAAAAGAGTTTAAACTGTAATCGTTGTCCTGCAATTTTTTTTTTTGTACAAAGTGTGCAAAACAAGACAGGCAGCAACATCGAGGCCAGTGGCAGCAACATCGAGGCCAGTGGCAGCAACATCAAGACCAGTGGCAGCAACATCGGGGCCAGTGGCAGCAACATCGAGACCAGTGGCAGCAACATCGAGGCCAGTGGCAGCAACATCGAGGCCAGTGGCAGCAACATCGAGGCCAGTGGCAGCAACATCGAAGCCAGTGGCAGCAACATCGAGGCCAGTGGCAGCAACATTGGGGCCAGTGGCAGCAACATCGAGGCCAGTGGCAGCAACATTGCTGGGAGGGGGTGGGGATGAGGATCATCACTGGGGGGGGGGTGGTTTGCGGTGTGGTGATCATTGGGGGGCTGGGGGGGGTGGGTGCAAGGAAGATCGGGAGCCGGGGTCGGCCAAACGAGCAAGTTGGGGAGGTTTGTCCAGGTTCGCAGGGCGATGGGCCGCGGGGCAGCCAGAGATGCCGGGGGGGTTGGGTCTGAAGAAGGTCGGGCCGGGAGGTGCACGGGGAAGGCCGGAGGAGTGGGGAGGAGGCCTTGTGGAGGGATCTGAGGCCTGGGGGTGGGGGTTGGGATGATCGAAGGCCTCGTGGGGGAGGAGGCCTGGGGGGGTGATTGGAGGCCTTGTGAGGGGGGGGTGGGCTAGGCAGGGACCCTGGATCCAGGAGGTAGGTGTAATGACGCTTACCTCCTGGATGCAGCAGTCCTCGACTTGCTGTAACTGCTGGGTTTTACAAAGTGTGTAAAACCCGACTAGCTACAGTTAAAAACAAAATGGAGATTAAAGAAGAGGCTTCCAGCCTCATTGTAATATTTAAATTGACGTCCCGCCTCCTGGCAGCGGGTTGGTCGCCCGCCCCCGTCCCCATCCCGTTACCCCCCCCCGTCCCCCGTCCCCTTCCCGCCTCCGTTAAAACCGGAATTGGGCGGGTTGGAGGCGGGTTGAGGTCGGGATTCCAATTTTTAACAATTTAACTGCCCCCACGCTCCAAACCCACCCTTTTTTTAGGGTTAAAATTCCCCTCTGGCCCCGATTTTAACTCTAAGTGGATTGCCCGCTCAGGCCTGAGTTAAAATTACAGTCGGATTTCAATGATGTAATTGGGCCGCAACATGTATATGTGAAGAAGGACCCTGTTGACTCTGGGCGCTTGTCCTTGCTGCCTGCTCAGGAGAGCAGGTTAAAATTGCAGATGTTGTGATCGTGGCGGCTTTCAGACAGGTAAGGGCAATTTTAACTGCCCATCCGCCATGTTTCTGCTGAGCGAGTAGGGTTAAAATCGCCCAAACAATCTTTAAAAAAAGAGAAAGTGAACCAGCAATTCCTTTTGTGTTTTTCTAACATGGAGTCTGAAATTTACGAGCAACTACAACCCTTGGATTTGCCTATTCCCACAGAGAATATTTGAACAATGGTCTTAAAGGGGCAGGAGAAGTTAAAAAGAGCTCCATCACATCAGCTAAATAGGACAACTGTGCTCTAAACTCCATGAGCAAAACCATGGGAGATCCCCGAAATACAATGGGCTGGATTTTCTCAGCCCCAAGGAGGCGGGTATAGAGGCGGGACTGCCGGGAAAGTTGCAGAATTTGGGGGCGGATGGCAAACCCGCCCCCAACCCGCCTCCGTGCCCTCTTGCCAGGAGGCGGGAAGCCACCCAGCCGCGGGTCCCGTCACCTTGGAGGCGGGAAGGGATTAAAGCCTATTAACTGCCTGTTAACAGGTAGTTAACAGGCAGAAAATAGGATTGTCCCCATTTTTGGCACTGAAGTGCGGGCTTCCCGACCTGGGGGATCCCCACCAGGGTGTAGGAGGCGAAGAGGAGGTCTGCGGGGGTCGGAGGGGTCTGAAAGTGCGATGTAGAGCTGAGTGATGGGTGCAAGTGTGGAGTGGTAAGTATGTGAGGTGAGTGTAAAGTGTTAGAAAATGTTAACTTACCTTTGTTTCTACCTATAGCCTTCAGCCGCTGTGGAGCCGAAGTCCCGACATCTCCATTGTAGAGATCACAGACTGGCTGTTGGATCCTCCGACTCAACAGCCAGCTGATTTCTGCAAAGTTGAAAGGTTTGATGAGTCCTGAACACAAGGACTCATCAAACTACACAGAACGTCAGTGTTTGACAGCTTCACAGAGCTGTCAAACGATGACATTTCTTCTTTCAAAAATTCTTGACAGATGACACATCATAGTTGATGTGCTCTGTCACTGACTTCCCCCTAATCGGCCTGCTGAGCCCGCTGGGCGGGCTTAACAAGGTCAATCAGGGGAAAATCCCACTGGTTGGCCAGAAGCTGATGGAGGCGGGATTGAAAACCGGCAAGCAGCAGTTCCGCCTCCAAAAGCTTCCCATTGAGAAAATCCAGCCCAATATTTCTGTTTGAAGATTTATTATAATTTTAGTGTAGTACAAAGGAATAGTTCTGAAAGAAATAATTCCTAAAACTCAAAACAAATAGTGAGCAACTTTCTCCTTTCTCAGTTGAACTTTATTTTTTTGGGGGGGTTGGGTGGAAGTGGGGAGAGTTGGAGGCACCACATGGAATGAAGTTGGCAAAATTGCTATGATGTGCTTGTCACACTGCTATGATGTGCTTGTTAGTGGCTGGTTCAATAACAGGTCAAATAGAAGCTCTGCCTTAGCTGGTGAGTGGTACTTAATGGGGAAAGAAGGGTTTGCTGAAGAACATGGAGAATTTAGCTTACATTAAAAAAAATGCACAGAGGATAATAATTTAATAGGATAAAGATGTATTTGAGCAATAAGCATTTACTTTCATCGGCCAACATTCTTCCCTCAACCAGTGCCACCAAAATAGTTTCATTGGTCATTCATCTTATTGCTGTTTGTGGGACTTTGCTATGTACAAAATGGCTGCCCTATTGACCTACATTGCAAAGGTAGCTGTACTTCAAAAGTAATTCATTGCATCTGAAGCACTTTGGGTCATTTCTGAGCAATATGATAAAAGTGCTAACTAAACGCAAGTTCTTCTTTTTCTTCATTATGTAGAAGGCAACTTTGAAACATTAATTTTCAGTAACCTTAGGAAATTTGAATGCCTGGATGTAATTACCTGACTGATCCAGGGGGAGCACTCAAACATCTTTTGATCCTTGGAAACCGAAGGCTGCATTTCTTTTTACAAATTGAAATGTTGCTTTCACAGTCTGAAATCACACCACAGCTTTCGACTGAATTTTGGAATCCTGATCTTCTAGACTGTGAACAAGGAAGAGATCCAACTGGAGACCGCAAAGACGGTTTTCCTCTTTGAGTGCGTATACGGATTGTCATTTTATACGGGGATCTGCATTTTCTAAATACAAAGAGAGACATTAAATAGAAAATTCTGATTTTTACTTTATTTAGCTACATTAAACAAAACATCTGTTTAATGGTTGTGGGCATTCTAATAACCGTGAGGCTCATTCCACGATCCCCAGAGTGGAAGACGCACTCGGAAGGAGTACAGGTTGGAGACAGGGCTACAAAATTGTGGCACCGATTCTCTGACCTGTACCGCTGCTAGCACAGCTTCCCACTGGGGACGTGAGAATTAGGCCTTGTGTTTTATGAAACAACACAAAGTAACGTTCCAGACTTTGTCAGGCGTGTATCATTTCAAAGCAGCGAGAACTTTGAATGCTCTATGGAATATTTTGAAGCATCAATTCAAGAATTATCTAATTTCAAGACACATAGGGGGGGAAATTCAGTATCGCACCGTTTGGGGCGCAATTATCGGCTGGGCGCAAAGTTTAGCGCCTGGCGCTAATTATCGCCTCCGACTGCAAACTTGGCTTTTATCGCCCCTGGAGGTGAGTGGAGCGCTAAATCAGGTGCTGCACACCTGTCTTAAGGCGCAAAGGCCGAGGAGCGAGGCGCTAACTCAGAGCGCGGGCGCAACACAGGTGATGTCAGTTAGCGATGGAACAGACACACTGGCGCTGGACAGTTCTTAAAGGGGAGGGTCAATCTTGCTCTCCAGCCACACCCTGCTTATTGGAGCCTTGAATCTCGGCCTGGAGAGACCTGGGACTACATTTTCCTGCCAAGGACTATGGAGAGGGTGAGAGAACAAGCTCAGTGCTTCAGCGAGTGGGCCTTGGAGGCTCTGGTTGACGCGGTGGAGCGCAGAAGATCTATACTCTTCTCTGAGAGTGGCAGGAGGCCTTTGCCGCGCGAGTACAGAAGAATGTGGAGGGAGGTGGCTCAGCACATCTCCTCCAGGAGCATGGTGACCAGGACCCATATCCAATGTCGCAAAAAGTTCAACGACCTCACTCGGGTCATCAGGGTGAGTGGCTTTTTTTCAATACCTCTCCATCCCTCCATCTCAACCTCAGTCTATGGCCCAGAGGGGCTTAAAACCCCAATGCCCAACACTCATCCAACACCTATGGCCCTCTCATGAAACACAGACGCACATTCCACACTTTGCATACAGTAAGGGCTATTCAACTATGGGAGGCACATCAGGCAAGACCATGGCTGCTTACATTAAAGGGCATCTGCAGTCTCAGGTTCTGACAATTAGCAGCCTTCCACCAGCCTTGCTGCAGCCACTGGGGCCCCATTACGGAGGAGCAGTAGGGTGGGAAGGGGGAAGTGTGCAAGGGAAGGAGATCACCCTCGAAGGGCAAAAAGTAGGAGGTGTGACGAAATGTTGGTCAATTTTTTATTAAAGGCCGAGGTTCACGTTCAAACTTTTGTTTAGTGTTTTGGACATTATCTCCAGGTTGTGAGAACCAGTTATGTTAATGAATGATTTTTTGTGTTTGTTTCTATTAGTTTGTCATGAAGAAATGACACACACAGAGTTTGTAAAATAAATAAGTTTTTGTATTCAAAATGTACATGTTTGGTCTTTGGACTCATTGCTGCCTTGGCCGGCTTAGGAGTTGCGGGTTGGTTTCATTCATGTTGTTCTCCATGGCAAAAGTCATTTCCTCAGCAGGGGCCTAGAAGCGGCTTGTTATCAGCCGTTGACGGACGGCCCTTGCAGTTTCAACATTGTGGGCCGGCCTCCCGCCTCGGTGCTGCTGATGATCATCCTCCTCCTCTTCCTCCTCCTCCTCCGGTGGTGCTCCAAGGCCTGGTGGCATTGACTGGGTCCTGCGGATTGCCAGGTTATGCAGCATGCAGCACACAAATATGAAGAGAGAGACTCGCTCAGGCGAGTACTGCAGGGCTCCTCCTGAGTGGTCCAGACAGCGGAACCATTGCTTGAGCACGCCGATCGTCTGCTCAATGATGTTCCTGGTGGCGAGATGGCTCTTGTTGTACCGCAGCTCAGCAGGGGTGTTGGGATTACGGAGCGGTGTCATCAGCCAGGTGCACAGTGGGTAACCCTTGTCCCCGAGGAGCCAACCACTTGGCTGATGCGATGCCTGGAAAAGTTCTGGCACAGTAGTCTGGCGCAGGATGAATGCATCGTGGCTGCTGCCAGGATAGCGGGCATTGACAGTGAGTATCAGCTGTCTGTGGTCACAGACCAACTGGACGTTTAAGGAGTGGAACCCCTTGCGGTTGCGGAAATCCTCTGCATTGTTATGCGATGCACGCAATGCCACATGCGTGCAGTCAATAGCGCCCTGCACTATGGGGAAGCCCGCTATCGTCGCAAAGCCCAATGCGCATTCATGCTGTTTGGCCCGGGTCATCAGGAAAGAGATGTACTGGCGTCTCCTTTTATAGAGGGCATTTGTGACCTGACTGATGCAGCAATGGACCACGAACTGGGAGATATTGGCGATGTCCCCAGTAGTTGCTTGAAAGAAGCTGGTGGCATAAAAGTTCAGAGCCACTGTGACCTTCACTGCCACCGACAGAGACGTCCTGGTCCTCAGTAGAGGCTGCAGATCTGGCTGCAGCAGGTGGCAGAGCTCAGTGACCACCTCCTTGCTGAAGCGCAGCCTTCGCAAACACTGCTCCTCAGACAAATGAATGTAGGAGAATTGTTGGCGAAATACCCTGGGAGGGTATGATTGCCAATCTCTCTCTGCGTCTCTGTTGCCTCCGATTCTGCAGGTGCAGGACGATGCCCCAAATCAGTGCAGCCCCCATTGTCTCTTCGTAATCAAAGTAATGAAGGTCAAAATCCAAAAGTACCTGCAAAGTGATGCTCAGTAGCCAAAGCTACTTCACACAGCGTTGACTTCTATGCAGAAGTCTCTCCTTCTCTCTCTCAGAATCTCTCTGTCAGAATGAGTGGTGCAAAGATGTCTACCACAGAAAAAGCCAGGAAGAGGCCGCCTTTAAATAGCGCCACCCCCCCAGCCCCACAGCGACTGGGAAGCGTTCCAGTCTACCTGTCATTGTTTGCGCCAGGCGGAAAGGAGGGGGGCGCCACTCAATATCCGGTCAGGGGCGCCACAAGGGCGTTGCACGCTCGACTGACGTCAAGATCTGCGGGCGCAGGAGATCGGGGCGGTATTGTTTAGCACCGCCGCAAAATGTCTGGTCAATTTCGCGAGCGGCGCAGTCATCGCCGCGCCCGGGCGCTAGTTGCTTTGCGCCCCATTAGCACCCTTTTAAGGCGATAACGGGAGGCACAAACCAACCGAATTTTTCCCCCATAATTTCCCTAGTTTGAAAAGAATGTCAAAATTAACAAATCTTTGGATCTCATCAAACCTATCTCCTGTTACCATAGTGCTATTTGCTGTAACCAGTAAGCACATCTCAGTCCAGCTGACTCCATACTACACTAATTACAGTAATTGTGCCAGATCAACAGTGACTGCACTTCATAAGTCATTCATTGACTCTGAAGCACTTTGGGACATCCTGAGGATGTGACAGATAGTAGGTAAATGCAAATTCTTTATGTGAAATGCATTTGTGCAGTCTCCACCTAATACTCAACCTAGTTTTCATAGAACCACAACATAAAATTGACAATCTCTTTCTCAGAGAGGCCTTGGGGAAAAATTCAGTTGGTAGCGCCACCCATTAGTGCCTTAAGAGGGCGCTAAGTGGGGCATAAACCAACTAGTGCCCGGGCGCGGCGATATCTGCGCCTCTCGCGAAATTGACTGGACATTTTGCGGCGGCGCTATACACTATCACCACGATCTCCTGCACCGGCAGATCGTGACGTCAGTCGAGTGCGCAACGCCCCGGTAGCGCCCTGGACTGGAAATTGAGTGGCGTCCCCTGCCTTAACGCCTGCCGCTAGCAACGACAGGTTGAGAGGAGCGTTTTGCAGTCGGGAAGGGACTGGGTAGAGCGCTATTTAAAGGCGACCACTTCCTGCCTTTTTTTGTTGGTGACATTTTTGCACCATGCATTCTGAGAGAGAGAGAGAGAGAGACTTCTGGAGAGATTCTACACTGTGTGAAGGAGTTTTGGGTACTGAGCAGCACTTTGCAGGTTCATTTTGATTTGCTCTTCCTTGTACCTATTTAGAAGAGACTGTGGGGGCTGCACTCTGAGCTCTTTCCCTGGGTCTCTCCATTGTTCTTTCCAGCAGATTTGATGTACAGGTCTCTCCAGGCCAAGACTCAAGGCTGCAATGAACAGGATGTGGATGGAGACCAAGATAAACCCTCCCCTTTAAGATAAAAACAGAAAATGCTGGAGAAACTCAGCAGGTCAAGCAGCATCTGTGAAGAGAGAAACAGAGTTAACGTTTCAGGTCGATGACCATTCATCAGAACTCCCCTTTAAGAATTGGCCGGTGCCAGTGTGTCTGTGTTCCATTGCTGACTGAAATCACATGAGCTTCGCCAGCGCTGTGAGTTAGCGCCTCGCTCCTTGGCCTTTGCACCTTAAGACAGATGTGAAGTGCCTGATTTAGCGCTGCAATCACCTCCAGGGGCGAGAGAGGCGAATTTTGCAGTCAGCGGCGATAATTTGCGCCGGGCGCTAACCTTTGCGCCCGGCCGATAATTGCGCCCCAAATGGGGCGATACCGAATTTCTCCCCCCTTATATTTTGTGGGGAAAAATCATACTGGAAAAAAGTCACATGTTAGGGGGATGTTCTCTTGAGACTCGGGCTAAAACCAATTGCTCAGCTAGAGTTGAAGAGTCTTGGTAGTTGACTGTGCCATAACTGATTTGAAAGTTCTGGATACTAAACCGTTGTGCCTAAAATGAGGAAATTTTCCATTTCCCAGTGCTAACATCCCTTGCCTTGATGAACATAAATATAAACATTTAATTCATGGTGCAGTGCGAAGGGAATTAAGCCAGCCCCTGGAATAGATGTAGTCCTGAACTGAGGTGCAAATAGCACAAACCGATTACAATCTATAGTTAATAGAAATCCTCGTTCAAGTCTTGACAAAAACAGGAGGCATAAGCGGTCTTGTGAAAATTGATCTCAAAGTCGTCTCCCAATTAAACATGGGGAGCCATTCCTTTCCTGGAAAGGAAGAACCACTGTCTGCTGACTCACTCTGCTCCAGCCATTGAAAAAGCTACAGCCGCACCAGAATACCCTCCAGAACAGAGAAAGGCAAGGAAATGGGATGACAAAAGAAATATAGAAAATAATGACTATTAGGCTGGACAGGAGCCTAGAAATTACTTTTGGCGGAGGTTAAGGGGTGATCTGATAGAGGTCTTCAAGTTTATGCAGGGTTATGAGAGGGTAAATAGTGACAGATTGTACACTGGTTAGTGAGATGGTAATGAGAGGGCACATATTTAAGATGATCTCAAAAATAATTAACAGGGAAGTTAGAAGAAATAATCATTACACAGAGGGTGGTTAGAATGTGGAATTCTCTGCCGCAAAGTGTTACTCAAGCAGAGTCTGTAGATTATTTTAAAAGGCAATTAGATAGTTGCTTGAAAAAAAGGGAATATTAAAGAGTATGGGGACAGAGAAGTGGGATTTGACTGGGTGAGATATTAAATGTTGTGGAGACAGTGCAGGAGAGTGGGATTTGATTAGGTGACATTTGGAGGCAAACTTGACAAGTTTCTATGCTGTAACATTCTACGGTTTTATGGTCCACAGACAAATCTTTAATGTATTCTAATGGCATTCATTTGTTTGTGATTTTAACAGAGACATCAGCCCATTTAAAATAAACAGGTCAACGGCTCCATTGCAATAGAAGGTAGGGGAACAGCATATGAACACATTAAAGTATTCTTTCGCTAATATTGCCAACAGTCATTTCAAGGCTATAGTTAGAATAGAGCTAAAAACTGTAGTACAATCTCAGAGGTTCTGAAGATGTACGTGAACTAATTGTATTGGATTTTGTTGCTGTTGTTGTTTGTGATGCTGGCTGATCCCCTTAATAGTCTTGTATCAGTTATTTTATATCTATATATATATTAAAAATCTGATAAACTCAGATTATATAATAAATCTTATTTTATCCCAACTACATTGGTACAACAGGGACAACAAATAATAAAGATTATTATTTTTATCCTGACTTAACAATGTGATTATCAAGTTATAGAAATGTATAGAAAGAGAGAGAGAGAGAGCGTTTTCTTACATATCGCAAGCCTTTAGTAAACTGGCATTAGGTTAGAATACACATCACAAAGAAGACCACAGAGATAATCCACTGCTTTGACAAAGCTGGCTGGGAAGAGTAGGAAATGTCTTTCAGCAGCAGTAGAACAGTGGAGCATTTTAAAACCTGGGCCAATCTAATCACTTACCACATTCTAAGACACAAATCCCCATGAGGCCAACAGTCCCATTCAAGAGTGGAAAATGCTGCTACTCAGACAGGCTCTGGTTCAATGGGAACTATGCAGTCCTGTGCTATCACACAGTTTATAAGAACTGAATTTACCAGAAGGATAATGACAGTTGGCAGGGTTTTAGACTTGCTGCGGCTTGATGCCAAAGTATTACATGCATGTCAAATACTCTTTTTTTTCCTTCCAACACTACAACTATTTGTGAGAATTCGCATGGGCAGGCATTACTTATATATACAATCCACCAATTGCAGACAAAAAACCTTCTAATCCATTACCATGTGTTAGTATTCTTGACTTTCTAACTGACACAATGCTGTTGTGTAGTTCAGTTAAATCCCATTTAACTTCTAGGTTTACCTTGCCTTCTCTATTTAATCTGCAATGTAGAAATGTCACATTGCACAATGCCCTTAACTTACCAGCATTGTGCAATGTGTATGTTTCCGTATGTTTGCAGTCAGATAATCACACAGATACATTAAGTATGTTGTACATCCACACAACTAACAGCAAGGTTGCATTGTGTTAAAAAAAGTGCAACAGAAATTTTAAAAACTTTTCAATTAAAGCAAGTTTCAAAGTGTAGAATTTATAGATTCCATAGGCAATTGCATCTAAAACATTCTCTGTAGAGAAGTGGCTTGTCATTTTAAAATATAATCAAGTTGAAAGGGTCCAACATCAAACGCAGCATTTGAAGTGGTAACTGGAGTGAGTCCTGAATGGGTACCAGTCCAAGGCTGGCAGCCCTTGCAGTGACATAGACCTCACAACATTTTACTCTAAATCCAATTACCCAGCTGGGGAGAAGGGACAGTAGCACAGTGACTTGAAGTCATCATACTCCCATCCTTTGTTGCCTAGAGACATGTGAGGGATGGGAAAGACCTCCTCCAGAGCCATGCCAACCCAGCACTTCCACTGCCACAATACCAGTACCACAAAGGAAAGAAGCCCATGATCAGAAAGGGGAGTTTTCATATTAGCACCAAGAGTTAACAGGATGGATT
Organism: Somniosus microcephalus; assembly: GCF_052327205.1. Taxonomy (NCBI): domain Eukaryota; kingdom Metazoa; phylum Chordata; class Chondrichthyes; order Squaliformes; family Somniosidae; genus Somniosus; species Somniosus microcephalus. Next base: position 111,653,625 of record NC_141001.1, on the reverse strand, counting down.
TTCCAGTACCTGTGCTCCTGGGTGATAATGATCCACAGCTGGCCGCCATTCCCATCCCTCCCCCGAGTGCTTTCACACAGCCATTCTCACCAAAACTTTGAGGGGTACATCTAATTGGCTGTTCTGTGTAAGCTCCCACCCGCACAGCAGCCCACAGCTGGGAGCACACATGATGGCAGGCAGCAATGGCTACTACCACCCTTTAAATAGTTGCAGCAGCAATTTAAAGAGAAGCATGGGTTGCACAGCTAGACAAACTGGGGCACAAATGTGGGTATCTGGGCATGTAATGAAGCAGCACACCAGAAAAACACCTCGTTTATCGATACAACACTGATGCTGCTGCAGAAAGTAAGTGGAGAGAGGGTGGCTTCTCCTGTTTGGCCGTCCAGGGCAGCCTCAGGAGGGCAGTGTAGGGAGATAATGCAAATGTAAATGCAACTGCAGTAACCAGAAGACATAATGATAAATGAGGAAGACGTTTTATAACCACCCCTCCCCGCCTCCCCCCCCCCCCCCCCCCCCCCGCAATACTTCTTTTCCTCTGATTTTGGCCTCTTGTACACCTCCTCCTCCCTTCACATCAGCATCGGCAGCAGTTCATTCGATCCTCCTAGGTCCCACACTCTGGAATTTCCTCCCTAAACCCTCACTCCCTAAACCCCTATGCCTCTCCAACTCCCACGTTTCCTTTAAGACCATCCTAAAATCCACCTCTGATGAAGCTTTTGATCACCCCTCCTAGTTTCTCCTTAGGTTCAGTGTAGGTTTCCTCATGCTTCTGTGATGTGCCTGGGGATATTTCTTTTTGTAACTTAACACCTTTTACATAGTAAATATCCCAACGTGCTTCATGGAGGAGAAACCAAAGCCAAGAAGGAGTAAGAGAGTTAGGAGAGATAACCAAAAGCATAGTGCAAGAGACAGTAAAAAAACTCTTAAAAGGGAGGGAGAGAAGTGTCAAAGCAGAGGGGTTTTAGGCAGAGAGTTCTAGAGTGTAAGGTCAAGACAGCCGGAAGCTCTTGAAATCCAGCAGCACTTTTATTTTCCTCTGACTGCAATTCATATTTGTACAAGCATAAAGCACATGGATGGCCCAGAACACACTCACTGTGAAATAAGCAATGAATCCAAGTTAATTCCACTATTGAGTAGGGCCTAGAAATTGAGTTTTGGCTTAGCCAGGGCTTTAGCGCCGGAAGTTAGTGCCGGCGCTAAGTCCCCCTGCGCGCGCCAAAAATTCAGCAGGGCCGCGCCCAAACGGCTGCCGGCGCTACTGAAGGGTCTTTGCGGCGGTAAATCGGCGCTAACTGCCGTTTCGCGCCGCAATTCCGGCGCTGCGGCACCCGATGCGGTGCGGCAGGCTCGGGAAGTGCAGGCCTCCTCCTTCCCTTAAGGAGGAGCTGGCTGCACCCGGCCGCGGCCCGCGAAAATCTTTTTAAAAATGAGCCCGGCACCTCGGACAAGTGCCGGGCTTGCTTCTGTTCCGGGGGGGGGGGGGGGGGGAAGTCCGGGGAGGGAGCTGCGGCCAGGCGGCCGGCGGGAAAGCGGCCGGCCGCCGCGGGGCCTTTAATGCGCCGGCGCAAAGACTTGTAAGACTCTGTTGCCAGAGTCTTAGTTGCGGCTGCCACGGGCGAGGCGGCCGCAACTGAATTTCGGCGCTGGGGCCCGTCGGCATGGCAACCGGGACGCTGCGCACACCGATGACGTCATCGGTGCCGGCGCAGCGCTACCGGTCTACCGCGGCGGAAGGGCCCCAGGCAATTTCGGCGCCGGCGCCAATTGCAGCGCTAGGCCCTCTAGCGCCGCAAAATCGGCGCTAAGGGCACTCAATTTCTAGGCCTAGAACTATTAACATTTTTGAAAGTGCAAAATATCGTAAACTGCACCCTACATTGGTGATACAGTACCATCATGTTTTAGAAATATTTATGAATTATTCAATATTCACAGTTATTTATTTCTAACAGGCATCTAATTTCGTATGTGTGGTCTTTCCACATTGTGATAAATATGTATAAATCAAATAGTAATGCTTATCATTAGGAAAATACAGAAAAATATGTGGCCAGAGCTTGTAAATACTCCTGCATAACCTTCTTTGCACAGTTCTATTTTGAACTAGCTTACTGTGTTCTATAGTAGAATCATAGAATAGTACAGCACAGAAGGAGGCCATTCAGCCCATCGAGCCTGCGCCGGCTCATTCAAAGAGCACTCTAGTTAGTCCCACTCCCCGCTTTTACCCCATATCCCTGCAATTTTTTCTCCTTCAAGTATTTATACAATTCCCTTTTGAAGGCTACTATTGAATCTGTGTCCACCACCCTATCAGGCAGTGCATTCCAAATCCTAACCACTCGTTGTGTAAAAAGTTTTTCCTCATGCCGTCTCTGGTTCTTTTGCCAATCACTTTAAATCTGGGCCCTCTGGTTATCGACTCTTCAGCCATTGGAAACAGTTTCGCTTTATTTACTCTATCTAAATCCTTCATGATTTTAAACACCTCTATCAAATCTCCTCTTAGCCTTCTCTGCTGCAATACTATAACACTATGGCCTAGAAATTCGGTGGGCTGCGCCACCAGTTAGCGCCTAAAGAGGGCACTCAGTGGCTTTAGCGCCACTGGCCGCGCCTCCCGTGATATTTAGCTGGGGCGCTAATGGCGGCGTTAACCTGTTGCGCTGCGTCGCCTCCGATGATGTCATCGGTGTGCGCAGCGCCCCGCTACCGCCCCGATCTCAATACTTGGCAGCGACCGCCTCTGTAGTGCCATTCGCAAATGGCGCCCGGTTCACGGGGCCTTCCTGTGGCGGCAGTGGCGCAAATTAAGGTGGAGGTGCGGGGCGGCCGTTTTTTCCGGCGGCCGCCTGCCAGCACCTCCGTCCCCGGCCTCCTGATCGCCCCCCGCGGCATTGCCGGCTGTTTTCCGAGAGCCCGGCACTTCTCCTCGGTGCCGGGCTCTTTTGCCAGCACTCGCGATCTCCGATCGCGCTGGTGCAGGCCCCTCCCCCTTAAGAATGGGAGGAAGGCCTGCAGTACCGCAGCACGCCATGCCGCAGCGTGTGGCGCTGCGGCACGTTGCGCTGCGATATTCAGTTTCAGCGCCCTAAGAGGGACGCAGAGCGCCTCGAACCTCGCCCCGTGTCCCTCTTGGGGCGCTCAAGCTGAATTTCCGGCGGTCGCTACTGCTCCAAACGCTGCGCTAAATCCGGCGCCCAGGCGAGCTTGGCGCCCCGTTTGCGGCTCCACCCAATTTCTCCCCCTATAACATTAAAAAGAAAATCTAAAAAAGATGTTGACTGCTTTTAAGTTCTAAAGGAATGAGCAAGTTAGAGTAATGTTCTTTCACCTCTGGAGCCTAAGTTCAAAGTCTGTTCAGGCTGATGGGTTCAAGTCTTATCTCGGCACTGACCCTAGGGCTGCTATGGGATTTGAGTCTGAACAGTTTCAAACCCAGTTACTAGTGGCCCTCGATTCACAACACAAAAGTGTCTGTAATTTGGCACAGATTGGACAAAACTCAATTCACTTACAGAAGCAACAAGGTTTGCTTATTGGAAATAAGAAATTCACACAGTTGAAGCATGGAGCGTTCTTCCGGGATTGGAGTCCCACCTTGCTGCTAACCGATGTTACACCTGACCTGGGAGCATTTGATACTGACAGTGATGCCTCAAATAGATTGGGGCGGAGAGGGGGGGGGGCGAAGGTATAAAAATTAAAGGTTTCAAAATCATAAAACACAATAATGTTTAGTTTTTTAGTACCAGCCATAATTTAATTTTCTTTCCCTTAATAACCAGCGCGAAGTTCACAGCCACAGGCTAGAAAAATCAAACGTTGATTAAGCATTGTCATGAATTTCATGTAGCCTTGAAGAGTGCATTAAATAAGTGCACAGCATTGCCAGCAGCAGTGAGGCTGACTGCAGCACCCACTCTCAGTGCCCGTGACCCTGTTGGGATCCCTGCAGGCGGCTTTTCAGGGAACTGCCAGTCATCAATGTCCAGTTGAATCAGTCAGGTCACAGTTGCATTGGCCCAGGTAACAGGTTGCTATGTCTGCCTTCCATTGAATGTAGAGCCAACACAACGGGAACTGTAAAAGATTTCTGTCTGTCTGCTTATTTTGGAGTCTTAGATTTCATGTTCAAAGAACTTTATGCACCTTCTTTGAATAAAATAACACCAGCAGAAAGGATTGTATTCAATTGCTGGAAATCCAATATGCCCATAAGTTTCACTATACACATGTCTTCCTGGCTCTATCATTAAACATTTAATGCAGAGAGAGGTGTCCATGAATGGCTAGTGTTTGATTGTGGTAATGTTCTAAAACCATGGCTGACTGCTTTTCTTAATCACTAAATTTTGTAAATTGCAGGCCACTCCAAGACCAGCATCCAGAACTGCAAACAATGATCCATGGTCCTACAATGAGAGACACTTGCTGGTGGGCCTGCTGTGTACATCAACTGAACCCCTCTCTTCTGTCTCTAAGACCCACTGCTTGGTCATCAACAGCCTGCCAACAAGGATAAAGATTTAGCAATTTCTCCACAGAGGCCGAAAAACAGAAGGAGCTTTGGGCTAAAAATTGCGCCCCTCAGCGTCCCTCTGCTGCGTGATTAAATGGCGGTAAAACGCCGGCCGCTGCTCTTTCGCCAGCTGTGGCAAGTCTCGTGGCGGCCGCTGTTTTCATGCTTATCTTTGCCAGGCTGGAAAAAATGCACGCCGATTGATATCACCAATGCGAACTTCGACTCTAGCGCTGAATTCACCTGGCATGCAAGCAGGCTGACAATGGCGATGTCAGCACCTCTTAACGCGACACACACATCTTTCAGGTAAGTTTGTATTTAAGCGTTTGGAGTGTTTTTTTTATTTTATTGGAGTAGTGGCTTGCTGAAACAGATGTTAAAAGTCTTGTAAGTGTGTAGGAAGTGCTGCTGGATGATTGCAAGGACTCAGATGGTAAACGAAGGCCTTTGAGATGACAGAAAATGCTGCAAATACTCAGCAGGTGAGGCAACTTCCATCGAGAGAAAAACAGAGTTCACTTCTCAGGTTGAGATGCTGCCTGAACAGCTGAGTATTTCCAGCATTTCATGCTGTCATTTCAGATTGACAGCATCCACTCGCAGAGGGAAGGGGAAGTCACAGAAGAGGAGGAAGCCGAAGAGGAAGAAACAGAAGCGGAGGAAGCAGACGGAAGGAGGCATCCCAGAAAGCCCCTTTGTAGCCAGGATATCCGGATGGAATCATCTGCCGGCGGTCCCAGTGACCACAATCCCAATTCACCTTTCAGCATTAGTCCCACACCTTACCTTCCATCTGTTACTGACCAGCACAATGCCCTCTTGGCCACGATACTGAAATAAAAGCCACCACAAAGCAAACTTTCCAATCCAGCTATATACGTCTTTCCATCCAATGTGACCTCAAGAAATAAACTTATCACCCGTATGCATTCTCTTAGTGAGTGTCATGTGTGTGCCTTTGCCTATCCTAGTGATGTCATGCAGTGCTACCCCAGTGGTTGCAGCATGGCTGGTGGAAGGCTGCTGACTTTCAGTGGTGGACACTGCAAATGGCCTTGCTAGTTGTCCTTGAGGAGTTGGTGGTTGGGAGTGTCAAATCAATGCATGGTGGCATAGTGGTTAGCACTGTTGCCTCACAGCGCCAGGGACCCGGGTTCGAATCCGGCCTCGGGTGACTGTCTGTGTGGAGTTTGCACATTCTCCCCGTGTTTGCGTGGGTTTCCTCCGGGTGCTCCGGTTTCCTCCCACAGTCCAAAGATGTGCAGGTTAGGTTGATTGGCTATGATAAATTGACCCTTAGTGTTAGGGGGATTAAATATGTGGGGTTACGGGGATAGGGTGGGATATGTGTCGGTGCAGGCTCGATGGGCCGAAATGGCCTCTATCTGCACTGTGGGGTTTCTGTGATTCTGTGATTCTGTGATTCTTGTTCTTCTTCACTCCCCTCTCCCTCGTCTTGGTCACCCACTGGCTGGGCAGGCTGCATTTCTTGGGTGTGTGAAATGAGGAAGGCACAAGGGTGAGTTGTGGTGTCGGGAGGGTGGGAAAGCATGAGGTGCATGCCAGAAGGAGGATAACGTATGAGGTACCAGCATCTTGTATCCTTTTAGCCCCGTCACTGGCCAAGGGCTCAGCCATGCCCACACCATCTCCTCCAAGGGGGTGTGGTAAGGCTAGGAATGGAAGATGTGCCTTGTGATTGGTGCAGATTGTTGGTGCTTGAGTGATTGGGGGTGGGGGTCGTGCATTGAGCAGTGTGTGAGGTTAGTGGTGCAGCTGGTGGGTGACGGCTTTTGAAGATGCATTCACTGATCTTAACCAGTGGTCTGAAGTCACGAAGCTTCTTTGGGCACTGGAGCCAGGTAGTGGGGAGTGACAGTGCTAGCAGTGACAACCTCGGTGATGTGGTCCCACATCGTTCTTTCTGGAGGACCTCCTGGCCCTTGTGGGTAGAGGGCCTGTCTAGCAGTGTTGACCCCTGCACAAAGTTGGAGTGCTGCTTGAGAGACCCTCGGTGCCCCTTCCCTGGCTTGCTGAGGCAGTTTTCCCATTTGTTGAGGTTAGGAAGGTAAGTCAGCCTTAACAGCTGAATATTCACATTTGGAACTTCTTTTAAATATTGAATACTTCTTAAAAGGCAGCAATGGCTGAAAAATGTTTTGATTCACTGTATTTTATTTTGTATTCTTCAGTGTGCATGGCCCCTGTGATAATAATAATAACTTCCGGGAAGTTATGTCATCACTTCCTGTGAACTGTGAACTATGAACTATAAACTTGGTACATACATCACTTCCGGTCATATGTCACTTCCTGTTGGACTGGTATAAATACTGAACTATTCAGTATTGTAAGAGGCTTCTACCAGAGGCATGGTGAAGACCTCTCTTGTATATAGTGTGTTTATAAGTTGCTTAAAGCTTACTTTAAAGTTACTTGATGTGTGAGACTCCTTTTTCTTACATCAATTTAAGCAACTTAATATTTACACTCACAAATATTAGACCTTCGGACAAACTCGGAGTTAAGGATCCAGGGAACCACCCATCATGGAGAGAATCCTTAGACCTATTCGTCTGGACTTGGACCCGAACACACCAGCAGCTGGCAGGGTATGGAAGCATTGGTACCGTACTTTTGAGAATTTTCTGGATGAATGTAAAGCGGATGCTCCTACTAGACTGAGGATACTTATCAACTATGTGACCCCAAAAGTGTTTGAATATGTTGATGAATGGGATAATTACGATGAGGTGATTCGGGCACTTAAGAAACTGTATGCCAAGACTCCAAATGAGGTCTATGCTAGACATCTACTGGCCACAGCCCGACAAGGGCCAGGGGAATCGATTAACGAATTCCTTCAAGAACTTCGCAGGCTCAGCATAGATTGTAACTTTCAGGCAGCCTCAGCTGAGCTGTACCGCGAAGAAATGATTCGTGATGCTTTCATCTGCGGGATTGCCTCTCCATTTATACGCCAGCGTCTACTAGAAAGTAAAACACTTGAGCTACAAAAAGCTTTTGACCTAGCTTGTTCTCTGGATTTGGCAAAGAGAAATGCAGACCTCTATCAGCTGCCCAGATCTCGATCTGCTGCTGTAACTGCAACCAGACGATTCAAGCGGTCTCAGGTGAACCCTATCATGGGGGAATCTAATTCTGATAATTCTGATGAAGAAGAGGAGGATGACCCCACTTTAGCAGCCTCTTGGCAATCTAGGAAGGAATGCTTCTTTTGTGGAGATGCTTTTCACCCTAGGAAAACCTGCCCTGCTCGCAATGCAATCTGCAGTTATTGCAAAAAAAAAGGACACTTTGCTAAAGTTTGCCTATCAAGGGCCTCTACGAGGGCCAATCCAGCTAAGGCCTACTGAACTGCCCCAATTAGGGCCTATCAAGATGCTCCAGCTAGGACCTATCAAGCTTCCTCTCGAGCTCTCTCCCGAAGAAGCACACCGAGAGTTTTAGCCACTCTCTGTGCAATGACACCAATTACAGCTGCTTGCCCACAGAACCTGTCTCATGCAGGTACAAAAGTTTCAATTAAAGGGCATACCTTAGATGCCTTAATTGACTCAGGAAGTACTGATAGTTTCATTAAAGAACAGATTGTTGCGAAGTTGAAACTACATGTCTTCCCATCGGACCAGGCAATTGCGATGGCTCAGTCATCACTTAATACCAGAATCTCCGGCTTTTGTATTGTTGATATGACACTTAATGGTCGCATGTATCCCTCCACCCGACTTTCGGTACTCAAGGACTTATGTAGTGATCTCCTCTTAGGGCTGGATTTCCAGAAACAGCATAAGAAACTCACTATTGAGTTCGGCGGATCCAAACCTGGTCTTACTATTTCTAATATACCGTCTAAATTACCGTTTTGTGCATTATCAGCAGCTTCACTGGATGAACCCTCATTATTTGCCAGTATTCCGCCTCGATGCAAACCAATAATAACGAAATCGCGGCGCTTTAATCAGGAAGACCAATCTTTTATTGAGGCTGAAATCTCTCGACTTCTAGCAGAGGATATCATCGAACCATGTTCACCGCCCTGGCGGGCTCAAGTCGTCATTGTCAAGAACCCTCTAAAACCTCACAAACAACGACTATGCATTGATTATTCGCAAACCATCAATCAATATACCAACTTGGACGCCTACCCATTGCCACGCATTGATGATATGGTTAATAAACTGGCCGAATACAAAGTGTTCTCAACTTACGACTTAAAAAGTGCCTATCATCAGGTACCCTTGAAGGTCTCAGATAAGCAGTACACGGCCTTTGAGGCTAATGGACGGCTGTACCAATTTCGTCGCCTCCCATTCGGGGTTACTAATGGAGTGGCTGTCTTCCAACGGGCAATGGATGGCCTGGTTAAACAGGAAAATCTAAGGGACACTTTTCCCTATCTTGATAACATTACTATTGCAGGTCACGATCAACAGGAACACGACGCCAACCTCCAAAAATTTCGGGATGCCCTCCATCGCCGTAACTTAACCTTGAATGAATCCAAATCTGTTGAGTCGCAACCGACCATCAACATCCTTGGCTACTGCGTAGGCAATGGTATCATTAAGCCAGACCCAGAAAGACTTCGCCCGCTCCAAGAGCTCCCGTCACCTAAGAATCCGGCTTCTTTACGTCGGGCTCTCGGTCTGTTTGCATACTACGCTAAATGGATTCCTCATTTTTCGGACAAAATCCAACCCTTGCTGCATGCTAGATTATTTCCATTGGGAACAGCGGCTGTTGCAGCCTTTAACCGTCTCAAAAAACAGTTGGAGAAAGCGGCTCTTCACTCCATCGATGAGAATCTCCCTTTCATAGTCGAATGTGATGCCTCGGAGGTGGCGATCTCAGCTACTCTGAATCAGGAAGGTCGTCCTGTAGCATTTATGTCCAGGACCTTACAAGGTGCCGAGCTACATTATCCTCCGGTTGAGAAGGAAGCCACAGCCATCATAGAGGCAGTACGGAAGTGGAACCATTTTCTAGCTCACCAGCACTTTACATTAATCACGGACCAACGATCAGTCGCCTTCATGCTCGATAATCGAAAACGAACCAAAATTAAGAATAATAAAATACAACTTTGGAGGATGGAACTGGCCTCTTTTGGTTATACCATTCACTATCGGCCTGGCAAGGAGAATGTGGCCCCGGACACCCTCACACGGGCATTCTGCTCCACTATGTCGTCCGCTACTCTCATGGATGTCCACAATGGACTGTGTCATCCTGGCGTTACGCGCCTGCTACATTTCGTACGATCACGGAATCTCCCTTTTTCTACTGGAGATGTAAAGAAAATATGCTCAGAATGCCGGCTTTGTGCGGAATTAAAACCTCAGTTCTTCCGCCCCTCAGATGGTATACTCATACATGCAACCCAACCGATGCAACGACTTAGCATCGATTTTAAGGGCCCAGTGCCCTCTTCAACTCGGAACACATATTTGCTCACCATGATTGATGAATATTCACGTTTTCTGTTTGCCTTCCCCTGCTCCAATATGCTGGCGTCCACAGTAATCTGCTGTCTTGAGCAGGTATTTTCTCTCTGTGGCATGCCGGCTTATATTCACTCAGATCGGGGTCCATCCTTTATGTCAAGGGAACTCAAGGACTACCTCTCAGAACGGGGAATTGCTACAAGCAAAACAACACCATACCATCCCATCAGAAATGGGCAGGTAGAGAGGTATAACGGTATTATCTGGAATTCCGTACGTCTCACTTTAAGATCTCGGGGCCTACCAGACCAGCAATGGGAAGCAGTGCTTCCGGATGCATTGCACTCTATACGGTCCCTGCTTTCTACAGCCACTCATGAGCGGTTCTTTGGATTCCAGCGTCGCTCATCTCATGGGACATCACTCCCGTCATGGCTAACTACTCCTGGACCTGTATTACTCCGAAGATACGTTCGGACGTCTAAAAATGACCCTCTCGTAGACGAGGTCAAACTAACCGATGCCAACCCCACCTATGCAAACATACGATATTCCGACGGCCGAGAATCTACCGTATCATTACGGGATCTGGCTCCCTGCCCACCAGGACCTAGTGGGACATCGGGTGATGGCATTTCACCAGGAAACTCTTGGGACCTATCGGGTACCCCTCTCCAGGATCCTGATCGGACACCAACTAGCTTGGTGCCGGTAGAACCCCGTACTCAAAGTTGCGACCCTCCCAGTACCGCGCATGTTAAGTCTGTGAGTTGTTCAAGTAATTAATACTCAGACTTAATCAGTAACAATAAAACAGGTCTTTACTGGTTGGAGGTAGGGACTACACTGAATACAAGATTACTGCACAGTGCTTATATACTGGTGTGTTCACCCCCGGTATTACGTCTACAGCAGCCTGAGAAAGTAGTACATCTCTTAAGGTGGAACAGGCTTAAGCTCTCTTAAGGTGGAACAGGTTACATACACAACACTCCTCCCTTCTTAGCTTTATAGTCATCCCCCCATTTAACATAACGTAATAACATATATACATATATAACTTCATGTTTAACGTAACATATCACAGATTCAGTCTCTGCGGAAAACAGTTCACAGATTCAATCTCTGTGGTGTAGTCAGTTCACGTTACTCATTCAATAGTCCTTTCATGGATTTAACAGCTTGAACTTCCGAACTGATTTGGCTCTGTTCGGAGGGACCACGTGTGTGATCTGGTAGAGGTGATAATGGTTCAGATGGGTCATCTTCTGTTTTTACTTTTCCTTTTCTGCTTCTTGGAGACTCTCTGGGCTCCATTGTCAGCTGCCACAGCTGCCAGCTGCATGCGCAGTTCCTCCTTCTCTTCCTCCTGTTTCCGTCGTATAGCCAGCTTCTCCCGATGTTCCGTAGACTTTTGGTGCTCCTCCATGATTTCTGCACTTTGGGAGTCGAAGTTACAAGCTGGGCAGGACAGGACATCGTAATATTCGGTGTCGTCCACCAGGTCATGGTAATATTCGGTGTCGTCCTGAGCTAGACCAGTGAGAGGGTCGTCTATTTCCTCCATACCCAGCTGGACGTTAGCCAGCTCTTGTTCCAAATCCAGACATCCTTCCTGAAGAGACTTCTTCATGTGTACCTCTGCATCCAGCTTTTTCTGGGCTTTCAGCAAGTTGTTTACTAGTGACCTCATTTGTGATTTTGCTACTTCAACTTCTTTTGGAGATTGATTGATCGGACTATTCAATCTCTCTACCGGAGCAGCTGTTTCAGCGGTCTGTTGTTCTACGTTGACGTGAGTCAGCGTACTTTTGGCATCCAAGGGCTGCTCTGTTGCAGTCATCTCAGTCTGTGTTGCCACCTCAGCTCTTCCAATAACCTTTGAGAGCTCCGAACCCCTTTCGTTTGAATATTGAAGTTCGTGTTCAAGTTTTTCCCATTTCAGAGTCCTGTCCTTCAGCATATGCAGGAGTTGGCTGACCGTTAACTCCTCTGACATCAGACGTTTTGTGTGCTCCTGCTCCATTTGCTCCAGCAGCTGCTTCTGTTGTCTTTCCAGATGTTCCCACTCTATATCAAAGAACTCTTTCGTCGCATTCATCTCTTGCTCAAAACGGCGAATCATTTGTTCTAATTGCTGTTGCAGTTTGAAATGGAGTTGAGTTCGAGCCCGGTGTCCCTCAGAAATGTGCATGTCAGTAGACTGGACAGACTCAGAATTCTCTATCTCAGTGGAATTCTGTGCTGAAACTTTGTCTTTTGCACACGGGTTGGTCTTACCATCATCAGTTCCAGAGTCTGGGCTGATTATCTGCACCGAGTTCTCACTCTTTATGGCTTTTAGCGAATGCCAGTCCATATTTATGTTTCTAAACCACTCCCGGCCTAGTAGTGGTGGACCTCCTTCCGGTAGCACATATAAGTCCATTATTTGACTTCCTTCGCCCTTGTTGGCCACTGCAACCTTTATTGTCCCGATGGGGTACACTCTCTGCCCCGTGTAGATTGTCAATATAATCTCCGTATCCTGTAGGGGAATATGTTGGAATAACCTTCTGTAATCTTTCTTATTCATGACCGACAATGCCGATCCAGTGTCCAATTCCATTTTTACTTGGACTCCTTCTATTTGAAGAGTAACCCAAATTGTCTGGAGGTCTGCACCCTTACCAACGTTGAGTACCCTTAAGCTAGCCAGTTCAATACTGCTTAAGCCAGCCAGTTCATTACTGCTAGCATCTGAATCGGACTCCTGTTCGGCCACCTTGTGTACTTTTGTGTATTTTCCTTCCGGTGACTTCTTGTTGCTGGTCTTCTTCCCTGACCTGCATACTCTAGCTATGTGTCCAAGCCTACCACAAGTTCTACATTCTTGGTTTTTAAACCAACACTGGTTCTGATCATGCGTTGTCTTTCCACAACGATAACATTTGCCAGAACTCACACCCAATTTGTGTGCACTGAGCTCCAGTGACCGTAGCTGCATTACTGCCGTGCCTCTCGCTGCGGCTTCGTGTGCTGCTGCCATAGTGACCGCCTTCTCAAGCATCAGCTCATTCTCCTCGAGCAGTCGCTTTTGTGTATCCTGTTTAAATAAACCACACACAAATTTGTCTCGTAGTGCATCTGTCAGTCCCGTTCCAAACTGGCAATATTTCGCTAATTTACGCAATTCCAGCAAATATTCAGCATTGCTTTCATGCTGTAGCTGCCTTCTGTCATAAAATTTAAATCGTTCCGCTAGCATCAGCGGCGTGGGGTTTAGATGATCTTTCAGGACAGTAATAATCTCATCGAACGTCTTATCTGCCGGTTCATCTGGTGATAACAGGTGTTTCAATTGCCCGTATGTCTTCGCACCCATTAAATTTAATAATGTTAGAGCTTTATCTTGGTCACGAATTTTATTGGCCTTACAATAATTTTTTACTCTTTCAACATATATGGCCCAATCTTCGAGGTCACTATCAAAGGTGCTAATATTCCCGTGTTTAGGCATTGTAGATTTGCAATTTCTCAGATTTTATTTTCTTTACTTGTTATCAAAGATGGCGGCTTCCCGCTCTTGCCGTCGTCCTCCGCCCACAAAATGGCGGTTTTCCCGCGCTTGGCGGTCTTCACCCGTCCCCCGACGCCGTCTCCCTTCAGCCCCCGAGTGCGGCCCTTATCTTCGCCGCGATCGCCCGAGTGCGGCCCTTATCAGCGGATGCGATCGCTGGATCACGAAGTGGCTCCCGACCGAAGCGGCTCTCGGCCCTTATCTTCTGTGCAATCGATAGCCCGCGCTGTGCACCGCGGCTCTCGCACCTTGAGCTTCTGCAGCCGCCGCGCCTTTCAGTCCGAGTGCGGCCCTTATCTCCTCCAACTTCCCCAGCCTGTCTTTGCAGCCAACGCTGCTCGGCTTACCCACCACCGAGGTTGAAAAAGAAGCTGCAGGATGTCTTCTGTCCTCCAGTTTTCAGTCGCTGATGGAGGCTTCAGGGTCCTAATGCCTGTCGCTTCCAGTGGGGTGGTGAGATTTGAAACCTCTCTTCAACGTCCTGTCTGTGGACGAAGCCGCCGTGGAATAACTGCCGCAGGGTAAGAATCTGACTCGTCGCCAGTGTTAAGTCTGTGAGTTGTTCAAGTAATTAATACTCAGACTTAATCAGTAACAATAAAACAGGTCTTTACTGGTTGGAGGTAGGGACTACACTGAATACAAGATTACTGCACAGTGCTTATATACCGGTGTGTTCACCCCCGGTATTACGTCTACAGCAGCCTGAGAAAGTAGTACATCTCTTAAGGTGGAACAGGCTTAAGCTCTCTTAAGGTGGAACAGGTTACATACACAACAGCGCACGAAAGTACTGATCCGCCACAGACCAGCTCTGCACCTCCCTCTGAACAGAGGCAGACCGACTTTGAACCTATTGGGGCTCGTACACGAAGCCATGATCTCCCCGACCCTGCACAGGGTAATCCAGGCCACACAGACTCTGACCAATGGCCAACCGCATGTAAGCGGACCAGCGACCCTCTACGACGGGAACCCAAACGGGTGCGACTCTTCCTCGTTCGGCGGCTGCGGAACAAAAGGAAGACCACAGCCTTCTAAACCTGCAGGAGGGAAGAATGTGATAATAATAATAACTTCCGGGAAGTTATGTCATCACTTCCTGTGAACTGTGAACTGTGAACTATGAACTATAAACTTGGTACATACATCACTTCCTGTCATATGTCACTTCCTGTTGGACTGGTATAAATACTGAACTATTCAGTATTGTAAGAGGCTTCTACCAGAGGCATGGTGAAGACCTCTCTTGTATATAGTGTGTTTATAAGTTGCTTAAAGCTTACTTTAAAGTTACTTGATGTGTGAGACTCCTTTTTCTTACATCAGCCCCTTTAATTCTCAGACCTCTTCATTTCCCACAACTGCTTGCGAGCTCCACAGCCTCGCTTCCAGAGGCTGTGGGAAGCTGCAACACTGCAGCTGCACACAAACATAACCTTGGATGCCTCCAGCAATGCCACTGCTTGGCAGGTAAGCGCTGTGCCCCCAGGCGAATTTTGCCCCATTAGCAGTGCGGTCATTTACTCCAGTTGCCGGTGACGCCGGCAACTTTCCTGGTTAAACAAATTTCTCCTCCCTTATATTCGATGTTAGTTTAGGTCAGATCGCAAGAGAAATGTGTACATGTGTCAGCTCCCCAAGTTTACACTACTAAATCCAACTTACTTACTGCAATGGCAGAATCAAAGGTCTACAGTTCTGCCGCTAGGAATAAAGAGCTGGATTTATCAATGTGCAGCGTATGTATGCTGGTCTCCTGCATTCCGACCTAATCAAGCACCAAATGCAAAGTGCCTTAAATTGCTTTTCTAAAGTATGTGGGGGAATGCTATGCTTAAAGTGTCAGCTGTGGCTCAGTGGTAGCACTCTCACCTCTGAGTCAGAAGGTTGTGGGTCCCACGCCAGAGACTTGAGCACAAAATCTAGGCTGACACTTCAGTGCAGTACTGAGGGAGTGTTGTGCTGTCGGAGGTGCTGCCTTTTGGAAGAGACGTTAAACTGAGGCCCTATCTCAGATGGGTATAAAAGATCCCATGCTATTATTTTGAATTAGAGCAGGGGAGTTCTCCCTGGTGTCCTGGCCAACATTTATCCCTCAACCAACATCACAAAACTAGATAATCTGGCCATTATCTCATTGATGCAGGTGCAGCAGGCAGTTAAGAAGGCAAATGGTATGTTGGCCTTCATAGCGAGAGGGTTTGAGTACAGGAACAAAGAGCTGGATTTATCAATGTGCAGCGTATGTATGCTGGTCTCGGAGCAGCGGGAGCAGAGGAGGAGCAGCCGGGTATAAAAACTCACGACCAGCGAGGCCCGAGAGCACTCGGAGCAGCGGGAGCAGAGGAGGAGCAGCCGGGTATAAAAACCCACGACCAGCGAGGCCCGAGAGCACTCGGAGCAGCGGGAGCAGAGGAGGAGCAGCCGGGTATAAAAACCCACGACCAGCGAGGCCCGAGAGCACTCGGAGCAGCGGGAGCAGAGGAGGAGCAGCCGGGTATAAAAACCCACGACCAGCGAGGCCCGAGAGCACTCGGAGCAGCGGGAGCAGAGGAGGAGCAGCCGGGTATAAAAACCCACGACCAGCGAGGCCCGAGAGCACTCGGAGCAGCAGAGAGCAGCGAGGAGGAGCCCGGCTTAAAAACCGGCGGCAGTTGCGAGGCATACCAAATCAACAGCAGAGGAGAGGGGTAAATAGTAATCAGTGTGTGACGTCACCAGGGAGCAGCTGGTGCAGTCGGGAGAGCAGGAGGCCAGTAACTCTTATATAGGTGGAGCTGTTGCTAAACCCGAAACACTGCAGTGTAGTGTCTCCCACCCTTCCACCTCCTCTAACCTTTTAGGGGTTAGGGGAAGTTGAAAAGGTAGGTTCAATTTATTTTATTTCAGGAGCCTAACCTAGGTGGAAAAGGTTCCAGGACAGGAGGCGGCAGTGAAAATACAACACCAGAAAACAGGTAGGTGACTGGTTGGTGAGTACTTTCACAAACTTATTCCAAGTAGAATTCAATAATTAAGCTAAATCGTAGTAAATAAAAAGGTCTTGTAAGGGTTAAGTCATGGAAGGGCAGCTCAGACCCGTGTCATGCTCCTCCTGTGCCATGTGGGAAATCAGGGACACTGTCCCTGACAACTATGTGTGCAGGAAGTGTGTCCAGCTGCAGCTCCTAGCGGACCGCATGGCGGCGCTGGAGCTGCGAATGGACTCACTCTGGAGCATACGCGATGCTGAGGATGTTGTGGATAGCACATTCAGTGAGTTGGTCACACCGCAGGTAAAGGCTAGCTCAGACAGTAAATGGGTGACCAAAAGGCAGGGTAAAGGCAGGAAGGTAGTGCAGGAGTCACCTGCGGTCATCTCCCTCCAAAACAGGTTTACCGTTTTGGGTACTGTTGGGGGAGATGACTTATCAGGGGAAGGCACCAGCAGCCAGGTTCAGGGCACCATGACTGGCTCTGCTGCACAGAAGGGCGGGAAAAAGAGGGATAGGGCTATAGTGATAGGGGATTCAATTGTAAGGGGGATAGATAGGAGTTTCTGTGGCCGAGACCGAGACTCCAAGATGGTATGTTGCCTCCCTGGTGCAAGGGTCAAGGATGTCTCGGAGTGGGTGCAGAGCATTCTGAAGGGGGAGGGGGATCAGCCAGTTGTCGTGGTACATGTAGGTACCAACGATGTAGGTAAAAAGAGGGAGGAGGTCCTACAAGCTGAATTTAGGGAGTTAGGAGCTAAATTGAAAAGTAGGACCTCAAAGGTAGTAATCTCTGGATTGCTACCAGTGCCACGAGCAAATAAGTTTAGAGAGAGTAAGATAGATAAGCTAAATACGTGGCTTGAGCAGTGGTGCAAGGGAGAGGGATTTAAATTCTTGAGGCATTGGAACCAGTTCTTGGGGAGGAGTGACCTGTACCAAGGGGACGGTCTACACCTGAACTGTGAGGGAGCCGATGTCCTCGGAGTAATATTTTCTAGGGCGGTTCGGGAGGATTTAAACTAATTTGGCAGGGGGATGGGAACCTAGGTAGTGGAAAAGAGGGAAGTCATATGAAGTCAGAAATAGATGGTAGAAAGGTGAGAAGCAATAAGCAAAGGAGAGAAACACAAAGGGCCAAACTAATTCATAATGAGAGTGTGAAAAAAGCAAGCCTGAAGGCTTTGTATCTTAATGCTAGAAGCATTAGGAACAAGGTGGATGAATTAATTGTGGAAATAGAGGTAAACAAGTATGATTTGATTGGGATTACAGAAACGTGGCTGCAGGGTGGGCAAGGCTGGGAACTTAACATCCAGGGATATACAATATTTAGGAAGGATCGGCAAAAAGGTAGGGGAGGTGGGGTAGCATTGCTGGTAAAGGAGGGGATTAATGCAATGGAAAGGAAGGATATTAACTCGGATGAAACGGAATCTGTATGGGTAGAAATGAGAAATAGCAAGGGGAGGAAAACGTTAGTGGGTGTGATATATAGGCCTCCAAATAGTAATATGGAGGTGAGGGAAGGCATAAAAAGGGAAATTAGAGAAGCGTGCGATAAGAGCACAGCTGTCATCATGGGTGACTTTAATTTACATATTGATTGGACTACCCAAATTAGTAAAAATTCTGAGGAGGAGGAATTCCTGGAATGTTTTCGGGACGGTTATCTGGACCAATATGTCGAGGAGCCGACTCGAGATCAGGCCATTTTAGACTGGGTATTGTGCAATGAGAAGGGACTTATCAGCAATCTTCTTGTACGAGGCCCCTTGGGTCAGAGCGATCATAATATGATCGAGCTCTCAGTCGAGATGGAGAGTGAGGAAATTGAATCAGAGACTAAGGTCCAGAACTTAAATAAAGGGAATTACGAGGGTCTGAGACGGGAATTGGGTAAGATTGATTGGGTGGTGTTTCTGGGGGGATTGACAGTGGAGAGACAATGGCAAGCATTCAAAGATAGAATGGAAGAATTCCAGAACATGTTTATACCGGTTTGGCATAAAAATAAACCTAAAAAGGTGACTCAACCGTGGATAACGAGGGAAATTAGGGACAGCATAAAATCAAAAAAAAGGGCATATCAACTGGCAAAAAAAAGCACCAGACCGGAAGATTGGGGGCAGTACAGGATACAGCAAAAGAGGACAAAGGGATTAATCAGGAAGGGGAAAATAGAATACGAAAGTAAACTTGCAGCAAACATAAAGACAGACTGCAAAAGCTTTTATCGGTTTATCAGGAGGAAAAGACTGGTAAAATCCCAAGTCGGTCCCTTGCAGTCCGATTCGGGAGAATATATAATGGAGAATAAGGAAATGGCAGACCAATTAAACTCATACTTTGGTTCTGTATTCACAAAGGAGGACACAAATAACCTCCCAGGAATATCGGCAAACATAGGGACTAATGAGAGGGAGGAGCTGACAGAAATTAGTATCTCTAGGGATATGGTGTTGGGTAAGTTGAGGGGACTGAAGGCCGACAAATCCCCGGGGCCTGATAAACTACATCCTAGGGTACTTAAGGAGGTGGCCCTGGAGATAGCAGATGCTCTAAGGATCATCTTCCGGAACTCCATTGACTCGGGAACAGTACCCGTGGATTGGAGGGTAGCTAATGTTACCCCAATATTTAAAAAGGGGGGTAGAGAGAAAGCAGGGAATTATAGACCAGTAAGCCTTACATCGGTTGTGGGCAAAATGCTAGAGTCCATTATTAAGGATAAAATAGCGGAGCACTTGACAAATGGGGAAAGGATCGGACAGAGTCAACATGGATTTACAAAGGGTAAATCGTGTTTGACTAATCTGCTGGAATTTTTTGAGGAAGTAACTGGTAAAATAGATGGGGGAGAGCCAGTGGATGTGGTGTACCTTGACTTCCAGAAAGCCTTCGATAAGGTTCCACACAAAAGATTATCATGCAAAATTAAGGCTCATGGAATTGGGGGCAAAGTATTAACGTGGATAGAGAACTGGCTGGCGGATAGAAAACAGAGAGTTGGAATAAACGGCTCGTTTTCGGAGTGGCAGGCAGTGACCAGCGGGGTGCCGCAAGGATCTGTCCTGGGACCCCAGCTGTTCACAATATATATAAATGATCTGGATCAGGGAATTGGATGCAATATTTCCAAATTCGCTGACGACACTAAACTAGGAGGAGGGGTGGGCTCTGATGAGGATGTCAGGAGGCTACAGTGCGATTTGGACAGGTTGGGGGAATGGGCGGATACGTGGCAGATGCACTATAATGTGGATAAATGCGAGGTTATCCACTTTGGGGGTAAAAACAGGAGGGTAGATTATTATCTAAATGGCAATAGATTGGGAGATGGGGAAGTGCAGAGGGACCTGGGTGTTCTTGTGCACCAGTCACTGAAGGAGAGCATGCAGGTGCAACAGGCGATTAAGAAGGCAAATGGTATGTTGGCCTTCATATCAAGGGGGTTCGAGTATAGGAATAGGGATACCTTACTACAGCTGTACAAGGTGCTGGTGAGACCGCATCTGGAGTATTGTGTACAGTTTTGGTCGCCCCATCTGCGGAAGGATGTTCTTGCCATGGAAAGAGTGCAACGGCGATTCACCAGGCTGATACCTGGAATGGCGGGAATGACCTACGAAGAGAGATTAAATAGTTTGGGCTTGTACTCACTGGAGTTTAGAAGATTGAGAGGGGATCTCATCGAAACATATAAAATGATGGCAGGCCTGGACAGGCTGAATTCAGAGAGAATGTTTCCAATGGCCGGGGAGCACAGAACCAGGGGCCACAGTCTAAAAATAGCGGGCAAATCATTTAAAACAGAGATGAGGAAGAATTTCTTCACTCAAAGAGTGGTGAGCCTGTGGAATTCCCTGCCACAGAGGGCTGTGAAGGCTAATTCAATAAATATTTTCAAGAGAGAATTGGATATATTTCTGAAGGCTAAGGGGATTAAGGGTTACGGAGAAAAGGCGGGGACGGGGTACTGAACTGGTAAGATCAGCTATGATCTCAGACGAGGATCAGCCATGATCTCATTGAATGGCGGAGCAGGCTCGAAGGGCCGAATGGCCTACTCCTGTTCCTATCTCTATGTTTCTATGTTTCTATGTCTTGCTGCAGTTGTACAGGGCCTTGGTGAGACCACATCTTGAGTATTGTGTGCAGTTTTGGTCGCCTTATCTGAGGAAGGGTGTTCTTGCCATGGAGGGAGTGCAGCGAAGATTCACCGGACTGATACCTGGGATGGCAGGAATGACGTATGAGGAGAGATTGGGTCGATTGGGCTTATACTCACTGGAGTTTAGAAGAATGAGTGGGGATCTCATTGAAACTTATAAAATTCTAACAGGACTAGACAGACTAGATGCTGGAAGGATGTTCCCGATGGTCGGGCAGTCCAGAACCAGGGGTCACAGTCTAAGGATAAGGGGTAAGCCATTTAGGACAGCGATGAGGAGGAATTTCTTCACCCAGAGAGTGGTGAACCTGTGGAATTCTCTACCAGAGAAAGCAGTTGAGGTCAATTCATTAAATATATTCAAGAAGGAGTTAGATATATTTCTTAAGGCTAAAGGGATCAAGGGATATGGGGAGAAAGCAGGGACAGGGTACTGAATTTGGATGATCAGCCATGATCTCATTGAATGGCGGAGCAGGCTCGAGGGGCCGAAAGGCATACTCCTGCTCCTATCTGCTATGTTTCTATGATGTTTGTGGGATCTTGCCCTGAGCAAATTAGCTGCCATGTTTCCTACATTACAACGGGGACTACACTTATAAACTACTTAATTGCCTGTACATCGCTTTGGGATGTCTTGAGGTTTCTTTCGTTCTTTCTTTCTTTCCTTCTTTGTTTCCGTCCTTCCTTTTTCTTTTCTTTCTTTCTCATTGAAAGACTGGAGCAGCACCACAGTTATAGCTAATGGTGCAACAACACTAAAGCTGCTGCATGCATGTTTAAAACCAATTTTAAAAATCTGCACTGAATGCAAGTGGTGAAGCTTCACACACCACCACTTCTGCATATGGAGCTCTCCACCAGTCAATCTTATTATGTCCATGTATAATTGAGACACGGACTGCAGGAGTTGGTTATAACAGGTCTTTGCTGAGTGGAGACAACCTGGAACTACTATGCAAAAGTTACTACACAGGCTTAAATACAGGGGTGGTCACTACTGGTACTGCAGTATACAGGGGCTGCAGAATATAGTTCCTTCTTCAAGGTACATACACTACAATTCCTCCCCTTTTAGCTAAACAGTACATAACATTCGATTAATAATTAAATAACATATTTACAATTACAGTTGCTAGATACATTAGTTGAAGTTAAGCAATTATAAGTTCAGTCTTTGAGGAGGCTTCCTGATTCTGTCTGGATAACGCCTCTTTGGGGTATCAGGTTCTTCTGGCAAAGTTGATTTGGGATCAACGTCGTTGTTTGGTTCGTCTGCTTCCAATATCACCGATTCTGAGGTAGATGCAATTGGTACTTCAGTTTCATCACCAGGTGTATAGGATCGTGGTGTAGATTTGACGTTTTCCAGTGACTCTTGAATCTGGTCAGCATAGCGTCTTACAATGCTCTCTCCAACGTCCACGGTATACATTAGAGGTCCTTGCCGTGTACAGATCGTTCCTGGCTGCCATTTCTCTGTGCGGTAGTCCCGGGCCAAAACTGGTTGACCTATCTTAAAACTCCTGGTCGGCCTTTCATTCATATTCTGAAACTGCCTGTTCTCCACATCTCTTCTGATGTTTGGCTTAACCAAATCCAAGCGGCATCGTAGTCTTCGATTGAAGAACATCATGGCTGGAGTTTGGTTGGTAACCGCATGTGTCGCATTCCGGTAGGCAAACAAGAAGTTATCCACCTTGTGTTGTAGGGGTATGTCTTCATTACACATTGCCTTGATGGCCTTCTTGAATGTTTGAACGAACCTCTCAGCCAGTCCATTGGTGGCTGGATGATATGGGGCGGATGTGTAATGCTTAACACCATTGTTCTTTAAGAACCTCCGGAACTCTTCAGACACAAACTGTGGTCCATTGTCGGAGCAAATCTGTTCAGGCAGCCCATTTCTGGCGAATATGGTTCGTAAGGCTGTGATAGTTTTTTCTGTGGTGGTTGAGGACATTTTTATTACCTCTGGCCACTTTGAATGTGCATCCACCGCAATTAAAAACATCGAGTCCATAAATGGACCAGCAAAATCAATGTGCACCCTTTGCCATGGAGATGAGGGCCACTCCCATGGATGTAGAGGGGCTTGTGGTGGGGCGTTTTGGACCTTCTGGCATCCTGTACAGCTCTTGGTCATCTCTTCGATTTCTCGATCGATTCCCGGCCACCACACAAACGCTCTGGCTAAGTTCTTCATTTTTACCCCTCCCAGATGACCCTCATGAAGCTCATTGAGCACTCTATCCTTCAATTTGGGTGGAATTACTACTCTGGATCCACACATCAAGGTTCCTCTGCACACTGACAGCTGTTCTCTTCTCGGCGAGAATGCTGGCAGTAGTGGTTCACCATGTGCTGGCCATCCCTTCACCGTTAAATCATAGGCCCAGGAGAGTGTCGGGTCATTTCGTGTTTCCTTTTCTATGTTTGCATTCGTCACAGGGAGACATTCGACTGTGGTCGAGTGGAATATCTCCACTGGATCCACTGCAGGTGCTTCTTCCACCATCGGCAACGGTAGGCGCGACAATCCATCAGCATTCCCATGCTGTTTAGTTCCTTTGTACTCGATGTCATATTGGTGTGCCCCTAGGAAAAGGGACCACCTCTGTAGCTGTTGTGCTGTCATTATCGGTACGCCCTTCTGAGGGTTGAAAATGGAGACAAGAGGTTGATGATCAGTTAGTAGAGTAAATTTCTGACCGTGCAGGTAGTGATTGAACTTCTTCACCCCCCACACCAGGCTGAGGGCCTCTCTGTCAATCTGGGCGTAGTTACGCTCGGCTGAAGTTAACGAGCGTAACGCAAAAGCTATCGGCCTCTCTGAACCATCAAGGAATTTGTGTGACAGTACCGCTCCAATGCCCTAGGGAGACGCATCACACGCCAGTCTTATCGGTAGTGATGGGTTGTAGTGAGCCAATACTTCTCTTGAAGTGATTAGGTCCTTACTCTTCTGAAAGGCCCGCTTACATTCATCGCTCCATTTCCATGCTACTCCAGTTTGTAGTAGGGCGTTCAGTGGGTGCAGAATTGTGGACAAATTCGGCAAAAACTTATGGTAGTAATTCACCAATCCGAGGAATGACCTCAGTTGCGACACATTTTCAGGCGCTGGAGCCTTAACTACCGCTTCAATTTTGTCAGGGGACTTATGTAACCCCTCTTCATCAGTCACGTGGCCACAATACAATATCTGTTTCTTAAAAAACTCGCACTTGGTGCGATTGGCTCGTAGCCCATGTTCTCTTAGTCTAGTGAGCACCTGCTCTAGGTTGGCAAGGCGTTCACTGTCATCTTCACCTGTCACTAGGATGTCGTCCAAGTAACACTGAGTCCCCGGAATCCCTTGCAGGACTTGTTCCATCGCTCTTTGCCATATCGCCGGAGCTGATGCTACTCCGAATACCAGTCGCTTATACTGGTAAAGACCTTTGTGAGTGTTTATCGTGAGATACTTCCTAGAGGATTCTTCAACCTCCATCTGCAAATATGCTTGTGCTAGGTCAATTTTTGTAAAACGCTTCCCTCCAGATAGTGAGGCGAAAATATCTTCTATCCTCGGAAGAGGATATTGTACTGTGTGAAGGAGTGGGTTCAGCGTCACCTTGAAGTCCCCACAGGTGCGAACCTTCCTTGGCTCCTCAGACTTATTGTTTAACGTTTTCTTCATGACAGGAACAATGGGTGTCGCCCACTCGCTCCAGTCTACCTTTGATAACACGCCTGCATTCTCCAGATTCTCCAGCTCTGCCTCGACGGCTGGGCAAATTGCATATGGTACCGGTCTTGCTTTGAAAAACTTGGGAATTGCATTCTCTTCTATTTTTATCGAGGCGGTTACGCCTTTAAGAGTTCCCAGTTCTTGTTGAAATACCTCTTTGGCGTTAGCTAAGATTGTTGACAATCGGCCAGGAGTGACGTCGCCATCCTTTTTACCAGCCACCGTCAGTGCCTGAATGGAGTGCCAGTCTAAACTTATCTTTCTGATCCATTCACGTCCCAATAACGGTGGTCCACCATCTTGCAGTATGTACAGATACAATTTCTGTATTTCCTTGCCGTTGTATTCGACAGGCACCCTTATTTTTCCTCTGGAGTATACTTTTTGCCCTGTATACATCTTCAAGACAATGGATGTCTCTTTCAAGGGTATGTGTGAGAATAGCCGCTCGTAGTCTCGTCGATTCATGACGGTCAGAGCTGATCCTGTATCCAATTCCATTTTGACTTGGGACCCTGCTATCGTGAGGGTGACCCAAATGGTTCGGTGATCCTCTTTTGCGATTACGTTGTGAAGTTTGAGACAGCTTAGTCTCTTGTTCCCGGATTCACTATCGCTCATCTGGTCTTCGGAACTACTGTCCGTCATCTTTTGTACTTTCCTGTACTGTTCCTTAGTAGCCTTTTTGTTGTCGCTGGTCTTCTTCCCAGACCTGCAAACTCGTGCAATGTGTCCCATCTTTCCGCATTGCCTGCATATTTTGCCCTTGGACCAGCAGTCCTTCTGGTCATGGGTTATTCTGCCGCAGCGATAACATTTTTCAAATCCCCGTGTCATTTCGTGGGTGCCGTATTCCTGTGGCTTTTGCTGTATTTCC
Organism: Somniosus microcephalus; assembly: GCF_052327205.1. Classification (NCBI taxonomy): domain Eukaryota; kingdom Metazoa; phylum Chordata; class Chondrichthyes; order Squaliformes; family Somniosidae; genus Somniosus; species Somniosus microcephalus. The sequence continues at coordinate 111,628,296 of NC_141001.1, read as the reverse complement.
GCAGCTCCCCTTGCTGCTGCTTCATATGATACTGCCACGCTGAAAGCCTTATCTAGCGTCAGCTCTTTCTCTGAGAGTAACCTCTTCTGGGTTCCTTCACTCAGGAGTCCACAGACAAATTTGTCCCGTAGGGTATCTGCCAGTCCTGCTCCGAACTGGCAGTGCTTTGATAGCTTGCGTAGTTCCGTAAGGTAATCAGCATTGCTCTCATCTTTATGCTGATTTCTCCTGTGGAATTTAAATCTTTCTGCTATCAGCAGCGGTGTAGGATTTAGGTGTTCCTGTAGGATATCAACAATTTCGTTAAAACTCTTCGCCTTCGGTTTGGCTGGAGTAATCAAGTTCCGCAATAGGCCGTACGTTCTTGCGCCCATTAAGTTTAGTAGTACCGATGCCTTTTTCTCATCGGCTACTTCATTTGCCTCGCAATATACCTCGACTCTTTCCACATATGTGGTCCAGTCTTCACAGAATCACAGAAACCCCACAGTGCAGATAAAGGCCATTTCGGCCCATCGAGCCTGCACTGACACATATCCCACCCGATCCCCATAACCCCTACACCAACACATGTTCCACCCTATCCCTGTAACCCCATGTATTTAATCCCCCTAACACTAAGGGTCAATTTATCATAGCCAATCAACCTAACCCGCACATCTTTGGACTGTGGGAGGAAACCGGAGCACCCGGAGAAAACCCACGCAAACACGGGGAGAATGTGCAAACTCCACACAGACAGTCGCCCGAGGCCGGATTCGAACCCGGGTCTCTGGAGCTGTGAGGCAACAGTGCTAACCACTATGCCACCGTGCTCTATTGCATTATCGAAGGCAGTGATATTGCCAGTCTTCGGCATCTTGGAAATCTAAGATGGCGCCTCCCGTGCTTTGCCTTCTTCCCCGATTTAACAAAATGGCGCCTCCCGCGCTTTGCCTTCTTCCCCGCTGGATTAAGATGGCGCCTCCCGCGCTTTCTGTCTTCTCCGCTGCTGCTAGCGCTGTTGCTGGCATTTTATGCCTTGATGGCGACGCCCTATGGCCTTCGCGCACTTCCCCCCCCGCACTGCTGCTAACGCCGCTCTCCACGGTTCCCGTGGCAAACTGCAGCTCCTCGCGGCTTTCTGCGCTTCTAATTTTTATTATTTCCCCGTCGTCGGAGCAACCCTGCGGGACACTTGCCTCCCTCTTCTTGGGTCTGTACGCTGCCCGGCTTCGTAGCACCGGCCGCGCCCTTTGTGCTCCACCCTCTCTCTCTCTCCTCTTCCCGACAACGCTGCTCGGCCCCGTTGAAAAGCCACCCGATCGAGCTCTAGACCGCCGCAGCCCAGGAAGGATCAGTGTACTACCTGCCACCAGCCCGATTAGCTGAAACACCATCAACAGGATAACCAAGCCCCGCTATCGACAGCCTCTCCTGCAAATCTTCAACTCCGATGAATCAGAGGCGGATGCCCACGGTCGACGCCCGTTTCTTCTGTTCGTTTTATTTATTTTTTCTTTCTTCCTTCTGGCCTCGACCTCTGATAACTTCGCTTCAGGGATGGATCCCCATGAGGTGGTGCAGACTGTAGGTAAGTTCGGATCTGCTCGTCGCCAGTATTATGTCTGTGTATAATTGAGACACAGGCTGCAGGAGTTGGTTATAACAGGTCTTTACTGAGTGGAGACAACCTGGAACTACTATGCAAAAGTTACTACACAGGCTTATATACAGGGGTGGTCACTACTGGTACTGCAGTATACAGGGGCTGCAGAATATAGTTCCTTCTGCAAAGTACATACACTACAAATCTCATCAACTGGGACCCTATCCCATGCACGCAACGGTTTAAATGCAAAGTTTAATGGTCACATACTGAACTGGGATTAATGCTGCACATGGGAAATCTCTGACATGCAATGTGACTTTTGATGTATCGTGTTTCCAGCTATTTGTCTGAAATCTGAATGATATGCTTTCATTCCCTCTCTCTCTTACAAGTCCTCTTCCCTTATTGCCTCTTTCTTTCCCTATATCTTTCCTCCCTTAGTCATTTAATCCCACATTGCCTGTTTTCCCCCCATCCTTATCATCCAGTCTTTTTTCATTTATCTCACTCATTTCTTCCTGTTTCTCCCGTTACTGCTCTATCTCCCTTATTCTCTCTTTGGTGTCTTTCATTTCCTCGTTCGTTCCCTCTTTCCCTTTTTCTCTTTCCTTCTCACTTCTGTATTCACTTTGTCTTTCCCTCCTTTCATCACCTCTCTCCTGCTTTCCTTGCCTCCTCACTCCCTATTTCCTTTCTCTCAACCCCTTCTCTCTTTTATTCCTTTGGTCCTTCGTGCTTTCTCTCACCCGGTCTCTCTTACTCCCTCTCTCTTATAGTTAAAAGTTTTGGGGGAAAAATTTGGTATCGCCCATTTTGCAGCGCTAATATCGGCTGGGCGCAAATTTTAACTACACACCTCTCTTCGGGGGGGAACAAGGCACTACCTCAGAGCGCTAGTCAAGCTCAGGTGAAATATAAGAAGTCACACAACACCAGGTCCTAGTCCAACAGCTTTATTTGAAGTCACAAGCTTTCGGAGCGCTACTCCTTCGTCAGGTGAAGTGGAGAGATGCATAAAGACACAGCTTATATAGTCAGAGAATAATGTCAAATGTTTACAGGTAATCTTTCTAACTGCCATTTATCACACCTCGGCAGAGAGATAATCACAGCAATCAAAGGTGTGAATGGTGTCCAAACAGGTCAGTCAGGAAAACATTACATCAAAGAACAATGAGGTGGGGTCACAAGGGGTCAAATGTTGCAGATGCTGGGGTCTGTGTGAAAAACAAAAAAACAGACAAAAAACATTTTTTTTGCTGGAAATCACAGCAGGTCCGGCCGCATCTGTGTAGAGAGAACAAGCCAATGACGACTCGAGTCTGGATGACCCTACGTTAGGTGGGGTTACATGTAGCGTGACATGAACCCAAGATCCCGGTTCAGGCCGTCCTCATGGGTGCGGAACTTGGCTATCAGTTTCTGCTCGATGATTTTGCATTGTCGTGTGTCTCGAAGGCCGCCTTGGAGAATGCTTACCCGAAGATCGGAGGCTGAATGTCCTTGACTGCTGAAGTGTTCCCCAACTGTGAGGGAACACTCCTGCCTGGTGATTGTTGTGCGGTTTCCGTTCATCCGTTGTCGCAGTGTCTGCATGGTCTCGCCGATGTACCATGCTCCAGGGCATCCTTTCCTGCAATGTATGAGGTAGACAACGTTGGCCGAGTCACATGAATATGTACCATGCACCTGGTGGGTGGTGTCCTCATGTGTGATGATGGTATCTGTGTTGATGATCTGGCATGTCTTGCAGAGGTTGCCGTGGCAGGGTTGTGTGGTGGCGTGGTCGCTGTTCTCATTTGACCCCTTGTGACCCCACCTCATTGTTCTTTGATGTAATGTTTTCCTGACTGACCTGTTTGGACACCATTCACACCTTTGATTGCTGTGATTATCTCTCTGCCGAGGTGTGATAAATGGCAGTTAGAAAGATTACCTGTAAACATCTGACATTATTCTCTGACTATATAAGCTGTGTCTTTATGCATCTCTCCACTTCACCTGATGAAGGAGCAGCGCTCCGAAAGCTTGTGACTTCAAATAAAGCTGTTGGACTATAACCTGGTGTTGTGTGACTTCTTACATTTGTCCACCCCAGTCCAACTCCGGCATCTCCACACCAAGCTCAGATGATGTCAATTGCCTTGTACTCAGACAGACTGGTGCCTTCCAGTTCTTAAAAGGGAGGGTCCATCTTGCTGCACAGCCACACCCTGTTCATTGCAGCGTTTGACCTTGGCCTGCAAGCAGGTAAAAATTTTCAGCAAAGATTCATGATGGCTAATTAGAGGCCCAGGGAGAGAGCTTGCCGGTTTAGCGACCAGGCATTGGTGGCTCTGGTTGGTGCTGTGGTACGCTGACGGGCAGTGCTCTTTCCAGAGACTGGTAGGAGGCCATTGCCCTGGGAATTTACAAGGGTGTGGAGGGAGGTTGCACATTTCATCCAAGAGCCTGGGCCAAAGGATGCATACGCAGTGCTGCAAGAAGTTCAACGACCTCACTCGGGTGGTCAGGGTGAGTACATGCTTGAAAAACCTCTACATTCCATCATCTCAACCTCACTCTGAGCACAAACAGTGTAAATTCCCAAATCCCCAACACTCACCCAACAACTATGCCCATCTAATAAAAGTCACATGCACATCCCACACCTTGCAGACATTAATGGCTATTCAACTATGGTAGGCACATCTGCCAAACACATGGCTGCATACTCACTCAGACGCTGTCCTTTTTCTTGCAGGCCAAGCTCTCACATAACCGGAGGGAGCAACAATGAACAGGAGGAGGTCAGGCAGAGCTGCATCCCCTCACACAACTGGAGGAGCGAGTCCACAGACTCATCGCCAGTCATGTCGTCGGCGCTGTGGCCGTTGGAGAGGTCAACCCCCTTGGGAACAGCAACAGTATGTTCATCAGCTTTTTCTCCTCTCTCATACCACTTCCCCCTCACAACACCAGCCTTTTACACTTTCCATTTAACTATACTATCTCCATTCCTTACTCCCTTCCTGCCTCCCTGCCCTCACATTAAAGCCACTCTTGTACCTTCCTGCTTCCAGATAGTGACCCACCAGCTGACCAGCCTGTCCCTTAGCCTCCCAGTGACAGCAACGCGGGAGAGGAGGAGGAACACGAAGCCCGCGCCTCACCGCCTGCGTCTCCCGAGGGTGAGACATCCGACACTGGGGCTATGCATTCACTGGAGGGGAGCAGGGGGTTTAGATCTGATGTGGGTGAAGCTCCGGGACCCAGCAGGCTGCAGCAACGCCATGGGGGAAGGGAAGCTCGGGGGGTCACCTCCCTGGAGGGTGAGTGTGCGCACGAGTTCTGCTACACAGGACTTGGATGAGGACCTCGATATAGCGGCAATTAATACTCAGGCAATGAGCATGCATACGGAGCTCATGGGTGCAATGGCAAGGGTGTCCGACAGCATGGATACACTGGCTAGGAGCATGGAGGAGTCCGCCACCAGCACAGCTGTCACCTGTGCGCAAACCCTTGAACCCGTCCTTGCCTAGTTGCAGAGGATGGTTGAATTGCAGAGAGACCGTGGGGACCCAGACCCCATGCCGCGTGTAATGAGTGAGGTGGCAGCATCTATTGCAACACAGGCTGAGGCAATGCAATGGTTTAGTGCTGGAATTAAGACATTGGTTGGTGCCATCCAATGTCAGACTGCTCTCATGCAGTCTCAGATTGATGGCACACAAGTGCTGACTGCTGCCATCCTCGCTGGGTCGCCCACAGTCCACCAGGGATCTCACAGTGCCACAGCAGGCCAGCAATCTGTGCTCGACCAGATAGCTCCGGATGCTGAGGTACTGCCCCGGGGGAGTGACAATGTGTCAGTCGAGCAGGAAGGTGCTGTCCTCTCTCAGGATGACAGCATTCCTGCTGCCACCACTGCCACTCCGCCATTGCACTTGTCACAGCCTGTAACACAGCCAGCCCAGACTGCTGTCGCCCATGCAGAGTTGGTGCAGTCTGCAGCCGGGCCCTCCAGGCCCAGAGCTGGTCGAGGGAGGCCTTCAAAGCCATCTGCAGTCTCTGGATCCAACACTCAGCAGCCTTCTGCCAGCCTTCTGCCAGCCTTGTTGCAGCCACTGGGGCCACATTACGGAGGAGCAGTAGGGTGCGAAAGGGGGAAGTGCTCCCTCCCTCCCTCCCTCTTCTCCAAAGTTGGATGCTTATATGTTAATATATTGTTCACTCTGTTAACGCTTATCTCGATATGGTAAGAACCAGTTTTGTTAGTTAATGAATTGTTGTGTTTGTTTGTTATTGGTTGTACAAAGTAAGGCACAGTTTGTCAGAAAAATACCAGTTTTTATTGAAACTTGACAACTTTGCTCATTTTACTCATTGGAGCGTTGCCTGGTAATAGGGGCTGCGGGATGGCTGTAATGATGTGCTTGTTCATCCCAACAGCCATCTTCTCTGTCATTCATCTGAAGTGGTGTCTTATCAGGCGTTCACGAACGGCCCTTGCGGAAGCAACATTGAAAGCCTCCCTCCCACGTTGCTGCTGCTCATCCTCCTCTTCATTCTCCTCCTCCCCTCCCTCTTCCTCCTCCTGAAGTGGTGTACCAATCCCTGGTGGCAGTGGCTGGGTCCTCTGAATGGCGAGGTTGTGCAGCATGCAGCACACAACTATGAAAACCGATACTCGATTAGGGGAGTACTGCAGGGCTCCTCCAGAGTGGTCAAGACACTGGAATTGTTGCTTCAAGACACCGATCGTCTGTTCGATAATGTTCCTGGTGGCACTATGGCTCTCATTGTATGCGAGCTCAGCAGGAGTGTTGGGGTTACGGGGCGGTGTCATCAGCCAGGTGCAGAATGGATAACTCTTGTCCCCGAGGAGCCAGCCACGAGGGTGATGCAGTGGTTGGAACAGGTCTGGGACACCAGTCTGGCGCAGGATGAATGCAACATGGCTGCTGCCAGGATAGCAGGCATTGACGAGGAGGATGCGTTGTCTGTGGTCGCAAACCAACTCAACATTAAGAGAGTGGAAGCCTTTGCGGTTGCGGAAAAACCTCTGCATTTTCATGAGGTGCCCACAATGCCACATGTGTGCAGTCAATGTCGCCCTGAACCATGGGGAAGCCCGCTATCCTCGCGAAGCCACATGTGTGCTCACACTGTTTGTCTCGGGTCATGGGGAAAGAGATGTACTCCCTTCTCCTTTTGTATAGAGCATTTGTGACCTCCCAGATGCAACAATGGACGGCGAACTGGGAGATATTCGCAATATCCCCAGTTGAAGCCTGGAAGGAGCCGCTGGCATAGAAATTGAGAGCCACCGTCACCTTTACTGCCACCGACAGAGACATCCTGGTCCTGAGCTGAGGCTGGAGCTCTAGCTGCAGGAGGGGGCAGAGCTCTGTGACCACCTCTTTGCTGAAGCGCAGCCTTCTATAACACTGCTTCTCAGACAAATGAATGTAGGAGAACTGCTCCCGGATATCCTGGGAGGGTAAGGTCTCCGGTGCAGAGGCCTGTTGGCCCTCCTCCCTCTGGCCACGTTTGCCAATTCTCTCTTTGTGCCTCTGAAGATGAAGCTGGAGGACGACGCCCCATGTTAGTACAGCCCCCATTTAATCTTCTACATATGGTAGTAATAAAGCTGACAGAAATGGGAACCTGAAAAGTGTTGGTGAGGAAGGGCAAGAGGATAACCAGGGAAAGGGTAGGGCCCATTAGGGACCAAAGTGGCAATCTGTGTGTAGAGCCAGATGATGTAGGCAGGGTTTTAAATGAATTTTTTGCATCTGTGTTCACTATGGAGAAAGACGATGCAGACATAGAAATCGGGCAAGGGGGCTGTGACATACTTGAACATATTAGCATCGAGAGGGAGGAGGTGCTAGCGGTTTTAGCAGGCCAAAAAGTGGATAAATCCCCAGGCCCAGACGAGATGTATCCCAGGCTGCTGTGGGAGGCAAAGGAGGAGATTGCAGGGGCTCTGACACAAATTTTCAGAACCTCTCTGGCCACAGGGGATGTACCAGAGGACTGGAGAACAGCTAACGTAGTACCATTATTCAAGAAGGGTAGCAGGGATAAACCAGGGAATTACAGGCCAGTGAGCCTAACATCTGTGGTAGGGAAATTATTGGAAAAAATTCTGAGGGACAAAATTAGTCTCCACTTGGAGAGGCAAGGATTAATCGGGGATAGTCAGCATGGCTTTGTCAAGGGTAAATCATGTCTGACAAATCTGATTGAATTTTTCGAGGGGGTGACTAGGGGGGTGGATGAGGGAAATGCTGTGGATGTGGTTTACATGGACTTCAGTAAAGCTTTTGACAAAGTCCCGCATAGGAGACTGGTCAAGAAGGTAAGAGCCCATGGGATCCAGGGTGCCTTGGCGCGTTGGATCCTAAACTGGCTGAGTGGCAGGAGGCAGAGGGTGATGGTCGAAGGTTGCTTTTGTGACTGGAAGCCTGTGTCCAGTGGGGTACCTCAGGGATCGGTGCTGGGTCCCTTGTTGTTTGTGATCTACATAAATGATTTGGATGAGAATGTAAAAGGTATGATCAGTAAGTTCGCAGATGACACGAAAATTGGTGGGGTGGTAAATTGCGAGGAGGAAAGCCTCAGGCTACAGGACGATATAAACGGGTTGGTCAGATGGGCGGAAAAGTGGCAAATGGAATTTAACCCTGAAAAGTGCGAGGTGATGCATTTTGGACGGACAAATAAGGCAAGGGAATACACAATGAGTGGTAGGACCCTAGGAAGTACAGAGGGTCAGAGGGACCTTGGTGTACATGTACATAGATCCCTGAAGGCAGCGGAACAGGTAGATAAGGTGGTTAAAAAGGCATATGGGATACTTGCCTTCATTAGCCGAGGCATAGAATATAAGAGCAGGGAGGTTATGATGGAACTGTACAAAACGCTGGTGAGGCCACAGCTGGAGTACTGTGTGCAGTTCTGGTCGCCTCACTATAGGAAGGATGTGATTGCTTTGGAGAGGGTGCAGAGAAGATTCACCAGGATGTTACCTGGGATGGAGCGCCTCAGCTATGAAGAGAGGCTGGACAGGCTGGAGTTGTTTTCCTTGGAGCAGAGAAGGCTGAGGGGGGACCTGATTGAGGTGTACAAAATAATGAGGGGCATAGATAGGGTAGACAAAGAGGAACTTTTCCCTCTTAGTAGGGGGGTCAATAACAAGGGGGCATAGATTCAGGGTAAGGGGCAGGAGATTTAGAGGGGATTTGAGGAGGAACTTTTTCACCCAGAGGGTGGTTGGAATGTGGAACTCAATGCCTGAAAGGGTGGTAGAGGCAGGAACCCTCACAACATTCAAGAAGCATTTGGATGAGCACTTGAAATGCCATTGCATACAAGGCTATGGACCAAATGCTGGAAAATGGGATTAGACTGGACAGGGATGGATGGGCGGCGCAGACACGATGGGCCGAAGGGCCTCTTTCTGTGCTGTAAAACTCTATGACTCCAGGGCCTAGATTTTCAGTATAGACAGTTTTGGGGCGCTAACCTTAGCGCCCGCCCCAAAGTAGCGCCCCGTTGCCGGAAATTCAGTGGCTTCGCCCTAAGAGGTTGGTGGAGCGCTAAAAGAGGCGTTCCACTACTATCTTTAGGCGCTAAGCCGGCGGTGCAGAGCGCTGCGCACGGCAGACACTCTGGTGCCAGTGAGCTCTTAAAGGGGAAGGGTGCATGTGTTTATTTGCAAAGGCAGAGGGAGGAGGAGGAGGAGGAGGAGGAGGAGGAGGAGGAGGAGGAGGAGGAGGAGGAGGAGGAGGAGTCCGGAAACATAAATACACCATTCACAACACACTGGTTCCTTCCATTATAGTGCAGGAGGAGGGCCCTTTAATTTGCGCTCCCCAGGGTGTGTTGCGTTCCATTTTACAAACGCACTGGACGCCAGCCGCACAATCGGGCGGTCCGACTGAAGTTTGGATTTGGGGCGGCCAAAGGGCGTTGCACGAGGATGTGACGTCATTTTCTGCGCGCGCATCCGGGCGGCCACTAAACTTTGCGCCGGCGCTAACGGGCAACTTAATTTGGGGCGGGGCGCAAACTGCGCTGCGCCCAGGCGCTACACGCATAGCGCCCGAAAATCACTTCTCTTAAGGCGCTAACTGCTGGCGCAAGCAACTGAAAATCTAGCCCTATGACTCTATGACTCTAAAACTCCCTGTAGGACAGCGTTAAATGTGTCCAGATGCCTCTCTCCCTCTCTCAACCTGTGTAGGCAGAATGTTTTGCCGACAGGAAAAAGCAGGAAGCGCGCACCTTAAATAGCGCTCCCCCAGCTCCCAGCCGACTGCAAAATGTCCTTCTCTACTTGTCGTTCCTAGCGGCAGGCGCTAAGACAGGAGGCGAGAATCAATTCCCGGTCCGGCGCGCCTCGATGACGTCATGGTCTCTGGGCACAGGAGATCGTGGCGGTAGTGTTTAGCGCCACCACAAAGCACCAGCTCAATTTCGCGGGCGGCGCTAAATTCACCGTGCTCGGGCGATAAGTCGTTAGCGCCCCCCGGAGGCGCTAACCAACCAAATTTTTCCCTCTTTGTCTTGTAAACCTAGCCAACAACTCCACAACAGGGAACACTATCTGACCTCCTTTCTGTTACAGGTGAATGATTGTGCAGGTAGCAGTGTAACTAAAGATCTGGGCCTAGAAATTCAGTTGCGTTCGCCAGCCGTTAGCGCCATAAGAGGGGTAGATTTCGAGCGCTAGGCACTTAGCGCCCGGGCGCAGGCCGATCTGCGCCTACGCCCAACTTCAGTTGACATTTAGCGCCGGCGCAAAGTGTTTGTGCCCGCTCAGCTGCGCGCGCAGCTTATGACGTCATTTCGTCGTGCAACGCTGTTTGTGCGCCCCAAACCGGAAATTCAGTGGCGCCCACCCAATGTGGGCATGGCGCTGTTAAGAACTGTGAAGTGGAATGCAGCAGAGGCCCTGCGGGCCTCGGGGAGCGATAATTAAAGGGCACTTAGACTGAACTATAAAGGCCAGCCATTTTGCTGCAATGACTTTAGTGCTTTGGATTTCTGGACAGAGACCAAGGAACAGACCTTACTGATTTGGGACAACATAGGAGAGGTATTTTTGGCTTCTGGCCAGAGCTTGGAAATTTGACTCATTGTGATTTCACTGTTTGCAAGTATATTATGGGGGCTGCATGGGGTTCCAACCCTCAGTTCCAGCATTATGTGCGAAGGGCTCGCAGACGCTGTGTGAGAGGGCCAGCCATGCCTAGACGCAGAGGGGTCATCAGGCGTCGGCAACGTAGGCCTTACCCACTCAGGGAATACCGGCAGCAGGTGTCCTATCTCACCATGACTGCCGCGCATTGTGTTAAGAGGCTGCGCTTCAGAAGGGAGGTGGTTGCAGAGATCTGCCAGCTGCTTCACAGAGATCTGCGTCCACAGCTGATGTGCAGGACGTCTCTGTCGGTGGAAGTGAAGGTCACGGTGGCTCTGAACTTTTATGCAAGCGGCTCCTTCCAAGCCGCTGCTGGGGACATAGCGAACATCTCCCAGTTCGCCGTGCATCGCTGCATCCGGCAGGTCACCGATGCCCTTTTCGCAAGGAGACACCAATTCATCTCCTTCCCCATGACCCTAGAGAGGCAGGAGCAGCGTGCAGTCGGATTTGCGAGGATCGCCGACTTCCCCATGGTGCAGGGCGCCATTGACTGCACGCATGTGGCTATGCGGGCACCTATCGACAATGCCGAGGATTACCGCAACTGGAAGGGCTACCATTCCCTCAATGTACAGCTGGTGTGTGACCACAGGCAGCGCATCCTAGCTGTCAATGCCCGCTTTCCAGGAAGCAGCCACGATGCATTTATCCTGCGCCAGACTACTGTGGCTGACATGTTCGAGGCACAGCCTCCACCAAGGGGATGGCTTATTGGGGACAAGGGCTACCCTTTGTGTACATGGCTCATGACCCCACACCGCGCGCCCAGGACCCCTGCTGAGGAGGCATACAACGAAAGCCATCAAGCCACAAGGAACATCATAGAGCAAACGATTGGCGTCCTCAAGCAACGGTTCCGCTGCCTGGATCGTTCCGGCGGATCTCTACAGTATTCGCCGGATAGAGTCTCCCAGTTCGTCGTCGTTTGCTGCATGCTGCACAACCTGGCTATCCGCAGGACTCAGGCACTGCCACCTCACGTTGGACCACCACCTCAGGAGGACGAGCAGGAGGACCATGAGGAGGAGGAGGAGTACCAGCCCAGGAGGGAGCCACAAGGTCCAAGGGCCGTCCGCCGGCGGCTTATTGAACGACACTTCTAGGCCCCCTGTCAGGGAATGGCTTGTGGCAATGAACGCACCTGAATGCAGCCGCTCCGCAAGCCCTCAGCCGGTTAACGCAACAACCACTTGAAACATGACACCTGGACAAGCTGAATAAATAAAAAGCTTTATTTAACAAACTCAGGGCCCTTCCCACATGAAACAGAAAAACAGACAACACCCCCAAAAAACAGTCAAAAACATATCTCACTCCCAGAACCTGGGGAGGAATAACAAAACTTGTCCATCCAATTGGCCTTCATCCTCGGCCTAACCAAGACAAACCCCCCCATACAGAACACAAACACCCCCATATAAAAAAACAGTTGCCTTCATCTTCGGCCTTACCAAAATAAGCCCCCACCATACAGAACACAAACACTCCCATATAAAAAAACAGTTGGCAACACACTCTACTTGGTGTGCCGAGAGGGCGAGTCCTTGTGCAGGCTTCTCCGGCCCCTGCCCGACCTGTTGCTCCGCCTCAACCTGGGCCCTGTGGGTGTTGCAAGGCTGGGGGAAGGCTCCTGAGTGGCACAATGCGTGACGGCAGATGCCCTTGGGGGTCGGCCTAGACGAGGTCCGGCCCTGGAGGGGCCGGCTGCTGACTGCTGCAGCTGTGGCTGGGCAGCATCAGTCTCTGCAGCAGCTCGTCGCAGCTTGGCTGGGGGAGTGGCAGTGGCGGCTGCAGCAATGGGGGCAAGCTGGCTGATGCCAGGCGCTCGCTGGTCGCCAGAGACACTGGCACTCGGCCGGGCTGGCACTGCAGCAAGCGCAGCAATCTGGTGAAGGCCAGACCGCTGTGCTGCAGCAGGGCGGCGGGTGCCCTGGCGATGCCTCCGTGACACAGCGAGTGTGGCAGAAGTGAGTGCCCGAACTGCCCTGGTCTGTGCCCGCATCAGACCAGCCAGTGTCTGCACGGCACCACTCAGGAACTCTCGACTCGCGTCCTGTGCTGCCGTGAGTTGGTCGACACCCCTGGCCTGTGAGTCCCCGAAATCGGCCACACTATGAGCCAGGGACTCAATGGCCTGAGGCAACTGTCCCACAACCCCCATGAACTCGGTGTGGCGCCGCTCCGAGTCCGCGGACATTTCATCAAGGAGGCGCACCTCCTGGGCGAGGACCGTCTCCGGACTGGAGGCCGGACTCTCCCTCTGGGGAGAAGGCCGCCGAGCTGCCCAACCCTTCCCGCGTGCCTGGACGCCACTGGGCCCAGCAACTGCCCTCCCCTGCAACACTTCCCCCCTCTGGGGAGAAGGCCGCCGTGCTGCCCGACCCTTCCCGCGTGCCTGGACGCCACTGGGCCCAGCAACTGCCCTCCCCTGCAACACTTCCCCCCTCTGGGGAGAAGGCCACCGTGCTGCCCGACCCTTCCCGCGTGCCTGGACGCCACTGGGCCCAGGAGCTACACCCCCCTGCAACACTTCCCCCTGGCTCTCCTCCAGGCAAGACGTCTCCCCTCCATTGCCATCCCCTGGCGCGGATGAGGGTTCCCCCGATGTGCCGCCTTCCTCTTGGTCCTCGTCGTCCTCCTCTTCCGAGGGACTGGCACTCTCAGCTTCAGGGACCTCCTCCTCACCAGCTGAAAGCAGGAAGGCACAAGAGTAGCTTTAGAGTGAGGACAGGGCGTCAGCGAGGGAGGCATGAGTGGTGGCATTATGCGCATTGGTGGGACAGTGGCAAAGGATGTAGATCTGAAGCGCAAGGGGAACGAGAGAGGTGCAAACGGTCATGTCCTTACCATTGGGGCCCAGCACAGGGTCGGCATCTCCAATAGCTACGGGGCCAACCACCCGGGCACGCATGAGTCGAGCCACGCGCTCCTCCAGGTCACTGAGCTCCTGGAACTGGACACGGCCTCCCCCGGTGACAGTCCGGCTCTTCAGATCCTGCGCCAGCTTGGCCTGCAAGAGAAAGGACGGCCTCTAAGTACAGTGTGGTGCCCTGTTGTTGTGTGCACTGCCTCCCATGGTCGAATAGCTTGGCCAGTGTGGTGCCCTGTTGTTGTGTGCACTGCCTCCCATGGTCGAATAGCTTGGCCAGTGTGTAAAGTGCAGAAAGTGCTATTGATGATCATGCCAGTGCCATAGCTGCGGGAGGAGGGCTGGCCATTAGGCCTTTGAGGTCCCTTTGCCCATAATGTGAGGTGCACATGCAAGGATGAGGAGGACACTGGAAAGGGTACTCACCCTGACCAACCGAGTGAGGTCGTTGCACTTCTTGCGGCATTGGTCACCAGTCCTGGGGACATCGCTGTTGGCTGACACCCTCTGGGCGATTTCCCTCCAGGCTCTCCTGTACTGCCTCCTGGGAGCCTTCTTGCCACTGTCCGGGCACAAGATCTCTCTTTTCTTTTCCAAACCCCTAAGCAGCACCCTCAAAGCATGCTCTGAGAAGCGCTGCGCTCGTTCACGGGCCTTCTGCATGGCTTCAGGCGCTATTTGGGTCCACCAGCAGTGTTCAGGCCTAGCTGCAGGGCTCCACTATCCAGGGCGTGGCAGCAGACAAAGTCGACCCTTCCCCCTTTAAGAGCTGGCCGGCGTCAGGGTGTCTGCTGTCAATCAAAACATGACCGCACCTGCGCTGCGCCCGGCCTCGGCGTTATCAGTCCGCACCGCCGGCTTAGCGCCTAAAGATAGGAGTGCAACGCCAGTTTCAGCGCTCGCCCAAACTCCTTGGCCAAAGCTACTGAATATCGGCGAAGTGGCCTCCACTCTCCGGCGGGCGCTAAATTTAGCGCCCGCCCGACTTTACCGCCCCAAAAGTGGCTATACTGAATTTCTAGGCCCTGTTTCTTTGCCATGTTTGCTTCAGAGCTGAGCATGCACGGCAGGCTCCCGCTGGATGCAGTGGCGCATTCAGGCTGGCATTTATTAGTTTGCATTGCAATTAATTCAGAATGGAAAGAAGGATGCCTGTTTTGTTATGGCTTATTGCTTCCTCTGCTTTTCTGCAACCCTTCCTTAGGGGCAAGTAACAAAAGAACAAGAGCCCATACAAGATGTCAATTGACTACCCCTGTGCTTATGATTCTACTGGCCACTTCTGAAACTAAAATTATAGATGGTATTGTCACAACTTCTTATTTATTTATTGAATTTACTAATAAGTTATTCATAAGTTTGATTATTCACCGTGGCATTTTTTAGTGCTTTTTAACTGATCAAGCACCGCCCCCACCCCCCACAATACCAGTTGAATAATAATAGTTCAAGGCACTAAATTATTACCTTGCCAATCGCTGTGACGAGGATGAGGGAAATTTACTGATCTCTTTAATATATTCTTGCACCAGAGCATCCTCTAGGCTACTGCATTGCGATCTCAGAGAATCAGTATATGGCACACTGCCTCTAGCTGTGGTCCCAGATGTCTTGCTGCTAGATGTGCTTGCACTCTTTGGCCTCTGATTTTTACCCATCTCGTATCTAGAAGGGAAAAAGGAGAGTTGACTTACTCCGAAGACATTGCTAGAAGTTTTAAAACAGACACAGGCAACAATGAGACTAAATGTGAATCCTGTGATTTGGCACCTTCATCCATGTTCATGTGTATATTGTGGGATGATTTAACAAACCTTAGTTTCAATATTTAATTCTGAGCCTGAACCAAAATGATTTGAAGAAACTCTGGCAGCTATTTGAGTGTAAACAGAAAATGTTGGAAATACATTTCAAATTCATAGCATCTGAAACCCATCATTTCAGACACTGCAAGCAAGACCTGGGCCTAAAAATTCAGGCGTTAACGGGGCACAAAGCAACTAGCACCCGGGCACGGCAACACCAACGCCTCCTGTGAAATTCAGCGAGAGGTTAGTGGCAGCGGTAACCGTTAGCGCCCTGTGGCACTGCGCCGCCGCCGATGACGTTATCACCATGCGCAGCGCCCCGCTCGCGATCTTTGGTAGCGCCCCCTGACTTACCACCAGACGCTATATCCGACAGGGTCAGGGGGGCTTACCTGCGGCCGGGACGGCGCTTTTAAAGGCGAGGTGCCGGGCGGCCATTTTTATGGCTGGCCGCCTGCCAGCACCTGCCCCCGTTGCTGTCCCCGGCCTCCCGACCAGTCCCCCCGCGGAGTGCCGGCTGCGCTCCGTGAGCCCGGCGCTTCTCTTGAGTGCTGGCTGCACTCCGTGAGCCCAGCGCTTCTCTTGAGTGCCGGGCTCTTTTGCCGCCACTCCGATCCCTGGTGGCCCAGCTGGGCCCCGGGTCGCGCTGCGCAAGGCCCCTCCCCTTTCAGAAGGGGAGGAAGGCCTGCAATACCGTGGCGCGACATGCCGCAGAGCATGGCGCTGCGGCATGTAGCACCGCGATATTCCCTCGCAGCGCCCCAAGAGGGAGGCAGGGCACTTCCAGTAGCGCCCCGTTTCCCTCTTGGGGCGCTACCGATGAATTTTGGCCACGGGGGCGCTAATTTTTTCGGGGTGCTAAAAGGGGACGCGACTCAATTTTTCCCCCCTGCTATTTATTTTTAGCATTTCATGATAGTATTTCAGATATCCACATTTGTAGTTTTGTTTTTAATCTTAACTAAAAGTCAAGTGTATAAAAATTTAAATCTTTATGACAAGATAAATTTAGATCTTCTTTCTAAGTAGGAGTCCAGTTTCAGAATGCAGGAATAGATTTTACGAAATAGCGCTCCTGACTCATTCACACAGGAGGGGCACATGTCTCCAACTTGGGTGAAGAGGTCTTAGCCATGGAGGGAAAATTGTGCAGTGCATGCAGGACTCTGCACATAAATTCTAAGTATGCAAAGCTCTGCGCTGGGAGTGCTAATTTGTGTAATAATAATGACTCCTATAATACATGTAGTTCTGCTTGAATTCCAATTTTAAGCTAAGGTAATAACAAATGAGAATTTAAAATCATATGCAGTAGCCTTGTCATACTAATGGATCTCATATGGCATTACGGTGTCAACTGTGTCTCGGTTGATAGCACTCTCACCTTTACGTCAGAAGGTTGTGGGTCCCACTCTAAAGACTTGAGCACATAATCTAGGTTAACATTCCAGTGCAGTACTGAGGGAGTGCTGCACTGTCTGAGGTGCCGTCTTTCAGATGAGACGTTTAACTGAGGCCTCATGTGCCTTCTCAGCTGGATGTAAAAGTTTCCTGGCTAATACTTGTTCCATAACCAACATCTCTAAAATAAAAACTGATTATCTGGTCATTATTACATTGTTGTTTGTGGGGCCTTGCTGTGCGCAAATTGGCTGCTGTGTTTCCTATACTTGCAACAGTGACTACACTTCAAAAGTACTTAATTGGCTGTAAAGCACATTGGGACATCCTAGGGTCATGAAAGGCACTGTATAAATCCAAGTTCTTTCTTTCTTTTACTCTTTACTTTTACTATTTTATAATGACAGGAGTATTATACCGTGTAATGTTTTAAAATTAATTCTCGGGATGTGGCCAATGCTGGCAAGGTTGGCATTTATTTCCTATCCCTAGTTTCCCCTGAGAAGGTGGTGGTGGGCCGCCTTCTTGAACCGCTGCAGTCCGTGTGATTAAGGTCCGCCCACAATGCTGCTAGGTAGGGAGTTCTAGGATTTTGACCCAGTGATGATGAAGGAACTGTGAAGTCAGGATGGTGTGTGACTTGGAGGTGATGGTGTTCCCATTCACCTGCTGCCCATGTTCTTTTAGGTGGTGGAGGGCGTGGGTTCGGGAGATACTACTGACGAAGCCTTGGCGAGTTACTGAAGTCCCTGCTGTAGATAGCACACACTGTAGCCACGTTATGTTAGAGGTTCAGGTTAGTGGATGAGATCCTGATTGAGCGTACTGCTTTGTCATGGATGATATCGAACTTCTTGAGTGTTGTCACAGCTGCACCCAGCCAGGCAAGTGGAAATTATTCCATCACACTCGTGGCTTGTCCCTTGTAAGTGGTGGAGAGGTTTTGGGGAGTTAGGTGGTGAGCCACTCACCGTAGAATGTCTAGCCCCTGACCTGCTCTAGTAGCCATAGCATTTATATGGCTAGTCCAGTCGAGTTTCTGGTCAATGGTGACCCCCAGGATGTTGATGCCGGGGGGCTCAGTGATGGTAATAGGAGGTGGTTAGGCTCTGCCTTGTTGGAGATGGTCATTGCCTGACACTTAACTGGCAAGTACCATTTGCGCCACACATCAGCTCAAGCCTGGTCTTGCTGCATGTGGGCATGGGCTGCTTTGTTATCTGAGGAATTGCAAATGAAGCTGAACACTGCAATTGTCAGTGAAGAGCCTCACCTCTGACCATATGATGGAGGGAAAGTAATGGATGAAGCAAGTGAAGATAGTTGAGCCTAGGACGCTGCCTTGAGGAATTCCAGCAGTGATGTCCTGGGGCTGAGATGATTGGCCTCCAACAACCACAGCCATCTTCCTTTGTGCCCAGTATGACTCCAGCCACTAGAGAGTTTTCCCCCAGATTCTCACTGACTTTAGTTTTACTAGGGCTTTTTGGTGCCACACTCAGTTGAATCCTGCCTTGATGCCAAGGGCAGTTATTCTCACCTTACCTCTGGAATTTACCTCACATCCATGTTTATACCAAGGCTGCAATGAGGTCTGAAGTCAAGTGGTCCTGGCAGAACCCAAACTGATCATTGGTGAACAGGTTATTGATGAGTAAGTGTCACTTGATACCATTGTTGATGACTCGTTCTATAACTTTGCTGATGATTGGGAGTAGGCTGATAACTGGCTGGGTTGAATTTGTCCTGCTTTTTGTGAAATGCACAATGCATTATTCTGCTGCTAAGATAAAGCTGTGTCCTTTTCAGGCCAAACTCCAATAAGTAAACAGAGCCTCAAGTCTCAAGTCAATCAGAATGTAATTTTTGTTTGCCAAGGGAATTTTGCAGATTGGACAATGTTTGCGAATTTAAAGCTCCAGGTCGGAAGCATTCAGTATTAAGTTACTTCTGGGTGTAGGGACCACCACACTCAAATTTTGATCTCCACTTCCATTAAGCAGAAGATCCTTGCAAAATTTACGCTTGAATGTCAGCAGGTTATTCACCTATAGGGAGGCATGGCAGCCAATCTGGATCCTCTCCTCATCCTGGTTGATGCTTTGCCTCTCATGCCCAATAACAACGCCTCAGCTGCTGTCCTTCCTGAGGTCAGCTAAATGAATGCAATTCAGTACTACATCGAATATGTACATTTCAATTGAGCCATCGAGGAAGCTGATGTAAGAAATAACTGCTGACACATTTTCTTTCAAAACATTTTTATTCATCTACTGATTAGCTATTGGGGGAGAAATTCGGTATAGCCCTGTTTGGGGCGCCATTAGCGGCCGTGTGCAAAGTTTAGCGCCTGGCGCTAATTATCGCTTCTGACGGCAAACTTGGCTTTTATCGACCCTGGAGGTGATTGGAGCACTAAATCAGGTGCTACACACCTCTCTTAAGGCGCTAAGGCCGAGGAGCGAGGCGCTACCTCGGAGGGTGGGCGCAGCGCAGGTGCTGTCAGTTAGCGATTGAACACAGACACACTGGCGCCGGTCAGTTCTTAAAGGGGAGGGTCGATCTTGCTCTGCAGCCACACCCTGCTTATTGGAGCCCTGTGTGGTGTATGTAACCTGTTCCACCTTAAGAGAACTACCTTAAGAGATGTACTACTTTCTCTTGGCTGCTGTATACTGTAATACTGTAATACCGGTGGTGACCACACCGGCATATAAGTGTTGTGCAAGGATTTGCTGGGCAGTTCAGCCCTGACCTTCGAATAGTAAAGACCTGTTAAAAGTTATTCTTGTTGTCTGTGTCCAGTGATTGATCCTAAACCTAACTGGGACATACAGACTCAACAGTGGCGACGAGTCCGATCTTACCCTGCGGCAAATTTACATCCAAGGCAGCTTCGTCCTCAAAGCGGGCGTCGAGAAGAGGCATCCGCCCTCATCATCCTGCTGAGCAACATCGCACGGGAGGCATCGAGAACCCGGGTTAAAAAGAAAAAGAATTCTGACCACGAAGCCCTCCATCAGCGACAGGCAGTGATCATCCCTTCTACCACGGTGGTGGGTAAGCCGATCAGCGACACGAGCAGAAAGTCGGCCGCGTTGACTGTGGAGTAGGGGAGGGAAAACGGAGGAATAAGGGCGGAGAGCTCGACCGCGGCCGGTAGAAAGGGCCGGGCTGCAATCGAGGCCGAGAGGCGCAGCGACTGGGGCAGCTTAAGGCTCGAGAGCCGCGGAGAACTCAAACGCAGCCGGTGTACAGGACCGGGCTGCGAGCGGGGCTGCGAGGCAAAGCAGCGTCGGGGAGTTGAGAAGCTTAAGGCACGAGAGCCGCGGAGAATTCAAACGCAGCCGGTGTAAAGGACCGGGCTGCAAGCGGGGCTGCAAGGCAAAGCAGCGTCGGGGAGTGAGAACCGCTGGGGAGGCGAGAACAGCAGCAGCAAGGCAATCGCCATTGCAGCCAGCGGGGGAAGAAGGCAAACGCGGGAATCCGCCATTGTAGTCGGCGGGGAAGAAGACGAGCGCGGGAAAGACCGCCAAGCGTGGGAAGCCGCCATTTTAGTAGGCGGGGGAAGAAGACAAGCGCGGGAAGCCGCCATTTAAAAAAAACTTTAAAAATTTTAAAAACTTGCAAGGATGCCTAAACATGGGAGCATTAATACCTTTGATAGTGATGTCGAAGATTGGACCACGTATGTAGAACGCCTGGAAGTTTATTGTAAAGCAAATAAGGTACCAGATGATGAGAAAGCATTAACCTTATTAAGCTCAATGGGGGCAAAGACATACGGGCTATTGAAGCACCTTCTATCACCAAATAAACCGGCGGATCAGACCTTCGCGAATATTGTTACTGTCCTGAAAAATCATTTAAACCCCACGCCGCTGATGATAGCGGAACGATTTAAATTTTACAGAAGAACGCAGTTGAAAGACGAAAGCAACGCTGAATTTTTAATTGAACTACGTAAGCTATCGAAGTACTGTCAGTTTGGGACAGGGCCAGCAGATGCGCTGAGAGATAAATTTGTGTGTGGATTGTTAAAAGAAGGAACACAAAAGCGACTGCTTGAAGAGAATGATCTTACGCTTGATAAAGCTGTCACTATTGCAGCATCGCAAGAAGCCGCAGCAAGAGGCACTGTGGAAATGCAGCTACGGTCACCGGAACTCTGCACCAATCAAATGGTCTTGAGTACAGTAAAATGTTATCGTTGTGGAAAGACAACGCACGATCAGAACCAGTGCTGGTTCAAAAATCAGGAATGCAGAAAATGTGGCAGGCTTGGTCACATAGCTAAAGTATGCCGGTCAGGAAAGAAGACCAGCAACAAAAAGTCACCGCAGGAAAAGTACAAAAAGGTACACAAGGTGACAGAGAACAGTTCGAACGAACAGAAGTCAGATTCAGACGCCAGCAGTAATGAACTGGGTAGTCTAAGAGTACACAATGTTGGTAAGGAAGCAGACCTCCAAACAATTTGGGTCACACTTCTGATAGCAGGAGTCCAAGTGAAGATGGAATTGGACACTGGATCGGCATTGACGGTCATGAATAAGAAAGATTACAAAAGGTTATTCCCACATATTCCCCTACGGGATACGGAGATTGTATTGAAAACATACACGGGGCAAAGAGTATACCCCATCGGGAAGATAGAGGTAAAGGTGGTCCACAAGGGCAAAGAAAGCCGAGGAATGGACTTATATGTGCTACCTGAGGGAGGTCCACCACTACTGGGACGGGAGTGGATTAGGAAAATAAATATGGACTGGCATTCCTTAAAAGCACTAACGGTAGATTCCGGTACAAAAGATGTCAAACCTAAACGATTGTCCAGAATATTGGACGATGCTAAAGAGGTGTTCCAACAAGGACTGGGAACACTGAGAGGAATTACGGCAAACATCAAGATTGAAGAACATGCAAACCCGAAATTTTTCAAAGCCAGACCGGTACCTTATGCAATACGACCTGCTGTGGAAGCTGAGCTGGAAGGGCTAGAACGTTCAGGAGTACTGTCTAAGGTAGACTGGAGTGAGTGGGCCACGCCCATTGTCCCAGTCATGAAGCGTTCATCGAGCAACAAGCCGGGGGAACCGGGGAAGGTTCGCATCTGTGGTGATTTCAAGATCACTGTTAATCCGGTGCTTCATACGGTGCAGTATCCGCTTCCACGGATTGAGGATATCTTCGCTGCATTGTCTGGCGGGAAACACTTCACCAAGATAGACCTGGCGCAGGCGTACTTACAGATGGAAGTTGAGGAAGAGTCACGCCAGTATCTCACGATCAACACGCATAGAGGCTTGTACCGGTATAATAGACTGGTTTTTGGAGTGGCATCGGCTCCAGCAATTTGGCAGAGGGCCATGGAGCAGGTATTACAGGGAATTCCAGGTACACAATGTTACCTGGACGATATTCTGATTACAGGAGATGATGACGAGGAACACCTTGCAAACTTGGAACTGGTGCTCACCAGATTGAAAGAATATGGTCTTCGAGTTAATCGTCAGAAATGTGAATTCTTTCAGAAGCGGATCTCGTACTGTGGTCATGTCATTGACCAGGAGGGGCTTCATAAGTCTCCTGACAAGATCGAAGCTGTTGTGAAGGCTCCCGCTCCGGATAATGTATCCCAATTGAGGTCGTTTCTAGGGTTGATTAACTATTACCATAAGTTTCTGCCAAATTTATCCACGGTGCTGCACCCGCTGAACGCTCTTTTGCAGAAGGGAGTACCATGGAAGTGGAGCGAGGACTGTAAGAGGGCCTTTCGCGAAAGCAAGGCATTGATCACCTCAGAGGAAGTGTTGGCTCACTTCAACCCAACGCTGCCTATTCGTTTGGCTTGTGATGCTTCTCCATATGGTATTGGGGCAGTACTCTCACACAAGTTGCCAAATGGTCAGGAGAGGCCAGTTGCGTTCGCATCCAGATCATTGACCTCCGCTGAGCGCAATTATGCTCAGATAGATAGGGAGGCTCTCAGCCTTGTGTGGGGAGTAAAGAAGTTTAATCATTACCTGCAGGGCCAAAAGTTTACGCTTCTGACAGACCACCAGCCGTTGGTATCCATTTTTAACCCTAAGAAGGGTGTTTCGGTGATGACAGCACAGAGACTCCAGAGAATGTCCCTTTTCCTAGGGGCACATCAATATCAGATAGAATTCAAAGGTACAAAGCAGCATGGTAATGCTGATGGGCTGTCGCGCCTGCCACTACCTACAGAGGAGGAGGCACCGACGGTTGACCCTGTTGAGTTATTTCACTCGACCATCATCGAATGTTTACCAGTCACCAATGCAAGTATTGAAAGAGAAACCAGGAACGACCCGACACTGTCCAGGGTCTACGAAGTGACAGTGAAGGGATGGCCAGCACATGGTGATCCACTGTTACCGGCATTCTCAGCAAGACGAGAACAGCTGTCCGTCTGTCAAGGAACATTGATGTATGGAACAAGGGTGATTATTCCTCCTAAGTTAAGAGAGAGAGTTCTAAAGGAACTGCATGAAGGTCATCTGGGGGGAGTCAAGATGAAAAGCCTTGCTAGGGCTTATGTGTGGTGGCCGGGTATTGACCAACAGATAGAGGAGCTGACAAAAAGCTGCTCAGGGTGCCAAAAAGTGCAAAATGCACCTCCGATTGCACCGCTGCATCCATGGGAATGGCCTTCAACCCCATGGCAACGTGTACATATTGACTTTGCTGGTCCTTTCATGGACTCCATGTTTTTAATTGCAGTGGACGCACATTCTAAATGGCCAGAAGTGATTAAGATGACTACCACTACCTCGGAAAAGATGATCGCAGTGTTAAGAACGATATTTGCGAGAAATGGATTGCCAGAACAAATATGTTCAGACAACGGACCGCAGTTTGTGTCAGAAGAATTCCAGGGATTCATGAAGAAGAATGGGGTGAAACATTATACCTCTGCCCCATATCATCCGGCTACAAACGGGTTGGCCGAGAGATTTGTACAAACGTTTGAAAAAGCAATAAAGGCCATGAGCGAAGATCAGATTCCACTACAACACAAGGTGGACAAATTCCTACTGGCATATCGAAACGCCACTCATGCAGTGACAAACCAAAGTCCTGCCATGATGTTCTACAACAGGAGGTTGCGGTCCAGGTTGGACTTGTTAAAACCAAATGTGCGGAGGGAAGTTGAAAACAAACAGTTCCAGCATATAAATAACAAGACCACTCGGAGTTTCGAAATAGGACAACCAGTGTTAGCCCGGGACTATAAAAATGAGAAATGGCAATCTGGAACAATTCGGGCCAGACAAGGACCCCTGATGTACACGGTAGATATTGGTGAAAATGTAATACGGCGTCATGCTGACCAACTGGTAGAATCGAGAACAAGGGTCGAACCCATGGTTACGGCAGAGACAACCGTGAAAGAAGTTAGTGAACCTGAAGCATCTACCTCAGAAGTGAATGTACCTGATGATGATGTCCAATCCATAAGAGACCAACTAGATGAGTCACCCCAGCAACGAGAATCAGAGACCCCTGAAAGGCGTTATCCAACTCGAATCAGGAGGCCTCCTCAGAGACTGAATCTTTGAACTGTTTTGCATGAAGTTGTATATATATATGTTATTATGTTATGTTAAATGGGGATATAACTGTTAAGCTAAAAAAGGAGGATTGTGGTGTATGTAACCTGTTCCACCTTAAGAGAACTACCTTAAGAGATGTACTACTTTCTCTTGGCTGCTGTATACTGTAATACTGTAATACCAGTGGTGACCACACCGGTATATAAGTGTTGTGCAAGGA
This sequence comes from Somniosus microcephalus, assembly GCF_052327205.1. Classification (NCBI taxonomy): domain Eukaryota; kingdom Metazoa; phylum Chordata; class Chondrichthyes; order Squaliformes; family Somniosidae; genus Somniosus; species Somniosus microcephalus. The sequence goes on along the minus strand of NC_141001.1, from coordinate 111,603,631 downwards.
TTTGCTGGGCAGTTCAGCCCTGACCTTCGAATAGTAAAGACCTGTTAAAAGTTATTCTTGTTGTCTGTGTCCAGTGATTGATCCTAAACCTAACTGGGACATACAGACTCAACACCCTGAATCTCGGCCTGGGCAGACTTGTGCCTAAACCTTGCAGCCAAGGACTATGGAGAGGGCCAGGGAGCGAGCACAGCACTTCTGCGAGTGGGCCTTGGAGGCTCTGGTTGGCGCGGTGGAGCGCAGAAGATCTATTCCGTACCCAGAGAGTGGCAGGAGGCCTTTGCCACGCGAGTACAGAAGAGTGTGGAGGAAGGTGGCTCAGAGAGTCTCCTCAAGCAGCATGGTGCCTAGGACCCATCTCCAGTGTAGGAAAAAGTTCAACGGCCTCACTCAGGTGGTCAGGGTGAGTGCCTTTCTTTCAAAACCTCTCCATCCCTCCATCTCAACCTCACTTTATGGCCAGAGGGTCTTAAAAGCCCCAATGCCCAACACTCATCCAACACCTATGGCCCTTTCATCAAACACACATGCACATTCCACACTTTGCATACAGTAAGGGCTATTCAACTATGGGAGGCATTTCAGGCAAGATTCGTGTGTCTAATGCTGTTAGATTCAGGAGATAGTCCTGTCATAGTGGATTGGCGGTTAGGATCAGATCAGCCATGATCTTATTGAATGGCGGAGCAGGCTCGAGGGGCCAATTGGCCTACTCCTGCTCCTATTTCTTATGTTCTTATGTTCTTATGTTCTTATGGCTGCATACAGTAAGGGCTATTCAACTATGGCAGGCATTTCAGGCAAGACCATGGCTGCATACAGTAAGGGCTATTCAACTATGGCAGGCATTTCAGGCAAGACCATGGCTGCATACAGTAAGGGCTATTCAACTATGGCAGGCATTTCAGGCAAGACCATGGCTGCATACAGTAAGGACTATTCAACTATGGCAGGCATTTCAGGCAAGACCATGGCTGTATATTTACTCAGACGCCGTCCTTTTTCTTGCAGGCCAAGCTATCTCATAATAGGAGACAGCAGCAATGGACCGGTGGAGGGCGGCCTCAGCTGCAAACCCTCAGCAATCTTGAGGTGCGCGTCCAGAGGATTGTGGCAAACCAGGTGATTGGTCCTGTCGCCACTGGAGACGCCAAACCCGTTCTGGACAGCAATGGTAAGGTCATCACCTTTTTGTCCTCTCTCCTTCCACTTATTCCTCACAACACCAGCCTTTGACACTTTCAATCCAAATTACTAAATCGCTGCACTCATGCCTCCCTTGCTGCCACCCTGTCCTCACGCTAAAGCCACTCTTGTACCTCCCTGCTTTCAGATGGTGATTCACCAGGTGAGGAGACGGGCCCTCAAGCTGCCAGTGGGAGTGAAGCTGAAGGCAAGGAGGAAGAGGAAGCCAGAGCATCAGCACCACCCTCTCCTGAGGACGCCCATGCCCACACTGGGAACACGCCTTCCCTGGAGGGGAGTAGGGGGGAATGGTCTGATGAGGGTGAAGCTCCAGGACGCAGCAGCTGCAGCAACGCGATGGGGGTAGGGAAGCTCGGGGGCCTTCTCCCCGGAGGGAGAGTATGCCATCGAGTCCTGCTGCACTGGACACAGAGGAGGAGCGGGTCCTCGCTGAAATGAGCGCCCAGGTGGAGCACAGGCACACTGAGCTCATGGCTGCAGTGGCAAGGGTGCCCGAATCCACTGAATCACTGGCAAGGAGTGTGGAGCACTTCGCTGTAGCACAGGCGGCTGCCACACAAATGCTTAGTGCTGCAATGCAGTCACTGGCTGCTCTCATGCAGACGCAGATTGAGGCCACGCGAGCACTGACTGCTGCCACCCTCGCTGGATCGGGCACATTTCCCCGGGGCTCTCACCGCGCTGCAGCAGGCCAGCAATCTGTGCTCCAGCAGATTGCTCCGGATGCTGAAGTGCTGCCCCGTGGGAGTGCCAGTGTGTCGGTCGAGCAGGGAGTTGCTGTCCTCTCTCAAGATGACAGCATTCCTGCTGCCACCACTGGCACTTCTCCACTGCACTTGCCACCACCTGTAGGACAGACTGCTGCCGCCCATGCAGAGTTGGTGCAGTCTGCAGCCGGGCCCTCCAGGCCCAGAGCTGGTCGATGCCGTCCTTCAAGGACATCTGCAGTCTCAGGTTGTGACAATCAACAGCCTTCCACCAGCCTTGCTCCAGCCACTGGGGTCCCATTACGGAGGAGCTGCAGGGTGGGAAGGGGGGAATTTCGCAAGGGAAGGAGATCACTCTTGAAGGGCAAAAAGTAGGAGGTGTGACAAAATGTTTTTCATTGTTTTATTAAAGGCCGAGGTTCGTGGTCAAATTTTTGTAACTGTTTTGGACATTGTCTCCAGGTTGTGAGAGCCAGTTATGTTAATGACTGGTTTTTTTTGTGTTTCTTTCTATTAGTTTGCCATGCGGAAATGAGACACACAGGGGTAGATTTTCCCGAACCTGTCGGGAAGAAGGCGGGACTTCAACTTTCGGGTTTTTGACCCGCCTACATCGACGTCCGGCCAATCCGCGCGATTTTCCCTTGATTGACCTTGTTAAGCCCGCCCAGCGGGCTCAGTAGGCCAATTAAGGGCCACCCAGCAACAGGTGACGTCACAGACTGCAATTTCATCTGTCAAGATTTCTTGACAGATGAAATATCAGTGTCTCACAGCTGTTTGAAGCTGTGAAACACTGACAGTTTGAGTTCTAACATGAGTCATTCTGCACAGACTCAGTTAGAACTGTCACCGGCACTCAAATCTGAAGGCTGTCACTTCTCACAGATCGCAGCCGTTCAGCTTTAAGTTCCGGCTGAGTGATGGGCTCCCGACGGTTACAGGAAGAAAGGCTGTGAAGGTAACTACAGGTAAGTAAAAGTTCTTTACACACTTTACACACACCAAACACACTTACCTTTGCACTCATGCACCCATCACTCACCTGAGCACCAACATCGCGACCCCTCCAACTCCTTCAACCTGACGGCCCACCTGCTCAACCTGGCGTGGTTTGGAGCCGTCGGGAATCCCACACGAAACCCCTCAAAATAGGGATTAGGCTAAAAACTGCCTGTTAACTACCTGTTAACAGGCAGTTAATTGGCATTAATCCCTTCCCGCCTGGTTTCGGCGGGTCCCAGTGCAGGGCAGGTACCCGCCACCCCTGAAACTTACGTGGGGCGGGGCTTTGGGCGGGATGGTGTCGGGACCCCCAAATTCAGGATTTCCCCCCCCACACGCCTGAAACCCTGCCCGATGGCTCGGGGAAAATCGGGGCCACAGAGTTTGTCAAATAAAGAAGTTTCTGTATTCAAAATGTACATGTTTGGTCTTTGCAATCATTGTTGCCTTGACCAGCTTAGGGGTTGCGGGATGGTTTCATTCAGGTTGTTTGAATGGCAGAAGCCATTTCCTCAAAAGGGGCCTAGAAGCGACTTGCTATGAGCCTTTGATGGACTGCTCTTCCACTTTGTACATTGTGTGCCTCCCTCCCGCCTTGGTGCTGCTGATGATCATCCTCCTGATCATCCTCCTCATCTTCCTCCTCCTCTTCCTCCTCCTCTTCCTCCTCCTCCTCTGCTGGTGCTCCAATGCCTGGTGGCATTGACTGGGTCCTGAGGATTGCAAGGTTATGCAGCATGCAGCACACAACAACGAAGTGGGAGACTCGCTCAGGCGAGTACTGAAGGGATCCTCCAGAACGGTCCAGACAGCGGAGCCGTTGCTTGAGCACGCCGATTGTGTGCTCAACGATGTTCCTGGTAGCTTGATGGCTCTCATTGTATCGCAGCTCAGCAGGGGTGCTGGGCGTACCGAGTGGTGTCATCAGCCAGGTGCACAGTGGATAGCCCTTGTCCCTGAGAAGCCAACCACCTGGGTGATGCGGTGCCTGGAAAAGGTCTGCCACAGAAGCCTGGCGCAGGATGAAGGCATCGTAGCTGCTGCCAGGAAAGTTGGCATTGACAGCGAGTATCAGCTGTCTGTGGTCACAGACCAACTGAACATTTAAGGAATGGAAGCCCTTTCGGTTGCGGAAATCCTCGGCATTCTCTTGCGGCGCACGCAAAGCCACATGCATGCAGTCAATGGCGCCCTGCACCATGGGGAAGCCCGCTATCATCGCAAAGCCCGTTGTGCGTTCTTGCTGCTTGTCCGGGGTCATGGGGAAAGAGATGTACTCTCGACTCCTTTTAAAGAGGGCATTTGTGACCTGACGGATGCAGCAATGCACTGCGAACTGGGAGATATTGGCGATATCCCCAGTAGCCGATTGAAATGAGCCAGTGGCATAAAAGTTGAGAGCCACTGTTATCTTCACTGCCACCGACAGAGACGTCCTGCTCCTCAGTTGAGGCTGCAGATCTGGCTGAAGCAGGTGGCAGAGCTCAGTGACCACCTCCTTGCTGAAGCGCAGCCTTCGCAAACACTGCTCCTCAGACATAATGACCCAGAAATTCGGGTCGGGGGCTTCCCGCGGGTGCAAGCCCTCGACCTGCACTTACCTACCGCGCCGGCCATTGAGCTGTGGGCCCCCGTGGAATTGCGATCCTGGACCTCCTACAACTGCCGGCGCGCAGTGCTTGCGTATCCCAGGGGCGCAGTTAGTTCGATGCCTCCCCTGGGATCACGTGGGCCATGGAGAGCCAATGGTAGCAGGGAATGCTTCATTCATAAGTTTGACAGGAATGGCTGTCAACCCTATAAATACTATAAGCCCCAAAACATCACTAAATCTTCAAATAAATTTTTTAAAAACATCACATTTTTAAAATAAGCTATAAATTACATGAAATAACTATGTTAAACAATCATTTAAATTTTTGAAAAAAATAGTTTTATTTTCTAACGGGGCTAAAAATAAACTTACCTTTCTTTAAAGTATTTAAAAATATTAAACCTGTGGAAAAAATGTTTTAATTTTAATTCATTCACCACTTACCTTGTAAAAAGCAGGCCTTGCGACTGATTTTTACATGCTAACTTCTGGAGAGTTACCTTCCCGGGAAAACCTGCAAAAAAAACCTAAGTTCGATGCGCACGCGCTGCCTCTCCTGCGCACGCATGCCACCTCTTAACCCCTTCTTTCAGGGGAACGGAAGTGCCGGTTTCCCGCGCATGCGCAGTGCATGCACGAAACCAGCACTTCCATTGGGCTTACGGGTGAGTACCCCATGCGTACTCACCCGTGGAGACCCGAATTTCTGGGCCAATGTAGGAGAGCTGTTGGCGAAAAACCCTGGGAGGATAAGGTCTCCTATACAGAGGCCTGTTGGCCCTCCTCCGTCTGGCCATGATTGCCACTCTCTCTCTACATCTCTGTGCCCTCCGAATGTGATGGAGAAGGACGACGTCCCCATCCATTGCAGCCCCCATAGTATCTAGGCAATCAAAGTTATGAAGGTCAAAAACTAAAGTACCTGCAAAGTTATGGTCAGAAGCCAAAACTACCTCAGACAGCGTTGACTCAATGCAGAAGTCTCTTTCTCTCTTTGTCTCTCTCAAAATCTCTCTCTCTCTCAGAATGAGTGGTGCAAAAATGGCTACCACACAAAAGCCAGGAAAAGGCCCCCTTTAAATAGCGCCCCCCCAGCCCCACAGCGACTGGGAAGCGTTCTAGTCTACCTGTCGTTGGTTGCGCCAGGCGGAAAGGAGGGGGGCGCCACTCAATTTCCATCCCGGGGCGTCACAAGGGCGTTGCACTCTTGAATGACGTCAAGATCTGCATGCGCAGGAGATCGGGTGGTATTGTTTAGCGCCGCTGCAAAATGTCTGGTCAATTTCGTGAGAGGCGCAGATATCACCACGCCCGGGCGCTCGTTACTTTGCACCCCATTAGCGCCCTCTTAAGGCACTAACAGGGGGCGCAAACCAACTGAATTTTTCCCCCTTGGACTTCTGAGTAGGGTAGTAAGGCAAAAATTCTGGAGATAGATGTGTTAATGGGTGGATCATAGGTTTGTGTGGAAGGATGAGTTAGATGGGTTGAATGGCCTTCCTCATCTTTGTGAACTTCAGAGACCACATTACAAATCTCAACACTAATTAATCAAGAGCGGGGTCTCAATAAAGTCAGAAGGCATTATTAATGAGCTGAAAGATGTCCATCACATACTCTCTCGGCAATGTCAATTTCCTTTCAGAAGACTCAAGCCCATGCATTCTGCATAAAATTCTAGTGTCCCTTCAGTACTTAATTAATTAAGAGCTTTTTTCCTTTACTATAGAGTGGGTGCACCTTCCATCATCTATGTTCAGTGTAGCTTTCATCATCTCCCTGCCGACTATAAGCACTTGGAAACATCTTGCTATTCTGGAGTGCTGGACAAAATCTCCAGAAGGCATGCTTAACACAGGGTGTATATGACACTATAATTGGATCGCTGAGTGCCATAATCGAATTATAACAGTTTGTCAGTGCTTACCTCATTTTGCTCTCTAGCTTTTGAAAACATTTTCAGTATCCCCCTATGCAGATGCATGAGAGGTTAAAAATGTACCAGAACAGTCTGCCTCATTGGAGTTCCTGCTGTTGTAAATGCATAAATGCTTTGTAGTCTCATTCGCACAGTGTAAATATCATGATTTATACTTTCATTATCCTCAACGGAAGCTTTTCCCAAAAAGAACCACAATACAGTAATATTTATCATATAATCCATTCATTGAGTTTAATTTTACTTTTTTTGGGTTAATCAGAGATTCTCAAACAGCGACAGTTTTAAACTTACTGCATGATAATAGTTAAATACAATCTGCTAAACCGGAATGCTGCAAGAAAAGTTTGCCAATATATCTATGCTTGAGACTCATGAAACTCTGGCAAGATACAAAAATAGAAGCACCAAAATTTGCAATGGGTAAGCAACCTTTCCAAAATCACCACTTCATTCATTAATTGAAAAATGCCTCAGTTGAAAATTGGCAGTGGTATGTGAACTGAGCAGAAATTAAACATTTGTAAAGGGGTCTTTCCCCATCAGGTCACTCTCTTCTCTAATATCATCAATCAGGTGAGCTGTTGGTAATATATTGACACAATTGAAGTGCTCACCACACAGCAAAAAAATAAAGAGACCTTGAGCTAGACAGTCATTATAGCCCGGGAATGGGCGGTATCTTTAGAAAAGTTTGAGAATTAGCGCCAGGCGCTAATGCTTTGGCCTGCACGCAAAATTAACATAGAAACATAGAAGACAGGAGCAGGAGTAGGCCATTCGACCCCTCGAGCCTGCTCCACCATTCAATGCGATCATGGCTGATCATCCAAATTCCGTACCCGGTCCCTGCTTTTTCCCCATGCCCCTTGATCCCTCTAGCCTTAAGAAATATATCCAACTCCTTCTTGAATATATTTAATGTATTGGCCTCTACTGCATTCTGTGGTAGAGAATTCCACAGGTTCACCACTCTCTGGGTGAAAAAATTCCTCCTCATTCTGTCCTAAATGGCCTACCCCTTATCCTTAGACTGTGAACCCTGGTCTGGACTCCCCGACCATCGGGAACATCCTTCCTGCATCTAGTCTGTCCAGTCCTGTCAGAATTTTATAAGTTTCAATGAGATCCCCTCTCATTCTCCTAAACTCCAGCGAGTACAAGCCCAATCGACCCAATCTCTCCTCATACGTCATTCCTGCCATCCCAGGTATCAGTCTGGTGAATCTTCGCTGAACTCCTTCCATGGCAAGAACATCCTTCCTCAGATAAGGCAACCAAAACTGCACACAATACTCAAGATGTGGTCTCACCAAGGCCCTGTACAACTGCAGCAAGACATCCTTGTTCCTGTACTCAAACCCTCTCGCTACGAAGGCCAACATACCATTTGCCTTCTTAACCGCCTGCTGCACCTGCATGCTTACCTTCAGCGACTGGTGCACAAGGACACCCAGGTCTCGTTGCACTTCCCCTTCTCCCAATCTATTGCCATTCAGATAATAATCTGCTTTCCTGTTTTTGACACCAAAGTGGATAACCTCACATTTATTCACGTTATATTGCATCTGCCATGCTTTTGCCCAATCACCCAACCTGTCCAAATCATCCTGGAGTTTCTCGGCATCCTCCTCACAGCACACACGCCCACCCAGCTTTGTGTCGTCTGCAAATTTGGAGATATTACATCTAGTTCCCTTGTCTAGGTCATTAATATATATTGTGAATAGCTGGGGCCCAAGGACCAATCCCTGCGGTACCCCACTAGCCACTGCTTGCCACTCGGAAAAAGACCCGTTTATTCCAACTCTTTGCTTTCTGTCTGCCAACCAGTTCTCTATCCAAGTCAATACCTTGCCCCCAATCCCATGTGCCTTAACTTTACACGCTAATCTCTTATGCGGGACCTTATCAAAAGCCTTCTGAAAGTCTAAATACACCACATCCACTGATTCTCCCTTATCTATTTTACCAGTTACATCCTCAAAAAATTACAGTAGATTAGTCAAGCACGATTTACCTTTTGTAAATCCATGTTGACTTTGTCCAATCCTGTCACTGTTTTCCAAGTGCTCTGCTATTACATCTTTTATAATGGACTCTAGCATTTTCCCCACTACCGATGTCAGGCTTACCGGTCTGTAATTCCCCATTTTCTCTCTACCACCTTTTTTGAATAGTGGGGTAACATTAGCTACCCTCCAATCCATGGGTACTGTTCCAGATTCCATCGAATGCTGGAAGATGATCAGCAAAGCATCAAATATGTCTAGGGCCACTTCCTTATGTACCCTAGGATGTAGATTATCAGGCCCTGGGGATTTATCAGCCTTCAATCCCATCAATTTCCCTAACACCATTTCCCAACAAATACTGATTTCTTTCAGTTCCTCCCTTTCATCAGACCCTATGTTCCCCGACATCTCTGGTAGGTTATTTGTGTCCTCCTTTGTGAAGACAGAACCAAAATATGTATTTAGTTGGTCTGCCATTTCTTTGTTCCCCATTATAAATTCCCCTGATTCTGACTGCAAGGGACCTACGCTTGACTTCACCAATCTTTTCCTCTTCACATATATATAAAAGCTTTTAGAGTCAGTTTTTATGTTCCCTGAAAGCTTACTCTCATATTCTATTTTCCCTGTCTTAATTAATCCCTTTGTCCTCCTTTGTTGAATCTAAACTGCTCCCAATCCTCAGGTTTACTGCTTTTTCTGGCCAATTTATATGTCCTCTCCTTGGATCTTATTGATTAATTCTCACAGCTCATAGAAATGACTGGGGCACTAAATCAAGTCATAAAGGACTAGCTCAGTGGTGTTACACTCAAAGGGTGGACCAATATCGGGTGCAATCTAATCTCAACTCATCATTGCCGGAGGCTTTTTTCCCCAATACTTAAAGGGGAGGTTCATTGATACTGCAGCATCTCATTCTCAGCAATTGCTGGCTGTGCAGCTGCCTCAGCAAGGAGAAGCACAACAAGGAGAAGGAGCCGGAGGACTGAAGCAGGTGTGCACATGGCAGATCCACCTCAGTCGGGTGGTCAGGATGATTGAATGCTTCAACAAATGCTACATACCACCATCTGTACCACAAGCTTCACACACTGGCCAAAGCACCAGCTCTCACCCACCAACAATGTCTACCTACCAACATGCACACCCACATCTCACGCCTTTCACACAATGACAGCTATTCAACTATGGCAGGCACAAGAGTCATTAGTTGTTAGAATTAATGTGATATGTGTGATATGTTTATGCATAAATTTATTAATGGAATTTGCAATATTTTGTGGTCTCTCTCATTTCACTATTTTGCCCAGGAGGACGCTGTGATATGGCATGACACAGGGATGGTATGATGGGCATGTGGTGGGCAAAAGGGATCTGGGGTTTAAGTAATCCTGGTGTGAGGCTGGAGGTCTGTTTGGAGGAGGTGGCAGAGTTCTGTGACCACCACCTTGGTGATGCAGAGCCATCTAATACACTGCTCCTCGCTTAATTGAAGGTAGGAGAGGTGTTGTCAGAATACCCTTGGAGGGCAAGGCCTCCTGGTGAGAGCCCTGATGTTCTTCCTCATCCCTCTGCGCACATGTTCCTGTATTTCTGACTGTCTACACTCCCTCCATTGTAGATCCTGGAGGGAGAGGTGCATGCCAGTACAGCCCCCATTAATGTTGCCAAGTGTAGCAGTTTGAATCTTTGAACAATAAACGTAGGCACTTTGCACTTGCCAGAACACTGCTGATAAAAAAGATCCTTGAAATTACTCAAAGTGATCCACTAGCTGAAACTGACAGGACAGCTGCGAGTGATTAATGCGGATGCTTTTAAATAACATCCCTAGAGCTGGCGTCCTGCAGCTGTGCGCCTCCTCTCCCTGTCACTGCCTGATCGAGGCGCTAAGGTAGGTGGCGAAAATCAATTTTGCAGATTGGACGCTCAGTGAACATTACACGCTCACTGATGTCACGATCTGCCTGGCATTGAAGTTCCCGGCGGTACCTCATACCGGCGGCGCAACAGGGGGACTGGATTTACCATGCGTCACTGGATTCGCCTTTCCCTGGTGCTACTGCATCAGCACCCCGTTAGCATCTGCTGATGGCACTAATGGGAGGCGCTAACCAACTGAATTTCCCCCCCCTTACTTTTAAACCTAAGCAACATTGCAAAAATTGATCAATTTCATACCTTTAAAATTGCTCACCCAACACCTTCGGTCTTTGTCTCTTCACTTTAGCATTCTCATCCTTTTACTAAGACAGAGAGATACAGCTATTAAGTGCCAAACCAATTACAGTTGCATAACCCCAAACCAGAGCTAATGAAAGATGAACTTGACTCCGCTCTATTACTGGGGCATTTGCTAACAGATTAATAAGCATTTTAAGTGTCTTGCCTAGAATATGGCAGCTAATAGTCATTTGTAAACTGTTACCAATGTGCTGTGTTTATGCACCCATTTGCAGATAAATCAAATAAAGCTGAATCCTAAGCAGCAATATCTGGTGGTCACTGGCTCAATATCTGTTACAGGTACCGCAGTTAATGAACTTTAGCTAAAGTGACACTGATATATTAACAGGGTTACGGATCTTACTGGTACCCAAGTTCAGCAAAGAGCAAGTTCAAATTGTCTACATGCTATAGCCCTCTCCATGACATGATACTGCAGTCCGTTTTAGAATATTGCCTGTGTCCAGTCTACCTGCACTTGAAGTTTTCTGTTCTTCAAATGAAAAATCACTCAATCAATTATCCAATCTTTAAAGGAAGCAGAATAATTACATTGCGTGCTGCACTTAGAAGTCAAACAAGTGATGTTACTGTCCCCTATACACAGGTGCTAAAACACTCTGTCGGTATTTTTAACTCTCCATGCCTTCCTAATTAGAATTAACACAATTCTATTCCTTTAAGCTGCTAATTAGCAATTAGCAGTCATTTAATTAGTAATTTGCATATATCTTTCTCAAAGAAAGTTCTGGTACACACTGGCCTGCATAACCTGTGTTTTTAAAAAAAAATCTTGACCATGCTCCACAGTCTATGTTCTCTCACTGCTACATCAAAAGGCACTTTAAGTACTTATGTTATGCCGAGATACATATGTAAAAGCAAAATACAGAAATAAACTGGATGATTCACAAGTCCAGTGGTCTGTCGAGACTAAATAAATCAAATTCCATTTTACTGCAAGAGAGTCTGGGATTTTTATCAGTGCTTTGGGATCGCATTCCACGACTGTCTATTTTTCCATGAAAACAGAAAACCAGTGGCCTTACCTATAATATACAAAGGAATTGTTATTCCCTAAAACCAGGGCCATTAGTTTGTGGTAACAAAACCAGAAAATGTTGAAAATACTCAACAGGTCAGGCAGCATCTGCAGAATAACAGAAGTCAACGGCCTAGAAATTGGCCTGAGGCGCCCAAGCGGCGCAAAGTTCGCCTGGGCGCTGGAATTTGCGCCGCAATCGCCGCATTAGCGATCGCCGCAAATTCAGTTGAAGTGCCCCTAGAGGGAGACGGGGCGTGGCTCGAGGCGCTCCGCGTCCCTCTTAGGGCGCTGAAAGTGAATTTCGCAGCGCTACGTGCCGCAGCGCCACACGCTGCGGCACGGCACGCTGCGGTACTGCAGGCCTTCCTCCCACTGTTAAGGGGGAGGGGCCTGCAGCAGCGCGAGCCCCGATCGCGAGTGCCGGCAAAAGAGCCCGGCACCAAGGAGAAGTGCCGGGCTCTCGGGAAACAGCCGGCAATGCCGCGGGGAGGGGACCAGGAGGCCGGGGACGGAGGTGCTGGCAGGCGGCCGCCAAAAAAGCGGCCGCCCCGCACCTCCACCTTAACTTGCGCCTCTGCCGGCGCAGCAAGGCCCCGTGAACCGGGCGCGGGTAGCGAACGGCGCTACAGCGGCGTTCACTACCAAATATCGCGATCGGGGCGCGAATGGGGCGCTGCGCACACCAATGACATCATCGGTGGCGGCGCAGCGCAAAAGGCTAACGCCACCATTAGCACCCCTGCTGAATATCGCGGGAGGCGCAGCCAGTGGCGCTACAGCCACTGACTGCCTCTTTAGGCGCTAACAGGTGGCGCTACTCACCCAATTTCTCCCCCAATGTTTCAGCCCTTCCTCAGGACTGGCGTAGAACCTTAGACCTGGAATGTCCACTGACTGATTTCTCCAGATGCTGCCTGACCTACTGTGTATTCGCTTGCATTTTATGCTTTTGTGTTCAGATTTCCAGCACCTGCAGTATTTTGCTTTTTGTTTCCATTGGTTCATCGCTATCTCTGTAACCTCTTCCAGCGCTGAGATCTCTGTGCTCCTCCAATTCTGGCCTCTTGCGCATCGCTGATTTCCTTCGCCCCCACCATTGGCGGCCGTCCCTTCACCCGTCTAGGCCCTAAGCTCTGGAATTCCCTCCCTAAACCTCTCCGTCTCTCTACCTCTTTTCCCTCATTTAAGACACGCCTTAAAACCTACCTCTTTGACCAAGCTTTTGGTCACCTGTTCTAATATCTCCTTATGTGGCCAGGTGTCAATTTTTTTCAGATAACGCTCCTGTGAAGCACCTTGGGATGTTTTATTATGGTAAAGGCACTATATAAATGAAAGTTGTTGTTGTTGTTGTTGACTGAATAAGTCAAATCCCGTTGCTACTACATGGAATTCTGCAAATTTCACTGGTCTTATGGAGATTGCATTCAATGGTTCTGTATGTTTCCTGTGCAAATGGAAATCCTGTGACCTAGCCTGTAAACATACAGGGGACTCTATTCCCTATAATCAAAGCCATCAATTTATGTAGACTGAGTCATATTCTGACTTTTGACAAGCTTTGGGGGATTGCATTCAGCAATTTCAGTAGCTTTTTTACAAAAACCAATGGTTTTGATCATTACATAAAATTGCATAGTATTTACAGCACAAAAACAGGTCATTCAGCCCAACTCGTCTATGCCGGTGTTTATGTTCCACACAAGCCTCCTCCCACCTTACTTCAGCTCACCCCATCAACATATCCTTCTATTCCTTTCTCCCTCATCTAGCTTCTCCTTAAATGCATCTATGCTATTCACTTCAACTACTCCATGTGCTAGCAGGTTCCACATTCGAACCACTCTCTGAGTAAATTGTCTACTATAGGTACAAAGGCCAACATTTAGAGCACCTCAGAAATCAGACAACTCCATTTCAATTCAGTCTGATTGAGCCAGGATTTGCTCATTTTGGGTGAAATTTCTTGGAAATTCAGTAGCTTCTATTTATCACATGACAACCCACTCAATAGAAATAACAAATCATGGAGTTAGATTTTCATCCTCAACATTTGTGGGGTAGTCTGGCAGTGCAGATCCCTCATCCTTTAGAGAACCCACCCAATTTTCAGTCCATTGAAATTAATGGAATGAAAATCATGTGGTTGCTATAAAGGGTGAGTGATCTGTACCTCCAGATTACCCCCAGGCGATGAAGACAAAAATCTACCCCATAGTACTGAGATTTTTGTACCTCGACCTGGGTGGCTTAGGTCAAAGTTCAAGCACGGGAAGGTCTTAACCAAAGCAAGTTTGAGCATCCCTTTTTTCAACCAGTTTGTAATAATGGTTTTCACATCCATATTTTCCATCACATTGCACTGAAATCAAATTGTATTGTTTTTGGGGTTTTCACATTATTTTATATGAAATAAGGTGACAACACATTGGCTTATTGTTGCTACTGAGATGAATATCTATAATGAAAGCAGTGGCTCACGCTGAGATATGGTTCCACAGACACTGTGGGCATTGTTCATTCATGAAGCTGGACAGTGAGTACTGGAAGCTATTTGATTGCGGAAAGGTGTCGAGGAGGTTGCCTCACAGCTGAGCCTGAGCCTGTTCCAGTCCTCACCCAACATCCACACAAGCGCACTTTCAGCAAGTGATCAGAACTAGGTGGCTCAGTAAATATTTTCCCTCCCTGGCTCAGAAAAAGACTTGCATTTATATAGCACCTTTCACGACCACCGGACATCCCAAAGCACTTTACAGCCAATTAAGTACTTTCTGAAGTGTAGTCACTGTTGTAATGTAGGAAACACGGCAGCTAATTTGCGCACAGCAAGCTCCCACGAACAGCAATGTGGTAATGACCAGATAATCTGTTTTTTTAGTGATGTTGATTGAGGGATAAATATTGACTAGGACACCAGGGATAATTCCCCTGCTCGTTTCTTCTAAATAGTGCCATAGAATCTTTTACATCCACCTGAGAGGTCAGACGGGGCCTCGGTTTAACATCTCATCTGAAAGACGGCCCCTCCGACAGTGTAGCACTTCCTCCAGTACTGCATTGGAGTATCATCCTGGATTGTTGTGCTCAAGTCACAACCTTCTAACTCAGAGGCAAGAGAGTGCTACCCACTGAGCCATGGCTGACACAGAGGCAAATTGAGGGAGAAATGTTTGGCCAAACTGGGGAACTCAATGGTCTTCTTCAAATAGCTCCATGGCATATTTAAAATTCACCAGAACAAGCAGCTGGTACCTTGGTTTAACACCTGACCCTAATCAATCATCCCAAGTGTCGGGTCCGCGATTTGCGCATGGACCCGACACCTAGCAGCGGGAAGAGAATTATAGCCACTTAACTGCTTGTTAACAGGTTGTTTACAGGCAGTTAATTTTGACACTTCGTCACGATGTCCGAACAACACGCCAGGTAAGTGTGGCGTGCTGTGGGTCTACTGTAATGTTTCTGCATTGATGACAGCTGCAGAAGTGGAGTGATGGATCCAATGGTGCACTGGTGAGTTTCAGAGGTAAGATAATGTTGGGAAAATCATTTTTAATGCATTTACACTTTTCTGTAGGTAACAAGTTTTAATTTGTAAGTGTAGTCCCACCTCATTGGGAGAACCTCTCTCACCAGTGACAGATCGCTTCTGTAACCTCACCTGCAGCTGCCATCTGTTCCAGCCTAAGGAGGGAGTCACTGGAGAGTCTGGGTGCAAGAGCTCACCTTTGTACAGTGATTGTCAGTGTTTGCAGCACCTCAATGCTGTCAAACACTAAGAAATCAGCAGTCAAAAAAAAATGTGCATGGCCCCTTTAAGAAAACCGGCAGATGACGCGTCATCAACTGACGTCATCCGACACCGGCTTCCTGTTAACAGGGCGGGCTTAACCAGGCCAAGTGATGCAAAATCACTTTTGTGCGTATGTCTTTGGGGTCGGGACTGGATCCCGGAAGGCAGCTGTCCCACACCCAAGCCGCCTCGAACCGAAAAATCAAGCCCTCTGTCTCAGAGTCATGAGTGCCATAACCTGAGCCAAAGTTCACTCCATACCAAAAGCAAAATACTGTGGATGCTAGAAATCTGAAATAAAAAGCTGGAAATACTCTGCAGGTCAGGCAGCATCTGTGGAGAGAGAAACAGAGTTAACATTTCAGGTCGATGACCTTTCATCAGAACCTGTAGTCGGGCTTCTATCCACTGCAGCTACTACTGGAACACTTTTTGATTCCAGACCAATTTATGCTTTAGACTCCAGACAGTTCATACAATAACTGTGTTTCTCATGCAGCTGTTAACAATGTAAACTGTGAAATACTGCCAATCTCCCGTATTTACATGTGGTGCACAGAAAGCCCAAGTTGCTCTATTGCCTTGAAATGTTTTTGAGCAGCTTGCCCAGACAAGTAATTGAAGTGACGTAAAACAAGACTGTTATTTAGATACCAGATTTTATCCATCATTACCCTGAATCTCCCTCCCCCCCCCCACCCCCATTAAGAGGCATGGCATCCTTATATTTCAATATAGGGATAAACCTTCTGCATAGTCAAAAACACAGATTGTTAATATGATCTTTGATGTCTCTGTCAACCTAATTGAGGCCAATAAATCTTAGACACAAACCCTTACTATTCCATAGTAAAACGATTCAGTCTTATTGACTGGGGATAGACCTCAAAATCCTCACCACTGCAGGTTAACTTATGCCTACTTCTAATATTTCCTGCTGTTTATTAGCCTTCCATACTGTTTAAAATAATAACCACTGCTCTGCAAACTCAGTTGCTAGATGTTCTTCTCTGTGTGAAATCGAACCATTCAGGCCAGCAAAGTCCCAGATTTGATCCCCTCCCCCACCCTTTAGCTGATCTCAACTAGAGGGAGGTTCCAAGTTTATGGCATAGGAAGGGTAAAGATTCTCCCACTCTTTATAAACCTGTTCATTGATCTATGCTGGAGTGTGTGTGAACATCCAATGAAGGTGGGATTTGGCGTGTCTTTGAGGGCCCTTGTGGAAAAAGAAAGACTTGTATTTTACAGCACCTTTCACGACAACCGGACGTCCCAAAGCGCTTTACAGCCAATGAAGTACTTTTTGAAGTGCAGTCACAGTTGTAATTTAGGAAACGCAGCAGCCAATTTGCACACAACAAGCTCCCACAAACAGCAATGTGATAATGACCAGATAATCTGTCTTATTGATGTTGATTAAGGAATACTTCAGCGTGCAATGCCTCCTTTCCTGTTGGTCATCAAAAACCGCCCATGTCTTAACTCGCACCAAGTCCCGCTCAGGCCCATCTCCCCTGTGCTTGCTGACCTACAATGGCTCCCAGTTAAGTAACTCCTTGATTTTAAAATTCTCATCCTTGTTTTATAAATCCCTCCATGGCCTCGCCCCTCTTTATCTCTGTAATCTCCTCCAGCCCTATAATCCCCCTAGACCTCTACGCTCCACCTATTCTGGCCTTTTGAACATCCCTGATTTTAAATGCTCCACCATTGGTGGCCGTGCCTTCAGCTGCCTAGGTCCTAAGCTCTGGAATTCCCTCCCTAGATCTCTCTACCTCTCTTTCCTCCTTTAAGACTCTCCTTAAAACCTACCTCTTCGATCAAGCTTTTGGTCATCTGCCCTAACATCTCCTTATATGGCTTGGTGTCAAATTTCTTTTTTGATAACGCTCCTGTGAAGCGCCTTGGGACATTTTATTACGTTAAAGGCGCTATAGTTGTTAAGTTGTTGTTGTGCGATGCCTTCTCCCCTATAATGTTGGGCTGCTTTTAGGATATAATACAGGTACCTCATCATTGACAACACTTACGTACTCTCATCCAGAGGCCATCTTTACTGTCTGTTGACAATAGCATGTTGGAAAAGCCAGTTTTTAAACATGACCTGTTCAAAATCTCCTCGAATATTTTCAGACATATTCGGTTTAAAACTACAGCCGCTGATGATAGTGGACAAATGCTTATCAAGTTTGTATTTTACAGGAGGCAGTTTGTCTGCTATTATTGCCAAAAGCAGGTTCTAGTTAATTGTGTTCAGTTGCTTTATTTATCTCTAAAAACAGAGATTAAAGAATGATGGGCCAGAATTTGCTGCAGCAGAGATACCGTTAGATAGACTTGCCCCTGCACCATTCAGCTCAAAAGTTTTTTGCCCATAAAGTTGCTGAAAGTGCGAGCTGATAACGGCGCAGCGAGAGGAAATAGGGCATCTGGGGCCTGAGTGAACAGGGCAACCAAGAGAGTATCTCCTTAACCAATGAGATTTAAGAATTGGGATATAACCAGCAGAAGGACTGAGAAGAAAATGTAAATTAGAGTGGGTGAAATCAATGGCAAATCAGGTACAAAAAGAGAAATAAAGAGAGGGAAAGAAAGATTGGATTAAGAGAGAGGGAAAAGAGAGACAGAAAGGAAAAGTAAGAAAAAAAAATTTAATTTGACATTTTTTAAATCTCCCCGAAAAATTCAAAACCTGAAGGAATGTGACTCCACATTTGTAATAGTTAATTTTTGCTTCCAGAAAGGTTGATTGGCAGTCATTAGCACTTAGCACGTCGTTGAAAGGGTACTTACGCTACTAATTACTAGCCCTAAATATCTGCGGCGGGTTTAGTTTGTGTCTACCGCGTAAATACAGCAACTTCATGCCTTTCAATGGTGAGGCAGACAGCGAAATGTCGTTTTTGCAAAGCTAATGGTGGAGCGGTGCGACTTGGAGCGGTGCGACTTGGACAGTAACTTTGGGATATTCGTATTTAACCGCGCATCTGTTCCTCGCCTGAAGTTGCTGTACCATTTACGCATAAATAACGGAGGGCGCCATTAGCCTCACCATTATTTTGACAGCAAATTCTAGCCCGATGTGAAGTTGTTTATTCAATATTGTAAGGACTAATTGCACAAGAATTATATTTTTTATAATGATATACATGCATCTATATAACATCTTTCATGGCAAAACATTTCAATCACACAATAAATAGCATTTTGAAGTGTAGGGGCTGTTACGTTGGCAAATGCAGTAGCTATTCTGCACCAGCAAAATCACACAAGCAATCCAGTTAATTTGTCTTTTAATGTGCTGTTCATTGAAGAACATTTGCGAGAACTGCTTGCTTTCCTTCAAATTGTGCCATGGGATCTTAAACAGCAATCTGAACTACCAGAGCCGGTAAATGGAGACTTGGGCCACAAATTGAATTCAGGAGGCGACTTGGAGTCAGGTTGTGTGGTGGGCGGGGTCCAGACCTGCTGCTGGCTGCATCCGATCCCCAGTTGAGATTTTTGTTTAATTGGCTCCTTAAGTTGAATGGTGCGCGCTAGCCGGTCCAATGACTAGGATCGGGTCTGTTAGTCGCCTCTGATGATGTCATTAGTGCGGATGTTTTTAAGGGCCCCATGCAGCCTCAGCCTTTAATTTATTGATTCTGCTGGAGTCTGGAATTGGCAAGACCACAATGAGTGCATCGAAACCTAAGGCTGCACCATGCTTCACTGAGGACTCCCTCCAAGCTCTTGTGGAGGGAGTTAGAGGGCGCAGGGGGATTCTGTTCCCTCCCGATGGCCGGAGGAAGCCTCCTCAGCAAACCAAGGCAGCCTGACTGTGCATTGCTGAGGAGGTCAGCGCAAGGTCCGTTTGTTCACACACTTGGATCCAGTGCAGGAAATGCTTTATTGATCTTCTGCGATCATCAAAAGTGAGTATCACATCACACTTACCTTCATCTGCTTCCCTTCTCTTCTCATCACCAGCACTCTGCTTTGTAAGTCTGCTCCTCCACATCCCACCTTACCCTTAATTCCCTTGCACCCTTACCTATCTTTCTCTCTCTCTCTGTACTGAATCACCTCACCATCCTACCTATGCACCCCTCACACTCGCTCTCACTGTTATGCATTGACAACAACTAACAACGCACAGGGAGCTAGCTTCCTCTTGGCACCTCACTCCATCTTGGTTTCCCTCTAAGCTTCTATGTTATGGATTCTTCACAGTCACTCCATCACTCTCGCTTAAACTCCACTTGTGTCCCTTCTTGCAGGAAAAGATAGCCACAATAAGAGGGAGAGAGCACAGACAGGAGGAGGCACACCAACCCTCACAACATTGACAAGTGCTGAGGAGGCTGCACACAAAATTGTTGGAGGTGGCGAGGATCTGGAAGTGGGGGATGGAGAGACAGGTGCACTAGACGAAGCTGGTGACAGAATAGAGTTTCATCCATCTCATTTAGATTTAATGATTGACTGCAATGGCATATGATGTTCATAGAGATTCACTTCGTATCATCTGCACAAAAGGATGTGTCTGATACCTCAAAATCAGATGTCTAACTCATGCCTTTACTCTCCCACAGGACCATTGAGCGACCCCCTCCCCACTGTCCAGGAGGAAGAGCCAGATGAATCCTCAGAGGAACCTGCAGCCTCTGAGGGAGCTGCATCACCAGGACTCAGCGCACCCAGCACCAGCGCAGAGACACACACCTCGGCGGGGCCTTTGCAACATAGAGTAGTGTTGTCACCTGGTGTATCACAGCTCACAAGTGAGCATCAGCAGATGGTGGAGACAGTGACATCAGTGGAGAGTCCTCGTCAGAGGTCGCATTGTCATGCTTTTGTGAATGTAGTAAACAAAAGTTTTGGCAAACAGTTGTGCGATGTTGTGCAGGGCACAGCAGACGACAGTGATTCTGGACACCATGGCAGATGCATACTGCAGGGCTCCAGCAGATCTGTCGAGGCATCTGAATCGCATTTTGAGAAAGCCGATGGTTTGCTCTATGATGCTTCTGGTGGAAATGTGGCTCACATTGTACTGCTCCTCAGCCTCGTTTGATGGCCTCCTCATCGGTGTCATGAGCTACTTTTTCAGGGGATTGCCCTTGTCGCCAAGTAACCATCTGGAAAGTTGGGTTGGCGGATTGAAGAGCTGGGGCACAGTAGACTGCCACAGGATGAAGAAGTCATGGTAACTGACAGGGTACTTTGCGCAGCAAACATGCATGATGATGTTCCTGTGGTTACACACCAGCTGGACGTTAAGGGAGTGGAAGCCCTAGCGGTTGACAAATACAGCTGGGTTCTGATGGAGTGCCCTAATGGCCACATGTGTGCAGTCTATGATGCCCTGCACCCTTGGCAAGCCTGCCATAGTTGCAAAGCCAACCGCACGCGCGGTTACACTTGCTTCATCCATGGAGAAGTGGATGTAATTGTGCGCCTTTGCAAAGAGGGCATCGGTAACCTGCATGATGCAGGCGTGTGCAGCCGATTGGGAGATGCTGCTGATGTCTGCAGATGATCCCTGGAAGGAGCCCGAAGCAAAGAAGTTGAGTGCGGTGATGGCTTTGACAGCCATTGGTAAGGAGTGTCCACCCGCTCCTCTGGGCTCCAGGTGTTGGTGCAGCATTGTGCAGATGTCAGCGACAACCTCTCACGGAAGTCTCAGTCTCATTTGGCACTGCTGCTCACTCATGTTGAGGAAGCTCATCCTCGGCCTGTAAAGCCGGTGTCGGGGGTTTCTCCTGCGGCGAGGTGCAGCCCTGCGCTGACGCCATCTGCCCTGTGCATCATCAGGTGGCTGAGGTGCAGGTTGGCGCTCCTGCTGTTGCTGCTGGGCCTGGTTGCGGTGCTGCGGCAGCTGCTCTTCCTCCGAATCTGACGATCAGGATGAGAGGGTATAAAAGGTTCCCATCCCGCTGGTATATATCTCAGTCGAGGAATGGAGGTTGTGTGCGCTCAGACAAAGTGGCCAGAGGGTCTTCCAAGGAGGCCACACAGCAGATGGATTTCAGGCTCAACAATCACAAGATTAATTGTGCTCAAAATTTCTCCCAAACCTCAAACCAGTGGCATGTGAAAGAATTAGAAATTGCAGGCCCGCTTTTAAGCTGCTCGAGCAGCTGGCAACAATTCAGGTCCTAGGTCAACCCGGCTCGATTCACCAGACGTGTTTTAACGAAGGCAGGCAGCATGTTGAAAAACCACAAAAATCTGATCAGCCCTTTAAAGTAGGATTATCCATAACTGCCTGAACAACCTGTCCCACCGTTTGGTGTCGGGTCAGTTCGGGAGCGGCTGACCCAACACTTTCCAAAGTTGCGTGGAGGCGGGTTCGCAGCCCGCCCCCAATTTCTCCGATTTTTGCTGCAGACCCGCCTCCAAATCCGCCCCCTCAGCGCAATTAAATTCGCGGCCTTGGTTTAATATCCCAACAACAACAACTTGTATTTGTATAGCGCCTTTAACATAGTAAAACATCCCAAGGCGCTTCACAGGTGAATTATCAAACAAAGTTTGACACCGAGCCACATAAGGAGATATTAGGACAGATGACCAAAAGCTTTGTCAAAGAGGTAGGTTTTAAGGAGCATCTTAAAGGAGTAAAGAGAGGTAGAGAGGCGGAGAGGTTTAGGCAGGGAATTCCAGAGCTTAGGGCCTAGGCAACAGAAGGCACGGTCATTAATGGTTGGGCAATTATAATCAGGGATGCTCAAGAGGGCAGAATTAGAGGAGTGCAGCTATCTCAGGGTATTGTGGGGCTGGAGGAGATTACAGAGATAGGGAGGGGCAAGGCCATGGAGGGATTTGAAAACAAGGATGAGAATTTTGAAATTGAGGCATTGCTTAACCGGGAGCCAATTTAGGTCAGCAAGCACACGGGTGATGGGTGAACAGGACTTGGTGCGAGTTAGGACACCATCAGCTGAGTTTTGGATAACCTCAAGATTGCATAGGGTAGAATGTGGGAGGCCAGCCAGGAGTGCGTTGGATCCCTTTCAAAGTATGGCCCCTCCAATAATACCGCACTCATATTAATACGATATTAAAATGTCATAACATTAACATATCTTAAGATGCCCAGATTTTATGATATTCACAGGCAATACTTGAAATGAAACTTTAAAAAATCTAATTTGCTAAATAGACTGGGACTCAGTACAGTTCGATCCACACATGCGATGACTAGCACATCATATGCAAGTTAAAATGTCCATTGACCTGGCAAGGAACCTGGAAAATGTTAATGATGTCACTATTCTCGCTGGATCCTTGATTGCCACCATCAGACTCAGCACAGAAGGATGAAGGAACATGAAGAAAGTGGAGCGAGAAGAGGAGGTGAAAGCTGTAAGTGTGGTGCTGCAAGAAAATGGTGAAGAAATACATTACTCTTGTGTTTTTGTGTTAAACAGTTGATCTTTCAGAAGTTAATCAGCACAGCAATTGTTTTTGCTGGAGACACTCCAAAGGTTCGATTGGTAAATGCACTGCCCAGTGCAGATCTCAACCCTGCAGGCCAGAAAGGTCCCGGATTTGATTCCCGTCAGTGCTGAGTTCGGCTAGCGGTAGCACTACAATTGGCCTGTGCCTCTAGGCTAAGAAGGGGGCGAAATCAGACAGAGTTTCTGCTGCTCACTGCAATCAGTGAACCCTGCTGGAAAATGCCTGTGTAATGGTCATCAGGTCTCTGTGATGCCCTTAGGACTGAATAGCTTGCTCAGGCTCCCTAACCAGACTCACTTACTATTCTGCATTCAGTGTGAGTAAAATACTTTTGTGACAGGACAACTTCAAAGAGAATATGGAAATTCAAAAGTTTACAAAAGTTGAAATGAATCATTCTGTGAAAAAAACAGCTCTACAGATATTTTAATTGTGACAATCATAATCTGATAATCCTATTACATGTCTAAAACAATTCAGGCTCCTCTGGACACTTATTATGGGTATAACAATACCACAAAACACCATTTGTGGATGGCAATGTTTTCATATATACTCTTACTTTTAGCGGCATGAAAGACAAGGTAATAATTTATGATAATTATATGAAAAGAGATCATTAATATTCATCACCTCTCACTTCTCATCGCTTTAGATTATCAGTAATGCAGAGTGAATCTGCTGTCAGATTTCTAATTGCTTTGTAATGGGTTTGAAACATGGAAATAATTAATGGCAAACAATCTGTCACTTGTCTGTTGCATTATCTATCTATCACAGAGAGATAAAAAAGCTCATTAAAGAAATTGCTAATGAGCTACAAAAGACAGTAGTCGAAGTGCCTCTCCGCTGTAACACAGTACTGAAGGCAGGGAGAATATTTTGAGATAATTCCCATCTCAATTAACAGTAAAGGTTGAGTCACAAAAATGCATAGGACAATTATACATCTTAATCATCCACTTTGCCAGTTCATTGTTTATATGCCTGTTCAGTAGTTGATTTTCTTCCAACACAAATATCAACCGCATTCGAAAAAAAATGTATTTGAGGAAATTATCGAAAGTTTAGTTAGTCATCACAGAACTATTAAGCTGCACAGTTAATGCTTATTGTACAGCCAGACCTGCACAATGCTCAAGTAACATCTAGGATATGAATCTTACAGTTTACGAAACAGATATCCAAATCATCAATGTCCCTATCATTTTATATATAAACTTTCAGCCCATGCAGTTTGTGTCTGATTATTTCTTCCAAGTTTTCTGAAGAAGTCTGCACCTCAGTTTTAAGTGACTACTTCCATATTCAAAGTAATTTAAAATACTAACTTATCTCGCATGGCATTGCTCATGGGTAGTCTGGAGCCTGGAACATGGTTGGGATGTTTACTGCTAACCTAGCCTTTTCCTTTAAAGCCACTGATTGCTGATTAATTGCTGATTGGTGAGAGAAATTTGAAGATTGCCAGGTGTAAATTTCCAGCTCCAGGTCAGAAAAATACAGCCTGGGGGTCATTTTAACTTAACTCACCTGGCAGGAAACGGGCAGGTTCTGGGCGGCCGCCTATTTTACACCCTGCCCAATTTTTCTCTCTATTAACCAGGGTGCACTATCTATCCCTCCTCGCCTTCCTTGACCTGTCTGCAGCTTTTGATACATTGACCATCCTCTTTCAATGCCTTTCCTCCGTTGTCCAGCTCAGTGGGATTACCCTCGCTTGGTTCAACTCTTATGTTAAGGCCCTGCGTAAAATCCATCTCTGACCAAGCTCCTAACATCTTAGAATAAAAAAAAGAAAGACTTGCATTTATATAGCACCTTTCACAACCACTGGATGTCCCAAAGCGCTTTACAGCCAATGAAGTACTTTTTGAAGTGTGGTCACTTTTGTAATGTAGGAAACGCGGCAGCCAATTTGCGCACAGCAAGCTCCCACAAACAGCAATGTGATCATGGCCAGGTTATCTGTTTTAGTTATGTTGATTGAGAGATAAATATTGGGCAGGCCACTAGGGATAATTCCTCTGCTCTTCTTCAAAATAGTGCCATGGGATCATTTACGTCCACCTGAGAGAGCAGACGACAGGGCCCCGGTTTAATGTCTCATTCGAAAGACGGTACCTCTGACAGTGCAGCACTTCCTCAGTACTGCACTGGAGTGTCAGCCTAGATTTTTGTGCTCAAGTCTCGAGTGGGATTATGAACCCAGAACATTCTGGCTCATAGGCGAGGGTGCTACCAACTGAGCCACAGCTGACATTATGGGCTGGATTTTCATTGAGGAGGCGGGTAGGAGGCGGGACTACAACTTTTGGGGTTGTAGTCCTGCCTCCATCGAGTTCTAGCCAACCCATGAGATTTTGACTTGATTGACCTTGTTGAGCCTGCCCAGCAGGCTCAGCAGGCCAATTAAGGGCCACCCGGCAACAGGTGACGTCAGAGGTTGAAATTTCATCTGTCAAGACCTTTTGACAGATGAAATATCAGCATTTCACAGCTATTTGAGGCTGTCAAACACTGACAATCTGTACTCCAGGTTAATTCCTTCCTCTCAGGATGATTTAGAGATCTCCCTGGAACAGAAAGCAGAGGCTGCAGATTTTGACAGCTGGCGGCCATTCTGCTTCTGTGCCGGTGAGATGAGGGACTCCCGAGACCTGAAGGAAGGAAGGCTGTAAAGGTAAGTAAAGGGTAGTAGAACTTCTTTAAACACTTTACACAGACCAAACACACTTACCTCTGCACTCATGCACCCATCACTCACCTGAACACCGGCCAGCTCGACCCGCCAAGCCCTTCAGCCCGACGGCCCACCTCGCTAACTTGGTGTGGTTTGGAGCCATTGGGAATCCCACATTTTGTTGTGTATTTTGAATGTTGTATTTGAATTGTCCCACATAGCTTACCGTAGTTGTGATGTGCAATGCACTATGGGAAATAGAGTGCATGAAGTGGAGAAGATTCTGGAAAGTCATGGCTGTTAACTGAAATCTGTCTCCTGTGTATTCTTTTAATTGTTATACAAGCCAGGTTATTAAACTCTTGAGATTTAACAAAAGTGGCGACGAGGACATCTGAACTTACGTGGTTCTGCTGTGCGGAAGATAGTCGGGTTTTACGTGTTTAAAACTGTTATTTTTGCCGTGGACAGTTAATTAAAGTGAGTAAATCAGGAAGGACATTTATTCAACTGTGAAACGACCTGTGAATTGAAGCACTTAACTGATAGTGATTTTAGTTGAGTTCAACATTGGAAGGATCCTTAGTGAATGATAATTAGAAGCCTGAGAGAAGGAAAATGGCTGGAATTATCGGTAACATTGGACCATTTGATGAGAATGTCGAACAATGGAGCTCATACACAGAACGATTTGAATACTTCACACAAGCAAATGACATTGGAGGGAACAAAGTAGTACCTACATTGTTAAGTGTGATGGGACCAAAGACTTTCAATCTTTTGCGTACTTTAGTGCATCCAGATAAACCAGGGACTAAACAACATAGTGAAATTGTGGTGATACTAAAAGGGCATTTTTCACCCAAACCCCTAGTCATAGCTGAGAGGTTTAGGTTCCACAGGCGTAACCAGGAAGAAGGAGAAACAGTGACCATGTTTGTAGCTGCACTAAAAAGACTATCAGAGCACTGTGAGTTTAATGACGTGCTAAATGATACTATAAGAGACAGGCTAGTGTGTGGTATGAGAACTGAAGCCATACAGAAGAGACTATTAACGGAGAGTAATCTGACTCTACAAAAGGCCATTGAAATCAGTATTTCCATGGAATTGGCAACTAAGGAAGCTCAGCAGTTGGGTGCAACAGAAAAAGTGCACAAAGAACAGAGAGCCAAGGGCCATGCTTCCGTTGTGGCAAAACAGGGCATCTTGCGTCGGCATGCTGGTGTGTGGACATGGATTGCCACAGCTGTGGTAAAAAGGAACATATTCAGCACGCATGCAGAAATAAAAAGGACACAGAGAAAACGTCAAAGACGGAAGGAAGAAAAAGAACATTCAACATCACTTTCCCGTATCTACTTTTGTTAAATCTCAAGAGTTTAATAACCTTGCTTGTATAACAATTAAAAGAATACGCAGGAGACAGAGTTCAGTTAACAGCCATGACTTTCCAGAATCTTCTCCACTTCATGCACTCTATTTCCCATAGAGCATTGCACATCACAACTACAGTAAGCTATGTGGGACAATTCAAATACAACATTCAAAATACACAATATCTCCTCCCCTCTTACATTAGATGTCCCAATAGAACCACAAAATTTAAAAAACACAATAATAATTCAAAATTTTTAAAAACACAATAATAACACAGATAAAGGATACGCCTCTGAAGTGTAAGTTCAAACGTATAGGGGGCCGCCGCTCTCTGGTAGGATACCGGCGGTCAACCTGGCTCTCCAGTTCATTGTCTCTCACAGGTGACATCAACACAGCTGTAGGCGGCTGAGGTGCCTGTATATAGGTCTCCCTTGCTGATGAGAAAGGGGTGAAGCGGCTGCTTCCTCAGAAGGTGAGCCTCTCGGTGTAGAAGGCGGATGACCCACAGCGTCACCCAATGGCAGATAAACTGCTGTTGGTGGTTCAGTGGTTCACCGTGAAACATTCAACACATTTCAACAATGAAAATAGGGATTAGGCAAAAACTGCCTGTTAACTACCTGTTAACAGGCAGTTAATTGGCACTAATCCCCATCCCGCCTCAGGGAGGCAGGTCCCAGTCCGGGGCGGGTACCCGCCTCCTTTGAAACTGGCATGGAGGCGGGTTGGGGGCAGGATGGGGTCGGGACCCCCGATTTCAGGATTTTAAACCCCCACACGCCTCCAATCCCGACTCCACAGCCCAATGAAAATCCAGCCCTATCACTTTATGCCTCTGTGTAATGTCACAGAATCACAGAATCACAGAAACCCCACAGTGCAGATAGAGGCCATTTCGGCCCATCGAGCCTGCACCGACACATATCCCACCCGATCCCCGTAACCCCTACACCAACACATATCCCACCCTATCCCCGTAACCCCACATATTTTAATCCCCCTAACACTAAGGGTCAATTTATCATAGCCAATCAACCTAACCTGCACATCTTTGGACTGTGGGAGGAAACCGGAGCACCCGGAGAAAACCCACGCAAACACGAGGAGAATGTGCAAACTCCACACAGACAGTCACCCGAGGCCAGATTCGAACCCGGGTCCCTGGCGCTGTAAGGCAACAGTGCTAACCACTATGCCACCGTGCTGCCCATGTCTTGGGATGTTTTTCTATATTAACGTCGCTATATAAATGCAAGATGATGATGTTATTGGATTGGGGGGAGGGGGACTTCATGGGTCTTATGGTCTTTTTGCATCCTTTGTGTATGTTTGTAATTTGCTAAATGTACAGTATTACTTTTATAGTGATTTATAGCATACAAAATAAACTGCATTTCAACATGACAGTAACCCTAACCCTAACTATTACAGTATCATAATACTGAATGCTATATTTGTAAAGTCTATAGGTATTATGGCGAATTAATACACAGACTACAAGAGTAACTTTAACAGGACTTTACTATTCGAAGGTCAGGGCGAATCTGCCCAATAAATCCTGACACAGCACTTATATACCGGTGTGGTCACCGTCGGTATTACAGTATACAGCAGCCAAGATAAAGTAGTGCCACACCTAAAATAGTTCTCTTAAAGGTGGACGGTTACATACAATAGTTCTCTTAAAGGTAGAACAGTTACATACACTACAATCCTCCTTTTTTAGCTTACAACATACTTATTCCCCATTAACATAACATCATAACATATATACAACTTATGCAAAACAGTTCACAGATTCAGTCTCTCTGGAGGCTTCCTGACTCTGTCCGGATAACGCCTCGGTGGTGTAGTAGTTTTCGGCGGGGTAGTAGGTTCTTCTGGCAAGGTCGATTCGGCTTGAAGGACAGTGTCAGGTTCATCTGATTTCAGTATTACCAGATCGGAGGTAGGTGCTCTGGGTATCTCTGCTTCAACATTAGCCGTGTAAGGTTGTGGAGTAGGTTGGTCCTTTGTGGATGACCCTATGATCTGGTCAACATGGCGCCTTATTATGCTGTCACCAATGTCCACGGTATACATCAGCGGCCCTAGCCTTTTCCCAATAGTTCCAGGCTGCCATTTCTCGGTACGGTAGTCCCGGGCCAAAACTTGTTGACCTATCTGAAAGGATCTAGTTGGCCTTTCATTCATGCCCTGAAATTGCCGGTTCTCTACGTCCCTTCTGACGTTTGGCTTAATCAAATCCAGCCGGCATCTTAGTCTTCTATTGAAAAACATCATGGCGGGAGTTTGGTTTGTGACCGCATGTGTTGCATTCCTGTACGCCAACAAGAAGTTATCTACCTTATGTTGTAAATTAATGTCTTCATTACCCATGGCCTTTATGGCCTTCTTGAAGGTCTGGACAAACCTTTCAGCTAATCCATTGGTGGCGGGATGGTATGGGGCTGACGTGTAGTGCTTGACCCCATTCCTTTTTAAGAACTTCCTGAATTCTTCGGACACAAATTGCGGTCCATTATCAGAACAGATCTGTTCCGGCAGCCCATTCCTGGCAAATATGGTCCTTAATACTGTGATGGTTTTTTCCGTGGTGGTGGAGGACATCTTTATTACCTCCGGCCACTTGGAGTGTGCATCCACCGTGATTAGAAACATTGAGTCCATAAATGGACCAGCAAAGTCGACGTGTACCCTTTGCCAAGGAGATGAGGGCCACTCCCATGGATGCAGAGGAGCTTGTGGTGGCGCGTTTTGGACCTTCTGGCATCCTAGACAGCTCTTGGTTATTTCTTCGATATCTCCATCAATACCTGGCCACCACACAAACGCTCTTGCTAGGTTCTTCATTTTCACTCCACCCAGATGCCCCTCGTGAAGCTCCTTTAGCACCTTATGCTGAAGTTTGGGTGGAATCACCACTCTAGATCCACACATCAAGGTTCCTCGGCACACTGACAGCTGTTCTTTTCTTTGCGAAAATGCGGGCAGCGTTGGTTCGCCATGTGCTGGCCATCCCTCCACTGTTAAATCGTAGACTCGTGAGAGAGTCGGATCATTTCTTGTTTCATTTTCGATCATCGAATTTGTTACTGGTAGACATTCCACTATGGATGAGTGGAACATCTCTACCGGGTCCACTGTAGCCGCCTCTTCTACTACTGGCAACGGTAGGCGCGATAACCCATCAGCATTTCCATGCTGTTTGGACCTTTTGTATTCGATGTCATATTGGTGTGCCCCAAGTAACACGGACCACCTCTGTAGCCTTTGCGCTGTCATAGTGGAAACGGCCTTGTTAGGGTTGAATATGGACACCAACGGCTGGTGGTCTGTCAGTAATGTGAACTTCTTGCCCTGCAGGTAATGATTGAATTTCTTTACTCCCCACACAAGGCTGAGGGCCTCCCTATCTATCTGAGCATAATTTCGCTCAGCGGAGGTCAATGATCGGGACGCAAATGCGACTGGCCTTTCCGAGCCATTTGGTAACTTGTGTGAAAGTACTGCTCCAATTCCATAAGGGGAAGCATCACAAGCTAGACGAAGAGGTAACGTTGGGTTGAAATGAGCCAACACTTCCTCAGAGGTAATCAACGCCTTGCTTCTGCAAAAGGCCTTCTTACAGTCCTCGCTCCACTTCCATGGTACTTCTTTCCGCAACAGAGCATTCAGCGGATGCAGCACCATGGATAGATTTGGCAGAAACTTGTGGTAATAATTAATCAACCCCAGAAACGATCTCAACTGTGATACATTTTCCGGAGCGGGGGCCTTCACAACAGCTTCTATCTTGTCAGGTGACTTGTGCAGCCCCTCTTGGTCAATGACATGACCGCAGTACGAGATCCGTTTCTGGAAGAACTCACATTTCTGGCGATTAACTCGAAGGCCATATTCCTTCAACCTGGTGAGCACCAGTTTCACATTTGCGAGGTGTTCCTCCTCGTCCTCTCCTGTAATCAGGATATCGTCCAAGTAACACTGAGTGCTTGGAATACCCTGTAAGACCTGCTCCATGGCCCTCTGCCAAATTGCTGGAGCCGAAGCTACTCCAAAAACCAGTCTATTATAACAATACAAGCCTCTGTGCGTGTTGATTGTGAGATACTGGCGCGACTCGTCCTCGACTTCCATTTGTAAGTATGCTTGTGCCAGGTCTATCTTGGTGAAGTGTTTCCCGCCAGACAATGAAGCAAAGATATCCTCAATCCGCGGAAGCGGGTATTGTACCGTGTGAAGCACCGGATTAACTGTGATCTTGAAGTCTCCGCAGATGCGGACCTTTCCCGGTCCCCCTGGCTTGTTACTTGATGAAGACTTCATGACGGGAACAATGGGCGTGGCCCACTCACTCCAGTCCACCTTAGACAGTGCCCCTGAATGTTCAAGCTCTTCCAGTTCTGCCTCCACAGCAGGTCGTATCGCGTAAGGTACCGATCTGGCTTTGAAAAATTTTGGGCTTGCATGTTCTGCAATCTTGATTTTTGCTTTAATTCCTCTCAGTGTTCCCAGTCCTTGCTGGAATACCTCTTTAGCTTCGTCCAATATTCTGGACAACCGTTCAGGTTTGACATCTTCCTTTCCGGAATCTACCGTCATTGTGTTTAGTGAATGCCAGTCTATCTTTATTTTCCTGATCCACTCCCGTCCCAGAAGTGGTGGACCTCCCTTGGGCAGCACATACATGTCCATCCCTTGGTGATCTTTGTCCTTGTATCTCACCTTGACTTTTATCTTTCCGATGGGGTATACTTTGTGCCCCGTGTATGTCTGCAATACTATCTCCGTATCCCGTAGGGGAATATGTTTGAATAACTTTTTGTAATCTTGCTTATTCATGACCGTCAACGCCGATCCGGTGTCCACTTCCATCTTCACTTGGACTTTTGCAATCTGTAGTGTGACCCAGATAGTTTGTCGGTCAGCTTCTTTACTCACATTGTGAATCCTCAGACTACCCAGTTCCTTGCTGTTGGAGTCTGAGTCCGAATTCTGTTCATCTGGACTCTTCCCAGTCACCTTATGTACCTTCCTGTACTTCTTCTGCGGTGACTTATTATTGCTGGTCTTCTTTCCTGACCAGCATACCTTAGCTATGTGACCAAGCTTGCCACATTTTCTACATTCCTGGTTTTTAAACCAGCATTGGTTCTGGTCGTGTGTTGTCTTCCCACAACGATAACATTTCGTTGTACCCGAAGTCATTTGATCCACACTGAGTACCGCTGTCTTCCGCTGCATTTCCGCCGTGCCTCTCGCTGCGGCTTCATGCGATGCTGCAATAAGGACAGCCTTATCAAGTGTAAGATCGTTTTCTTCGAGCAGTCGTTTTTGTGTTCCTTCCTTCGACATCCCGCACACAAACTTGTCTCTCAGTGCCTCTGTCAGATTTACCCCAAACTGACAGTATTTTGCTAGCCTACGCAGTTCAGCCAGGTACTCCGCGTTGCTTTCCTCTTTTCGTTGCGTTCTCACGTAAAATTTAGATCGTTCCGCTAACATCAGCGGTGCGGGGTTAAAATGATCCTTCAGGACAGCAACAATATTAGCGAAAGACTGATCCGCCGGTTTAGCTGGTGATAGAAGATGCTTCAATAACCCGTATGTCTTCTCACCCATTGAGTTTAGTAAGGTTAGAGCTTTGTCATAATTTGCTATCTTATTGACCTTACAATATATCTCGATGCGTTCTACATACGTGGCCCAATCTTCCACATCGGAATCGAAACCGTTGATGTTACTACGCTTATGCATCTTCACACTCTTCCTGAGAAACAACAACGAAATATTTCTTTAACTTTTTTTTTTTCAAAATGGCGGTTTCCCGCGCTTGTCTTCTTTCCCCCCGCCCACTTTCAAAATGGCGGTTTCCCGCTTCTGTCTTCTTCCCCGCCTACTGGCGGCTTCCCGCGTTTCTTCCCCTGGCGGGAGGGGTAAGCTTTTCCCTCGGGCGACGACCGCTGGCTTTCGGGGTTCGCAGCCTGCGCGTCGGCTTCAGTGCGTTCCTTGTTCCCTTTTCTCGGCAGGGCAACCGGCGCTGGGTACAACCCGTGGACGGCGAACAGTTTCAGCCGCTGGGCTGGATCTCGCTCAGTCTCCCTCGCTCGGGCTCTGTCTCTCCCGCTCGCTCGGGCTCTGTCTCTCCCTCAGCGGCTTCCAATCGCACCTCCCAGCCCTCTCGCAGTCCGGTGCTTTCCTCCCCGGCTGCGGCTGAGTTCTCCGCGATTTATTTATTTTTATATCTTCCCGCGCCTTACGATCCCGGTCGCAGCGCTTCGTGGCCTCGGTCGCTGCCCGGCCTTTTTCACTCCACTCGCGCCTCCCAGCCCTCTCGCAGTCCGGTGCTTTCCTCCCCGGCTGCGGCTGAGTTCACCGCGGTTTATTTATTTTTATATCTTCCCGCGCCTTACGATCCCGGTCGCAGCGCCTCGTGGCCTCGGTAGCTGCCCGGCCTTTTTCGCCGGTCGCGGTCTAGCTGTCTCACGACGCCGTTGCGTCTCCCAGCCCGCTTGTACCGCGGCTTCCGTGCTCCACGCTGCCCCAGTCTCAGCGCCTCTGGGCCCGACTTCTGTCCGGCTCCTTTCCCCCGACCGTGGTCGAGTTCACTGCCCTTATCCTCCGTTTATTTTTTTTATTTTTTTTTTCCCTTTACTCACAGTCACCGTGGCCGACTTGCTTCCCGTGCTGATCGGCTCACTCACCACCGTGGCAGAAGGGACAATCAGTGCCTGTTGCTGATGGAAGGCTTCGTGTCTGAATTCTTCCTTCTTCCTTGCTCTGCAGACTCGAGTTTTCTCTCAGCAGAACGACGAGGGCGGGTGCCTCTTCTCGACGCTCGTTAACTGCTTCGGAAGTATTGTTGCCGCAGGGTAAGATCGAACTCGTCGCCACTGTAAAGTCTGTAGGTATTATGGTGAATTAATACACAGACTACAAGAGTAACTTTAACAGGACTTTACTATTCGAAGGTCAGGGCGAATCTGCCCAATAAATCCTGACACAGCACTTATATACCGGTGTGGTCACCGTCGGTATTACAGTATACAGCAGCCAAGATAAAGTAGTGCCACACCTAAAATAGTTCTCTTAAAGGTGGACGGTTACATACAATAGTTCTCTTAAAGGTAGAACAGTTACATACACTACAATATTGAAAGTGTTTGAGATAATAATGCATATCCCACTATTGAACGCTATAACAGCAATTTCAGTACTTATACAACCAGATTCCTCATATCAGAGATGTATGACTGTGGCTGTATAACTGAATATGTCAATAATGCATAGACAACAACCTTAGCCCTGCATTATCTCCATCAGTCTTGGCACAGTCTTTGAGCAGATCCACCATCAACTGCTCCCTGTAAAACTCTCATGAGATCTCTGTGCGCAAAGGTGAATGTTAAAAGCTTCTTAACAGATACCTGGCCTGTACAACATGATATCCTACAAGACTCTACTCTCAGAACCCTGCTGTTCATTATCATTGGAAGTGACTTAACCTGGTCACAAGTCTTGAATTATTCT
This sequence comes from Somniosus microcephalus, assembly GCF_052327205.1. NCBI lineage: Eukaryota > Metazoa > Chordata > Chondrichthyes > Squaliformes > Somniosidae > Somniosus > Somniosus microcephalus. The sequence goes on along the minus strand of NC_141001.1, from coordinate 111,569,044 downwards.
GGTTGTACAATACTTTTATATCAGCCACAGATACTGACAGAAAGCATCTTCAACTTGGCCGGCAATATTTGTTTCCTTAACAACAATGATTTGTACTTATATACTGCCTTTAAGGTAAAGAAAGGTCCCAAAAGATTTCACAAATAGGCATAAGGAATCCAGACACCAAGCAAAGAAGGAAGAGATTTGGAGGAATGATGAAAAACTTGCTCAAAGCTCAAAGAGGAACAGAAAACATTAGGTAGTAGTATAAGCAACCTCAAACGATTAAGTTAACACACAAATTTTCAAAATATTTATTCAAATCCCTGACAGGCTGATGTTGCACTGTACCAACCTGGACAGGAGTGTACCGTACAAATTTCTAACATCAGTGTACAAGCTGAATTCTTACTGCTTAAATCCAAACAGATTGCAAGACTCCCCCTACCTCCATCTCAATTACACTTGCAAAACCTAGATCACGTTGCAGAGCTACTGCAGAGTTATCTTGGGGTCAAACACATTAATATGACAAATTTGAGAAACAAAATATTTCCTCCCTGAAACAATTACTGTACTCAAGTTGTACAATATTCCTACTCTAAACAACAGTATTTATCGCTGATCCTTCATCGTCGCTGGGTCAAAATCCTGGAACTCCCTACCTAACAGCACTGTGGGAGTACCATCACCACACGGACTGCAGCGGTTCAAGAAGGCGGCTCACCACCACCTTCTCAAGGGCAACTAGGAATGGGCAATAAATGCTGGCATTGCCAGCAACGCCCTGATCCCATAAATGAATTTAAAAAAAATTTATGAGTGAACTCTCACATTAGTCTTCAGATATGTCATCCTACATTAAATTGCTCTTCAGCTTTAAAATTAGTCTATTGAGTCTCTAGACACGACTATTCCAATCCTCTCCTGGCCGGCCTCCCATCTTCCACCCTACATAAACTTGAGCTCATCCAAAACTCTGCTGCCCGAATTCTAACTTGCACCAAGTCCCGTTCACACATCACCCTTGTGCTCGCTGACCTACACTGGCTCCGAGCCTGGCAACGCCTCAATTTTAAAATGCTCATCCTTGTTTTCATATTCCTCCATGGCCTTGCCCCTCCCTATCTCTGTAACCTCCACCAGCCCTACAACCCTCAGAGATCTCTGCATTCCTCCAATTCTGGCCTCTTGAGCATCATCATTTTCATTGCTCCGCCATTGGCAGCATGCCTTCAGCTACCTAGGGCCTAAGCTCTGAAATTCCCTCCCTAAACCTCTTCACCTGTAGTACAAAGCTGGCACAGCACGATTCTAAGCTTGACCCTTGTGGGCCGTTCCCCCATCACCCCTGTGCTCGCTGACCTACATTGGCTCCCGGTTAAGCAACGTCTCGATTTCAAAATTCTCATCCTTGTTTTCAAATCCTTCCATGGCCTCACCCCTCCCTATCTCTGTAATCTCCTCCAGCCCCACAACCCCCTGAGATATCTGTGCTCCACTAATTCTGCCCTCTTGAGCATCCCTAATTATAATCGCCCAACCATTAATGACCGTGCCGTCTGTTGCCTAGGCCCTAAGCTCTGGAATTCCCTCCCTAAACCTCTCCGCCTCTCTACCACTCTCTCCTCCTTTAAGGCGCTCCTTTAAGGCGCTCCTTAAAACCTACCTCTTTGACCAAGCTTTTGGTCATCTGTCCTAATATCTCCTTATGTGGCTCAGCGTCAAACTCTGTTTGATAATTCTCCTGTGAAGCGCTTTGGGACATTTTACTACATTAAAGGCGCTATATAAATGCAAGTTGTTGTCATAAAATTTTCCTCTAGCACTTTCCTGACTCAAGGGCCTAGATTTTAGCCTGGAGGTGAGTTCTGTGCAGAGAGGCTGCTGTGAAGTGCCTTGAGACATTTTACTACATTAAAGGTGCTATATAAATGCAAGTTGTTGTTCTGCAGAAATAAGCAATATCTACAGAAGGTCATTAGGCTTCAAATAAACAGTCTCCATTTTGAACACAATGTAGTCTGTTTTTGGGTATTACGTGTTTGCAGTAATAAAAGATAATGTAAGTCATATTTGGGTGTCAGCCATCTACATTACCCTCACATTTGAAATCTGAACTGTCAAACGGAACTCGCTTGGCAGGCAATATTATTATCTACTTGTTTATTTATGCTTAATAACACAGTTCAAGCTACACAATAGCTAAGTACTCTCCTAAACATAGCCTATAAATAGTATTAGTGTTGGCTCACTATCGTTAATCCTGAGTATTTGTACTTAATCTTTTCCTGGGCTCAGCTGTAAACATGTCCCTTGTAAACAAGTCATCATGCTCATGCAATCTCCAACACTGCATCTAGGGTACTGTGTATAAATAAAACACATCAAGTTGAAAAATACTGCCTTGAGGAATACAGAAGTGACCAAGCATCTTTGGCTTCAGGCACTGTTGCATACTCCAGGTCACTTCTGTAACTTGAGGGACAACAGTTTACCAATTACAGCCCAAAATTGGAGTCAATACATCTTATATCTTTGGGCTAAATTAAATAAAAGCAGAGGGAAGCTTTCATTCATTTTGGTGAATGCTTAATCAGATATAGTCTCTGCTGTGTGATGTGAGTTGACAATAGCCTCTGTTGTGTTATGTCTGGGGGCCATACATTTTGTTCTCTTATTTATGGATTTTACTGACATAAAATTATTGCTTCCAAAAGTAAATTAGTAGGTAATGTTGAGAAGTGTTTTCCAACATATAAGTTTAGGGTGAATTTGACAATTCTTTTCAGTGGGGAGCAACACTTGAAGGGAATGCTGGTCAGACATTGGTCCACAACACTAATACTGATTCTCTGGCCCACACTCCCTTTGAGCGCAGCTCCCCACTAGGAGCATGGGATCATTGAATTTACTCATTTTCCAACCTTTGACATTTAGTAATTTGCTCCAGTGTTATTAATAACGGTTCATGTGTTGTCAGCATCCAACTCTACCAAACAAATTACTTACAAACATATTGGGGGTGATTTTCACTGGCTCTGCCAAGTGGTAGCAGGGCGGAAGTGCTCAAAAATCACAGGGAAAAACCTACCGCCCCATTCCCAATCCCAATCCAGCTACACCATCCTGAAAGGGGCCGACTGCTGGGTGGCTGGAGCGCCTGCCTGTTTCAGGTGGTATGCCCTTTTAAAATGCAAATTGGGGTGAATTATATAGGAACCCTATGATATATAAAGGAACCCGATTGCCATTTTGGAAGACAACTGGGTGAACGGTGCACTGTGCACACTCTGACCAGTTTTACCCGGCAGTACAGCTGAACATAGAAACATAGAAGATAGGAGCAGGAGTAGGCCATTCGGCCCCTCGAGCCCGCTCCGCCGTTTAATGAGATTATGGCTGATCATCCAAATTCAGTACCCTGGCCCTGCTTTCTCCCCAAATCCCTTGATCCTTTTAGCCTCAAGAAATAAATCCAACTCCTTCTTGAATATATTTAATCAATTGGCCTCAACTGCCCTGTGTGGCAGGGAATTCCACAGGTTCACCACACTCTGGCTGAAGAAAGTCCTCCTCATCTCTGTCCTAAATGGCTTACCCCTTATCCTTAGACTGTGACCCCTGGTTCTGGACTCCCCCGCCATCAGGAACATCCTTCCTCCATCTAGTCTGTCTAGTCCTGTTAGAATTTTATAAGTTTCAATGAGAACCCCTCTCATTCTTCTAAACTCTAACGAATATAAGCCTAATCAACCCAATCTCTCCTCATACATCATTCCTGCCATCCCAGGTATCAGTCTGGTGAATCTTCGCTGCACTCTCTCCATGGCAAGAACATCCTTCCTCAGATAAGGCAACCAAAATTGCACACAATACTCAAGGTGTGGTCTCACCAAGGCCCTGTACAACTGCAGCAAGACATCCTTGCTCCTGTACTCAAATCCTCTCGCTATGAAGGCCAACATACCATTTGCCTTCTTAACCACCTGCTGCACCTGCATGCTTACCTTTAGCGACAGGTGCACAAGGACACCCAGGTCTCGTTGCACTTCCCCTTCTCCCAATCTATTGCCATTCAGATAATAATCTGTCTTCCTGTTTTTGCTACCACATTATACTGCATTTGCCATGCATCTGCCCAATCACCCAACCTGTCCAAATCGTACTGGAGTTTCTCGGCATCCTCCTCACAGCACACACGCCCACCCAGCTTTGTGTCGTCTGCAAACTTGGAGATATTACATCTAGTTCCCTTGTCTAGATCATTTATATATATTATGAATAGCTGGGGTCCTAGCACCGATCCCTGCGGTACCCCATTAGTCACTGCCTGCCATTCGGAAAAAGACCCGTTTATTCCAACTCTTTGCTTCCTGTCTGCCAACCAGTTCTCTATCCAGGACAGTACGTTACCCCCAATCCCATGTGCTTTAACTTTACACGCTAATTTCTTATGCGGGACCTTATCGAAAGTCTTCTGAAAGTCCAAATACACCACATCCACTGATTCTCCCTTATCTATTCTATAAGTTACATCCTCAAAAAATTCCAGTAGATTAGTCAAGCATGATTTACCTTTTGTAAATCCATGTTGACTTTGTCCGATCCTGTCACTGTTTTCCAAGTGCTCTGCTATTACATCTTTTATAATGGACTCTAGCATTTTCCCTACTACCGATGTCAGGCTTATTCCCCGTTTTTTCTCTACCACCCTTTTAAAATAGTGGGGTTACATTAGCTATCCTCCAATCCATGGGAACTGTTCCAGAGTCTATAGAAGTTTGGAAGATGACCAGCAATGCATCTACTATTTCTAGGGCCACTTCCTTAAGTACCCTAGGATGTAGATTATCAGGCCCTGGGGATTTATCGGCCTTTAATCCCATCAATTTCCCTAACACCATTTCCCTACAAATACTGATTTCATTCAATTCCTCCCTCTCATTAGACCCTATGGGGGAGAAATTCGGTATCACCCCATTTGGGGTGCAATTATCGGCCGGGCGCAAAGATTAGCGCCCGGTGCAAATTATCGCCTCCGACTGCAAACTTGGCTTTTATCGCCTATGAGGTGATTGGAGCGCTAAATCAGGCACTTGACATCTGTATTAAGGTGCAAAGTCCAAGGAGCGAGGCACTAACTCACAGTGCTGGCGAAGCTCATGTGATGTCAGTCAGCAATGGAACACAGACACACTGGCACCGGCCAATTCTTAAAGGGGAGTTCTGATGAATGGTCATCGACCTGAAACATTAACTCTGTTTTACTCTTCACAGATGCTGCTTGACCTGCTGAGTTTCTCCAGCATTTTCTGTTTTTATCTTAAAGGGGAGGGTTTATCTTGGTCTCCATCTACATCCTGTTCATTGCAGCCTTGAGTCTCGGCCTGGAGAGACCTGTACATCAAATCTGCTGGAAAGAACAATGGAGAGACCCAGGGAAAGAGCTCAGAGTGCAGCCCCCACAATCTCTTCTAAATAGGTACAAGGAAGAGCAAATCAAAATGAACCTGCAAAGTGCTGCTCAGTATGCAAAACTCCTTCACACAGTGTAGAATCTCTCCAGAAGTCTCTCTCTCTCTCTCTCAGAATGCATGGTGCAAAAATGTCACCAACAAAAAAAGGCAGGAAGCGGTCGCCTTTAAATAGCGCTCCCTCAGTCCCTTCCCGACTGCAAAACGCTCCCCTCAACCTGTCGTTGCTAGCGGCAGGCGTTAAGGCAGGGGGCGCCACTCAATTTCCAGTCCGGGACACTACCGGGGCATTGCGCACTCGACTGATGTCATGATCTGCCGGCGCAGGAGATCGTGGCAGTAGTGTTTAGCGCAGCCGCAACATGTCCGGTCAATTTCGCGAGAGGCGCAGATATCGCCGCGCCCGGGCGCTAGTTGGTATGCGCCCCACTTAGCGCCCTCTTAAAGCGCTAACGGGTGGCGCTACCAACTGAATTTTTCCCCCTATGTTCCCCGAGATCTCTGGGAGGTTATTTGTGTCCTCCTTTGTGGAGACAGAACCAAAGTATGTATTTAATTGGTCTGCCATTTCTTTGTTCCCCATTATAAATTCCCCTGCTTCTGACTGCAAGGGACCTATGCTTGACTTCACCAATCATTTTCTCTTCACATATCTATAGAAGCTTTTACAGTCAGTTTTTATGTTCCCTGAAAGCTTAGACTCATAATCTATTTCCCCCCCTCTTAATTAATCCCTTTGTCCTCCTTTGCTGAATCCTAAACTGCTCCCAATCCTCAGGTTTGCTGCTTGCTGAAGAGGACCAAAGGTAGTAAGTTTAAAATCGTTTTTATGGGGCCAGGAGGAACTCCTCCGGGTTCAACAAGTGTAATGGCGGCAATTCAGGAATATAACAAGATAGCTGCTTGCGAACAAGGGCTACCCCTTGCATACATGGCGGATGATCCCCTTCCACAACCCCACCATGTCTGAACAGCTCAGATACAAGCAGTGTCATGGCACCACTAGGAACATCATTGAGCACACTGTTCCTCTCCCCTGAACAGTTACACAAAGCCCTTCTGCATTAACAGTCCTTGTTACCCCCTTCACCACTCCCTTAATCCTACAATAAAGACTATTAAAGTCATTCATCCAACTTTTATATCAATGACCTACTGACGATGCAGAATCCTAAGCTGTCATGAAAAGACACTGCAGACAAAAATACCAAATGCGATGAAGATGTTTTGGTGATTAGGAGAATCTTATAGAATCATAGAATCTTACAGCACAGAAGGAGGCCATTCAGCCCATCATGCCTGTGCTGGCTCTTTGATTAAGCTGTCCAAGTTAGTCCCACACCCCAGCTTTTTCCCCATAACCTTGAAAAATAGTCATCTTCAATTGCATGGTAGCATAGTGGTTATATTACTAGGCTAGTAATCCAGGGGCCTGGACTAATGATCTGGAGACGTGAGTTCAAATCCCACCATGGCAGCTGGGGAATTTAAATTCAGTTAATCAAATAAATCTGGAATAAAACGCTAGTATCAGTAATGATGACTCAAGCAATGATCCCCAGGTCATTGCACTTAGTACATTTCCATAGCCCAACATCGCTCCCCTAATTAGTACCTGCTGCTATCTCTCTTTCAGCCAATTCCTAATCCACATTCAGATTTCACCATGGATGCCCACTGCCTAAACATGCATAGCAGTCTTTCATGTGGAACCTTTATCAAAAACATTCTGGAAATACAGGCATATTATGCAATAGAACTTCCCATTGTCAACTTGAAAAGTAAATTACTCAAAATCAAGGATTGTTATTTAGGCACGATGCTAACCTCATAACAGGATGACTGCCGAATTAGTGGCTGGTGGTCGTGCCAAGGTGCTCAGCCACAAGCTAGATATCCTTAAGGCTTGGGTCTGTGTGACAACCAATAGGGCAGACTCAATGATAGATGCTGTGGCCAATCATTTTCTTTCATCTGCATTTGAAGTCATAAACAAACTGAAGGTACAGCCTGTTAACAATTCACCCACTAAGCTAAAGCAAACTAAGGAAAAAAATGGGAAAGTGGCAAACAGGGGGCCTTGAAAAAAATACTAAAATCTGTGTGTATCAGCTCCTCTCTCCAAGAACATACTGGTTCAAAAATGTCTACAAACTATTAATTGGCAAACAAAGATAGGGTTCTCATTTTCAATGAAACTCAAAATGAACCTACCATGCATTTCAAGCATGCAGAGGAATTATGCCATCCAGCTTTAAAAGCTACATACTCCTTCATACAGGTGTCAGCTGTGGCTCAGTTAGTAGCACTCTCTCGCCTCTGAATCAGAAGATTGTAGGTTCACAGTCCCACTCCAGAGACTTGAGCATAAAAATATAGACTGACACTCCAGTGCAGTATTGAAGGAGTACTGCACTGCCAGACATGCAGTCTTTCAGAAGAGACGTTAAATTGAAGCCCCGTCTGCTCTCTCAGGTGGATGGCACTATTTTGTAGAAGAGCAGGGCAGTTAACCCCTGTGTCCTAGTCAATATTTATCCCTCAATCAACAGCACTAAAACAGATTATCTGGTCATTATCACATTGCTGTTCGTGGGAGCTTGCTGTACACAAATTGGCTGCCATGTTTCCGACATCACAACAGTAAAAACAGTAAAAAAAGTACTTCATTGGCTGTAAAGTGCTTTGGGATGTCCTGAGGTTGTGAAAAGTGCTATATAAATCCAAGTCTTCCTTCCTATTTTATATTTGAAGGAATTATTTTCCTATATATTCTTATAAAACAGCACATCCCCTGACTTACTATGAGCAGCACCACAGGAGTTCCAGTAATCGTTTCAGATCTGTATTGTGACAACTGATTTGTGACTTCTGGAGTGTGATGGAGAGGCCCCAGATGCAATACTTTCTTATGTGGACAGATAGGATTAACATCTTATGGGCTACATCTAACTTTTCACTATGAAAGCTAGGTATATCCTGAGACTAAAAAACTATTTTGTAGCCTAATGCTTATGACACTAGCAAACCAGAGATTGCAAGTTCACATCCCACCATGGGAAGTTTTAAATTAATTCTTGGGATAAGGACATCACTAGCAAAGCTAGCATTTATTGCCCATCCCTAGTTGCCCTTCAGAAGGTGGCGTAGGGTCGTCTTTTTGAACTGCTGCAGTCCATGTGGTGAAGGTACTCCCACAATGCTGTTCAGTAGGGAGTTCCGGAATTTTGACTCAGCGACGATGAAGGAACGGCCGACATATTTCCAAGTCAAGGTGGCGTTTGACTTGGAGGGGAACTTGGAGGCGATGGTGTTCCCATGCACCTGCTGCCCATGTCCTTTTAAGTGGTGGAAGTTGCAGGTTTGGCAGGTGCTGCCAAAGAAATCTTGGCAAGTTGCTGCAGTGCACTATGTAGACAGTACTGCAGCCACAGGTGCTGGTGGTGGAGGAGTGGATGTTTAAGCTATGAAAGTAAATTTGCTAAATCTCGTGGGCTAGTACTAGAAGATGACCATGAAAGCAGTTTGGATTGTTGCAAAAACCAACTGGTTCACTAATGTATTCGGGGGCAGGAACCTGCTACCCCAACCTGGTTTGGCCTACATGTGACTCCAGTCCCACACTGTGATTGACTCTTAATGCCCTCACGCCAACTAGGGCTGCACAATAAATGCTACCTTGCCAGTGTTGCCCACATCCCAAGAACAAATCAAATTATAAAAATCACTTTTCCACAAAGTGAAGCTAAACTTAACTGGGAGCAATTTTTTGCCACAATATGTGCTCTCAAATGCTGATGTTATATTACTCTAAATGGTTGGTCCTTGTCATATTTTGGTGTTCTTACCACTTTCCCTTCACAGAAAGGATTTGGGGATAGAATTATATTTCAGTGTTGTGTTTTAAAATAAAGTTAATTTGCACAGGGGTTTAAAAGGCTGCAGGCATTGAAAGACACAGATTAATCAAGGATAGTCAGCATGGATTTGTTAAGGGAAGATCGTGTCTGACAAACTTGATTGAATTTTTTGAGGAGGTAACAAGGAGGGTAAATGAGGGTAGTGCATTTGATGTAGTGTATATGGACTTTAGCAAGGCTTTTGATAAGGTTCCACATGGCAGGCTGGTTACGAAGTTAAAAGCCCATGGGATCCAGGGCAAAGTGTCAAGTTGTATTCAAAACTGGCTCGGAGACAGGAAGCAGAGGGTGATGGTTGATGGGTGTTTTTGTGACTGGAAGGCTGTTTCCAGTGGGGTTCCGCAGGGCTCAGTACTGGGTCCCTTGCTTTTTGTGGTATATATCAATGATCTAGACTTGAATATAGGGGGTACGATTAAGAAGTTTGCAGATGATAATAAAATTGGCTGTGTGGTTGATACTGAAGAAGGAAGCTGTAGACTGCAGAAAGATATCAATAAATTTGTCAGGTGGGCAGAACAGTGGCAAATGGAATTCAATCTGAAGAAGTGTGAGATAATGTATTTGGGGAGGGCTAACAAGGAAAGGGAATACACATTAAATGGTAGGACACTGAGTAGTGTAGAGGAACAAAGGGATCTTGGAGTGCATGTCCACAGATCCCTGAAGGTAGCAGGCCAGGTAGATAAGGTGGTTAAGAAGGCATATGGAATGCTTGCCTTTATTAGCGGTGGCATAGAATACAAGAGCAGGGGGGTTATGCTTCAACTGTACAAAATATTAGTTAGGCCTCAGCTAGAGTACCGCGTGCAGTTCTGGTCACCACATTACAGGAAAGATGTGATTGCACTAGAGAGGGTACAGAGGAGATTTACAAGGATGTTAACGGGAGTAGAGAATCTTAGCTATGAGGAAAGACTGGATAGGCTGGGTCTGTTTTCCTTGGAACAGAGTGTTAGATCCGTGATTTTTAAAATAGGATGTTTCCCAAGAACTACACGGAGGCTGTAACTTAACAATCAACAGATGTTTACTGGAGTAGGGTAGTCGCAAGACTGGCAGTACAGAGGCATGCTCAAGGCTTATATACAGGTGTGGTCACTGCCGGTACTACAGTATACAGGAGCTGTAAAAGTAGTTCTCTCTTAAAGGTACATACACTACAATTCCTCCCCTTTTAGATTAACAGTACCCATAACATTCAAATAACAATTAACACTTTAACATGCGCATTAAACAGAAATAGTCCATTTATAAATTCAGTCTTTGGGACGGCTTCCTGATCCTTTCTGGATAGCGCCTTTCCTGAGGTTCTTGTTCTTGGTGCAGAGGCGATTCTGGCCACCTTCCATCGGTTCCCACGGCTACTGTTTCTGAGGTAGATGCTACCGGTATGTCGGGTTCATTCCCAGGTACGCGAGACATGGGGTTGACTCGTTCCTGTGACGCTAAGATCTGGTCGACGTGGCATCTCACAATGTTCTCCCCGACACCCACTGTGTACATTAATGGCCCCTGCCGTGTGCATATCGTTCCGGGTTGCCATTTTTCTGTTCGGTAATCACGGGCCAAGACTGGTTGTCCTACATTGAAGCTTCTTGTCGGCTTCTCATTGATGTGCTGGAATTGTTTATCCTCAACATTTCTTCGCACATTTGGTCTGAGCAAATCCAGACGAGATCTCAACCTTCGGTTAAAGAACATCATGGCCAGGGTCTGGTTGGTGATTGTATGTGTCGCATTTCTGTAGGCTAACAGGAAATTGTCCACCTTATGCTGCAGTGGAATGTCGTCATCGCACATGGCCTTTACTGCTTTTTTAAAGGTTTGTACAAACCTCTCAGCCAATCCATTGGTGGCTGGATGATACGGAGCGGAGGTGTAATGCCTTACCCCATTCCTTTTCATAAATCTTCGAAACTCTTCGGACACAAACTGTGGTCCGTTATCAGAGCAAATCTGCTCTGGCAAGCCGTTCCTGGCAAAGATGGTCCGTAGGACTGCAATAGTTTTCTCCGTGGTGGTGCAGGACATTTGGATCACCTCAGGCCATTTCGAGTGTGCATCCACGGCTATTAAAAACATTGAGTCCATGAATGGACCAGCAAAATCAATATGCACCCATTGCCATGGAGAGGAGGGCCACTCCCAGGGGTGTAGAGGGGCATGTGGTGGTGCATTTTGGACCTTCTGGCATCCTGTGCAGCTCTTGGTTAGGTCCTCGATTTGTTGATCAATCCCCGGCCACCACACATAAGCCCTAGCAAGGCTTTTCATTTTCACCCCTCCCAGATGACCTTTGTGAAGCTCATTTAGCACTCTCTCCCTTAACTTGGGTGGAATTACCACTCGGGATCCACACATCACTGTCCCCTGGCATACTGACAGCTGTTCTCTTCTGGATGAGAATGCTGGCAACAGTGAGTCGCCATGTGTTGGCCATCCCCTCACCGTCAAATCATATACCCGAGACAGTGTCGGATCATTGCGGGTCTCCTTCTCTATATCCGCGTTAGTTACTGGCAATCGTTCAATTATTGACGAATAAAGTATCTCGATAGGGTCCACTGCTGGTGCTTCCTCCACAGTAGGCAGTGGCAAGCGTGATAGCCCATCAGCATTTCCATGCTGTTTCGTGCCTTTATATTCTATTTCATATTGGTTCGCCCTAGAAAAAGGGACCATCTTTGTAACCGTTGTGCAGTCATCACCGGAACGCCCTTCTTTGGATTAAAGATGGAGACAAGTGGTTGGTGGTCAGTCAGCAAGGTGAACTTCTGTCCATGCAGATAGTGGTTGAATTTTTTTACTCCCCATACTAGGCTGAGGGCCTCCCTGTCGATCTGGGCGTAGTTGCGCTCGGCTGAGGTTAGTGACCGAGACGCAAAGGCTACCGGCCTCTCCAACCCGTCTGGGAATTTGTGCGATAACACCGCTCCAATACCATAGGGTGATGCATCACATGCCAACCAGATTGGTAGTGCTGGGTTGAAATGGGCCAACACCTCTTTTGATGTGATCAAATCTTTGCACTTCTGGAAAGCTCATTTACATTCGTCATTCCACTTCCATAGTACCCCCGTTTGCAGTAGGGTATTCAGTGGGTGTACTACTGTAGACAAATTTGGTAAGAACTTATGGTAGTAGTTCACCAACCCGAGGAACGACCTCAGTTGTGACACATTTTCCGGTGCTGGAGCCTTGACTACTGCCTCAATCTTTTCAGGGGACTTATGTAACCCCTCTTCATTAATGATGTGGCCACAATACGAGATCTGCTTCTGCAAAAACTCGCACTTGTGGCGATTAGCTCGTAGCCCATATTTCTTTAATCTAGTGAGCACCTTCTCCAGGTTGGCGAGGTGATCACTGTCATTTTCGCCCGTGACCAGGATGTCGTCCAAATAACACTGGGTCCCTGGAATCCCTTGCAGGACTTGATCCATTGCCCTTTGCCAAATAGCCGGAGCCGGTGCTACCCCGAACACCAGTCGGTTGTACTGATAGAGACCTTTTTGAGTGTTGATCGTGAGGTATTGTTTCGAGGCTTCTTCTACCTCCATTTGCAAGTACGCCTGGGCCAGATCAATTTTGGTGAAGCGTTTACCTCCAGATAGCGAGGCGAAAATATCCTCAATCCGTGGAAGCAGATATTGTACCGTGTGAAGGACTGGGTTCACTGTCACCTTAAAATCCCCACAGATGCGGACCTTCTTTGGTTCTCCAGGCGTATTACTCAACGACCTCTTCATTACAGGGACGATGGGTGTAGCCCACTCGCTCCAGTCTACTTTGGACAATACTCCTGAACATTCCAACCCTTCCAGCTCTGCTTCAACGGCTGGTCGGATCGCATAAGGCACCGGTCTGGCCTTAAAAAACTTTGGACTTGCATTTTCCTCTATTTTAATCATTGCTGTTATGCCTTTTAGTGTTCCGAGTCCCTCCTGGAACACCTCTTGTGCATCAGTTAGCATTTTTGACAGTCGTCCAGGTGTGGCGTCGTCATCCTTTTTGGCCTCAACCTTCAGTGCCTGTATGGAATGCCAATCTAATTGTATCTTCCGGATCCATTCACGTCCTAGTAGTGGTGGCCCTCCATCTAGCAATACATATAGGTCCATTTTAGGTATTTCCTGGCCTTTGTATATCACTTTCACCCTTATTTTTCCTTTGGGGTAGACTTTTTGCCCCATGTACGTCTTCAAGACAATCTCTGTAGCTTCCAAGGGTATATGTGAAAATAGCCGCTTGTAGTCCCTTTGGTTTATGACTGTTAGGGCTGATCCAGATCCAATTCCATTTTCACTTGGACTTCGTCTATCTTGAGTGTGACCCAGATAGAGTGATCCTCCATTTTGGTTACCTTATGTAGTTTCAGACAACCCAGCTCTTTGCTTCCGGAGTCTGTATCACTTCCCTGTTCGTCTGAACTACTGTCCATCACCTTATGTACCTTTTTGTACTTCTCCTGTGGAGATTTCTTGTTGTTGGTTTTCTTCCCTGACCTGCAGACTCTTGCTATGTGTCCTGTTTTTCCATACTGTCTGCACACTTGGTCCTTGAACCAACAATCCTTCTGGTCGTGTGTTGTTCTGCCGCAGCGATAACACTTCCCTGCTCTATATCACATTTCATTGGTGCCGTATTCTTGCGGTCTCCGTTGTATCTCTGCAGCGCCCCGTGCGGCTGCTTCGTGTGATACTGCTATGCTGAAAGCCTTGTCCAGCGTAAGATCCTTTTCTGATAGAAGCCGTTTCTGGGTTCCTTCACTTTGAAGCCCACACACACACTTGTCCCTTAACGTATCTGATAGTCCCACTCCAAACTGGCAGTGTTTCGATAACTTGCGCAGTTCCGTTAAGTACTCAGCATTACTTTCGTCTTTATGCTGGTTCCTTTTGTGGAACTTAAATCTTTCTGCTATTAGCAGTGGTGTGGGGCTTAAGTGGTCCTGTAGGATTTCTACTATGCTTTCGAAATTCTTATCCACGGGCTTCTCTGGGGTTATCAGGTTTCGCAGTAAGCCATAAGTTTTTGCACCCATGGAATTTAACAAAACCAGTGCTTTCCTAGCATCTGGCACTTCATTTGCCCTGCAGTACACCTCAATGCGTTCCACATATGTCGCCCAATCTTCGACTTCATTGTCGAACGCCATGATACTGCCACTCTTCGCCATCCCTGGGTGTGATTTAACTGTCGAAAATGGCGTCTCCCGCGCTCTCCCTTCTTCTCCGCTGGCACAAAATGGCGTCTCCCGTGCTTTCCTTCCTTCCCGCGCTCGCCCTTCTTCTCCGCTGCGGCTTCTAAAAATGGCGTCTCCCGTGCTCTCCCTTCTTCTCCGCGGCTCAATGGTGTCTCCCGCGCTCTCCCTTCTTCGCCCCGCGGACACAGTTCAGCCCTTGAGCCCTGGCTGTGCTCTGCGCGTTCTCCTGTGCGCCTTTCCCGTTGCCGTCGCTCGGTCCTGAACCCGGCTGCTGCTTTACCCTCTCTCTCTCTCTGTTTGTTTTTCCTCGACGCCGCTCGGTTTTCAACCACCGGCCGCGCCCTGTGCGCTTCACCCTCTCTCTTACCCCGTCGACGCTGCTCGGCTTTTCTACGCAGTCGGTCGGCTCCAGCCGCCGCTGTCCGGGAAGGGTGTGCGCTGCACCTGTTACCAGTCTGTTGCTGGATCGTCGTGGCTGGGGAACCAAGCCCGGCTCTCAACAGCCTCTCCTGCGATGTTTACTTTCTGCCGGATGGCTGGGTGGATGCTCGTGGTCGACGCCCGTGCTTCTGGCCTCGACTTTCTTCCACCATCCTCCCGGAGCGAATCCTTGAAGGGAAATGCAGAGTTGCAGGCAGATTCGAATCGACCTCGTCGCCACTGTTAGATCCGTGATTCTTAAAATAGGATGTTTCCCAAGAACTACACGGAGGCTGTAAATTAACAATCAACAGGTGTTTACTGGAGTAGGGTAGTCTCAAGACTGGGAGTACAGAGGCATGCTCAAGGCTTATATACAGGTGTGGTCACTGCCGGTACTACAGTATACAGGAGCTGTAAAAGTAGTTCTCTCTTAAAGGTACATACACTACACAGAGGAGGCTGAGGGGAGACCTTACTGACGTGTATAAAACTATGAGGGGCCTAGATAAAGTGGATAGAAAGGACCTATTTTCCTTAACAGAGGGGTCAAAAACCAGGGGGCACAGATTTAAAGTCATTGGTGGAAGGTTTAGAGGGAATTTGAGGGGAAATGTCTTCACCCAGAGGGTTGTGGGGGTCTGGAACTCACTGCCTGAAAGGGTGGTAGAGGCAGGAACCCTAACCACATTTAAAAAGTACTTGGATGTGCACTTGGGATGCTGTAACCCGCAGGGCTACGGACCAAGAGCTGGGAAGTGGGATTAAGCTGGCTAGCTCTTTGTTGGCCGGCGCGGACACGATGGGCCGAAATGGCCTCCTTCTGTGCTGTAACTTTCTATGATTCTATGATTCTATTCTATGAAGATGTGTATTAAAGCTAGATGAGCCAGTGGTAGAATGTCACAGCTCACAGTCTATTTCAAACTACAACGAGGCTTTATTTTTTCATACAAAAGCAAAATACTGCAGATGCTGGAAATCTGAAATAAAAAGAGAATTTCTATTTTTTCATCCCAGGCCCATTAACCAGCATGACCAGGGACGTTAAGCAATTCATTACAGGAAACTCTTGTTTAAACGGCACCTAAATATCCGGAATTCTCTATTAACTGGCAAAATTCTCACTCCGAAAACAACACTTCAATAACCGGCAATGTTGCCGAGTCCGAGTCTCCCGCGGTGGCCGGGTTAGTCAGTGGGTGTAGTTCTCCAAACTGCCACTACTCGGCTTCTTGGCGCTGTCGGAAGTCGAAACACCTCAATACCCCTGTAACAGGAGTCTGACTCTCCCGCGCTGCCGGTAGTCTCTTCTGATCCGCCATTTTACAGGGGTACTGTGTGTCTCCCACGCTGCTGGTAGTCATTGCATTGCATTACCCTCAACTGGCAGTACTGCACTTAATCAAGCATCTTCCACCATCCATTTAACACAACATTCTGTAGATGAGTACCCAATTACTGTATACTGCACATTTCTTGATTTTTTTTATTTTTCTTTGTTAAAAATAGCCTCGGTAGATAACCCTCTCCATCATCCAGAATTTTTGATCAACCAGCAACACGCTGGTCCCGTCGGTGCCGGATACCAAAGAGTTTCCTGTATCTTGTCTCAGATGGCCAAAAATCTTAATTGTAGTGAAGATGCTTCGATTCATATGGACACAGCATGAGGTGTCTGCGAAAACTATACCCATTATTACTCCTTATCTGAGGAAGGATATAATTGCCTTAGAGGCGGCGGAACAAAGTTTCACTAGATTGATCCCTGGGATGAAAGGGTTGTCCTATGAGGAGAGATTGAGTAGATTGGACTTATACTCTCTGGAGTTTAGAAGAATGAGAGGTGATCTCATTAAACATATAGGACTAAAAATTGAGTAGCGCCCCAATTGGGGCGCTAACTTCGCCGGGGCACTAAAAGTAGCGCCCCGGAAAAATTAGCATCCCTGCACCGGAAATTGACTGGTTGTGTCTCAAGGGGGAAGCGGGGCACTACTGGAAACACCCCGCATCCCTCTTGGGGTGCTGTGAGTCAATATTGCGGCGTTATGTGCCGCAGCGCCACATGCTGCAGCATGTCGCGCCGCGGCATTGCAGGCCTTCCTCCCCTTCTTAAAGGGGAGGGGCCTTGTGCAGTGCGACCTGGGGCCCAGCTGGGCCCCTGGGGATCAGGAGTGCAGGCAAAAGAGCCCGGCTCTCAAGAGAAGTGCCGGGCTCTTGGAGCGCAGCCAGCACTCCGCGGGGGGGGGGGCGTTTCAGGAGGTCTGGGATGGGAGCGCAGGCAGGTGCTGGCAGGCAGCCAGCAACAAAAATGGCCGCCCCGCACTTCGCCTTCAAATTGCGCCTCCCCGGCCGCAGCTAGGCCCCCCTGACATTGTCGGACATAGCGTCCAGCGGTAAGTCAGGGGGCACTCCTGAAGATCGTGGCCAGGGCGTGAGCGGGGCGCTGCGCACGCCAATGACGTCATCGCCAGCAGCGCAACGCCGCAAGGTGCTACCAGTTAGCGCCACCACTAACCTCCTGCTGAATTTTGCGGGAGGCGTGGGCAGTGCCGCGCCCGGGCACTAGTTGCTTTGCTATTCAGTCCTAAGGGCATCACAGAGACCTGATGACCATTACACAGGCATTTTCCAGCAGGGTTCACTGGCTGCAGTGAACAGCAGAAACTCTGGCTGATTTCACCCCCTTCTTAGCCTAGAGGCACAGGCCAATTGTAGTGTCCCTACCGCTAGCCGAGCTCAGCACTGACGGGAATCAAATCCGGGACCTTTCATAGAAACATAGAAACATAGAAGATAGAGGCAGGAGTAGGCCATTCGGCCCCTCGAGCCTGCTCCGCAATTCAATGCGATCATGGCTGATCATCCAAATTCAGTACCCTGTCCCTGCTTTCTCCCGATATCCCTTGATCCCTTTAGCCTTAAGAAATATATCCAACTCCTTCTTGAATATATTTAATGAATTGGCCTCTACTGCCTTCTGTGGTAGAGAATTCCACAGGTTCACCACTCTCTGGGTGAAGAAATTCCTCCTCATTTCTGTCTTAAATGGCCTACCCCTTATCCTTAGACTGTGACCCCTGGTTCTGGACTCCCCGACCATCGGGAACATCCTTCCTGCTTCTAGTTTGTCCAGTCCTGTCAGAATTTTATACGTTTCAATGAGATCCCCTCTCATTCTTCTAAACTCCAGCGAGTACAAGCCCAATTGACCCAATCTCTCCTCATACGTCATTCCTGCCATCCCAGGTATCAGTCTGGTGAATCTTCGCTGAACTACTTCCATGGCAAGAACATCCTTCCTCAGATAAGGCGACCAAAACTGCACACAATACTCAAGATGTGGTCTCACCAAGGCCCTGTACAACTGCAGCAAGACATCCTTGTTCCTGTACTCAAACCCTCTCGCTACGAAGGCCAGCATACCATTTGCCTTCTTAACCACCTGCTGCACCTGCATGCTTACCTTCAGCGACTGGTGCACAAGGACACCCAGATCTCGTTGCACTTCCCCTTCTCCCAATCTATTGCCATTCAGATAATAATCTGCCTTCCTGTTTTTGACACCAAAAGTGGATAGCCTCGCATTTATCCATGTTATATTGCATCTGCCATGCTCTGCCCAATCACCCAACATGTCCAAATCATCCTGGAGTTTCTCGGCATCCTCCTCATAGCACACACGCCCACCCAGCTTTGTGTCGTCTGCAAACTTGGAGATATTACATCTAGTTCCCTTGTCTAGATCATTTATATATATTGTGAATAGCTGGGGTCCAAGGACCGATCCCTGCGGTACCCCACTAGTCACTGCCTGCCACTCGGAAAAAGACTCGTTTATTCCAACTCTTTGCTTTCTGTCTGCCAACCAGTTCTCTATCCAAGTCAATACCTTGCCCCCAATCCCATGTGCCTTAACTTTACACGCTAATCTCTTATGCAGGACCTTATCGAAAGCCTTTTGAAAGTCCAAATACACCACATCCACTGGTACTCCGTTATCTATTTTACCAGTTACATCCTCAAAAAATTCCAGTAGATTAGTGAAGCACTGATGCACTATCAATTGCTACAAAAGACTGGAGATTGAGTAAGTAATAAACAGGCTTTTATTACCAAAGAACAGAGCATGCCTCTTGGGGTTGCCTGGTATCCAAAAGGGCCGGAGGCTTCTGAGCAGCGACCTTTATACCCAGCCATGAGGGTGGAGCCAGGGGCGGAGTCAGCTGAGGCATGCACAGACAAGTACAACAATACTAACAACAGTGGTTTACCACATTCACCCCTTGTTTAGAATTGAGTCCGGCGGGGTGAAGTGCACTAAAAATTCGTGTACTGAAGTCTATCAGGAGGCCTTGTAAGCCGTCCTGAGTGTCGCAGCAGCGGCGGTGATGGTGCAGCATCCAACGTTGAACCCGGTGTCTCGTTCAGAGGAGGAGTAGCAGGTGGCGGACCCTGGGGCTGCTGCATGCCGTCTACAGGGGTCAGAGCATGGGTAATGGGAGGTAGCGATGGTGGTCTCTCAGAGGCACCCGAAGGTGCGAGGTCTCGTGCGGGGACTGTGTCCTGGGGGTAGGCAGGAGTAGCGGTGGGTGGCGAAGAGGGTGTTTCAGGAGCACCTGCAGGTGCGAGGTCTCGAATGGAGACTGTGTCCTCCCGCCCGTCCGGGTACACCACGTAAGCATACTGCGGGTTAGCGTGGAGGAGGCTCACCCTCTCGACCAGGGGGTCCGCCTTATGGGTCCTCACGTGCTTCCGCAGTAGGACGGGACCTGGAGAAGTCAGCCATGTTGGTAGCGAAATCCCCGACGTGGACTTCCTGGGGAAGGAGAACATTCTCTCGTGAGGAGTGGCATTGGTGGGTGTACAGAGCAGCGACCGAATGGAATGGAGCGCCGCAGGGAGGACCTCCTGCCAGCGGGAGGTCGGAAGGCCCTTAGATTTTAAGTTTAAAAGGACTGCCTTCCAGACTGTCGCATTCTCCCTTTCCACCTGGCCGTTACCCCGGGGGTTGTAGCTGGTGGTCCTGCTTGTAGCAATGCCTCTCGCGAGCAGGTACTGCCGAAGTTCGTCGCTCATAAAAGATGAGCCCCTGTCGCTATGGATATAGCTAGGGAAACCGAACAAGGCGAAGAGGTCATTCAGACATTTAATGACCGTGGTACTGGTCATGTCCGAGCAAGGGATGGCAAACGGGAAACGGGAGTACTCATCAATTATATTGAGGAAGTACACATTGCGGTCAGAGGAGGGGAGGGGCCCTTTAAAATCGATGCTCAGCCGCTCGAAGGGGCGCGTGGCTTTGATCAGGCTCGCTCTATCTGGCCTATAAAAATGCGGCTTGCACTCGGCACAGATCTGGCAGTTCCTGGTCATGGTCCTGACCTCCTCGATGGAGTAGGGCAGGTTACGGGATTTGATAAAATGGAAGAACCTGGTGACCCCCGGGTGGCAGAGGTCATTGTGGAGGGTCTGTAGCCTATCAACCTGCGCGTTGGCGCACGTACCACGTGATAGGGCATCTGGGGGCTCATTGAGTTTCCCGGGCCGGTACAAGATATCGTAATTGTAGGTGGAGAGTTCGATTCTCCACCTTAAGATCTTGTCATTCTTGATTTTGCCCCGCTGCTTATTATGAAACATAAAAGCCACTGAACGCTGGTCAGTGAGCAGGGTAAATCGTTTTCCGGCCAGGTAATGCCGCCAATGTCGCACGGCTTCCACAATGGCCTGGGCCTCCTTTTCGACAGAGGAGTGTCGAATCTCGGGGCCCTGGAGGGTCCTTGAGAAAAAGGCCACGGGTCTCCCCGCCTGGTTAAGGGTTGCAGCTAGGGCAAAGTCGGATGCGTCGCTCTCCACTTGAAAAGGAAGGGACTCATCCACAGCGTGCATTGTGGCCTTCGCAATGTCTCCTTTTATGAGAGTGAAGGCTGCACAGGCCTCTGCTGTCAGGGGGAAGGAGGTGGACTTGATGAGGGGTCGGGCTTTATCCGCATAGTTGGGCACCCACTGCGCATAGTAAGAGAAAAACCCCAGGCATCTCTTCAGTGCTTTCTGGCAGTGGGGGAGGGGGAGCTCCATAAGGGGGCGCATTCTATCGGGGTCTGGGCCGATGACTCTGTTCTCCACTACGCAGCCAAGAATAGCAAGGCGCGTAGTACGAAACATACATTTGTCTTTGTTGTATGTGAGATTCAGCCGCTGGGCCGTCCGGAGGAATTTCTCTAGATTAACGTCGTGGTCCTGCTGGTCGTGGCCGCAGATGGTGACGTTGTCTAGATATGGGAAAGTGGCCTGGAGCGCGTTCTGGTCAACCATCCGGTCCATCTCCCGTTGGAAGACAGAAACTCCGTTGGTGACGCCGAAGGGAACTCTGAGAAAGTGATAGAGCCGACCGTCAGCTTCAAAAGCTGTGTACTGGCGGTCCTCAGCCCTGATGGGGAGCTGGTGGTATGCCGACTTCAGATCAATCGTCGAGAACACCCGGTATTGTGCTATCTGATTGACCATGTCAGATATGCGGGGGAGTGGATATGCATCCAGCTGGGTGTAGCGGTTGATCGTCTGGCTGTAGTCAATAACTAGGCGCTGTTTGCCGCCAGCCTTCACCACCACCACTTGTGCTCGCCATGGGCTATTGCTGCTCTCGATAATCCCTTCCTTCAGGAGTCTCGCTACCTCGGATTTAATGAAACCCCTATCCCCGGCACTGTAACGCCTACTTTTGGTAGCGATGGGCTTACAGTCGCGGGTGAGGTTAGCGAACAAGGAGGGGGGGGAGACTTTAAGGGTGGAGAGGCTGCAAATGGCGCGCGGCGGGCGATTTAAAAACTGCTGGCTGCAGACTGTGAGAGGGGGGAGGGGTCCACCATACGCTAAAGTGACACTCTTAAGGTGGCACTGAAAATCCAACCCCAGTAGGACGGCAGCGCAGAGATGGGGCAGGACCAGAAGTTTAAAATTTTTGTATTCAGTACCCCGCACTGAAAGAGTCACCATACAGTAGCCACCGACGTCCGCTGACTGGGCTTTGGAAGCCATAGAGATGCGATGACGCGTCGGCAGGACCGGGAGAGAGTAACTGCGCACCGTGTCGGGGTGTATAAAACTCTCCGTGCTCCCGCTGTCAAAAAGGCAGGTAGTGGCGCAGCCGTTTACCGTAATGTCCATCATGGACCTGGACAGTTGATG
Source organism: Somniosus microcephalus (assembly GCF_052327205.1). Taxonomy (NCBI): domain Eukaryota; kingdom Metazoa; phylum Chordata; class Chondrichthyes; order Squaliformes; family Somniosidae; genus Somniosus; species Somniosus microcephalus. Next base: position 111,546,842 of record NC_141001.1, on the reverse strand, counting down.
CGGGAGAGATTGATCCAGCGTCACGGAAGCCAGCGTATGTTCAAGCGTGTCGATGCGGTCGTCCGATGAGGCGGTGGTGGAGTCCGGGTCCCCCGTAACCAAAGTCGGAGGCGTCCAAGATGGCGGACAAAATGGCGGCGCCCACGGTCCCCACGCGGCTGGGGGAGCCCAAGATGGCGGACAAGATGGCTGCGCCCACGGTTCGCACGCAGCGCTGCTGGCGTTAGCGGTCTTCCCTTTGCAGGCGCTAACGTAGTGACCTTTCTTCCCGCAGCCGGAGCAGGTAGCATTCTTCGCGGGGCAGCGTGCTCTAGGGTGTTTAGCTTGGCCACAAAAATAGCATTTTTGTGCCTTGGACATCGCTGCAGCAGTTGGGGGTGGCGGTCCCATGGCCCAAGATTGCGGCGTCCACGGCGCGGGGCGATGAGGGGAGAAAGCGTCCATATTTCTGTGGGCCGCGTCGAGCGAGAGCGCGAGGGACACTGCCTTTGTCAGGTCTATTTCACCCTTCTCCAGCAGCCTCTGCCGGGAGTAGTCGGACCTTAGACCCGCAACGAAAGCGTCTCGTATCAGTCCCTCCGCATGTGCCGCGGCCGATACTTCCTTGCAGTCGCAGCCGCGTCCGAGTACCCGCAGTGCCCGTAGGAAGGCTTCCACCGATTCCCCGGGCTGCTGTCTGCGAGATCTTAAAAGGTGCCTGGCATAGACCGTGTTAACCGGGCGTGCATACTGCCCTTTCAGTAGGTCGATAGCCGCCGCGTAGGTCGTCGCATCTTGGATTAAAGTATAGACTTGGTGGCTCACCTTCGAGGCCAGGATTTTCAGTTTATTTTCATCAAGAGTCACGGTCGAGGCTTCCAGATACGCCTCAAAGCAACGCAGCCATTGTGCGAATTTAGTCGACGAACCCGCTTCTTGGGGGTCTAGGTCCAGGCATGTTGGTCTGAGGGCTCGCAGCAGCGCCTGCTGCTCAGCGTTTTGCGCCATCGGTTAATCAGCATCCGCAGCCAACATTTAACTTTGGTAATAAAATTGATGCACTATCAATTGCTACAAAAGACTGGAGATTGAGTAAGTAATAAACAGGCTTTTATTACCAAAGAACAGAGCATGCCTCTTGGGGTTGCCTGGTATCCAAAAGGGCCGGAGGCTTCTGAGCAGCGACCTTTATACCCAGCCATGAGGGTGGAGCCAGGGGCGGAGTCAGCTGAGGCATGCACAGACAAGTACAACAATACTAACAACAGTGGTTTACCACAAGCACGATTTACCTTTTGTAAATCCATGTTGACTTTGTCCAATCCTGTCGCTGTTTTCCAAGTGCTCTGCTATTACATCTTTTATAATGGACTCTAGCATTTTCCCCACTACCGATGACAGGCTTACCAGTCTGTAATTCCCCGTTTTCTCTCTACCACCTTTTTTGAATAGTGGGGTAACATTAGCTACCCTCCAATCCATGGGTACTGTTCCAGATTCCATCGAATGTTGGAAGATGATCAGCAATGCACCTACTATTTCTAGGGCCACTTCCTTAAGTACCCTAGGATGTAGATTATCAGGCCCTGGGGATTTATCGGCCTTCAATCCCATCAATTTCCCTAACACCATTTCCCTACAAATACTGATTTCTTTCAGTTCCTCCCTTTCATCAGACCCTATGTTCCCCGACATCTCTGGGAGGTTATCTGTGTCCTCCTTCGTGAAGACAGAACCAAAATATGTATTTAATTGGTCTGCCATTACTTTGTTCCCCATTATAAATTCCCCTGATTCTGACTGCAAGGGACCTATGCTTGACTTCACCAATCTTTTTCTCTTCACATCGAGGGTTGTGAATCTTTGGAAGCCAAAGGGCTGTGGACGCTGAATCGTTGAGTATATTCAAGATTGTGATAGATAGATTTTTGGACTCTAGGGGAATCAAGGGATATGGGGATCGGGTGGGAAAGTGGAGTTGAGATCGAAGATCAGCCATGATCTTATTGAATGGCGGAGCAGGCAGGCTCGAGGGGCCATATGGCCTACTCCTCCTAATTCTTAAGTTCTTATACCCTTGTGAGAGAGTGTAGTTGGGTTGGTTGATTGGCATGCAGGCAGATCACAGTAAGGTGTCAGAGCACCTCCTCTGCTTCCCCTGACCAGAACTGATAGAAAAGAAGCGATGCCGGTTCTGAGCAAATGACTATGATGCAGTCCTTGCTCCAGACATAGAAGCTAAAGGGCAGAAAGGCAGTTATTGTAGTTAGACTTTGTCTAGAAAGAAAAGTAATACGAAAAACAATTATGTCATTTTATTAATTTTTCTCAGATTTTTGAAGGAAGTAGTGAGATTAAGTTATGTAAGTGGCCATTGATTTCACTGTGAAGTACCCTGGAACATTTTTTCAATGTTAAAGATGCTATATAAATATAAGTTGTTCCTTTTGCTGTCACTCTACGTTCACGTGAAGTCTGCAAACTAATTCAGCTTGTACTACCAAGAGCTTCTCAGTCCATCATCAAAAAGATTTGAGAAGGGCACATGAGCGTATTTGCAAAAGACACAGTTATTCAGATCAGATCACAAAAAGGGTCATATTACTACACCTCAATTTTTCTATCATATGATTAAATATTGGACGGTACGGGCACATTCCTGAACATAAGATGCTCAGATCATTTATGGGTGTAAACAACACCGTGTACCTAAGAGAATCTCTAAGGCAGACGTTAAACTTGCAACAGTTCTGGTATCACTGTAAACTATTTCAGATATTGTAAATGCCAGAATAAGCTGATGACAGACCCCCAGCCAAATCAGACCATATAGAAACCTAAATCTCTCCCTTCCATACACTGCGTGGAGTCACTCTAGTCCTTCAAAATGGAACTTGACAATTTTCTGAAAGAGGGCATTTTCATTTAAAGAGGGTTAGTTAAGTTATGGGCACCGGCTGTCTTCAGGAGCCTTGCTTGACTCCATCCGAGTGGGGGAGGAATTTCTGATTTTCTTCTGAATTGTCCTCAGGTTTTCTCTATCATGGTTAAGGGATGGTGAACAATGTGTGGGGATTCACCATTAGCTAGATTGGGTGGACTTGATTGTCCTGATGCTCTTTCCTCGCCCTTTTTGTATGTTTGTATGTCTTGTCTCCCCATAGTACATGCTGCACCTATCCAATTCTGATCACCATTTGCTGTTGCCAGTGCTCATTTTAAATTTGGAGAGAAAAATTTAATTGTCTACACTTGTGTCCATGTTGTGTTTAGGAACATAGGAACAGGAGTCGGCCATTCAGCTCCTCAAGCCTGTTCTGCCATTCAATGAGATCATGGCTGATCTGTGACCTAATTCCATATACCCGCCTTTGGCTCATAACCTTTGTTTAACAAAAATCTAGCAATCTCAGATGTGAAATTAACTATCGATCTAGCATCAATTGTCGTTTGCGGAAGAGAGTTCCAAACTTCTACCACCCTTTGGCCTAGAAATTCGGTTGGCTTTGCGCCCAGTTTTCGCCCAAAGAGGGCTTTTGCGCCAATAGAGGAGTTCGCGCTGATATTCAGTGCTGCGGTAATGGCGGCGGTAGCCGGTAGCGCTGCGCCGGCACTGATGACGTCATCGGTGTGCGCAGTGCCCCGGTTCCGCCCCGATGCCGGCCCGAATCCCATATTCAGTTGCCGCTGCCTCCTCCGTGGCGGCCGCTACTTACATCTGGAGACCAGGGCCTTACTGCAGCCTTAGTGGGGCGCATAAAGGTGGAGGTGCGGCCGGCCGCTTTTTCGGTGGCCGCCTGCCCGCACCTCCTTCCCCGGCCTCCTCCACCACCCCCCCCGCGGCATTGCCGGCTGCTTTCCGTGAGCCCGGCACTTCTCCGTGGTGCCGGGCTCATTTGCCGGCACAATCCAGCGGCGATCTCCCCGTTGCAGGCACCTCCACCTTAAGAGAAGGAGGAGGCCTGCAGTACCGCAGCCTGCCGCACCGCATCAGGTGGCGCAGCGGCGCCTACAGCGCTGAAATTCAGTTTCAGCGCCCCAAGCAGGGGCGGCCACACCCTGGAATAGCGCCTGGTTCCAACTTGGGGCGCAAAAACTGAATTTCTGATGGTCGCAAATGGCTCCCCGCCCAGCGCTAACTTTTGGGCGCAAACCAGCTGGCGGGCCCAAACTGAATTTCTAGGCCTTTGTGTGTAGAAGAGTTTCCTAATTTCACTCCTGAAAGGTCTGGCTCTAATATTTAGAAAATATCCACGTATTTACACTGTATAGTTGCCAGGCAGGGAGCAAAAAATAAAATGGGACAGTGCTCTTCAATCCATCAGCATGTATTTGATGTATTTGGACCAGATTATATACATTAGTATAACTGTGACATTGACTAAAGTCAGGGTTTGAATTTAAGGCTTTTAAAAAAATGTTTTGCTGTTCTTCATTTTTAATGGTTGGCACCACTGGGGAGGCTCCCAATCCCAATGCTTCAGTGTTCTACTGTACTCACTATTCACTTTTCATTTTGATGTCCTGATTTCTTGCATGGCTCTGATTCAGTTTTGCATTGCTAGTTAGAATTAATAGAGCCAGCCACAATTATTTGCTAGAATATATGTTTGTGGGACTAAAAGCAAAAAATAAGTTGAGGCCTACTAAAATGGAATCCACATCCTCACATTAAAGTAAAATTGTGCATTCTCCATTAGTTTTCAGTAAATTTTAAACTACAAATATTGAGGCATTTAATTTTTTAGTTTTGAAGTTGTTCTTGTTCTTTACTCAACCCTTTCAGTCCCTGTAATACTTAAAAAGGGAGACAAGAAGTGCATTCATTAAGAATAAAACTATCAAAAGATTCTGATTTACCTGCATTGAAATTCTATGAAGTTATTTTTTTGTCTCTTTGATGTTTTCTTTCAAAGTTTGCAACAATCCGCTGATAAACTCTCCCACAGTGAAGCATTGGCAAAAACTGAAGCCTGGGATCTCTAGCAACAGTTGCTAGACACAAAAACCATGTGATCAAAGCATTTGTAACCAGGCGTAACTCTGAGGGCAATAATTAATCGTGAAAGCCAGCAAAGAAAAAACAATTTCCCCACCTACCTAATAAATCTACCTAATTAATGTTCATGGGATCGTATTCCCGTGTTTTCAGGAAAATTTTATAATTTGAAAAGTTTTTGTGTGCTATGTCTCTCATTACTTTAAAGTGAAACCCTCTGCTACCCAAAGACTATTAAGCTTCCAAAAATATAAACTCAGATTTTACCTCCCACAGGTGTCCTCTGGGCCAGTGGCCGAGGTGGTCAGGAAACTGTCCAGCCCTCCGCAGCATCAGGCCCGGGAGATTTTAACTCCTTGGCCTCATCTGCATGGGCCCAGTCAGTGTCTCACCAGAATCCAGCGGGAATACGAGCTGGCCGGTGGGCAACCAAGGACCCGAAGGACCAGTTCCCGGCTGTGAGGTAAGTTCTTAGATGGGGTGGGATGAGGGGGGAGGTTCGAGAGGGCATCTTGTTCAGGAGAAGGGGAGGGAAGCCCATGGTTTCCTTATAGGGTGCAGAGGAGTACCACTGCTGCTCTTGGCCCTACAACGAAACAAAACAACTAAAAATTACTTAATTTTCTAAGCTTCTTTTTCTTGCCGCCAAGGTTTTACTGGCAGTTTAGGCACTGCACGATTTTGCGTTAAAATTGTGTAGCTCCATACCCTGCCTGCAGCAGGCACCTCGGCAAGTGGGAGAGTGTCGGGAACGCAGCGGTTTGTACTCTACTGCTATTTTAACCACTTGCCTTCCCCATTCTCATCGGGTGGCCAGGGGTAAAATCGGGGCAACACAGTAGAAAATATTGCTGGCTATATTATTAGGCAGATGCCTAACTGATTCATATGACACTGCTCTGTTTTATGAGTTGGTCACCCAATTTAAAATGGGCAAGTACATACCTAAATAACAGCTTACATTTATACAGTGTTCACAAGATAATTATGGGTGAAGAAAGCTATTTGTCCCATGTTAGTTCATTCAGAAATACGCTACACTCCCCCAATTGTGGCATTCAGGTTTTTGCCTCCACTTCTCTATCTGCGTTGACCACTCTTTGCAGAAGGTGGGCACCGAGCAGAAGAGCAATACGAGAGAGGAGAAAAAAAACAGGAGTTGGGGAGTCAAAAAGAAGGGCATTAAGGAGGCTTTTGAAAGCAGGAGTTGGTTGAGATGCAGCATTGAATCTCGGCCTGGAGAGACCTGTACATCAAATCTGCTGGAAAGAACAATGGAGAGGCCCAGGGAAAGAGCTCAGAGTGCAGCCCCCATAATCTCTTCTAAATCGATGCAAGGAAGGTCAAATCAAAATGAACCTGCAAAGTGCTGCTCAGTACCCAAAACTCCTTCACACAGCATTGAATCTCTCCAGAAGTCTCTCTCTCTCTCTCAAAATGCATGGTGCAAAAATGTCGCCGACAAAAAAAGGCAGGAAGCGGTCGTCTTTAAATAGCGCTTCCCCAATCCCTTCCCGACTGCAAAACGCTCCCCTCAACATGTCGTTGCTAGCGGCAGGCGGTAAGGCAGGGGGCGCCACTCAATATCCGGTCCGGGGTGTTGCACGTTCGACTGACGTCACGATCTGTGGGTGCAGGAGATCATGGCGGTAGTGTTTAGCGCCACTGCAAAATGGTCAATTTCGTGAGCGGCGCATACATTGCCGCGCCCAGGCGCTAGTTGCTTTGCGCCCCATTAGCGCCCTCTTAGGGCGCTAACAGGAGGCGCAAAGCAACTGAATTTTTCTCCCTTTGTTTCTGTCTGTCAACCAATTTTCTATTCATGCTACTGTAGGAATGGAGGTTCCTATCAAAAAGACTGAGTTCGACTCGGGCAATTAAATTAATGAACTTTAATGAAAGGAAACGAGTTTAAACTGGAAACTGCTAGAACACATCAATAACAGGTCTACTCTCCTTGAGGGCTCCACGAGGACTGATCCTCTGGTCAGAAGACTGACGTCATGACGTCATCACGTTCTTCCCGCCATTGGGGCATCACGTGACTAACGGCATGACGTCATCACGTTGAAACCGCGCTGTAAAGGTAACTAGACATTGTACAGTCAAACAGTGTAATTAAAGGTACAGGCACAGACAGTAACTACATTGCTGTTAAAGGAATTATGTACAACCGCTCTGAGTCCTTTGGTGGCTCCGCCACATGCGCCCCCCCAGAATTGTCTTTAACAGAAAAGGTGAGGCGAGGAGGAGGCCTGACAAGTCTGTCCGATCGACTTCGATACCCTGGCAGAGGAAGTTGACGACCGGTGGTCAAGTTGGCAGTCGGTTGTGGCTGAGCAGGCGCGTCGAGCGCGGCCGGGTTGGCAGGCGGCTTTGGTTGATCCGGTGCGGCGGCTGTGGGCGGTCGGCCACATTTGGGTGGTTGAGCGACTACGACAGGGTGGTCCAGGTCCAGGTGAGCCGGCTTCAAGCGGCCCACTGAGATGTGATCCGGCTTCCCTCCGACGTCGACCGAAAAGGATTTGTCTCCTGGTTCGATGACGCGGAAAGGACCAGTGTAAGGGGGCTTGAGCGGATCCCGGTGAACGTCGTGGCGGATGAAGACATACTCCGCATTCTTCAGTCCCGGCGGCACGTAGGAGTTCTGCAAACCGTGATTGGATGTAGGTATCGAAGCGAAGCATCTGGCCGCTTCCTGGTGGCGAACGAGTTGCTGGGAGGCAGACCATGGCTCTGTGGGAGAAGGGAGGAAATCCCCTGGTACACGGAGCGGCTGGCCATAGACGAGTTCAGCCGAAGACAATTGTAGGTCATCTTTGGGCGCCCTACGAAGACCCAAAAGGACCCATGGGAGTCTGTCCACCCATCCTGCACCTTGAAGACTGGCCCGAAGAGAGGCTTTAAGCGACCTGTGGAATCGCTCGCAAAGGCCACTTGCCTGTGGATGATAGGCGGTGGTGCGATGAAGTTTGGTGCCGAGCCCGAGCCACAGCGTTCCAAAGCTCCGAGGAAAATTGCGGCCCGCGGTCAGAAGAGATGTCCGCCAGTACCCCGAAACGGGCAACCCAACAGGCGATGAAAGCTCTAGCGATGTCTGCCGAAGTGGTGGAAACCAAAGGAATTGCCTCTGGCCACCTAGTGGTGCGGTCCACTATGGTGAGGAGATGAGTATAACCCTGAGAAGGCGGAAGCAGCCCCACGAGGTCCACATGCACGTGGTCGAAACGACGCTCCGGAACAGTGAACGCAGCCACAGGAGCCTTGACATGACGCTGGACTTTGGCCTTCTGGCATACGACGCAGGTATTAGCCCAGTCACGGACAGCGATGTGCATACCTTTCCAGACGAACTTAGCCGTCATAAGCCGTTGTGAAGCCTTCATCCCCGGGTGCGACAACCTGTGTATGGCATCAAAAACCTTCCGGCGCCATGCGACTGGCACGATAGGTCGAGGAAATCCCAGGAAACGTCGCAAAGGAGCATGGCACCTGCGGCCTGGAAGACGATGTCGGTCGCTTGGAAGCTAGAGGGGACGGTTCTATATGATTGGACCTCCGAGTCCAAGGCCTGATCTGCAGCCATGAGGGCGTAGTCGATTCCCAGGTGCACCGCATGGACCGTCGCACGGGAGAGGCAATCTGCCACCAGGTTGTCCTTACCAGACACATGTTGAATGTCCGTGGTAAATTCGGAAATGAACGTCAAGTGACGTTGTTGACGAGCAGATCACGGTTCAGCGGTCTTGGCCATGGCGAATGTAAGGGGTTTGTGGTCGACAAAAGCCGTGAAGGGATGCCCCTCCAATAAAAACCGAAAATGGCGAATGGCGAGGAAAAGGGCCAGTAGCTCCCTATCGAAGGTGCTGTACTTTTTTTCATTCTTTCGTAGTTGATGGCTGAAAAACGCCAGCGGTTGCCACGTGCCATTGACCCACTGTTCTTGCACCGCACCGATGGCGTAGTCTGACGCGTCGGTGGTAAGGGCGATGGTAGCACCTGGAAGTGGGTGCGCCAGCATGGTTGCGTTGGCCAAAGCGTTCTTGGTGTCGCCGAACGCCTGGACCATCTCAGCTGTCCAGCTGATTGGATCTTTACCGGACTTGCCCTTGAGGGCCCCGAACAAACGTTGCATGAGTTGAGCCGCCTTGGGGACAAAACGGTGGTAGAAGTTGACCATCCCCAGGAACTCCTGCAAGGCCTTGACTGTCGACAGCCGCGGGAAAGAGGTAACCGCCTCAACCTTCGTTGACAAAGGGACGGCGCCGTCTGATGTTATGCGATGTCCCAGGAAGTCGATCTGTTGCAGGCCGAATTGGCACTTGGCCGGGTTGATGATTAAACCATGTTGGCTGAGGCGCATAAAGAGGGAACGCAAATGGGAGATGTGCTCCTCCTTGCTGGCACTGGCGATGAGTATGTCGTCAAGGTAGACGAAGATGAAACGCAGGTCTCGAAGAATGGAGTCCATTAAACGCTGGAACACCTGTGCTGTGTTCTTTAAGCCAAATGGCATCCGCAGGAACTCAAAGAGGCCAAAAGGGGTGATGACTGCAGTTTTCGGGACGCCTTGTGGGTGCACTGGAACTTGGTGATATCCACGGACGAGGTCGACTTTGGAGAAGATAGAATTTCCCGCCAAATGGGCCGAGAAATCCTGGATATGGGGGATCGGGTACCGATCCGGAGTGGTGGCGTCGTTGAGGCATCGGTAGTCACCGCATGGCCGCCAGCCGCCGCCTGGTTTCGGCACAATGTGGAGAGGCGAAGACCAGGGACTCTTGGATCGCCAAATGATCCCGAGCCGCTCCATCGTGTCGAACTCCGCCTTCGCAGCTGCGAGTTTGCCGGGTTCAAGCCTTCTAGCCCGCGCATAAACCGGGGAGCCAGTAGTGGTGATGTGATGTTCAACACCATGTTTCGTCGCCGAAGAGGAGAAGGTGGGCCTTGTCAGCTCCGGAAACTCCCCGAGGAGCCGTGTGAAGTCATCTGGAGGAGGGAAAGCGCAGGCAATGGAGCGCGCCACGGAGGTACCGTGGTAGCATGGAATCGAGTGGAAGGTGGCCGCGTTGATCAGCCGGCGGTGCCGGACATCGACTAGTAGGCTGTTGGCACACAGAAAATCCGCCCCTAGGATAGCCTGTGAGACTGTGGCCGTGACGAATTCCCAAAAGAAGCGCTGACCGCCGAAACAGACTTCGACCCGTCGCTTTCGGAACGTTCGAATTGCTGCACCATTAGCCGCTACGAGGGAAAAACCGAGGTTCCCAGTCAGCATGTCGAGCTTTGACGCAGGTAGAATGCTGCACTGCACCCCAGTGTCACAAAGGAAACGGCGGCCCGAGAGGGAATCGGTGATATAGAGGAGTTTCCCCGTAGAACCGACGGCCATCGCCACCGCGGAACACCCGTTAGACTTGGTCATCCGCCGCCAGGGATGCCGCCTGCGCTTTCTTGTTTTTCTGGGGCGAAAAACTGCAGGGGTAACAGCAGCATCGTGCTTTCACGCCAAAGCAGGTGTGGTAGGAGCACCAGCCCGCTGTAGGAGAAACCGGGACCGCGTCTGTGGGGGATGGGCACCTCGTGGCCGCGCAGCACTGCTGGGTAACCGGGAAAATCTTATCGGCTTCGGCCGCAAGCTTGGCGCAGTCTGTAATGTCGGATCTGGCTAGGGCAGCCTGAACCTGTTCAGGCAGTTGATAGAGGAAAAGCTCCCGGAAGAGGAAACATTCTGGTTCAGCACCCAAGAGCGTGAGCATTTGGCTCATAAGCTCGGACGGTTTGGAGTCCCCGAGGCCAGGCAGCGTGATGAGCCAGCGAGCGCGCTCCGACTTTGATAGCCCGAAAACCTGAAGCAACCGCGCCTGAATTGCATCATACTTGCTGTCAGTAGGAGGACTACCGAGGAGGCTGATGATCCGTGATGCAGTTGCACTGTCGAGGGCGGAGACCACGTAATAATAACGGGTCTGATCCGCGATGATGTTCCTAATGGCGAACTGGGCTTCCGCCTCGATAAACCAGGCATCTGGTTGTTGCTCCCAGAACTGTGGCAGTTTCAGCGTGACGGCGTTCGTGTCCATGTCGAATCTTCCACGAAAATCGTTCGTAGAAGTCGGGGTCACCAATGTAGGAACGGAGGTTCCTATCAAAAAGACTGAGTTCGAGTCAGGCAATTAAAATAATGAACTTTAATGAAAGGAAACGAGTTTAAACTGGAAACTGCTAGAACACATCAATAACAGGTCTACTCTCCTTGAGGGCTCCACGAGGACTGATCCTCTGGTCAGAAGACTGACGTCATGACGTCATCACGTTCTTCCCGCCATTGGGGCATCACGTGACTAACGGCATGACGTCATCACGTTGAAACCGCGCTGTAAAGGTAACTAGACATTGTACAGTCAAACAGTGTAATTAAAGGTACAGGCACAGACAGTAACTACATTGCTGTTAAAGGAATTATGTGCAACCGCTCTGAGTCCTTTGGTGGCTCCGCCACAATACTACATTTCCGCTTGTACCACATGCCTGAATGTTTGTAACAAACCTCCTGTGGGACACCTTATCAAATGCCTTCTGAAAATCGAAATGTAACACATCTACTGTAATTCCTTTATTGAACCATTTCTTCAGAATAAGTAACTATGAAACAGTGATGTAAAAATTAATGCTTTGTTCCAAAACAAAACTTAAAGGGCCATTGTTCCATCAGAGCAGGCAGAGAGTGGGAGAAACTATAGGATAATTTGTCCAAAATCTTCGTAAACTAGCTGAACATTATGAATTTGAATCAATAAAAAATGAGCACATTCGAGACAGGATTGTGATTATCATTGCTGATGAAGCCCTATCACGGAAGTTACAAATGATATTCAGAACTGGCACATCCAAATGGCATAGCACTCAGCACTGATAAAATAACATGGCAGATCCAAAGCCACCGAAGAATTCAATGAGGTAGCATGAAAGTCATGGTTTAGGTTTGGAAAGGAAACTAAATTGAATAATCCTCACAAGGAGAGAGTCCCATCAAGTCAAAAAATGCCTGTTCCTTGTACACAGTGTAATCACACAATGCCTGTGTCTTCAACCACCTTCAACGCCCCTTCAACCACCGCCTGCCCCACCTGTGACAGAGACTGTAGGTCCCGCATTGGACTAACCAGTCACATGCGAGCTCATTTTTAATGTGGAAGCAAGTCATCCTCGGTTCCGAGGGACTGCCTAAGAAGAAGAAGAGTGTCTTATGGACAATGTAATCACAGACACAATGGGGTAGATTTTAAACTTACTACCCAAGCGTAAAACTGGTGTTGCGGATCAGTTGCCATTATAGAAACCACTCCATTTTCATTTCCATTTTAAATGTCAGTCTTATGTTGAGTGGTAAGTTGAAAATCTACCCCAATATCTGTGCCTTGTACAAGGGGAAAGGTGACTTAAGAAGGAACAGATATCAGCTCTAAAGAAGGGGACTCACCATGCTGATGTCCTCGGAGGCCAACACATGCACCCCAGAAATGAGGTGAGACAACTAACTCTACTACGCCCAATTGGAAGGACGAGGTTATATAAGGTCCAAAAATCCATTTCCCAGATTACAACAGTGACTCCACTTCGAAAATACTTAATTGGCTGTAAAGTGCTTTGAGACATCCGGTGGTCGTGAAAGGCGCTATATAAATGCAAGTCTTTCTTTTTTCTTTTAAATCTGCAAGCTTATCAGCAATAAGATGAACTAACTAGACTTCGAATGTATCCTGTAGACTCTTCATTCAGAGCTGTTAACTTGTCAGCTATAGAGGGATTCTAATCATAAACTAACTTTTTCAACTTTATGTCAATCTTGGGCATTGAACTTAATATCAATTTGTAATAAGTAAAGCCCAGCTGAAGCTGAGTTACTGTGACACACCTGAACTCCCTTTGTAACCTTAAACTTATTCATTCTATTAGTTAATTACACCTTATCTTGTGTACTTTTAGTGTTTAGTATTAAAATGCTGCTAATTGTGTTATCACAAGTGTTAATGAAATGTTAGCTCATGATTTAATTATCTAACTTTTTCTTTGAAAATTTGGCAAAAGGATTATTCACTCAGGGTGCAATATTTTGAAGTGTAAAAGTTAATATAATTTGGATTGGTTAATGTAAGACAGTTCAAGCAAGCCAAATTTAGGCATTTAATAATTCCCTAGAATCATAGAATGGTTACAGCATGGGAAAAGGCCTTTTGGCCCGTCGAACCTGTGCCGACTCTTAGCTAGTTCCACACCCCTGCACTTTCCCCATAGCCCTGCAATTTTTTTCCTTCGGATACTTATCCAACTCCCTTTTGAAAGATAAGATTGAGTCTGCTTCCACCACCCTTTCAGGCAGTGCATCCCAGATCTTAAACACTCACTGTGTAAAAAAGTTTTTTCTTATGTCGCCTTTGGTTCTTTTGCCAATCACCTTAAATCTGTGCCCTCTGGTTCTCGACCCTTCTGCCAATAGGAACAGTTTCTCTCTATCTACACTGTCTAGACCCCTCATGATTTTGAACACCTCTATCAAATCTCCTCTCAATCTTCCCTGCTCCAAGGAGAACAACCCCAGCTTCTCCAGTCTATCGACGGAACTGAAGTCCCTCATTCCTGGAATCATTCTTGTAAATCTTTTCTGCACCCTCTCTAAGGCCTTCACATCCTTCCTAAGGTACTGTAAAGTCTGTGTGTTATATTGCGAATTATTACACAGACTACAAGAGTAAACTTTAACAGGACTTTACTATTCGAAGGTCAGGGCGAATCTGCCCAATAACTCATTACACAGCACTTATATACCGGTGTGGTCACCACCGGTATTACAGTATACAGCAGCCAAGATAAAGTAGTGCAACCCCTAAAATAGTTCTCTTAAAGGTGGACGGTTACATACAATAGTTCTCTTAAAGGTAGAATGTTACATACACTACAATCCTCCCTTTTTAGCTTACAATATACCTATTCCCCATTAAACATAACATCATAACATATATCCAACTTCATGTAAAAACAGTTCACAGATGCAGTCTCTGCGGAAAACAGTTCACAGATTCAGTCTCTGCGGAAGCGCCTCCTGCGCTTCCTGACTCGGTCCGGATAACGCCTCGGTGGTGTAGTAGGTTCACGTTGCTGGGGTGACTCATCTAATAGTCCCTCACTAGACTTAACAGCTTGAACTTCCGTAACTTCAGAACCAGCCTTGCTGACTTCTAAAGGCTCGAGTACCTTGGGAAGTTTTTCTACTTCCAAACGGATTTGACTCAGTTCGGAAGGACCACGTGCGTGACCTGGTAGAGGTGATAATGGTTCAGATGGGTCATCATCTTCTGCTTCGTCTTTTCCTTTTCTGCTTCTTGGAGACTCTCTGGGCTCCACTGTCAGCTGCCAGCTGCATGCACAGTTCCTCCTTCTCTTCCTCCTTTTTCCGTAGTAGCGCCACCATCTCCCGGTGTTCCTTAGACTTTTTGTGATTCTTCATGGTTTTTGCACTTTGGGAGTTTTCATCACAAGCTGGGCAGAACAGGTCATCGTAATATTCGGTGTCGTCCAACAGGTCATGGTAATATTCGGTGTCGTCCTGAGCTAGGCCAGCGAGAGGGTCTTCTATTTCCTCCATACCCAGCTGGACGTTAGCCAGCTTTTGTTCCAAATCCAGACATCTTTCCTGAAGAGACTTCTTCATGCGTTCAGCTTCATCCAGCTTTTTCTGGGCTTTCTGCAAGTCTTTTACTAATGACATCATTTGTGATTTCAATACTTCAACTTCATTCGGAGATTGATTGATCGGACTATTCAATCCCTCTACTGGAGCAGCTGTTTCAGCATTCTGTTGTTCTACATTGACGTGAGTCAGCGTACTTTTGGCATCCAAGGGCTGCTCTGCTGCAGTCTTCTCAGTCTGTGTTGCAACCTCAGCTATTTCAATAACTTTTGAGAGCTCCGAACCCCTTTCCTTTGAAGATTGAAGCTCGTGTTCAAGTTCTTCCCATTTCAGAGTCTTGTCCCTCAGCATATGAAGGAGTTGGCTGACCGTTAACTCTTCTGACATCAGACGTTTCCCAGTATCGTCATCCTGTGTTTTTGACGGATAGGCTACAGGGCTGTTTGTAACCTTGCACTGGGACCCCTTTGCTGCTTTTAATTCTCCATCATCTGCAGCCTCCACCATTCGAATTTCAACAAATCAATCGTCCAGTGATGCTGCACCCAACTTCAGTAGGAGCTCGGAATTCATGGCAACCAAATCAGCCTTTTCTGCCTGCAACCTGCTAACAAGCGCCTTCAGTTGCTGAACATCTTGCTCCACCAGATTAGAGCACGCACCTTCAGAAACCGAATCAGCTTTGATTCGTTTGGCCTCCTCGCGCAGACGGTTTGTGTGCTCCTGCTCCATTTTCTCCATCAGCTGCTTCTGTTGCCTTTCCAGATTCTCCCACTCTGTGTCAAAGAACTTTTTTGTTGCATTCATCTCTTGCTCAAGATGGCGAATCATTTGTTCTAATTGCTGTTGTAGTTTGAAATGGAGTTGAGTTCGAGCCCGGTGTTCCTCAGAAATGTGCATGTCTGTAGACTGGACAGACTCAGAATTCTCTGTCAAACTATGTTGTTGTTGTTCAGTGGAATTCTGTTCTGAAACTTTGTTCTCCTCTGAAGCATAAGCATTTATGCACTCCTTCGTTTTTCCAACATTAGTCTGCAAGTCCATTTTAGCCTTGTCTTTTGCACATGGGTTGGTCTTACCATCATCAGTTCCAGAGTCTGAGCTGATTGTCTTCACCGAGTTCTCACTCTTTATGGCTTTTAGGAAGTGCCAGTCCATATTTATTTTCTTGATCCACTCCCGTCCCAGAAGTGGTGGACCCCCTTCAGGTAGTACATATAAGTCCATTCCTTGGTGTTCTTTGCCCTTGTCTCTCACCTTGACTTTTATCTTTCCAATGGGGTATACTCTTCGCCCCGTGTATGTCTGCAATACAATCTTGGTATCTCTCAAGGGAATATGTGAGAATAGCCTCTTGTAGTCCTTTCGGTTTATGACTGTTAGGGCTGATCCTGTGTCCAATTCCATTTTCACTTGGACTCCGGCTATTTTGAGCGTGACCCAGATAATTTGTAGGTCAGCTTCCTTACTCGCATTGTGAATTCTCAGACTACCCAGTTCCTGGCTGTTGGAGTCTGAATCCGAATTCTGTTCATCTGAATTCTTCTCAGCCACCTTGTGTACCTTGCTGTACTTTTCCTGCGGTGACTTTTTTTTGTTGCTGGTCTTCTTTCCTGACCGGCATACTTTAGCTATGTGACCAAGCTTGCCACATTTTCTACATTCCTGGGTTTTAAACCAGCATTGGTTCTGGTCGTGTGTTGTCTTCCCACAACGATAACATTTCATTGTACCCGAAGTCATTTGATCCACGCTGAGTACCGCTGCCTTCAGCTGCATTTCCGCAGTGCCTCTCGCTGCAGCTTCGTGCGATGCTGCAATAAGGACAGCCTTATCAAGTGTAAGATCGTTCTCTTCGAGCAGTCGCTTTTGTGTTCCTTCCTTCGACAACCCGCACACGAACTTGTCTCTCAATGCCTCTGTCAGATTTTCCCCAAACTGACAGTATTTCGCTAGTCTACGCAATTCAACCAAGTATTCCGCATTGCTTTCCTCTTTCCGTTGCGTTCTCGCATAAAATTTGAATCGTTCCGCCAACATCAGCGGTGTGGGGTTCAAATGATCCTTCAGGACAGCAACAATATTAGCGAAAGTCTGATCCGCCGGTTTAGCTGGTGATAGAAGATGCTTCAATAGCCCGTATGTCTTCGCCCCCATTGAGTTTAGTAAGGTTAGAGCTTTATCATCATCTGCTATTTTATTGGCCTCACAATATATCTCGATGCGTTCTACATACGTGGCCCAATCTTCCACCTCGGAATTGAAGTCGTTGATGTTATCATGCTTAGGCATCTTCACTATCTTTCTGAGAAACAACAACGAATTTGTTCGTTACTTTTTTTTCCAAAAATGGCGGTTTCCCGCGCTTGTCTTCTTCCCCGCCCACTTTCAAAATGGCGGTTTCCCGCTCCTGTCTTCTTCCCCGCCTACTGGCGGCTTCCCGCGTTTCTTCCCCTGGCGGGAGGGGTAAGCTTTGCCCTCGGGCGACGACCGCTGGCTTTCGGGGTTCGCAGCCTGCGCGCCGGCTTCAGTTTATTCCAAAGCGCGAGAACAGCTGATTGCGCTCCTTGTTCCCTTCTCTCGGCAGGGCACCCGGGCGCTGGGGACAACCAGTTGGCGGCGAACAGTTCCAGCTCCCGATCCTTTATGGAAGCTGCTGTAAGCCGCTGGGCGGAGTCTCGCTCGGTCTCCCTCGCTCGGTCCCGTTCCCCCCTCGCTCGGGCTCTGTCTCTCCCGCTCGCTCGGGCTCTGTCTCTCCCTCAGCGGCTTTCAATCGCACCTCCCAGCCCTCTCGCAGTCCGGTCCTTTCCTCCTCCGGCTGCGGCTGAGTTCTCCGCGGCGCGCCGGCTTCAGTTTATTCTGAAGCTCTCCCGCTCGCTCGGGCTCTGTCTCTCCCTCAGCGGCTTCCAATCGCGCCTCCCAGCCCTCTCGCAGTCCGGTCCTTTCCTCCCCCGGCTGCGGCTGAGTTCTCCGCGGTTTGAATTATTTATTATTATCTCCCGCGCCTTACGATCCCGGTCGCAGCGCCTCGCGGCCTCGGTAGCTGCCCGGCCTTTTTCACCGGTCGCGGTCGAGCTGTCTCACAATGCTGTCGCATCTCCCAGCCCGCTTGTAGCCCGGTCTCTCACACCGGCTGCGTTCCCGCTTGTACCGCGGCTTCCATGCCCTACGCTGCCCCAGTCTCAGCGCCTCTGGCCCCGACTTCTGTCTGGCTCCTTTCCCCTGGCCGTGGTCGAGTTCACCGCCCTTGTCCTCCGTTTCTTTTTATTTTTCCCCCCTACTCACAGTCAACGTGGCCGACTTGCTTCTCGTGGCTGATCGGCGCACTCACCACCGTGACAGAAAGGACGATCACTGCCTGTTGATGATGGAAGTCTCCGTGTCAGAATTCTTTCTTCTTCCTTGCTCTGCAGACTCGAGTCTTCTCTCAGCAGAACGACGAGGGCGGATGCCTCTTCTCGACGCTCGTTAACTGCTTTGGATGTATCGCTGCCGCAGGGTAAGATCGAACTCGTCGCCACTGTAAAGTCTGTGTGTTATATTGTGAATTATTACACAGACTACAAGAGTAAACTTTAACAGGACTTTACTATTCGAAGGTCAGGGCGAATCTGCCCAATAACTCATTACACAGCACTTATATACCGGTGTGGTCACCACCGGTATTACAGTATACAGCAGCCAAGATAAAATAGTGCAACCCCTAAAATAGTTCTCTTAAAGGTGGACGGTTACATACAATAGTTCTCTTAAAGGTAGAATGTTACATACACTACAGGTACGGTGCCCAGAATTGGACACACTACTCCAGTTGGGGCCGAATCAGTGTTTTATACAGGTTCATCATAATTTCCACACTTTTGTACTCTATACCTCTATTTATGAAGCCCAGGATGCCGTAAGGCTTTATATCTGCTTTCTCAACCTGCCCTGCCACCTTCAATGATTTATGCACACATACCCCCAGGTCTCTCTGTTCGTGCACCACTTTTAGGATTGTACCCTTTAGTTTATATTTCCTCTCCTCATTCTTTCTACCAAAATGCATCACTTCACACATTTCTGCATTAAATTTCATCTGCCACATGTCTGCCCATTTCACCAGCCTATCTATGTCTTCCTGAAGTCGATCACTCTCCTCCTCACTGTTCACTATACTTCACTACAGGTGGACAGTAAATTCCCAGATGGTTCTTTGATGAAGAATTAAGGATTCATCTGGTCCTTTATTTTTAGGTAATACACCCTGTGAATTTTATGGGTTTACCAATCACAGCAAGTGAAATGGATGCTTTTGGAATTAAAACAGAAAATGCTGGAAATACTCAGCAGGTCAGGCAGCATCTGTGGAGAGAGGAACTGAGTTAATGATCGCGATTTTGCCATAGGCGGCGGGTTGGAGTCGGGTTGGCTGATTGGTGGGTTCCGGACCCGCTGCCAGTTTCAGCCGCTCTGAAATAACAATTTTGCCTTAACTGGGCTTATTAAGCCCACCGTGTGCGATTCCCAGCCCAATCAGTGGGTTCAGGTCTGCTGCTCACCTCTGCTGATGTCTTTCAGTCAGCTGCATTTAAGGGGCTCATGCAGCCTTGTGGTGTTTAATTCACATTCTACTGCTTCTCAGTGTTACTGATAGCGAGATGACTGCTTCAAGAGCCAAGGCTTCTCCAAGATTCGATGATGACTCCCTCCATGCTCTTGTGGAGGGAGTGAGAGGGCGCAAGGAGGTTCTGTTTCCCTCCAATAGACGGAGGAAGCCTCCTCAGCAAACCAAGGCAGCCTGGCTGCAAATTGCTGAGCAGGTGAACGCCAGGTCTTTGTGTGGTCGCACCTGGGTTCAGTGCCAGAAAAGGTTCAGTGACCTGCTACGCACAGCAAAAGTGAGTAAAACATCACACTTACCTTCAATCTGCTTCAAATCTCCTCTCATCACCAGCACTCTGCATTGTCAACCTACTCCTGCACATCTCAACTTACCCTTACATCCCTTGCACCCTTAACCATCCCCCTCTCTCTATGTACGGAATCACTCCATCATTCTACTATGCACCCCTCACACTCGCTATCACTGTTATGCAATGACAACAACTAACTACGCACAGGGAGGGCCCTTGGTCTTGGCACCTCATTCCATCTTTGTCTCCCTCTAAGCATCTATGCTATGGATTCTCTACACTCACTTGAACATTCTCGCTCAACCTCCACTTGTGTCCCTCATTGCAGGAAAAGAGAGCCCACAATAAAAGGGAGAGGGGGATGACAGGAGGAGGGCCACAATGGCACACTTAACCACCGCTGAGGAGGCTGCTATCGACATCGTCGGAGCTGCAGAGGAGCTGGAAGTGTGGGATGGAGAGACGGGCACAGTAGAGCAAACTGGTGACAGAATAGATATGCAGCAAGACCTGGACAACATTCAGACTTGGGCTGACAAGTGGCAAGTAACATTTGCACCACACAAGTGCCAGGCAATGACCATCTCCAACAAGCGAGACTCTAACCATCTCCCCTTGACATTCAATGGCATTACCATCGCCGAATCCCCCACTATCAACATCCTGGGGGTTACCATTGATCAGAAAATGAACTGGACCAGCCATATAAATACTGTGGCTACAAGAGCAGGCCAGAGGCTGGGAATTATGCGGCGAGTGTCTCACCTCCTGACTCCCCAAAGCCTTTCCACCATCTACAAGGCACAAGTCAGGAGTGTGATGGAATACTCTCCACTTGCCTGGATGAGTGCAGCTCCAACAACACTCAAGAAGCTCAACACCATTCAGGATAAAGCAGCCCGCTTGATTGGCACTCCATCCACCACCTTCAACATTCACTCCCTCCACCACCGGCGCACTGTGGCTGCAGTGTGTACCAACTACAAGATGCACTGCAGCAACTCGCTAAAGCTCCTTCAACAGCACCTTCCAAACCCGCGATCTCTACCACTTAGAAGGACAAGGGCAGCAGACGCATGAGAACATCACCACCTACAAGTTCCCCTCCAAGCCACACACCATCCTGACTTGGACCTGTATCACCGTTCCTTCACTGTCGCTGGGCCAAAATACTGGAACTCCCTTCCTAACAGCATTGTGGGTGTACCTACACCATATGGACTGCAGCGGTTCAAGAAGGCGGCTCACCACTGTAATGATCAATAACATGTCATTCTAGAGTGGTACACCAGATGGAGCCGTAGAGCTGTATAGAGCTGTATATTTCGTTGTATGTGTTTAAGACTACACTACCCACGATGCGCTAGGCTACCCAGAAGGCAGTAGTCAAGATGGAAGCCTGCACACAGAAGCACACATGCTGGATCTCTACAGATGCTGTACCTAGAGAATGTGTACTGAATAAATAACTAGTTAGAAGCTAGCAGTTCATAATAAGAATGTCTAGTTATTAATGAACATAACATGGTAACAGGATTGGTGAAGATCTGCTCAAAATTGTGAAACGCGACATGGAGAATTTGAAGCCACCGGAGTTTTTGAATCTCACAGGAAATGTTGACTACAATTGGCGGACTTTCAAACAACAATTCGAACTCTACATTGCTGCCATCGGGTTCGGTACAAAGCCAGATGCAAGGAAAGTAGCGTTGCTGCTCACGGTTGCAGGCCCACAGGCGATAGAGGTATTTAATACATTTGTATTTAATCCAGAGGAAAACAGAGACAATTTAGACGATGTGCTAAAGAAATTTGATACACATTGTTCTCCCAAAAAGAATGAAACCTATGAAAGATACGTGTTCCGTTCGAGGACACAGCGGCAAAATGAGATTTTTGATAGCTTTTGATCTGAAACTGAAAGCACAGACATGTAATTTCTCTGAGCTGAAAGCATCCATGATTCGTGACCAAATTGTGTTTGGTATTCATGATAAAAAGGTCAGGGAACGTCTGTTGAGAGAAACCGAACTAACATTGGAAAATGCTGTGACTATATACCAAGCTAGCAAGCTAGCTCAAAAGCATGCGAAGACTTTCAGTGAAATCAATAATGATGCAATTGTAGTCAGTGCTGCTGTCGGTGCTGTGTCCTACAAAGTAAAGAAACGTGGGCAGAACAGAAATGAAAAGCAATCGGAGGATGACATTTTTAATTGTAAATGCTGTGGTTACAAACACCAGTTAAGACAATGCCCAGCATTTGGAAAAATGTGCACAAAATGTCATGGAAAGAATCACTTTGCCAAACAATGCTTTTCAAAAGTAACAACAAAGAAAGGGCAACAAGTCAATATGATTGAGGACACTGATTTAAGTGAGACATTTTTTGTACGAATGGTGTCATGTGACAATGTCAAAAATGATACAGAAAATGTGCAGCCCTCAGATATGGACAATGCTGAACATAAAATTAATGCAGTAAAAGAGGACAAATGGATGATCCCACTGCAGGTAAATGGAGCATTAGTTACATTGAAACTAGACACTGGGGCAAAAGCAAACTTAATCAGTATGAGTGACATTAAAAACATGAAAGAAAAGCCCAAAATACAGAAAAAGTCAGTACTACTGAAGGACTATAATGGACAGAAAATAGATAGCTTAGGTGTATGCAGACTTAAAGTGACAGTCAAAGACAAAGTGCATCATCTCATGTTTTCTGTTGTGGCTGAAGGACTTGATTCACTACTGGGTGACAAAGCTTGTGAGGGCTTAGAACTGGTCAAGAGAGTACACCATATAAACTGTGCCATAAACAGACCAGATGACTCAGTGGATTCTGTAGTAAATAATTTCCAGGATGTGTTCAAAGGATTTGGAGTTCTACCATTCACTTACAAGATCCAGCTAAAGGAGAATGCTCAGCCAGTGGTACATGCTCCACGAAGAGTTCCAGCACCCCTGCGTGACCGGCTCAAGAATGAACTGGACAGAATGACCACACTAGGAGTCGTCAGGAAAGCCGAAGAGCCAACAGACTGGGTTAACTCCATGGTATGTGTAAAGAAAAAGAACAATGATCTAAGAATATGCATGGATCCAAAGGACTTAAATGCAAACATAAAACGTGAACACTACCAGATTCCCAAGTGAGAAGAAATCACCAGTGAAATGTCAGGTGCCAGATACTTTACAAAGCTCGATGCCTCACAAGGATTTTGGCAACTAAAACTGGATGAAGAGAGCACCAAATACTATACCTTCAACACACCATTTGGCAGGTATTGTTTCCTCAGAATGCCTTTCAGGATAATATCTGCATCTGAAATCTTTCATAGAGCGATGGAACACATAATTGAAGGTCTGGAAGGAGTTCGGGTCCATATTGATGACATCATCATCTGGGGCTCCACACTGAAAGAACACAATGAGATACTGACTAAAGTGCTACAGAGCATACGCCAGAATGGACTGAAGCTCAACAAAGCCAAGTGTCAGTTTGGCGTCCAGGAAGTCACTTTCCTAGGAGATAATCTATCTGGTAAAGGAATAGAGCCAGATATGGAAAAAGTAAACGCCATACTCAAAATGCCCTGACCCACTGACAAAAAAGGAGTGCTACGCATCATGGGGATGATAAGCTTCATTGGAAAGTTCATTCCTAACTTGTCAGCCAAGACAACCTGTCTGCGAGACCTGCTACATAAAACAAATGAGTTCGCATGGACAAAAAGACATGAACAAGAGTGGATGAACCTCAAAACAGTGCTGACAACCACACCTGTACTCACTTTCTTTGACCCACCAAAGAGAATCAAAGTGTCAACGGATGCATCAAAAATGGCCTAGGCGCAGTCTTGCTACAAGCAGAGGGATTGGAAGCCTGTTGCCTATGCCTCCAGGTCTATGACTGATACTGAGTGTCGATACGCCCAGATTGAAAAGGAATGTCTAGGCTTGGTAGTTGGATTAGAAAAGTTCCATGGCTACATATATGGACTTCCCACCTTTACAGTTGAGACAGACCACAGCCCACTGGTTGCCATCATAAAAAAAAATCTGAATGAGATGTCTCCAAGGATTCAATGACTCATGATGAAGCTGCAAAGATATGACTTTGAACTGATCTACACACCAGGGAAATACATAGTGTTAGCAGATGCACTATCCCAAGCACCCACAATGGGTCATGTGAGCTCTACTGAAGAAGACATGGATGGTCATGTGAGTATGGTCACTGCTGCGCTGCCTGTGTCAGACACAAAATCAAAGCAAATAGCAGAAGAAACAGTAAAAGATACAGTGTTACAAACAGTAATAGAGAACATTCATCATGGTTGGCCAAAAGGTTCCTGTCCAAAATACTTTCACATAAGGTCAGAATTGAGTGTCGCAAGTGGACTATTACTAAAACAGAACAGAATAGTCATTCCACAGGCTCTACGTCAAGACATGCTCAAAAGGATTCATGAGGGACACCTCGGAATTGAAAAATGCAAAGGGAGAGCAAGAGACACTGTTTATTGGCCTGGCATAAATAAGGACATTGAGAACATGATAGGCAAATATGAGACATGTCATTCACCACCAGAACAATCTCATGAAAACACATCAGACTTACCCGTGCTGAGAAGACCCACACATGTAGTAAAAAAGCCTGATAGACTTAATCTTTGAGTACAAAGAAAAAACTATATTGAAAATGTATTGACTGTTGTGAAAATGTTTATGTTTATAGAGCACTAACAAAAGTGTTACTGATATCATCTTTATTGTTTTTCTTGAAAGTTGATTGATATTGATTTTGTTAACCTCAAAGAAAGGGGGATGTAATGATCAATAACATGTCATTCTAGAGTGGTACACCAGATGGAGCCGTAGAGCTGTATAGAGCTGTATATTTCGTTGTATGTGTTTAAGACTACACTACCCATGATGCACTAGGCTACCCAGAAGGCAGTAGTCAAGATGGAAGCCTGCACACAGAAGCACACATGCTGGATCTCTACAGATGCTGTACCTAGAGAATGTGTACTGAATAAATAACTAGCTAGAAGCTAGCAGTTCATAATAAGAATGTCTAGTTATTAATGAACATAACAACCACCATCTTCTCAAGGGCAATTAGGGATGGGCACTAAATGCAGGCCTAGCCAGCGACGCCCACTTCCCATCAATGAATAAAAAATGTTTTAAACCCTCTCATTTAGATTTCATGAGTGACTGACATGGCATCTGATGTTCATACAGATTGAGTTCTGATCATCTGCACAATGGGATGTGTCCACTACGTTAATATCACATGTCTAACTCATGCCTTTACTCCCCACAGGACCACCGAGAGCCACCCTCCCCATTGTCCAGGTTGAAGAGCCGGAAGGCTCCTCAGAGGAAGCTGTAGCCTCTGAGGGTGCAGTGTCAGCAGAATTGAGCGCACCCAGCACCAGCGCAGAGACACACACCTCGGTGGGTCCTTCATGAGATAGATTAGTGTTGTTACCTGGTGTATCACAGCTCACAAGTGAGCATCAGCGGATGGTGGAGGCAGGGAAAGCACAGGAGAGTCCTCATCGAAGGGCGCGGGACGCTCCGAGCTCTGCTCAGCTGCATGAGGATGCTGTGCCTCTGGGGCAATCCAGAAAGAGAGTGGTGCTGGAACTTCAGGAACAAGTACAGAAGTCTCTGACAGGGTTTGCAACCACTGTAACTGCGAGTGTGCAGAGAATGGAGGAGTCCATCTCAAATATGAGCAATGCCATAGTGCACGCAATAGCAAATACAGGTGCTGCCATGGAAAGGATGGCAACCTCCATGGAAAATATAAATCGCCAGACTCAAATGAACATGGTGACTCTTCTAAATAGATGGTCTGCTCTGGAGAATAGATGGGCATCTATTGAGGAAAGGAACCAGAGGTACATGGACGTCCCCGTTATGAGGACTGTCAGTACAGAGACTGGTCCTCATGACCCCACTGATGTGCAGCAAGGTGCTCTCCAGCTACTTGCTAGCAGTGAAGTGCGGGTGACCCATGAGAGGGATGTTGGTGGTCAACAACAAGGAAGTGTGGGCTCCTCTCCAAGCGTTCACACTCCCATGCCCGCATGGAGCCCTCAGTCAGAGCCCTAGATTCCTCACCCAATTGAGATGGCCATCTCAGACCTTGCAATGCCACAGGAGGAGCAGACTGTTGCCGAGCCCTCCCAGGGTCCCAAAGCCAGAGGACACCCACCAAAGGCGTCGAAGCAGGCACAGCGTGGAAATGAGCAAGGTGCCTCAACATCTGCAGAAGCCACAGGGGAAGCACCACGTAGAAGCACGCATAAGAAAAAGTTAATACACAAATGGTGACAAGGGTAGTCACTTGGGTGTTTTGATGTAATACAAAGTGAAGTTTCTCATCGTTATTTCAATTGCAATAAAGGAATGCGATGGCAAAGATTCAAAGAGTTGGCCTATGTGTGCTCAGAAATGGAAGTTGCACAGTGAGGGGTCAGGGCGCCTTTCATCTGTAATGATGGTGGTGAGAGGGATAGGAACCCATAGTTTATTGTACAGATGCTGTATGGTGTGTTAAGAAGATCGGCCAGACACTCATTTCCATGTGCCAGCCAGCCACATGTGTTTGCTGCGTAAACTTACGCGAATCTGGCATTGATTAGTGCATCCCTTGCCTCACGGCCAGCAATGTGCTCATGTGCTAGTGGAACTGGCACATCCACCTCTGCAAGGTCTTCCTCATCTGCTGCCTCCTCCTCCTGCTGAGACACTTGTTCCTCAGGCAGTGGTAAGCCACGCTGCTGTGTGATGTTGTGCAGGGCACAGCAGACTATGATGATTCTGGAGACCCTGGCTGGTAAGTACTGTAGGGCTCCACTAGATCTGTCGAGGCATCTGAATCGCATTTTGAGCAAGCCGATGGTTTGCTCTATGATGCTTCTGGTGGAAATGTGGCTCACATTGAACTGCTCCTCAGCTTCGTTTGATGGCCTCCTCATTGGTGTCATTAGCCACATCTTCAGGGGATAGACCTTGTCTCCAAGTAGTCTTCCGGAAAGTTGGGTTGGCGGATTGAAGAGCTGAGGCACAGTAGACTGCCATAGGATGAAGGAGTCATGGCAACTGCCAGGGAACTTTGCGCAAACATGCATAATGTTCTTCCTGTGGTCACACACCAGCTGGACGTTAAGGGAGTGGAAGCCCTTGCAGTTGACAATTACAGCTGGGTTGTGATAGGGGGACCTAATGGCCACGTGTGTGCTGTCTACGACGCCCTGCACCCTTGGCAAGCCTGCCATATTTGTGTGGTGCAGCCCTGCGCTGACGCCCTCTGCCCTGTGCAGCATCAGGTGGCTGAGGAGAAGGTTGGCGCTCCTGTTGTTGCTGCTGCTGTTGTGCCTGGTTCTGCTGCTGCCGCGGCTGCTCTTCCTCCGATTCTGAGGACCAGGATGAGAAGATATAAATGGTTTCCATTCCACTGGTATATATCTCAGTTCAGAAACAGATGTTATAAGCGCTTAGTCAATGTGGGGAGAGGGTTTTCCAAGGAGGTCACAGTGCAAAAGGGTCTCAGCTTAAACACTTACAAGCTCAATAGACCTACAAAATGTGTTCCAAAACCTCACAACACAAGGTTCTGCCATCTGAATGTCAGCCATGTTACAGGTCCGCTTTTATGCTGCAGGAGCAGCTGTCAAGTACTCAGCTCATTGCTGAACCCGCCACAATCAGCTGGCGTGTTTGTCGCACGACATGCAACACACTGAAAATGTAGTAAAATGGGAAGAGCTTCTTAAAATTGGGTTATCTAGGCAGTTAACAAGCTGTTAACTGCCTTAAGTGGCTCTCCCACCGCTTGGTGTCGGGTCTGATCAGGCCTCGCAGACCTGACACTTTGTAAAGTTGTGTGGAGGCAAGATGGCGGTGGGTTTGACCCACCTCCAGACCCGCCCTCTGAGCGCCGGCAAAATCGCGGCCAACGTTTCAGGTTGATGACTTTTTCTCAGAACTGGAATAAATAAATAAATGGCTTGCATTTATATAGCGCCTTTCACGACCTCAGGACATCCTATTGGAGCGCTTTGCAGCTAATGAAGTGTAGTCACTGATGTAATGTAGGAAGTTAGAGATGTAACAGTAGGGAAGTTGGGAAGTTATGCTAAACCTGTATCGAATCTTGGTTAGACCACACTTGGAGTACTGCATACAGTTCTGGTCGTCATATTATAAAAAGGATATAGTGGCACTGGCGAGGGTGCAGAGAAGATTTACAAGGATGATACAAGAAATGCGAGGGTATACATATCAGGAAAGGATGAACAGGCTGGGTCTCTTTTCTGTTGAAAAAAGAAGGCTGAGGGGTGAGCAAAGAGATCTTTAAAATTATGAAAAGTTTTGATAAAGTGGATACAGAAGAGAATGTTTCCACTTGTGGGGAAGAGCATAACTAGAGGCCATCAATATAAGATAGTCACCAAGGAATCCAATAGGGAATTCAGAAGAAATTTCTTTACCCAAAGAGTGGTGAGAATTTGGAATTCGCTACCACAGGGAGTGGTTGAAGCGAATATTATAGATGCATTTAAGGGGAGGCTAGACAAGCATATAAGGGAAAAGGGAATAGAGGGTTATGCTGATAGATTTAGTTGAGGAAAGACGAGAGGAGGCTCGAGTGGAGCATAAATGCCAGCATGGACTGGTTGGGCCGAATGGCCTGTTTCTGTGCCACATATCCGATGTAATCCGATGTAGTTTTTAAGTAAGTACAGAGGCAGGAAAAGGGTTGAGGGGAGGAAAGAACTAAAGGGAAGGTCTGTGATAGGGTGGAAGGAAGGAGTGACTAAATGACAAATGGAGGTGGTAATGGGGCAAGTAAAGAAACAAAAGATGGGTCGAGAGGAGCTGTAAGTGGCAACAGCAGAACCAGCTGGAGGGTGAGGAGGATGAGTAGGAGGCAGAGGATGAAGATAGCAGCCCAACACAGCACCAGCCACTCACATTGCTGCCCGGGATGCCAGGGTTCCCTTATAGCTGTAAGATTCAGTTAGTCACTACCACTGGACTGATGTAACAATCACATCCAATGGTCATTCTCCCCCAGCCCCACCCTCAATCCCACTGACACAAAGCAGTCCTGTAACCAACCATCCACCCATTACACATCCCCCTATTGGTCCCTGTCAATTCATGTCTTCCTATTCATCAATAAGTAACTGAAAAAGCGCATTGCCACCTGGCATCCAAGAACGGGCAGCACGGGAAAGTGGTGGAAAGTTATACATTTTACATGATTCTACAAAACGACGGAAACTTGACAACGTAACATTTTATCAAACACCCATGTGCATACCCTTGTGCAACGACAAAGCTTTGCTCTTACCTTTCCTACCACTCCTGTGTGGTGCAACCCCTGTGGCTTCAGCAGAACTAGAGGCAGGCTGCTCAGATCCCTGCTCAGACTGTTGAGATGCTCTTGGCCAATGACCTCTGGGTATTGGAGCTCGTGAGGGCCCCACCAAAGACTACTCCACCTGCACCTGTGCAGGGGCAGACTTGGCCATCGGGAGAGGAGGCAGCATGTTGGGTACTGGCTGAGGTGGGGCAATGCATGAGAAGTGGGAGCATTTTGAGTGGAGTCCCTACTTCCATGCCCCCTTTCGTCATCATCCCTCTCATGGGCCAGTCGCACTTCACTCCAACCACTCTGCTGGAGAGCAGCTTGGTGCAGATCAATGACATGCTGTAAGGCCAAGACTAAGGTCTCTGTCGTCCTATTTAAGGTGCCAGACATGTTGGCATCCAGAGTCTGCACGGCCATGGTCAAGGCCTGCATGGACTCATCTGATTGCTGCGATTGATGCTCTATGGAGTTGGCCAATCTATCCATAGAAGAACACTTCCTCACAATGCCCTGTGACATCAACCCACTCATACGTGAGCTGGACTCCTCCATTCACTCAGTAATCGTGGACAGTGTGCGTGGAAGGCCTGCCAGTATGTCACTGATTTGCTGCTGCCCCTCAATGATTATCCTTTTCATCGATGGCCCCCAGGGTACAGCATCTATGTCCAGCTGAGCAGAGCTCAGAGAGGGCTGCGCCCTCCAACACGGACTCTCCACAGCTGTCCTTGCCACCACTGTCTGCTCTTGCTCACTTGTGAACTGTGAATCACCAGGTGAAATCCCAACTAACTGCCTAACTGGACCCACTGAAGTGTGAGTATCAGCGCTGGTGCATGGTATGCATGTGTCCTGTGACAGTGCACCCTCAGAAGGAATCAGGTCCTCTGAGGATTCATCTACCGGGAGGTCCACCGATTGTTGCTGTATGCGTGAAGGCCCTGGCATAGAGAAAATATATGAATTAGTACTGGCAAGGTAAGAATATTAAAATTTAGCATTATGAAGATGATCATATTTCACTCGTTGCTGAAATCAAGTCAACATGATTGAGTGCTGTATGACATGTGGATCGCTGATATTTAATTCTGTCACCAGGTAGCTGGGAGGTCCCAATCTCTCCATCTCTGATGGTCAGGGATGTCGAAATGGGACTGATCTCCAGTGTTCCCTCCTCTAGAACTGACAACTATGAAATCTGTGGAGGACCACCTCCAGTCCTCTCCCTCTCCCTTTTGGTTTGTGCTCTCTTCCCCTGCATCAGAAGAATGAATAGACCTATGAGTGACTGTGATGGAATGTGTTCACCTGATGGATGCAGTGCATTTAGTCAGGGTGGCTATAAGGGAGAGGCAATATGTTGCATAAGGATGAGGGTGAGTGGTAGTGGTCGATGGATAGATGGGGATGTGAGGAAGTGCACAGAAAGAGAATGATGAGTGCGCTTGCAAGGTAAGTGGGTGTGGGGAGTTATGTGATTGGTGTGGAGCCGGCGACGGTGAAGAGGAGGCCGCATTGGAGCATTCACATCCCGACGATGTGTTCGGCGAGTCGGGCAGAGGAGCGCAGCGCAACGAGCAGCAGCAGCAGACTCACGACACGCTGCAGCACGTCGGCCGGCAGCTCCATTTCGGGTAACTCGCAGTCCAGATGGGAGGAGGGGAGCCGGGCATGGTGGCCAGAGCAGGAGAAGCAGGCCACCACACGTGGAGCCGGCAACAGTGAGGAGGAGGCCGCGGTGAAGAGGAGGACGGAGCGGCTGAGGGACATCGTGCTCCCACTGCCACGGGAAGCCATTGTATTGACTCTGAACGCGGCGCTGTATGTATAGCTGACGCGTCCCTACGGGGAACAAGCATTCCATTGTACTTGTTACATATGGCAAATAAATCTAATCTGAATCTGAATAAGCTTGACAAGGCAGAGTGGGGGAGGGGGGTGATGTGCACAACAGGATGTAGGTGAATGTGCAACTGTACTTACTGACCTGGTTAAGTCATTAAAGTGCTTCCTGCACCGAATCCAGGGCCGTGGCACAATAATCCTGCTGCTGACACCTTCGGCCACCTCCAGCCACGCCTTCTTTGTTGCAGCAGCAGGTGTCTTCATCCCGTTGCTGCGTAAGAGTATCTCTCTCCTATTCCTCACTGCACCAACAGTGCAGCAAGCGATGCATCATTAAATCGGGGGCAGCCTTTGACCGTCCTGAGTCCCTGATGAAACTTCTCCCTTTCTTTCTGCAAACTCCGAACTCCTCCAAATTGCATCTTTGGATTAGCCCTTTAAATACTCCAGTTGCAATTGCGTCATGCGAGCCTGCACCACACCCGCTGCCGCGCATTTGATGCCAAACCCGGAAGTAATATTACAATGAGGTGTCTGTTAAAATACCACAGACCGACGTGCTGAAACTTCTTCCGGGTTTCGAGTTATTATCCGGATCTTTGATTCCCACAGAAACCTTTTCAGGATTCAGCATTGGCTAAGCCTTTGAGATCATTCCTCAGCAGGTTTGCAGGCCTTACTGATATCACTTACAACATTTCCTAAATGTTATAACAGTAAATATCGTGACACTCACCAATGTTTTGCAGTCAGGCCTGTTTATTTTGTTCAACTGCTGACTAGAGGCCACCTGGGTATAGTTATTTTGAGTAGTCTCCATCTGCTGTGACATCATAAAGTTCAGTTCTGTAAAGTCTGTGGGTTGTACTGTTAATAACGACACAGACTTCAGGAGTAACAAACAAACAGGTCTTTACTATTCGAAGGTCAGGGCGAATCTGCCCCAGCAATCCTGCCACAACACTTATATACTGGTGTGGTCACTGTCGGTATTACAGTATACAGAAGCCAAACAAGTAGTGCCACACTTAAAGTAGTTCTCTTAAAGGTGAACGGTTACATACAATAGTTTCCTTAAAGGTAGACGGGTACATACACTACAATCCTCCCTTTTTAGCTTATTACTTACAGAGCCCCATTAACATACATATCTTCAACTTCATATAAAACACTTTACAGATATAATCTCGGTGGGAAACAGTTCACAAAGTCAGTCTCTGCGGGAACAGTTCACAGATTCAGTCTCCGATCTTGACTTGGTCCGAACAACATCTCTTTGGTGTAGCCGGTTCACATGGATAGTGTGACTCCTCCATAGCCTTTTCCTTGACGTAACAGCTTGAACTTTCGTCCTGTTGAACCGGCAGTGCCGACTTTTATAACCAACTGGCTGTCTTGATAATTTCCCACTTTTCAACTAATTTAGCTCCTTTCGTAGGTCCCCTCCTGAGCTGGTAGAAGTGATAATATTTTAGATAGTTATTGTCTTCTGCCTCTTCTTTTTCTTTTCTGCCTTTTTGAGACTCTCGGGGCTCCTTTCTCGGCTGCCAGCTGTAGCGCCACCAACTCTCTATGTTCCTTAGACCTTAAGTGTTTCATCCTGATTTCAGCACTTTGGGAGTTTTCCTCACAAACTGGGCAGACCAGATCCTCGTAATATTCAGTGTCACTCAACAGGTCATGGTAATATTCGGGGTCGTCCTGAGTTAGGCCAGCGAGAGGGCCTTCTACTTCCTCCTTACCCATCAGGACGTTAGCCGACTGTGGTTCCTTCCCTAGACATCTTTCTTGAAAAGACTTCCTCATACATTCATATTCATCACGCTCTTCCTGGGTTGTCTGCCATTCCTTCACTACTGTCCTCATTTGTGAGTTCAATACCTTCCCTTCCATCGGGGATTGCGTTATCCGGCTATTTACTCCTTCTACTGGAGTAGCTGTTTCCCCATTCTTCTGTTCAATTTGACGTAATTCAGCGTCCTTTTGGCATCCTTGCTGTGTTGCCACCTCAGCTATCTCCATCCCTTTTGGAAGCTCCGAATTCCTTCCCTTTGAAGCCTGAAGCTCGTGTTCCCCTTGTGGAGTCTTGTCACTCCGCCTGTGAAGGAGTTGGCTGGTCGTTAACTCTTCCCCGGGGACACTGTGGATCAGCTTCTTCTCTATTTCATCCACCTTTCCCTCTGGTGCTTGGGTTTTAAGCGCTCAAAGAAGTTGCACCTTGATGCTCTCTAGCTCCAGTTCAGGGGCCATTCTTCCAGTCTCTGTTTCTCTTCCAGTTGCCTTTCCTTCCACTGCCCGGATTCCCAGTTGACTATGTTCTTCAAGTTGTTGAACCCTGGTCATTTCCGCCTCATATTTGTCTTGGGTTTCCTTCAGTACTTTTATGAGTTCTTGAACCTCTTGGATTCCATGTTCTGCCATGTCTTCCACCTCCAATTTTTCATCGATGGATGGAATCTCTACCGATGAGTCTGTCTTGGCCTGGAGCTCCTCAAACATTTCCTGCATCCTTTGGACTTCTTGCTCATGTTCAACCTTTAGTTGCTCATATGCTTTCACTAAAACTAGCTTTTCGGAGGTTGCCGAGTTAACCCCCTCCAGAATTGTAGCCTGGGCCTGTTCATACTGTTCTTTCAACTTCTTACACTCTGCTTGTAAGGAGTCGTAGAGAGGAACTGGGATAAAATCCTGGCTGCCTGAAGATTCCTCTTCATTTGTTTCGTTCTGCAAATATTCTAACTCTTGAACAGCATCAGGGAGATGTGATCGATACTTAGCCATGATGGCCCTATGGTCGCTCTCAGCTTGAGCTAGCTGCCTCTGTTGTCTTTCCAGGTTCTCCCATTCGGTGTCCCAGAATTGTTCCATTGTTTTCATCTCTTGTACGAGACGGTAACTCAACTGTTCTAATTGTTGTTGTATTTTGCGATACGTTTGAGTCCGGGCTCTGTGTTCTTCCGTCGTGGATAAGTCCTTAACTTGGACAGGCTCAGAATTCTCTGTCAACCTGGAGTTCTGCTCTGAAGCTTTATCCTTCTCGGTAGCATAAGCCTTTATGCCTGTCTTTGTTTTCTCCACCATAGTCGGCAAGTCCATTTCAGCCTTGTCTTCCATATTTGAGTTAGTCTTATCGTCATCCGTTCCAGAATCTGAGCTGATTGCTCGTACCGAGTCCTCACTCGTGATGGCTTTTAGATAATGCCATTCCATGTCTATTTTCTTAATCCACTCCCGTCCTAGAAGTGGTGGTCCTCCCTCAGGTAATACATACAAGTTCATTCTTGGGTGTTCTTTACCCCTCTCTCTCACCTTGACTCTTATCTTCCCCATGGGGTATACTTTATGCCCCGTGTATGTCTGTAATACGAACTTGGTATTCCTTAAGGGTATGTGAGAGAATAGCCGGTGGTAGTCCCTTCGATTGATGACTGATAGAGCTGATCCAGTGTCCAACTCCATTCTTACTTGGACTCCAGCTATTCTTAGCATGACCCAGATAGTTTGTAGATCAGCTTCCCTCCCCACATTGTGAATTCTCAGACTACCCAGCTCCTGGTTGTTTGGGTCTGAGTCTGAATTCTGCTCGTCTGAACTCTTCTCAGCCACCTTGTGTACCTTGCTGTACTTTTCTTGTGGTGGCTTCCTTTGGTTGTTGGTCTTCTTCCCTGACCGGCATACCTTTGCGATGTGACCCAGTTTGCCACATTTCCTACATTCTTGGTTCCTAAACCAGCATTGATTCTGGTCGTGCGTTGTCTTCCCACAACGATAGCATTTTGTTGTATTCGAGGTAATTTGGTCCACCCCGAGTGCCGCCGCCTTCAGCTGCATTTCTGCCGTTCCTTTCGCTGCGGCTTCGTGCGATGCAGCTATAAGAACAGCCCTGTCTAGTGTGAGGTCGTTCTCTTCCAGTAGTCGCTTTTGCGTCCCTTCTTTGGACAATCCACATACGAACTTGTCTCGCAGTGCCTCTGTCAGATTCCCTCCGAACTGGCAGTATTTCGCCAGCCTACGCAGTTCGACCAAGTATTCCGCGTTACTTTCGTCTTTCCTCTGCATTCTTGCATAGAATTTGAAACGTTCAGCCAGCATCAACGGTGTGGGGTTCAAGTGGTCCTTCAGCACAGCCACAATCTCTTCGAAAGTCTGATCCGTCGGTTTATCTGGTGCTATTAGATGCTTCAAGAGCCCGTATGTTTTTGCCCCCATCGAGTTTAGCAATGTTATCGCCTTGTCGTCTTCCTCTATTTTGTTGGCTTCACAATAAATCTCTATGCGTTCCACGTACGTGGCCCAGTCTTCTATCTCAGAATTAAAATCGTTAATATTCCCTCGCTTAGGCATCTTTCTTTCCTTGGGAGCAGCACAAGTATTTCTTTAAGTATTCTTATTTATTTGTTTATTTCTAAGATGGCGGTTTTTCCCGCGAAAATGGCGGTTTCCCGCTCTTCCCTTCTCTCTCCGCCCACTTCAATGGCAGTTAAGATGGCGGTTTTCCCGCGAAAATGGCGGTTTCCCGCTCTTTCCTTCTCTCCCCGCCCACTTCAATGGCGGTTTCCCGCTTCTGTCGTCTTCGCCGCCTAATGGCGGCTTCCCGCGTTTCTTCCCTGGTGGAAGGGGTACGCTTTCCCCACAGTGGACAGGTTCAGCCGCTGGCTGGCTTCCGCACAGCTCCCCTTACTCGGCTCTGTCTTTCTCTCCCGCTCGCACGGCTCTACCGGCGCTGGGTACACCCCGTTCACGGATAACAGTTCAGCTGCTGGACTGGCTCTCGCGCAGTCTCTCTCCCCTTGCTCGGCTCCGTCTCTCTCTCCCGCTCGCACGGCTCTACCGGCGCTGGGTACACCCCGTTCACGGATAACAGTTCAGCCGCTGGACTGGCTCTCGCGCAGTCTCTCTCCCCTTGCTCGGCTCTGTCTCTCTCTCCCACACGTTCGGCTCTACCGGCGCTGGGTACCCCGTTGGCGGAGGACAGTTCAGCCGCTGGACTGGCTCTCACGCAGTCCCTCTCCCCTTGCTCGGCTCCGTCTCTCTCCCACACGTTCGGCTCTACCGGCGCTGGGTACCCCGTTGGTGGAGAACAGTTCAGCCGCTGGACTGGCTCTCGCGCAGCCTCCTTTGGTCGGCTCTGCCTCTCCCACACGCTTGGCTCCCGTTCGCCTCCCAGCCCTCACGCAGTCCGGTGCTTCCCTCCCCGGCTGCGGCTGAGTTTCTCTCTTCCCGCGCCTGCTCCCGGTCTCAGCGCTTCGTGGCTTCGGTCGCTGCCCGGCTTTTCCCGCCGATCGCGGTCCGGCTATCTCACGACGCCATTGGACCCGACTTCCTGACCAGCTCTGCTCCCCCTCGACCGTGGTCGAGTGCACAGCCCTTATCGTCCGGATTTCGTTACACTTTCCCCTACTCACAGTCTCCGCGGCCGCCTTGTTTCCTGCTGATTGGCTCACTCCGCACCGTGGTAGAAGGGTAGTCAGTGCCTGTTGCTGCTGGAAGCTTTTGTTGCTAAGTCTTCTTCCTTTCTATTGCTGCAGCCTCGTGTTTTCTCCCAGCATAACGACGAGGGCGGTTGCCTCTCTTCGACGCTCTTTAGTTGCTTTGGTAGTCTTGCCGCAGGGTACGATCGGACTCGTCGCCACTGTAAAGTCTGTGGGTTGTACTGTTAATAACGACACAGACTTCAGGAGTAACAAACAAACAGGTCTTTACTATTCGAAGGTCAGGGCGAATCTGCCCCAGCAATCCTGCCACAACACTTATATACTGGTGTGGTCACTGTCGGTATTACAGTATACAGAAGCCAAACAAGTAGTGCCACACCTAAAGTAGTTCTCTTAAAGGTGAACGGTTACATACAATAGTTTCCTTAAAGGTAGACGGGTACATACGCTACAAGTTCTAGTGACATCATGGGTGAAAAGCAATGGCCACAACCCCCTGTCATAAGGTTACTGGACTGGCAAAAAAAAATAAACAAGATAATAATGGGGGCTGAGAAACAATGGTAAGTCTATAAATTCTGGCTCAATTGGTAGTACTTTTAGCTCTAAGGCAAAAGGTTGGGCATCACTGATCCACTTCAGGGTATGAGCCTTGCCTCAGTGGTAGTACTTTAGTCTCTGGGTCAGAGGTTGTGAGTTCAAGCTGCACTGCAGAGACCTGAGAGCATAACCTCAGATGATACTTTACTGCAGCACTGAGGGAATGCTATACTGTCGGAGGTGCTGTTTTTCAGATGAGGCATTAAACTGAAGTCCCGTCCGCCCTTTCAGGTGGACCTAAAATATCTTGTGGCATTATTTGAAGAATTGCAGAGGAATTCTCCCAGTGTCCTGTCCAACATTTATTTCTCAACTAACATCACTAAAACAGTTTAATTGGTCATTTCTCTCATTGCTGTTTGTGGGACCTTGCTTTGCGCAAATTGGCTGCTATGTTTCCCTATATTACAACAATGACTACACTTCAAAAGTACTTCACTGGTTGCAAAGCACTTTAGGATGCCCTAAGGTCATGAAAGGGGCTATATAAATGTAAGTTCTTTCTTTCTTACTTCAGGACTTGAGCACATAATCTAGGCTGATATTCAGTGCCACACAGAGGGAATACTGCATTGTTGGAAGTGCCAACCATCAGATGAGACAATAATTCCGATAGTTGGCACTAACGTGAACGGTAGCGCAGTGGTAATGTCACTGGGCTAGTAAGAAGCCATGGACTAATGATCCAGAAACGTAAGTTCAAATCCCACCACGGCAACTGGGGAATTTAAATTCAGTTAATTAAATAAATTTGGAATAAAAAGCTAGTATCAGTAATAATAATCAATATCGGATTGTTGTAAAATTGTCACTAAAGTCCTTTAGGGAAGGAAATCTGCCGTTCTTACCTGATCTGGCCTATATGTGACTACAGACCCACATCAATGTGATTGACTCTTAACTACCCTCTGAAATGACAACAAAACAAAATAATAAGAATGAAACTGGACGAACCATCTGGCAGCGACCTCGGCACTGGCTACGGACACGGTAACGGCACACCCAGCCCTGTCGACCCTGCAATGTCCTCCTCACCAACACTGGGGGACTTGTGCCAAAATTGGGAGAGCTGTCTGACAGACTAGTCAAGCAACAGCCTGACATAGTCTTACTCACAGAATCATACCTTTCAGCCAATGTCCCAAACTCCTCCATCACCACAGGCAGAACAGACCCACCAGGGGTAGCCGCACAGTAGTATACAGTCGGGAAGGAGTGGCCCTGGGAGTCCTCAACATTGACTCCGGACCCCATGAAGTCTCATGGCTTCAGGTCAAGCATGGGTAAGGAAACCTCCTGCTGATTACCACTTACTGCCCTCCCTCAGCTGATGAATCAGTACTCCTTCATGTTGAACACCACTTGGAAGAAGAACTGAGAGTAGAAAAGGCACAGAATGTACTCTGGGTGGGGGACTTCAATGTCCATCACCAAGAGTGGTTCGGTAGCACCTCTACTGACTGAGCTGGCCGAGTCCTGAAGGATATAACTGCTAGTCTGGGCCTGCGACAGGTGGTGAGAGAACCAACACGAGGGAAAAACCTACTTGACCTCGTCCTCACCTGTCGCGGATGCACCTGTCCATGACAGTACCGGTAGCAGTGACCACCGCACAGTCATTGTGGAGATGAAGTCCCGTCTTCACAGTGAGGACACCCTCCATCCTGCTGTGTGGCACTACAACCGTGCTAAATGGGATAGATTCAGAACAGATCTAGCAGCTCAAAACTGGGCATCCATGAGGCTGTGGGCCATCAGCAGCAGCAGAATTGTATTTCACCACAATCTGTAACCTCATGGCCCGGCATATCCCTCACTCTACCATTACCATCAAGCCAGGGGACCAATCCTGGTTCAATAAGGAGTGTGGAAGAGCATGCCAGGAGCAGCACCAGGCATACCTAAAAATGAGATGCCAACCTGGGGAAGCTGCAACACAGGATTACATGCATGCTAAAAAGCAGAAGCAGCATGCTATAGACAGGGCTAAGCAATCCAACAATCAACGGATCAGATCAAAGCTCTGCAGTCCTGCCACATCCAGTCGTGAATGGTGATGGAACTTTAAACAGCTAACGGGAGGAGGCTCCATGAATATCCCCATCCTCAATGATGGTGGAGCCTAGCACGTGAGTGCAAAAGAGAAGGCTGAAGCATTTGCAACCATCTTCAGCCAGAAGTGCCGAGTGGATGATCCATATCGGCCTACTCCTGAGGTCCCCACTATCACATAAGCCAGTCTTCAGCCAATTCGATTCACTCCACATGATATCAAGAAATGGCAGAGCGCACTGGATACAGAAAATGCTATGGGCTCTGACAACATCCCGGCTATCGTGCTGAAGACTTGTGCTCCAGAACTAGCCGCGCCTCTAGCCAAGCTGTTCCAGTACAGCTACAACACTGGCATCTATCCGACAATGTGGAAAACTGCCCAGGTAAGTCCTGTCCACAAAAACCAGGACAAATCCAACCCGGCCAATTACCACCACATCAGTCTACTCTCAATCATCAGCAAAGTAATAGAAGGTGTCATCGAATGTGCTGTTAAGCGGCACTTACTCACCAATAACCTGCTTACTGATGCCCAGTTTGGGTTCCGCCAAGACCACTCAGCTCCCGACCTCATTACAGCCTTGGTCCAAACATGGACAATGGAGCTGAATTCCACAGGTGAGGTGAGAGTGATTGCCCTTGACATCAAGGCAGCATATGACCAAGTGTGGCATCAAGAAGCCCTAGTACAACTAAAGTCAATGGGACTCGGGGGGGGGGGAAACGCTCCACTGGCTGGAGTCATACCTAGCACAAAGGAAGATGGTTGTGGTGTTTGATGGTCAATCATCACAGCCCCAGGACATTGCTGCAGGAGTCCTAGGCCCAACCATAAGAAACAGGAGCAGGAGTAGGCCAATCAGCCCCTCGAGCCTGCTCCGCCATTCAATAAGATCATGGCTGATCCAATCTTGGCCTCAACACCACTTTCCTGCTCTCTCCCCATACCCCTCGACTCCCTTGTAGTTCAAATGTCTGTCAATCTCCTCCTTGTATATATTCAATGACTCCGCCTCCACAGCTCTCTGGGGTAGAGAATTACAAAGATTCACGACCTTCTGAGAGAAGAAGTTCCTCCTCATCTCCGTCTTAAATTGGCGATCACTTATTCTGAAACGATGTCCCCTAGTTCCAGATACCCGCACTAGGGAAAACATCCTCTCAGCATCCACCCTAACAATCTTCCTCAGAATCTTATATGTTTCAATAAGATCACCTCTCATTCTTCTAAACTCCAATGAATATAGGCCCAACCTGCTCAGCCTTTCGTCATACGTCAACCCCTTCATCCCAGGAATCAATCTAGTGAACCTTCTCGGACTGCCGCCAATGCAAGTATATCCTTCCTTAAATATGGAGACCAAAACTGTACGCAGTATTCCAGGTGCGGTCTCACCAGCGCCCTGTAAAGTTGCATCAAAACTTCCCCACTTTTAATCTCCATACCCCTTGCAATAAAGGCTAACATTCCATTAGCCTTCCTAATTACTTGCTGTACCTGCATACTAACTTTTTGTGTTTCATGTACTAGGGCCCCCAGATCCCTTTGTACCGCAGCATTTTGTGGTCTCACTCCAATTAAATAATAATTTGCCTTTTCGTTCTTCCTTCCAAAGTGGATAACCTCATATTTTCCCACATTATACTCCATCTGCCAAATTTTTGCCCACTTACTTAACCTATCTAAATCCCTTTGCAGACTCTTTGGGCTGGATTTTGTCAATGGGGAGCTTCTGGAGGCGGGACTCCCACCTGTTGGGTTTTAGTCCCGCCTCCATCGACTTGTGGCCAACCCATGCTATTTTCCCTTGATTGATCTTGACCTTGGCTTAGCAGGCCAATTAAGGGAAAGCCAGTTACAGGTGACGGTGACGGTGACGTCAGCGAGTGCCGTTTCATCTGTCAAGAGCCTTTGACAGATTAAATGTCATCGTTTGACGGCTCTGTGAAGCTGTCAAACACTGACAATCTGTCTTCTAAGTTGTGTCTTTACTCAAGACTCAATTAGAAAGCCTTCCTGACCAGAAAGCAGAAGGCTGCAGCTTTTGACAGTTCAGCGGCCATTCTGCTTTCTGTGCTGGTGAGCTGAGGGACTCCAGAGACCTGAAGGGAGGAAGTCTGCAGGAAGAAGTAAAGGTAAGTAAAACTTATTAAAACACTTTACACACACCTCACACACTTACCTCTGCACACATGCACCTATTACTCACCTGCACACCGGAAATCTCGGCCCCTCCGACCCCCGCAGACCGACGGCCCACCTCGCTGACCCTGGCGAGGTTCGGAGCCGTTGGGAAGCCCACACTTCAGGGCTCAAAATAGGGATTAGCCAAAAAACTGCCTGTTAACTATCTGTTAACAGGCAGTTAATTGGCATTAATCCCCTTCCCACCTCGAGGAGGCGGGACCCGGCACGGGTCGGCTACCCGCCTCCTGGCAAGATGGCATGGAGGCGGGTTGGGGGTGGGTTGGGCACTCGCCCCCAAATTCTGCCATTTTCCCGGCAGTCCCGCCTCCAAACCCGCCTCCCCAGGGCTGGCAAAATCCAGCCCTTTGTGTCCTCCTCACAACTTGCTAACCCACCTATCTTTGTATCATCAGCAAATTTGGCTACAGTACACTCAATCCCTTCATCCAAGTCATTAATATAGATTGTAAATAGTTGAGGCCCCAGCACTGATCCCTGTGGCACCCCACTAGTTACTGATTGCCAATCGGAAAATGACCCATTTATCTCGACTCTGATTTCTGTTAGTTAGCCAATCCCCTATCCATGCCAATATATTACCCCCCAACCCCAAGCGCTCTTATCTTGTGCAGTTGTAGCGGTACCACCGAGTGTCCCTTACTTACCGTACATAATTCCCTTTAACGTAACAATGTAGCCGGTGCGGGGCTTTCCTCCTTTGGGAGCGCGGGCGAACGCGATGACGCAGGTGAACGCGATGACGCTGGTTAACGCGATGTCACGTCGCACATCACATGACCGTCCCAAGCGCGGGCAAACGCGATGACGTCATCACGCAAGTCACGTGACTACCCAAGTGCGGGAAGAACACGATGACGTCATCACGCAATCCACGGGACTGCCGAGCAGTCCTCGTAGCGTCTCCATCTGGTGAAGACCTATTTTATGGCTCTCCTGTACCTAGCTCTGCAACCTGTTTGAATGCCTCTGTTCCTGCATTAAAAACCTTTTTGATTGTTCTCCTGGAGTCGAACTCGATTATTAAGTAGGAATTCGTCCAATACCTACATCGGTGACCACGAATACCGACAATTGGTGACCCCGTCTCCGTGAACGTTTTTCACGGAAGAAGCGCACAGCCTGAACCCCGTCTCTGTGAACGTTTTAACAGAAGTCGAACAACAACCGACGAACACCAATTCTTACAATTAAAAAAAAAAAAAAAATTTTATTCATTGGTGGGATGTGGCCATCGCTGGCTAGGCCTGCATTTAGTGCCCATCCCTAATTGCCCTTGAGAAGATGGTGGTGAGCTGCCTTCTTGAACCGCTGCAGTCCATATGGTGTAGGTACACCCACAATGCTGTTAGGAAGGGAGTCCCAGGATTTTGGCCCAGCGACAGTGAAGGAACGGCGATACAGGTCCAAGTCAGGATGGTGTGTGGCTTGGAGGGGAACTTGTAGGTAGTGATGTTCCCATGCGTCTGCTGCCCTTGTCCTTCTAAGTGGTAGAGGTCGCGGGTTTGGAAGGTGCTGTTGAAGGAGCTTTGGCGAGTTGCTGCAGTGCATCTTGTAGATAGTACACACTGCAGCCACAGTGCGCCGGTGGTGGAGGGAGTGAATGTTGAAGGTGGTGGATGGGGTGCCAATCAAGCGGGCTGCTTTATCCTGAATGGTGTCGAGCTTCTTGAGTGTTGTTGGAGCTGCACTCATCCAGGCAAGTGGAGAGTATTCCATCACACTCCTGACTTGTGCCTTGCAGATGGTGGAAAGGCTTTGGGGAGTCAGGAGGTGAGACACTCGCCGCAGAATTCCCAGCCTCTGGCCTGCTATTGTAGCCACAGTATTTATATGGCTGGTCCAGTTCAGTTTCTGATCAATGGTAACCCCCAGGATGTTGATAGTGGGGGATTCAGCGATGGTAATGCCATTGAATGTCAAGGGGAGATGGTTAGAGTCTCGCTTGTTGGAGATGGTCATTGCCTGGCACTTGTGTGGTGACCAACGACGTGAGGACGGGAGCTCATCAATACCTACATTGGTGACCCCGTTTTTCATGAACGTTTTTCACGAAAGCAGCGCAGCCGGACCCCGATTTTTCGTGAACGTCTTTCACGAAAGAAGCACGCCTGGAAGCTACAGCCATTTCGCTCAGCTACCGCAACACTGGGAGCAACAACCGCCCTCGTGCTTTATCCTGGTAGAAGCCCCGTTCGCCTTGTGCAACATCGATACGGCGCAGACCACGTACCTGGATACGGTCTCCATTTTCGACAGCTCTACCGACTTTCGGAGCGTCAGCCTCTTCAACAACCCCATGGCAGAACAGCAAGTATAACACCCTCACAGCACGGGTACAGCACGTTTACGGGCTCACAAGATCGGAGCGCACCCCGGCGGAGAGGCCACGAGGACTCAGCCCTCGCAAACCACCCCTCGCAACCCACGAGGACCCGCCCCTCGCAATCCATGAGGATTCGCCCCTCGCAACCCATGAGGACTCACCCTTCGCGAACCACGAGGACTTTTCCCTCGCAAACCACGAGGACCCATCCCTCGCGAAACACGAAGACTCATCCCCCGCAGACGCCACCCCAGCTCGTCAGCCTGCTGGGTTGTGTAATCTACCGCGCGCAGTTCTGCGCGACAGCGAAGCGTTGCCGCCCTCCTGGCAGTTTTTGCCCCTGCCGCAATCAACAACAACTAGAAGCGTTGCCGCCCTCCCGGCAGTTTTCCCCCTACCGCAATCAACAACAACTAGAAGCGTTGCCGTGCTCTCTACAGTTTTCCCCTCAACAAAAGCAAACATCTACTGATGCTGCGACCATCGAGGACGGGTCCAACGGGCATCCTGCGGCCGCGATCGGCCACGCGAAAATTGCTGTCATCACCGATCACTGATCAACGCAGCAATGGTTCACTCTCTTCTGTGTTACCGTATTAGTACTACAGCATGCACCGTTCCGTGCGTTCCTGACTGCCGGAGAGTTCGCTCGCCTG
Organism: Somniosus microcephalus; assembly: GCF_052327205.1. NCBI lineage: Eukaryota > Metazoa > Chordata > Chondrichthyes > Squaliformes > Somniosidae > Somniosus > Somniosus microcephalus. The sequence continues at coordinate 111,502,752 of NC_141001.1, read as the reverse complement.
TCGGCGAGTTCACCGACCTGCCCAGACCCACGTCTTTTTCCTCCTGGATCACCCGTTCGGCGTTCATGCAGATTTCGTCAGACTGGGGACCTTTTCCCAACAATGGTCCACGTCTGCCCAACCTGCCAGTAGCTATGACGCGGCCAGCTGTTTCGCCCTGACGCCCGTTTCGAACCACGGGCTACAGAGGTCACACGCTTCCACGGTCCTTCACAGGGCTGAATACGTTTTATTCACCCTTACACGCATCGGGATCCGCTCCAGACCCCGTCTACCGGACCACATATTTCGACCTCGCCCGCCACGTCGAGACAGCACGACCGCCCGCCTGACCATCAGCCACCCATCATCGTTACGGCACACCTGGTACGATCGTCCGCCTGACCACCAGCCACCCATCGTCGTTACGCCAACCCAAGTACGACCGCCCGCCAGTCCGCCAACCACCCAGCAGTCTCTGTCTCGAGACTACAGGAGTCGTTCGGATAGGCTCATCAGACCACCTCACTGTTCAACGTCCATTAAAGCGAATTCTGGGGGGGCGCATGTAGCGGTACCATCGAGTGTCCCTTACTTACCGTACATAATTCCCTTTAACGTAACGATGTAGCTGGTGCAGGGCTTTCCTCCTTTGGGAGCGGGGGCGAACGCGATGACGCGGGTGAACGCGATGACGCGGGTTAACACAATGACGTCACGTCGCACATCACATGACCGTCCCAAGCGCGGGCAAACGCGATGACATCATCACGCAAGTCACGTGACTACCCAAGTGCAGGAAGAACACGATGACGTCATCACGCAATCCACGGGACTGCCGAGCAGTCCTCGTGGCGTCTCCGTCTGGTGAAGACCTATTTTATGGCTCTCCTGTACCTAGCTCTGCAACCTGTTTGAATGCCTCTGTTCCTGCATTAAAAACCTTTTTGATTGTTCTCCTGGAGTCGAACTCGATTATTAAGTAGGAATTCGCCCAATACCTACATCGGTGACCACGAATACCTACACAGTAACCTTTTATGTGGCATCTTCTGGAAATCCAAATACACTATATCTACTGGTTCCCCTTTATCCACCTTGTTTGTTACATCCTCAAAGAACTCTAGCAAATTTGTCAAACGCGATTTCCCTTTCATAAAACCATGTTGACTCTGCTTGATTGTCTTATGATTTTCTAAATGTCCTGCTATTACCTCCTTAATAATGGATTCCAGCATTTTCCCAATGACAGATGTTAGGCTAACTGGCCTATAGTTTCCTGCTTTCTGTCTCCCTCCTTTCTTGAATAGTGGCATTACATTTGCAGATTTCCAATCCGCTGGGACCTTTCCAGAATCCAGGGAACTTTGGTAGATTACAACCAACGCATCCACTATCTCTGCAGCCACTTCTTTTAAGACCCTAGGATGCAGGCCATTAGGTCCAAGGGACTTGTCGGCCTTTAGCCCCATTAGTTTGCCCAGTACTTTTTCTCTAGTGATAGAGATTGTTTTAAGTTCCTCCCTCCCTATAGCCCCTTGATTATCTATTATTATTGGGATCATCTTCAGCTGCTTCATCAATGACCTTCCCTCCAACATAAGGTCAGAAATGAGGATGTTTGCTGATGATTGCACAGTGTTCAGCACCATTCACAACTCCTCAGATAATGAAGCAGTCCATGCCCGCATGCAACAAGACCTGGACGATGTTCGGGCTTGGGCTGATAAGTGGCAGGTAACATTCACGCCACAGAAGTGCCAGGCAATGACTATCTCCAACAAGTGAGAGTCTAACCACCTCCCCATGACATTCAATGACATTACCATCGCCGAATCCCCCACCATCAACATCCTGGGGGGTCACCATTGACCAGAAACTTAACTGCTGTGGCAACAAGAGCAGGTCAGAGGCTAGGTATTCTGTGGCAAGTGTCTCATCTCCCGACTCCCCAAAGCCTTACCACCATCTACAAAGTGCAAGTAAGGAGTGTGATGGAATACTCTCCACTTGCCTGGATGAGTGCAGCTCCAACAACACTCAAGAAGCTCGACACCATCCAGAACCACGGAGTGCAGATCAGAACAGAGTGTTAAACTGCAAGTTTGGTGAGTGAGGGAGTAAACCTTAAAGGTTAATCTCTTATTTTTATAAATTCTAGTCTTGTGTGCTTGCAACTAGCATTTAAATTTAATGTTTCAAGTTTTAAGTTTCTTCCAGGCTTGGACAGGGCTAAGCAAGCTCTGTGCTGGAGAGCAGGTGAGAGTATTTCTACAGTATTTCTACATTCCAGTCATTAAAGTAAAAGTAAGGTTTCTAGTTTAGAGTAAGTAGTGTTTAAAGGGCAGTAAGATCACTAGTGTATTTAATATTCTTTAATTTAAAAGAGTAAATTAAGGGTAGGACATGGCAGGGCAGCTCGGCAGCATGGAGTGCTCCTCCTATGCCATGTTGGAAGTCAGGGACACTTTAGGTGTCCAGGGCGAACACATGTGCAGGAAGTGTCTCTAGCTGCAGCTACTCGAAATCCATGTTTCGGAGCTGGAGCTGCTGCTGGAGTCACTGTGGAGCATCCGCAAAGCTGAGATCTTCGTGGATAGCACATTTAACAAGGTGGTCACACCGCAGGTAAAGAGTGCACAGGCAGACAGGGAATGGGTGACCACCAGACAGAGTAAAAGAACTAGGAAGGTAGTGCAGAAGTCCCCTGGGTCCATCTCCCTCTCCGACAGATTTTCTGTTTTGGATACTGATGGGGGAGATGGTTTCTCAGGGGAATGCAGCAAGAGCCAAGTCCGTGGCACTATGAGTGGCTCAGCTGCACAGGAGGGGAGGAAAAAGAGTGGGAGAGCAATAGTGATAGGGGATTCTATCGTAAGGGGAACAGATAGATGTTTCTGTGGTGCAGACGTGACTCCAGGATGGTATGTTGCCTCCCTGGTGCCAGGGTCAAGGATGTCACTGAACGGCTGCAGGGCATTCTGAAGGGGGAGGGTGAACAGTCGGAGGTCGTGGTTCACACTGGTACCAACGACATGGGTAGAAAGAGGGATGAGGTCCTGCAACAAGAATTTAGGGAGCTAGGTAGCAGGTTAAAAAGCAGGACCTCAAAGGTTGTAATCTCTCGATTACTCCCAATACCACGTGCTAGTCAGTATAGGAATAGGAGGATAGAGCAGATGAATGCGTAGCTAAAGAGTTGGTGCAGGAGGGAGGGCTTTAGTTTCCTGGATCACTGGGTCTGCTTCTGGGGAAGGTGGGACCTGTACAAGTGGGACGGGTTGCACCTGAACTGGAACGGGACCAACATCCTTGCGGGGAGGTTTGCTAGTACTGTTGGGGGGGGTTTAAACTAACTTGGCAGGGGGATGGGATACGGGGTGATGCACAGCCAAATATAGAGGAAAAAACAAGTCAGCCTGGAAGGCAGAGCAAATATGCAACAGCACAAAGGAGTATGGCAAGGCTGGATGGCATTTATTTAAATGCAAGGAGTCTTGCTAGTAAGGCAAGGTGTAGATGAACACATGGGCGTATGATATTGTTGCTATCACAGAGACATGGTTGAGGGAGGGGCAGGACTGGCAGCTCAATATTCTGGGGTATAGAATATTCAAGCGAGACAGAGCGGGGTGTAAAAGAGGAGGGGGTGTCGCAATATTAATCAAGGAGTCAATTACTGCTGTAAGGAGGGATGATATCTTAACAGGTTCCTCCAATGATGCCATATGGGTAGAACTTAAAAACAAAAAAGGGGCAAGCACTTTGCTGGGAGTATACTATAGGCCCCCAAACAGCCAGGGGGAGATAGAAGAACAGATATGTAGGCAAATCTCAGAGAAGTGTAGAAATAATAGGATAATAATAGTAAGGGATTTCAACTTCCCCAATATTAACTGGGATAGTCAGAGTGTGAAAGGCTTAGAGGGTGCGGAATTCTTAAAGTGCATCTCGGAGAGCTTTTTGAGCCAGCATGTAGAAAGTCCTACAAGAGAGGGGGCGGTACTGGACCTAATTCTAGGAAATGTAGCCGGGCAAGTGGTAGAAGTGTCAGTAGGAGAGTATTTTGGTGACAGTGACCATAATTCGGTGAGATTTAAGGTAGTCATGGAAAAGGACAAAGGTGGACCAGAAATAAAGGTTCTAAATTGAGGGAAGGCCGATTTTAATATGATAAGGCAGGATCTGGCCAAAGTGGACTGGGATCAGCTACTTGTAGGAAAATTCACATCAGAGCAGTGGGAGTCTTTCAGAAAGGAAATAGAGTACAACGCCAACATGTTCCTGTAAAGGTCAAGGGTGGGACCAACAAACCCAGGGAACCCTGGATGTCAAGGGATATACAAGAATGTATTAGGAAAAAAAGGGAGGCTTTTGGCAGATACAGAGGACTAAAAACAGTGGAAGCCCTAGAGGAGTATAGAAAGTGCAGGGGGGTATCACAGAAGTCACAGAAACCCCACAGTGCAGATAGAGGCCATTTCGGCCCATCGAGCCTGCACCGACGCATATCCCACCCGATCCCCGTAACCCCTACACCAACACATATCCCACCCTATCCCCGTAACCCCACGTATTTAATCCCCCTAACACTAAGGTCAATTTATCATAGCCAATCAACCTAACCCGCACATCTTTGGACTGTGGGAGGAAACCGGAGCACCCGGAGGAAACCCACGCAAACACCGGGAGAATGTGCAAACTCCACACAGACAGTCGCCTGAGGCCGGATTCGAACCCGGGTCCCTGGCGCTGTGAGGCAACAGTGCTAACCACTATGCCACCGTGCTGGTACTTAAAAAAGAAATTAGGAGAGCGAAGAGGGGGCATGAAAAAACACTGGTGGGCAAAATAAAGGAAAATCCCAAGGTGTTTTATAAGTATATACTAAGGGCAAGAGGATAACCAGGAAAAGAGTAGGGCCCATTAGGGACCAAAGGCAAATCTGTGTGTAGAGCCGGAAGATGTAGGTGAGGTTTTAAATGAATATTTTGCATCTGTGTTCACTATGGAGAAGGATGATGTAGGCAGAAATCAGGCAGGGAGATTGTGATATACTTGAACAAATTAGTATTGAGAGGGAGGAGGTACTAGCGGTTTTAGTGGGCTTAAAGGTGGATAAATCCCCAGGCCCTGATGGGATGTATCCCAGGCTGCTGTGTGAGACAAGGGAGGAGATTGCAGGGGCTCTGACACAAATTTTCAGAACCTCTCTGGCCACAGGGGAGGTGCCAGAGGACTGGAGAACAGCGAACGTAGTACCATTGTCCAAGAAGGGTAGTAGTGATAAACCAGGGAATTACAGGCCAATTAGCCTAACATCAGTGGCAGGGAAATTATTGGAAAAAATTCTGAGGGACAGAATTAGTCTCCACTTGGAGAGGCAAGGATTAATCAAAGATAGTCAGCATGGCTTTGTCAGGGGGAGATCATGTCTGATCAATCTGATTGAATTTTTCGAGGGGATGACTAGGTGCGAGGATGAGGGTAGTACAGTTGATGTAGTCTACATGAACTTCAGTAAGGCTTTTGACAAAGTCCCACATGGGAGACTGGTCAAGAAGGTAAGAGCCCATGGGATCCAGGGCAATTTGGCACATTGGATCCAAAATTGGTTTAGTGGCAGGAGGCAGATGGTGATGGTCAAAGGTTGTTTTTGTAACTGGAAGCCTGTGTCCAGTGGTGTACCACAGGGATCGGTGCTGGGTCCTTTGCTGTTTGTAGTAACATTAATGATTTAGATATGAATGTAGGAGGTATGATCAGTAAGTTCGCAGATGACACGAAAATTGGTGGAGTGGTAAATAGCGAGGAGGGAAGCCTCAGGCTACAGGACGATATAGACCGGATGGTTAGATGGGCAGAACAGTGGCAAATGGAATTTAACCCTGAAAAGTGTGAGGTGATGCATTTTGGGAGGACTAACAAGGCAAGGGAATACACAATGAATGGTAGGACCCTCAGAAGGGCAGAGGATCAGAGGGACCTTGGTGTGCATGTACATAGATCCCTGAAGGCATCAGGACAGGTAGGTAAGGTGGTTAAAAAGGCAAATGGGATACTTGCCTTCATTAGCCGAGGCATAGAATATAAGAGCAGGGAGGTTATGATGGAGCTGTACAAAACGCTAGTTAGGCCACAGCTGGAATACTGTGTGCAGTTCTGGTCGCCGCACTATAGGAAGGATGTGATTGCATTGGAGAGGGTGCAGAGGAGATTCACCAGGATGTTACCTGGGCTGGAGCGCTTCAGCTATGAAGAGAGACTGGACAGGCTGGGGTTGTTTTCCTTAAAGCAGAGAAGGCTGAGGGGGGACCTGATTGAGGTGTACAAAATTATGAGGGGCATCGATAGGGTAGATAGAAAGGAACTTTTCCCCTTAGTAGAGGGGTCAATAACCAGGGGGCATAGTTTCAAGGTAAGGGGCAAGAGGTTTAGAGGGGTTTTGAGGAAAAACTTTTTCACCCAGAGGGTGGTTGGAATCTGGAACTCACTGCCTGAAAGGGTGGTAGAGGCAGGAACCCTCACAACATTCAAGAAGCATTTATATGAGAATTTGACACGCCATAGCATACAAGGCTATGGACCAAATGCTGGAAAATGGGATTAGAATAGACAAGGCTTGATGGCCGGCGCGGACACAATGGGCCAAAGGGCCTCTTTCTGTGCTGTGTAACTCTATAACAAAGTTATGATTGGCACCCCATCCACCACCTTAAACATTCACTCCCTCCACCACCAGCGTACCATGGCTGCAGTGTGTAACATCTACAAGATGCACTGCAGCACCTCCCAAACCCACGATCTCTTCCACCTAGAAGGACAAGGGCAACAGGCGCATGGGAACACCACCACCTCCAAGCTCCTCTCCAAGTCACACACCATCCTGACTTAGAAGTATATTGTGATCCTTCATCGTCGCTGGGTCAAAATCCTGGAACTCCCTACCTAACAGCACTGTGGGAGTACCTTCACCGCACAGACTGCAGCAGTTTAAGAAGGTGGCTCACCACCACCTTCTGAAGGGCAGTTAAAGATGGGCAATAAATGCTGGCTTTGCCAGTGACGCCCACATCCCATAAACACATTTTTAAAAATAGAGACCCCAACTGCCTATTCTTATGGGTCAGCTGGACTTGAAATTTTTCGTGTCACTATTTGAAGACCAGGAAGTTCTCCTGCCTGCACTCTGTCCAACAATTCTCCCTCCTCCCAAAATAGATTAAACTTGTCTCTGGTCTGATTGCTATTTTTGTGATCTTGTTGTGTGCAGATTGGCTGCCATATTTGTTGCTCATCCCTAGTTGCCATTAGGTGATGGTGGACCTTTCTCCGTGAACCACTTGTGCTGATGGTGCACCCACAATGATGTTAGGTAGGGAGTTGCAGGATATTGACTTAGCAATGATAAAGGAACAACGATATTTGTCCAAATCAGGATGATGTGTGAATTCTCAGCAGTAGAAATCGCATGACTGGGAGGAGCTGTTGAAGTAAGCTTGGTGAGTTGGTGCAATGCATCCTGTAGACAGTACAAACTCAAGACAGAATGCTGGTGATGGAAGGAGTGGATATTGAATTCAGTGGCGTTGATCAAGCAGATTGCTCTTTCCTGCACAGCATTGAACTTCTTGAGTACTGGCAGCTGCACCTATCCAGGCCAGTGGTGACTGTTCCATCTCACTCCTGAGTCTTGTTGATAATAGAGGGGCATTAAAAGGTCAGGAAGTGAGTCACTCATTGTAGAAAACCCAGCCCATGCCCTGCTCTTGTTGTTGTTATGTCTAGTGATTCACAGAATGTTGATGATGCCATTGAAGATCAGGAGCAGACAGCTGGTTATGTGGCACAACTGTTATCTGCAACTGGTCAGCTCAAGCCTGGATGTTGTCCAGGTCCTGCTGTTGGCTGGCATGGGAAGCTCCATTGTGGAAGAAGTTGCAAGTTAAGCTAAACACCTCAAGCGAAAAGTTCCATTCCTGACATCACATTGGAGGGATCATCACTGATAAAGATGGTTGGGCTGAGGACGATACGCTGATAAACCCCTGCAGCTACATCCTGGGGCTGCAATGATTGACCTTTAACAACGACAACCATCTTCCTTTGTGTCATGTCGGACTCTAGTCACTGAATGGGATTTCCCTCAACCCCCATTGAAAGAAAGAACTTGCATTTATATAGTGCCTTTCAAGACCTTAGGTCATCCCAAAGCACTTTATAGCCAATTAAATACTTTTGAAGTGTAGTCACTGTTTGCGCACAACAAGATCTCACAAACAACAATGAGATAATGACCAGATAATCTGTTTTAGTGATGTTGGTTGAGGGACAAATATTGAACAGAACAATAGGAGAACTCTCCTGCAATGCTTTGAAATAGATTAGATTTGTCCTGCTTTTTGTGGCTAATACATACCTGGCAATTACCAACATTGTCAGGTAGTGGAAATGTCATAGCTACATTGAATAGCTTAGCAAAGGAGTGGCTAGATCTGGCATACACTCTTCTTCAGCACTACAGTCGGATATTGCATCAGCCCATCTTTTTTGCTGTGTCCAGTACACTCAGTTGATTGTTAATGTCACATAGAGTGAATCGACTTGTCCAGATACTGGCATTTATGATGGTGAAGATTTCCGTAGGTGGCCAAGTGGGATTGTCCACTGAGTACTTTTGGCTAAAACACCTTGCAAACATTTCAGCCTTGTCTCTTGTGCTCACGTGCTGGCCTGTGCTATAATTGAGGATGGAGATGTTCTTGGAGCATCCTCCTCTGATTCGTTTCCTGGTTGTCCACCATTGTTCTCAACTGGATATGGTAGGGCTACAGAGCTGTGCGCTGATCCATTGGTTGTGCAACAACTTAGCTCTCTGTATAGCCTGCTGCTTTTGCTGTTTAACATGCAAGTAGCCCTGTATTGTAGGGGCACTAGGTTAGTGCCAGTGTGTCTTCTAACACAGCCTTCTATATTTCCCATTGAAATCGGGTTGGTCTCCTGGCTTGTGATGGAGGAGTGAGTGATGTACTGGGTCATTCTGCTGCTATTGATGACCCACAGTTCTTCACAGGTGCCCAGTTTTGGGTTGCTAGATCTGTCATTAGTCTTTCTTACATACCCTTTAAAAGTTGCGCTTTAATGGAAGGCAATAAAGACATTTTGGATCAATCTTAGCTGCTCCGCAGCTGAAACTGAGGTGTTGGAATGCACTTTTAATGGATATAATGCAGTATCAGTTCAAACAAAAATAATAATAAATACACTGCTGTGGATATACATCGAGTCAAGACATTTTTTAAGTTGCGAAAGATAAATGCGAGAATCAAATAGACTGATTCTGGACCACAAAATGGAAAATCAAGCAGTAAGGAGCAAAATGAATGAGGGTATATTTTTGGGTTGCCATGGCTGGTGGCTCAGGACCAGAATGGCAGATTGGTTTCCAGAGAATCTCCCGCTGCTCCATCAAGAATATTTTCTACCAGTTTTTCTACTGTTGCGAATGACAGGAGAAAGAAAGTGCTGAGGATTAGAGAAGTGAGGAACAATCCTATGACTTTGAAGAGAATAAAACTTCTGGAGAGACACTGGAATAAATTTTCACCTTCGCTGCATGAGCGGTTTATTCTGGCGGAGCGGCTCAATCGCCTGTTATAGAACCCACCTAATTTTCCTTCCAATGAAATGAATGTAATGAAAACGGATGGGCGATCTGCTCCACCAGATTACTAAGCTTGCGGTGAAGCTGAAAATTTACCCCATTGTACCAGTGATTTTTTTTTGCTTGGTTGGATCATGGACCAATCTTAAGGTATGTTAAAGATAAATGAATGAGGACAAATGTTGCATTCTTGCAGAAAACATGATGATGGTGTAAGATTCGAAATTTTCAGTAATTAATCACGCAAGAAAATAGGGTTAATAAGACAGTTTATTGACCAAAAGAAGCTTGTACAGAAAAACCTTTGATAAAAGGGCATACAAAATGGCTGCCGGACCTCGTGATCAGTTTCTGGGACCATTTGATTTCTGTTACTGCAAGCCAGATAGGCTTGTGGATTGAGGACAGTAAGCCCGCGAAAGCCAGTATCGGGAAACCGAAACTCATGGAACTGAGCATACATATTAGTTAGATTCTAAGTACAGGACAGTTTTGGGTAACAGGATGAGGCCCATCAAGAAATGGGCGGACAATTGAATGAACACTTAAACCCATTTACTGTACAAAGGAAAACCGTTTAACAGCCATCAAGGGCAATCTCCAGACCGATCAATATACGAACCGAGTTACGGTGACAAAGTAAAAGACATTATCGGCCCAGGAAGGCCAGTTAAGCTATCACCGGCTCCCGTTACAAAGACAAAGCGCCCCTGCAGAGATTTCTGCCCGCCAAAAATATTACAAAGACTGGACAATGATTTGGCGGGAGATAAGACTGTCCCAAAAAGGTATAACGGGATTGAAAGGTCCATCAGGACACGACGCTTCACTTCACGATTCACTTCAGCACGGTTATGCGCTACGCTTCGCTACGCTTCGGAACTTCTACAACTCTTCAGTTAAGGCAGCACTTCGGTTTCGGAACGTGGTCGGTGTTCGGCCAGGCAAGGCTCAGCCACGACGGGAAGATGACGAGGATGGCCCGGGTACTTTTGTCGGGCGATCATCGACGCCCCAGGCCGAAGAAGAAGACACCCTCAGAAGGATAATTATGACTGCATAAAGAAAGCTTTTTGGGACCAGCGTCCCGCCCCGAGGGAGACCATCGGGCGATCGACGACCCAGGCCGGAGAAGAAGACACTCAGGGCCTAGCACTCCAGTGCCTCAACATCCCATTCGGTAACGGACCTTCCATGTGCAATTCTACAACATCACATCGGTAGCAGAGTCTCCATGTGCATCCAGTTCTTCGGCAGCCTTTCAGTAAAGGTGACACAGGTTTAACGGATTTTCATCCATGACGAGCGCTCATCAAGGCTGTATCTGCTGCTTCATCGCGTAAGAAAAACAAGCTGCGCCAGAAGTTTCCAAATCCACGTGACGACGGAAAGCTGTGCCAAAAAGGCTGCGAACCCCCTTTTCGCGAATCTGAAAGTGGTGAGCATGATCCCGAGTTCCTCAAGTCGAAACTTAGTTTAGGTCTAGGGGAGGGGGTTAAGGGTAATCGTAATGTGTTTCCCCTTTTACGATGTGCCGTGTGTTTCTCATTTCCATAGAGTTAAGTTTATAGATATGTGCATGCTTGTAGTTACTTTAATCTGTGCTTATGACATGTATTTTATAATGCTGCAAACTGTTTAATAATAAAAGCATCCATTTCGTGCTATTCAACCTGGTCTATTGAGTTTTTCTCTGCACTACAGTTCCCTGCACCTAAGTCCAAGGTCTAGAACCGTAGGGAAGAGTGGGTCGAACCACTCAAGGGTAATTATTGCACGAAGCCTGGTAGGAGACCAGAACGAGAAAGAGAAACCCCCTACAGAGATGGCGACCGCGGCAGGACCTTGGCAGCAGGAATGTAGCGTGTTAGATCAAGGTTTGAATAAACAAAATGTGATGGATGAGAGAATAGCGGATTATGTTTTTGGGAAGGTGAACCTTACAAAACAGTGGATATCTGACCTATTGAGAGATAGGCGCCCGCTAGACGCAGCCATCAAGTGGACAGAAAGCAAAGAGCATAAGAAATCGGTAGAAAAGGCGGTCTGGCTGATGTGCTACAAGAAGCAAGTCCAGCTTTTGGACCAAGTCGTTGTAGCACAGACGGCCCAGATCAAAGGGCTACTAACAGAAGTAGAGGAAAAGGTTGCGGGAGGTCAGAAACTGATTCAATCGCTTAACGCGCTGAATCAGGAACGCCAATCCGTAACTCACCGCCATGAGACCAGGATAGATTACTTGGAGTGTCAGGTCATTGAGGCCAAGGCCAGTGAAGGTAGAATGAGAGATAGGTGTTTCCGCCTAGCTAAGCAGGTAGCGACACAGGAGGAAAGCATTTTGGGGCTAGGGCAGCATATAAGATGGCCATGGAGGATAGGTCTGAGAACACCGACCATAGCACTTGCCACAGGGAGCTAGAGGACCTGAGAACGGCCCTAGCAAAGGCAAACGGCTTGGTGTGCCTCATAAACCCACCAGCGAGCCAGCTACTGTTAGCCAAGGAATCCAAAAGACCGATTCCGCAAGAGGCAGTTGGGGTACCAACCCCCAAACCCTCGGCACCTCCCGCCTATACCGAGTCTTGGACTCCGGGAAAGGAAACAGAGAAGTCAGACACAGAGGTTCTTGGGGTAGAGCAACACCAGGTAGTAGAGTCGGGACCGGCACCGATGTGTCCAACTCGACACCGGAGGCTCGGTCCGGGCAACGACGATGGCGAGGATGGACCCCTCGTGAATCAGATCATAATGCCCCATAGCGCACGACAGCTAAGGGAAATGATCAGTCACATCCCAAAACTCTCCGAGTCAGGAGATCACTCCGTACATTTTAGGGACGTGGAGCAGACGGCAGCAGTTAATGACTGCGACGGAGTTGAACAGTCCAAAATGCTGCTGTTCTCCCTGGACAGCTCGCTCCTCCAGTGTCTCCCTGACGAGAGCAAGAGAGGGCACAAGGTGTATGAGGAGTTACGGGACGAGATCCTGGAGATTATAGGGGAGGGTGACGGAACTCCGTTCCTCCGATTGGAAAGGACGGTACAGCTAGAGGGAGAACTCCCATGGGTTTTCGCCGGGAGGTTGTGGCCAGTGTATCGGCGTAGCTGTCCAGGCGGACCGGACCGGAACGGGCTGAATAATGACCAAAAGGCTCATTGGCTCCGGTGCCTGGTCGCCAATTGCTTGCCACAGGTGAGGGAGCAGGCCAAAACATGGTTTGACCCCACTAACCCCCGCTCCACGGAAGAGTTGGTACTTGATCAGCTCACGATAGGTTACAGGAACAACAAGAGTAGGGATGTGCCTTCCTCAAAGGGAAAGGTGCATGAGGCGAGGCCTGCAGCTCCTGCTAAAAAGGAATGGCATCAGGAGGGGAATCGCCCTCCCCAAGCCAAGAGCAGTTGTTACGGGTGCGGGAAGGAGGGTCATTGGCGCCGGGACTGTAAAAATCCCAGGAAGGATTTAAAGGGAAAAACTCCCTCAGCCGCAGCCCAAGCGCCCGTCCGGGAGAAGGGAGCCGATGTGTCGATCCATCCCGATACGATCGAGTCGGTTTTAGAGGCAATGCGGTCTCTAATGACCTCGCAGGGGAAAGTGGCAGTCGTCAACAGCCCTGTTGCTTCCCCAACCCCAACCGAAGTGCCCAAATGACTGAAGCCCGCGCAGCCCGTCTACCTGTGTCCGCTCCGTTATGACGCATGGAGAAGACCCGTTGTGGAGATGCAGGTGGAGAAGGAAAAGGGTAGTTACCTGTTGGATACGGGAGCATCATGCACCGTGATCCACACAGCTAAGCCTTTTGCCTCACCTCTGTCTACCCAGGCTCCATTCTCAGTAGCGGGTTTCACAGGCAAAGAACAGGCTGGCGCGTATTCCATCCCGCTCTCCATTCATTTGGGAGCACTCCAAACCACATGGACGTGTATCCTGCTGAAGTGGAATGAGGGGGGGGGGGTAAAGGCATCCTCGGGTCTGATTTCTTGGTGGAACACGGGATCCTCGTGGACCTCAGAAATCACTGTCTCTGGGGAGCCGAGAATGGGTTAGGTAAGGTAGTCGTGATCCCAGGGAAGGGAGAAAAGGGGACCCTGTGCACCATGAAGCCGTCAGGGGGTTACGACCTCGAGCTTCTGGTCGCGGACGTCCCAACGGACTTGCAAGTGTGTGTGTCGGAAAACCTGAACGCGTTTGCCACCCACAAGCATGACTGTGGGAGGGTCACCGGGTTTGAGGTCAGCGTAGATGGGGACCCCATGATCCGACCCCAAAAGCAGTATAACTTCCCCAAGGAGGCAGAACCCAACATGGAGACAGCAATATCTTCATTGGTGCAGCAGAGCGTGTTGAGGCCAATAGCCACTCACGTGAACTCCCCATTATGGCCGGTAAAGAAGCCGGACAATTCGTGGAGGGCCACGGTGGACTACAGAGTCCTCAATAGTAACATCCCAGCCTGCGCGCCCACGGTAGCAGCAGTTGCCGACCTAATAGGGAGTATTCCAGCATCTGCGACCACGTTCACGGTGCTGGATATCTCGAACGGTTTTTGGTCCATTCCGCTGCGGCGGGAGGATCAGTACAAGTTTGCCTTTACTTTTAAAGGGCAACAGTACACTTGGAACTGTTTGCCACAGGGTTTTCACAACAGCCCCAGCATTTTCCATCAATGCATGGCAGGAAGTTTAAAGGAATTTAGCCAGCCCAATCAGTTAGTGCAATATGTGGACGACTTACTCCTGTTCACGGACTCAAGGGAGGAGCACGGCCCACTATTAGCCGAATTATTGGAGCTGCTGGAAAGGAAGGGTTTTAAAGTAAACCCAAAGAAAGCACAAATCGGCCAGCAGGAGGTGAAATTCCTGGGGCTGGCCATCCGCGCTGGGGAAAGAGCCATAGATAAGGCTAAACGGGAATCGGTGCAAGATCTGCCGATCCCTAACACAGTAACGGGTGTAAGGTCCTTTTTGGGATTGACCGGGTACTGCAGAGATTTCATCGAGGACTATGCAGCCACAGCAGCCCCGCTACTCCGACTCTTACACAAGGGAGTCGAGTGGTTTTGGGACGAGGGTTGTCAGGCAGCATTCGAGAAGTTGAAAAGGGATCTGCAGACCGCGCCAGCCCTAGGGGCCATAGATGGGGGGGAGGAGTTTTTCTTGGAAGTAGCCGCTAGTGGAGACAGCCTGAGTGCCGTGCTGCTCCAGGAGCAACACGGCAAGCTGAGACCAGTGGTCTACTCCTCCAGGGTGCTTACGGATGTAGAGAGGAGTTTTTCCAATTGCGAACGGCATCTCCTGGCCACGCATTGGGCTGTGAACAGATCAGTGATCTTCACAGGAACCTCTCCCATCACTCTCCTCACCCATCACACCCCCACAAAGATGCTTCTGGATGGAAGGATTAAGGATGGGACCGTGAGCAGCGCTCGGATTGCGCGCTGGACCCTCCTCCTTTCCCAGATGGATCTCAAAGTTAAAGGTCTCTGCGAGCCAAAGCTCGCAGCCAACATGGTATATCCCGGAACAGCCCATCGGTGTTCCGTAGAAGGGGTATGGGAGGTCGACATAGGTTTACGGGCTGGAATACACCCCACAGGCTGCGAGATCTATGTAGACGGTTCCAGCACGGTATCTGCTGGCGAACGACTCACAGGGTGTGGAGTTTATGACGCTATGGCAGACATTGCCCTGGCGATTAAGCTCCCCAGCACTATGAGCGCACAGCAGGCTGAACTGTCCGCGGTGGCGTACGTGGTTACCCACCTCGAGATCTTCCCAACCCCATACACGATTTGCTCGGACAGCATGTTCACATGCAATTCGTGTACGGAGTACCTCGCCATCTGGTCCCGCCGCGGTGCTGGAAAAGATCCTGGCAGCTGTGGGAGAGGAAGGGGAGGTGTTCATCCACAAGGTGAAGGCTCATTCCACCACAGAACCCCGCAGTCAGGGCAACCAGCAGGCGGATGCGCTAGCCAGGGAGGGTGCCCGCAACGGCATTTTCTGGGACCCCTATGGACCCGGACCCGTGGCAGCGATCCGAGCCAGGGAGGGAACTCCAGAGAACACAGGGGTGACAACGCCCCTAGACCTAAAGACCATCCAAACCCTGGATCCCGCCCTAAAAACAGTCCTCAAAGCCATTACTGAGGGCAAGCAGGTAGAGGGTCCGTACAGTACGGCAGCCCTCTCAGTCAAGGAAGGCATGCTGTTCCGAGAGGAACAGTGGGTTGTGCCGCAGCAGCACCGGAGGGAATTCCTTCAACTGGCCCATGAGGGTCCAGGGGCAGGACACCCCGGGCCTGAGGTTACCTGGCAACGGGTAGAGCAGGCGGGATGGTGGCCGGGACTTCGAGACGATGTCCGCGAGTTCTGTGCAAGCTGTCTTGTATGCGCTGCAAACAACCCAGACCCCCAGAAAAGGAAGGTGCCCATGGGGCACATCAGGAGGGTAGAGGGACCATGGCAATCGATTCAGGTCGACTACATAGGGCCCCTGCCCGCCGCCCAGGGAGGCTATAAGTACTGCCTTGTCCTGGTGGATGTGTTCACCAAGTGGGTAGAAGCCTTCCCGTGTAGAACAGCTACGGCACTGGGTACTGCCAAGATCTTGATCCAGGAAGTGTTCTCACAGTGGGGGCTCCCCCGTTTTGTTGAGTCCGACCAAGGGAGTCAGTTCACCAGTCAAGTGATGCAGAACACCCTCATGCTCTTAGGCATTGAAGGGAAGTGGCACGTAGCGTACAATCCCCAGTCATCCGGGATTGTTGAACGCATGAACCGGACCCTCAAGGAAAAGCTGAGGAAAGAGACAATGGGCTCGCCCCAGAAATGGGCGGAGATCCTGCCTTTAGTCCTCATGGGGATCCGGGCCAGCCAGTCCAAAAGTACGGGGTACTCCCTGCACGAATTAATGACTGGAAGGATCATGCGAACACCCACCCATGTACTAGCCCCGGTGCTCACTGAGGGCCAGCTCCAAGAGGTGAAGCGAGACAAGTTCATCCAAACCCTTTTGGAGCGCCTGAAACAGATTTATGGGCAAGCGGCTGGGAACATGGGGAGACAGCATCAGGGAAATCGACTGTTGCTGGAACCTTGTAAGCAACAAGAGTGGGAAGTCGGAGACCAGGTCATGGTTAGGAACTATGCCCGGGTGGGGAGTTTTGAACCACTGTACATGGGGCCTTACAGCATTGTAGACAAGGCCAGCCCCATGGTTTATGCAGTGAAGGTGCCCGACGTACTAAATAGTTTCACATTAACCAGTGTAAGCTGCTTAAGCCGGGTGCACAAGGGCCAACAACAGGGGCCAAGTCTGAGGACAAAAATCCTCAGCCCACGACAGAGTCACAGACCACACAGGCTGGAACTGTAGCCTGCGTGAAGGGAGGAGTCATCCCAATGGAGTGGGTGGTCTCCCCTCTAATTTGGGATTCGGACGAGGAAGAGCCCGAACAGCTCGACCCCGCCCTTGACCCGATCACGGAGGAGGAAGAGTCAGAGGACGAAGATCCCGCCCTCGACTCAAGCTTAGGGGAGGTAGGGATTGGGGGCGGAGACTCACCACCTGTAGGGACAGGTGAGGTGGAGTCGGATGCCACAGATCCCGGCCCCGGGGGGGCGGAGCCTGAGGAAAGAGAGCCGGAGCCGGCAGCTGTGGTGGGACCACAGGCTGTGACGGTGAAGGCCCCGGTCCCCGGTCCGTCAGCCCTGGGAGCCTCGCCCAAGGCATCCCCTCGTAGGTTGACTCGAATGCCTCAGCCCAGAAAGCATTGGCCAAATTCTCCTTATTTCCCCCAACCTCGGTCCAGAGCAGCCCAGGAAAGGCACGGTTCCCGTTCAGCAGCGACAGGCTGCGGGGCATCAAAGCTGAAGGTCAGTGCAGCCCCGCCACAGGGAGCGGCACGCTGCAACCCTCACAGGAATTAGGTAGGCCGCCCGAAGGAGGGCAGCGCTGTACATAGGTTTTAGGTAATGATGTTAAGTTTAAGTAATTTTAATGTTAGTTTAAGGTATGTAAAGTTTAAGATGATGGGGATGTTTTAAAAGGTAGTTTTCGGAGTCTGCCCAGTATGTGTGTGTGTTTGGAAGCGGGGTCAGGGGACCCCAGCGTCCGTTTAATTAAGCCAGCACCTATTGGGAGCCTGGCTACATCATCTTATCGATTACAGAAACC
Source organism: Somniosus microcephalus (assembly GCF_052327205.1). Classification (NCBI taxonomy): domain Eukaryota; kingdom Metazoa; phylum Chordata; class Chondrichthyes; order Squaliformes; family Somniosidae; genus Somniosus; species Somniosus microcephalus. The sequence continues at coordinate 111,484,931 of NC_141001.1, read as the reverse complement.
AGGGATACAATGGAAAGGATTCTCGTAGCGCTCGCGGCGATCGGGTGCGGGCTGGCCTACCGAGGCCGCACCAAGGACGTCATCGTGTTCGGATGTTCCGGGGACACAGCCCCCATCGCAACGGATGGGACGGGGAAGCGAGAGGTTGAGGAAACCGCCACCTACTTCCACCAAGGGAGATGGCCAGGATGGCTGGGGACGAATTCTACGGAATACTCCAGCAATTTCGGTTTTGCCTACCAAGAGACTTCGTTATCGTGCCCTCGGGTGAGGATCCTTGCACCCAGAGTCAGCATTACCGTGGGAAAGAGAATCTGTTTGGTGTGTAATGGGAACGTACCGCTAAGTAGATGGTGGTGGCTACGAAAGCTGGGAAAGGACATGAAGAACTCTACAATCGAGTGGGAGCGACTGGGTAACAATACCCATTGGACAATTACGGGGACTCACGGACAATTACGTGTGTGTTGGGACAAATGGTGGGAACCAGATGAAGGGATATATGTCTGCATGTGGGGTTCGAAGCACGTTTGCCCCAAAGGCATATCCATCTTTTTCCAGAGGCAGTGGCAGGATGAAGGGAAGGGGATGAGATGGGATGTCAGCACTCGGGCGTGCGGAGCCCCATTCTCCCCGATTCCGGTAAATGCCACTGAACTCATCACCCGCCCATGCAAGCCCCTGCCCACGATTCCAGTAGCACTAGCCCAGAAGGAAGGGTGCTCCACCGCCACAAAGGGACCCGGGAACAGTTTAGTATTGGTACCCACCGGTCAGGTGCTGTACCAAGGGGTACTCTACGCGGTGGCCTCAGTGATTTTAAACCTCACTGAGGTACGATTGCCGGAGTGGTGTCCCAAGGAAACGGAACAGTTGTACCAGGTCTTGTTAACCCGTATGTTCAGACAATTTTACGAGTTTGACTTTGCTGACATCGACAAGGCAAAATTATACACCACACCACAGGAAGTTTTGGATCGGGTAGGGAGGCAAAGAAGGGGTACTGTAAATGACGTTTTCACTGCTTTTAACACCGGGACATCTGTTGTCAACGCTCTAGACAACGTGGAGCTGCAGACACAGATCAATGGTTTAAAAGCCCAGTTAAGGAACATACTGACTAACGAAAATAAGGTAGTGGGTTCTGAGCTACATGAGGACCAGGCCATGACACTACACTTAAAAGAAATAATTGCTGAGCTGGAGAAACACGCTAGAACGGTAAATGCACTTATTAGGGAGGATCGGAATGCGTCCGATCAGGCTGCGCAGAACGAGGCCTGTGTGCTATACGGGGCGTGGTTACTGGGCAAGGGCCGCAGTAATCTGGAGGATTTAAAACAAGGTTTGGTCCCGTCCTGGATCAGCAACAAGCACTTGCAAGCGCTCCACCCTTTTGAGAATGCGTTAAGTTCGTGCCAGCTCAGACTAGCTGCAGAGGCGCACCCAGTCCCAGTGGACTGCGGACGCTCGAATCACACTATCATGGGAATAGTGGTAAGGATGCCGGTGTTGGGTCCCGCAGCAAAGCCCGCCCCGGTATACAGGGTGGAGAACATTGGAGTCATTCAGGGGGGTGCGCACATTCGTTACGCAGTGGTCCCACCTTGTCATCAGATGGGAGCGTACGATGACAGGCACCGACCTCTCGGGGTGTCGAAGCCAGGGAGCACACATCATCCTGTGTCCCCAGCACTTGAATGCCTTTTTGAAACCACAGTGCGGGTTCAGAGCCGCTAGCGCGAAGCCGATAAATTGCACCATGGAGGCAATGGCAAAGGACCATGTGCCCCACAGGTGGCATATATCGGAGGTGGGACATACTGTGTCACCACTGCAGCGCCTCACTACCGCCACGGACAGCACGGGTGGTGTCCGGTCAGTGACAGCAGCTTCTGTTTTAAACCCAGGGCTGAAGTTCAAGTGGCACAACAACGGATTGTCCCCATTCCTGTACCTTCCACCGTTCACCTCACTGTAAAAGAGAATTTCACGGACTTGCAGCGATTCGTCGTGCATTTTGGTTATGTCATTCCCCCTCTTCCCGAACACCTCACCAAGATTTTAAAAGCCGTTATAGTTTCACAGAAGCATTTTTACACACTGGAGCAGAAGACATTAGAGATAGGGAAAGACATATTGGACATAGTCACCCCACCATGGTGGGACCTGTTCACTAATATAGAGATCCCGGCCTGGATTAGAATAGCATCCCATATCCTAGTAGTGTGTCAGGTTTTAATTGTAATATTCCTACTGTTTGTGCATTGCAAGAGAGGCAAACGCCTCCAGAGGCACGAGAACACAGGAGAATGGAGAGAACGCTATGTACGAGTGGGGGAAGAGGACACCCCAGTTTAAGCTGCTAAATATTAAAAGTTAAAGCGTCCCTCCACTCTTGATTTTAGCCACTGCATGATTTAAGTGTGTGAATACTGTTGTGTTATAGCCGTTGATAAGATTTTCTGTTTTTTTGATTAATAAAAGGTGTATGCAGGTGGTGTAAGGGGTATCGGCCCCTTCACATCTGAAAGATGAATGTGTTATAGTTTAAGGTAGTACTACCTATGATTGTCCAACTGTACACAAGGTAATTTTTTTCTGAAATGGGAACTGCATGTGTCGTAAGGGCCATAGATAGCTAATTACCAGGAATGTTTGGATGTGAGGAATCAGGGAAAATTTGCTCACCAAGGTTTATTGATACTTTAAGCAAGCTCTCAGTATCACAGGGGGGACTGTAAGATTCGAAATTTTCAGTAATTAATCACGCAAGAAAATAGGGTTAATAAGACAGTTTATTGACCAAAAGAAGCTTGTACAGAAAAACCTTTGATAAAAGGGCATACAAAATGGCCGTCGGACCTCGTGATCAGTTTCTGGGACCATTTGATTTCTGTTACTGCAAGCCAGACAGGCTTGTGGATTGAGGACAGTAAGCCTGCGAAAGCCAGTATCGGGAAACCGAAACTCATGGAAATGAGCATACATATTAATTAGATTCTAAGTACAGGACAGTTTTGGGTAACAGGATGAGGCCCATCAAGAAATGGGCGGACAATTGAATGAACACTTAAACCCATTTACTGTACAAAGGAAAACCGTTTAACAGCCATCAAGGGCAATCTCCAGACTGATCAATATACGAACCGAGTTACGGTGACAAAGTAAAAGACATTATCGGCCCAGGAAGGCCAATTAAGCTATCACCAGCTCCCGTTACAAAGACAAAGCGCCCCTGCAGAGATTTCTGCCCGCCAAAAATATTACAAAGACTGGACTATGATTTGGCGGGAGATAAGACTGTCCCAAAAAGGTATAACTGGATTGAAAGGTCCATCAGGATGCGACGCTTCACTTCACGATTCACTTCAGCACGGTTATGCGCTACACTTCGCTACGCTTCGGAACTTCTACGACTCTTCAGTTAAGGCAGCACTTCGGTTTCGGAACGTGGTCGGTGTTCGGCCAGGCAAGGCTCAGCCACGACGGGAAGACGACGAGGGTGGCCCGGGTACTTTTGTCGGGAGATCATCGACGACCCAGGCCGAAGAAGAAGACACCCTCAGAAGGATAATTATGACTGCATAAAGAAAGCTTTTTGGGACCAGCGTCCCGCCCCGAGGAAGACCATCGGGCGATCGATGACCCAGGCCGGAGAAGAAGACACTCAGGGCCTAGCACTCCAGTGCCTCAACATCCCATTCGGTAACGGACCTTCCATGTGCAATTCTACAACATCACATCGGTAGCAGAGTCTACATGTGCATCCAGTTCTTCGGCAGCCTTTCAGTAAAGGTGACACAGGTTTAACGGATTTTCATCCATGACGAGCGCTCATCAAGGCTGTATCTGCTGCTTCATCGCGTAAGAAAAACAAGCTGCGCCAGAAGTTTCCAAATCCACGTGACGACAGAAAGCTGTGCCAAAAAGGCTGCGAACCCCCTTTTCGCGAATCTGAAAGTGGTGAGCATGATCCCGAGTTCCTCAAGTCGAAACTTAGTTTAGGTCTAGGGGAGGGGGTTAAGGGTAAGCGTAATGTGTTTCCCCTTTTACGATGTGCCGTGTGTTTCTCATTTCCATAGAGTTAAGTTTATAGATATGTGCATGCTTGTAGTTACTTTAATCTGTGCTTATGACATGTATTTTATAATGCTGCAAACTGTTTAATAATAAAAGCATCCATTTCGTGCTATTCAACCTGGTCTATTGAGTTTTTCTCTGCACTACAGTTCCCTGCACCTAAGTCCAAGGTCTAGAACCATAGGGAAGAGTGGGTCGAACCACTCAAGGGTAATTATTGCACGAAGCCTGGTAGGAGACCAGAACGAGCAAGAGAAACCCCCTACAATGGAGAATAATAACTGAAATATTTAAGTATGATGTATAGAAAAAAATCTTGTCACACATTGCTGCGAATCAGCTGATTTGTCCTCTTGGAGCACTATTTCATTATAAGAAGATTTGATTCACAAGCTGAAATGATGATCAAAGAAAGGAGTCATAAATAATAAAAACTGACATTATCACCATCATCAATGTCTGAGATCATGGATAACATGCACGTCTTGCTGGGGAAGACATGCACAATGATCACTGTAGGGTAGAAGTTACAGTTGGTGATAATAGTGGATGAACACTCCGCATTCATATGGCATTTCTCTGTCCACTATTTTAAAGGAGGCACTAATCTACTTATTTTAAATGTGGTAGCACTTCCACCTCAATCCCTCCCCCATCCACAACCTACAACCCAATCAACACTCTGACCTGCTGGCCTGCAGCATCTCCTGAATCCATCCTCCAAAGAAAAAGAGACACAGAAGGAAAAACAGAAGAGAACCAGAAAGGAAGAGTAACGTACAGTAAATCAGAAAAGAGAGGGAGAGAGAGAGAAGATGAGACAAAGACAAAGACAAGCAGAACAATGGACAAAGCGAAAAACAGCAATATGAAGATGGCAGACAGGTAAAAGACAGAACATATCCTCTAATTTACCACGAGCAACACCAAGAGAATTCCAATATCTGCAGTAATATTTTATAAAAATCATAGACACACCACAATTCCTGCTCCTATGTTTTTGCCACACTTTTGTGTCAACTATTTTCATTATAGATTCCTACGCCCACATTTTTAATGGAAACCGCCGGAGACTTTTCATGTAATTATACCCTCCTGCCAGTGGTAGTGCTATAACATCTCAGTTTTACATTTTCCTGCTCTGAGCTCAGTCTGTACTGTAGAGAAACTCATATGCTCCAACTAACTCGACTTGTCTGCTTCCCAAATTGCCTCAAATTTTGCTGTTTAACTATAATTAATATTTGCATTTATATATGCACTTTTCGTGTTCTCAGGGTGTTCCAAAGCAACTCACAGCCCATGAAGTATAAATAATAACAATCATAAGAGCCCAGATTTTCCTGTGGAAATAACGGTGAGTCGAATGGCACCGGCCGTTATTTATGCGCAAATGGCACAGCAACTTCAGGCGAGGGGCACATCCATATGTATCGATTCCTCCAGTTCTTTGTCAAAATAGCTTTCAGTGAATCAAAATGTTCACATATGTGGTATTTATGAATTGTTCTTTCAGAGCTATGCCGTCAACTGCTTTCTCTTCATGCCTCTTGACCCAAACATTAGTATCTAACAGAACATAGTTGGAATGGTGGATGCTGATTTCATTACATGTATTTGTCACAAATTGTCATGCTCCACATTAGTGTTAAGTAGAATACCTGGGACTACTATCTAATTTTACTAAAGTTGCTACTGAAGCGGCTGTCATAATGGATCTTCAAACATTCACTTGCGTGGAAAAAACTGTTCATCACCTGATTCCATGATGTGATACTAAATATCGTAATAGGCATACAAATTCCTTAGGGAAAATTGCATCATATTATGAGCTCATGAAACATAGAAGATAGGAGGAGTAGGCCATTCGGCCCCTCGAGCCTGCTCCGCCATTCAATGAGATCATGGCTGATCATCCAAACTCAGTACCCTGTCCCTGCCTTCTCTCCATATCCCTTGATCCCCTTAGCCTTAAGAAATATATCTAACTCCTTCTTGAATATATTTAATGAATTGGCCTCAACTGTCTTCTGTGGTAGAGAATTCCACAGGTTCACCAGTCTCTGGGTGAAGAAATTCCTCCTCATTTCAGTCCTAAATGGCTTACCCCTTATCCTTAGACTGCGCCCCTGGTTCTGGACTCCCCCGCCATCGGGAACAGCCTTCCTGCATCTAGTCTGTCTAGTCCTGTTAGAATTTTATAAGTTTCAATGAGATCCCCTCTCATTCTTCTAAACTCTAGCGAATATAAGCCTAATCGACCCAATTTCACTTCATACATCATTCCTGCCATCCCAGGTATCAGTCTGGTGAATCTTCGCTGCACTTCCTCCATGGCAAGAACATCTTTCCTCAGATAAGGCGACCAAAACTGCACACAATACTCAAGGTGTGGTCTCACCAAGGCCCTGTACAACTGCAGCAAGACATCCTTGCTCCTGTACTCGAATCCTCTCGCTATGAAGGCCAGCATACCATTTGCCTTCTTAACCGCCTGCTGCACCTGCATGCTTACCTTCAGCGACTGGTGCACAAGGACACCCAGGTCCCGTTGCACTTCCCCTTTTCCCAATCTATTGCCGTTCAGATAATAATCTGCCTTCCTGTTTGTGTCACCAAAGTGGATAACCTCGCATTTATCCACATTATACTGCATCTGCCATGCATCTGCCCAATCTGTCCAAATCGTACTGGAGTTTCTCTGCATCCTCCTCACAGCACACACACCCACCCAGCTTTGTGTCGTCTGCAAACTTGGAGATATTACATCTAGTTCCCTCGTCTAGATCATTAATATATATTGTGAATAGCTGGGGTCCTAGCACCGATCCCTGCAGTACCCCACTAGTCACTGCCTTCCACTCGGAAAAAGACCCGTTTATTCCAACTCTTTGCTTCCTGTCTGCCAACCAGTTTTCTATCCAAGTCAGTACCTTACCCCCAATCCCATGTGCTTTAACTTTGCACGCTAGTCACTTATGCGGGACCTTATCGAAAGCCTTCTGAAAGTCCAAATACTCCACATCCACTGGTTCTCCCTCATCTATTCTACCAGTTACATCCTCAAAAAATTCCAGTAGATTAGTCAAGCATGATTTACCTTTTGTAAATGAACTGGTCATTCAACTTATTGTTGCTTGCAGGATCTTGCTGTATGCAAATTGGCTGCCACACTCACCTCCATAGGAGCAGCGACTGCACTTCAAAAGTAGTATGTGTGAAGTGCTTTGTAACATCTTTCAGTTATAAATCGCTATTATATAAACAAGATTTCCTTGACGTTGAGTCATATTGTGATCCAATAGTTAGATCAGTGAGAGTCACTGAATATGGTGGTACTTATTTATGAATTATTCAAGGTGAGATGTCGATTCATACTCTGCAGAGCCTGACATTGGAAATAATTTTCTGTATACATCTTAGACCTCATTACCATTTTGGGTTTTAATAGGTCCATTTTCTCATTCAAGGGTTTCACAGCAGTTGCTGTAAGGGAACTTTGTTCTCTATGAACTAGAAGCTTATAGTAATCTGCCCTTGCAAACTTGCATGACTCTGAAGATTAACTTGCAGTAATCAGTTTATTGAATTAAATGTAGTTTTGCACTATGCTGTACACTCCCTTCAAATAAGCAGATATTGCACATGACTGGAGATTTTTTTATGCTAAAGCAACTAACATATTTATTTTCAATTAAATGGAAATATAAGGCACAAGAGAATTGGGCAAACACTATTGAGTATGATATTAAATTGGTATATTCCCACTCATTTTGTGAAATCCCAACTGTTTCCATTCCTGGAAAAAGCAGATAATGGCTTTGGTTAGGCTTCAAAAATACAAAAGCCACAATCAACAATTCAAATAAAAACACAGGTAACTGTTAGTTTGCCAGGCTTTTAGACATACACAATGGATAAACCGTTAACTCATTTAAAATGTATAACATTCTGCTGCTTACACAATGTGACTACTAGCAATTCAAAACAGCAGGTACCATCTGAATTTTATTTTAAGCTGGCATGAGCAAAACCCACATATTTATGACAGATCTTCTTGAGAATCCTTGAGTGATTTGCAAAATACTTGCCACAGACATACTGAAACTGCTCATTTTTTGGGGATTGAAGGAGTTTTTGTTCCAACTGTAAGATAGTGTTTTATAGAAAATGCTGTTTGGTAAATAAGAAAAGGGTTTGCATTTATGTAGCTTATTTCATGTTCTCAAGACTTGCCAAAGCACTTCATATCCAATAAAACACTTTTGAATTGCAGTCACTGTTGTAATATAGGTAAATGAGACAGCCAACCTGTGCACAGCGAGGTAAAAACAGCAATGAGATAAATGGCCAGGTATTCTGTTTTGGAGGTGTTGGGTTAGGGGAAAAAAATGCTGAACACTATTTTTGTGGCTGTTAAAGAAAAAAGACTTGTATTTATACAGCGCCTTTCATGACCACAGCGCTTTACAGCCAATGAAGTACTTTTTTGAAGTGTAGTCGCTGTTGTAATGTAGGAAACACGGCAGACAATTTGCACACAGCAAGCTCCCACAGATAGCAATGTGATAGTCACCAGATAATGTTTTAGTAATGTTGATCGAGGAATAAATATTGGCCAGGAACACCGGGGATAACTCCCTGACTCTTCTTTGAAATAGTGCCATGGGATCTTTTATGTCCATCTGAGAGAGCAGACAGGATCTCATTTTAACGTCTCATCCGAAAGACGGCGTCTCCAACAGTGCAACATTCCCTCAACTGGAGTGTCAGCCTAGATTTTTGTACTCAAGTCTCTAGAATGGGACTCTGAACACACAACTTTCTGACTCAGAGGCAAGGGTGCTACCAACTGAGTCATGGCTGACACTTGCAAAGACTATTGTCTGAAATAATCCTGAGCAGGGAAAATTGTTATTAAATCAAGAAGGAGCAGTTAGTCTGATTGCAAAGTTTTCAACATCAAGAAAGAAGTGGGAATTATTTGAAGGAAAAGTATGAAACTGCAGACCCACCAAAACAAAGAATATATATTTTTTATAAAATGAGCAAAAGACTGGACAGGTCTGTGCTAAATGTTCATTATTATGAATTGACATCTTAAAGACTAAAGTAAAACCCACCTCTAATTTTCCATCCAGTTGCAGGTAAATGGTTTGAATAGCTGGGGTTCTGGACTGGATCGTCTAGGTTTTGAATCCCAGTATGTCTAGAAATTTCTAACATCCTCTTTTTATATATTAAAGATATTTTTCCACTTCTGTGTCTATTGTGTGAACACATTGGTTATTAATGTTTCCAATAAATTTTCATTGGTAAAAAGAAACTTGCCACAAACCCCAGCTCCCTACTTGCTATTCCATTATGGCCCAGAAATTCGGGTCGGGGGCTTCCCGCGGGTGCAAGCCCCCGACCTGCACTTATCTTGCGCGCCGGCAGTTGAGCTCTGGGCTCCCGTGGAATTCCGCTCCGGGGCCTGCTCCAACTCCCGGCGCGCTGTGCTTGTGTGTCCCAGGGGCGTAGTTAGTGCGATGCGTCCCCTGGGATCACGTGAGCCATGGGCAGCCAATCAGAGGAGGGAAAAGCCCATTCATAAGATTGACAGGAAGACCTGTCTAAACTTATGAATATACAGGCCCCAAAATAACAGTAAACCTTCAAATAATTTTTTTTTTAAATCACACTTTTTTAAATAAACTATAAATTACATTAAATAACTATTTTAAACAATAATTTAAATTAAAAAAAAAATTTTTTTTATAAAAAAACGGGGCTAAAAATAAACTTACCTTGCTTTAAAGTATTTAAAAATAATAAACCTGTGCAAAAAATGTTTTAATTTTAATTAATTGACCACTTACCTTTTAAAATGCAGGCCTTGTGCCTGGTTTTTACATTTCTAAAATCTAAAGACTTACCCTCACGGAAAAACCTGTAAAAAAAACATAAGTTCAAAGCGCACGTGCAGACTCCCGCGTGCACGCGTTCGACCTCTGAACCCCTTCGTTCAGAGGAACGGAAGTGCCGGTTTCCCGCGCATGCGCAGTGCATGCAAGAAACCGGCACTTCCATCGGGTCCACGCGTAAGTACCCCGTGCGTACTCACGCATTGGGACCCAAATTTCTGGGCCAATACCTTACCTCCTGCCCTCATAACTTACTCCCTACCCATACCCCTTACCACTGGTCTCCCCTGCACTCTATCCTATACCTCCTATCCTTTATTTTTTTTTATTCGTTCATGGGATGTGGGCGTCGCTGGCAAGGCCAGCATTTATTGCCCATCCCTAATTGCCCTTGAGAAGATGGTAGTGAGCCTCCTTCTTGAACCGCTGCAGTCCGTGTGGTGAGGGTGCTGTTAGGGAGAGAGTTCCAGGGTTTTGACCCAGCGACGATTAAGGAGCAGCGATATATTTCCAATTCAGAATGGTGTGTGATTTGGAGGGGAACTTGGAGGTGGTGGTGTTCCCTAGCACCTACTGCCCATGTCCTTCTAGGTGGTAGAGGTCGCGGGTTTTATACACACCCCTATTCCATGCCTCGTATCTCCTGCCCCAACCCATATCATACCCCGCTTTCCTGCCTATATTACATACCCACTATCTTAAACCCCCTATGCCAAAGCTCCAACACCTGCTCCACCACACGCTCTATCCAATACCCCCTCCATTATTCCATATGTCCTTCTCTTAACCCCATTTCTTATCGCTAGCTCCCTATGCCATACCTCCTGCCGACTAATCCATACCCTCTAACCTCAACCCATGTTCCCAAAATCCATACTCCTGCCTCTTATCCCATACCCGGCCCCCTATCGTATACCCCCATCTCCTACTCAATGTCCCATACCCTCTGTCCTCTATCCTGTACCCACATCTCCTGCCCCATCCCATACCCACTCTCTCATATCCCTCATCATAGAATCATACAGCACAGAAGACCATTCGGCCCATTGTGCCTGTGCCAGTTCTTTAAAAGAGCTATCCAGTTAGTCCCAATTTCCAACTCTTCTCCCATAGCCCTATCCCATACCCACTATTCCCTATTCAATACCCCCTTGTCCCATACCCCATCCCCAATCACATACCCCCATCTCCTACCTTCATCCCATACTCTGTCCTCTATTCTCATATCCACTGTGCCATATCCCATCCCCCCATCCTCTATCCCATACCCCCAATCTCATACCCATTGTCCCCTAGCATACCCCCATCCCCTATCCCCTGTCCCCAATTCCATACCCCCATCCCCTATCTCATATTCACTGTCCCCATCTCATATTCCCTGTCCCCAACTCCATATCCCGTCCCCAATTCCATACACCCGTCCCCTATCTCACCCCATCCCCTACTCCCTATCCCATGCCCCGTCCCCCATCCCTAATCCCATAGCCGCTGTCCCAATCCCTAATCCAATACCCCCGTCCCCTATCCAATACCCCTAATCTCATACCCCCTGCCCCATCCCTAATCCCATACTCCTGTCCCCATCCCTAATCCCATAACCCCTGTCCCCATCTCTAATCCCATACCCCCTGTCCCCATCCCTAATCCCATACCCCGTCCCCATCCCTAATCCCATACCCCGTCCCCATCCCTAATCCCATACCCCCTGTCCCCATCCCTAATCCCATACCCCCTGTCCCCATCACTAATCCCATACCCCGTCCCCATCCCTAATCCCATACCCCGTCTCCCATCCCTAATCCCATACCCCCTGTCCCCATCCCTAATCCCATACCCCGTCTCCCATCCCTAATCCCATACCCCCTGTCCCCTATCCCTAATCCCATACCCCCTGTCCCCTATCCCTAATCCCATACCCCCTGTCCCCTATCCCTAATCCCATACCCCCTGTCCCTAATCCCATACCCCGTCCCCTATCCCTAATCCCATACCCCGTCCCCTATCCCTAATCCCATACCATACCCCCTGTCGCTGTCCCTAATCCCATACCCCCTGTCCCCTATCCCTAATCCCATACCCGCTATCCCAAAGCCCCGTCCCATACCCCCTGTCCCCTATCCCATACCCGCTATCCCAAAGCCCCTGTCCCATACCCACTGTCCCCATCCCTAATCCCATACCCGCTGTCCCAAAGCCCCTGTCCCTTGTCCCTGATTCCCACCCCCTGTTCCCAGCCTCTCTCTGTGAGCTAGCACACTGTCCGGCCTCTGATCTCCTTCACCGACACAGCGAGTGAGCTCGCGCCTCCGCCAACCGCCGGCCGTTCCACTGCGCGCGCCGCCGCCGCCGCCAACGGATTTTTGTTCAAAAATTAAAAAAAAACCAATAACGGGTCCGACGCTTTAAAGTTTCCCTTCCTGTGGCAGTGCGGTCCGAGCGGGCGGGTCGGTTGTCGGGAGCGTTCGAAGCCCCGCTCCCGAGTTCCTCCGAGCACAGCAGCATTCGAGGCCGGACACAGGAGGCCCGACAAAGGTGGGATGTTCACTGTGAGCAGCGCGGGGGAACTAGACTGCAGGCCAGGCGGGGAGAGTGAACAGTGAGCAAACATAACACACGGTAAAAGATCAAGTAACATCGCTTTGTGAAATGAGGCCCTGAAATTAAAAAAGGGAGACTTGCATTTCTGTAGCGCCTTTCACGCCCTCAGGACGTCTTAAAGCGCTTTACAGCCAATGAAGTACTTTATTTTGGAGTGTAGTCACTGTTGTTGTAATGTAGGAAACGCGGCAGCCAATTTGCACACAGCAAACCCCCACAAACAGCAATGTGATAATGACCGGATAATCTGTTTTTTAAGTGGTGTTGGTTGAGGGATAAATATTGGTCCAGGACACCGGGGAGAACTCCCCTGCTCTTCTTCGAAATAGCACCATAGGATCTTTTACATCCACCTGAGAGAGCAGACGGGGCCTCGGTTTAACGTCTCACTTTGAAGACGGCTCCTCCGACAGTGCAGCACTCCCTCAGCACTGCACTGGAGTGTCAGTCTAGATTTTTTGTGCTCAAGTCTCTGGAGTGGGACTTGAACCCACATCTTTCTGTGCCGGCGCCTGTATTTTTCTCGCCCCTCCAAGGTCCCACTGTGAAGTGCCGTCACTGTTTCTAAATGGCTAAATGTGGCAGTCACTTTGTGCACAGCAAAATCCTGCAAACGTAAGAACATAAGAATTAGGAGCAGGAGTAGGCTATATGGCCCCTCGAGCCTGCTCCGCCAGTCAATAAGATCATGGCTGATCTTCGACATTGTTGGAACCGTGGTTCAGTGGATATGCTATTATTAAATAATCACACGGATGCTGTACATTAACAAATAACAGGTCTTTGCTGGAGTAGGGTAGTCTCAAGACTGGGGTACAGAGGCATGCGCAAAGCTTATATACCGGTGTGGTCACTGCCGGTACTAATACAGGAACTGTAAAAGTAGTTCTGACTTAAAGGCACATACACTACATTTCCTCCCCTTTTAGATTAGTAATACCCCTAATATTCAAATAACAATTAACATTTCAACATGTACATTAAACAACAAAAGTCCATTTATAGATTCAGTCTTTGGGGCGGCTTCCTGACCCTTTCGGGATAGCGCCATTCCAGAGGTTCTTGTTCTTGGTGCAGAGGCGATTCTGACCCCTTTTCATCGGGTAGCTCATCGGGTTCCACTGCTACTGGGTCTGAAGTAGATGCTACCGGTATGTCGGGTTCATCCCCAGGTACTCGAGACATGACTGTAGTGTCCGTGTGTTGATAAAGACACTGAAGACAGGAGTTGGTTCATAGGTATTTACTAAGCAAAGTCTGGGGGGGGGGTTTTAAAGGATATACACAATACACAGGCTTATATAGCCCAAGTGGCAATTACCGGCATTACACACACCTGGGGCTCTTAAAGGCACATACACCACAATTCCTCCCCTTTTAGCTAACCAGTACATCATATTTTAAGTAATTATTAATTACATGTTATATGCAAAATAATATACATTGCTGTAATTAATTAATTATAAGTTAGTCTCTCAGGAGGCTTCCTGACTCGGTCCGGATAACGCCTCGGGGGTGTAGTAGTTTCTGGTGGTGTAGTAGGTTCTTCTGGCAAGGCTGATTTGGCTTGAATGCCAGTGTCGGGTTCACCGGGTTCCAGTATCACCGGATCGGAGGTAGATATGGGTATCTCTACTTCCTCGTTAGATGTATAGAGTGGTGGTGTAGGTTGTTCCTTTTCGGATGACTTTATGATTTGGTCAGCATGGCGCCTTATTATGCTTTCTCCGATGTCCACGGTATACATCAGTGGTCCTAGTCGTGTGCAGATAGTTCCAGGCTGCCATTTCTCGGTACGGTAGTCCCGGGCCAAAACTTGTTGACCTATCTGGAAGGTTCTAGTTGGCCTTTCATTCATGCCTTGAAACTGCCGGTTATCCACGTCCCTTCTGATGTTGGGCTTGACCAAATCCAGCCGGCATCTTAGGTTTCTGTTGAAGAACATCATGGCGGGAGTTTGGTTGGTAACCATATGTGTTGCATTCCTGTATGCGAATAAGAAGTTATCCACCTTGTGCTGAAGTTTTATGTCTTCATTACCCATGGCCTTTATGGCCTTCTTGAAGGTCTGGACAAATCTTTCAGCCAATCCATTGGTGGCGGGATGGTATGGGGCGGACGTGTAGTGCTTAACCCCATTGTTTTTTAAGAACTTTCTGAATTCTTCGGACACAAATTGCGGTCCATTATCAGAACAGATCTGTTCTGGTAGCCCATTCCTGGCAAATATGGTCCTTAATACTGTGATGGTTTTTTCCGTGGTGGTGGAGGACATCTTTATTACCTCCGGCCACTTGGAGTGTGCATCAACCGCGATTAAGAACATTGAGTCCATAAATGGACCAGCAAAGTCGATGTGTACCCTTTGCCAGGGAGCTGAGGGCCACTCCCATGGATGTAGAGGGGCTTGTGGTGGAGCGTTTTGGACCTTCTGGCATCCTAGGCAGCTCTTGGTCATTTCTTCGATGTCTCCATCGATACCTGGCCACCATACAAACGCCCTGGCTAGGTTCTTCATTTTCACTCCACCCAGATGCCCTTTGTGAAGCTCCTTTAGCACTTTATCCTGGAGTTTGGGTGGAATCACCACTCTGGATCCACACATCAAGGTTCCTCGGCACACTGACAGCTGTTCTCTTCTTTGCGAGAATGCTGGCAACAGTGGTTCGCCATGTGCTGGCCATCCCTTCACTGTTAAATCATAGACCCGTGAGAGAGTCGGGTCATTTCTTGTCTCCCTTTCAATGGCAGAATTTGTCACCGGTAGACATTCCACTATGGTAGAGTGGAATATCTCTACTGGGTCTACTGTTGGTGCCTCTTCTATCGTTGGCAACGGTAGGCGCGATAAACCGTCAGCATTCCCATGCTGTTTTGACCCTTTGTATTCTATGTTGTATTGGTGTGCCCCTAGAAAAAGGGACCACCTCTGTAGCCTTTGTGCTGTCATAATGGGAACACCTTTTTTAGGGTTGAATATGGAGATGAGGGGTTGATGGTCAGTCAACAAGGTAAAGTTTTGTCCGTGTTGGTAATGGTTGAATTTCTTTACTCCCCATACCAGGCTGAGTGCTTCCCTGTCGATTTGGGCATAGTTACGCTCAGCTGAGTTCAATGAGCGTGACGCAAAAGCTATCGGCCGTTCCGAGCCATCAGGGAATTTATGCGATAATACTGCTCCTATGCCGTAAGGGGATGCATCGCACGCCAGTCTGATTGGCAGTGATGGGTTGTAATGAGCCAAAACTTCTTTGGATGTGATTAAGTCTTTGCATTTATGGAAGGCATTTTTGCATTCTTCGTTCCATTTCCAAATTACTCCTGTTTGTAGCAGTTCATTAAGAGGGTATAGAAGAGTTGATAAGTTCAGTAAAAATTTATGATAGTAATTTATTAATCCCAGGAACGACCTTAATTGTGAAACATTTTCAGGTGCTGGGGCTTTTATGACTGCCTCAATTTTTTCAGGTGACTTATGCAACCCTTCCTTATTTATTATGTGGCCACAATATGATATTTGATTTCGGAAAAATTCGCACTTGGGGCGATTTGCTCGTAGGCCCCGTTCTCTCAGCCTAGTGAGCACCTGCTCTAAATTGGCAAGGTGCTCGTTGTCGTTTTCTCCTGTTTACAAGGATGTCGTCTAGGTAGCATTGAGTCCCCGGAATCCCTTGGAGGACTTGCTCCATAGCTCTTTGCCAGATAGCTGGAGCGGATGCTACTCCGAAAACCAGTCGATTGTACTGGTACAGCCTTTGTGTGTATTTATCGTGAGATATTTTTTAGAGGCCTCTTCAACCTCCATCTGTAGGTATGCCTGTGCCAAGTCAATTTTGGTGAAACGTTTCCCTCCGGATAGTGAGGCGAAAATATCTTCTATCCTCGGAAGAGGATACTGTACCGTGTGAAGGACCGGGTTTACAGTCACCTTGAAGTCTCCACAGATGCGAATTTTTCTCTGTTCTTCAGATCCATCACCCTTCAATACTTTCTTCATGACTGGGACGATGGGTGTTGCCCACTCGCTCCAATCTATTTTAGATAATACGCCTGCCTTTTCCAAATTCTCCAGCTCTGCCTCGACTGCTGGACGAATTACCTTAAAAAACTTGGGAATTGCTGCATCTTCCACTTTTATTGAGGCGGTGATGCCTTTCAAGGTTCCTAGTTTCTCTTGAAACACTTCCTTGGCGTTGGCCAAGATGTCTTTTAATCGTCCAGGTATGACGCATCATCATTTTTTTCCTTACTGGTCACCGTCAGTGCCTGAATGGAGTGCCAGTCTAAACATATTTTCCTGATCCATTCACATCCCAACAGCGGTGGGCCACCATCTTGTAGAATGTATAAATACAACTTCTGTATTTCCTTGCCGTTGTATACAACGGGCACCCTTATTTTTCCTTTGGGGTATACTTTCTGCCCCGTATATGTTTTCAAGATAATGGATGTGTCTTTTAAAGGTATATGCGGAAATAGCCACTCGTAATCCCGTCGATTTATGACGGTCAGAGCTGATCCTGTATCTAGCTCCATTTTAACTGGGGACCCTGCTATTGTGAGGGTAACCCAAATGGTCTGGTAATCTTCTTTGGCAATTACATTATGTAATTTGAGAGAGCTTAGTCTCTTGTTCCCGGAGTCGCTATCGCTCTTCTGGTCTTTGGAGCTACTGTCCGTCGTCATTTGTACCTTTCTGTGCTTTTCCTTATTGATTCTTTTCCCATTAGTGGATTTTTTATTTTCAGATCGGCACACACGTGGAATGTGTCCCATCTTTCCGCATCGCCTGCATGCTTTTTCCTTGAACCAGCAGTCCCTCTGGTCATGGGTGGATCTGCCGCAGCGATAACATCTCTCGAAACCCCGTGTCATTTCATGGGTGCCGAAGTCCTGTGGCCTTTGCTGTATCTTTGCAGCTCCTATTGCACTGAAAGCCTTGTCCAGTGTTAAATCTTTCTCAGAAGATAGCTTTTTTTGTGTTTCTACACTTAGGGGATCGCAGATGAATTTGTCTCGCAGAGAATCTGCCAGTCCTGCCTCGAATTGGCAGTGTAGGGTGTCAACAATCTCCTCAAAATTCTTGTCCATCGGTTCGGCTGGAGTGATTAAGTTTCGTAACAGCTTGTATGTCTTTGCGCCCATTAGATCCAGAAGCACTGAAGCTTTTTTTTCATCTTGTATTCCATTTGCGGTGCAATATACCTCCACTCTTTCCACATATGTGGTCCAATCCTCTATCTCGTTATCAAAAACATCAATATTGCCAAAATTAGGCTCTCTCTCGCTATTAAAAGCATCAATATTGTCAGACTTAGGCATTTCAGCAAAGATATGGCGCTTCCCGCGCTTTCCTGCCGCTGCTGCCGATAACAACGCTGTTTACTGCGGTTTCCGTTCTCTTAATTTTTTTATTTAATTTACTGTTGGAGACTCGTTCCCGCCGGAGGTCTGAACGCTGACCTGCTTGCCGCGCCGGCCGTCTCCCGAGTGCTCCCTCCCAGTCCGTTATTGCTTGCCTCCGATTTCGCTGCCTGTCTCAGCTGTAGAGCCCGCCGCTGGAGCCCCAGCCTGACGCCCAGGAAGGATTAGCGCAGTACCTGCCACCAGCTTGGCCAGCTGGTGAAACCACAGCTTTTCTCACTTCCTTGAGTCTTCTGGACGCTGGAGGAATCGATGTCCTTGAGGTGCTGCCGAATTGCAGGTAAGTCCGTTTCCACTTCGTTGCCACTGTAGTGTCCGTGTGTTGATAAAGACACTGAAGACAGGAGTTGGTTCATAGGTATTTACTAAGCAAAGTCTGGGGGGGGTTTTCTAAAGGATATACACAGGCTTATATAGCCCAAGTGGCAATTACCGGCATTACGCACACCTGGGGCTCTTAAAGGCACATACACCACAATGGGGTTGACGCGTTCCTGTGACGCTAAGATCTGATCGACGTGGCGTCTCACAATGTTCTTCCCGACATCCACTGTGTACATTAATGGCCCCTGCCTTGTACATATCATTCCGGGTTGCCACTTCTCTGTTCGATAGTCACAGGCCAAGACTGGTTGCCCTACATTGAAGCTCCTTGTCGGCTTCTCATTGATGTGCTGGAATTGTTTGTCCTCAACATTTCTTCGCACATTTGGTCTGAGCAAGTCCAGACGAGATCTCAACCTTCGGTTAAAGAACATCATGGCCGGGGTCTGGTTGGTAACTGCATGTGTCGCGTTTCGGTAGGCTAATAAGAAATTGTCCATCTTATGCTGTAGTGGAATTTCATTGTCGCACATGGCCTTTATCGCCTTCTTAAAGGTTTGTACGAACCTCTCAGCCAATCCATTTGTCGCTGGATGATACGGGGCGGATGTGTAATGCCTTACCCCATTCCTTTTCATGAATTTTTGCAACTCGTCGGACACAAACTGTGGTCCATTATCAGAGCAAATCTGCTCTGGCAAACCGTTTCTGGCAAATATGGTCCGTAGGACTGCAATCGTTTTCTCTGTAGTGGTTGAAGACATTTTTATCACCTCAGACCACTTTGAATGAGCATCCACTGCTATTAAGAACATTGAGTCCATGAATGGACCAGCGAAATCTATATGCACCCGTTGCCATGGAGAGGAGGGCCACTCCCATGGGTGTAGAGGGGCATGTGGTGGTGCATTTTGGACCTTCTGGCATCCTAAGCAGCTCTTAGTTAGGTCTTCGATTTGTTGATCGATTCCCGGCCACCACACATAAGCCCTAGCAAGGCTTTTCATTTTCACCCCTCCCCAGATGACCTTCATGTAGCTCATTTAGCACTCTCTCCCTTAACTTGGGTGGAATCACCACTCTGGATCCACACATCACTGTCCCCTGGCATACTGACAGCTGTTCTCTTCTGGATGAGAATGCTGGCAACAGTGAGTCGCCATGTGTTGGCCATCCCCTCACCGTCAATTCATATACCCGTGACAGCGTCGGATCATTGCGGGTCTCCTCTATATCCGCGTTTGTTACTGGCAATCGTTCAATTATTGGCGAATAAAATATCTCAATAGGGTCCACTGCTGGTGCTTCCTCCACAGTAGGCAGTGGCAGGCGCGATAGCCCATCAGCGTTCCCATGCTGTTTCGTGCCTTTATATTCTATTTCATATTGATTCGCCCCTAGAAACAGGGACCATCTTTGTAACCGCTGTGCAGTCATCACTGGAACGCCCTTCTTAGGATTAAAGATGGAGACAAGTGGTTGGTGGTCAGTCAGCAAGGTGAACTTCTGCCCATGCAGATAGTGGTTGAATTTTTTTACTCCCCAGACTAGGCTGAGGGCCTCCCTGTCAATCTGGGCGTAGTTGCGCTCGGCTGAGGTTAGTGACCGAGACGCAAAGGCTACTGGCCTCTCCAACCCGTCTGGGAATTTGTGCGATAGCACCGCTCCAATACCGTAGGGTGATGCATCACATGCCAAACGAATTGGTAGTGCTGGGTTGAAATGGGCCAACACCTCTTTTGATGTGATCAATTCTTTACACCTCTGGAAAGCTCGTCTACGTTCGTCATCCCACTTCCATGGTACCCCTGTTTGCAGTAGAGTGTTCAGCGGGTGTAATACCGTAGACAAATTTGGTAAGAACTTGTGGTAGTAGTTTACCAGCCCGAGGAACAACCTCAGTTGTGACACATTTTCCGGTGCTGGAGCCTTGACTACTGCCTCAATCTTGTCAGGGGACTTATGTAACCCCTCTTCATCGATGACGTGGCCACAATACGAGATCTGTTTCTGGAAAAACTCGCACTTGTGGCGATTAGCTGTTGCACCATACTCCTTTAATCTGGTGAGCACCTTCTCCAAGTTGGCGAGGTGATCACCGTGATTTTCGCCCGTAACCATGATGTCGTCCAAATAACACTGGGTCCCTGGAATCCCTTGCAGGACCTGATCCATCGCCCTTTGCCAGATAGCTGGAGCCGAGGCTACTCCAAACACCAGCCGGTTGTATTGATAGAGACCTTTATGAGTGTTGATCGTAAGGTAATGTTTCGAAGCTTCTTCTACCTCCATTTGCAAGTACGCCTGGGCTAGATCAATTTTGGTGAAGCGTTTACCTCCAGATAGCAAGGCGAAAATATCCTCAATTCGTGGAAGCGGATATTGCACCGTGTGAAGGACTGGGTTCACTGTCACCTTAAAATCCCCACAGATGCGGACCTTCTTTGGTTCCCCAGGCGTATTACTCAACGACCTCTTCATTACAGGAACGATGGGTGTAGCCCACTCGCTCCAGTCCACTTTGGACAGTACTCCTGAACGTTCCAACCCTTCCAGCTCTGCTTCAACAGCTGGTCTGATCGCATAAGGCACTGGTCTGGCCTTCAGAAACATTGGGCTTGCATTTTCCTCTATTTTAATCGTTGCTGTTATTCCTTTTAGTGTTCCTAGTCCCTCCTGGAACACTTCTTTTGCGTCAGTTAGCATTTTTGACAGTCGTCCAGGTGTGACGTCATCATCCTTTTTGGCCTCAACCTTCAGTGCCTGTATGGAATGCCAATCTAATTGTATCTTCCGGATCCATCCACGTCCTAGCAGTGGTGGTCCTCCATTTGGCAATACAAATATATCCATTTTAGGTATTTCCTGGCCTTTATATGTCACTTTCACCCTTATTTTTCCTTTGGGGTAGACTTTTTGCCCCGTATACGTCTTCAAGACAATCTCTAGCTTTCAAGGGTATGTGTGAAAATAGCCGCTTGTAGTCTCTTTGATTTATGACTGTTAGAGCTGACCCTGTGTCCAATTCCATTTCCACTTGGACTCCGTCTATCTTGAGTGTAACCCAGATAGTCTGGTGATCCTCCATTTTGGTTACCTTATGTAGTTTCAGACAACCCAGCTCCTTGCTTCCGGAGTCTCTGTCACTTTTCTGTTCGTCTGAACTACTGTCCATCACCTTATGTACCTTTTTGTACTTCTCCTGTGGAGATTTCTTACTGTTGGTTTTCTTCCCAGACCTGCAGACTCTTGCTATGTGTCCTGCTTTCCCACACTGTCTGCGCACTTGGTCCTTGAACCAACAATCTTTCTGGTCATGTGTTGTTCTGCCGCAGCGATAGCACTTCCCTGTTCCATAGGACATTTCATTGGTGCCATATTCTTGCAGTCTCCGTTGTATCTCTGCAGCGCCCCTTGCGGCTGCTTCGTGTGATACTGCCATACTGAAAGCTTTGTCCAGCGTAAGGTCCTTTTCTGATAGAAGCCGTTTCTGGGTTCCTTCACTTTGTAGCCCACACACAAACTTGTCCCTTAACGTGTCTGCTAGTCCCGCTCCAAACTGGCAGTGTTTCGATAGCTTGCGCAGTTCCGTTAGGTACTCGGCATTGCTTTCGTCTTTGTGTTGGTTCCTTTTATGGAACTTAAATCGTTCTGCTATCAGCCGCGGTGTGGGGTTTAAGTGGTCCTGTAGGATTTCTACTATGCTTTCAAAATTCTTGTTTACCGGCTTCTCTGGGGTTATTAGATTTCGCAGTAACCCATAAGTTTTTGCACCCATGGAATTTAACAGAACCAGTGCTTTATTAGCATCTGGCACTTCATTCGCCCTGCAGTACACCTCAATACGTTCCACATATGTCGCCCAATCTTCGACTTCATTGTCGAACGTAGAGATACTGCCACTCTTCGGCATCCTTGGGTGTGTGTTAACTATCACAAATGGCGCCTCCCGCGCTTCCCCTTCTTCTCCGCTGGCACAAAATGGCGTCTCCTGCGCTTTCCTTCCTTCCCGCGCTCGCCCTTCTTCTCCGCTGCGGCTTCTAAAAATGGCGTCTCCCGCGCTCTTCCTTCTCCGCGGTTCAATGGCGTCTCCCGCACTCTCCGTTCTTCTCCGCGGCTCAATGGCGCCTCCCGCGCTCTTCCTTCTTCTCAATGGCGTCTCCCCTTTGCCCCGCAGACCCTGTTCAGCTCGTGAGCACTGGCTGTGCTCTGCGCGTTCTTCTTTTTATATTTTTCGACGCCGCTCAGTCTAGAACCCGGCTGTTTCTTACCCTCTCTCCGGTTTGTTTTATTTTCCTCGACGCCGCTCGGTGTTCAACCCCCGGCTGCGCCCTGCGCTCTTCACCCTCTCTCTTACCCCGTCGACGCTGCTCGGCTCTCTCTCCACCGTCGGTCGGCTCCAGCCGCCGCTGCTCGGGAAGGGTCTGCGCTGGACCTGTCATCCATCTCTTACTGCTCGCTGTGGCTGGGGAACCAAGCCCGGCTCTCCACAGCCTCCCCTGCGAAGTTGGATCTCTGCCTGACTGCTGGGCAGTTGCTCGTGGTCGACGCCCGTGTTCCTGGCCTTGACTACTTTTTTAAATTTTTTATGTTGCAGGTAGATTCGAATCGACCCTCGTCGCCACTGTTGGATCCGTGGTTCAGTGGATATGCTATTATTAAATAATCACGGATGCTGTACATTAACAGGTCTTTACTGGAGGAGGGTAATCTCTAGACTGGGGGTACAGAGGCATGCGCAAAGCTTATATACCGGTGTGGTCACTGCCGGTACTACAGTATACAGGAGCTGTAAAAGTAGTTCTGACTTAAAGGCACATACACTACAGACATCAACTCCACTTTCTCGCTCAATCTCCATATCCCTTGATTCCCTTAAGAGTCCAAAAATCTCGGCCTTGAATATACTCAACGATTCGGCATCCACAGCCCTTTCAGGTAGAGAATTCCAAAGATTCACAACCCTCTGAATGAAGAAATTCTTCCTCATTTCAGTCTTAAATGGCCGACCCTTTATTCTGAGACTATGCCCTCTAGTTCTAGACTCTCCAGCCAGGGGGAATAACCTCTCGGCATCTACTCTGTCAATCCCCCTCAGAATCTTGTATGTTTCAATGAGATCACCTCTCATCTTAACTCCAGAGAATATAGGCTCAATGTCTCCTCATAGGACAACTCTCTCATCCCAGGGATCAGTCTAGTGAACCTTCATTGCACTGCCTCCAAGGCAAGTATATCCTTTCTCTGATAAGGGGACCAAAACTGTGCACAGTACTCCAGGTGTGGTCTCACCAAAGCCCTGTACAATTGTAGTAAGACTTCCTTACTCTTATACTCCAACCCCCTTGTAATAAAGGCCTACATGCCGTTTGCCTTCCTAATTGGTTGCTGTACCTGCACGCTAACTTTTTGTGTATCCCGTACAAGGACACTTAAATCTCTCTGAACACAAACATTTAGTAGTTTCTCACCATTTAGAACCCTAGGATGTAGGCCATTAGGCCCAGGGGATTTGTCGACTTTTGTCCTATTAGTGTTTCAACAAAAACTGTGATGTGAGCAATCAATCCATTTAGTTGAGATACAGGGAGAACTCCCCCTTTTTCTCTTTTTGAATAGTGGCCATGGGATCTCTTACATCTACCCGAGAGGGCAGACCAGACCTTGACTTCATGGGCCGGAATTTGCGCTGGGTAATAACGGCGAGCTAACAACGTTCGCCGTCATTACCCCTCGGAAACTGACCACAACTTCAGGAAGGAGCACATGCACATCCTAACGCAGAAATCCTGAAGTTGCGGTCAGTCATTCACTGCTCCGACACTGGCTTCGCTGTGCCCCTACCCCCCCCCACCCCCCCGGCCCATAACCGGCAATCCGTGTAATCAGGGAAACTGACAAAAACTTGGGCTTTCCCACGGTAATGTCGCTGTTAAATATCTCATTAAAAGTTAGACCTTGTTGGATTAGGTATAACTGGGGTTTTAACAGCGTATTGACTACTAAACAATATGCCTGAAAAACTAATTTTAATTTTGTGGAGTGTCAAATTTCTCCATTATGATAAAAATTACAATTTTTAAGACACTTTTTAAACCTTAAAAAAAAAATTTTTTAAGTTTCTTCATGATATTTCAGGTTCTACCTTATCCCCATATGAGAGCCCCAATCTTTGTTTTGCTCTCTGTAATATTTTTTAAAAGTCAGGATAAAAGCAGGCTCTCATTTCCCGCTTCCCTGTCTCTGAGAATTCTGCAATGTGATTGGCTGCTTAGACAGCTTGTTGACGTTGCAGCAGATCACGTTAGGGATTCCCCACTATCCTACACTGAAATCACTTGCGCGTTTGGAAACAAAGCAAACTTCTCGCTCTGTTGGCAGCTTTCTTTGGGGTCAGTGGTGAATGCCTTTGCATCGCCGCTGACCACAAATTCCGGGCCAACGTCTCATCCCAAAAGGTGGCACCTCCGACAGTGCAGCACTCCCTCAGTACTGCACTGAGGAGTCAACCTAGATTATATGGTCAAATCCTGAAGCGAGATTGGATCCAACAACCTTCTGACTACACAGCAAGAGTGCTACCGTAACAAGTAAAACTTTGCACTTGGAATTCTTCATTGTCAGTTTATTTTGTAATGTGTTCTGAGTGATTGGTACGACTGATACCCTGCTGTTCATGTGCACCAATGGTGTATGAGAGAGAAAACATGAAACAAAACAAAACAGCACAGCAGAGAAAGGGTTCTTATGTGGCTTGGTGTCAAATTGTGTTTGATAACTCTCCTGTTAAGTACGTTGGGACGTTTTACTACTTTAAAGGTGATATATATATATCTCCCACAAACAACAACGTGATAATGACCAGATAATCTGTTATTTATATATATATGTCATAGTCATAGTCATAACGGCACAGAAGGAGGCCATTCGGCCCATCGAGTCCATGCCGGCTCTCTGTAGAGCAATCCAGTCAGTCCCATTCCCCCGCTCTATCCCCGGAGCCCTGCAGGTTTATTTCCCTCAAGTGCCTATCCAGTCTCCCCTTGAAAACATTGAGGGTCTCCGCTTCCGTCAGCAGCGAGTTCCAGGTCCTCGCCACTCGCTGCATAAAAAAAAATTTGTCCTCACGTCCTTCCTGTATCTCTTGCCCAAAACCTTAAAAAAATGTGTCCCCTAGTCCTTGTATCATCAACTTGTGGGAACAGTCTTTCCCCATCTAGCCTATCCAAACCTGTCCTATGCAAGTTGTTGTTGTTGAAGGAAATCATAATTTTAAGTAAGGAAAAAAGATCTGTGTTAAAGAGGCCTCATGGACATGGTACTTAAACAGAAGCTCTTGCGTAGCGATACGTTTTGTCGCTGAAATGTTGAAAAAGGAAAGCTGCATGATAGTTTACCATCGGCTTGAGTTTTGGATTTAAAAATGCGCCATCTAACCTGATGGATCAGTCTGTGTATTTTGATTTATAGCATGGCCAACATCGACAAAATGACTTTAAAGAAAAAAAAGAAAGATTTGCATTTATATAGCGCCTTTCACGATCTCTACGTCCCAAAACGCTTTACAGCCAATGAAGTACTTTTCAAAGTGTAGTCATTGTTGCAATGTAGGAAACGCGGCAGCCAATTTGCGCACAGCAAGCTCCCACAAATGGCAACGTGCTAATGACCAGATAATCTGTTTTTTTAGTGATGTTGATTGAGGGATAAATATTGGCCAGGACACTGAGGATAACTCCCCTGCTCTTCGAAATAGTGACAAATAAAAGTTGTTTTATTCGGCTGACGCCTGTGCCTAATTGAGGTAGAATGAAAGAAACAAACAGACACTATAGAGTAAAGAAGCTAATGAGTTCTGAAAGACAATGCAGAATAACCATTAGAGCTGGCCAGATTTGCAATGGAAAGTCAAAGTGCCTAATTCCTCCTATAACCGCCAATGGCGCTATCGCTTTTAATAAAATTATAGAAATAGGGGCACTAATCTGATGGAAGCTGATACTCAAATGGCTTAAAAAGTGTATGTGGAGCAGCAAGCTCAAAAGTCACATTATAGAGGCGAATGGAAGACTGTTACCATTGGGACAGATGGACGTGGCTAACTCCCGGTTCAGGTGAACACCTCCTGCTCTGTGATTCTGGTCTCGCTCCACTGTGCAGAACCCACAATGTTGATACAGAGTGGGTGGGCGGGTGCTTTTATTGGGGCACGTACTAAATTTTAGGTTGCCCTAGCTGCAGAAGTACCTAACTTGTAGAGCCTTGGGAAATGTAATATGTTTACCTTGCAAGATAGATGAACGAAGATGGTCTGTGAAACTGAACCCCTTTAACAACTCTTTATCTTCCAGTGATCTGATTTTTGCTTTAATTTGTTCAGATTGATAGATGTTGTGATTTTTTGCACGGTGAGTCACCAGTTCAAGATACTGAACAAAGGTTAGAGTTTGTTCTCATCCTTGTTTCCAAATCCCTCCATGGCCTCACCCCTCCCCATCTCTGTAATTTCCTCCAGCCCTACAACCCTCCAAGATATCTTTGCTCCTCGAATTCTGCCCTCTTGAGCATCCCTGATTGTAATCGCTCAACCATTGGCGGCCGTGCCTTCAGCTGCCAAGGCCCTAAGCTTTGGAATTCCCTCCCTAAACCGCTCCGCCTCTCTACCTCTCTTTCCTCCTTTAAGCCGCTCCTTAAAACCTACTTCTTCTGTCCTAATATCTCCTTATGTGGCTCAGTGTCAAATTTTGTTTTATTATACTCCTGTGAAGTGCCTAGGGATAACAACAGAAAATGCTGGAAAAACTCAGCAGGCCAGGCAACATCCGTGGAGAGAAATTAGAGTCGACGTTTCGGGTGAACCCTTTTTCAAAACTGGAAAGCAAATGAAATAGATCGAAGGCAGGGCTGCGATAGAACAAAAGAAGTAAAGAGACATGAAGAGGTGCCTAGGGATGTTTTACTACATTAAAGGTGCTATCTAAATAGAAGTTGTTGTTTCCAATTGTGATTGGAGGATTGAGGTTCAGCCTGCTCCTGTCTACCTAGCCTTTTTGAGTAAATGAAGGTGCATAATGCAATTTTTAAAAATTTGTTCATGGGATGTGGGCGTCGCTGGCAAGGCCAGCATTTATTGCCCATCCCTTGAGACAACAGAGTGGCTTGCTAGGCCATTTCAGAGGGACAGTTAAGAGTCAACCACATTGCTGTGGGTCTGGAGTCACATGTAGGCCAGACCGGGTAAGGACGGCAGCTTTCCTTCCCCAAAGGACATTAGTGAATCAGATGGGTTTGTTTTACGACAATCTGGTAGCTTCATACTAGCTTTTTATTCCAGATTTATTTAATTAACTGAATTTAAATTCCCCAGCTGCCATGGTGGGATTTGAACTCACGTCTCCAGGGATTAGTCCAGGCCTCTGGATTATTAGTCAAATAACATAACCACTATACTACTGTACATAAGGACAATGTTACATTAGATTGTGATAGTATACCGTTATTGGAGTATTACAACAGTGACTACACTTCAAAAGTACATTACTGGCTGTAAAGTGCTTTGGGTCGCCCTGAGGTCATGAAAGGTGCTACAGAAATGCAAGTCTTTTTATGTCACCTTATTGGAGAATTCTGAATGGGGTTAAATTCCTAAGCAACCAGGAATGAGCCACTTGGAGAATTCTATTGGAACTCCTTCACATTGACCACTGAGTGAAAAAGCACAAATTTACGTCACCTTATCTGCTGCCGTGCAAACATTTTTTTAAAGTTCTTTCTGTTTTCTATATATTCGATATTTAGGCGAAAAGGAGGTGGGGTGGTGTTGTTAGTAAAGGATGAAATCAGAGCAATAGTGAGAAAGGATATTGGCTCAGAAAATCAAGATGTAGAATCAGTCTGGGTGGAGCTAAGAAGCACCAAGGGGCAGAAAACATTGGTGGGAGTTGTCTATAGGCCTCCAAACAGTAGTAGTAATGTAGGGGATGGCATCAAACAGTAAATTAGAGATGCATGTAACAAGGGTACTACAGTAATCATGGGTGACTTTAATCAACATATAGACTGGCCAAACCAAATTAGCAATAATACTGTGGAGGATGAATTCCTGGAGTGTGTACGAGATGGTTTTGTAGACCAGTACGTTGAGGAGCCAACTAGGGAACAGGCTATCCTAGATTGGGTATTGTGCAATGAGAAGGGGTTAATTAATAATCTTGTGCGGGGTCCTTTAGGGAAGAGTGACCATAACATGAAAGAATTCTTCATTAAGATGGAAAGTGAAGTAGTCCAATCCGAAATTAGGGTCCTAAATCTAAACAAAGGAAACCACGAAGGTATGAGGAGGGAGTTGGCTATGATAGACTGGCGAACTTCATTAAAAGGCATGACGGTCGATGGGCAATGGCTAACATTTAAGGAACGAATGCATGAATTGCAAAGTTATACATTCCTTTCTGGCGCAAAAACGCAAAAGGAAAAGCGGCCCAGAGTACTAAAAGAGGTAGCCATGGAAATAGTGGATGCATTGGTTGTCACCTTCAAAAATTCTATAGATTATGGAACAGTTCCTGCAGATTGGAAGGTGGCAAATGTAACCCCACTATTTAAAAAAGGAGGGAGAGAGAAAATGGGGAACTACAGACTGGTTAGCCTAACATCAGTAGTAGGGAAAATGCTAGAGTCTATTATAAAGGGCGTTATAACAGGACACTTAGAAAATATCAACGGGATTAGACAAAGTCAACATGGATTTATGAAAGGGAAATCGTTTTGACAAACCTACTGGAGTTTTTTGAGGATGTAACTGGTAGAATAGATAAGGGAGAACCAGTGGATGTGGTGTATTTGGATTTTCAGAAGGCCTTTGATAAAGTCCCACATAAGAGGTTAGTGTGCAAAATTAAAGCACATGGGATTGGGGGTAATATACTGGCATGGATTGAAAATTGGTTACCAGACAGAAAACAGAGAGTAGGAATAAATGGGTCTTTTTCGGGGTGTCAGGCGGCGACTAGTGGGGTACCGCAGGGATCAGTGCTTGGGCCCCAGCTATTCACAATATTTATCAATGATTTGGATGGGCGAACCAAATGTAATATTTCCAAGTTTGCTGACGACACGAAACTAGGTGGGGTTGTGAGGAGGATGCAAAGAGGCTTCAAGGCGACTTAGACAAGTTGAGTGAGTGGGCAAATACATGTCAGATGCAGTAGAACGTGGATAAATGTGAAGTTATCCACTTTGGTAGAAAAACAGAAAGGCAGAGTATTATTTAAATGGTAATAGATTGGGAAATGTTGATGTATAAAGGGACTTTGGTGTCCTTGTACACCAGTCACTGAAAGCAAACATGTAGGTGCAGCAAGCAGTTAGGAAGGCAAATGGTATGTTGGCCTTCATAGAAACATAGAAACATAGAAGATAGGATCAGGAGCCGGCCATTCAGCCTCTCGAGCCTGCCCCGCCATTTAATGAGATCATGGCTGATCATCCAAATTCAGTACCCTGTCCCTTCTGAAAGTCCAAATACACTACATCCACTGGTTCTCCCTTATCTTTTCTACTAGTTACATCCTCAAAATTCCACAGATTAGTCAAGCACGATTTACCTTTTGTAAATTCATGTTGACTTTGTCCGATCCTGTCACTGTTTTCCAAGTGCTCTGCTATTACATCTTTTATAATGGACTCTAGCATTTTCCCCACTACCGATGTCAGGCTTACCGGTCTATAATTCCCCGTTTTCTCTCTGCCACCTTTTTTAAATAGTGATCTTCATTGCAAGAGGATTTGAGTACAGGAGCAAGGATGTCTTACTACAGTTGTACAGGGCCTTGATGAGACCACACCTGGAGTACTGTGTGCAGTTTTGGTCTCCTTATCTAAGAAAGGATATACTTGCCATAGAGGGAGTGCAGCAAAGGTTCACCAGACTGATTCCTGGGATGGCAGAACTGTCGTATGAGGAGAGATTGGGTCGACTAGGCCTGTATTCACTGAAGTTTAGAAGAATGAGAGGGGATCTCATTGAAACGTATAAAATTCTGACAGGGCTAGACAGACTGGATTCAGGGAAGATATTTCCCCTGGCTCGGGGGGTCTAGAACGAGGGGTCACAGTATCAGGATATGGGGTAGGACATTTAGGACTGAGATGAGGAGAAATTTCTTCACTCAGAGGGTGGTGAACCTGTGGAATTCTCTACCACAGAAGGCTGTGGAGGCCAAGTCACTGAATATATTTAAGAAGGAGATAGATTAGATTTCTAGACGCAAAAGGCGTCAAGGAATATGGTATTGAGATAGAGGATCAGCCGTGATCATATTGAATGGTGGAGCAGGCTCGAAGGGCCGAATGGCCTACTCCTGCTCCTATTTTTCTATGTTTCTCTTTTTGCTGACTGTTTTGTCTTCGTGCCTCTTTGTAGCGCCACCGAAGATTGATGTAACATCCCTGAACGGAAGTGGGTAACTGGAGAAAGCGTTTCATTGTATCAGCAGGACGATGCCATAACTCTCGAGCAACAAAGTGAGGTATTACCATCCTGTAGTATTTGATAAAATCCTCGGGTGTGCAGTGTTCAGAATGCAGTGGTTGAATTTGGGTTGCAGTTAAAAAGTTCGTCAGAATGTGTTGCACCCTTGTACCAAAATATACTCCTGTAGTAAAAGTACAATTTGTACGTGCTGTTTTGTGTGGCGATGCTTTCACAAAACAAACCTTCAGGCAAGAGTTGATCATGTAATATTTAGTGACTCTTGCAAAATATAATTTCAATTAGAATTTCCTTCATTACCACAACCTTTTTGTTTTAAAATCTGAAGTTAAAATATGTTTCGTATTTTTCTATGGCGTAGTTAGATTTGAATTTACCAATGCGCTTTAAATATGAAGAGATTCAGCAACTCTAATATAAAAGCAAAATACTGCGGATGCTGGAAATCCGAAATAAAAACAGAAAATGCTGGAAATGCTCAGCAAATGCCTCGCACCATCATCCCTTCTGTCATTTAATCACTCCTGCCTCCCACCCCATCACAGGCCTTCCCTTTTGTTCTTTCCACCCCTCCCCCTTTCCTTGCCTCTGCACCTGCTTAAAACCGGTTATATCTCGAACTTTTTTCAGTTCTGACCTGAAACGTTAATTCTGTTTCTCTCTCCACAGATGCTGCCTGATCTGCTGAGTATTTCCAGCATTTTCTGTTTTATTTCAAAAACTCTACACCTGACACGCTGTACTCTCAAATTAGTCCTGACATGTACTTCACATGTTTGTAACCTGTGACTAATCACATGTTACACACCATCAGTTGGAGTGCGGGAACATCAGTTGCTGTAGGCTGGAGCTGTGTAACCTCTATATAGTAGCTGTGATTTATATCAAATATCAAAACTCATAAAATAAAGACTGCCCTCTTATCCGTACTGGCTAGATTACCCGAATGATGGATCTGAGTTACAAGGAAAGACTAGAGCAACTAGCTTTGCATTCCCGCAAACAGAAAATTGACGCGACAATTTGATGAGGAGGTGTTCAAAGCGATAAAGGGAATAGACATGTTAATGTAGATCAGGAGTATGGTAGCATAGTTATGTTACTTGACCAGTAATCCAGGGGCCTGCACTAATTGTGAGTGAGGAAAATCTGGATGGTAAAACAGAACTAACAGACTCGGGTGTTACCCAGATCAATAGTTTTATTACGAGTGCACACGGGAGAACCACCTCAGCCAACCCCAGCTGGAGGCACCGTTCTCAGAGGAAAAGTGACAATACAGCTTAGTTTATACAGTTTATTAGACAACACCCACTTATTACTAATGGGGTGTATACATGGGAATATTGATACTTCATTGGTTTACATGGTTAATCAATCAACTACTGTCCTTCGAACTCGAGTACCCCCTGAATACGTCAGTAAAAAGCTTGTCGACTGTAGGAGGCTTCATATTCATGAGCTAGCTCTTACTCTTGTTATCAGTATGGGAAAGTATTTTCCAGCAGAGACATGGCTAGCTGGATACAAAGCCACATTGAATTATGCAGCTGGCTGACTACTCTTCAAGGCCTTATTTGCTGCTACTTCTTAATCGTGCCTTTGTATTCTTATCTCTTCCAAGAACAGGCTCTTTCTAAACAGTTACCAGATTGTAATTACAAGCAACATTTCAGAATGCCTATAATTTCTATTTATGTTAGTCTAAAAGGGTTAATATAGCCAAGTATCCCATGGTGTTTTGCGTTTGTTTTCCAGCTAACAAGACTAAATGGTACCTTTCAGATAGTTTTATACCGGTCGAATATTGAGGACCCCTTTATATCCCTTAAACCAAATTTTATCCTAACACTAATGATCCAGAGACATGAGTTCAGGTCCCACCATGGCAGCTGGGGAATTTAAATTCAGTTAATTAAATAAATTTGGAATCAAAAAACTAGTATCGGTAATAGTGACCATGAAACTACCGGATTGTTGTAAAAACCAATCTGGTTCACTAATGTCCTGTTTAGGGAAGGAAATCTGCCATCCTTAGGGATGTGCAATAAATGCTGGCTTTGCCAGCAACGCCCACATCCCATAAACAAATTTTTAAAAAAGTGACTCCAGACCCACAGCAATGTGGTTAACTCTTAGCTGCCCTCTGAAATGACCTAGTAAACTACTCAGTTGTACCTTCACCTCACGGACTGCAGCGGTTCACCACCACCTTCTCGAGGGCAATTAGGGATGGGCAATAAATGCTGGCCTTGCCAGTGACGCCCACATCCCAGCAATGAATAAAAACAATATTTTTTACTGGTAGGGGCAATAATCTTGAGAAAAGCTTTAGATACGTAAAGGGGGAGATTAGAAGAAATGTTTTCACAGCTCGGAATATGGTGTACATAATCACAATCACCTTTCTTGAAGATGGTCACAATTACGGCATCTCTGAGATTCTCTTCCTTCCAGATAAGAGAAATGAATTCATGTATTCGCGCCAATAGTGCTTCTCCGCCATGTTTTAGCGTCTCGGCGGGGATTCCAGCTGCTCTTGAGGCCTTGTTGTTCTTCAGTTGTCTGATGGCCTTTTCAACCTCATGCCAGGCTGGGGTTATGCTGAGGTGGTGGCGGGTAGCATGCTGTGGGATGGAGTTGAGGACACTCGCTTCGAAGACAGCGTCTCGATTAAGGAGATGTTCGAAGTGCTCCTTCCAGCGGGCACTGACTGCCTTCAAGAAAGTGGACAAGTCTGATTGCGGTAATTACAGAGGAGTCTCCCTGCTGTCTGCCACAGGGAAAGTCATCGCAAGAATCCTCCTCAATCGCCTTCTCCCAGTGGCTGAAGAGTTCCTCCCAGAGTCGCAATGCGGATTCTGCCCACTAAGGGGCACAATGGACATGATCTTCACCGCGCGTCAACTACAAGAGAAATGCAGGGAACAGCACCAACCGCTGTACATGGCCTTCTTTGACCTCAAAGGCCTTCGACACTGTCAACCGTGAGGGATTATGGAATGTTCTCCTCAAATTCGGCTGCCCTCAAAAGTTTGTCACCATCCTCCGCCTGCCTCACAATGACATGCAAGCCGTGATCCTGACCAACGGATCCACCACAGACCCAATTCACATACAGACCGGGGTCAAGCAAGGCCGTGTCATCGTACCAACGCTCTTCTCGATCTTCCTTGCTGCAATGCTCCATCTCACCCTCAGTAAACTCCCCGCTGGAGTGGAACTAATCTACAGAACAAATGGGAAACTGTTCAACCTCCGTCACCTCCAGTCCAGATCCAAGGTTGTCCCATCCTCTGTCATCGAATTACAGTATGCAGACGATGTCTGCATCTGCGCACACTCTGAGGTCGAACTCCAAACCATCGGCAACACCTTCACCAAAGCATACGAGAGTACGGGCCTTGCAATAAACATCTGTAAGATAAAGGTCCTCTACCAACCTGCCCCCGCCACACAGTACTGCTCCCCGATTATCAAAATCCATGACGAGGCCTTGGACAAAGTGACCACTTTCCATGCCTCGGGAGCCTACTGTCAACAAGGGCAGACGTTGACGACGAAGTCCAACACTGCCTTCAGTGTGCCAGTGCAGCCTTCGGTCGCCTGAGGAAGAGAATGTTTGAAGACCAGGACCTCAAACCCAGCACCAAGCTCATGGTCTACAGAGCAGTAGTGATACCCGCCCTCCTGTATGCTTCAGAGGCATGGACCATGTACAGCAGGCACCTCAAAGCACTGGAGTGGTACCACCAACGCTGTCTCCACAAGATCCTGCAAATCCATTGGCAGGATAGGCGCACCAACGTCCGTGTTCTCGCTCAGGCCAACATCCCCAGCATCGAAGCTTTGACCACGCTTAATCAGCTCCGATGGACGGGCCACATTTGTCCGCATGCCCAATACGAGACTCCCAAAACAAGCGCTCTACTCGGAGCTCCGTAATGGCAAGAGAGCCGCAGGTGGGCAGAGGACACGCTTCAAGGACACCCTCAAAGCCTCCTTGTAAAAGTGCAACATCCCTACTGACACCTAGGAATCCCTGGCCCAAGACCGCACAAAGTGAAGGAGAAGCATCCAGGAAGGCGCCGAATACCTCGAGTCTCTTTGCCGGGAGCAAGCGGAAGCCCAGCGGAAGGAGCGCACGCCCACCCGCCCCTTCAACCACCGTCTGCCCCACCTGTGACAGAGACTGTAGGTCCCGCATTGGACTCATCAGTCAGCTGAGAACTCATTTTTAGTGTGGAAGCAAGTCATCCTCGGTTCCGAGGGACTGCCTAAGAAGAGAAGATATAATCACAAGTGGTGATTGATACTGAATTGATTTTTTTAAATTCGTTTATGGGATGTGGGCTTCACTGGCAGGACCAGCATTTATTTCCCATCCCTAATTGCCCTTGAGATGGTGGTGGTGGTGAGCCGCCGCCTTGAAGTGTGGTGAAGGTACTCCCACAGTGCTGTTAGGGAGGAAGTTCCAGGATTTTGACCCAACGACGATGAAGGATCGGCCGATATATTTCCAAGTCAGGATGGTGTGTGACTTGGAGGGGAACTTGGAGGTGGTGGTGTTCCCATGCGCCTGCTGCCCTTGTCCTTCTAGGTGGAAGAGGTCGCGGGTTTGGGAGGTGCTGCTGAAGGAGCCTTGGCGAGTTGCTGCAGTGCATATTGTAGATGATACACACTGCAGCCACGATACGCCGGTGGAGGGAGTGAATGTTTAAGGTGGTGGATGGGGTGCCAATCAAGCGGGCTGCTTTGTCCTGAATGGTGTCAAGCTTCTTGAGTGTTGTTGGAGCTGCACTCATCCAGGCATCCAAGATTACAGCATTCAAAAAGGTACTGGATAATTACATTGAAGGAAATAATATGATAGGGCATGAGGCAAAAGCAGGAGAATGGGACTTTGTAAAATCAGCCCCAAGAAGGACCTAAATGCAAAATAAGAAGGACAGAATGGCCATTGTGCTACAAATTTATTTTCTGGAGGCTGTCCCATGTATGATTTGGTAATAGAGATAGTTTGATCAAAGATTGAAAAGAACGAGGAAGTGATGAAATTGACATGGTTCATATGCTAAATCCTCGCACCCATTGGGAATTCCAGTTCTGCAGGATAACACATTAAGTTATCCCCTGAAAAAAATCTTCCTTTGCTTCACTCCACTCCTCCCCCAGCTATTGCAGCATTTTGTCTCTTTTTTCCTTTTATTATTACTTACTGTCATTATGATTTGTCATTTATTTTAAGTATGTTCATAGTTTGAATCGTCAGGCTACAGAATTAAATGCACAGAGTCAAAATCAGTTACCACCATATTTGTTCTCCTTCTTGAAACAAGGATTCCAGCAAAACACATACAGGATGACATCTGAAAATATTCTTCAAAAAGACTGGTATGAAATTCTGGGTGCAGGTCCATCAGACAGCCTGCAGGAGCTGAGACAGAATTATCAGAGGCTGGTCCTGTTGGTGAGTCTTTAACTAACTAAAGGGATTTTTTTGGGGGGGGTGCGGGGGAGGGAACTAACTTTGGGAAAGCAGCATTGCTCCTGTTTATTTTTGAGCGTAAGCAGGTGAATGGCAGTAATTGATTAAGGGAATAGTGGCGTCCATGTGGGTGATAAATGAACAGTAAAGCAACAGAAAACCGAGAGGAAATTGAAACCTAATAATTAATTGTAAGAAACTGACCCGAAAGTCTGATCGCAAAGAGAAGGAAAGTAGCGCACATGGGACTATCTAGAAATGGGTAACAGAGTGAAACACAGGAGGTGATCAGATACAAATTAAATAATTAAGCTACTTCTGCATACTCTGTGTGACAAACTGTTAATCAAAAAGGACCCACAGTAGCAGCAGATGAAGCAAAGAGTGAGAAGTTGTACAGCAGAGAACTGACAGCAAGAAGAACAGATGACCTGGTAAAGGCTGTACAGAGAAGCAATGTCTGATTTTTAAACTGTATGAGCATGCATCCTGGACCGGAATAACATGGGACTGAAAACCTGGAGAGCGAATTGGAGTAACAGGACATTTATCGTGGCCCAGTGTGTACATTCTGAGATGTTTATCCAGTTCAGCAGCTGACTAGATGTGACATAAGAGACTAAGTTCACTTGCTCCTTTCGAAGTTTCAAAAATGTTAATGATCACTTCTTGTCACAGGTTTGGTGACTTGCCTTAAATATTCTTTTGGGTATAATGGTGCTAGAGATTCCTGTAAGAGGTCTGAGTGTCTTGGGTTTAGGGGTGTGTTTGTACCTCCCAATATCTAACTGCGCAACAGCATAAACCAGAGGTGATTTGAACTGGATATTTTGTCTCCCGCATATGTGGTTCTTCAGTCTCTTCAAAAGCGGAGTGAGAAAACACGTGGTGAGGCAAGGCCAGATATGAATTGGCAAGATGTTTTATTTTGCAGCAAGTGAACTTACAAAGAAACAGGTACGATCAGATTCCCTAGCTGAGTCAGTACAACGTGTCTTCGCAAAACAATACAAAATAATGAACACGCTATGCTTCCCCACATCAAGGTGCCGCCTTACTTGATTTACACAAAATAATTCCTAATGACATTTCATGTTGAGCATCAAGTATATTTCATTTCTGGAGGGTGGGTTTGAAAGTATCATTTATTTTTCCAGAAGCCAAATAAATGACAAGATTAGTGTATGTGAGTGAGCTGATACAATGGCCCGTATTTTACGATCCCTACGGGTGTGTACGAGCGAAGCGCATGCGCTGAAAACCAGCACTTCTGATCGGTCAAGAATCCTCTTGACAGATCCTGCGCCTACACAAGAGAAGGGCCTCTGCGGGTGGCGAGTTCCGCTTTCTGCAGAACCTTCACCCACTAAAATCCCTTTAAAAAATCTTACGCCTGGTAAGGCCTGCTTTTACCAGCATAAGAGTTTTAAAAAGTAAAAAAGATAATTAAAAAATACTTTTAAAGAAGGTAAGTTTATTTTTAGCCCTGTAAAAAAACTTTAATTTTATATTTCAAAAAAAATAATTTTTGTTTAAAATATTTAATTTAATGTAATTTTAACTAATTTTAAAAACATGATTTTTTTTGTAAAATTTATTTAATGTTTTGATGTGTTTTTTGAGTGATCCCCATTCATACTTTTGACAGGTCTAAGCTGAGAGACCTGTCAAAAGTATGAAGGGGGATTCCCTTCTTCCATTGGTTCCCCATGGCCCACGTGATCCCAGGAACGCTTGCGAACCGCATGTGCCCCTAGGATACCTGGGCCCTGCGCATTTCTTAGAGCAGAGGCCCAGGAGTGGAAATGTCCGGACCTCCGGAGCCCTCGGGTAAGGGCGTAGATTTTTTCTAGATCAGAGGCCTCCGCACGCAGGAAGCCTCCGATCGGAAAATACGGGCCAATAATTTCTCATTCATTGTAGTTTCTATGAGTTTTGATGCAAGTTGCAGTCATGTAGTAATGTGCAGTTATTGGGTGTATTACCACTTATGTACGATGTAAGAACATAAGAATTAGGAGCAGGAGTAGGCCATACGGCCCCTCGAGACTGCTCCACCATTCAATAAGATTATGGCTGATCTTTGATCTCCACTTTCCTGCCCAATCTCCATATCCCTTGGTTCCCCTAGAGTCCAAAAATCTATCTATCTCAGCCTTGAATATACTCAACGACTCAGCATCCACAGCCTTTTTGGGTAGAGAATTCCAAAGATTCACAACCCTCTGAGTGAGGAAATTCCCCCTCATCTCAGTCTTAAATGGCCGACCCCTTATCCTGAGACTATGCCCCCTAGTTCTAAACACTCCAGCCAGGGGAAACAACCTCCTGGCATCTACCCTGTCAGTCCCCCTCAGAATCTTGTATGTTTCGATGAGATCGCCTCTCATTCTTCTAAACTCCAGAGAGTATAGGCCCAATCTACTCAATCTCTCCTCATAGGTCAACCCTGTCATTAATTTCGTGAACCTTCGTTGCACCGCCTCTAAGGCAAGTATATCCTTCCTTCCGATAAGGAGACCAAAACTGTGCACAGTACTCCAGGTGTGTGAAAGATATGAAGTGGAATATCTTTGATAATGAGCCTGCAATGTAGGAAGCTGTGTTTGGTTACAATAGACTGGGCCGGGCTCTCTGATTAATGTACTACTTACTGCCTGCCTCCTTGGCTGGAACCTAAGTATAACATAGATAATCCAATCATGCTGTGTAGGATTGTATTGTCTGTGCTGTATTGTCTGAATGCGTTCAAAAGTAGAAAAAAAATACATCGGATGTACAGCACAGAAACCAGCCTTTCGGACAACCAGTCCATGCCAGTGTTTATGCTCCACTCGAGCCTCCTCCCATCCTTCCTCATCTAAGTCTATCAGCGTAACCCTCTATTCCTTTCTCCCTCATGTGCTTATCTAGCCTCCCCTTAAATGCAATTATACTATTCACTTCAACCACTCCCTGTGGTAAATAGTTCCACTTCTCACCATTCTCTTCTGAATTCCCGATTTGATTTCTTGGTGACTATCTTATATTGATGGTCTCGAGTTTTGCTCTTCCCCACAAATGGAAACACACTCTCTGTGTCTACTCTAGCAAAACCTTTCATAATTCCTCTATTAGGTCATCCATCAGCCTTCTCTTTCCAAGAGAAAGGAGACCTGATGGGTATAACCTCACATTTCTGGTATCATCCTTGTAAAACATTTTTGCACCCTCTCCAGTTCCTCTATCTTTTTTATAATATGGCAACCAGAATTGTACACAGTATTCCAAGTGTGGTCCAACCAAGGTTTGACACACGTTCAGCATAATTTCTCTACTTTTCAATTCTATCCCTCTAGAAATAAACCCTAGTGCTTGGTTTGCTTTTACCTGTCACTATTGTGTGGTAAGGAAACGTTTTTGTTTGTTGAATACCTATAATTGCACAGTTAGATTCTTCTTCTATCTAAAATATATTTTCATCGTGTATCTTGATACCAGACAAAATATCTGACAATGAATAGAGAAATCATCCATGATCGTATGTAACTTAGCAGTGGTCCAGCATTCGGAAAATACTTAAAAATATGAAGTTCTGGAAGGTCCTCGGTTCAATTCCCAGTTTGTGCCACTGCTGTCCAGTGATTGATTGCTGCTGGAAAACTTGAGGCTGTTGGATGAGAACTCAGTTTGGTTGTGATGCCCTCCATTGTCAAATAGTACAAAACTTGCTGTCTGGCACACGTGCAAAAAAGGCTACTCGGGCAAGGTACTGGAGGGCTTACTTTTATAGTACATAATAATGTTGGATTGTGTTCAGAGTTCATGGCATGCCTTCACGGTCCCCTAAGTATTGATGCTGAGAGCCACCTTGTGATAGTGG
The DNA here is from genome assembly GCF_052327205.1 of Somniosus microcephalus. Classification (NCBI taxonomy): domain Eukaryota; kingdom Metazoa; phylum Chordata; class Chondrichthyes; order Squaliformes; family Somniosidae; genus Somniosus; species Somniosus microcephalus. The sequence goes on along the minus strand of NC_141001.1, from coordinate 111,444,753 downwards.
ATCCTCATGTGAGATAGAACAAAGAGACAACAGGGGGCTTGTGTTTAAATTTGCAGCACAGACAACAAATAGTGAGAGGGGTTTTTATAGGAATGGGAGGAGGCCATTCAGCCCCTCGAGCTTGTTCCACCATTCAATTAGGTCATGGCTGATTTTGACTGGGGAGTCTAGAACCAGGGGCCACAGCCTCAGGATAAAGGGTAGGCCATTCAGGACTGAGATGAGAAGAAATTTCTTCACACAGAGGGTGGTGAATCTTTGGAATTCTCTACCCCAGAGGGCTGTGGAGGCTCAGTCATTGGGTATATTCAAAACAGAAGCCGATAGATTTCTGACTAGTAAGGGCATCAAGGGATAGGGCCTGTGAATGGAGTTGAGGCAGAAGATCAGCCATGATCTCATTGAATTTAACTTTAGCTGGTCGGATTTTGCACACCTTGTGAAACCCGCCAACTAATGGAAGTCGAGAACTGCTGGATCCAGGAGGTAAGTGTTCCTCCTAGATCCAGCGTCCCTGCTTAACCCACCCCCCTGGGATCGGAGACCCTCCCCCCCCCCCCCCCCCCCCCAAAACCAGGCCTCCAATCCCCCTGCTCCTCCTTCCTGTTCACCAACCCCCCCCCCCCCCCTCGCTCCTCTGGCCACTGATCTTTGCAGCCCTAAGGATCCAGTATGACAAATATCAATGTCACGCCTTTACTGGTAATAGAGTTGGAGTAACTTGATATAGCCCTAGTATGTGTCTCTTATTTGGTACTTGTGAGTATAATACATAAGAAGTGGGGCATTTTAGGTAACATAACATGGTCAAGCTACCGCCAGCTATCATCAGGCCAGTTATCTCTTGAAGCAGATTGTATATTTCTATCAACAGGTATTCAGTTATGTGTATGAAGTGTTTTGATAGTGTAAATAAGGAGAAACTGTTTCCACTGGCATGAGGGCCAGTAACCAGAGGACACTTATTTAAGGTAATGGGCAAAGGAACCAGAGGGGAGATGAGGAGAATTTTCTTTACACAGTGAGTTGTTATTACCTGGTGAAAGGGTGGTGGAATCAGATTCGTAGTAACTTTCAAAAGAGGATTGGATATGTACTTGGAAAAAAGAAAAAAATTGCAGGGCTATCAGGAAAGAGCAGGGGAGTGGGCCTAATTGGATAGCTCTTTCAAAGGCATGATGGGCCGAATGGCCTTCTGTACTGTATGGTTCTATATCTCTTTCCAAAACAGTGTGCCTGTGTGCATAGAATCATAGAAATTTACGGTGCAGAAGGAGGCCATTCGGCTCATCGTGTCTGCGTCGGCTGAAAAACAGCTCTCCAGTCTAATCCCACTTTCCAGCCTTTGTTCCGTAGCCCTGTAGGTTACAGCACTTCAAGTGCATATCCAAGTACTTTTTAAATGTGATGAGTGTTTCTGCCTCTACCACCCTTTCAGGCAGTGAGTTCCAGACCCCCACCACCCTCTGGGTCAAACAAGTTCTCCTCAACTCCCCTCTAATCCTTCTACCAATTACTTCAAATCTATGCCCCCTGGTTATTGACCTCTCTCTGCTAAGGGAAATAGGTCCTTCCTATCCACTCAAGCTGGGCCCCTCATCATTTTATACACCTCAATCAAGTCTTCCCCCTCAGCCACCTCTGTTCCATAGAAAACAACCCCAGTCTATCTGATCTTTCCTCATAGCTAGAATTCTCCAGTCCTGGCAACATCCTCGTAAATTTCCTCTGCAGTGCAATCACATCTTTCCTGTAATGTCGTTACCAGAACTGTACGCAGTATTCTAGCAGTGGCCTAACTAGTGTTTTATACAGTTCAGGCATAACCTCCCTGCTCTTGTATTCTATGCCTTTGCTATGCTTCTATCCCTTTTAATTATAGGCAAATTTGTTCTAGGCAAAATTCTTAAAGCTGATTTCCAACAGTCTTTTTTTTCCCCAAGAAAGCTAGTCATTGGTAGGAGTTTTCTCATGCATTACAAATGTGAAACATCTTAGCGCAGTCTGTATACTGTAACATCAAAAATAACTTTAGATACGACACTTTTATTAAATTAAATAAAAAGAAATCCAGACATTCTATCGTCATGCTGACCTGCAGCCTGAAGAGCAATTAAACATAAGAAATAGGAGCAGGAGTAGGTCTTACAGCCCCTTGAGCCCAATTCAGTAAGATCAAGGCTGAACTTCTACATCAAATCCACTTTCCTGCCCTATCCCTCGATTCATTAATGCCCAAGAATCTGTCAATCTCAATCTTGAACATACTCAATGACTGACCATCCACAGATCTCTGGGGTAGAGAATTCTAAAGTTTCAAAACCCTCTGAGTGAAGACATTTCTCATCACCTCAGCCCTAAATGGTTGACCCCTTATCCTGAAAATATGACCCCTATTTCTAGGCTCCCCAGCCAGGGAAAACAGCCTCTCAGCATCTACCCTGTCAAACCCTCTAAGAATTTTACATGTTTCAGTGTGATCACCTTTCATTCTTCTAAACTCCAGAGAATATCCACTCAATCCATTGACTTCTCCGACACAGTTCCCCCACCAAACAATTAATTTCCACCTCATTACTGAAGCTGTCTTTACTTATCAACAATAAGAAATACTGCTGCAGTTCTCAAAGGGTTAAAAACAGCCTCATCGGAACTAGATAAGAAAGAACTTTGAGACACAGCTGTTAAGTCATGGCTGCTTGAATAAATCAAATTCTTCCCTCTGGCAGTCCCTTATTGCATAGCTTGTACTAATGCACTTCCTATTTACATAGGAAATAAGGCAGAGGTTACAAAGGGCTACTTCTCAAACTTTGTATCTTAGATGTTGTGGCCTTAAATGGACACGACTCCACCATACCACCGGAATAAGACATTCTGCATTATATGGTATAACACTTCCATCCTTGTATCATCTGACTCACCATGAACAACTCTCCAGGAACTTGCTATGAAGTCAAGATATGAAGGGAGTCAAATTGATTAGAAAGTCAAGGTAGTTATGTTATTTATGATTCAGTCTTTTTAGCCCACATCTCTACCTCTACCGTTGGTTTGGTGTAGACCAGGGTTGCTCGATGCCCCCAAAGGTGTGAGAGTGGGATTGGGCTATTGAAGGAGAAGACAAAATGGATGATGCTGGACCACTGAAGAAGTATGAAAATGTTGCTACAGTAGAATGGGAAGAAAGCCGGATTTCTTTTTATTCATTCACGGGATGTGGGCGTCGTTGGCAAGGCCAGCATTTATTGCCAATCCCTAATTGCCCTTGAGAAGGTGGTGGTGAGCCGCCGCCGCCTTGAACCGCTGCAGTCTGTGTGGTGAAGGTACTCCCACAGTGCTGTTAGGTAGGGAGTTCTTTGATTTTGACCCAGTGAAGATGAAGGATCGGCGATATATTTCCAAATCGGGATGGTGTGTGACTTGGAGGGGAACTTGGAGGTGATGGTGTTCCCATGTGCCTGCTGCCCTTGTCCTAGCTGGAAGAGGTCGCGGGTTTGGGAGGTGCTGCCGATGAAGCCTTGGCGAGTTGCTGCAGTGCATCTTGTAGATGGTGCACACTGCAGCCACGGTACGCCACTGGTGGAGGGAGTGAATGTTTAAGGTGGTGGATGGGGTGCCAATCAAGCGGGCTGCTTTGTCCTGGATGGCGTCGAGCTTCTTGAGTGTTGTTGGAGCTGCACTCATCCAGGCAAGTGGAGAGTATTCCATCACACTCCTGACTTGTGCTTTTATAGATGATGGAAAGGCTTTGGGCAGTCAGGAGGTGAGACACTTGCCGCAGAATACCCAGCCTCTGACCTGCTCTTGTTGCCACAGTATTTATGTGGCTGGTCCAGTTAAGTTTCTGGTCAGTGGTGACCCCCAGGATGTTGATGGTGGGGGATTCAGCGATGGTAATGCCGTTGAATATCAAGGGGCGGTAGTTAGACTCTCGCTTGTTGGAGAGAGTCATTGCCTGGCATTTCTGTGGCATGAATGTTACCTGCCACATATCAGCCCAAGCCTGAATGTTGTCCAGGTCTTATTGCATGCGGGCATGGACTGCTTCATTATATGAGGAGTTGCGAATGGCACTGAACACTGTGCAGTCATCAGCGAACATCCCCATTTCTGACCTTATGTTGGAGGGAAGATCATTGATGAAGCAGCTGAAGGTGGTTGGGCCTAGGACACTGCCCTGAGGAACTCCTGCAGCGATGTCCTGGGGCTGTGATGATTGACCTCCAACCACCACAACCATCTTCCTTTGTGTTAGGTATGACTCCAGTCAGTGGAGAGTTCCCCCCCGATTCCCATTGACTTCAGTTTTACTAGGGCTCCTTGATGCCACACTCGGTCAAATGCTGCCTTGATGTCAAGGGCAGTCACTCTCACCTCACCTCTGGAATTCAGCTCCATTGTCCATGTTTGGACCAAGGCTGTAATGAGGTCTGGAGCCAAGTGGTCTTGGCGGAACCCAAACTGGGAATCAGTGAGCAGGTTGTTGGTGAGTAAGTGCCGCTTGATAGCACTGTTGACGACACCTTCCATCACTTTGCTGATGATTGAGAGTAGACTGATTGGATTGGATTTGTCCTGCTTTTTGTGGACAGGACGTACCTGGGCAGTTTTTCACATTGTCAGATAGAAGCCAGTGTTGTAGCTGGACTGGAACAGCTTGGCTAGAAGCGCGCCTAGTCCTGGAGCACCAGTCTTCAGCACAACAGCCGGGATGTTGTCAGGGCCCATAGCCTTTGCTGTATCCAGTACGCTCTGCCGTTTCTTGATATCATGTGGAGTGAATTGAATTGGCTGTAGACTGGCTTCAGTGATGGTGGGGACCTCGGGAGGAGGAGGAGGATCATCCACTCGACACTTCTGGCTGAAAATGGTTGCAAATGCTTCTGCCTTGTCTTGCACTCATGTGCTGCGCTCCACCATCATTGAGGTTGGGGATGTTCATTGAGCCGCCTCCTCCCATTAGTTGGTTAATGGTCCACCACCATTCACGACTGGATGTGGTAGGACTGCAGAACTTTACTGATCCGTTGATTGTGGGATCGCCTAGCCCTGTCTATAGCATGCTGCTTCTGCTTTTTAGCATGCATGCAGTCCTGTGTTGCAGCCTCCCCAGGTTGGCACCTCCTTTTTAGATACGCCTGGTGCTGCTCCTGGCATGCTCTTCTACACTCCTTATTGAACCAGGGTTGGTCCCCTGGCTTTATGGTAATGGTAGAGTGAGGGATATGCCGGGCCATGAGGTTACAGATTGTGGTGGAATACAATTCTGCTGCTGCTGATGGCCCACAATGCCTCATGGACGCCCAGCTTTGAGTTGCTAGATCTGTTCTGAATCTATCCCATTTAGCACGGTGGTAGTGCCACACAACAGGATGGAGGGTGTCCTCAGTGTGATGATGGGACTTCGTCTCCACAATGACTGTGCAGTGGTCACTGCTACCAATACTTTCATGGACCGATGCATCTGCGACAAGTAGATTGGTGAGGACGAGGTCAAGTAGGTTTTTCCCCTCGTGTTGGTTCTCTCACCACCTGTCGCAGGCTATGTCCTTCAGGACTTGGTCAGTGGTGGTGCTACCGAGCCACTCTTGATGATGGACATTGAAGTCCCCCACCCAGAGTACATTCTGTGCCCGGATAGGTGAATAAATTACAAATTTTACAGAAAAAACAATTAAAATGATCTATGCAGCAGCATTCTGTGTTTAAAATGTCTTTTCTGTCGGACACCTGTGCCACTCGAGAGCTGGCGGTTTGAGTTCATGGGGCTTTCCAGAGTTATGTTTGTCTACTAGATTGAACAAGGTAACAGACTATTTTTTAGCAGGTATTTGTGCATTTAACTCACAGAATTGTTTTGATTTCTTGTTATAAACATACGAACATGGGCAAGGAATGACCACCTCATCCATCAAGTCCATTCCATCCAAGCAATCAAGCAAACTCAGTGACACCATGCTACTTCATATCAATAATGAGTATCCACAGTGACGCTGTTGGTAGCACCGTCGCCTTTCAGTCAGACCCACTCCAGAGACTTGAGCACTAAAATCTAGGCTGACACTCCCAGTGCAGTGCTGAGGGAGCGCTGCACTGTCGGAGATGCCGTCTTTTGGATGAGATGTTAAACCGAGGCCCCGTCTGCCCTTTCAGGTGGACGTAAAAGATCTTATGGCACTATTTCAAAGAAGAGCAGGGGAGTTCTTCCCGGTGATGATCCTAGACAAAATTTATCCATCAATAAACATCACTAAAACAGATTATCTGCTCATTATCACACTGCTGTTTTTGGGAGCTTGCTGTGTGCAAATTGGCTGCCGCGTTTCTTACATTACAACAGTGACTACACTTCAAAAAAAGTACTTCATTGGCTGTAAAGTGCTTTGGAACGTACGGTGGTCATAAAAAGCGCTTCCTGGTATCTAGCCCAACCATTTGCTTCAGTATTTTATATTTGTGCCCCCTAGTTCTCCCATCCCTATCCAGCTGAAATAACCTAGCCGTTTGGGTGAAATGTATTCCCTTTATTGTGTGTAAGCCCCACCCTCTCTCCGCAAAGTGATAGAAGATTATTGACCACACAAAATCAGGAGACTATTATCAGAGTAAATTGAAAGTATCAAAAACAATGTGAAGCGTAAACTTTTGAACTGGTTGTCATGTCATTTATGTGAAAATACTTGAGCCCTCCTGTTTGACATGTCTGTTGCCATGATTTACTTACACACACTGAAGCTGTAACAATTAACGATACCGCTTGTTATTCTTACTTGCTTGAAAGATGGTGCTGTAACCTCACAGTCTGCAACAATTTTAAAAAGAAAAAAACACCTGCTGTTCTTGTTGCAGAGATGGCGCTGTGGCCTCTCTCAGCCGATTACAACAAACACAACTAAAAGATGTACCATTTCCTCTGTCTGACCTGAGCAAGGCCATGGGAGATTCACTAGTACGTAAAATATATACACATGAGGGCTGTTCACTCAAACAATTTATGTTAATTCAACTATGTGTTTCTTTACTGTTCCAGAGACACATTTCCTCGTCCGCTCTCACAAATACAACTCTGGTTTGGTCTTTGCCACCACATACGCACACAGACCCAGATTTGGGAGTTCCCCTGTGCATTGTTGCATTCTCTTTCTAAACCTGATCAGCAATTACTTTGCACCCATCCCTTACATCACTCTGCTACTCAAGCACCATGGGATTTTATTACGCTAAAGGCGTTCTATAAACTCTTGTTGTTGTTGCTATACAAAAGAATTCCGCACCCACGACGCGGTCCAGAGGCACCCATCCTCTCCTCCCCACCGCCCCCCCTCAAAAATTCCTGAGCTGTCCTCTTTCTCCAAGTTGCATGCAGTGATTTATGCTGTCAATGTAGGGTGAGTGGAACAAATCTCCACAAACCTCTTTTCAACTCATGATAATCAGGTGTGCACTCCATTTTCCAGCAGCAGAAAGTTAAATAAAGAACTTGCATTTATATAGTGCTTTTTACAACCTCAGGATGTCATAATATAGGCAATATGGCAGCCAATTTGCACACAGCAAGCTCCCACAAACAGGAATGAGATAATGACCAGTGATGTTGGTGGATGGTTAAATACAGGACAGCGGGGAGAACTACCATGCTGTTCAGAATAGTGCCACGGGATCTTTTACGTCCACTTGAGAGGGCAGACGTTTAACATCTCATCCGACAGTGCTGCGCTTCCTCAGTACTGCACTGGAGTGTCAGCCTAAACTGTGTGCTCAAGTCTCTGGATGGGACTTGAACCCACAACCTTCTGACTCAGAAGTCAGAGTGCTACAAATTTTGTTTGATAACGCTCCTGTGGAGAGCCTTGGGACGTTGTGCTACGTTAAAGGCGCTGTATAAATGCAAGTTGTTGGTAGTGTTCTACTACTACACGTCTTGTAAAATACTTACAGCAAATTGAAGTTGTTGTTGTTCCATATTGTGTATATACAAGTAAGCAGTCATTTTACCTCTTTGCGCATTTTCTTTTTAAAAAACCTCGGCTTTTCAGAATGCTTGAGCAAACACACCAAGCATAGAATAAGTTTTCACCTCGTGAGAGCCGATACATTATTTAAATATCTGTGATCTTGACTGCAGGCTGTATTGTCTGTTGACAGATTAGCAAGCCTACAGTATGTGTGTCCATGTGTTAATTGGCATAAGCACTATAGCAGTGTCTGATTTACGGTGTTTTGTTCAAGCAAATGAGCCAAATGTAAACAGCGGTTAATGATCTCAAGGTTTGATAAGTAGCTTTCTGCCTTTTTAATAATTTTAGGCTATTTTTCCCTATGTTACTGCAAGCTATAAAAATTACTGCTAGAGGGCAGAATTTGATTTTATTTAGGCAGCTATGGCTCAGCAGTTGTACCTCGATCTTCATTTTTACCTAGTTAAGACGAGGCTGTTTTAACCCTTTGAGGGCTGAAGCAGTGTTTCTGCAGCCAAATAAGATTTTAAAATGCTTGCATCTTACAACAACAACTTATATTTATATAGCGCCTTTATCATAGTAAAATGTCCCATGGCGCCTCACAGGAGTGTTATGTGGCTCGGTGTCAAATTTCTGTCTTGTAAGAAGAAATTAGGGCAGATGACCAAAAGCTTGGTCAAAGTGGTCGGTTTTAAGGAGAGAGAGGCGGGGAGGTTTAGGCAGGGAGTTCCAGCGCTTAGGGCCCAGGCACCTGAAGGCACGGCCACCAATGGTTGAGTGATTATAATCAGGGGTGCTCAAGAGGGCAGAATTTGAGGAGCACCGATATCGCGGGGGGTTGTGGGGAGATTACAGAGATAGGGAGGGGTGAGGCCATGGAGGGATTTGAAAATGAGGATGAGAATTTTGAAATCGAGGCGTTGCTTAACCGGGGGCCAGTGGAGGACGGCAAGCCCAGGGGTAATGGGTGAATGGGACATGGTGCGAATTAGGACACGGGCAGCCAAGTTTTGATGACCTTAAGTTTACGTAGGGTAGAATGTGGGAGGTCAGCCAGGAGTGTGTTGGAATAGTCAAGTCTAGAGGTAACAAAGGCATGGATGAGGGTTTCAGCAACAGATGAGCTGAGGCAGGTGTGGAAACGGGCAATGTTACGGAGGTGGAAATAGGTATGCCGCGGATATGTGGTCGGAAGCTCATTTCAGGGTCCAATACGACACCAAGGTTGTGAACGGTCTGGTTCAGCCTCAGACATGCTAGGGAGAGGGATGGAGCCGGTGGCTAGGGAACGGAGTTGGTGGCGGGGACTGAAGACACTGGCTTCAGTCTTCCCAATATTTAATTGGAGAAAATTTCTGCTCACCCAGAACTGGATGTCAGACAAGCAGTCTGACAATTTAGAGACCGTGGAGGTGGTCGAGAGAAGTGGTGGTGAGGTAGAGCTGGGTGTCGTCAGCGTACATGTGGAAACTGATGCTGTGTTTTTGGATGATGTCGCCAAGGGGCAGCATGTAGATGAGAAATAGGAGGTGGCCAAGGATAGATCCTTGGGGACCCCGGAGGTAACGATGTGGGAGTGGGAAGAGAAGCCATTGCAGGTGATTTTTCTGGCTACGATTAGACAGATAAGAATGGAACTAGGATACAAACTTAGAATACAGATTATTAATTTTTTGTTTGTTTAATGGTGTGAATTACATGTCCTATAGCACAACATATTCCTCTACTTGTACCTCATGTAACTGAGCATTAAAAATCTACACCATTGTTTTCTAACCGTTTAAAGAACTTGCATTTGTAATGTACCTTCTCCATACTCTGAGTCCCAGAGTACTTTACATCCAAAGAATTACTGTTGTCCTGTAAGCAAACACAGCCATTTTGTAAACTGCAAGGAATCATGAGCAGTGATAAGGAAAGAAAGATAGATTTGCATTTCTACAGTGCCTTTCACAACTTCAGGGTGTCTCAAAGTGCTTTACAGCCAATGAAGTACTTTTTGAAGTGTAGTCACTGTTGTAATTTAGGAAACGCGGCAGCCAGTTTGTGCACAGCAAGCTCCAAGAAACAGCAATGTGATAATGACCAGATAATGTGTTTTAGTGATGTTGATTGAGGGATAAATATTGGCCAGGACACCGGGGATAACTCCCCTGCTCCTCTTCTTCGAAATAGTGCCATGGGATCTTTTACATCCATCTGAAAGAGTGGATGGGGCCTTGGTTTAATGTCTCATCCGAAAGACGGCACCTCCGACAGTGCAGCGCTCCCTCAGTACTGCCCTGGAGTGTCAGCCTAGGTTTTTGTGCTCCAGTCTCTGGAGCGGGACTTGAACCCACAGCCTTCTGACTCAGAGGTGAGAGTGCTGCCCACTGAGCCACAGCTGACACACACGATGAAAAACTCGTTCATCTATTTTTTTGGTGGTGGTGGTGGATGAGGCTGGAATGTTAACTAGGACACCAAGAGAACTTGCTGCTCCTCTTTGAATTGTGCCACAGGATCTTTTACTGTCCCTCTAAACAAGCAGGTAGGACCTCGGTTTAACGGGTCATGTGAAAGAAAGGAAGAACTTGCATTTTTATATCTCCTTTCACAACCTTGGGATGTCCCAAAGTGCTTCACAGCCAATGAAATACTGTTGTATAGGAAGCACAGAAGTATTCTTTTGAGAATTCTGTGTTGGTGGTTAGAAAATAACACATTTGTAGTTACCACTAACGTGGTTCTGCTCTGGAAAAGAGCATTCTGAAACAAAGAACGCAATGCTGGGCACCACCAGTGGTACAGTGACACCTGCAAATTACAAACACCTAAGGGACTGGCATCAGCTGTCTTTTTTGAACGTGACTTATTTTCAAAATGTTCATTGTACATACTGTAAAAATTTTCCCAACAATCTTGACGAACCAACTGAGATTAGGATCAGCACCAACAGCTGCAACAATGCTAAGAATTTGGAAGCTCTAACAACAAAACTAATGTGCCAAGTACAGTATCTGTACAGTGGAACCTGTTCCTAATGACGTACTAAGGCGACAGACAACTGTGGAGTCGGGTGCGTGCACATCTACTGGGTCCGCGTGGTGTCGTGCGCGTCTCCTGTGTCCGCGCGGGGTGGCGTGCGCGGGCGTCCCTGTGGTCTGCGCGGGGTGGCGCGTGCGGGCATCCCCACGGTCCGCGCGGGGTGGCGCGCGTGCGTCCCCTGGGTCCGCGCACCTCTCCTGGGTCCGTCGGGTGCGTGCGCATCTTCTGCCGTGTGTCGTCAACCAGGTTGCTTTTGGAAGCAGGGACAACAGCTACAGGGGTGATTCTAACCCCGATACCGGCATGGACATCAAGGAACCCAGTAACAATTCATCGGTCGTCACGATACAGTGCATACTTTCAACATTTTAAAGGGTGGCGTCAGGCTGCATCCCGTATTTTAAGTTGTAAAAGGGACTTGGTGCATTGAAGGCTGTCCGTAGTTCTTAATTTGCGAGTGTCTGTGGTTTCAGAGTGACTTTTTTACCATGCAAGTTATTTGAGACTGTCAATAAGTGTCTGTTTTTTGGCAGTATCCCTTTTATACAGGTTTCACTGTGGTTGCTAATCTTTCTGAAGTGAATGCACGATTAATCTGATCAGTTAGTTAACTCTATAAATTACTCTTCAAGTACCAGGTTTCCTTGCAACTTTCTAAATCTGTTTTTAATTGAAAATGAAAACATGAATTGGTTAGATCAAGACTGGAATATGATTACAATGGGTATGAAACTGCTCTGATGGGGCAGTGAACACATTCCAGTATTCATGGTCAATATCTAGCACTGCTGGCACACAAAGTAAGCCTCTGGAGTAGGCTTTTCACGAACAGCTTACACTGGACATTGGTTATAAGGATACGGCAACACTGGATTTCCATTAAATTTGTTCCATACTGATGTTTTTTCTTGTCGATAACTAGTCACCTTAATTTTTTGCAATGCGAGGGAGTGTTAAGAAAAAAAATTCTAATGCTATGTTTTGCAACTAGAGGAGCAAATACCTTTTAATTAATTGCAGTATTTCAATAAACTAGAAAGAACTATCATCCCGAAGAAAATAACCATTGAAAACTGTTGCTGTAACCCTGGGGGAAATTGGGAGGGAGGTGGTCAGGCAAAACAGCCTTCATGTCTTTAATTATTGGTGATTAGTCTGGTCGCCAAAGTGCAAAGCTCAAACAGGTATGGATTAATCTAGGTGAATAATAAAGCAGCTTCCCCGTCTTTTTTAAAAACTACTCTTTCCTTCACAGAACGATGATACAGGCCTATTCTATCTTTGGGTATAAGGATCCAGAAGTGCTTTCTGCTTTCCACAGGCATTAGGTGGCAGTAGTGTAATATTGTTGGATTCTGCATCATCCCGTGTTTCTGCTTTTCCAGTGTTGGTAAAATGTCATCATCCGGGTGAACCGAGGAATATAATTTATTAACCACCTTGGATTAGGAATGAAAGAAGCCGCCTAATGTAGTTGCTGTGCATGCCAAATACTAGATATGCCCCCTTCTGATGCTGGTTACAGGTTACAGGCCCTGATCAGTTGGTGGCTTGTTTCATGATTATCTTGGCATTTCTTTGTGTTTTGAAATGAACTGTGCATGACAGCAGTTTAATTCTGGTGTAGAGAGGTTATCAATGTATAAAGACATTTTATCACCAGACCTAAACTCCGAGGATATCCTTGGGCTTCCGCGTCTGCATCAGTGCAATGACAGTACATTAAGTTGTGCATTAAAAGGATACCCTGCTCTTGATTTTAATGTAAGACTACAACCTCCTGTTGCAAATTAAGACACACGATAAGGGCTGGATAGCATAAGGCAGGTAGTTATTGAAATGAGCTTTAAAAATGCCAAAATAGGCTTTAAACCAAATCAATAACCATTCCATGAAGCTGCTTTTTTTTCTCTGTTTAAGGTCCAATCATGTTTCACACTGTAATCTGCTTCGGACATTATTGCCCTTAAACTAGCTACTGGGCGATGGCCAGAAGGTGTCCTCCAATTGTCCTTTCTTTTCTTTCTTTCCTTCCTTTCTTCCTTCCCTCCCAAGGAGAAGTGCACAGCTTGCTTGCTTCTCTTTCTCGCCCTCCTCCAAAAAAAAAACACAGCACATTGAGTTCAGGAACTCACCTTGTGGACAATTCTGACTAGTTTTACTACTATACTGACATCATAATGTAAATTTTCAAGTGGTTATCGTGACTTGTTTTGAGGGCAAGTGCCTACTTTTAAAAGCTAAAACTTCAAATTAAATTAAACAGCTAGTTGTTTCATTTGCCTTTTAGTCAGCTGGGTGTCTGAAATGGGTGGAAACCCAACACCATGATTAGGTGTCTCCAAAATAAACCGTCGAGAAAACGGCGTACCATTTGCCCGATTATCATATAATCATAATAATCATAATCAACTTTATTGTCATTGTTAGTGCACAAGTGCAGTACAACGAAATGTAGGCTTGCGGCTCCCGAGAGTGTACATTTAGATTAAGACATTTAAACATTCAACATACATTTGGCTTGTAATACATTAACATAAACATAACCATGATAAAGTGCATTGGCAGATGTGCAGGCTTTAGAGTTTATTTGTGGAGTTCAGTAGGATGACAGCCCTGGGAAAGAAGCTGTTCCTAAATCTGGTCGTACGGGTGCGAATGCATCTGTAGCGTCTCCCAGATGGCAGGAGGGCGAACAGACTGTGGCTGGGGTGGGTAGGGTCTTTGATGATGGACCGTGACCTCCGTAGACAGCGTTTCTGGTATATGTGCTCTATGGTCGGTAGCCGGGTGCCGGTAATGCGTTGGGCACTTCCTTTCCCCCCTCCCCAATAGGGGGAGCACGTCTTGCAGTCCAGAGAACTTGTGTTCAGATTGGTCAGAGGTGAGGCATAGGATCTCGAACGTGTGCGTGAGATAGTGTTGGAATTTAACTGGCAATAGCCACATAACTTACAAGCACGGAGCTGGAATTAGATTGCCTTTGGGGGGTCAGGGAAGAATTTCTCAGAGTTTTTATTTTCTTAAATTGGCAGACGGTTTTTTCTCTCTCGCTTTCTTTTTTGCCTCTTCTCTGAGATTCCAAGGTCCGAGGGGGTGGTTGGGACTGATGGTATGCAGAAATTCCACCACGGCAGTATAAGACGGGCTCCATGGTCCAGATGACCATTACCAACTTTCCCGCTAAGCTGCGTAGCCGCGCAGCTGCCTGGAGGTCCCGCGCAGCCCGGAACCGGCTTTTCAAATGAGAGATTCAAATTTGAATGGGCCGCGCAGCCCGTTAAAGGGACCGCGCACCCAAAAAAAAAAAGTTAGGGGGAGCATTGGTCATTACCTGCCCTTTTTCGTATGTTTGTATGAATCATGAGGGAGAACTGTTTCAACATGTTTTGTAAACCATGAATTTCACCTGCATTGCCACTGTCATTCAAGAGAAATGAGGAGGACCAGAGCTTCCTATAGCTCCTTCTTAGTACAGTTCTGAAGAACTGTGCCCAAGTTAAAATTGGCATTCACTATAACCTGTTGGTACCATTTATGAATCAACATTTGGGACAAACACTGCTTATAGATTCCAATCGATGCCTTCAGATTCTTGCCTATCGACGACACGTGGCTTTTTCAATTGAGAGATCTACTGGACCAGATTTTACACTATTTTCATGTATATTTCACTGTTAATTTTAACTGTTAATGTTTCCACTTCTGTTCAAACTTGTGAAATTAGCAAACCCAGCTTGTGATAGACAAAAATGTAGAACTGGCAAAATGTGATTGAAATTCCAAACACAATAATATGAATAATCAAATTAAATGTAAGGAGTCTATGTGTTTGACACCGTGGTTATATTTTTCTGTAGTTAACCCATCCCCTACTAAAGGTGGACTTTCAGGTTTGGCATGCCAGTGGATAATTTGTAGAGTTTTGCAATGACCGACCCTATTCTTGGAGGGTGTACAGTAATTTTCAACTGGTATAAAGTTTGTGAACTTTTAACAGCAATTATCATCAGAGTGGGGAGTTGTTGGGCAGAATAATTTCTGAAGCAAGGGCCCTGATTTTCGGCTTGTGTGGGAAACGTTCGGGTTTCCCCGAATGTGGGGTTTCTGACACACATTAAAAAAGTGTCAGCCAGCTCCACGCAATTTTCCCTCAATTGGCCAATTAATTCCCAGCATGTGGGAAGCCTTGCTAATTGTCCAATTCGAGTCAGAAATCCCCACAGTATGATGTCATCATTCGTGGTGCTTTCAAGGTCCATAGCAAGCACTGCATCCTCTGAAGGCTTCCAAATGAACCATACAGGATGGCAGAGGAGCCTGCAGCAGCTGTGGCCAGTGCCAGACCCCGAGCTGCCTTCAAAATAGACGAGGCTTCACTGCAGGCATTATTGGATGGGGTTAGGGCCCACAGGGAGGTCCTCTTCCCTAGGTCAGGGAGGAAGAGGCCTCCCACTGAGACCAATGCTGCATGGATGCAGGTGTCAGCAGATGCCAACTCGCTGGGAGTCACCAGAAGAACCTTGGCATTACATCTCTAACTCCTTCCTTAACTCCCCTACAGCACCATCCAGAGCCCCCGTCCTCACTGTGGAGGAGGAAGAGGCTGTGCAGCCAGACTCCTCAGAGGAAGGTCCAACCGCTGAGGGCGCAGCGTCAGCAGAAGTAAGCGCACCCAGCACCAGCGCGGACACTCGCACCTCGGGGGGACCTTCGGGACATAGAATAGTGTTGTCACCTGGTGTTTCACAGCTGACAAGTGAGCCTCAGCAGATTCTGGAGACCAGAGACAGCAGTGGAGAGTCCTCGTCGGAGGGTGCAGGACTCTGCCAGCTCAGCTCAGCTGCGCTGCATGTCGACCCTCTGCCTCTGGGTCCATCTGCAAGAGAAAAGGTGATGGATCTCCATGCATAGATGCAGGAGTCTCTGGCAGGTTTTGTCTCCAGGGTCGCTGCGAGTGTGGAGCGAATGGAGGAGTCCATAGCGACCATGAGCAGAGCCTTTGTGGAGTCATTGGCGCATGAACGCATCACCATGGAGGAGATAACTCGCCAGGGTACGGAAAATATGGTGAGTGTTCATAAGCGAATGACATCTCTTGAGGAGCGTTGGCCATCAGTTGAACAGAGAAACCAGATCTTCATGGAAGTCCTTCTGAGAAGGACTGCCAGTGCAGAAACGGGTCCCCATGGCCCCCTAAAGCGCAGCAAGGTGCTCTCAAGCCACTTCCAAGCGCTGGCCCCTTCTGGCCTGTGCAGCTTCAGGTGAGTGAGCAGCAGCCTGGTGCTCCTGGTGCTCATCCTGCTGTTCCTGGTTCTGCTGCTGCCGCCTCTGCTGTTGGAGATCCTCTAATGGCAAGAAGGGAAGGGAAAAAAAGGCGTCCCATGCTTCTCGTAGATGCCTCCGCTGAGGAAGCGCTGAGTGAGGGTGGCGAGAGGGGCTTCCCAGGAGATCACATTGGAGAAGTGTGAGAGGCTCCAACCTTCCACAGCTGTGCCTAAGCCTTGAAGAAGTAGCCCCAAGCCTTCAGCAACAAGGTCCTTCAACATTCAAGTGCTGTCCCTTTAAATCGCAGCTTCTCCATTAACCTGCAGCTGACAGCTAGCAAGCCGGCAAGCTTCATGCCAGCTCTCAACAGCGGGGTTCCCCGCAGGCGGGTTTCATGTGGGGTAAGCCCCAAAGTCGCAACGGCCCCGGAAAATCTACCTCAACGAGGTAATTATTGGTAATTAGTGTGCCGACGACCAGGCCCGCCAACAGCGGCCGGGACTGAAGCGGGGTGCGGGGAAACGGCGGTCCGAAAGTCGGACGGAGCGGGGAATCAGGTGTGGGGGGGGGTCCCGACCTGCTTTTTCGCCGATTTTTCAGCCCCCGGCCGCATGAAAAGCCGCCCGACGGCGGCCAGAAAATCGGGGCCAAGGTGTTCCCAAAATATTCATTCTTGGGATGTGGGCGGTTCTGGCAACTATTTCCCATCTCTAGTTGCTCTGAGAAGCTGGTGGTGGGCCGCCGCCTTGAACCACTGCAGTCCGTGTGCTGAGAGTTCCTCCCACAATGCTGTTGCAATTTCATACAACCGAGTGACTTGCTAGGTCACTTAAGAGGGCAGTTAAGAGTCAACCACGTTGTTGTGGCACCTGCACATTACTCAGTCGAAAGAATATATTGACTTTTTATGTGTCTCATAAATTCTAGGAGCATGCTAAGAAAGTACTGTGGTAAACCACTTTATCGTTACACTATAGTTATCACTGTTGTATTGTTATCACCGTTGTATCACGATACGAGGTCGCCTCTTGTCGCGCTGTTATACCTGGGCTGACCACCTCCGACTCCGCCCATGGCTCCACCTACCTGCCCAGGTATAAAGGTAGTCGACTGGCTGGTATTCCTCCTTGTTGGACCCGATCACCCACGAGGGTGGGCTCTGTTATTTAGTCAATAAAAACCTTTAGTTACGTTCCTAACTCGTCGCCTTTTATTGGACGAATTGATAGGTATATCAATTTTATTGACTAAATTTTAAAGATGTCTACTACTGGCCAGCCAGAAGCCCTCCCAGAAGCACAGCCACACCAGCCGGCTTGGCTGCAAGCCCTCAAACCACCGTACCTGGATCTAAACCCACAGGCAGCAAACGCAGCCCTCAACTTCAAACACTGGCTGGACTGCTTCGAATCCTACCTGGAAGAATCCGGCGCCCCGCAGAGATCCAAACTAAGACTTCTGAACGCCCAAGCGAGCCCGAGAGTATACGCACTCATACAGGACACGACTACGTACGAGGCCGCTATCAACCTACTGAAACAGCAGTACCGCAGCCCGGTAAATTACATGTACACCAGGCACCTCCTAAGATCCCGCCCGCAACAGCCAGGAGAGTCTGTAGCTGAATTTTTACGGGCGCTAAGAGCACTCGGCAGGAACTGTGACTTTAAAGCGGTGACGGCTGTTGAAAATACGGAAGATAATATCCGCGATGCCTTTGTGAAAGGCCTACGGTCCGACTACTCACGGCAAAGACTGCTTGAAACTAAAGACCTCGACCTGGACAAAGCTGAAGCCCTCGCTCTCTCCCTGGAGGTGGCCCATCAGGACCAGGAGGCGTTTTCCAGGTACTGCTCGCGACCCTGGGACTCGGGCCCGACCCCTACCGCAATACCCTTCGCAGCGCCGCCCCCGGGACCTACCTCAGCGTCGGCGTCCCGGACCCGACCGGGCCCGCCACCCCCGGTACCGGCTCCGACATCGGGCACCCGCGATCGGGCCGCCGGCTGCTTCTTTTGCGGCCAGGAGAAGCACCCGAGGTCGCGCTGCCCAGCCAGGAACTCTACCTGCACAACCTGCAGGAAGAAAGGCCATTTCTCTAAGGCCTGCAGGAGCGGATCTTCAGAGGCCAGCAGTGCCTCATGCGAACTGTGGGGGCGGCCATCTTCTTTCACGGCAACTGAGGCCAGTATCCCCACACGTGAGTCATGGGGGCGGCCATCTTTGATCAAGGCAACCGACCCCAATAGTGCCTCATGTGAGTTATGGGGGCAGCCATCTTCTCCGCCATTTTGTCCTACCTCGTGGGAGACGCCATTTTACCCACCACGCCCGACTGCCACCGGGCCCCCGGACCCGACGACCGCCTCGCCCGCAGACGACAACGACTCGCTTACCTACACGCTAGCCTCCGTCACTCTGGATCAAGCCCGCCCACACCACCTGTCCAAGTCGATGATGGACATCAAAGTAAACGGCCACGCCACGACCTGCCTGTTCGACAGCGGAAGCACGGAGAGCTTCATCCACCCAGACACGGTGAGCCACTACTCCCTCCCTGTCCTGCCAACGCGCAACCGAATCTCGATGGCATCGAGGTCCCACGCCACGGACATTAGCGGCTACTGTGCTGTGACCTTGTCGGTTAAGGGTACAGAGTATAAAAACTTTAAACTCCTCGTCCTCCCCCAGCTCTGCGCTGCCGTCCTACTAGGGCTGGACTTCCAATCCCACCTCCAAAGTGTAACCCTAGCATACGGTGGACCCCTCCCCCCACTCACAGTCGACAACCAGCGAAGGTTAAACCGCCCACCGCGTAACACCTGCAGCCTATCCACCCTCAAGGTGCCGCCACCTTCCCTGTTCGCTAACCTCACCCCCGACTGCAAACCCGTCGCTACCAAGAGCAGGCGGTACAGCGCTGGGGACAGAGCTTTCATTTGCTCTGAGGTGCAGCGTCTCCTGAAGGAGGGCATCATCGAGGGGAGCAACAGCCCCTGGCGTGCCCAGGTCGTGGTCGTTAAGACCGGCGATAAAAATCGCCTGGTCATCGACTACAGCCAGACCATAAACAGATACACCCAGCTGGACGCATACCCCCTTCCCCGCATATCTGACATGGTCAATCAGATTGCACAATACCGCATATTCTCGACCATCGACCTTAAGTCGGCCTACCACCAACTCCCTATCCACCCCGAGGACCGCCAGTACACCGCCTTCGAGGCGAATGGGCGCCTATACCACTTCCTTAGGGTCCCCTTCGGTGTCACCAACGGGGTCTCGGTCTTCCAAAGGGAGATGGACCGGATGGTTGACCAGAACGGACTGCAGGCCACATTCCCCTACCTAGATAACGTCACCATCTGCGGCCGCGACCGGCAGGACCACGACGTGAATCTGGAGAAATTCCTCCGTACAGCCCAACGGCTGAACCTCACCTACAATAAGGAGAAATGTGTGTTTAACACCTCGCGCCTTGCCATCCTTGGCTGTGTAGTAGAGAACGGACTCATCGGCCCCGACCCCGAAAGAATGCGCCCCCTCATGGAGCTACCCCTCCCCCACTGCCCTAAGGCACTTAAGAGAACCCTGGGGCTCTTCGCCTACTATGCCCAATGGGTGCCCAATTATGCGGACAAAGCCAGACCCCTCATGAAGTCCACATCCTTCCCCCTTACGGAGGAAGCGTGCGCAGCCTTCTCCCTCATTAAGGGAGACATTGCCAAGGCCACTATGCACGCAGTGGATGAGTCCATCCCCTTCCAAGTCGAGAGCGATGCATCTGACTTCGCCCTAGCCGCCACCCTTAACCAGGAGGGGAGACCGGTGGCCTTCTTCTCAAGGACCCTACAGGGCCCTGAGATCCGACACTCGTCGGTCGAGAAGGAGGCCCAGGCGATTGTGGAGGCGGTACGACGCTGGAGGCACTACCTGGCAGGCAAACGATTTACCCTCCTTACCGACCAACGTTCGGTCGCTTTTATGTTTAATAACAAGCTGAGGGGCAAAATCAAGAATGACAAGATCTTGAGGTGGAGAATCGAGCTCTCCACCTACGATTATGATATCTTGTACCGGCCAGGTAAGCTGAACGAACCCCCCGATGCTCTGTCACGAATTACATGCGCCAGCGCGCAAAGTGATAGACTTCAGACCCTCCACAACGACCTCTGCCACCCCGGGGTCACCAGACTTTACCACTTCATTAAGGCCCGCAACCTGCCCTACTCCATCGAGGAGGTCAGGACCATAACCAGGAACTGCCAGACCTGCGCCGAGTGCAAACCGCACTTCTTTAGGCCGGACAGAGCAAGCCTGATCAAGGCCACCCGCCCCTTCGAGCGCCTGAGCATCGACTTTAAGGGGCCCCTCCCGTCCTCTGACCGTAATGTGTACTTCCTCAACATTGTTGATGAGTACTCCCGTTTCCCCTTTGCCTTCCCCTGCCCAGACATGACCAGTACCACGGTCATTAAATGCCTGAACGACCTCTTCGCCTTGTTCGGGTTCCCAAACTATATACATAGTGACCGGGGCTCCTCTTTCATGAGCGAGGAACTCCGTCAGTTCCTACTAGCGAGAGGTATTGCAGCAAGTAGGACCACCAGCTACAACCCCCAAGGGAACGGCCAGGTGGAAAGAGAGAACGCGACGGTATGGAAGGCCGTCCTCTTAGCCTTAAAGTCTAAGGGCCTCCCAACCTCCCGCTGGCAGGAAGTCCTCCCGACAGCGCTGCACTCCATCCGGTCACTACTTTGCACTGCCGTTAACGCCACCCCCCATGAACGAATGTTTGTTTTCCCCAGGAAGTCGACTACGGGAACCACTCTACCAACCTGGCTGACCTCTCCGGGGCCCGTCTTGCTGCGAAAGCACGTGAGGGCCCATAAAACAGACCCCCTGGTCGAAAGGGTGAACCTCCTGCACGCCAACCCCCAGTACGCCTACGTGGCTTACCCAGACGGGCGGGAGGACACTGTCTCCTTACGAGACCTCGCACCCTCGGGCACTCCGGAGACACCACCTTTACCCCCCCCCACCACCCCCCCAATTCCAGCCCAGGTAGACGGCATGCCGGAACCCCACGAGCCTTCGCCGACCACGCAGACACCAGCACTAACACCGGATAATGCAGCACCGCCGCTGCGACGATCGGAGAGGCTTACGAGGCCTCCGGACAGACTGACATACCAGAACTGGTAGTACACTTCACCCCGCCGGACTCAAATCTAAACAAGGGGTGAATGTGGTAAACCACTTTATCGTTACACTATAGTTATCACTGTTGTATTGTTATCACCGTTGTATCACGATACGAGGTCGCCTCTTGTCGCGCTGTTATACCTGGGCTGACCACCTCCGACTCCGCCCATGGCTCCACCTACCTGCCCAGGTATAAAGGTAGTCGACTGGCTGGTATTCCTCCTTGTTGGACCCGATCACCCACGAGGGTGGGCTCTGTTATTTAGTCAATAAAAACCTTTAGTTACGTTCCTAACTCGTCGCCTTTTATTGGACGAATTGATAGGTATATCAAGTACTGAATGGGTCACCAGAATCCAGCAAGGCTCTGGTTACTATAATAGGATTTGAAAGCTCGATACTCCCTGAGAATGTTGTTTAGAGTGTTAATTATGTGCTTCATGCTCCTCAGTGTAAAGCTTCTGGCTGATGCAACTGACTTTCCCAAGCTTAAACTCCATTTAATGGGTAGGCAATTAAGTAATCGATTTTATAGTTCAGAGAATTAACTACAATATCTAATAATGAATGAGAAAGTGTATTCATTCACGGGATGTGGGCATCGCTGGCAAAGCCAGCATTTATTGCCTATCCCTAATTGCCCTTGAGAAGGTGGTGGTGAGCCGCCGCCTTGAACCGCTGCAGTCCGTGTGGTGAAGGTGCTCCCACAGTGCTGTTAGGTAGGGAGTTCCAGGATTTTGATCCAGCGACGCTGAAGGATCGGCGATATATTTCCAAGCCAGGATGGTGTGCGACTTGGAGGTGGTGGTGTTCCCATGCGCCTGCTGCCCTTGTCCTTCTAGGTGGTAGAGGTCACGGATTTGGGAGGTGCTGTCGAACCGTAGAACTATTCGAAGAAGAGCTCAGTACTCCTGATGTCTTAGCCAACATTCCTCCCTCAACCACACCGCCAAAATTTGCTTAACTGGTCAATCATCTCATTTGTTGTGTGGGACCTTGCTGCACACAAAATGGTTACATGCATATGAGTGGCTGCATCTCGGAAGTAATTAATTGGTTGCGCAGTGCTTCAATATAACGGTGCTGTATAAATGCAATTTCTCACTCGTTTATAAACAGATCAAGGAATTGCGCACATCCATTTGGATGTAGAAGGAAACAGTACAAGTAATTAACCTTTACCTTTTTTATAATGCTGCTTCTAATCTTGGACAGGTAAAGTTACCTTGTGACCTTTACAATAGTTTATTCTCTCAGCAGTTAACAGGCAACACTGCCTGGGGAATACTAGGGCACCGCTGCACTGTTATTAATTCGACAGAATGATCAATTAATGAAAGAAAAGCATGAAAGTGTTGACAATATTCTACCTAATTAGGGCTGGGTGAAATAAAGTGCCCACAGAGCAAGGTGTGGAGGGATGCTTGGGTGCAAATAACTGACCTCCACATTTCACAAAACAAGTCCTATTTTTACACCATGTATTAACTCCCTGTTTCAGAATGCCTTCACCATTGCATCGCTAATAAGTATAATTTTACTTCATTTTTGAGCCTCACCATTTCAGCAGTTGTACAGTCTGATAGGTTTTACTCAGTGCACTTGCTAATGGCTCATCACATATTATATAGGATTACATAGAATTTACAGCACAGAAACAGGCCATTCGGCCCAACCAGTCCATGCCGGCGTTTATGCTCCACTCGAGCCTCCTCCCGTCTTTCCTCATCTAACTCTATCAGCATAACCCACTATTCCCTTCTCCCTCATATGCTTCTCTAGCCTCCCCATACTGTTCTCCCTGTGGTACTGAGTTCTACATTCTCACCACTCTCTGGGTAAAGAATATTTTAACAAGATCAAGCCGCTTTTCGATCACGCGAGACCTGTGCCAGTCCGGCCAGTTCCCAAAGCTCGGGTCTCGCAAGAAGGGTTGCAAGCTGCGCGCGAACCTTGTGAGAACTCGCCAAGACTGGCGACCTGAGAGACCGCATACTGGCAGGTTGGAACTGGCCTGTACTGGAGCAGCTCATATGCAATGTTAAAAGCAGCTTTATTTTGTTTTAAATTGCAATCCCCAGGTAATTAATTTTGTTTAGTTGACTATTTGAATTCAATAATATTCAGGGGATGGAGTCGCTAGAAATCAACAGGCTCTGAGACTTTTGTTGCAGCAAAGGCAAAACGCATGTTACTTTATTCACTCTCCATGAGGACTGAACCAGCCTCGTTGCAGGGCGATAAAGTCATCACGCTACCGACGCATGACGTCATCACGCTACCGACGCTCTTAAAGGGACCCTGCCCCGATAACCCAACCACGTACGTACACATAACAACATAGTGAATTGTGTTTAGGTACATATAACAACATTGGCTATACATTGTGAATTGTGTTATTGTCCCTATGTGGTCTCCACCACATACGTCCCCCCAGAATTCACTAGCACTGGCAATGTCAGTCGTTGGGTGGGGGGGGGGGGATCACACGGTCGGAGCAGCTCCTCAGTTCTGGGGCGGGGAGTGGGGGGTTCGTTGGAGGGACCTCGGGCGCTCGGTGGTGGACTGAGGGTGCAGAAACCGGAGGTCGGCCCCTCCTCGGGGGCTGTGCCAACTGAACGGGTCGGTCCAGATCCAGGTGGGCCAGCTTAAGACGGTCCACAGAAATGCAGTCCAGCTTACCGCCGACATCCACTACGAAGGTCTTGTCCCCGGTTTCCAGGACGCGGAATGGTCCATCGTAGGGTGGCTGAAGAGGTCCCCGGTGGGCGTCGTGGCGGACGAAAACATACTCCGCCGCACGAAGGTCGAGCGGAACGTGGGACTGCGGGAGGCTGTGCTGCGACGTGGGCACCGGCGCGAAAACCTTGATGTTGTCCAGAAGGTCGGACTGCTGACTAGCTGCGGACCAAGGTTCTGTTGCGTTGGGGACGAAATCTCCGGGAACCCGCAGCGGCTGTCCGTAGACGAGCTCGGCGGACGAAGACTGGAGGTCCTCCTTGGGGGCGGTCCGGAGTCCCAGCATGACCCACGGGAGTCTGTCGATCCAACTGTCGTCCCGGAGGCTGGCCCGGAGCGCGGCCTTCATGGAGCGATAAAACCGTTCGCACAGTCCGTTAGCCTGAGGGTGGTATGCTGCGGTGCGGTGGAGTCTCAGCCCGAGGCCTCGGGCGACAGCGTTCCAGAGCTCCGACGTGAACTGGGGCCCCCGGTCGGAGGAAATGTCAGATGGGGCGCCGAACCGGGCGACCCAAGTGCTGATGAACGCCCGAGCCACATCGGCGGACGTCGTTGAAGACAGCGGGACGGCTTCCGGCCATCGGGTGGTTCTGTCGACCATTGTGAGGAGGTGGGTGAACCCGCAGTAGGGTGGCAGGGGCCCCACCAGGTCCACGTTAACATGGTCGAACCGCCTCTCGGGCACCGCAAAAGGCGCCAACTTCCAAAAGGCATTTGACAAGGTGCCACACAAAAGATTATTGCTTAAGATAAAAAATCACGGGATTGGGGGTAATATTCTGGCATGGATAGAGGATTGGCTATCTAACAGAAGGCAGAGAGTTGGGATAAATGGTTCATTCTCAGACTGGCAATCAGTAACTAGTGGTGTTCCGCAGGGGTCAGTGCTGGGTCCCCAACTCTTTACAATCTATATTAACGATTTGGAGGAGGGGACCGAGTGTAACATATCAAAGTTTGCAGATGATACTAAGATGGGAGGGAAAGTAGTGAGTGAGGAGGACATAAAAAACCTGCAAGGGGACATAGACAGGCTAAGTAAATGGGCAGAGATTTGGCAGATGGAATACAATACTGGAAAGTGTGAGGTTATGCACTTTGGCAGGAAAAATCGTAGAGCAAATTATTATCTTAATGGCAAGAAACTGGAAAGTACTGAAGTACAAAGGGATCTGGGGGTCCTGGTGCACGAAACTCAAAAGGTTAGTATGCAGGTGCAGCAAGTGATTAAGAAGGCCAATGGAATGTTGGCTTTCATTGCTAGGGGGATAGAATATAAAAATAGGGAGGTATTGCTTCAGTTGTACAAGGTATTGGTGAGACCGCACCTGGAATACTGCATACAGTTTTGGTGTCCATACTTAAGAAAAGACATACTTGCTCTCGAGTCAGTACAAAGAAGGTTCACTCGGTTAATCCCGGGGATGAGGGGATGGACATATGAGGAGAGGTTGAGTAGATTGGGACTCTACTCATTGGAGTTCAGAAGAATGAGAGGCGATCTTATTGAAACATATAAGATTGTGAAGGGGTTGGATCGGGTGGATGCGGGGAGGATGTTCCCGATGATGGGTGAAACTAGAACTAGGGGGCATAGTCTTAGAATAAGGGGCTGCTCTTTCAAAACTGAGATGAGGAGGAACTACTTCACTCAGAGGGTGGTAGGTCCATGGAATATGCTGCCCCAAAAAGCTGTAGAAGCTACATCATTACATAAATTTAAAACAGAAATAGACAGTTTCCTAGAAGTAAAGGGAATTAAGGGTTACGGGGAGCGGGCAGGAATTTGGACATGAGTCTAGGTTCGGATCGGTCATGGACCTGTGGGTAGCGGAGCGGGCCCAGGGGCCGTGTAGCCTGATCCTGCTCCTATTTCGTGTGTCTAATTCTGTTAGATTCAGGAGATAGTTCTGTGATAGTAGATTGGCGGTTAGGATCAGATCAGCCATGATCTTATTGAATGGCGGAGCAGGCTCGAGGGGCCGATTGGTCTACTCCTGCTCCTATTTCTTATGTTCTTATGGGACCTTAGTATGGCGATGCACTTTCGAGCGTTGGCATACCACGCAGGTGCTGGCCCAGTCGCGAACGTCTTTCCTGAGCCCGTGCCAGACGAGCTTAGCCGCCACCAGCTTCTGTGACGGCTTCCTGCCCGGGTGGGAAAGATTATGGACGGCGTCGAAAACTTGCCGTTTCCACCCGTCGGGCACGACAGGACGTGGCTGCCCAACGGAGACGTTGCACAGGAGTGTGGTGCCGGCATCGTCGAACGCGACGTCCGCTAGTTGAAGGCCCGTGACCGCCGCCCTGTAGGCCTGGACGTCCGGGTCGGAGGCCTGGTCGGCCGCCATGTGGGTGTAGTCGATGCCGAGGTGTACGGCGCTGGCGACGGGGTTGTCTTTCCCAGCCACATGCTGGATGTCTGTTGTAAACTCCGAGATGAAGGCCAGCTGGCGTTGCTGACGGGCCGACCACGGCTCGGAAGCTTTGGCCATGGCGAAGGTCAACGGTTTGTGGTCCACGAACGCTGTGAACGGGCGAGCCTCCAGTAGGAAACGGAAGTGCCGGACGGCGAGGTAGAGGCCGAGAAGCTCACGATCGAAGGTGCTGTACTTCCACTCGTTGGGGCAGAGCTGCCGGCTGAAGAAGGCGAGCGGCTGCCAGGTGCCGTTGACCCACTGTTTGTGGACTGCGCCGACCGCATAGCCCGAGGCGTCGGTGGTGAGAGCGATCGGCGCATCATGTAACGGATGCCCCAGCATGGTCGCATTAGCCAGGGCCCTTTTTGTGTCCGTGAAAGAATTGGCCATCTCCTCGGACCAGTCGACGGCGAGCTTGTCGGGCTTGCCTTTGAGGGCCTCGTAAAGGGGCCGCATAAGCTGGGCTGCTCGGAGGACGAAGCGATGGTAAAAGTTCACCATGCCCAAAAACTCCTGCAGGGCCTTCACGGTGAGGGGTCGTGGGAAGTCCATCACGGCCTCCACTTTCGATGGCAGTGGCACCGCCCCGTCCTTCGTGATGCGGTGCCCGAGAAAGTCGATCGAGGACAGCCCAAACTGGCACTTGGCTGGGTTGACGATTAGGCCATGCTGGCTGAGGCGTTGGAAGAGAGTCCGAAGGTGCGACACATGCTCCGTCCTGGAGGCGCTGGCGATGAGGATGTCATCCAGGTATACGAACAGGAATGTCGGGTCCCGTAACACGGTGTCCATTCGGCGTTGAAAAGCCTGGGCGGCGTTTTTGAGGCCGAATGGCATGCGGAGGAATTCGAACGGCCCGAACGGGGTGATCACCGCGGTTTTCGGGATGTCCTGCGGCCGGACAGGGACCTGGTGGTAACCCCGGACGAGGTCCACTTTCGACAATACCACTTTCCCGGCCAGGCGGGCGGAAAAGTCCTGGATGTGTGGAATCGGGTAGCGGTCGGGGGTCGTTCCGTCGTTGAGGCGCCGGTAATCGCCGCACAGGCGCCACCCGCCGCCTGGTTTCGGAGCGATGTGGAGGGGCGAGGCCCACGGACTGTTCGACCGGCGGATGATGCCGAGGCGCTCCATGGTGTCGAACTTGGCTTTAGCGATGGCAAGTTTCCCCGGGTCGAGGCGCCGAACGCGGGCGTAGACAGGCGGACCGGTGGTCGAGATGTGGTGTTCTACCCCGTGTTTGGTGGCGGCGGACAAGAATGTGGGCTTCGTGAGGTCCGGGAACTCGGCGAGGAGACGGGAAAACTCGTCGGAGGCCGAGAGTGCGCTGGACAACTTCATCGTGCTGGACCCGCTGAGGGAACATGGGAGCGAGCTGAAAGTCTCAGCATTGATGAGACGTTGGTTCTTGACGTCCACCAAAAGGCCATTGGCGCAGAGGAAGTCAGCGCCGAGAATGGGGGTGGACACTTTTGCCGTGACAAAGTCCCAGGTGAACCGCTGCCTGCCAAAACAAAGCGCCACGCTCCGTTTCCCGAAGGTGCGGATGGAACTGCCGTTGGCGGCTTCGAGGACGGGGCCGTGGTTCCCCCCCTTGCATGTCTATGGTTGATGCGGGCAGGATGCTCACCTGGGCACCCGTGTTGCAAAGAAAACGACGTCCGGAGTCGGTATCCGTAATAAATAACAAACTGCCTGAGCGGCCGACAGCCATAGCAGCCAACGAGTGGTCTTTCGTTTGTTTCGACGCAGGAAAACTGCACGGGGGCCGGCATGTCCTGGCTTTGGGGCCGAACTGTGCGTGGTAGAAGCAGAGGCTTGGGGGCTGCCGCCGTTGGGCTGTATTGGTGGGGGCAGGGCTCCGCGTGGCCGCGCAGTACTGTTGCCCAGCGGAGAAAAATTTGTCGGCCTCCTTGGCCAGGTCGCGGAAATCGGTACTGGAAGATTTGGCTAAAGCCGACCGTACCTGACCTGGCAGCTGTTGAAGGAACAGTTCCTTGAAGAGGAAGCACGGCCTGTGTGTGCCCAGGAGGGCCAGCATGTGGTCCATCAGCTCCGAGGGCTTGAAGTTGCCAAGCCCGTGTAGAGAGAGAAGCCAGCGTGCGCGCTCGGCTTCGGTGAGTCCAAAAGTTTCTAAGAGGTGCGTTTTCAGCGTTTCGAATTTGTTGAGCTCCGGGGGGTTCTTGAGCAGACTCACGACTCTGGCTGCGGTGGAGCTGCCGAGAGCAGAGACGACGTAGTAGTACCTCGTGTCGTCAGCGGTGATGTCCCGGAGTGCAAATTGAACCTCAGCCTGGGCGAACCAAGCGGCAGCCTGTCATTCCCAAAACTCGGGTAATTTGATGGAAACGGCGTTCGTCGCCATTTCGGATGAGGTCTTTGGAATCATCCAAAAGAGCAGCGGGGTCACCAATGTTGGAGTCGCTAGAAATCCACAGGCTCTGAGACTTTTGTTGCAGCAAAGGCAAAACGCATGTTACTTTATTCACTCTCCATGAGGACTGAGGGTCTCAGCCTCGTTGCAGGGCTATAAAGTCATCACGCTACCGACGCATGATGTCATCACGCTACCGACGCTCTTAAAGGGACCCTGCCCCGATAACCCAACCACGTACGTACATATAACAACATTGGCTATACATAGTGAATTGTGTTTAGGTACATATAACAACATTGGCTATACATTGTGAATTGTGTTATTGTCCCTATGTGGTCTCTGCCAGACAGGTGTGTTTTTTTTTCTCCCACTGGATCCATATATGTAGCCAGTTCCCCGTTGCAATCTGGTGCTCATTTTGTTGCAGAGTACATTATAGCACGTGGTTCTTTAGCTGTCTCAAGATTAGTAAAAGTTCAGAATTAAGATGAAAAATGTAACTATGCAAACAGACCTTTTCTGTAGATTGAGATAAAATGCACCCCAGGTGATGTTTATTAAAAAAAAAAAATTTTTTATTCGTTTTTATGGGATGTGGGCATCGCTGGCAAAGCCAGCATTTATTGTCCATCCCTAATTGCCCTTGAGAAGGTGGTGGTGAGCCGCCGCCTTGAACCGCTGCAGTCCGTGTGGTGAAGGTACTCCCACAGTGCTGTTAGGTAGGGAGTTCCAAGATTTTGACCCAGCGACAATGAAGGATCGGCGATATACTTCTAAGTCAGGATGGTGTGTGACTTGGAGAGGAACTTGGAGGTGGTGGTGTTCCCATGCGCCTGCTGCCCTTGTCCTAGGTGGAAGAGGTCGCGTGTTTGGGAGGTGCTGCCGAAGAAGCCTTGGCGAGTTGCTGCAGTGCATCTTGTAGATGGTACACACCGCAGCCACGGTACTCCGGTGGTGGAGGGAGTGAATGTTTAAGGTGGTAGATGAGGTGCCAATCAAACGGGCTGTTTTGTCCTGGATGGCGTCGAGCTTCTTGAGTGTTGTTGGAGCTGCACTCATCCAGGCAAGTGGAGAATATTCCATCACACTCCTGACTTGTGCCTTGTAGATGGTGGAAAGGTTTTGGGGAGTCAGGAGGTGAGATACTCGCCGCACAATACCTAGCCTCTGACCTGCTCTTGTTGCCACAGTATTTATGTGGCTGGTCCAGTTAAGTTTTTGGTCAGTGGTGACCGCCAGGATGTTGATGATGGGGGATTCAGCGATGGTAATGCCGTTGAATGTCAAGGGGCGGTGGTTAGACGCTCGCTTGTTGGAGATTGTCATTGCCTGGCACTTCTGTGGCGCGAATGTTACCTGCCACTTATCAACCCAAGCCTGAATGTCGTCCAGGTCTTGTTGCATGCGGGCATGGACTGCTTCATTATCGGAGGAGTTGTGAATGTCGCTAAACACTGTGCAATCATCAGCGAACATCCCCATTTCTGACCTTATGTTGGGGGGAAGGTCATTGATGAAGCAGCTGAAGATGGTTGGGCCTAGGACACTGCCTTGAGGAACTCCTGCAGCGATGTCCTGGGGCTGTGATGATTGACCTTCAATCACCATAACCATCTTCCTTTGTGCTAGGTATGACTGCTGCCAGTGGAGAGTTTTCCCCCCGATTCCCATTGACTTCAGTTTTACTAGGGCTCCTTCATGGCACACTCGGTCAAATGCTGCCTTGATGTCAAGGGCAGTTACTCTCCGCTCCCCTCTGGAATTCAGCTCCTTTGTCCATAATTTAGGTCGGGAGCCGAGTAGTCCTGGCGGAACCCAAACTGGACATCAGTGAGCAGGCTATTGGTGAGTAAGTGCCGCTTGATAGCACTGTCGACGACACCTTCCATCACTTTGCTGATGATTGAGAGTAGACTGATGGGGCGGTAATTGGCGGGATTGGATTTGTCCTGCATTTTGTGGACAGGACATACCTGGGCAGCTTTCCACATTGTCGGATAGATGCCAGTGTTGTAGCTGCACTGGAACAGCTTGGCTAGAGGCGCGGCTAGTTCTGGAGCACAGGTCTTCAGCACGATAGCCGGGATGTTGTCAGGGCCCATAGCCTTTGCTGTATCCAGTGTGCTCAGCCGTTTCTTGATATCACGTGAAGTGAATCGAATTGGCTGAAGACTGGCTTCTGTGATGGTGGGGTCCTCAGGAGGAGGCCGAGATGGTTGCAAACACTTCAGCCTTGTCTTTTGCACTCACGTGCTGGGCTCCACCATCATTGAGGATGGGGATATTCATGGAGCCTCCTCCCCCCGTTAGTTGTTTACTGGTCCACCACCATTCACAACTGGATGTGGCAGGACTGCAGAGCTTTGATTTGATTGTGGGGTTGCTTAGCCCTGTCTGTAGCATGCTGCTTCTGCTTTTTAGCATGCATGTAGTCCTGTGTTACAGGTTCCCCAGGTTGGCAGCTCATTTTTAGATACGCCTGGTACTGCTCCTGGCATGCTCTTCTACACTTCTTATTGAACCAGGGTTGGTCCCCTGGCTTGATGGTAATGGTAGAGTGAGAGATATGCCGGACCATGAGGTTACAGATTGTGGTGGAATACATAGAAACATAGAAG
This sequence comes from Somniosus microcephalus, assembly GCF_052327205.1. Lineage (NCBI taxonomy): Eukaryota > Metazoa > Chordata > Chondrichthyes > Squaliformes > Somniosidae > Somniosus > Somniosus microcephalus. Next base: position 111,413,135 of record NC_141001.1, on the reverse strand, counting down.
ATAGGAGCAGGAGTAGGCCATTCGGCCCCTCGAGCCCGCTCCGCCATTTAATGAGATCATGGCTGATCATCCAAATTCAGTACCCTGTCGCTGCTTTCTCCCCATATCCCTTGATCCCGTTAGCCTCAAGAAATATATCCAACTCCTTCTTGAATATATTTAATGAATTGGCCTCAACTGCCCTGTGTGGCAGAGAATTCCACAGGTTCACCACTCTCTGGGTTAAGAAATTCCTCCTCATCTCTGTCATAAATGGCTTACCTCTTATCCTTAGACTGTGACCCCTGGTTCTGGACTCTCCCGCCATCGGGAACATCCTTCCTGCATCTAGTCTGTCTAGTCCTGTTAGAATTTTATAAGTTTCAATGAGATCTCCTCTCATTCTTCTAAACTCCAGCGAATATAAGCCTAATCGACCCAATCTCTCCTCATACGTCATTCCTGCCATCCCAGGTATCAGCCTGGTGAATCTTCGCTGCACTCCCTCCATGGCAAGAACATCCTTCCTCAGATAAGGCGACCAAAACTGCACACAATACTCAAGGTGTGGTTTCACCAAGGCCCTGTACGACTGCAGCAAGACATCCTTGTTCCTGTATTCGAATCCTCTCACTGTGAAGGCCAACATACCATTTGCCTTCTTAACCGCCTGCTGCACCTGCATGCTTACCTTCAGCGACTGGTGCACAAGGACACCCAGGTCTCGTTGCACTTCCCCTTCTCCCAATCTATCGCCGTTCAGATAATAATCTGCCTTCCTGTTTATGCCACCAAAGTGGATAACATCGCATTTATCCACATTATACTGCATCTGCCATACATCTGCCCAATCACCCAACCTGTCCAAATCATACTGGAGTTTCTCGGCATCCTTCTCACAGCACACACGCCCACCCAGCTTTGTGTCATCTGCAAACTTGGAGATATTACATTTAGTTCCCTCGTCTAGATCATTAATATATATTGTGAATAGCTGGGGTCCTAGCACCGATCCCTGCGGTACCCCACTAGTCACTGCCTGCCACTCGGAAAAAGAGCCGTTTATTCCAACTCTTTGCTTCCTGTCTGCCAGCCAGTTCTCTATCCAAGTCAGTACCTTACCCCCAATCCCAAGTGCTTTAACTTTACACGCTAATCTCTTACGCGGGACCTTATCGAAAGCCTTCTGAAAGTCCAAATACACCACATCCACTGGTTCTCCCTTATCTATTCTACCAGTTACATCCTCAAAAAATTCCAGTAGATTAGTCAAGCACGATTTACCTTCTGTAAATCCATGTTGACTTTGTCCAATCCTGTCACTGTTTTCCAAGTTACATCTTTTATAATGAACCCTAGCATTTTCCCCCACTACCGATGACAGGCTTACCGGGCTATAATTTCCCGTTTTCTCTCTACCACCTTTTTGAATAGTGGGGTAACATTAGCTACCCTCCAATCCATGGGAACTGTTCCAGAATCTATAGAATTTTGGAAGATGATCAGTGCATCTACTATTTCTAGGGCCACTTCCTTAAGTACCCTGCGGATTTATCGGCCTTCAATCCCGTCAATTTCCTTAACACCATTTCCCTACAAATACTGATTTCATTCAGTTCCTCCCTTTCATTAGACCCTATGTTACCCGACCTCTCGAAGAGGTTATTTGTGTCCTCCCTTGTGAAGACAGAACCAAAGTATGTATTTAATTGGTCTGCCATTTCTTTGTTCCCCATTATAAATTCCCCTGATTCTGACTGCAAGGGACCTACGCTTGACTTCACCAATCTTTTTCTCTTCACATATCTGTAGAAGCTTTTACAGTCAGTTTTTATGTTCCCTGCAAGCTTACTCTCATACTCTATTTTCCCCCTCTTAATTAATCCCTTTGTCCTCCTTTGCTGAATCCTAAACTGCTCCCAGTCCTCAGGTTTGCTGCTTTTTCTGGCCAATTTATATGTCCTCTCCTTGGATCTTATGCTATCCCTAATTTCCCTTGTTAGCCACGGTTGAGTCACCTTTTTTGTTTTATTTTTATGCCAAACAGGGATGAAGAAATTCTGCAGTTCATCCATGCGATCTTTAAATGTTTGCCATTGCCTATCCACCGTCAACTCTTTAAGTAACGGTCCCCAATCCATCCTAGCCAACTCGTGCCTCATACCATCGTAGTTTCCTTTATTTAAATTCAGGACCCTAGTCTCTGAGTCAACTACTTCACTCTCCATTTTAATGAAGACAATTCTGCTGCTGCTGTTGGCCCACAGCGCCTCATGGATGCCCAGTTTTGAGCTGCTAGATCTGTTCTGAATCTATCCCTTTTAGCACGGTAGTAGTGCCACACAACAGGATGGAGGGTGTCCTGAGTGTGAAGACGGGACTTTGTCTCCACAATGACTGTGCGGTGGTCACTGCTAGCAATACTGTCATGGACAGGTGCATCTGTGACAGGTAGATTGGTGAAGACAAGGTCAAGTAGGTTTTTCCCTTGTGTTGGTTCTCCAATATTTAATTTTAAAAAGCTATTCACAGAATGTGTCTGAACATAATACCAACTACTTGCAGTGTCTGCAACAGATCATTAGGTTTGCAAAGGGGGAGTTATTTGACAGGCTTGGGTTGGGCTGTGTCTTTTTTTATCTTCAAGCTTACTTTTGGAAACCCTGGTATTTTGCCTTGTTTCTTTCTGCTTTTCCCCCAGGTCATCACCCTGGGTATCAGTGGAGCTGAAGATGAGGGTATTTGTGGAGTGAGGTGGAAATTGCGTAGGTTATGGATGAGGGTGTAGAGCAGGTGTTGGTATGGGATAACTCTTGAAGAGTTGAGACTTGTCAAAATGTGCAGAAATTATCTGGAAATTGAGGGACCAATATCAAAATTTTCCAGTGACACGAAATACTGGAACTTGGTCCCCTCTAGGTAGTAAAAGATGAAGAAATAAGTTCCAGTGGATAATCTCCGGTAGAACTCCAGCATGTCCGAATGGACCAGGAGGATCTGATGGTGATGAGGCGGCGTGGGACACTGATTGCCTGGGAGATAGTGTCGTATCCTCTTGGAGTCAGACAGGTGAGGCATGTGAAGCGAAGCTGATTCCACCATGTGCAGCTGGTATTTTTGATCCTCAAAAAGATGCAACAAGTTGTGGGTGTGGCGGGGGACTGGTGTGTAGCAAATTACAGCAGATAGTGAAAGACTGCAAGAAGGCTTAGGTTAGTACCATGGGCAGATAGGTGGCAGATGCAGTTCAGTGTAGAAAAAAGTACAGTAATGCACTTTGGAAATAAGGAAAGGAAATGCACTTTAAATGGTAATATTTTAAATAGAGTGAAGTGGCAGAGGGACCTTGGTGTGCAGATAAACAGGTCATTAAAGGTAGCAGCAAAAGTAGATTGTCACTTTTATTAAGAAAACTGAACCGAATCCTTGGTTTTGCGTCCAGAGACATAGGCCCCGATTTTCAGGCAGCTGTCTGGCGGCTTTTCATGCGGCCGTGGTCCGAAAATCGCGGAAAAATCGGGTCGGGACCCCCCCCGCCTGATTCCCCGCCCCGTCCGACTTTCGGACTGCCGTTTACACGCGCCCCGCTTCAGTCCCGCCCGCCGCTGGCGGGACTGCTCGTCGGAGCACTAATCACCAATGATCACCTTGTTAAGGACGATTTTCCCGTGCCGTTGCGACTTTGGGGCTTTCCCCACCTGAAACCCGCCTGCGGGGAACCCCGCCGATGAGAGCTGGCGTGAAAACAGCTGGCTTGCTTGCTTGCAGCAGCAGGTCGCTGAGGGCTGAAGAGATTTAAAGAGGCAGCATTTGCAGGCTGCAGGACCTTGTTGATCAAGGCTTGGGGGAACTATTTGAAGCCTTGGGAGCAGCTGCAGAAAGTTGGAGCCTCACACTTCTTCAGTGTGAGCTCCTGAGAAGCCCCTCTCACCACCCTAACTCAGGACCTCCTCAACCGAGGCATCTGCCAGAAGCATGGGAGGCCTTTGGCACCTTCCCTTCCTGGCATTAGAGGATCTCCAACAGCAGAGGTGGCAGCAGCAGAACCAGGAACAGCAGGATGAGCACCAGGAGCACCAGGCTGCTGCTCACTCACCTGAAGCTGCACAGGCCAGAAGGGGCCAGCGCTTGGAAGTGGCTTGAGAGCACCTTGCTGCGCTTTAGGGGGCCATGGGGACCCGTTTCTGCACTGGCAGTTCTACTCAGAAGGACTTCCATGAAGATCTGGTTTCTCTGTTCAACAGATGGCCAACGCTCCTCAAGAGATGTCATTCTCTTATGAGCACTCACCATGTTTTCCGTATGCTGGCGAGTTATCTCCTCCATGGAGGTTGCCAACCTTTCCATGGTGCTGCGTTCATGCACCAGTGACTCCACAAAGGCTCTGCTCATGGTCGCTATGGACTCCTCCATTTGCTCCACACTCGCAGCGACCCTGGAGACAAAACCTGCCAGAGACTCCTGCATCTGTGCATGGAGATCCATCACCTCTTCTCTTGCCGATGGACCCAGAGGTAGAGGGTCGACATGCAGCGCAGCTGAGCTGAGCTGGCAGAGCCCTGCGCCCTCTGATGAGGACTCTCCACTGCTGTCCCTGTCTCCAGAATCTGCTGAGGCTCACTTGTGAGCTGTGAAACACCAGGTGACAACACTACTCTATGTCCCGAAGGTCCCCCCGAGGTGTGAGTGTCTGCGCTGGTGCTGGGTGCGCTTACTTCTGCTGACGCTGCGCCCTCAGAGGTTGGAGCTTCCTCTGAGGAGTCTGGCTGCACAGCCTCTTCCTCCTCCACAGTGCGGACGGGGGCTCTGGATGGTACTGTGGGGGAGTAAAGGAAGGAGTTACAGATGTATTGCCAAGGTTCCTCTGGTGACTCCCAGCGAGTTGGCATCTGCTGACACCTGCATCCATGCAGCATTGGTCTCAGTGGGAGGCCTCTTCCTCCCTGACCTAGGGAAGAGGACCTCCCTGTGGGCCCTAACCCCATCCAATAATGCCTGCAGTGAAGCCTCGTCGAATTTGAAGGCAGCTCGGGGTCTGGCACTGTCCACAGCTGCTGCAGGCTCCTCTGACATCCTGTATGGTTCATTTGGAAGCCTTCAGAGGATGCATTGCTTGCCATGGACCTTGAAAGCACCACGAATGATGACATCATACTGTGGGGATTTCTGACTCGAATTAGACAATTAGCAAGGCTTCCCACATGCTGGGAATTAATTGGCCAATTGAGGGAAAATTGCGTGGGGCTGGCTGACACTTTTTTACGTGTGTCAGAAACCCCACATTCGGGGAAATCCACCCATTCCCCACACAAGCCGAAAATCGGGGCCATAGAATACAAAAGCAAGCCGTTAATGTTGAACTTGTACAAGACCTTGCATCTTGTGTATTGTTTTGGACGCCCCATTAGATGAAGGAAATAAAAAGCTGCCGTATAGATTAACCTAGGATATAGCCAAGGATGAAAGGTTACAGTTAAGAGGGCTTTTTCACTTCAACTAAGGTTAAGGCATTGCTTGAAAGAGGTCTTAAAATTATAAAAGGCTGGCAAGGCGATAGCAGGCTATAAATTTAAAATAACCACAGAGAGTTAAGAGATGTTAGGGGAAAAAATTCCTGGGTGGTTAGAATGTGTAATTCTCTGCCATGACCCATTGCTGGAGTAGAGTCTACATGTGCTTTTAAAGGTGAATGAAATAGTTGCTTGAAAAAGACCTATGGGTACGAGCAAGAGCAGATATAGACAAGGTAGCTCATGTGACAAAAGCCAAAAACCAAGGCTTGATGGGCCATTTCTGTCCTGTAACATTCTACGCTTGTGATTCGATATTGACCAACCAAGGTTGCCTCATGAATTGGGAGGATAGTAAAGCGCAAGATCAGCAGTGAGTACTTTTGGTATGCTGTTGCTGAACCAGTGAATGCGGCGGTGCTTATTACAGAGACTTGACGTAGCTGTGGGGCTCGTGGAGAGGTGTTGTGATGAAATGGTTTGGATTGTTAAAAATACCATTTACATTGTGGCACCCCAAAATATAGCCAGATTGAAGGACCGGAATGCTGTGATGGGTGTCTGAAGGTCAGCAGATGTAAGTCATGTAGCTGAATGTGGCATTGGTTCAGAGGAGATCAGTTTTATGTGGATCAGGTCCTAGGAAACGGATGGCTGCAGTTTAGATCTAAAGTTATAGTAATGTAAATCTAGATACTGTAAGGTTTAAGGAGTTCAATTATGAGGACAGATTGCATAAACTTGGTTTGTATTCCCTTGAGTTTGGAAGGTTGAGGGGAGATGTAATTGAGGTCGTTAAAATGATAAAGGGATTTGATAGGGTAGAAAACAAAGAATCTACTTCCTCTGCAGAACAATGGGGCATAATCTTAAAATTAGAGCTAGATCATTTAGGAGCAAAATCAGGAAGCACTTATTCACAGTGGAAACCCCTGTTCTGCCATTCGTGAAATCCCTGCTCCGCCATTCAATTGGGGCATTGCTGATCTGCGCCTCAACTCCATTTGTCCACCGTTGCTCCATATGATACGTTTACTTAACAAAAATGTATCAATCCCAGTTTTGAAGGAGGAAATGAAATGGGTTGGAAATGCTTTTATTACAAGCGTGCAATAAGGGCACAGCAGTCATCACGGGTGACTTTAATCTGCATATAGATTGGGCCAACCAAATTAGTAACAATACTGTGGAGGAGGAATTCCTGGAGTGTTTACGGGATGGTTTCCTGGACCAATATGTCGAGGAACCAACCAGAGATCAGGCCATCTTAGACTGGGTATTATGTAACGAGAAAGGATTAATTAGCAATCTTGTTGTACGAGGCCCCTTGGGTCGGAGCGATCATAATATGATAGAATTCTTCATTAAGATGGAGAATGAAGTAGTTGACTCAGAGACAAGGGTCCTCAATTTAAATAAAGGAAACTACGATGGTCTAAGGAGCGAGTTGGGTAGGATTGATTGGGGAATGGCACTCAAAGGGTTGACGGTGGATAGGCAATGGCAAACATTCAAAGACCGAATGGATGAGCTACAGAATTTGTTCATCCCAGTTTGGCATAAAAATAAAACAAAAAAGGTGACTCAACCGTGGCTAACAAGGGAAATTAGGGATAGCATAAGATCCAAGGAGAGGACATTTAAATTGGCTAGAAAAAGCAACAATCCTGAGGATTGGGAGCAGTTTAGGATTCAACAAAGGAGGGCAAAGGGATTAATTAAGAGGGGGAAAATAGAATATGAGAGTAAGCTTGCAGGGAACATAAAAACTGACTGTAAAAGCTTTTATAGATATGTGAAGAGAAAAAGATTAGTGAAGTCAAGCGTAGGTCCCTTAGTCAGAATCAGGGGAATTTATAATGGGAAACAAGGAAATGGCAGACCAACTAAATACAAACTTTGGTTCTGTCTTCACAAAGGAGGACACAAATAACCTCCCAGAGATGCCAGGGAACATAGGGTCTGATGAAAGGGAGGAACTGAAAGAAATCAGTATTTGTAGGGAAATGGTGTTAGGAAAATTGATGGGACTGAAGGCCGATAAATCCCCAGGGCCTGATGGTCTACATCCCAGGGTACTTAAGGAAGTGGCCCTAGAGATAGTAGATGCATTGCTGGTCATCTTCCAGAACTCGATAGACTCTGGAACGGTACCCATGGATTGGAGGGTAGCTAATGTTACCCCACTATTCAAAAAAGGTGGTAGAGAAAAAGCGGGGAATTATAGACCGGTAAGCCTGACATCGGTAGTGGGGAAAATGCTAGAGTCTATTATAAAAGATGTAATAGCAGAGCACTTGGAAAGCAGTGACAGGATCGGACAAAGTCAACATGGATTTACAAAAGGTAAATCATGCTTGACTAATCTACTGGAATTTTTTGAGGATGTAACTGGTAAAATAGATAAAGGAGAACCAGTGGATGTGGTGTATTTGGACTTTCAGAAGGCTTTCGATAAGGTCCCGCATAAGAGATTAGCGTGCAAAATTAAGGCACATGGGATTGGGGGCAAGGTATTGACTTGGGTAGAGAACTGGTTGGCGGACAGAAAGCAAAGAGTTGGAATAAACGGGTCATTTTCCGAGTGGCAGGCAGTGACTAGTGGGGTACCGCAAGGATCGGTCCGAGGACCCCAGCTGTTCACAATATATATTAATGATCTGGACGAGGGCATTAGATGTAATATCTCCAAATTTGCAGACGACACAAAGCTGGGTGGGAGGGTAAGCTATGAGGAGGATGTCGTGAAACTCCAGTACGATTTGGACAGGTTGGGTGATTGGGCAGAAACATGGCAAATGCACTATAATGTGGATAAATGTGAGGTTATCCACTTTGGTGGCAAAAACAGGAAGGCAGATTATTATTTGAATGGCAATAGATTGGGAGAAGGGGAAGTGCAAAGAGACCTGGGTGTTATTGTGTACCAGTCGCTGAAGGTAAGCATGCAGGTGCAGCAAGCGGTTAAGAAGGCAAATGGTATGTTGGCCTTCGTAGCAAGAGGGTTCGAGTACAGGAACAAGGATGTCTTGCTACAGTTGTACAGGGCCTTGGTGAGACCACACCTTGAGTATTGTGTGCAGTTTTGGTCACCTTACCTGAGGAAGGACGTTCTTGCCATGGAGGGAGTGCAGCGAAGATTCACCAGGCTGATACCTGGGATGGCAGGAATGACGTATGAGGAGAGATTGTGTCGATTGGGCTTATACTCGCTGGAGTTTAGAAGATTGAGAGGGGATCTCATCGAAACCTATAAAATTCTGTCCGGTCTGGACAGACTAGATGCAGGAAGGATGTTTCGGATGGCCGGGGAGTCCAGAACCAGGGGTCATAGTCTAAGGATAAGGGGTAAGCCATTTAGGACTGAAATGAGGAGGAATTTCTTCACCCAGAGAATGGTGAACCTGTGGAATTCTCTGCCACAGAGGGCGGTGGAGGCCAGTTCATTAAATATATTCAAGAAAGAGTTGGATATATTTCTTGAGGCTAAAGGGATCAAGGGATATGGGGAGAAGGCAGGGACAGGGTACTGAATTTGGATGATCAGCCATGATCTCATTGAATGGTGGAGCAGGCTCGACGGGCCGAATGGCCTACTCCTGCTCCTATCTTCTATGGTTCTATGTTAAATGGTGAGATATTACTATTGTAGTGATCGCCATTTCTTTGCTATATTCGCGCACCAGTATATCATTCTTTGTTGCCTAAACATACGTGTCACTTTAACCTGTATTTGTATAATAATAGCTGTATTAGTACCATGGGCAGATGGGTGGCAGATGCAGTTCAATAATATCTCTACCATGTACTGGGTAATAGTCATCACTGACTGTTTTAAACTTAATTTATTGAACACAGTTTATCAAAAAACATCAGGAGCAAAGTGACCAGGGACATTGTCCTGTTTGAGCTGGAGTGCAAAAGTGATTATGCTCCAGCGTTAGCTCCCTTATCAAGCAGGAGCCAGTAATAATCTTCTTCTTTCGTATGGTAGTAGGAAAGCAAATCAAATATCAATATCTAAATTAAATATCCAGGCCAGAGCTTCCGGTGTAACAGCCTGTATATCTTGTAGCCTGCCTGCGAATTTCCTCTGAGGGCAGTGCTCAATGATGTGCTCCAGGGTCTGATTAGGAGCTTCACAGTCACATGATGGGGATGCTTTAATCTTCCATCTATGGAGAAGGTGTCAGCATCTACCATGTCCAGTTCTGAGGGGGTTGATGGTTGTCTACTGTTTGGGAGGAAAGTTTGATCCTTCAGGTTGTACTGTGGGGTTCTCTATAAGGAATCCATTCCGTATGTTGCAGTTCTTCCAAGCATTTCGCCATCGGTCATCAAAGCTGAGGGGAGATTGCTGAAGGGCTTCGGCGACGGTCCAAAATGGCCTTCTAGATTTGAGGCAGGTTGGTGGTAGGTTGTTCAAGTCGGCCTGGATCGGTGTGTCTTCGCTGGTGTAGCGGTTGTATTCTCTGGACATTGCATGTTTGCAGCGTAGGTGTGGTGGTGCGATGTTTGAAAACACGGGCAGTCAAGGTGTTGGTGTCGATAAAAGCGTACTGGTGATAATTCTCACAGTAGAGTTCAGCTGGACATCAACTGATTTGACATGCGGACTTGATAGCCATGCCGGAGAGCAGTACTCCGCTGTAGAGTACACCAGGGCGAGTGCTGCCGTACGGAGGGTTTGAGCATCTGCTCCCCCTGTGGATCTTGCGAGTTTCTGGATTAAGTTGACCCTACTCTTTAGTTTCTTCCCAAGGATCTGAAGATGCTGTCTAAACAACAGGGTGCGATCAAGCATGACTCCTAAATAGAAGGGTTTTTTGGCATGGTTTATCTCTGCGTTGCAAAAGGAGACTTTCAAAGCTTGGTTTGCTTGATGGGTGTTGAGGTGGAATGTCGAGGTAATGGTCTCTTGCGGGATTGGCCGAAGTCGCCATCGGCGGAAGTAGGCCTCCACCCTCTAACTCACTGGTCAGGGTCTCCTCGGTGACGGACAGATTCATGTTTTGCGTGGCCAAGGCAATGTCATCAGTATTAGCGAACTTGTGGGACTCTGTTTTGGGCAGGTCACTGGTGTAAACGTTGAATAACATGGGTGCCAGGACAGAACCCTGTGGGAGTTCAATGTCCTATACCTGCTCTTCTGGGTGCCAGTGTACACACGGAACCGTCGGTTGCTAAGCATGGAGTTGAGAAGATGGGTCGTTGTTCTGCAGGGTAAAATGGTGGAGAGCTTGAAAAGCAGTCCATGCTTCCATACTGTGTCATAAGCCGCTGACCGGTCCACGAATGCTACAGCGGGCTGGAGCTGGAGCTGGAAGCCTGCTTCGATGTGCGTTGTTAAAGCTACCACTTGGTCAGCAGTTAATGCCGCTCCGGAAGCCCACTTGCTCCTTAGGGTTGGTTGGCTCAATGATGGGGGTTAGTCTGTGGTGTAGTAGCCTCTCCAGCACTTTATAACAAGTGCAAAGTAAGGAGATCGGACGATAGTTGGAGGCTCCGCAAGCATTCTTCCCCTGCTTCAGGAGGGCAGTTATTTTAGTCTCCCTCCAAATAGATGGAATTTTACTGGTTGCCAGTACCTCGGAGAAGAAGGAGGTCAACTGTCGCTTCGCTTTGGATCCCAGTGCTTTTAAGAATTCTGGGTAAACACCATCTGGACCAGCAGCTTTTCCAGATTTGGTTGTCGACAGGGCTGCATTTAGTTCGTCCAAGGTGAATGGATTAGACATAGTTGACTATCTTGGTGCCGCCCTCTTGGAGCCAGTAATGAAAGCTTGAAGGACTTGTAGCTCTGGACAGGCAGTGTACATTGAACTGAAAAATGCTGTACAGTGTTGCAGGTGTGTGTGTTTATAATTTCCAATGCCATCAAAAGGAAGGTTCAGAAGCTAGTATCTGGAATCTAAATGGACCTCAACATACATAAAGTTCTCTGAATACAAGCACAAATGATATGGGATTGGACAGACCAAAATTATAATCCTCTCTCGAAGTTGACGGCTCTTGCTGTGGTACGGGTTCCACAGGTGTTGGCAGCTCTCCATGTTACAATAGAGGAAAATCTAAAACTATAATTGTAAAATTTAACCCTCAAGTGTCCGCTTGCTCAGTGATATCACTCACCTCTGAGCCAGAGGGCCATGAATTCAATCCCCACACCACAGCTTTGAGTATATAATCTAGGCTGACAATTAAGTGCAGTACTAAGGGAGCGTTGAATTGTCAGAGGTGCTGTCATTTTGGATGAGACATTAAACAGAGGCCCCGTCGACCTGTTGTTGGACATAAAATACCCCGTGGCACTATTCGAAGAAGCGCAAGGGTGTTCTCCTGACCAATACTTATCCCTCTCCCAACACAAAAAAGGCAAATTAACTGGTCATGAGCTCATTGCTATTTGTGGGACCTTGCTGTGTGCAAATCGGCTGCTGTATTTGCCTACATTAAGTGACGATAGTTCAAAAGCAATTAATTGTTAATAAAGCGCTTTGGGATGTCCCACCGGTCAGGGGTGGGGATAGTGTTGGTGGGGGGGGGGGGGGTGGAATTGGCGTTAAAATTGACCCTTTTATGTTTGTTTCAGAGTGACACTTGAGTTGAACTACCAATCTTAATTAATAACAACAGAAAATGCTGGAAAAACTCAGCAGGCCAGGCAACATCCGTGGAGAGAAATTAGAATCAACGTTTCGGGTCAAAACCCTTTATCAAGTGTCTTGACCCGAAACGTTGACTTTAATTTCTCTCCACGGATGTTGCCTGGCCTGCTGAGTTTTTCCAGCATTTTCTGTTGATATTTCGGATTTCCAGCATCTGCAGTATTTTGCTATCGTACCAATCTTACGTGGTCAGCTGAGAAAATAGTGAACTTAATTTTGAAGCCTGAGTGGTAATTTGCCTTTTCTAGATCCCACTGTCTTTTTTTTAATTCATTCACTGGATGTGGACGTTGCCGGCAAGGCCAGCATTTATGTCCATCCCTAATTGCCCTCGAGAAGTTGGTGGTGAGCCATCTTCTTGAATACAACAGAGTGGCTTGCTAGGCCATTTCAAAGGGCAGTTAAGAGTCAACTACATTGCTGTGGGTCTGGAGTCACATATAGGCCAGACCAGGTAAGGATGGCAGATTTCCTTATCCAAAGGACATCAGTGAACCAGATGGGTTTTAATGACAATCCGGTAGATTCATGGTCACCATTACTGACATTAGCTTTTTTTATTCCAGATTTATTTAATTGAATTTAAATTCACCAGCAGTCATGGTGGGATTTGAACTTGTATCTCTGGATCATTAATCCAGGCCTCTGGATTACTGGTCCAGTAACATAACCGCTATGTTACTGTACCTTCCCATTCCCCTTCCTCTTCCCCTTCCCCCAACCCTCCTGGCTGCCATAATCTGGTGCTCCTTCCTCCTGACGATGCACCGAAAGACAGATTTGGGGAACACAATTTGGGGACGGTGTTTTCTCAGCGTTCATTGCGCTCCGAGGTTGGTCGGCTTTCACTGTTGGTAAAACCGATACATTCGGTAGAGCGTTGCCTAGTTTGCGCCTAAAGAATAACTAAAAGAATATGGCCAGCCTATGAATATGATGGGTAGCACATTATTCTAAAATTCTATTGTTAACTTGGCTTAACTGGTCCTTTCCTTACGTCGAGACAAATCGTTAGAGCTTGCTACTGACAGAGGCAGGGTCTACATGAGCATTGTAAAGTAGAATAGTGCTCTGGAGGCACTGATTGAGTACTTGGATACTTAAAATGGTTTTCTGCACAAAAAAGGATCATGTCATTGACCACAAAGCCCCTGTGAGTGTGCACTACACCGTTAATGAGAATGCCATGGTTCACAGAGCAAATCCCGTCACTACAGGGTTAACTGATACCATTATAGAATTTTATGTTTTCTTTTTTTAATGTAACGTGAAAACCAAACCAAGTGCTAATTAGGACTGGCAGATGAAACTCCCATTGCTCATCTGAGGTTTTTTAAACTTGGTCAAAATGTGATTAAAGCATTTCATTATTGTAATGTGTGGGGGCTGTGATAAGACAGTTAGCGTCCCTGACAGCTGAGATAGTAAAATTGCATAGAAAAAGGAATGTAATCATATAGAAAGAACTCAAAGGGGTTTGTTGAGTTCAAAGGTAACACTGTTTTTAAAAAATCTTGACACTTGCGCTTTGTATTGTGAAACTCAGTCTGCACTTTTTTACGAATCAATATAATCCCGCTTACATGAAGTTTGTGTATTTAGTCTCGCGTACAGTGCTCAATACCTTTCAGTAAATTGAATCCTTACCTTGATCACAAAAGAAGTGTTTAGTGGATTACAGAAGCTTAAACGTTTACTAGCAGATGTGCTCTTGTTTTAATTAAATGCTACATAGGTACTTCCACAATAAAAGCAGACAAAGAACCATGAGTTAAATGTCAGATGAGAGGTGCTCGCAGACAGCAACCTGTTTGTGGCAAACCTTTTTTATTATTACATTTGAAAGCACTGAAATGCTCTTCAGAGAAGAGAAAGTCAAGCACCATTTACGTTGTCTAATACTACATTTTAAAGCATTATAAAGTACAGCTGGTAATTAATTTTGTGGGATGTAGATAAGGAGACCACACTCTGTTTTAATTAGTGGTGTTCTTTCAAATGTAATACAGTATGTACAGGGTTTTATCACGGCGGTGGAAAGGTAGATTCTTCATATGGTTTAACCCTGCTAATGTCAGGCCCCATCAGCAGCTATAAGATGTGACACTAATAGGGTGAAAGACAAAATAGGCTGGACTTCTTATTTATTGCTATGATGATGAAATTAATTGTAAACCGACAGTTAAAGCATCTCCCAGTGTTGGATTTTCACCCCGATATAGCAGAAGTAGGATTTCTTTATAACCACCTATTGCATTTATAATTATTTTTCTGCATTATCTGTTAGATATTGTATTCCTGCATTGGGTATAAATACTGTCTGAGTGCAATGGTTGCTAGCAGTAACTAGTTGGAGTTGCATTTACCCATATTTACTGAGTGTTTATAGTGTGTATTTTTTAATACTGTAAATTTTTGAATAGCCGCACGTTTGACTTGTGTATCGTGTTTCTTTTTACTCTTTCGCACATCCCCTGCCCCCCCCCTTTTTTGTTTCTCATTCTTCCTGTTCACAACATCTCTTTGGTAAATTGTCCATAATGCCAACAGCGCCAACAGCAAATTATCCAGAAAATGCTGTCGGAGCAGGTTGTGACATCGATGTCTGTGACTCCTGCGGTTTAATTAACCTGGCTGCAGTCTCTGGAGCCCAACAGTCTTGACTCGTATTCTCGACTACCTCACTTTCTGTTGCCCTCCCCAAAACAAAATCTGAGCTATAGTATTGATTATTTTTTTCACTGTCAACTTTCCCCCCCCCCCCCCCCCCCTTCCCCTTTCTGATTGGCAGTATCATCCGGACAAACAGAGTGCAGATGTGCCAGCGGGAGAACTTGAGGAGCGCGTACAGAGGTTCATCGAAGTTGATCAGGCGTGGAAAATACTAGGGAATGAAGAGACAAAGAGAGAGTATGACCTGCAGCGTCGTGGTAGGTTCTGCCGAGGAGCTTTGTGAAGGCAGCAGCTTTCTAAGTCATCAATTCAGTATCACTTAAATTAAAATGGCTTCTCAAGAGTAGATAAAATCAATAAATTATTTATGTGTAATTATGATGAGAGCAACCTTCTTGCTGCATACTTCTACTAAACCTGCTACATGCGCTTGTTTTTATCCATGTGTCGCTCTTTCTCTTCGCTAGCTCCAAATTCAGTATGCAATCTAATTTGCAATTGCATAAATCCTTGGTACATTTTTGTGTAATCTTGCAAATGAAATGGAATTCAACATAATCTATGCATAATGGTTTTGAGTAATACTGTTGCATTGAGAATCTTCGATAAAGTACAAAATCTTTTTTTTTTATTATTCAGGGTATTTGCTGGAACTTTAGTAATCATTGGCTACGAGGGAGGTTAAATCTAGATTCACTAAAGACATTAACTAGGCATGCCCAGCATGCACTTCCTTTCTGCTTATTGCAAAACGTCTTCTTAAAGCACAGGCAGACAGTTGTGAGCAAGAGGAGGGAAAATGTAGGTCAGGTCTGTCAGAGATGGGCTACCATTACATGAAGTGATAGCTTGTCTTCTCCTCTGGCCCCAGGACAGGGGACCCTCAGACTTCCATTATAGCCTTCAATAAATAAATGTATATATACCC
Organism: Somniosus microcephalus; assembly: GCF_052327205.1. Classification (NCBI taxonomy): domain Eukaryota; kingdom Metazoa; phylum Chordata; class Chondrichthyes; order Squaliformes; family Somniosidae; genus Somniosus; species Somniosus microcephalus. The sequence continues at coordinate 111,397,377 of NC_141001.1, read as the reverse complement.
TACACAGCTAATGGGGGAGGGGAGGGGGAGAAAAAAGTCAATAGTCGTGTATTGCCTGTGGGAAAAACACTCAGCCATTCTCTGCAACACACTCTAGTCCAGAATTGATGTGTAGGCACCATCACTTTTCAGTGTGTCTGATCCAGTTATTGACTCCTCTTATTCCGAGGTGGCACAGCATCAAACCTATTGCAATGATTTTTTAGGCCACTGCTGTTAAGGTTACCAGTTCGGCCCCACCCCAAAGGAAATTCAGTTCTATTCTGTCACTGTGCCTGATTTCAATGTTTTGTTTTAATGATTTCCAGAATATTGTCATCAATCTTGCAGCTTCACTCTATTTAAATCTGTTTTTGAAACAAGTCTGCAAGTACTAGAGAGTGTGGAATTGCTTTTCCTTGGGAAACTTTGGAGTAGAAGTTATTAATGTATTTGGTTTTATATTTTAAGATTATTTTAGCTCCTTCTTTCCCAGCCCAAAGTTTGGTGATATAATTTGATTTGGATTAAATTGAATAAAGCGCCTCCTTTTTGACAGCTTGGCCCAGTTGAGAACTTCCAAGTTAAAGCAAGTAAGCTTGGATTCTGAGGCCTTTCAAACCTATGGCTGGGCACCAATCAGATTACATCGGATATACAGCACAGAAACAGGCCATTCGGCCCAACCAGTCCATACCGGCGTTTATGCTGCACTCGAGCCTCCTCCCATCTTTCCTCATCTAACTGTATCAGCATAACCCTCTATTCCCTTCTCCCTCATATGCTTATCTAGCCTCCCCATAAATGCATCTATACTATTCACCTCAACCACTCCCTGTGGTAGCCAGTTCCACATTCTCTGGGTAAAGATCACCCCACGTAATTATTTTATTTCTGTATCAAATGAAACCCCTTAATATCAAACTCACTCTGTTGATGTGCAGATACCTTCCTTCTCCAAATTACTGTTCAATCAATGCTACCCAATCGATCTGTGCCGTTAATGACGTTCCTTTTGATTTGCCATTTAGAATCAAAAACCTGATAACTTGAAGCTAGTGGATCTGTGCAGTTGCATTTTATTAAAAATATTACCCTCAACTGCTTGATGGCACCTTGTGATTTTTTTAAAATATAAATTTCTTTTTTTTTTTTAAAAACAGATCAAACATGCACCTTTTAGTGTATTCCTTAATCCAACTTCCATTGTTTCAGGGGAATATGCCTTAAAACATTGGAATATGAACAAGCTGTTACTCAAGTGGTTCCATGGGTTTTGAGAGCAAGTCATGCCCATGCCCCTTTTCTTTGCGAGATGGTTTATTTTAAGGCAGTACAGCTATCATACCTGCCACTTTAAGTCATAAAAGACAAGCGCATTGCAGTAAAATATGGGTAGAAACATGTTCTTGTATCTGACCAGAATACTGGAATCCTTGGCTGTTGGAATTGTTTATCTATTTGATTATTAACAAATGAATGCCAGCGTGACTGTGAAGTTGTTGGTAAAGTTAGTGACGCCGTGTGACATTACTGTGGCCTGTTAATAACTTCACAGGAGCAGTGTCACATATTACTAACTGGTACTTCTAAAACAGGAACAGGTCCATTTATCATTAAATAAGGTCAATTAAGATTGCAGCTACGATGACACGAAAAAGTAGGTGGGAATGTTGCTGACTTCATTGATTCACATCAACCAGTTTGCAGGCAGTATCTTAAAAAAAAATTTCCGTAGCACCTTTCATGACCTCAGGATGCCCCAAAGCGCTTTACAGCCACTGAAGTACTTTTGAAGTGTAGTCACTGTTGTTGTAAATGCGGCAGCCAATTTGCGCACAGCAAGCTCCCACGAACAGCAATGTAATAATCTGTTTTTTGTTATGTTGATCGAGGGATAAATATTGGCCAGGACACCGGGGAGAACCCCCCTGCTTCGAAATAGCGCCGTGGGATCTTTTACCGTCCACCTGAGAGGGCAGACGGGGCTTCGGTTTAACGTCTTATCCCAAAGACGGCACCTCTGACAGTGCAGCGCTCCCTCAGTACTGTACTGGAGCGCCAACCTAGATTTCTGTGCTCAAGTCTGGAGTGGGAGTTGAACCCACAACCTTCTGACTCAGAGGCGAGAGTGCTACCCACGGAGCACGGCTGACACGGCTGTTGTTTCCGCGGTGACTACGTCCTAGTAGCAGAAAAAGCATTTGGAGTCGCCCTTGCTTTTCCTAAGCGTGATGTAGTTGTCTCCCTTTTTTGGGGAAGGATGTGAAGCTTGTACAACAATGTCGTGATGGAGTGGTATTAACTACTCTGCTTTCACACTAGGAAGTGCTAGCCGGGAATGCTGTCCACTCTCTTGTTCATTTTGGCATTTGAGCCAGTGACTGCTGTCATTTGATCCTCGCCCACCATCTGTCATTGGTTGAGAATTAAGAATACCATCCAAGCTCTCTGCATGTGCCAGTGATGTCTTGCTTCTGGGCCCCCATGAATCCATTCTCGATATTGTTGGTTCATTCCTGTTAGAAGGTAAACTGGGATGGAATAACAGTAGTCCATGTCAAAAGATCTTTTCCACAGCCGTGCCTGAGTTGTGTTAGTATGAAATTGGAAGATGCACGCACAGGGAAAATGACAATGTTATTGCAAAACATTGTGATCTGTGCTTTGCAGGCAGCTTTACAGACTAAGTGCAAACAGATGGTAAATATCTTTACAAGCATATCTGATGGGGCGTGCTAAGTACTTGTCTGTGACCGACAACGTAAAATCCTTTAAAACAAAAGTAGGCAGTAGGCGGTGTGTCTAACGGGATTGCTGGCACTGGAGGAGAGATATTGGTATCTCACTTTGTTTATGACCATCTTACCTAAAAAAAAAAAAAGTACTGATTACTTTTCAAACCATTTTGACCCCCCCCCCCCCCGGCCAAACTGGTGGTTATGGGGAATCTGATGTCTGTTGGGACCAACACATTGACAGCAATAGATAAGTGTAGGTCTTTATCACAAGCTTCTCTTTCAATCATACAAGAAACATCTATTTATAAATGTCAGAGGCCACTATGTGGCCAGGTTGTTCCCTAATGTATGCCTTTCAAGATAAGTCATTTCTTTTTGGGAATTTTCTTTCCTCATGCCAGTCATCAGCCATAATATTTAACCTCCAGCTTGTGGATTGAAGAATTTCTATGGAGTATTTTCACGATCGGGCACAGCTTATGGGACACCGGTTTTATTTTTAAAAAATGTTTATGCTGTCAGGAAAGTATGTTTTAAAACTCGTACGTGTTTACAAATCTGATCTCAATGTATTGGTATTTCATTATTGTATGCGTTCCTTACAAATTGGACATTGCATTAAAGCTGGAGAGTTATTTTAAGCTGTAGTTTATGGGTAGCCCTCGATAAATAAAGTAGCGCAGCTGGGAGAACATGTGCGCTTCTGGAATTGTGAATGCCCCAGCAAGAGCCACAGTAAAGCATTATTGAGCCAAGCCTCTAATAGTTATTTAATGTTATTCTCCAGTCTAAAAGGATCTCAATAGATTTTGCTTTTAATCCCCTTCAATTGCAGCCCCATAAACCTTAATGATGAGCCTAACAGTGTTTTCTCTGATCTGACAGTTGAGACAATGGAGCGGCACAATCGCTCCACCTCTCTTTGTCAGATCAAACCCAGCAGGACAGGAGGTCACAGAGGCTTGTCCTTTTTGGCTATTCCAGGACTCCCTCAGCAGCTTTCATCGGCTGTCGCATGAGAACGTGGCGCTTTAGTGCTATCTTTATTTGGACCCACAGCTTTAAGAATGACTAAGAGTTAAGGAAAGCAAGTTTTCATTTTAGATTTACACCATCATACGATAATGTGATTCAAAGAGCCAACCAATCCTCGTACAAATGCAAGGGCGTTCTAAAAGTTGATGAGTTATATAAATGCAGAAAGATGAAACAATTAGATGCAGTACAAATAACCTAATTCTTTATATGTAGATTGGAATGAGTTTTATTTTTAAATTCTGTGTTACTAGAACTGCATAACCACTTGTTCAGTTTGACTTTTTTTCCTTGAGTTTATATGTACATATTTTTCCCTGCTCATTTTAATACGACAAACCTTATACTGAACTTTCATTTGGACCCCAATGCCAAGTACCATCTCTGTGGCTGCGAGTGTGGGCAAGGGCCAGCTCTTTGGCGATTTGCCAATGTTTTTCTCAAGCTTGCTGCTAGGAGTTGCATGAGAGTGACTTAGCTAACTTTTCTTTTGCCAATGTCCCCACCACCATGATATTCCCCTGACTGCACAGTTGAGATCAGGAGCTTTTACGGAAGAATTATAGAAGAAAAGCAGTGCCCTGCCATTCCACGGCATCACTTGGCTGCTTATTGCAAAACTTATCATCCTTTAGGGTCAGAAAAGGGATCACGTTGAATGGAATGAAATGGGCACTATCATTGGTTTAGTGTAACTTATGAAAAGGGGAATGCTGCACTGTTGGTAATTGGGCACCTGCTTGGTTTTATTTGAGTTCAGTTTAGCAAGTTCTTTCTTGGATCCCAGTGCCCGTCCAACCAGTGGAAACGCTGGAATGGGTTAAGCCAAGGAAATGTAGTTGTAGTGGGCCTGCTCCACTTTATTTAGGGCTTCAGAGCAGGAGTGGCAGGACAAGTCCAGACATCTCCGTCCTATTTGCCTTTATTTCTTATTTGGTGGCTTCTCTTGTTTGAATTTTGTGGGCCTGGTGGTTTGAATAGTGCTGCTGCCTCACTGGTGGATAAATTAGAGCACTTACGTCTGTTAGATTACCATCGTGAGATATGCACAATTAATGGGGACATTCATTTAAAGTTTATACATGATCTAAGAGGCTCCATGGTAAGCACCTAAGTGGCCTGTGATGTGTTCAGTCTGGGGGCTCCTACTTTCGCGTGTTCACTGGGCAAATGTATCTGTTTTAATCTTTGTCAAGTATGGTCAGTTTCTATTAGTTACTTTTTCCTTTTTAAAAAGTTTTCAAAATGAAAAATAATTACTGTTGTCATGTGATAGCTTTATCAAACCAATGCTACTTGTCCAGCAACATGTATCCCCAACTGAAAGTTCAATAATGGATAAAGTTGGTTTCTAAACACATTCTTTTAAAGTCACATCTAACCTCTTAACGCTCTTTGAACTTCTCTTCTCCATGAGACTCCTCTTCTGCTTCCTTGACCCCATTCCCACTAAACTGCTGACTACCTAACTTCCCTAACTGATCCCCATGTGACCTGACATTGTAAATGATTCCCCCACCTCTGGTATTGTTCCTCCTCTTTTCAAAACTGCCGTCATTACACCCCCTGCCTTTCGAAAAACCTTTGTCTTTGCAAACTATTGTCCTATCTCCAACCACCCTTTCCCCTCCAAGCCCTTGAATGTGTTGTCACATCCCAAATTCATGGCCATCTTTCATGCAACTCCAAGTTTGAATCTCTCCAGTCATGTTTACATCCCACCATGGAAATAATGCTGATCAAAGTCACAAATGTCATCCTATGTGACCGTGGTGCGCTATCCCTTCTCGTCCTTCTCAACTTTCTTGCAGCAATTTACAGTCAACCACATCATCCTTCTCCAATGTATCTCCTCCATTATCCAGCTCACTGAGACTGTCCTTGCTTAATTACCCTCTTAACCTATCCAATTGTGGCCAATACATCTCCAGTAATGGTCTCTCTTCCTGCCTGCGCACTGTTACCTCTGAAGTTCCTCAAAGATCTATCCTTGGCTCCCTTATCTATAGACTGCCCCTTGGTGACATCATCCAAAGACAGGGGGTCAGGTACTACATGTACACTAACGACACCCAGCTCTACCTCTCCAACACCACTCTGTGCTGCCTCTGTATTGCCAGACTTCTTGACCGACATCCAGTCCTGGATTTCTTCCAGTTAAACGTTGGGAAGACTAAAACCATTGTCTTCAACCCCCGACACTAATACCGTAGCATACGTTCTGCGTATGCGCGCTTCCGGTTCGTCACTGCAGCGAGCTCCTTCAAAAACTTTTTTTTTTAAAGCCGGGGAGGGAGCGGGCTCGTTTAAAAACAGCCGGTTAGGGAGCGGGCTCATTTAAAAACAGCCGGTTAGGGAGCGGGCTCGTTTAAAAACAGCCGGTTAGGGAGCGGGCTCGTTTAAAAACAGCCGGTTAGGGAGCGGGCTCGTTTAAAAACAGCCGGTTAGGGAGCGGGCTCGTTTAAAAACAGCCGGGAAGGGAGCAGGCTCGTGAGAAAAAGCCAAGAAGGGAGGGGGCTCTTTTTTTTTAAAAAGCCGGGAAGGGAGCGGGCTCGTGAGGAAAAAGCCGGGAAGGGAGCGGGTTCATTTAAATAAAGCCGGGAAGGGAGTGGGCTCATTTATAATTTAAAAAAAGCCGGGAAGGGAGCAGCTCGTTAAAAAAAGCCGGGTAGGGCTTGTTTAAAAAAAGCCGGTTAGGGAGCGGGCTCGTTTAAAAACAGCCGGTTAGGGAGCGGGCTCGTTTAAAAACAGCCGGTTAGGGAGCGGGCTCGTTTAAAAACAGCCAGTTAGGGAGCGGGCTCGTTTAAAAAAAGCCGGTTAGGGAGCAGGCTCGTTAATGTTCTCATTTTTAAAAAAAACAGTAACATCATGCTTCCGGTTGTTGGAGTGCGCAGTACGCTTCTGCGCAGTTTCTGAATCCCATATCCTTGGCACCGATTCCATCCCCTTACCCGGCCATTGACTTGGGTTGAGTCAGACTGTTCGCATCCTCGGCACCCTATTTGACCCCAAGCTGAGCTTCCGACTCAATACCCTGTCCATCGCAAAGACCGCCTACTTCCACTTCCGTAGCAATGTCTGCCTTCACGCCTGCTTCAGCCTATCTGCTACTGAAACCCTCATCCATGCTTTTGTCACCTCCAGCCTTAATTATTCCAATGTTCTCCTGGCGTGCCTCACATCTTCTCCACATTCCCCCCCCCCGCCATAAACTGCAGCTCATCGAAAACTCTGCTGTCCGTATCCTATCCCAACAACATCTTGCATTTATCTAGCACCTTTTAATATAGTAAGACCTCCTAAGGTGCTTCACAGCAAGAAAATTATCAAACAAAATTTCACACCGAGCCACGAGATATTAGAACAGGTTGGTCAAAGATGCACCACTTGCGCATCCCTGATTTTAATCGCTCCACTATTGACGACTGTCCTTTCAACTGCCTAGGCCCTAAGCTCTGGAATTTCCTCCCTAAAGCTCTCCGCATCTCTAGCTCTCTTCCTTTAAGACCTCCTTAAAATTCGCCTCTGTAACCAAGCCCCTCCTAATGTTACCTTGTTTGGCTTGGCGTTGTTTTTTGTCTGGTTATGCTTCTGTGAAGCACCTTGGGACATTTTTCTATGTTAACGGTGCTATGTAAATACAAGTTGTTGTTGCTGTTGACATTACTTATAAAACTTGCTCGAACTTTGGGAATATGGTAGAGGAATTTATATTCACTTTCAGAAGTTGTTCTCCCTGACCCACTTGTCCCTTAAAAAGATGACTGTGGCTGAAGTAATCTAATTACCTGCTATTACCAGACTTGTAATGCAGTTATCGTCTACTCTAATGTGTATTCCCCTTAAGTGGCGACATCTTACCAATTAAAAATGCTAACTTTAAACTATTACCTTGCTGAAGAAATTGAAAGTGCAGCACAAAATATACTGAGGGTTATTTTATATAGAATTATTCTGTTAATCGTGTGGTAAGGATAATGTTTAATTAATGTACACTGGCATTGCACATGCAATTTAAAGCATGTAAATAATTCACTTCAGTTGCTGAGGTAAATATGCACGGAATCCGCTTAAATGTAAACTCTCCCATTGAAACTAATGAGATGAAATCATACTATTTACTTAATACATTCATATCAAATTCTGGTTATTGTAAACTGAGTTGGTAAAAAAGAAGAAAGACCTGCATTTATGTAGCACCTTTCATGACCACTGGAAGGCCCAAAGCGCATCTGGTTCATTAATGTCCTTTAGGGAAGGAAATCTACCGTCCTCACCCAGTCTGGCCTATATGTGACTCCAGACCCACAGCAGTGTGGTTAACTCTTAACTGCCCTGGGAGATTCCCTAGCAAGCCGCTCAGTTGTATCCGACTGCTACGAAAAACAATAACGGACTGCAGTGGTTGAAGAAGGCGGCCAGCCACCACCTTCTCGAGCGCGATTAGGGACGGGCAATAAATGCTGGCCTCGCAGCGACGCCCACATCCCATGAAAGAATAACTTTTATTTACCTTTGGCACTTTTACTACACTGTCGAATAAAGTACAAGGAAGCCACAGTATGTCATTCCCCCCACCCCACCCCACCCCACCCCGTCTTTACCAAAAGAAAAATGAAACAAAACTGGAAGACCTGAAATGATATGATGTTAAAAGGTTTCCAGCAGAGATTGAGGATGTGGCCGCATGCAGATTGTGCTGACATTGATTCAGTCTGCTAATTACTGGCTCAGTGATCAGGAGAATTAGCTTTCTAGAATCTGTACTAGTGTCCAATGCACAATGCACATCAACAGTCCTCCATCAAGAAATGTTTCTCCACCAGATCTTTTCAACAATGCAAGGTGCCTCTTGAATCATGAAGTTTAGAATAGTTTCTGCTAAATCCATACGACATTGCAGTTACATACGAACAATGATGGACAGGTAAAGACCCTCTGGTCCATCCAGCCTGTCCCATACAATTGTGATACCTTGTGTATCACAATTTATACACTCCATCCCACCCGAAACCATGTGATCTCCCGGGAGAGGCAAAAAAAAACAGATGATAAAACCCTGCCAATTGGGGGGGAAAAATATGGGAAATTCCTTTCCGACCCATCTAGGCGATCGAAACTAGTCCAAGAGATCACTCTGGCCCTGAATTCCCTGCAGTACCTACCTTCTGTAAGAGGTGATCTCCGCCCCAGCCAGAAACAGGTCCAGCTTAATTTAATAATAATAATAATAATCAACTTTATTGTCATTGTTAGTGCACAAGTGCAGTACAACGAAATGTAGGCTTGCGGCTCCCGAGAGTGTACATTTTGATTAAGACATTTAACATTCAACATTCATTTGGCTTGTAATACATAAACATAAACATAATAAAGTGCATTGGCAGATGTGCAGGCTTTAGAGTTTATTTGTAGAGTTCAGTAGGATGACAGCCCTTGGGAAAGAAGCTGTTCCTAAATCTGGTCATTCGGGTGCGAATGCATCTGTAGCGTCTCCCAGATGGCAGGGGGGCGAACAAACTGTGGCTGGGGTGGGTAGGGTCTTTGATGATGGTCAGTGACCTCCGTAAACAGCGTTTCTGGTAGATGTTCTCTATGGTCGGTAGCCGGGTGCCGGTAATGCGTTGGGCAGTTTTGACTACCTGCTGCAGGACTTACCGGTCATAGGAGCTACAGCTGCCATACCACACTGATACAGTTCATCAGGATGCTCTCTATTGTGCAGCGGTAAAAGTTAGAGAGGATCAGGAGTGACAGGTTACATCCCTTCAGTCTCCTTAGGAAATATAGGCGCTGCTGGGCCTTCTTCACCAAAGAGGAGGTATTGAGGGACCAGGAGAGGTCTTCCGTGATGTGGACTCCGAGGAACTTAAAGCTGTCCACCCTTTCCACCACAGCCCCATGGATGTGGATGGGGGTGTGACTTCTGTCTTTAGACTTCCTGAAGTCCACAATGATTTCCTTGGTTTTCTTGATGTTAAGGGCCAGGTTGTTATCGGCGCACCACTTCACGAGATGCTGGACCTCCTCCCTGTAGGCTTTAAGGTAACATGTTCAAAATCGCTCCATAACTTTCATGGTAGTCACAGCAAAAGCCAAGAATATCATGCTCTAATTTTATAAGACTTAATTTTGGAATAAAAAGATCTTGCATTTATATAGTACCTCACAACCCTAGGATGTCCCAAAGTGCTTCGCAGCCAATTAAATACTTCTGAAGAATAATCACTGTTGTAGTGAAATATGACTGCCAATTTGTGCACAGCAAGGTCCCACAAACAGCAAGAGATAATGACCTGATAATCTATTTTGGTGGTGTTGATTGAAGGATAAATGCTGGCCAGGACACCGGGGAGGACTCCCTTTCTCCTCTTATCTTTTACGTCCTCCTGAGAGGGCAGATGGAACCTTAGTTTAACATCTCAGGTGAAAGATGGCACCTCCAACAGTGCAGCACTCCCTCAGTACAGCACAGAAATGTCAGTTTAGATTACGTGTTCAAGTGTCCGGAGAGGGGTTTGCGTGAAAAGTCAGAATTAATGTTCATGTAAAGTTTCTGTTCATGTGCTGTCGAACATTGAAACCTTTATTTTCAACACTTTGCGTTCTTCGACAGATTTGTGTGCACCTTGGAAGTGGCTTAGTGAATTGCAGTGAATGGTGAGACATAACGGTACCCCCCCCCCCCCCGCAATGGTGGTGAGTGTGAAAGGAATGGCTTGGGCATTGTAGGAATGCTTTATGGTGTTGGTGTGTGGTGGTGCCAACCTGTTGCATCACGTGGTAGCCAGGGTGTACAGTGTCAAGTGAAGTAAATCTGGCCATGGTGAGGCCATCCCTGGCCTCTCGGGCAGCAATGTGGTCGGGTGCTGATGCCCTGTGTCCTGTGCGGCATCAGGTGATTGCTGAGAAGATTGGTGGTGTTGTTGGTGTGCCTGGTGCTGCTGGTGTTGGGGTTGATCGTGGTCGGATTCTGAGGACCAAGGTGAGACGATATAAAGGGAACCCATGTTGATGGAATAGATGGCAGGTGAAGTAAAGAAACAAAGACCTGCATTTATATAGCACCTTTCATGACCATCGGATGTCTCAAAGCACTTTACAGTCAATGAAGTACTTTTGAAGTGGAGTCACTGTTGTAATGTGGGAAATGGAGCAGCCAATCCACGTACAGCAAGGTCCCGCAAGCAGCAATGTGATAATGACCAGATAATCTGTTTTTTGTTACCTTGGTTGAGGGATAAATATTGGCCAGGACACGGGATAACTCCCCTACTCTTCTTCGAAATAGTGCCGTGGGATCCTTTACGTCCAGCTGAGAGGACAGAAGCATTCTGTCATTGGTGAGAGAGTTCTTCCAATGAGGTGAGAGTGGAAAGTGGAAAACTTGCAGAATCTGTGCTGGAAATGGACTGAGAAACAACTTGTGGCTGAGGAAAGTGATGATCTGTCAGGTGGGAGCTTTTACTGTACATTTGAAGCTGTCAAGTAATCAGCTGGAGCAATGGCCACTGAACTCCCGCCTCTGGTTGGCAGACGTGGTTCCCGTGGCCACGAAGTTAAAGTTAATAAGTAAGTTTAAAAAAGCCTGTTAAGGGTCTGTTAAGTACATTGGGCCGTATTTTCCAATCAGAGGCCTCCTGCATGCGGAGGCCTCTGATCTGGAAAAATCTACGAACATACCTGAGGGCTCCCGAGGCGCCTACACTTCCAATCCTGGGCCTCTCCAAACTCCAAGGGGGAGAAATTCAGTATTGTTCCGTTTGGGGCGCCGTTATCGGCCGTGCGCAAAGTTTAGCGCCTGACGCTAATTATCGCCTCCAATGGCAAACTTGGCTTTTATCGCCCCTGGAGGTGATTGGAGCGCTAAATCAGGCGCTACACACCTGTCTTAAGGCGGAAAGGCCGAGGAACGAGGCGCTACCTCAGAGCGCGGGCGCAGCGCAGGTGCTGTCAGTTAGCGATTGAACACAAGACACACTGGCGCCGGCCAGTTCTTAAAGGGGAGGGTCGATCTTGCTCTCCAGCTACACCCTGCTCATTGGAGTTTTGAATCTCGGCCTGGACAGACCTGTGGCTAAATCTTGCAGGCAAGGACTATGGGGAGGGCGAGGGAGCGAGCACAGCGCTTTAGCGAACGGGCCTTGGAGGCTCTGGTTGGCGCGGTGGAGCGCAGAAGATTCATTCTGTACCCAGAGCGTGGCAGAAGGCCTTTGCCGCGCGAGTACAGAAGAGTGTGGAGGGAGGTGGCTCAGAGCGTCTCCTCAAGGAGCATGGTGCCCAGGACCCATATACAATGTAGAAAAACGTTCAACGACCTCACTCGGGTCGTCAGGGTGAGTGGCTTTTTTTCAATACCTTTCCATCCCTCCATCTCAACCTCACTCTATGGCCCAGAGTGTCTTAAAACCCCAATGCCCAACACTCATCCAACACCTATGGCCCTTTCATCAAACACACACGCACATTCCACACTTTGCATACAGTAAGGGCTATTCAACTATGGGAGGCACATCAGGCAAGACCATGGCTGCATACAGTAAGGGCTATTCAACTATGGGAGGCACATCAGGCAAGACCATGGCTGCATACAGCAAGGGCTATTCAACTATGGGAGGCACGTCAGGCAAGACCATGGCTGCATACAGTAAGGGCTATTCAACTATGGGAGGCACATCAGGCAAGACCATGGCTGTATATTTACTCAGACACTGTCCTTTTTCTTGCAGGCCAAGCTATCTCATAATAGGAGACAGCAGCAACGGATGGGTGGCGGGCGGCCTCAGCTGCAACCCCTCAGCGATCTTGAGGTGCGCGTCCACAGGATTGTGGCAAGCCGGGTGATCGGTCCCGTCACTCCTGGAGAGGCCGACCCCGTTCTGGACAGCAATGGTAAGGTCATCACCTTTTTTCCTCTCTCCTTCCACTTGTCCCTCACAACACCAGCCTTTGACACTTTCAATCCAACTTACTAAATCGCTGCACTCATTCCTCCCTTACTGCCCCCCTGTCCTCACGCTAAAGCCACTCTTGTACCTCCCTGCTTTCAGATGGTGATTCACCAGCTGAGGAGACGGGCCCTCCAGCTGCCAGTGGGAGTGAAGCTGCAGGCGAGGAGGAAGAGGAAGCCGGAGCATCAGCGCCATCCTCTCCTGAGGAAGCCCATGCCCACACTGGGAACACGCCTTCCCTGGAGGGGAGCAGAGGGGAAGGGTCTGATGAGGGTGAAGCTCCAGGACCCAGCGAGTTGCAGCAACGCGATGGGAATAGGGAAGCTCGGGGGCCCTCTCCCCGGAGAGAGAGTATGCCAGTGAGTCCTGCTGCACTGGACACAGAGGAGGAGTGGCTCATCGGTGGACATGCACACTATGCTCATGGGTGTAGTGGGAAGGGTGCCCGAATCCATTGAGTCACTGGCAAGGAGTGTGGAGCACTTCGCTGTAGCACAGACGGATGCCACGCGAATGCTTAGTCCTGCAATTCAGTCATGCAGACTCAGATTGAGGCCACGCGAGCACTGACTGCTGCCATCCTCGCTGGTTCGGACACATTTACCCGGGGCTCTCACCGCGTCGCAGCAGGCCAGAAATCTGTGCTCCAGCAGGTTTCTCCGGATACTGAAGTGATGCCCCGTGGGAGTGCCAGTGTGTTGGTCGAGCAGGGAGTTGCTGTTCTCTCTCAAGATGACAGCATTCCTGCTGCCACCACTGTCACTTCTCCACTGCACTTGCCACCGCCTGTAGGACAGACTGCTGCCGCCCATGCAGAGTTGGTGCAGTCTGCAGCCGGGCCCTCCAGGCCCAGAACGGGTCGAGGCCGTGCTTCAAGGGCATCTGCAGTCTCAGGTTGTGACAATCAGCAGCCTTCCACCAGCCTTGCTGCAGCCACTGGGGTCCCATTACGGAGGAGCAGTAGGGTGGGAAGTGTGCAAGGGAAGGAGATCACCCTCGAAGGGCAAAAAGTAGGAGGTATGACAAAATGTTGTTTTTTTATTAAAGGCTGAGGTTCGTGGTCAAATTTTTTTTAGTGTTTTGGACATTATCTCCAGGTTGTGAGAACCAGTTATGTTAATGACTTTTTTTTGTGTTTCTTTCTATTAGTTTGTCATGCGGAAATGACACACACGGAGTTTGTAAAATAAATAAGTTTTTGTATTCAAAATGTACATGTTTGGTCTTTGGATTCATTGCTACCTTGGCCGGCTTAGGGGTTGCGGGCTGGTTTCATTCGTGTTGTTCTCAATGGCAGAAGCCATTCCCTCAGCAGGGGCCTAGAAGCGGCTTGCTATCAGCCATTGACGGACGGCCCTTCCAGTTTTGACATTGTGGGCCTCCCTCCCGCCTTGGTGCTGCTGATGATCATCTTCCTCCTCGTCTTCCTCCTCCTCCTCTGGTGGTACTCCAAGGCCTGGTGGCATTGGCTGGGTCCTGAGGATTGCCAGGTTATGCAGTATGCAGCACACAACAACGAAGTGGAAGACTCGCTCAGGCGAGTACTGCAGGGCTCCTCCAGAATGGTCCAGACAGCGGAACCGTTTCTTGAGCATGCCGATTGTATGCTCAACGATGTTCCTGGTAGCTTGATGGCTCTCGTTGTACCGCAGCTCAGCAGGGGTGTTGGGCGTACGGAGCGGTGTCATCAGCCAGGTGCACAGTGGATATCCCTTGTCCCCGAGAAGCCAACCACCTGGGTGATGCGGTGCCTGGCAAAGTTCTGCCACAGTAGTCTGGCGCAGGATGTATGCATCGTGGCTGCTGCCAGGATAGCAGACATTGACAGCGAGTATCAGCTGTCTGTGGTCACAGACCAACTGCACGTTTAAGGAATGGAACACCTTTCGGTTGCGGAAATCCTCTGCATTCTCATGCGGAGCACGCAAAGCAACATGCGTGCAGTCAATGGCGCCCTGCACCATGGGGAAGCCCGCTATCCTCGCAACGCCCATAGAGCGTTTATGCTGGGTGTCTGGGGTCATGGGGAAAGAGATGTACTCTTGTCTCCTTTTATAGAGGGCATTTGTGACCTGACGGATGCAGCAATGTAACGCGAACTGGGAAATAATTGGCGATGTCGCCAGTAGCTGATTGAAATGAGCCAGTGGCATAAAAGTTGAGAGCCACTGTTATCTTAACTGCCACTGACAGAGACGTCCTGCTCCTCAGTTGAGGCTGCAGATCTGGCTGCAGCAGGTGGCAGAGCTCAGTGACCACCTCCTAGCTGAAGCGCAGCCTTCGCAAACATTGCTCCTCAGACATATTAATGTAGGAGAATTGTTGGCGAAATGCCCTGGGAGGGTAAGGTCTCCTGTACAGAGGCCTGTTGGCCCTCCTCCGTCTGGCCATGATTGCCACTCTCTCTCTGCATCTCTGTGCCCTCCGAATCTGCTGGCGCAGGACGACACCCCCAATCAGTGCAGCCCCCATAGTATCTTGGCAATCAAAGTAATGAAGGTCAAAAACCAAAGTACCTGCAAAGTTATGGTCAGAAGCCAAAACTACTTCACACAGCGTTGACTCAATGCAGAAGTCTCTGTCTCTCTCTCAAAATCTCTCTCTCAGAACGAGTGGTGTAAAAATGTCTACCACACAAAAAGCCAGGAAGAGGCCGCCTTTAAATAGTGCCCCCAGCCCCACAGCGACTGGGACGCGTTCCAGTCTACCTGTCGTTGGTTGCGCCAGGCGGAAAGGAGGGAGGCGCCACTCAATTCCCGTTCCGGGTCGCCACAAGGGCATTGCCTGCTCGAATGACGTCAAGATCTGCGTGCGCAGGAGATCAGGCGGTATTGTTTAGCGCCACTGCAAAATGTCCGGTCAATTCCGCGAGAGGCGCAGATATCGCCTCGCCCGGGCGCTAGTTGCTTTGCGCTCCATTAGCGCCCTCTTAAGGCGCTAACGGGAGGCACAAACCAACTGAATTTTTCCCCCCAAGTGCGTAGGGCCCACGTATCCCAGAGGCGCAGGCAGTTCGCAAGCAGCCATGGGGAGCCAATAGAAGAAGGGAATCTCCCTTTATACACTTGACAGATAGACATGTTGTAATGAAATCTGTTTATCTTGATCCTGTATTCGTTTTGCACTCCTGTATATTACCCTCCCCCACTGTGTATAGTTTCACTTCCTCTTTCCCAACTAACCTGGGAGGTTCCAGGTCTTGGCTCTTGGCTCCGCCCCTGACTTCTCTTACATAAAGATCCCAGGATCTGTATGACTCATTCCTGTGAACCAGTCTGCGTGTTGAGATGTTAGCTCTGATCTCAGTGATTAAAAGCCAACTTGTTTAAGTCTATAACTTCTAGTTTTGTGGTTATTGAAGGCCCATCAATTTTAATCACTAAAGAATACTAGGATGGATCGACTCCTAAAACCAGAGCGTCTGGACTTGGATCCACATTCTGCTGAAGCATCAAATCAATTTGGACACTGGCTCAAATGTTTCGAACTCTTCGCGGGGGCCTCATCCGCTAGCGAGGTAGATAAACTGAGTCTACTGACTACTCGCGTAAGTCATTGGATTTATTCGTTCATCCGGGACGCCACCTCTTACACGGAGGCCATCACTATCCTGAAGGCCCATTACCAGAGGCCGGTAAACGAAGTGTACGCCAGACATCTGCTGGCTACACGCAGGCAGCGACCAGAGGAATCAATGGACGATTTCTTACAGGGCCTAAAGGACCTGGTCCGGGACTGTAACTGCAAGGCCGTGACGGCCAACGCGTACTCTGATGAATTGGTCCGCGATTCCTTCATCACGGGCCTCAAATCGAATTATATCCGGCAGAGACTGCTGGAGAAGGAGGTCCTGGACTTAAAAAAGGCAGTGGCCACTGCGCAATCGCTGGACGTGGCCCAGAAAAACTCTGACTCTTATTCTTCCGGCCATGCGGCCCTCACCGCCTCGTGCGCGCCGAGGGGGCCGCCATCTTGGAATCAGCCATCTTCCCCATCCAGGTCTCAGACCAGCTCTACGCCGCCGGAGTCCC
Source organism: Somniosus microcephalus (assembly GCF_052327205.1). Lineage (NCBI taxonomy): Eukaryota > Metazoa > Chordata > Chondrichthyes > Squaliformes > Somniosidae > Somniosus > Somniosus microcephalus. The sequence continues at coordinate 111,380,640 of NC_141001.1, read as the reverse complement.
CACACAGAAGTTCACCCAGGAGTCCTACTACAGCGGCAATGTCTCGAGGCCCGAAATGCTACTTCTGCGGCCAGGCCAAGCACCCCAGACAACGATGCCCAGCGAAGGACGCTACATGCTTCAAATGTAAGAAAAAGGGGCATTTTAGCAAAGTCTGCAGGGGGAATCCGATTTCCAACTCCGTCACCGCCTCGTGCGTGCCGTGCGGTCCGCCATCTTTTCCCGACTCAACGGCCGCCCAGGGCCCAACAGTGGCTTCGATCACGGTGGATCAATCCAGGCCACACCCGTTGACAAAATCCATGATGGACATACAGGTAAACGGGAATTTAACGAAATGTTTAATTGACTGTGGGAGTACCGAGAGTTTTATCCACCCTAGCCTGGTACGGCGGCACTCATTAACGGTAACCCCTACACGGAGCAGAATTGCTATGGCTGCTAAGCCCCACGCTTCGGACATTTTGGGCTACTGTGTGGTAACACTGACTGTAAAAGGCACGGACTACAAGGATTTTAAACTCCTCGTGATGCCAGAACTCTGTGTTAATGCAATCTTGGGCCTGGACTTCCAGTGCCACCACGAAAGTGTCACGCTAGCATATGGCGGGTCCCAGCCGCCACTCACAGTCTGTGGCCTATCAACCTTAAAAATCAGCCCGCCCTCTTTATTCGCTAACCTCGCTCCGAACTGTAGACCCATAGCGACCAAAAGTAGACGGTACAGTCTGGAAGACAGACACTTTATCAAGGCGGAAGTGGACAGACTCCTGCGGGAAGGCATTATTGAATGCAGTACCAGCCCGTGGCGTGCCGAAGTAGTCATAGTTAAAAATAGCGAAAAGAAACGGATGGTAATTGACTACAGCCAGACTGTTAATATTTATACCCAGCTGGACGCCTACCCTTTACCCCGCATATCAGAAATGGTCAACCAGATTGCGCAATACCGAGTTTTCTCGACTATCGACCTCAAATCCGCGTATCACCAGCTCCCCATTAGAACGGAGGACCGCCCATACACCGCCTTCGAGGCGAACGGGCGCCTCTACCATTTTCTCAGAGTGCCCTTCGGAGTAACAAATGGGGTCTCGGTCTTCCAACGTGAGATGGACCGCATGGTTGACGAGAATAAACTACAAGCTACCTACCCCTATCTGGACAATGTCACTATCTGCGGGCACAACCAGCAAGACCACGATCTAAATCTTGCGAGATTTTTAAAAACTGCCCTAAAGCTGAATCTAACCTACAACGAAGACAAATGTGTCTTCAACACAACCCGTCTCTGTATCCTCGGCTGTGTGGTGGAAGATGGGGTAATTGGACCGGACCCTGACCGATTACGCCCCCTAAAGGAACTGCCCCTGCCACACAATCCCAAAGCCTTAAAAAGGTGCCTGGGATTTTTTTTGTATTATGCCCAATGGGTGCCCAATTACTCTGATAAGGCCCGACCCCTCATTAAATCGACGTCCTTCCCACTATCAGTTGAAGCTCGGGAGGCTTTCACCAGTATTAAACAGGACATTGAAAGGGCTGCAGTGTGTGCAGTGGACGAATGCATTCCCTTTCAAGTCGAAAGCGATGCGTCAGACTTTGCCTTAGCTGCGACCCTCAATCAGGCTGGGAGACCTGTGGCCTTCTTCTCCCGAACCCTTCAGGGACCTGAAATCAGGCACTCTTCTGTCGAGAAGGAGGCACAGGCTATAGTGGAGGCAGTGCGGCACTGGAGACACTACCAAGCCGGCAAACGTTTCACCCTGCTCACCGACCAGCGGTCGGTGGCTTTCATGTTTAATAACAAACAAAGGGGGAAAATCAAGAATGACAAAATACTCAGGTGGAGGATCAAACTATACACGTTCGACTATGATATTATGTACAGGCCGGAAGCCCTTAATGAACCCCCAGACGCCCTATCGCGGGGAATGTGTGCCAGCATTCATACGGACAAATTACAGGGTCTCCACAACGACCTGTCACCCAGGGGTCACCCGACTATACCATTTTATAAAGTCCCGCAATCTGCCCCACTCCATCGAGGAGGTCAGGGCAATGACCAGAGCCTGCCGCATCTGTGCGGAATGCAAGCCTCGTTTCTACAGGCCTGACCGTGCACACCTTATCAAAGCCACACGGCCATTCGAGCGCCTAAGTCTGGACTTCAAGGGACCCCTTCCCTCTGCCGACCGTAACGTATACTTCCTCAATATCATTGATGAATATTCCCGCTTCCCCTTCGCCATTCCCTGCCCAGACATGACCAGTGCCACGGTCATCAAGTGTCTCTGTAATCTATTCTGCATGTTTGGCATGCCGAACTACATACACAGCAATAGGGGGACGTCATTCATGAGTGACGAGCTGCGCCAGTTCTTGCTCTCGAAGGGGATAGCCACTAGCAGAACCACTAGCTACAACCCCCGGGGTAATGGGCAAGTGGAAAGGGAGAATGCTACTGTTTGGAAGGCTGTCACGTTAGCCTTAAAGTCAAAAGGCCTTCCGACCTCCCGCTGGCAGGAAGTCTTCCCAGACGTGCTCCACTCCATAAGGTCTCTGTTATGTACTGCCACTAACGCTACCCCTCACGAAAAGATGTTCGTTTTCCCCCGGAAATCCACCTCGGGCATATCTCTACCCGCGTGGCTGACGTCTCCGGGGACAGTACTATTGCGGAAGCACGTGAGAGGCCATAAAACGGACCCCCTTGCGGAAAAGGTACAGCTCCTCCATGCAAACCCTCAGTACGCCTATATCGAATACTCTGACGGGCGAGAGGACACTGTTTCCATAAAAGACCTCGCTCCCTCGGGGAGCGGAGAGAACGATGGGAGACTACCCGATGAAGACCTACACTACAAAGAGACAGGACGCCCAGAGGTATCAATACCCAACTTTAACCTGGAGGACACTGCAGATAACCTGGAAGACACTGCGGAGGCCCGGACAGCGGAGGAACCAGAATCCACTCCCCTAGAGGCACCCCAACCGGCTTTGCGCCGATCACTGAGAACTGCAAAACCTCCTGACAGACTCACTTATACCAACTTTTAAGAAACATCACCCCGATGGACTAAATCTATAGAAGGGGTGAATGTAATGAAATCTGTTTGTCTTGATCCTGTATTCGTTTTGCACTCATGTATATTACCCTCCCCCACTGTGTATAGTTTCACTTCCTCTTTCCCGACTAACCTGGGAGGTTCCAGGTCTTGGCTCTTGGCTCCGCCCCTGACTTCTCTTACATAAAGATCCCAGGATCTGTATGACTCATTCCTGTGAACCAGTCGGCGTGTTGAGATGTTAGCTCTGATCTCAGTGATTAAAAGTCAACTTGTTTAAGTCTATAACTTCTAGTTTTGTAGTTATTGAAGGCCCATCATCTGTCAAATATATGAATGGAGATCACCCTAAAAACATAGTAAAACTTTAAATAATTTTTTTAAAAACCATCACCTTTTTAAAATTAGTTGAAATTACAATAAATTAAATATTTTAAACAAATTTAATGTTTTGAAAAAAATAATTAAAGTTTTTTACAGGGCTAAAAATAAACTTACCTTTTTTTAAAAGCATTTTTAAATGATAAATGAGTTTTTACTTTTTTCAACTCTTATTCTGGTAAAAGCAGGCCTTACCCCTGCTTTTACCAGGCGTATGATTTCTAAGGGTTTTCTGCGGGCGGAGGTTCTCCAGAAAGTGGAACTCTTCCCCCCGCAGAGGCCCTTCTCCAGGGCAGGCGTCCGATCCGTCACGAGCATTCTTGACAGATCGGAAATGCCGGTTTTCAGCGCGTGCGCTGTGCATGCCTGAAACCGGCATTTCCGATGTCCCTACGGGTGGGTACACGGCGCGTACAACACCCGTAGGGATCGGAAAATACGGCCCATTATAATGAGTTTAATTGGGTCGCCAGCCGCTGCGTTGCGACAGGTTGACAGTGGGCTCCTGATTCACTGTTTAAAAAAAAAAAAACACTTTCCCACCCGCACCCACCACTGATCCCACCCGCTGACACGCCCGGAAAATTCCAGCCGTAGAGTCTGTCTCTCTTATTCTTATATGTATTGTTAAAAATGTGTATTTTGGGGTTTAAAAAATAAAAATTTAAACAAATATCTTGTTAAAACTACCAAAGGCTGCAATGGCACTGCGACCAATGCCTGCGCAAAACGGTTTTTACTTTACACTTATGCTGAGGTTGTAGCATACAACCGGAGGTAGCGTCAGACCTGATCGCGGCGCGAACCCGAGTGAGACTCCTTCAGCAGCAGTGCAAATTGAAACCACTTTGCTGTTGTCATATATCTGCCACACACGTGTAACGTGTGCATTTAGATCAAAAATTATATAATGGAAATATTTTACAGGTTTTTAATTGTTGTTTCAGTGGGGCTTTTATCTTTGGTGTGGTGATAAATACAGTCAGTTGGACATCTGTTGCCCAGATAATTGCCCAGAAATGTGCTATTACCCTGTGGAAACTGCACTCCCTGTGGTTAAAAAAGCAGTTTCAGTACTTCTCTGTTTCCTGGGTCTTTGTGACGAGGATCATCTTGGGGGAAAAATACTTTTTGAGCCATCACATCATAACAGGGGGCAGTCACAAGTAGGTCACTCTTGCAAAGATTACAGCTAATTAATGGTTGCTTTATAAAAATAGAATCGGCCTTCACATTTATGTGACAGTTGCACTTTTTTTCCCCTCTCCAGTGTATTAGGGCATTCCAGTGATGCTGGCAGCTTTATTTCACATCGGGACGGGTTAAGTAGTTAAATATTTAAAAATAGCAATTCAGGACGAATCCTGGTTTTCCTCATACCGCAAGATTTTTAAATGTTTTTTTTAATGATTTCTAAAATCTGAACATGTAGACTGAGAGGTGATCTGTTGGAGGTCTTCATAATTTTAAAGAAGTTTGATAGGAGTAAAGCTTATATACCGCATCTACTCGGAACAGGTTGAAGTCCCAGTCGACACCTGCCAGTTAATGTGCAAAGAGTGGTAATCCTGGATTGATTGCTTGTGGAGGTAGAATCTGTTGCTATCAACCTGACAACTCTCACTCTGTTGCAAACTAAGAGACCATGGCATTTTGTACTTCTGGCAGGTTGTATGTGCCTCCTGCTGCCTGAGATGGGTAAAAATGCATTAGTGTGGATTAGCACCTCCGGCAAAAAGCTTTGTGTTGAAGAGGCACCGACATCTTGGGGTCAAAATGCTCATTTTAATTATCCGGACAAATTGTGCTTGCTGTAAACAGAAAGTTAAGAGAGGGCAGTTTGTTAAAAAATATATACACTCTTACAGCACAGAAGGAGGCCATTTGGCCCTTTGTACCTGTGCCGGCTCTTTGAAATTTTCTGATTTGTGCTTTCATTAAGTAAATATCCTGAATTTTTACGAGCCTTAAATCATTATTTTTGCAATTAGGAAGGAAAAAAAGTGACTTCATGAAGGTGGCCGGGTCACTGGAGCTAGGAGAACGGAGTTTAAGTCCCAGCCTGGGATATCATTTGTACCTGGGCAGCTTAGAGTCATAGTCATATGGCACAGAAGGAGGCTGTTTGGCCCATTGAGTTCGTGCTGGCTCTCTGTAGAGCAATCCAGTCAGTCCCATTCCCCCGCTCTATCCCCGTAGCCCTGCACGTTTATTTCCCTCAAGTGCCTATCCAGTCTCCCCTTGAAAACATTGAGAGTCTCCGCTTCCACCACTTCCGTCGGCAGCGAGTTCCAGGTCCTCGCCACTCGCTGTGTAAAAAAAGTTTTTCCTCACATCCCCCCCCTGTATCTCTCTTGCCCAAAACCTTAAATTTGTGTCCCCTAGTCCTTGTACCATCAGCTAATGGGACCTTTCCCTGTCTAGCCTATCCAAACCCGTCATAATCTTGTACACCTTTATCAAATCACCCCTCAACCTTCTTTGCTCTAATGAAAACAAATCCAGCTTCTCTAACCTGTCCTTGTAGCTAAGAGCCCCCCATCCCCGGAACCATTCTGGTAAATCTCCTCTGCACCCTCTCAAGGGCCTTTACATCCTTCCTAAAGTGTGGTGACCAGAACTGGATGCAGTATTCCAGTTGTGGCCTAACCAGCGCTTTATAAAGGTTCAGCATAACTTCTCTACTTTTGTACTCAATACTGCTATTTATGAAGCCCAAGATCCCATATGCTTTGCTAACCACTCTCTCAGTATGCCCTGCCACCTTCAGGGACCTATGCACATTAACTCTCAGGTCCATCTGTCCCTGCACACTCTTTAAAACTGTGCCATTAAGTGTATATTGCCTGTTCCTTTTGCCAAAATGCAACACCTCACACTTCTCTGTATTAAATTCCATCTGCCACTTGTCTGCCCATTCTGCTAGCCTTTTTATGTCCTGTTGCAGCCAATTGGTATCATTCTCACTGTTTGCCACACCCCCAAGTTTGGTGTCATCGGCAAATTTAGAAATTCTACTCTGTATTCCAATATCCAGGTCATTTATATATATATATATTTAAAAAAGCAGTGGCCCCAGCACTGACCCTTGGGGAACACCACTGTCTACCATCCTCCAGTCTGAAAAACAGCCATTTACCACAACTCGCTGTTTTCTGTCCTTAAGCCAATTCCTTATCCAAACTGCCACTGGCCCACCTATTCTATGAGCTTCAATTTTGTTAACCAGCCTTCTGTGTGGTACTTTGTCAAACGCCTTCTGAAAATCCATGTAGACAACATCCATTGCATTCCCTTCATCAATCCTCTCTGTTACTTCATCAAAAAATTCAATTAGATTAGTCAAACATGATCTTCCTTTTACAAATCCGTGTTGACTCTCCTTAATTAGCTTAAACCTCTAAACATATAACACCTTCTTGTCTCTAATAGGCCCCACCCCGCCTCTTACTACCCGCTTACTCTTTACATGCCGGTAGAAGATTTTTGGGTTCCCTTTTATGTTAACTGCCATTCTACTCTCATATTCTCTGTTTGCCAATCTTATTTTCATCTTCACTTCCCCTCTCAACTTATTGTATTTGGATTGGTTCTCCTTTGAAGAATTCACCCGACATGTATCATATACCCTCTATTTTTTGTTTCATCATCTTCTCTCTCCCTCGTCATCCAAAGAGCCCTTGCTTTGGTTCCCTTACCCTTCCCTCTTGTTGGAATGTACCACCTGGGCCCTGCAGTTGGAATGTACCACCTGGGCCCTGCAGGGTGGAAAGTAATAGTAGTAAAGGAGATAATCTCATCAAAACCCTAGAAGAGAAATTCCAAAATTGAGGTAACTTTCCCATGCAAAGCGGTGAATAACTAACTCCGTTTCAACCAGAGTGAGGGTCGTACATCTCTGCTTCAGTGTTGAAGTCGCCATACAACGACATCCAGTTAATTTCCAGGTTACATGCCAAGTTTCCTTGCGGCTGAAGTGGGATCAGTAACCACTACAACCTCAATTTTTTTTTTATTTTGAGAACATTCTGTTTTTAAGGCTATAAATTTTTTGTATAAATTGAAGGAGCTTTGTGCTTAGTTTATGTCATCTATACCTCAATCATCCAAACTATCTCTCTCTCTTGTGTAATAATGCATGTTAATGCCGTATCTCATTCAGTTGGAAGTCAAAAAAAATCAAATGCTCATTATATTGAACATGTGTATCGTTATGTAAAATGTTGTCTCTGTTGAGCTGAATACATATTTGAGTCAGTCTCCTGTATGCAACAAACCGATGATACGGTCCTATTGAACCTTGCCACCCCATCCAACTTTAAAGTGGCAGACAGCAAGGACAGGGTTAATAAATGAAGTTGCCGCGCCAGATTGTCATGGCTACACGGTTATCTCCCAAGGTCCTTTGGGACTGTGCTTGTAAAGCCTGTTGATTGGCTGGAAGCTTTCACTGTCGGTCTCTTTCCCCCCCAGTGGCCCTTTGCTTAGGATTAATCTAAAGGGAAATAATTTGCTTCCATCAACAGCCTTGGCGCTTGTGACAGATCAAACACATCTCCCTCGGCAACTTTGATCTGTGCTTGTTCTTTACTCCACTAACATCTGGGTGCAATTTGTCAGGTAGCAGTAGATGAATGCTCGTCAAAGGAGTTAATTAATGGAGTGTGTGTGCTGTTTGTTAGCATTATGTGAAAGAGGAGGTGCGGTTTGGAAATATAACCACCCACACCTTCAGATATATTCACAATAAGAGCGCATTTCAATTAGAGGAAGAAAATCATTTGCAGAGTTTAAAATTGCTGTTGCCTCCTTAATGTTTCACTATATTACATAAGGTACAAACATAATACAAAAGGCTGTAATTTAGTACTCTTGAGAACTAAGAGCAGTGGAAATAACTGTAAAATTAAACTTCCTCTGTCTATTTTATCAAATTATGTAGTGTTTTTATATACAATATATATTATATTATTAGATTCTGGTAACCAGCTGCCAAATGAATACTGCACTGATGACATGACGAGGGATTAATACTCTCGTCTGAATGTCATTGCACATTAAGGACATGATGTGCAGGATCAGCCATCACTTATACTGCTGAGAGAGGGGAAATATCCCCACAGTCCAAGATAACTTTATAGCATAACAGATTGTCAGGTAGTGAGTTATGAGCCTGTGATCCAATCAAGGGGATAATTTGACATTTATAAACTGCTTGCCTTTTGCTTCTATTGTTTATAATGTCATCTGAACTCTTTGCTTAAATTAGTCTTGTAACTCGCCCCCAACTATCCATTCATATCACATGATTGCTGCCGTAAGTTAAAATCATTGGAGACTACAAACTAATTCAGTGGCACCATTAATTGAAAATTCTTGCCTCCATTACTATTTAGTATGCATGCAGTCATAGTACTCAGTAATATTTATTAAATTGTTAATGATTAAGATATTGCGTCCTACAATGATCGATTAGAAGCTGATATTGCATAGAATTTACGGGCATACAAACAGGCCAATTGGCTCAAAAGTCTATGACGGTGCTAATGCTCCACAAGAGCCTCCTCGCTCCCTAATTTATAACCTACTATTCCTTTCCTCCTCCTATGTGTTTATCTAGCTTCCCCTTAAATGCATCTGATAATTGCCTCAACTACTCCATGTAGTAGCGAGTTCCACATTCTCAACTCTTGAGTAAAGAAGTTTCTCCTGAATTCCCTATTGGATTTATTAGTGACTATTTTGTATTTATGGCCCTGAGTTTTGGATTCCCCACAAGTGGAAATATCTTGTCTACGTCTACCCTATCAAACTCTCTCTCATAATTTTTAAGATCCCTATTAGGTCCTGGATTGGGGGAAGGCGTAAAAGAAGGGGTGAAGAGAGGCAAGAATGTGGGCTAGAGCATGGTTTTGTCTGGTTTCCGCCCCCTAAGGACAGCCTAAATTCTAGCCAGAGGGCGGAAGTGTGTCTGAGAAGTTCCTGGGAATCCCTCCACTTGTACCCCCACTAGCTGGTGGTTGGGCGAGACTTCTGTTCAAGATCCATTAAACACCCCAACGAAGCAAAGATAAAAAGGAAGACTTGCATTTACATAGCGCCTTTCACAACCTCAGGATGTCTCAAAGCGAGCTACAGTCAATGAAGTACTTTTGAAGTGTAGTCACTGTTGCAAATGTAAACACGAATCGATTAACCATTTTTGTCAGCCATGGTTCAGTGGGTAACACCCTCTCCTCTGAGCCAGAAGGTTGTGGGTTCAAGTCCCATTCCAGAGACTTGAGCACAAAAATCTAGGTTGGCACTCCAGTGCGGTGCTCAGGGAGTGCTGCACTGTCAGAGGAGCCATCTTTCGGATGAGATGTTAAACTGAGGCCCCGTCTGCTCTCTCAGATGGACGCAAAAGATCCCATGGCACTATTTCGAAGAAGAGCAGGGGAGTTATCCCCGGTGTCCTGGGGCCAATATTTATCCCTCAATCAACATCACTTAAAAAAAAGATTATCTGGTCATTATCACATTGCTGTTTGTGGGAGCTTGCTTTGCGCAAATTGGCTGCCACGTTTCCTACATTATAACAGTGGCTACACTTCAAAAATGACTTAATTGGCTGTAAAACGCTTTGGGCCGCCTGGTGGTTGTGAAAGGTGCTATAGAAATCCAAGTCTTTTTTTCTTTTTAAATTGGGACCTGAAGCTCTTTTTAGGAGCTGAAGAAAAAATTGTCTTTGGAAAAAAAAAAAAAAATCTTTGGCCCAGGAAAACAGTCTAGGTTTGGGGAGGGGAGCCCCTACCAGAGTGGCTATGGCCTCTGACACACTTATGTAGGCATAGGCTGGCCACCCGAAATCTGATAATGACTACAATTTAGGAAAGAGACATGGGCAGACGAGTTCCACTCCACCGCACTTCTGCTGGCAGAGCAAGGCTTCCAGAATTTCAGCACCCCTGTCTCTCGCTGTGCCACTCTGACCACGAGTGAAAGGAAGGTGAAAACCAGTAGCTACAAAAAAGAAAGACAGACTTGCATTTATATAGCGCCTTTCACAGCCACCGGATCTCCCAAAGCCCTTTACAGCCAATGACGTACTTTTTGAAGTGTAGTCACTGTTGAAACTCGGCAGCCAATTTGCACACAGCAAGTTCCTACGAACGGCAACGTGATGATGACCAGATAATCTGTTTTAGTGATGTTGATTGAGGGATAAATATTGGCCAAGACACTGGGGATAACTCCCCTGCTCTTCTTCGAAATAGTGCATGAGATCTTTTACATTGACCTGAGAGAGCAGACGGGGCCTTAGACGGGGCCGTCATCCGAAAGACGCACCTCTGACAGTGCAGTGCTCCCTCAGTACTGTACTGGAATGTCAGCCTAGATTTTTGTGCTCAAGTCTCTGTAGTGGGACTTGCCAGTAATTTGGGATTGTGTTATGATTACCTTTTTTAGACAGTAACGATGGAAACAAATTTGATCGCCACTGCCCTATTGTATGTGCGGCGCATATCTCACTAGAGATGGTGCATAACCACTTCATTCAACACTGCCTTTATTGAGTGTATCTCACCAGAGGAGCTATGCAAGCAATTCACATTCAGGGCTCAGCGATAGCCCCAGTCTGCGTTTAATTGCAGATCAGAATGGTGGGAGTGTAGCTGGTCTAAGGAACCAATGGGTTCTAACACCAACACTTGCTAAGTGCATTGGACCCCTACTTGCAGGAAGCTACCAGAGGGGAACCAATATCCTTGCGGGGAGGTTTGCTAGCACTGCTGGGGGGGGGTTTAAACTAACTTGGCAGGGGGATGGGGTACAGAGTGGAGCTATAGTAGGGGGTGATTTACAGCCAAATACAGAGGGAAAAACAAGTCAGCTGGGAAGGCAGAGCAAATATGTGAAGGCAAAAGAGAATATGGCAGGGCTGGAAGGCATTTATTTTAATGCAAGGAGTCTTGCAAATAAGGTGGATGAACTGAAGTTGTTGTTGAACACATGGGAGTACGATATTGTTGCTATCACGGAGACATGGTTGAGGGAGGGTCAGGACTGGCAGCTCAATATTCCGGGGTATAGAATCTTCAGGCGAGACAGAGGGGGGTGTAAAAGGGGAGGGGGTGTTGCAATATTAATTAAGGAGTCAATTACTGCTGTAAGGAGGGATGATATATTAGCGGGTTCCTCTAATGAGGCCATATGGGTAGAACTTAAAAACAAAAAGGGGGCAAGCACTTTGCTGGGAGTGTACTATAGGCCCCCAAACAGTCAGGGGGAGATAGAGGAACAGATATGTAGGCAAATCTCAGAAAAGTGCGAAAATAATAGGGTAATAATAGTGGGGGATTTCAACTTCCCCAATATAAATTGGGATAGTCAGAGTGTGAAAGGCTTAGAGGGTGCAGAATTCTTAAAGTGCATCCAGGAGAGCTTTTTGAGCCAACATGTAGAAAGTCCTACAAGAGAGGGGGCGGTACTGGACCTAATTCTGGGGAATGTAGCCGGGCAAGTGGTGGAAGTGTCAGTCGGAGAGCATTTTGGCGACAGTGACCATAATTCGGTGAGATTTAAGGTGGTCATGGAAAAAGACAAAGACGGCCCGGAAATAAGGGTTCTAAATTGGGGGAGGGCCGATTTTAATATGATAAGGCAGGATCTAGCCAAAGTGGACTGGGAGCAGCTACTTATAGGAAAATCCACATCAAAACAGTGGGAGACTTTCAGAAGGGAAATAGAGAGAGTACAACGCCAACATGTTCCTGTAAAGGTCAAGGGTGGGACCAACAAGCAAAGGGAACCTTGGATGACAAGGGATATACAAAAATGCATTAGAAATAAAAGGGGGGCTTTTGGCAGTTACTAAAGACGGAAGAAGCCCTAGAGGAGTATAAAAAGTGCAGGGGCATACTTAAAAAAGAAATTAGGAGGGCGAGGAGGGGCCATGAAATAACACTGGCGAGCAAAATAAAGGAAAATCCTAAGATGTTTTATAAGTATATTAAGGGCAAGAGGATAACCAGGGAAAGGGTAGGGCCCATTAGGGACCAAAGTGGCAATCTGTGTGTAGAGCCAGATGATGTAGGCGGGGTTTAAATGAATTTTTTGCATCTGTGTTCACTATGGAGAAAGACGATGCAGACATAGAAATCGGGCAAGGGGACTGTGACATACTTGAACATATTAGCATCGAGAGGGAGGAGGTACTAGCGGTTTTAGCAGGCCAAAAAGTGGATAAATCCCCAGGCCCGGACGAGATGTATCCCAGGCTGCTGTGGGAGGCAAAGGAGGAGATTGCAGGGGCTCTGACACAAATTTTCAGAACCTCTCTGGCCACAGGGGATGTACCAGAGGACTGGAGAACAGCTAACGTAGTACCATTATTCAAGAAGGGTAGCAGGGATAAACCAGGGAATTACAGGCCAGTGAGCCTAACATCTGTGGTAGGGAAATTACTGGAAAAAATTCTGAGGGACAAAATTAGTCTCCACTTGGAGAGGCAAGGATTAATCGGGGATAGTCAGCATGGCTTTGTCAAGGGTAAATCATGTCTGACAAATCTGATTGAATTTTTCGAGGGGGTGACTAGGGGGGTGGATGAGGGAAATGCTGTGGATGTGGTTTACATGGACTTCAGTAAAGCTTTTGACAAAGTCCCGCATAGGAGACTGGTCAAGAAGGTAAGAGCCCATGGGATCCAGGGTGCCTTGGCGCGTTGGATCCTAAACTGGCCGAGTGGCAGGAGGCAGAGGGTGATGGTCAAAGGTTGCTTTTGTGACTGGAAGCCTGTGTCCAGTGGGGTACCTCAGGGATCGGTGCTGGGTCCCTTGTTGTTTGTGATCTACATAAATGACTTGGATGAGAATGTAAAAGGTATGATCAGTAAGTCCGCAGATGACACGAAAATTGGTGGGGTGGTAAATTGCGAGGAGGAAAGCCTCAGGCTACAGGACGATATAAACGGGTTGGTCAGATGGGCGGAAAAGTGGCAAATGGAATTTAACCCTGAAAAGTGCGAGGTGATGCATTTTGGACGGACAAATAAGGTAAGGGAATACACAATGAGTGGTAGGACCCTAGGAAGTACAGAGGGTCAGAGGGACCTTGGTGTACATGTACATAGATCCCTGAAGGCAGCGGAACAGGTAGATAAGGTGGTTAAAAAGGCATATGGGATACTTGCCTTCATTAGCCGAGGCATGGAATATAAGAGCAGGGAGGTTATGATGGAGCTGTACAAAACGCTGGTGAGGCCACAGCTGGAGTACTGTGTGCAGTTCTGGTCGCCTCACTATAGGAAGGATGTGATTGCTTTGGAGAGGGTGCAGAGAAGATTCACCAGGATGTTACCTGGGATGGAGCGCCTCAGCTATGAAGAGAGGCTGGACAGGCTAGGGTTGTTTTCCTTGGAGCAAAGAAGGCTGAGGGGGGACCTGATTGAGGTGTACAAAATGATGAGGGGCATAGATAGGGTAGATAAAGAGGAACTTTTCCCCTTAGTAGGGGGGTCAATAACAAGGGGGCATAGATTCAGGGTAAGGGGCAGGAGATTTAGAGGGGATTTGAGGAGGAACTTTTTCACCCAGAGGGTGGTTGGAATGTGGAACTCAATGCCTGAAAGGGTGGTAGAGGCAGGAACCCTCACAACATTCAAGAAGCATTTGGATGAGCACTTGAAATGCCATTGCATACAAGGCTATGGACCAAATGCTGGAAAATGGGATTAGACTGGACAGGGATGGATGGGCGGCGCGGACACGATGGGCCGAAGGGCCTCTTTCTGTGCTGTAAAACTCTATGACTCTATGACTCTACTTGAGCTGGCATTTGCACACAGTATGCTGTGTGAATGTCAATGTGAAACTCTCTACCAAATGGAGTAGTTGAGGTGAATAGCATAAATGCGTTTAAGGGGAAGCTAGCTAAGTAAATGAGAGAGAAAGGAATAGAAGGATAATGTTGATAGGTTTTAAGGTTAAGTAAACCTTAAACCTACCACCTAGAAAGACAAGGGCAGCAGGCGCAATGGAGCACCACTGGCAGATACAAAGGACTAAAGACAGAGGAAGCCCTAGAGGAGTATAAAAAGTGCAGGGGGATACTTAAAAAAGAAATTAGGAGAGCGAGGAGGGGCCATGAAATAACACTGGCGAGCAAAATAAAGGAAAATCCTAAGATGTTTTATAAGTATATTAAGGGCAAGAGGCTAACTAGGGAAAGAGTAGGGCCCATTAGGGACCAAAGTGGCAATCTGTGTGTGGAGCCAGAAGATGTAGGTGGGGTTTTTAATGAATTTTTTGCATCTGTGTTCACTGTGGAGAAGGACGATGTAGACATTGAAATCGGGTAGGGGGACTGTGATATACTTGAACATATTAGCATCGAGAGGGAGGAGGTACTAGCGGTTTTAGCAGGCTTTAAAGTAGATAAATCCCCAGGCCCGGACGAGATGTATCCCAGGCTGCTGTGTGAGGCAAAGGAGGAGATTGCAGGGGCTCTGACACAAGTTTTCAAAACCTCTCTGGCCACAGGGGATGTGCCAGAGGACTGGAGAACAGCTAATGTAGTACCATTATTCAGGAAGGGTAGTAGGGATAAACCAGGGAATTACAGGCCAGTGAGCCTAACATCAGTGGTAGGGAAATTATTGGAAAAAATTCTGAGGGACAGAATTCGTTTCCACTTGGAGAGGCGAGGATTAATCAGGGATAGTCAGCATAGCTTTGTCAAGGGAAGATCATGTCTGACTAATTTGATTGAATTTTTCGAGGGGGTGACTAGGTGTGTGGATGAGGATAGTGCAGTGGATGTGGTATACATGGATTTCAGTAAGGCTTTCGATAAAGTCCCGCATAGGAGACTGGTCAAGAAGGTAAGCGCCCATGGGATCCAGGGTGCCTTGGCACATTGGATCCAAAACTGGCTTAGTGGCAGAAGGCAGAGGGTGATGGTCGAAGGTTGTTTTTGTGACTGGAAGCCTGTGTCCAGTGGGGTACCGCAGGGATCGGTGCTGGGTCCCTTGCTGTTTGTGGTCTACATTAATGATTTGGATGTGAATGTAAAAGGTATGATCAGTAAGTTTGCACATGACATGAAAATTGGTGGGGTGGTAAATAGCAAGGAGGGTAGCCTCAGTCTGCAGGACGATATAGATGGGTTGGTCAGATGGGCGAACAGTGGCAAATGGAATTTAACCCTGAAAAGTGTGAGGTGATGCATTTTGGAGGGACTAACAAGGCAAGGGAATACACAATGAATGGTAAGACCCTAGGAAAGACAGAGGATCAGAGGGACCTTGGTGTGCATGTACATAGATACCTGAAGGCAGCAGAACAGGTGGATAAGGTGGTTAAAAAGGCATATGGGATACTTGCCTTCATTAGCCGAGGCATAGAATATAAGAGCAGGGAGGTTATGATGGAGCTGTACAAAACGCTGGTTAGGCCACAGCTGGAATACTGTGTGCAGTTCTGATCGCCACACTATAGGAAGGATGTGATTGCTTTGGAGAGGGTGCAGAGGAGATTCACCAGGATGTTACCTGGGCTGGAGCGCTTCAGCTATGAAGAAAGACTGGACAGGCTGGGGTTGTTTTCCTTGGAGCAGAGAAGGCTGAGGGGGGACCTGATTGAGGTGTACAAAATTATGAGGGGCATAGATAGGGTAGATAGAAAGGAACTTTTTCCCTTAGTAGAGGGGTCAATAACAAGGGGGCATAGATTCAAGGTAAGGGGCAGGAGGTTTAGAGGGGATTTGAGGAAGAACTTTTTCACCCAGAGGGTGGTTGGAATCTGGAACTCACTGCCTGAAAGGGTGGTAGAGGCAGGAACCCTCACAACATTCAAGAAGCATTTGGATGAGCACTTGAAACGCCAGAGCATACAAGGCTACGGACCAAATGCTGGAAAATGGGATTAGATTAGACAGGGCCTGATGGCCGGCGCGGACGCGATGGGCCGAAGGGCCTCTTTCTGTGCTGTATAACTCTATGACTCTATGACCACTGCATCCAAGTTCCCCTCCAAGTCACACACCTCCTGACTTGGAAATATATCAGCCGTTCCTTCATTGTCGCTGGGTCAAAATCCTGGAATTCCCTCCCTAACAGCACTGTGGGAGCACCTTCACCACACGGACTGCAGCGGTTCAAGAAGATGGCTCACCACCACCTTCTCAAGGGCAATTAGGGACGGGCAATAAAATGCTGGCCTTGCCAGCGACGCCCAAATCCCAGGAACGAATAATTTTTAAAAAAGTTATGGCGACAGAGCAGGAGTGGCTCTGAGGGAATTCCTAGTCAGGTGTTCCAATGAAGAATTTATCCATCACTGAGGCAATAGCTCTTTCCAAATCTCCAAGCTCATTAAGTTCAAACAGGAGAATCCAGTAAATAAATATAAGCACAAATGAGACAGAATTGTTGGGGTTTCGTAGGCTGTTCTACAGTGTGTGGTCAAATAGCTGGTGAAGTAAATGTAGCTTTATTCAGCATTTTATTTAAAGGTAGTTTATTTATAGAATAGGCTGTCTTTAATACCTACTTTGACACTGTGATACTTGGTATCAAACTTCCTATCACTTCAGTTTGAGTCGCACTGTGTAAGCTGGTGATATATGCAGATTGCTTTTGTTGGGAGTGCCAAGAAACAACATACAAACAATCCTGATCACCTCTGATCAAACATCAAAACTTGTCTTTTCTCACTTGACCTGCAGTGTAAGTTCAGTATTTTCTGTTTTTGTCTTTGATTTCCACCATTTGCAGTCTTTGTTGCCTTTTATTTGTACGCCACATTCAAATTTTATTATGTAAGAAACATTTTTGATGTAATACGGGTACGGTCGCATAGTGGTTATGTTACTGGACTAGTAATCCAGAGGCCTGGATTAATGATCCGGAAACAGGAGTTCAAATCCCACCACGGCAGCAGGGGAATTTAATCAAAGAAATCTGGAATAAAAAGCTAGTATCAGTAATAGTGACCAAGAAACTACCAGATTGTCGTAAAAACCCATCTGATTCATTAATGTCCTTTAGGGAAGGAAATCTGCCGTCCTTACCCGGCCTGGCCTATATGTGACTCCAGACCCACAGCAATGTGGTTGACTCTTAACTGCCCTCTGAAATGGCCGAGCAAGTCACTCAGTTGTATAAGGCAGCTCACCGCCAGCTTCTCGAGGGCGATTAGGGATGGGCAATAAATGCTGGCCTTGCCAGCGACGCCCACATCCCATGAATGAATAATAAAACAAAATAGGTAGGAGTGTGCTTCAGAACAACAAGGTACCTAATAATTTTATGACGGTATTCCGAGTTGCTTAGATGTGTGTCTACAGTGTCATTGATGTACATATAGAACTGTGGGGCATTAGTAAATCAATTCTGATGCACCAGAAGAATTTGAGCCATTGTCAAGGTCAGTTGAGTTAATAAAGTGCTTCAGAGAGCCATTCTAACATTTGTAAAAATAATTGTGCCTCAGTATTTTAAGAGGTGCAATGGAATGATCTCTAACTGAGAATGCACATGCCAGGAACTCTCCACTTACTGAACCTTTCTCCTGAGGGCATTCCTGACTGACCAGAAGCAATGTGATGAGTTAGTCAGAAGGTTGTGGGTTCAAGTCCCACTCCAGAGACTTGAGCACATAATCCAGGCTGACACTCCCAATGCAGTACTGAGGGAGTGCTGCACTGTTGGAGGTGCTGTCTTTCGGATGAGACGTTAAACAGAGGCCCCATCTGCCCCCTCAGGTGAACGTGAAAGATCCTATGGCACTACTTTGAAGCAGAGCAGGGGCGTTCTCCCTGTCAATATTGTCCTGGCCAATATTTATCATCTCTGAACCAACATCACTAAAAACAATTTAACTGGTCATTATCATGTTGCTGTTTGTGGGAGCTTGCTGTGCGCAAATTGGCTGCCGCGTTTCCTACATTACAACTGTGACAGCACTTCAAAAAGTGCTTCATTGCCTGTAAAGCGCTTTGGGGTGTCCTGAGGATGTGAAAGGTGCTATATAAATGCAAGTCTTTAATAGAATAATCTGATAAGACACTCAAGCTTTGCTCTTGCAATTTGTTGACTAAACTTCTCATTATGTTAGTTTGGTAGCAGACCCCTTGGCATCTTTAAGCCAGCATTTGTTATTTGGCTTTGGAGAGCCATTCTAGCATTTGTAAAAAATCATTGTGCCTCAGTATTTTAAGTGAGGTGCAGTGGAATGATCTCTGATTGAGAATGCACATTCCATGAACTCTCCACTTACTGAACCGAAAGACGACACCTCCGACAGTGCAGCACTCCCTCAGTACGGCACTGGGAGTGTCAGCCGGATTATTTGCTCAAGTCCCTGGAGTGGTCAAATAACTATTGCCAGCATGGGGTTGGAACCCTGGCACATGAGTTGCACCTCTGCAGGGAATGCAGAACAAGGGGAGGTAACCTTAGATTTGAAACTAAAATGGCTAATCTAGAAAAGAAACCGCTCCACACAAAATGAGGATCTGGATTGCCATGCTCCAAAATGCCATGGACACAGAATCAACTGAGGTATTGAATTGAGAAATGGTAGCCTAGGAAGTGACCTTGAGAAACGGCAGCGAATTGGAATTAAAAAGCTTTAAAGAAAGACTTGCATTTATATAGCGCCTTTCACGACCACCGGATGTCCCAAAGCACTTTACAGCCGATGAAGTACTTTTTTGAAGTGTAGTCACTGTTGCGATGTAGGAAATTTGTTCAGAGAAGGTTCACTCGGTTGATCCCGGAGATGAGGGGGTTGACTTATGAGGAAAGGTTGAGTAGGTTGGGCCTCTACTCATTGGAGTTCAGAAGAATGAGAGGCGATCTTATCAAAACATATAAGATTGTGAGGGGGCTTGATCGGGTGGATGCAGGGAGGATGTTTCCACTGATGGGTGAGACTAGAACTAGGGGGCATAATCTTAGAATAAGGGGCTGCCCTTTCAAAACTGAGATGAGGAGAAACTTCTTCACTCAGGGTAGTAAATCTATGGAATTTGCTACCCCAGAGAGCTGTGGAAGCTGCAACATTAAATAAATTTAAAACGGAGATAGACAGTTTCCTAGCAGATAAGGGAATTAGGGGTTACGGGGAGAGGGCAGGGAAGTGGACGTGAGTCTAGATTCGGATCAGCCATGATCCTATTGAATGGCAGAACAGGCCCAAGGGGCGGTATGGCCTACTCCTGCTCCTACTTCTTATGTTCTTATGAAACATGGCAGCTAAATTGCGCACAGCAAGCTCCCACAAACAGCAGTGTGATAATGACCGGATAATCTGTTTTAGTGATGTTGATTGAGGGATAAATATTGGCCAGGACACACGGGAGAACTCCCCTGCTCTTCTTTGAAATAGTGCCAAGGGATCTTTTACATCCACCTGAGAGAGCAGACGAGGACTCTGTTTAACGCCTTATCCGAAAGACGGCACCTCCGACAGTGCAGCACTCCCTCAGCACTGCACTGGGAGTGTCGGCCTGGATTTTTGTGCTCAAGCTTACAAAATGGCCTACTCCATTATATAATTGGATGACTACACCCGAGAACATTCCTATTTAACCACCGATTCTTCACATTTGAACAACTTGAGACTTTCCAAGATTAATCGTTTGTTGGAGGATTTCACAAGTTTCTTCACTAAACTGTAAACCGTCGATTAGTAATTTCAAAATCTCGAAAGGTTCCATTTAATCCCTGCTTACTTTTTGTGAGGTCCCTATGAATTTGCATAGTTTTGGTAACAAAAAGCTCTCTTGTTCACATATTGTGGATATTGTAGAATACAACAATTGGCAAAAAGAACCAGGGGCGAGTTGAGGAGACAGTTTTTTTTAACGCAGCGAGTTATGATCTGGAATGCGCTGCCTGAAAGAGTGGTGCAAGCAGAATCAATAGTAACTTTCAAAAGGGAATTGGATAAATACTTGAAGGGAAACATTTTCAGAGCTATGGGGAAACGGCATGGGAGTGGAACTAATTGGACAGCTCTTTCGAAGAGCAGGCACGATTGGCCGAATGGCCTCCTTCTATGCTGTATGATTCTATGAACATTTCTGATATTAATGTTTAGCAGGTTTTAAACATGACCTAAAATACAACTTAAAAAAAATAATTCTTTGGTGGTCATGTTTTTTTTTGTTAATTTGCTGGCCATCTTTAAACTGGGGAAGGAAACTTGACTTTCAAATTCTAATGCTAGGGTTTTGGCAGCATTGCATACTAAACCTCAGGCTGCCATCAATTGTGTGTCACTAGAGATTAATGGCAACGAGTCATTATCGTACTTCTGTCTCTGGATTTTCCTTCAGGACTTTTGACCAGAGATACAGCAGTACCTTGCTATATTTCTTCAAAGACTGCAGCCACTGAAATTGGATGTATGCAAGCAGATAAAAGCGTTCTCTGGTGTTTTTTTTAAAAATAGCCTTTATAAAGTTATATTTTCTGTCTATCTCTTATGAGGGTGAAATCCATGATTGGATGCTCCCAGCAGGGAGCGTGTTTTCAGCAGAACGCTTCGGGGGTGGGGGGGGGCGGTGAGGAATTGCAGGTGTGTAGCTAGCGACTTTCTGTCCCATTGGCCCGGAAATTGCTGTCAGCGGCGAAGCAAAGGCGTTTGCCGCTGGCCCCGAAGAAAGCTGGCCGCAGATCTCACGATCTCTGTGGCGAGAAGTTTGCCTTTTTCGAAGTTCAAGCGATTTCAGCGCTCTGTAGTGGGAATTCCCAAGTGCAATGCTGCTGTGACGTCAACAAGCTGTCTAAGCAGCCAATCACATTGCAGAATTCTCACAGACGGAACCAGGAATTGAGAACCTGCTTTTATTCGGACTTTTTAAAAATGTTAGAGAGCAAAACAAAGATTGGGGCTCTCGCATGAGGATAAGGTAAACCTGAAATATCATGAACAAACTTTAAAAAAAATTTAAGTTTCTTAAAAATTGTAATTTTTATCATCATGGAGAAATTTGACATTACACAAAAATAACATTAGTTTTTCAGGGCCACGACGTTTGTTTAGCAGTCAATACACTGTTAAAACCCCAGTTACACATAATCCAACAAGGCCTATCATTTAAGGGGGTGTTTAACAGCGATATTACTGCGGAAAAGCCCAAGTTTTCATCAGTTTCACTGATTACACTGTTTGCCGGCTGTGGCCGGGGTGGGGGTGCAGGGGGCACAGCGCAGTCGGTGTCAGAATGACTGACCGGAACTTCAGGATTTCCGTGTTTAGAAACACCCGCAGAAATCCTGAAGTTGTGGTCAGTTTGAAAGGGGTAATAACAGCGAACGCTGTAAGTTTGCTGTTATTACCCACCACAAATTCCGGCCCAATAATTTGAGCGGACAGAAAATCTTGGGCTGTACCCCCGTAATTTTTTGAAGTAAGCTTCTTGCAAGTGCCTCCCCCTTGCTAGGAGGGCTGGATCACAGGATCGCCCTGGTTTTTCACACCACATAGAAGAAGATAGGAACAGGGGTAGAAGAAGATAGGAACAGGGGTAGACCATTCAGCCCCTTGAGCCTGTTCTGTCATTCAATTAAATCATGGCATTTACCCACCTTCGTTCCGTAACCTTTGATACCTTTGTCCAACAAAAATCTTTCAATCTCAGCGTTGAAATTTTCAATTGACCCCCAGCTTTTTGGGGGAGTGAGTTCCAGATTTCCACTCCCCTTTGTGTGACGAAATGCTTCTATGCCTCATTTTGGGCCCTTTGCAACTGGCTGCTTTGAGATCCAGAGGAGCAATTCAGACTCCTCATTTCCCACCCTTCCTGTGTGCAAGTGTTGTGCCTGTATTTCCGCACAGGAAGGGAGGGAAAGGAGGCCACTGGCTGGCCTGTACTTACTGCCGGGTCACAGCCCAGCCGAGGTCAGGCACTCACTGATGGAGATCTAATGCGCAATCCACGGTATAGTGCATTGGGATGCTGATACTGTGGGCCACATTGTCTTTGTTTTTTCAGTACTCTTTAATTCCTGCCCCAAGGTAATTGTCAGGTGCCCTCTTTTCACTTATTTCCAAGTGTTACCTCGGCTTGCATGGCAGACTGGCCTCTTTCATATTGTTGCTCCCAGTGCCAGAGTAGAGACTATTGAGACTCGGTCTTATCCTTATCATGATGGTCTTGTTTCCCCACAGTCCTGTTCTTGGGTGTAGTCTTTCAACCATACAATGCAGAAAATTTGTCCAAAGCCTCAAACCAGGCTGCACCCTCCCCATTCCCCCACAAAAGAAACACAGTTACTGCACATTGACAGTGGTTGTGTCATATTTTGTTTGCCAACACTCCTGTGAAGCGTCTTGGGACGTTTTACTACATTAAAGGTGCTATATAAATGAGTGCTCATCAAGGTCTTAAATTGCCATTTTGTACAGCTTTTATTTATGTTCCAAATCCAATTAACTATTTGGGGAGTAGGAATAGAGGTCTGACACTGAAATTGCCATGTAAAAATGGCTTTAAACATTTTTTAAAGAATTAATACTGCGAAAGATTTTATTGTTAACGAGAATGGTTGCCACCACACACACATCCTGCTATGGGGATATTTGCATATCTTAATATTGACGTTGCACTCATGAGGAAAATTCTGTCTCCAATCATTAATGCTTTTTCTGTGCATACAATCTACAGGTAGATATGCTACATCCGAGCCTGGTCCTTTTGGATCCCAGGCATAACTGAGTAAAAAAAAAGAAAGATTTGTATTTATACCGCGCCTTGCACGACCTCCAGACATCCCAAACCGCTTTACAGCCAATAAAGTACTTTTGAAGGGTAGTCACTGTTGTAATGTAGGAAACACGGCAGCCAATTTACACTCAGCAAGCTCCCACAAACGGCAACGTGATAATGATCAAGTAATTTTTTTTTAGTGATGTTGATTGAGGGATCAATATTGGGCAGGACGCCCCGCTCTTCTTCGAAACAGTGCCCTGGGATCTTTTACATCCACCCGAGAGCGCAGTCGGGGCCTCGGTTTAATATCTCATCTGAAAGACGGCACCTCTGACAGTGCAGCACTCCCTCAGCACTGTGCTGGAGTGTCAGCCTAGATTTCTGTGCTCAAGTCTCTGGAGTGGGACTTACTCTGGAGTAAGGCAAGGCACCTTACCCCTGCAATTTTATGCTTCCATATTTTGGCATTCACTCCTGCAAATGTAGTTATGCAAATTCCCACTGTGTAACTGCTCACAATGGAATCTTCATGTGAACATTTGTAGGCAGGTTAGTTGTGGTCAGTTTGTGGCCTGTGAAAGATTAAGGCAGGAGCCATGTATTAAAGCGCCATTAATTTCCTGCCCTCTATTTGTTTGAAATTGCATTTTGCTATAATTTAATAGTCTGATTTGTGTAAGAAAGAAGCCAATAATAAAGGGGAAATGATTCCGAGCAATTGCCAACTTTCGTCATGTCGCTGAGGTACGGCATATGTTTGCAGTGTGGAATGGAGGGCAGTCGAAACTGCATGAGCCACAAGTCAAAACAGAATATTCTGAAGGTGGCAGGACAGGTAGATAAGGCGGTTAAGAAGGCATATGGGATACTTTCCTTTATTAGCTGAGGCATAGAATACAAGAGCCAGGGAGGTTATGCTTCGACTGTAGCTGCGGCCTAACGAGTGTTTTATAGAGTACTGCGTACAGTTCTGGTCACCACATTACAAGAAAAATGTGATTGCACTAGAGAGGGTACAGAGGAGATTTACAAGGATGTTGCCAGGACTGGAGAATTTTAGCTATGAGGAGAGGTTGGATAGGCTGGGGTTGTTTTCTTTGGAACAGGAGGCTAAGGGGCAACTTAATTGAGGTGTACAAAATTATAAGGGGGTTTAGATAGAGTGGATAGAAAGGACCTATTTCCCTTTGCAGAGAGGTCAACAACCAGGGGGCATAGATTTAAAGTAATTGGTAGAAGGATTAGAGGAGTTGAGGAGAACTTTTTTCACCCAGAGGGTGGTGGGGGTCTGGAACTCACTGCCTGAAAGGGTGGTAGAGGCAGAAACCCTCATCACATTTACAAAATACTTGGATATGCACTTGAAGTGTCGTAACCTACAGGGCTACGGACCAAGAGCTGGAAAGTGGGATTAGGCCGGATAGCTCTTTTTTGGCCGGCACAGGCACGATGGGCCGAATGGCCGCCTTCTGTGCTGTAAATTTCT
Organism: Somniosus microcephalus; assembly: GCF_052327205.1. Taxonomy (NCBI): domain Eukaryota; kingdom Metazoa; phylum Chordata; class Chondrichthyes; order Squaliformes; family Somniosidae; genus Somniosus; species Somniosus microcephalus. Next base: position 111,356,004 of record NC_141001.1, on the reverse strand, counting down.
ATGATCCTGGAAATATGCAGCAGGTCAGTCAGCATATGTAAAGAGAACAGACAAGTTATGATGTTTCATGTCCGATGAAAGGTGCATACCCAAAGCACTGTAACCTGCCCTATTCTCTGTACAGATTCTGATTTAATCTGTGTATTTCTGACATTTAGTGTTCTTATTTCACATTTCCAGTTTTTCCTTCGTATTTAATTGTGAGTTGCTGCTGGTGTTACATGGCATTTACTTACAGAGCTAATTATCTTGGCATCCAGATAATGTATTCGGTAAAGGGTTAACTTTGCTGACAGTTTGCAGGTACTAGACTCAAAATCTAAATTTGTCTCGGGAAATGTTGCTGTTTATCAACATTTATTCAGCTCTATAAATGCGTATTATAAACTGTAGCACTTGGTGCCAGCGACAACTGTGTACAGTTAGTTGAACTCTCAGTTCTGTTGCATAATGATCTATAAAATGCAGTCTGCATTCAACAGGATTAAATGCAAAGGCAACTTCATTATGGAGAAATTCCAACACTTTTTTCCCCTCTCTAAATATTTCTGAGCAAACTGTCAGCTCTCAAAGAATGTACATTTCAAAAGCCAAAATTGCAAATTATTCTTGAGTGTTTATTACAACTGCAGCCTGCATTTATTTAGCGCCTTAAATGCGGAAACAAATATCTCGAGGCACTTCACAGAGGCGTAAGGAAGAACTAGGAAAGAATTGTAGGGCTGTTAGTTTCTGTCTTTGCTAATAGTTTGGTGGGGGCGGGAGAGTCCGTGGAGGTCAGCTAGGTATCATTTAATACCATCATTGAAAGAAAAAAGAAAGAAAGACTTGCATTTAGGACCTCAGGATGTCCCAAAGCACTTTACAGCCAGTGAAGTACTTTTTGAAGTGCAGTCACTGTTGTAATGTAGGAAACGTGGCAGCCAATTTGCGCACAGCAAGCTCCCACAAACAGCAATGTGATAATGTCCAGATAATCTGTTTTTTAGTGATGTTGACTGAGGGATAAATATTGGCCCAGGAGACTGGGGAGAACTCCCCTGTGCTTCTTCGAAATAGTGCCGTGGGATCTTTTACGTCCACCTGAGAGAGCACCTCCGACAGCGCAGCTCTCCCTCAGCACTGCACTGGAGTATCGGCCTGGATTTTTGTGCTCAGGTCTCTGGAGTGGGACTTGAACCCACAACCTTCTGACTCAGAGGTGAGAGCGCTACCCACTGAGCCCCGGTGCTTAAACGTGTCCAAACCAAGCTACTGATAATTTACGCAGTTGAGTTTCTAGTTGTCCAAGTATGAATGTGCACTCTCCTTGTAGGAATGTCCCCATGTACTGTCCAAAGCGCATAGACACAGGCCAGAAACAAGCAAGGCTTAGGGATACTTCGAACCACCACAGAAGGGGGCCAAAAATAAAATAGCTGGAAATCTGAAACAAAAACAGAAATTGTTGGAAACACTCAGCAGGTCAGGCAACATCTGTGGAGAGAGGAAGGCAAGTTAATAGAACTGGAGGGTTATACCAGAAATATCAAAACTTTTCATAATTTTTTTTAAAAACCTCTTTTTTAAAAATTCGTTCATGGGATGTGGACGTCACTGGCAAGGCCAGCATTTATTGCCCATCCCTAATTGCCCTTGAGAAGGTGGCGGTGAGCTGTCGCCTTGAACCGCTGCAGTCCGTGTGGTGAAGGTACTCCCTTGTGCTGTTAGGTAGGGAGTTCTAGGATTTTGACCCGGCGATATACTTCCAAGTCAGGATGGTGTGTGACTTGGAGGGGAACTTAGAGGTGGTGGTGTTCCCATGCGCCTGCTGCCCTTGTCCTTCTAGGTGGTAGCGGTCACGGGTTTGGGAGGTGCTGCCGAAGAAGCCTTGGCGAGTTGCTGCAGTGCATCTTGTAGATGGTACACACTACAGCCACGGTACGTGGAGGGAGTGAATGTTTAAGGTGGTGGATGCGGTGCCAATCAAGCAGGCTGCTTTGTCCTGGATGATGTCGAGCTTCTTGAGTGTTGTTGGAGCTGCACTCATCCAGGCAAGTGGAGAATATTCCATCACACTCCTGACTTGTGCCTTGTAGATGATGGAAAGGCTTTGGGGAGTCAGCAGGTGAGACACTCACCGCAGAATACCTAGCTTCTGATCTGCTCTTGTTGCCACAGTATTTATGTGGCTGGTCCAGTTAAGTTTCTGATCAATGGTGACCCTAGGATGTTGATGGTGGGGGATTCAGTGATGGTAAAGCCGTTGAATGTCAAGGGGCGGTGGTTAGACTCTCGATTGTTGGTGATAGTCATTACCTGGCACTTCTGTGGCATGAATGTTACCTGCCACTTAGCAGCCCAAGCCTGAATGTCGTTCAGGTCTTGCTGCATGCGGGCATGGACTGCTTCATTATAGGAGGAGTTGCAAATGGCACTGAACACTGTGCAGTCATCAGCGAACATCCCCATTTCTGACCTCTTCTCTCCTCTTAGCCTTTTTTGCTCCAGTGGAGATTGTCTCAGTATCACAAGTCTCTCCTCATAACAATTCCTTCCTGTCTCTGGCATCATCCTGGTGAAACTATGCTGTACGCTCTCTATGGCTTTAATGTCCTTTCAATAGTGTGCCGTCCAAATTTGTGCACAATCTTCAAACCGTGGCCCAACCAATATATTGTTTAAATTCATCATTACTTCTTTACTCTTGTACTCGACTGGCCTTTTATGACTCTCTGCCTTACCTTGCACTTTCAGGGAATTGTGTACTTGAACCCCTAGGTCTCTCCGTTCATCCACACCCTTCAGTGTCTTTCTATTTATGTATTTCAGCTAAGCCTTGTGCTTCTATGCCAATAAAACAACTTGCATTTTTGTCGAGCCTCTAACATAGTAAAACATTCCAAGGTGCTTCACAGGAGCGTTATCCAACAAAAATTGAAAGAGACCTATTCCCAAGGCAAGTATGGCATCTGTTGGGTGAAATTCTAAGGACATTTGATTTTGAAAATTTGTTGTATTGCTGTTCTCCGTGAATAACTTGATACTATGCACATAGATCATCATTACATTACCCATCGTCTCTGTCCTTCTCCTTTCGGATCAGCCATGGCTCAGTTGGTAGCACTCTCACCCCTGAGTCAGAAGGTTCGAGTCCCACTCTAGAGACTTGAGCGCAAAATCTAGGCTGACACTCCGGTGCAGTGCTGAGGGAGTGCTGCACTGTCAGAGGTGCCGTCTTTCGAATGAGATGTTAAACTGAGGCCCTCAGGTGGATGTAAAGGGTTCTATGGCACTATTTTGAAGAAAATCAAGGGAGTTCTTCCAATATTAATTCCTCAACCAACATCACCAGACAATTTTTTTTTAGTTATTATCTCACTGCTGTTTGTGGGAGCTTGCTGTGCGCAGATTAGCTGCTGTGTTTCATATATTACAACAGTGACTACACTTCAAAAGTACTTCTTTGTAGCGGTTTGATACAACTGAATGGCTTGCTGGGCCATTTCAGAGGGCAGTTAAGAGTCAACCTCATTGCCGTGTGTCTGGAGTCACATATAGACCAGACCGGGTAAGGACGGCAGATTTCTAAAGGACATTAGTGAACCAGATGGGTTTTTTTTGTGACAATCCGGTAGTTTCATGACACATAATTTAAATTCAATTAATTAAATAAATCTGGAATAAAAAGCAAGTTCAGGTGGCGATTTGAACTCGCATCTCCGGATTATCCAGGCCTCTGGATTATGAGTCAACTACAAGTAACATAGCCACTATGCTACCGTACCCCGTATGTGGGGAGGAACTGCTACTGCAGGACAAATTAGAGTGTGGAATTGAGAGATTTATGCTAAGATACTTAAGCTGTGACTGTCTTTCTGAAGATTGCTATCAACACTTTTCAGTAAACGAGTGTCACTTTGAGATTTATATTTGGAGTTGGCGTGGTCTGGAGTGGTGATGCCAGGACCGTTCTGTTACCTGATTTCTGGATGTTACTTTAAGCGAAATGCTGGATGTGTGCCTTGGATTTTAGAGCTTTAGGGATGATATAATTTTCTGCATTTCTTGGGGGAGTTGCCTGCTCTTTGAGAGTCTAGTCTCTCAAGTCTTGCGCCTTAATGCCTCTCAGTTCTACAGAGGGTGAGATGCTCCCGAGACTCCAAACTCAAAAGAGCAGAGAGCTCCCTCAATGAACAACTGTAACATTCTCATAAATTGCCCGTGTTTCCTTTACCGCTAACCTCAATTTTATATATAGAATAAAAAATTGAAGCTGCACTATTGAATTGGCATCTGTGTGTTGCTAAGAAACGGAACACATAGCTCGTGACACTCAAGCTGTGGGCACCTTTCAGGATTGGCTGCAGATGTTAGTGATTTGACAATTATATCACACACACAGCAGCAACTTAGAAATATCCTTATTCAGTGTTGACTAAAAGTATAGCTGCAATAATGAAATAGAAAATAGCCGGAAATGGGTAGAGGTTGACGAGCATGATTCGGGTATAAACTTCATCATCAGAAATAATACTTTTGTTTAATTTCCAGTATTTTCTTTTTTTTTTCAGTTGATTCAGTTTTCTTTTTTCCATCTACTTTTACAATGGCTGATTCACTGGCCCTAAATTCCATGTCGTTTGCAGGCAAGAACCATCCCTACTTTTGACTTAAAAACAGAAAATGCTGGAAACACTCAGCAGGTCAGGCAGCATCTGTGGAGAGGGAAACAGTTAACCTTTCGTCAGAACTGGGAGAAGTTCGAGATGTAACAGGTTTTAAGCAAGTGCAGAGGCTGGGAAATGGGGGAGGGGAGGAAAGAACAATAGAGAAGGTCTGTGATAGGGTGGAAGACAGGCGAGATTAAATGACAACAAGGGTGATGGTGCAAGGCGAAAGGAGATGGTAGTAGGACAAGTAAAGGAACAAAAGATGGGCCTAGAGGAGGTGTAAATGGTTAGGACAACCCTCTCATCTATTCCGATATAATGAGGAGAGATTGAGTAGATTGGGCTTATACTCTCTGGAGTTTAGAAGAATGAAAGGTGATCTCATTGAAACATATAAGATTCTGAGGGAGATTGACAGGGTAGATGCTGAGAGGTTGCTTCCCATGGCTGGAGAGTCTAGAACTAGGGGGCCTAGTCTTAAATGGCCGACTCCTTATCCTGAGACAGAGTGAGTGAAGAAATTCCTCCTCATGAGAGTTGTGAATCTTTGGAATTCTCAGCATCCACAGTCCTCTGGGGCAGAGTCGTTGAGTATATTCAAGGCTGAGATAGATAGATTTTTGGACTCTAGGGGAATCAAGGGATATGGAGATACATCACGAAAGTGCTGAGAAAAGTCAGCAGCTTTGTTCCAGTGTCAGGTTTTTAAAAAAATCTAATTTCCTCGGACCCAGTCCTGGTGTTGCCAGCCATCAGGTGATCTTGCACCATTGGCGTGGCTACCGCTTGCAATGGTGTTGTGCCTTTTTTAAATGATCCCAAAACGCTTCATGAAGCCAAGCCCAGAGTTTGAGCAGTGAAGGGAGGGATCAGGGCAGGTGAGCTCAAGGCACGGCCATGAAGAGGTGGGTTTTGAGGAGGCTTTCGAAAGTGGGAGAGAGATCCAATGTGGAGTGGTCTTGGGTGAGTGGTCTAAGCCTTGCCTGTTTCTGACCTGTGCCTATGTGCTTTGGACAACATGGGAACATCCCTACAAGGAGAGTGCACAATTCATACTTCTACAACCACAAACTCAAAGGTGTCCAAACCAAGCTACAGATAAATTCACACAAGTTAAGACCCTTTGACCCCCATCCGCCAACACCCCCACCACCCACCCCCCCCCCCCCCGCCTCCCAAAAAATCCCAGAAACCAGCAGCTCTAGTTCGTGGCTCCACATTGAAGCGTAAGGCAAGATCACTGAAGGCTGTGTGGCCAAAAATAGAAAGACTTGCATTTCTATAGTGCCTTTCACGACCTCAGGACGTCCCAAAGCGCTTTATACTTCAAAAGGTACTTCATTGGCACTGTTGTAATGTAGGAAACACGGCAGCCCAATTTGCACACAGCAAGCTCCCGCAAACAACAATGTGATAATGACCAGATAATCTGTTTTAGTGATGTTGATTGAGGGATAAATGTTGGCCCAGGACACCGGGGATAACTCCCCTGCTCTTCTTCGAAATAGTGCTGTGGGATCTTTTATGTCCACCTGAGAGAGCAGACGGGGCCTCAGTTTAACGTCTTACCCGAAAGATGGCACCTCCGACAGGGCAGCACTCCCTCAGTACTGCACTGGGAGTGTCGGCCTGGATTTTTGTGCTCAAGTCTCTGGAGTGTTGGGGGCTTGATGTGTATACACATCCCCTGCTCAACACACAAGACTACGTCATCGTTTAGATACAAATATCGCTGCTGCTTATTGCTCTTCATGATCTGAACCATACAACCATTTTTTTTAAACCTTAAAGCACTGCTTGTAGCCTCCGCATTAAATGTAGGAATTTCCTTATGATTCACCAGGATGAGGCTTGAAGGGAGTTTTCCCCCAGTCATTTGAAGAAGAGACCAGAAGGGGATTGTCATTTCACATTGTTACATTACTAAAGTATTGATGGCGCAATGGTGTTTTGAAGTGAGATACGTCATTGGAAAAGTAATGCAGATGTTTGATAGATCAGAAAGCTGGAATATAACTAAAGGGTTCACGTCGCAAAGCACGAAAGTGAACTTCACACCAGCAAATCATCTGAACCCTGATGTTGGCTCATTGGAGGATATCCGATTTGTGACAATTAATTATCTGGGGGTATTTAGTCATTTTTAGGCCCAATTTTGTGCCCACAGCAGTTCTCGGTACAGTGAATAACTGTCACAGTGATGCTAAGATTCTCTGTGAGCTCTGAATATTTAACTATTGTCATATCATGGTTTTAAAACAAATTCAACAAATAAAATTATAAAGTGTAATGCAGTTAAACCAACACCGTTAGAGCAGAGTGTTTTTCAGCTGTACAGTGCACTTTGGCGTATCCATCTCTTTCGCTCTCGCTCTCTCTGTCTCCACCATGCTGACATCATTAACCTTCAAGCCAGCCTAATATTAACACTTGCAGTAGGAAGTGATCTTATCATCGAATTAAACTCTCGGGAGGTTACAACATCAGGAATGTACGAGTTCACACCTATGTATTAATTAACACACAGCTTCCGATCTAAACTCTGCTCCACATTTACTAAGAAGAACTTGAGTGCTTGTCGAAGCGCTCACTGTGTGATTAATATGTATGCTTAAAGACTGATAAACGCACAATAAAATCTTGCTAATAAATGGTAGTATATGTAATGTGTAAATTGTGAAGATCAGCTAATTTATTTCCAGCACTTAACATATTTCCATATTTCCTATTAAAAATATTTAATAGGATGTCTAAATTTGGAGAAACCTTTTTAAAATTCATGTGGCTGTTCCATTTCTATGTCATGGAGTTGCATGTAGGGTAGATATTGTTTTATTTCAAAAGAAATTAAAGAAGTTGTTAAAGATATTAATTAGTAAAAAGCGAAGGTCCCTCTTATACTCAAATCCTCTTGTAATAAAGAGTAAAGACGTCTTACTGCAATTATACAGGGCCCTGGTGAGACCACACCTGGAGTATTAGGTAAGGAGACCAAAACTCTACACAAGGAAGGATAGGCTTGCCATGGAGGGAGTGCAACGAAGGTTCACCAGACTAATTCCTGGGATGGGGAGATTGTCCTATGAGGAGAGATTGAGTAGATCAGGCCTATATTCTCTGGAATTTAGAAGAATGAGAGATGATCTCATTAAAACATGCAAAATTCTTACAGGGCTTGACAGGGTAGATGCAGGGAGGATGTTTCCCCTGGCTGGGGAGTCTAGAACCAGGGGTCACAGTCTCAGAATAAGGGGTCGGCCATTTAGGACTGAGATGAGGATAAATTTCTTCACTCAGAGGGTGGTGAATCTTTGGAATTCTCAACAACTGAGCCTCCACAGCCCTCTGGGGTAGAGTATCTTCAAGACTGAGATCGATAGATTGTTGAATATTAAGGGAATCAAGGGATATGGGGATAGTGCGGGAAAGTGGAGTTGAGGTAGATGATCAGCCATGATCTTATTGAATGGCGGAGCAGACTCGAAGGGCCAAATGGCCGACTCCTGCTCCTATTTCTTATGTTCTGCTTACAGATCAAATACAATAACATGCAATAGTGAGCTCAAATCTGTCAGTCCCTATGCCGTGAGTTACTTTGGAAATAAGAGTCTGAAAGTAGATTTGTGGAACGAGTAGCCCTCCTTCCTTCAGCCGAGCCACATTGAACATGCCACAAGGTGCTATTCTGCTTTTAATTAGATTAAACGGGCTGGGGCTCGTTTCTCTAGAAAAGAGAAGGCTGAGGGGTGACCTGATGGAGGGGTGACCTAATGGAGGGGTGACCTGATGGAGGGGTGACCTAATGGAGGGGTGACCTGATGGAGGTGTTTAAGATTATGAAAGGGTTGGATAGGGTAGACACAGAGAAGATGTTTCCACTTGTGGGGTGACCAAAACTCGGGGCCATAAATATAAGATAGTCACTAATAAATCCAATTGGGTAAAGGAAGTTTCTCCTGAATTCCCTGAGAGTGGTGAGAATGTGGAACTCGCTACCACAGGGAGTGGTTGAGGCGAATAGCATAGATGCATTTAAGGGGAAGCTAGATAAACACGAGGGAAGGAAGGAATAGAAGGTTATGTTGATAAGGTTGGAGGAGGCTCGTGTGAAACATAGACCAGTTGGGCCGAATGGCCTGTTTATTACAAAGTATTTACAGCACAGAAAGAAAAATAGGAATTGGGGGGACATTAACCATTTGGAAATGTAGAAATCACATTGGCAGCATTTCATCAAAGTTAACCATTCCTGGCTCTTGATAAAATGAACTCTTTCTTGTTATGTTTCAGAAGTGGCCATGACACAGAAGTGGCCAGTTGATGCTCAAGTCCCTTTGGAAGACATGAATTGGATTGAAGGTAAGGATTAGTGCCAGTATATCTAGAATAACAGCTGAGGGTAGGGAGGTTCTGAAACTATTGGCATAGGCGGCTCTGGGTGTGTTTGGCTTAGTTGGTAGCACTGTCACTCCCGAGGCAGAGGGTTGAGTTGAAGCTTGAGAACATATCCTCCCAAGTCAGAGGGTTGTGAGTTGAAGTTTGAGAACATATCCTATGACAATTCAGTGCAGTACGGAGGGGGTGCCGCATTGTCTGAGATGCTTTCCTTCAGATGAGACCTGCTGGTAGTTCAGAGGGCCATTTAAGATTCCATGCAAGAGCAGTGAGCTCTCCCAGTGTCCTGGGCAATGTTCTTGGACTCAACCAGCACCAACAAGAACTGATTACTCATTTCATTACTGTTTGTGGCTTCTTGATGTATGGAAAATGGCTGTTGTATTTACACACCTAACAACAATAACTACGAAATAGGTTATTCCATAGAATGCGTTTTGGGAAGTTTCTGAGGGATGTTAAAAAACACGCTATAAGTACAAGTTACTTGTGTATTTGTGTGATACAATATTAATAGAGCAACTGGAACGCGCTGCTTGAAAGGGTGGTGGAAGCAGATTCAATAGTAACATTCAAAAGAGGATTGGGATGTGGACATCGCAGGCAAAGTTGACAATTATTGCACATCCCTACTTGTCCTGAGAAAAGGTTGGAGTTTATGGATGTTGGAGGATGGGATACCAGCAACAAGAGCTTTGGAGTAGTCGTGGCTGAAGGTTACAGTGGCAGAGGGGCTGGGGTAGGAGCAGAGGTGGGCACTTTTGCAGAGATGGAAGTAAGCGATCTTGGTGATGGAGAGGATATGGGATCTGAAGCTCAGCTTCAGATCCAACAGCACACCAAGGTTGTGAACAGTTGGTTTAGTCTGAAGAGTTGCTGTCACAATGAAGATTATGTGTGGTAAAAAACACTCCATTTCAGTTAAAATCATTAGAAATGTAAACCTTTTTAACAACATAACTGATGCATGTATTCTAAGCATTACAAAGAGAGGTTCATTGATTTCTGCGATACGGAAATACTAATCGGTCAATGTTTTCTTTTCAAGCTGACCAATGCTACACGTATGATTGTCGATGCGGCGGTGAATATGTTCTTTCCAAAGAAGAAGCTGAAGAAAATGTGTTTCTCATCTGCTGCAACACTTGTTCTCTCAGCGTAGAGATCTTGAACAGAAGTTGAAATCTTCCAAATGAAAAACAGTTTTTAAAAAATTGTAAGATATCGGCCAGTGAAGAATGAAAACTAAAAATGCAGACTGGGATGAATGGGTTTAAATGAAGTACTGATTCCTGCAGTTGTCTAGCAGAAACTCACTGGTTCCATCAATCGAATCAAAACCAACGGTCAGAATGCAAGGCTTGGTAATCTGGCAGCCTAGCTTTGAGTGGCGGGGTTCTGCAACGAACAGTGTTCAGGCCTCTTAGCCCCCGTTTCATGCAGGTGCTCAGCGACGAGAGCTGTCCTGCCAAACAACACGGAGAATTAATTGCGGGACCAGTTTACGTTCAGCACTTTCATTTTGTAGTCTGGGGGAAGGGGGGAAGGTTCAGCAGGGAACAAGAGAGAAGGGTCATGAAGGCAAAGAAGGAGGTGTCTCTCTGCCCCCGGGGTCAATGTTGTTAGTGTGATTAAAAGATGGATCATTTTGTTTTTATTATGTTATAAATATTCATTTTATGAGTATTCACTGGACATTAATAGCATTTATCCATGACTTAAAAAAGGTTCACATTTTGTTGATTTAACCTGACGTGTGCCATACCTAACACAGTCTCTAATATATTTTGTGTTCTTCTTCTTTGAAATTTCACACTGGAGCTTTCTGGTTGGTTCACTGTAGGCTGTATCCTGGCCACTGCTAAACAGGTAGGTTGCAACGTGTATTCAAAGGCCCACGTTTCACCACTATTCATAAAATTTAATAAACTAGACACTGAATAGATCTCATTTTTATGTTGATGTGTCCATGACATGACACCATTCTCCTCACTGGCCTACCACTCTCCCTCCTCAGTGCTACCACATACGGCCCGTTGCTGCTGCTACTCTCGTTCCGGCTCACACGCCATGCACCACCGAGCTGCCCCTCTTTCACATCTGAGCAAAGTCTATTTAAATACAACATTGAATTTTTTGCTGCCTAAAACTTACTGTAAAATCTACTGCAGTGGAAACAGAATGTGACCATTTCTCCCACTCAGTGAACTGCTGCCACAAGTGAGAAAATACAACAATCATTCGAATATAATCAAATATTTTATTATAGAACAACACCACGCAATTTTCTACAATTTTGCTTTTAAATCTATGCAAAAGTCAAGACAGAAATTTAATACAGTAGTTGCTCTATCACCACCGCCCCCCCCAAGAAAAGCAACACAGAAGTTTAGGCCATTCAGCCCATCGGGTCCGTGCCGCTTCTTTACCGGTCTAATCCCACGATTTTAAGTATGGCCGTTCCTAAGCCAGAAAAACTGGCTCACGTTGACTCTGTTATAGCACCTATTTATTGGTAACTGAAGTTGAAGATTTGCAACTGTATGAGGTATGTAGGCAGTGTGGATGTGGTCCTGACCAGTACTGCAAGAATGGCCTGCAATGTTCTGGTACAAATTCTTTAAACGGTTGGGTATGCTGCTGCTGCTTCTATTTGGAGAATTGAGCTTGGAGCTTCGATTCACAGCATGCAGGAGAAACTATTATGAGAGCTAATACAAGGTTACTGCTGTAGCGTTGCCTCTGACAGTGCACTTGCCAGTAGAGTAAATGGAGAGATGCCAGGCCCAGCGCTGGCAGATATAAACAGCTGCTGGCACTGGCACTTTGGCGGGGTTTGCTGGTTTGGGGCTGGGAATGAGTTAGCCCATTCAGTCCAGCAATGGGCTCTCTGTACAGACCTTCCCCTGGTACCTGGGCAGGTTCCAGCCAGACTGGCAAAGCCCAGCTTGGAGCAACAGTGAATCTCACACGTGCAAGTTATCCACTGTTGCTGAATTCATCTTGCATTGTGGCATTATAAGCGTGGCAGATTCAGCAGCTTATATTCCAACGGAAAGGGTTCTGTAACATAAATGGCCCAAAAAACTGAAGATGTATCAAACTTTTAATAAAACACTGACGATAAAAATGTTGAAGTCGTGGGGAATACTCAATGTATAAAGACAGGAACATTGGAAGCAAAAATTGGTTATGGCATCCCGCACACTCAATCTTCCCATAGTATGCACAATGTGCCCACCAGACCCTAGGACAGAACCCAAGGAGCCCTGCCCAGCACCAAGCCAGGACAATGATCAATTTAAACCTAAAGCTGATTTTTTTTCACCCTTTGCCAATGATTGCCCTGTGATCTCTGACAACAGCAGCACATGCACTTCTTGAGGCTACAGTAGTGTAGTGGTTATGTTACTGGACTAATAATCCAGAGAATCACAGCATGGCAGTTTGAGAATTTGAATTTGGTTTTTTTTTAAATTCCGGAACTAAAAAGCTGGTATCAGTAAAAGTGACCACCAAGCTGTCAAATTGCCTTAAAAACCCAATTGGTTCACTGATGTCCTTTAGGGAAGGAAACCTTCCGTCCTTACCCTGGTCTGGCCTGTATGTGACTCTGGTCCCAGAGCAATGTAGTTGACTCTTAACTGCGCTTTTCGTAGGGCAAATGACTTACTGCCTGTTCTTGATTTGTATACGTCTTCTCCCCATGTTTAACTTTTGCCATATAAAAGTTCTTCCAGTTGTCAACACTGGATCCTTAGGCTTTGTCCTGAAGTTGTCTCCTGACTAAAAGTTTATGCTCAGAATCAGGGTCTGATAGTCAGAGAGAGGGAGCACAAAAGTACAGTTCTCCAGGTATTGACTCATCTATAAGACCCTGTATAGCCTGTGAAAGGGGCATTATCCACAGCCAAGTTAAACTGCTAAACGTGAAATGGGTTTGGGGTTCACAGTGGACCACATCTGCATGTTATTACAGGCAGTGTGTGCGCACATGAAACAAGATAAGGGCCTTTGCATCATGCAAACCGGCTCCTTCTCCCACCACCGGTCAACCAGGTGCTCCAGGCATCAGCGCGGTCCCGACTTCTTTCTGTTGTGGTAGTTAGCAATCAGCTGCAGCCTGCCTGAGACACCCTCAATCGTCATCACCATACTACCAGCCTTTGCTCCTTTCATCTCAAGCCTTCATGAGAACCTCGCCGTCCGTGACTCCACGACTCTCTGACACCACACATGCACCTCATGTTATCTTTGTAAACAGTTCCAATAATGAGTACAGTACATGGTTTTCAAATATCGGCATCACTTTATTCAGTCGCCAAGTGCTTGTGAAGTCTCTGGTTGGAAAACATCTGCTGGTTTTGAGTTGTATTTTTTAATTAAAGTCTGTGACTAAGAACTAAAGCATTGCTGTCTACTTCATTCATCGGGGGGACGCTCTTTTGGGACTTTCTTGCAGGAAACCAAATTCATGTGGAGGCCAAACCTATAAAATACAAATCTACATTAGTATCATCAGCCTTATTAGTTACCTGTGTAGTTACTCCTTCACTATAGAATCATAGAAATTTACAGCACAGGAGGAGGCCATTTGGCCCATCTTGTCCGTGCTGGCTGACGAGCTATCCAGCCTAATCCCACTTTCCAGCCTTTGGTCCATAGCCCTGTAGGTTACGGCACTTCAAGTGCATATCCAAGTACTTTTTAAATGTGATGAGGGTTTCTGCCTCTACCACCCTTTCAGGCAGTGAATTCCAGACCCCCACCGCCCTCTGGGTGAAACAATTTCTTATTTTAAATCTATGCCCCCTGGTTATTTACCCTTCTGCTAATGGAAATAGGTCCTTCCTATCCACTCTATCTAAGACTCTCAATTTTATACACCTCAATTAGGTTTCACCTCAGACTCCTCTATTCCAAAGAAAACAACCCCAGCCTATCCAATCTTTCCTTATAGCTAAAATTCCCCAGCCCAGGCAACATCCTCGTAAATCTCCTCTGCACCCTCTCTAGTGCAATCATATCCTTCCTGTAATGCGGTGACCAGAACTGCACGCAGTATTCTAGCTACGGCCTAACTAGTGTTTTATACAGTTCAAGCGTAACCTCCCTACTCTTGTAAGTATCCCGTATGCTTTCTTAACCACCTTATTTACCTGTCCTGCTACCTTCAGGGATCTGTGGACATGCACTTCAAGGTCCCTCTGATCCTCTGCACTTCTCAGTATCTTACCATTTATTGTGTATTCCCTTGCCTTGTTAGCCTTTCCCAAATGCATTACCTCACACTTCTCTGGATTTAATTCTATTTGCCATTGCTCTGCCCACCTGACCAGTCCATTGATATCTTCCTGCAGTCTGCAGCTTTCTTCTTCATTATCAACCACATGGCCAATTTTTGTATCATCAGCAAACTTCTTAATCATACTTCCTACATTCAAGTCCAAACCATTGATATATACCACAAAAAGCAAAGGACCAGTACTGAGCCCTGCGGAACCCCACTGGAAACGCCCTTCCAGTCACAAAAACACCCTTCGACCGTTACCCTTTCTTTTCTGCTCTCAGCCAATTTTGGATCCAACTTGCCACTTTGCCTTGGATCCCATGGGCTTTTACTTTCACGACCAGTCTGCCATGCGGGACCTTATCAAAAACCTTGCTAAAATCCATATAGACTACATCAAATGCACTACCCTCATCGACCCTCCTTGTTACCTCCTCAAAAAATTCAATCAACTTAATCAGACACGACCTTCCCTTAACAAATCCATGCTGACTGTCCCCGATTAATCCATGTCTTTCTAAATGAAGATTTATCCTGTCCCTCAGAATTTTTCCCAATAATTTTCCCACCACTGAGGTTAGGCTCGGTCTATCCCTTTCTCACTTTTTAAACAACGGTACCACGTTAGCAGTCCTCCAGCACCACACTTGTAGCCAGAAGTCAGTGTACCCTTGACAAATCTTAATGTAATTATCCAGTGATGTAATGTAGGTACTATGATAATCCAAGCTATCCTATCGTAAGCAATAGCCCGGAATTTGCAGTCCCGATGATGGCGAACTGACAGCGATCGCCGTCATTTCATCTTTGATACTGACCGCAACTTCAGGATCTAGTGCAGCCTGACGGGGAAATTCTGAAGTTGCGGTCAGTCAATCACTGCTCCGACACTGGCTGCACTGTGGAACCAACCCCCCCCAGAGCCGGCAATCAGTGAAATCACTGATCTGATGCAAACTTCCCCTTTTCTGAACAAATATTGCTGTTAAAAACCCAGTTACACCTCATTTGAATAGGTCTAACTTTTTATGGGGTTTCTAATGTCGATCTGAGTATTAACTACTGATAAACAACCATTCTGGCCCTGAAAAACTAAGTTTCTATTAGACATTCCACCAATTTCTCAATTAAATTAAAAATTATTAGATTTTTAAATTAATAAAAAAGTTTTAAAGTTTGTTCATATTTTAGCTTCTACCTTAACCCAATGTGTATATCCTAATCTTTATTTTGCTCTCTAATTTTTTTTTAAAGTGATTGACTATTAGTGCTTTCTATTTCCTGGTTCCCTGTCTGAGAATTCCATATTTAGATTGGCTGCTTAGACAGCTTGTTGACATCACAGCAGCTCGCGCTATGGGATTCCCACTATACTACGTTGATTTCAGCTGCATGTCGGAAAAGCCGAACTTCTCCCCACAACGATCACGAGCTCTTTGCCGCTGGCCCCAAGGTAAGCTTTCCACAAACGCCTTTGCTTCGCCACTGACCACAAGATCCGGGCCATCGTGTCTTGGGCTGCTGTTGTTTACCTTTAAACATACTCGACCCCGAATCAGTGCATAAGGAACTGGTCCATAAGTCCTGGAATCGGTGGAATTCTGGAGGTTGTCACCTTCTAACCAAACATGACCTTTTGGCACCTAACGCAAATTTAAAAAATGATTTTTTTTTGGAGGGTTTTAAGATACACAAATACAACTAGAAACAAAATCTATACAAGAAAATAAAATGGCTTTTGCTTATTTTTAGTCGGTATTATAACTGCACTAAACTGATGCCTCATAAGCTGGCTGGCACAAGGTGTATTTTCATACAGAGAGGTGGCTGTGGCCTGTTCAAATTAACTGCACAGATTAGTGGTGCCTGCAGCATCCGCACCAGGCTAGGTCCCCAAACCGCAACTGTTAGACTGCGAAATAATGACCTCGGCTGCTGATAAAACAGAAGGACTGTACCTGATGAATCTGCTGCTGAACATGTCAGGGAGGTGACTCGGAAGGCCATTTCATTCCCGTGGAGCTCTGCCCTTTTTTAAATGAGCATACAACCTTTCGGGTTATTCCTGGTGAAGGTGTTTCATTTACAGGCCACTCGGCTATGAGGTAACAACAGACTAACTGTTGTTATCAGGTGTTATTCTTCCACACCCAGGAAAGGTTTAAGCACTGAAGTGCCTTGTTTAAAAATTGCTGAAGTTTAAAATATGACATGGGACAGTTGCACAGGGACAAGAGCATGCCAGCATATTAGATGTGATTTGATTTGCACGCAATTGTAATCATGTATGCCCTTTGTTTTTAAAATAATGCAGTAAATTCCAGTTTCAGTGGCCAAGGTGTGAAAGACTACTCGCAATGTTTAGCTCTCATTACAGCAAAAAAAAGACTTGCGTTTATATAGCGTCTTTCACGACCACCGGACGACTCAAAGCGTTTTACAGTCAATGAAGTACTTTTGAAGTGTTGTAATGTGGGAAACACGGCAGCAAATTTGCGCACAGCAAGCTCCCACAAACAGCAATGTGATAACAAAAACTGGTTATCTGGTCATTGGTTGGTTGAGGGATAAATATTGGCCAGGACAAAGGGATAACTCTCCTGCTCTTCTTCGAAATAGTGCCATGGGATCTTTTACGTCCACCTGAGCGAGCAGACGGGGCCTCGGTTTAACGTCTCATCCGAAAGACGGCACCTCCGACAAGTATAGTTCAGACAGCTGATGATACTAGAAAATTGTCACTCTTAATACTTTGGATAGAATTCGCATTGTGTCGTCAAACCTTCCTCCCGTCTTAAGTTCAGGTCATCTGAACTCCCCTGTTTACAATACAGCCCTGTAACTCACTCCAACAGATGCAACAGCATCTGTGTGGACAAACGACCGGCAGAGGAGAGAGGTGGGAAAGGAATTCCTTTCCCTTGAACACTGACTTATGTTAGTACCTTTGCAAATTGTTTGCAGTGCAGTTTACTTACGAATTAGTTACCTCGATCTGCAGCCGAAACACACATCAATCTGCTAATTTTTCACAAGAAGGGTGCCACTTTAATACAAGTATATATATTTGGAAGAAAATGCATTAAAACAAGATTGGCCAGTGAGCCCAGATAGCTTTTATTTATTTTTTGCTCGCAAGTTTCCCCTGTTTCAATTTCATGGACCTGAATGCTTGGAATGAGATGTTGCCTCAAGGAAGGTTAAATCCTAAATCAGAACACGAACGTCTGTTAGTATCGGCAATTTGAGATGTATCCACATTAATGGGAACACGCCCTATGTAGATCACAAAGACAAAAGGTTTCGACACTCCTGTGTTAAAAACTATGGCCTGAATTTTAATCGGGAGATGGGTTGGGAGCTGGGGGGAGTTCAGAAGCGGTAGGGAAATCGGGAAAACGGGCTTCCCATGGGCCCTCTGAATGTAACGGCAGGGCCTGATTTGTATTGGATACCTCGGTTTCCCTCCGGCAGCCAGATGGGGAGGCGGGAGGGTGGGATCGCGTGGGGGGAGGTCGGAGGAGCACGGGTAGGGCCGGAGGAGGGGGTCAGGACCGATCAAGGGCCGGGGCGCATCGGGAACCGGAGTGGCTGATCGGAGGAGTTGGGGGGGGGGGGGTACGCCAGGTAAGCATTGGAGACATGCCAGCCAAATTTTTATATTTAAATGGGTGACCCAGCTCTTGGGAGGGGCTGGTTGCCCGTCCCCGACGGGTGGAGGCGGGTTGGGGTCGGGATTCAGACTTTTAACAATTTAACTTCCCACCTGACCCCAACCCCCCATTTTTGGGGGTTAAAATTCCCCCCATGTCTAGAGTTTAGTAAAACATAGAAACATAGAAGATAGGAGCAGGAGTAGGCCATTCGGCGCCTTGAGCCTGCTCCGCCATTCAATGGCTGATCATCCAAATTCAGTACCCTGTCCCTGCTTTCTCCCCATATCCCTTGATCCCCTTTAGCCTTAAGAAATATATCCAACTCCTTCTTCAATATATTTAATGAATTGGCCTCTACTGCCTTCTGTGGTAGAGAATTCCACAGGTTCACCACGATCTGGGTGAAGAAATTCCTCCTCATCGCTGTCCTAAATGGCTTACCCCTTATCCTTAGACTGTGACCCCTGGTTCTGGACTCCCCGACCATCGGGAACGTCCTTCCTGCATCTAGTCTGTCTAGTCCTGTTAGAATTTTATAAGTTTCAATGAGATCCCCTCGCATTCTTCTAAACTCCAGCGAGTACAAGCCCAATCGACCCAATCTCTCCTCATACGTCATTCCTGCCATCCCAGGTATCAGCCTGGTGAATCTTCGCTGCACTCCTTCCATGGCAAGAATATCCTTCCTCAGATAAGGCGACCAAAACTGCACATAATACTCAAGATGTGGTCTCACCAAGGCCCTGTACAACTGCAGCAAGACATCCTTGTTCCTGTACTCAAACCCTCTCGCTACGAAGGCCAACATACCATTTGCCTTCTTATCCGCCTGCTGCACCTGCATGCTTACTTTCAGCGACTGGTGCACAAGGACGCCCAGGTCTCGTTGCACTTCCCCTTCTCCCAATCTATTGCCATTCAGATAATAATCTGCCTTCTTGTTTTTGCCACCAAAGTGGATAACCTCGCATTTATCCACGTTATATTGCATCTGCCATGCTTCTGCCCAATCACCCAACCGTTTATTCCAACTCTTTGCTTTCTGTCTGCCAACCAGTTCTCTATCAATATCTTGCCTCCAATCCCATGTTCTCACCAAGGCCCTGTACAAATGCAGCAAGACATCCTTGTTCCTGTACTCAAACCCTCTCGCTACAAAGGCCAACATATCATTTGCCTTCTTAACCGCCTGCTGCACCTGCATGCTTACCTTCAGCGACTGGTGCACAAGGACACCCAGGTCTCGTTGCACTTCCCCTTCTCCCAATCTATTGCCATTTAGATAATAATCTGCCTTCCTGTTTATGCCACCAAAGTGGATAACCTCACATTTATCCACGTTATATTGCATCTGCCATGTTTCTGTCCAATCACCCAACATGTCCAAATCATCCTGGAGTTTCTCGACATTCTCCTCACAGCACACACGCCCACCCAGCTTTGTGTCGTCTGCAAATTTGGAGATATTACATCTAGTTCCCTCATCCAGATCATTAATATATATTGTGAATAGCTGGGGTCCAAGGACCGATCCCTGCGGTACCCCACTAGTTATTGCCTGCCATTCGGAAAAAGACCCGTTTATTCCAACTCTTTGCTTTCTGTCTGCCAACCAGTTCTCTATCCAAGTCAATACCTTGCCCCCAATCCCATGTGCCTTAACTTTACATGCTAATCTCTTATGTGGGACCTTATCGAAGGCCTTCTGAAAGTCCAGATACACCACATCCACTGGTTCTCCCTTATCTATTTTACCAGTTACATCCTCAAAAAATTCCAGTAGATTAGTCAAGCACGATTTACCTTTTGTGAATCTATGCTGACTTTGTCCGATCCGGTCACTGTTTTCCAAGTGCTCTGCTATTACATCTTTTATAATGGACTCTAGCATTTTCCCCACTACCGATGTTAGGCTTACCGGTCTCTAATTCCCCGTTTTCTCTCTACCACCTTTTTTGAACAGTGGGGTAACATTAGCTACCCGCCAATCCATGGGTACTGTTCCAGAGTCTATCGAATTTTGGAAGATGACCAGCAATGCATCTGTCATAAATCGAAACTTCTACAAGGAAGTACTACTGAACGGCCAGCTGAGGGCGCCGCCCGAGGAGTGTAAATACTAGGGCGTGGGCCTAGCTTGGCCAGAGACAGTCAGGAAACAGGAAGCTTGTGGCTACTAACTAGACCTCCATGTTTTGTTACAAGTCAATTAAAGCCTTGCTTTATGTACAACCAAGTGCATAGTGAATCTTTAATTACGTCAGCATCTACTATTTCTAGGGCCACTTCCTTAAGTACCCTAGGATGTAGATTATCAGGCCCTGGGGATTTATCAGCCTTCAATCCTGTCAAGTTCTCGAACACCATTTCCCTACAAATACTGATTTCTTTCAGTTCCTCCCTTTCATTAGGCCCTATGTTCCCTGACATCTCTGGGAGTTTATTGTGTCCTCCTTTGTGAAGACAGAACCAAAGTACGTATTTAATTGGTCTGCCATTTCTTTGTTCCCCATTATAAATTCCCCTGATTCTGACTGCAAGGGGTCTACGCTTGACTTCACCAATCTTTTTCTCTTCACATATCTATAAAAGCTTTTACAGTCAGTTTTTATGTTCCCTGCAAGCTTACTCTCATACTCTATTTTCCCCCTCTTAATTAATCCCTTTGTCCTCCTTTGTTGAATCCTAAACTGCTCCCGATCCTCAGGTTTACTGCTTTTTCTGGCCAATTTATATGTCCTCTCCTTGGATCTTATGCTATCTCTAATTTCCCTTGTTAGCCACGTTGTCACCTTTTTTGTTTTATTTTTATGCCAAACTGGGATGAACAAATTCTGTAGTTCATCCATGCGATCTTTGAATGTTTGCCATTGCCTATCCACCATCAACCCTTTGAGTGACATTCCCCAATCAATCCTACCCAACTCGCGCCTCATACCATCGTAGTTTCCTTTATTTAAATTCAGGACCCTAGTCTCTGAGTCAACTACTTCACTCTCCATCTTAATGAAGAATTCTATCATATTATGATCGCTCCGACCCAAGGGGCCTCGCACAACAACATTGCTAATTAATCCTTAAAAAGACCAGGCTAGTGCGAGCAAGCACTGAGTGCGAGTCAGCAGAGAGTGCTGTGAGTTTGGGTAAGTGTGAGAGTTCTTGAATTGTTATTTCTCTTTAAATCATTCTTGATAAGATTACTTAAGCAGTTTAAGTAAAGGGGAAAAGTTAAATATTTGGGATTCTGTTGGTTTAAGAAGAGTAAAACAAGGTTACACTGCAGTAGGAGTAAATTGGCACAGCAGGCAGTGGAAACCAGTTTTCTAACCAATCAGCAGGGGTGACTCATTTGGCTGTAAACAAACAAACAGTATAAAAAGACCAGGCTAGTGCGAGCAAGCAGTGAGTGCGAGTCAGCAGAGAGTGCTGTGAGTTTGGGTAAGTGTGAGTTAGGGTAAGTGGGGTGTTAGGTGCTCTTTTCAAACTTTAACTCTGTGGGTTGTAGTTAATAAGGCCTTTCTGGTGCAGAGTGACTGTTGGTAAACCATTTAACTGGTGTAATTAAAGGGATTGATTTAATTTAAATCCAATTAATTAAAGGGGATACTAGCATCTAAAATCGGGCAGAGGGTGTCCATAACTAACAATAAAAAATTTAATTAATTACATAGAATGGAGCAGGTGATGTGTTACTGTTGCGAGATGTGGGAGCCGGTGGACCCCATTGAGGCTCACGGTGATTACGTCTGTGACAAGTGTCTGCTGCTACAGGAACTCCAGCTCCGTGTTGATGAGCTGGAGTCTGAGCTTCAGACACTGCGACACATCAGGGAGGGGGAGAAGTACCTGGACTCTGTGTATCAGGAGGTGGTCACACCTATGAAGTTAATTAATTCAGATGTAGCCCATGGTCAGGGACAGGACAGTGTGACTACGAGTGAGGCAGGTACGGGGATCCAGGAGGTAGAGCTGGAGGAGCCGCAGCCCTTGCTCTTGTCCACCAGGTTCGAGGTTCTTACTCCCTGTGGGGACAGGAGCAGGGACTGCAGGGAGGATGAGCAACCTGGCCACAGCACCATGGAACGGGGGGCCATTCAAGAGGGGGGAGTAAATAGAAATGTTGTAGTGGTAGGGGATAGTATTATTAGGGGGATAGATAGAGTTCTCTGCAGCCGAGAGCGAGAGTCCTGAAGGCTGTGTTGCCTACCCGGTGCCAGGGTTAAGGACATCTCCTCTGGGCTGGAAAGAAACTTGCAGTGGGAGAGGGTGGATCCAGTTGTCGTGGTCCATGTTGGTACAAACGACGTAGATAGGACTAGGAAGCCGGTTCTGTTAAAGGAGTATGAGCAGCTAGGGGTCAAATTAAAAAACAGAACCTCAAGGGTAAT
This sequence comes from Somniosus microcephalus, assembly GCF_052327205.1. Lineage (NCBI taxonomy): Eukaryota > Metazoa > Chordata > Chondrichthyes > Squaliformes > Somniosidae > Somniosus > Somniosus microcephalus. The sequence goes on along the minus strand of NC_141001.1, from coordinate 111,333,623 downwards.
AATCTCTGGATTATTACCTGAGCCACGAGCGAATTTGGCTAGGACAAATAAAATTAGAGAGTTAAATGCGTGGCTCAAAGACTGGTGTGGGAGAAATGGGTTTTGCTTCCTGGGACACTGGCACCAGTACTGGGGCAGGAGGGAGCTGTTCCGTTGGGACGGGCTTCACTTGGCCAGTGCTGGGACTAGAGTCCTGGCGGATCATATAACTAGGGCTGTAGAGAGGGCTTTAAACTAACTAGTGGGGGGGAGGTTCCTAGAGAGCAAATAATAAAAATGACAACAGAGAAGGTCATAGACTTAGGTAGCAGTGGGGAAATTAAAAACCAGAGCGTGTCAGGAAGGGGCAGAAGGTATGGAGTAAAAGGTAAAGTAATAAAAAGGGCAAAAGCAGGAACTAAGTGTCACAAAACATATTTGAAAGTTCTCTATCTGAATGCACATAGCATTCGTAACAAAATAGACGAGTTAATGGCACAAATAACTACATATGGGTATGATCTTGTGGCCATTACAGAAACATGGCTGCAGGGTGACAATGCCTGGGAATTAAACATACCAGGTTATTTAACGATCAGGAAGGACAGGCAGGAAGGAAGGGGAGGTGGGGTGGCTATGTTAATAAAGGAAGGAATCACTGTAATACAGAGAAATGATATTGGGGCAAAAGATCAGGATAATGAAACAGTTTGGGTGGAGATAAGGAATAATAAGGGGAAAAAACCACTAGTGGGCGTAGTCTATAGGCCTCCGAACAGTTGCAACTCTGTTGGACGGAGTATCAATCAGGAAATAGTTGAGGCTTGTAATAAGAGAACATCTATAATTATGGGGGATTTTAACGATCATATTAATTGGACAAATCAAATTGGGCAGGGCTGCCTTGAGGATGAGTTCATTGAGTGTATTAGGGATGGGTTTCTTGAGCAGTATGTAACTGAACCGACCAGGGGGCAAGCAACCTTAGATCTGGTCCTGTGTAACGAGACAGGATTAATTAAAAATGTCCTAGTAAAGGATCCCCTTGGAATGAGTGACCATAACATGGTTGAATTCCATATTCAATTAGAGGGTGAGAAGGTTGGATCTCAAACAAGCGTGCTAAGCTTGAATAAAGGAGACTATGAAGGTATGAGAGCGGAATTGAGTAGAGTGGATTGGGAAAATAGATTAAAGGGTAAGACGATACATGATCAGTGGTGTACATTTAAGGAGTTATTTTACAACTTCCAAAAAATATATATTCCACTGAGAAGAAAAGGGTGTAAAAGAAAAGACAGCCATCTGTGGCTAAGTAAAGAAATTAAGGATAGTATTCGACTAAAAACAAGGGCATATAAGGTAGCCAAATCTAGTGGGAGGATAGAGGATTGGGAAAACTTTAAAAGACAGCAAAAAATAACAAAAAGATTGATTAAGAAAGGGAAGATAGATTATGAAAGTAAATTAGCAAAAAATATAAAAACAGATACAGTAGTAAGAGTTTTTATAGTTATATAAAAAGAAAAAGGGTGGCTAAAGTAAATGTTGGTCCCTTAGAGGATGAGACCGGAAAATTAATGGTGGGAAATAAGGAGATGGCAAAAACACTGAATGAATATTTTGTATCAGTCTTTACAGTAGAAGACACTAAGAATATCCCAACACTGGACAAACAGGGGGCTATAGGGGGGGAGGAGCTAAACACGATCAAAATCACTAAGGAAGTGGTACTCGGTAAAATAATGGGACTCAAGGCGGATAAATCACCTGGACCTGATGGCTTACATCCTAGGTCTTGAGGGAAGTGGCGGTAGGGATTGTGGATGCATTAGTAATAATTTTCCAAAACTCCCTGGACATTTGGATAATCATAATTTAATAGGACAAAGTCAGCATGGTTTTATGAAGGGGAAGTCATGTTTGACAAATTTGCTGGAGTTCTTTGAGGAAGTAACATATAGGGTGGATAAAGGGGAACCAGTGGACGTAGTATATTTAGACTTCCAAAAGGCATTTGACAAGGTGCCACACAAAAGATTATTGCTTAAGATAACAAAATCACGGGATTGGGGGTAATATTCTGGCATGGATAGAAGATTGGCTATCTAACAGAAGGCAGAGAGTTGGGATAAATGGTTCATTCTCAGACTGGCAATCAGTAACTAGTGGTGTTCCGCAGGGGTCAGTGCTGGGTCCCCAACTCTTACAATCTATATTAACGATTTGGAGGAGGGGACCGAGTGTAACATATCAAAGTTTGCAGATGATACTAAGATGGGAGGGAAAGTAGTGAGTGAGGAGGACATAAAAAACCTGCAAGGGGACATCAACAGGCTAAGTAAGTGGGCAGAGATTTGGCAGATGGAATACAATACTGGAAAGTGTGAGGTTATGCACTTTGGCAGGAAAAATCGTACAGCAAGTTATTATCTTAATGGCAAGAAACTGGAAAGTACTGAAGTACAAAGGGATCTGGGGGTCCTGGTGCACGAAACTCAAAAGGTTAGTATGCAGGTGCAGCAAGTGATTAAGAAGGCCAATGGAATGTTGGCTTTCATTGCGAGGGGGATAGAATATAAAAATAGGGAGGTATTGCTTCAGTTGTAGAAGGTATTGGTGAGACCGCACCTGGAATACTGCATACAGTTTTGGTGTCCATACTTAAGAAAAGACATACTTGCTCTCGAGTCAGTACAAAGAAGGTTCACTCGGTTAATCCCGGGGATGAGGGGATGGACATATGAGGAGAGGTTGAGTAGATTGGGACTCTACTCATTGGAGTTCAGAAGAATGAGAGGCGATCTTATTGAAACATATAAGATTGTGAAGGGGTTGGATCGGGTGGATGCGGGGAGGATGTTCCCGATGATGGGTGAAACTAGAACTAGGGGGCATAGTCTTAGAATAAGGGGCTGCTCTTTCAAAACTGAGATGAGGAGGAACTACTTCACTCAGAGGGTGGTAGGTCCATGGAATATGCTGCCCCAAAAAGCTGTAGAAGCTACATCATTACATAAATTTAAAACAGAAATAGACAGTTTCCTAGAAGTAAAGGGAATTAAGGGTTACGGGGAGCGGGCAGGAATTTGGACATGAGTCTAGGTTCGGATCGGTCATGGCCCTGTGGGTAGCGGAGCGGGTCCAGGGGCCGTGTAGCCTGATCCTGCTCCTATTTCGTGTGTCTAATTCTGTTAGATTCAGGAGATGGTTCTGTGATAGTAGATTGGCGGTTAGGATCAGATCAGCCATGATCTTATTAAATGGCGGAGCAGGCTCGAGGGGCCGATTGGCCTACTCCTGCTCCTATTTCTGATGTTCTTATTACATAATACCCAGTCTAAGATGGCCTGATCTCTAGTTGGTTCCTCGACATATTGGTCCAGGAAACCATCCTGTATACACTCCAGGAATTCCTCCTCCACAGTATTGTTAGTAATTTGGTTAGCCCAATCTATATGTAGATTAAAGTCACCCATGATAACTGCTGTGCCCTTATTGCACGCTTCTCTAATTTCCCTTTTAATGCCATCCCCAACCTCCGCATTACTGTTTGGAGATCTATATACCACTTCCACTAATGTTTTCTGCCCCTTGGTATTTCTCAGTTCTGCCCATACAGATTCCACATTATCAGAGCTAATATCCTTCCTTACAATTGTATTTATCCCCATTTTAACCAGCAATGCTACCCCACCTCATTTTCCTTTTTGCCTATCTTTCCTGAATATTGAATACCCCTGGATGTTGAGTTCCCAGCCTTGGCCACCCTGGAGCCATGTTTCCGTAATGCCAATCATATCATATTCGTTTACCTCTATTTGCGCAGCTAATTCATCCACCTTATTACGAATGCTCCTTGCATTAAGACACAAAGCCTGCAGGCTTGTTTTTTTAACGCTCTTAGATCTTTTAGAATTATTATTTACTGTGACCATGTTTGATTTAAACCCTTGATTTCTCTGTCTGCCACTTTTGTTTTTTCTCCTTCCTGTCTTTTGCTTTTATCCTTGTTTCCCTTTCCTCTGTCTCCCCGCTCAGGTTCCCAACCCCCTGCCATTTTAGTTTAAACCCTCCCCCAGAGCAGTAGCAAACACTCCCCCTAGGATATCGGTCCCGGCCCTGCCCAGGTGCAAACCATCCGTTTTGTACTGGTCCCACCTCCCCCAGAACCGGTTCCAATGTCCCAGGAATTTGAATCCCTCCCCCTGGCACCATTCCGCTAGCCACATATTCAGCTGAAATATCCTTCTATTTCTACTCTGACTAGCATGTGGCACCTGAGATTACTACCTTTGAGGTCCTATTTTTTTAATTTACCTCCTAACTCCCTATATTCAGCTTTTAGGATCTCATCCCGGTTTTTACCTATATCGTTGGTACCTATACGCACCACGACAACTGGCTGTTCACCGTCCCCTTCCAAAATGTTCTGCAGCCGCTCTGAGACATCCTTGACCCTTGCACCAGGGAGGCAACACACCTTCATGGAGTCTCGTTTGCAGCCGCAGAAACGCCTATCTATTCCCCTTACAATAGAATCCTCTATCACTATAGCTCTCCCACTATTTTTCCTCCCGTCCTGTGCAGCAGAACCACCCCGGTGCCAGGAAGTTGGCTGCTGCTGCCTTCCCCTGGTAAGCCATCCCCCCCATCAGTATCCAAAGTGGTATATCTGTTTCAGAGGGGGATGGTCACAGGGGACTCCTGCACTACCTGCCTGCGCCTACTACTAAAGTTGTTGGAAGGACCAAAATCTTGGCCCGGATTTTCAGGGGCCTATGACTGCATACACACACGTACGCGGTCGTAAGTGCCCTGCAAATTCCGGGTTTCTGCATGCGATGCTCATGCGCAAAAAGCACGGAACGTACGAACCTGAAGGAAATGGACATTCGCTGGCGCAGGGTTGTCTGCCCAGCGAATGCCCACGAAACTCTTACGCCTGGTAAAAGCAGGCGTAAGGCCTTCTTTTACCAGCATAAGGCTTTAAATGATTAAATAAATATTAAAATAACATTTTTTTAAAAACATTCAAAAACCTTTAAAATTAGTTTAGGATATTTTTGATCCCTTTAAAAACGTTTAGTTATTTTTCAAAAAATTTAATTTTTGTTTAATTAAATTGTATTTTAATTAATTTTAAACATTTAAAATGTGTGATTATTTATTTTTATTTAGGTTGTGTGAAAATGTATTTTTTTTTAAGGAGATTCCTATTCTGCTTATGGGGATTCCGTACATAAATGGGATCCCCATAAGCACAATGGGAATCTCCCTTTTTGATTGGTTGGGCTGGGCCCACGTGATCCCAGGGACGCTTGCGAACCGCCTGCGCCCGAGATACGTGGGCCTCTACGCAGGTGTACGCCCGCAGGCCCAGGAGCACGAGTCTTCGTAGGTCCGGGACCATCAGGTAAGTACGGATTTTATTTGCGGTTCGGAGGCATTCGCCCGCGGGAAGCCTCCGAACGCAATTTCAGGTCCATCGTATTTTGTGCTCAGTCTGAAAATACCATATAGTACAATACAGTCTATAAATATCGCATATGGCAGATATGATAGATCAATGTGCAAACTGATTTAAAAATCAAGGCCTAGAAATTCGGTAGGCTTAGCGCCGCTTTTGAGGCGCTAGAGGGCCTAGCGCCGGAGTTATGGCCAGTTTGGAAATTGAGTGGGTCCCTAAATCGGCGTTAGGCCGTTAGCGCTGCGCCGGCACCGATGACGTCATCGGTGTGCGCAGCGTCCCGGTTGCCATGGTAACCCGCCCGAACTCCGAAATTGACTTGCGGCCGCCTCGCCCGTGGCAGCCGCAAGCAACGTTCTGGCAGAGGTGCCTTACTGGACTTTGCGCCGGCGCATTAAAGGCCCCGCGGCGGCCGGCCGCTTTCCCGCCGGCCGCAGCTCCCTCCCCGGACTTCTCCCCCCCCCACCCCGCCGGGACAGATGCAAGCCCGGCACTTGTCCGAGGTGCCGGGCTCATTTTTACAATGATTTTCGCGGGCCGCGGCCGGGTGCAGGCAGCTCCTCCTTAAGGGAAGGAGGAGGCCTGCACTTCCCGAACCTGCCGCACCGCAGCGGGCGCCGCAGCGCCGGAATAGCGCCGCAATTCAGCGCGTAGCGCCAGTTTTCAGGCGCAAACAGCTTTCAGCAGCGCCGGCAGCCGTTTGGGCGCAGAACTAGTGAATTTTTGGCCCGCCCAGCGCGACTTAGCTCCGGCACTAACTTCCGGCGATAAAGCCGTCGCTGCGCCAAAACCCAATTTCTAGGCCCAAGATTATTAATAATAAACATGATAAACATCAGTTTTTCGCAGAATACTCAAAAGATGGTTTACACCTTAAACCTACACTGGAATTCTGGTGAATAAAATCCAGCAAACTGGTTGAGAAGTGTTTTTAAAAAAAAAATGTTTTAATACAAAGGGAAAATTTTAATGACAGGTAGAGAATGCTCATTACAGCCTAATTGAACAGTTAAGGACTGAGGGGGGATTGTAACAGTCATAAAACGAAAATAAGCGTGCCTTGGGTGATGCAGTGTGTTAGTGCTTTGACAAGCTGCTGCCTGGGCTGTTTGAACTGAGTTCTCAAGTTACAGACAGTCCCATTTTCACCTGGGATGCCTGGGAGAGATACCGAGCAAAAGGCAACCTGCAGCATTTTTGCTTACTAGCTGGTTCAAAGTGTGGCGACAGGTCACCCGAGTGTCTTGTTGGTCACGGAATCATTTGTGTCAAAGCAAGAACTCGAGAGGGAGAAAACGATCAGACAAAAAAATCATGCAAGTACAGCCGCTAACCCATCAGTTTGTAACAGGAACCTATAGTATAAAGACAGGAAAGGTGTGATTGGGTAACATTTAAATACGTTTTCTAAGATAGTGTTCACGGCTGTCCATTTTACATCAGCATTATTTTTAATGGGTTCATGACTCCAGTAAAATAGCAAAGTAACGTCATATGCACGGCATTAAGAGTCCAGCTGCTATTATCGCCAACAATAAACTCTGGCTTCATTTTTTTTAAGGTTTTAAGAACAGAAAATATTTGAATGCAGATTAAAGGTTATGTTTCAGTGTGAACTTTCATCAGAGCTCAGTTCTGAGCTTCTGTTACAAGGACATGGACGTAGCCTTACCCTTCCAGCAGTTACGTAAAAATTATTTATTTAAAATAGTCAAATCAGCACTCCCTCAATCCAAGTAATTCCCCCCTTTGCATCTGGGTCGTCACTGGCCTGAGACAGAGAGATGCAATAGTGGGCCAGTTTTGTCTTCTGAATATAGAATGTGTGGAGATTATTTTAGATTTGTGTTGCAACAGTTTTCAGTTCATTAATTAACAAGATGTTTGGGAGTTAGATTCCCATTAAAATACTGTTAAGTTGTATTGAAATTCTTACAACCACTTTTGATATTTATAATATCTGCAATTTTTTAAGTGTAAATATTTTTGATTTGAAACTCACTACTCCAGGATCATCCTGGATTGCAAAGATAATCCCCGGCTTCTTTTCTCCGCTACCAACCATCTCCTTAAACCTCTCTACTCTGCCCCGTCCACCCTCACCTCCAACAAGTGCGAGGAGCTCATGGACTCCTTTATCGTTAAAACTGAGACCATCCTTTCTGCTGACTCTTCCACATCCCTCCCTTCCCCTTGTCCACCAAGCCAGGCTTCCCCCGAGGTTCTCCCCTGCCCTAGTCCTGAACCCCACATCTTTTTCTAGTTTCTCTCCTTTCTCCCCTCATGCCCTCTCCGAGCTCACCTTGTCCATGAGACCCACCTCATGCTCTTTCAATTCTATTCCCATAAAACTGCTGACAACCCTACTTCCCTTCCTGACCACCGTGCTAGCTGACATTGTGAACGGTTCCCTCTCCTTAGGACAGGTAAGCAAAAGCTTGGTCAAAGAGATAGGTTTTAAGGAGTGTCTTAAAAGGAGAGAGGTGTAGAGAGGTTTAGGGAGGGAATTCCAGAGCATAGGGCGTAGGCAGCTGAAGGCACAGCCACCAATGGTGGAGCAATTAAAATCGAGGTTGCGCAAGAGGCCAGACTTGAAGGAGCGCAGAGATCTCGGAGGGTTGTGGGGCTGGAGGAGTTTAGAGATGAGGAGGGGCGTGGCCATGGAGGGATTTGAAAACAAGGGTGAGAATTTTAAAATTGAAGTGTTGCTGGACTAGGAGCCAATGTAGGTCAGTGAGCACAGGGGGTGATGGATGAACAGGACTTCAAGGCTATCTGTGAGCTGTCAGTTTGTGGAGGCTATGTCAGTCCCTTTGAAGCTGTTGATCAATTTTTGTTGCATTTCTTAGGTTGCCAGGTATGCAGCAGGATGCAAGGTCATCCTATGCCCTGTTTGCACTGCCAAGCTCAGATCAAACTGACTGCAGAATGCACTGCACAGTAAACTTGGCAGTGGCACTATAAAACCCACATGAAAACTCACTTCTCCAGCTATGAATTTCATACTGGTATCAATGTATAAACAGGGGACTAGTTTAACAGCAGATTGAGCCTTTGATATACTTGTCTCCGAATAACAGGGGACACCAGTGTAGTGACTTAATCCTCTGGTGTCCTCACTCTACACTAGTGGAACTAGATCTAAACAGTGGGAGGTCTGCAGTGATTATAGGTTGCGGTGCTTCCTTTAGTACTTAGAATGAGTACCAGGACTAGAAATTCAAGTGTGCCCAAAAACCAGGAGCGCGGGGAACGATTCCCGCCTTGATCTGTCACTTCCCACCCCGCACCATCCTACCTGCCTCCATGGAGCTGGAGGGGCTGTCCCATCACCAGATTGAATGATTCCCCGCTGGAATATCCCTTGTGGCTAGCTGCTGGTCATGCACATCCTGTGAAGCTATGGCAGTGGAGCGGGACCAGCCACGAGGAAATTCACTGTGCCCGTCTGCTTTTTTGGCAGAAGCAGGGTGACCCATACCTGGTGGAGCAGCCGAGATACGAGGAGGACACAGCTCCGAAGACAAGTCCAGCGAGGAAGAATTTGCAAGGTAAGCGATAGATTCTCAGGTGACCAATATAACGGAATATGCAGCGTCATCCTTGAACTTCAATTTCAGCACCTTCATACCCAAGTCAGTTGTATAAAACTATAGCTTTCAATGTCTGTCATTGGCACCCCCAGCAAAGCAGAGATATCAAGCCGTTAAGTAACCGCAGGAACATACTGCAGCGATTGTCATGTGACTGAATGTCAAGTGACTGAACCTCCAACCAGATTCGACAACCCTAACTACTGTCTGCAAAAGGTTTGGGGGTAGCTTTTCCTTTTCAGCACGGAGACTCTGAGACTTAAGAGTTTGGCAGGGCGGAAGTCTATAAACGCAAAATTGGGCACAAGCTGATCACAAGTTTCTATTCCATCATCTTAATGGACAGAAAATCGTGAGCAGTTTGTGCCGGATTTTGCAATGAGAGCTTCCACCCACCAAGCTTTGCCCTGGTGCTGAAGAGGCAGGTGTACCCCATATTCTTTTTAAACAATGTAGAGAGTCGATGTCCTGATGGATGTGGGTGTCCAATTAGCATATATCTTTTGGGTTAGAAATGTAGTCCTAAGATCCCCTGTTTGTCGATCTTTATTGTCCTCTTCAGCTATTTGCACCTTCCTCCAATTCGTGCAGGGAAGGTACCATCTTGTGCAGCATATTCTCTCCCTGTCATGCTAATTGTATAGCAACAAAACAGTTAGAAGGGAGAAGCCTATTTGACACAAGCATAACTGCAAACTGTGCTTGTACTTTGAAAGTATCAGAAATGAACAGCAAAGAACAGACATACTCTCAAACTGAACATACATGAAAATTAGCACCTTTTTTTTTAGTAAAGGCACATTACTTCTCTCAGAAAACTGTAAGAAATGCCATTGCATTCCAAAATGAACCGGTGTTTCACTAATGTTGTCACTGTTGGTAGTGCTGACATAGAAGCATACTGAGATGTCCACAGAGCAGATTTTATTGATAATTTACGCCTGTGGAAGTGGGAAGGCTGACTCATTTTGCAGTTAATGTGCACTAGCAGTCTTCTGATGTGTTAGGTGCAAAGCAAACCACATGTTACAGCTTTTTCAGTCTGAACAGAAACAAAATAATTAGAATATTTCTAATTAATAAACCGGAGACAAATTCATTTACTTGAGAAGAGGATAGCAAGTTTCGACACTTTCAGTCTGTAGTAGTAATTTACAAAGTGTATCTGAGGGACTTGCATTATCGCTCAGTGTTGCAGCACACGATAGTGATGTTACTTAATGCTGTAAACTGTGACTAAACAAGAACAGCGGGGATGCAATTCTGAACTGCATGCCACACAGAGTTCTACATTAGCACTATTTCAGTGGTAAAAGGCATGGGCACTTGTCCCATTTGAAACTCCAAGCAGTTTGTATTCTTTTAGAATATTGTATAACACTGCATGTTTGAGTCAACATTACGGTCCTGTTAAATTAATTATGTAGAATTCGCAGCACAGAAACAGACCATTTGGCCCAACAGGTCCATGCCAGTGTTTATGCTCCATCCACCCTACTTCAAATAACCCTATCAACGTATCTTTCTATTCCTTTCTCCCTCATGTGTTTATCTAGCTTCCCCTTAAATGTATCTGCATTATTCGCCTCAACCACTCCCTGTGGTAGCGAGTGCCACATTCAAACCACTCTCTGGGTAAAGAAGTTTCTCCTGAATTCCTTATTGGATTTATTAGTGACTATCTTATATTTGTGATCCCTAGTTTTGGACTGTCCCACAAGTGGAAACATCTTCTCTACATGTACCCAAGATGCATGTTGTAATTTAAGAACGTAAGAAATAGGAGCAGGAGTAGGCCATTTGGCCCCTCGAGCCTGCTCCGCCATTTAATGAGATCATGGCTGATCTGATCTTGGGCTCAGTTCCATTTCCCTGCCCGCTCCCCATAACCCTTCACTCCCTTATTGTTCAAAAATCTGTCTATATATATTCAATGACCCAGCCTCCACGGCTCTCTGGGGCAGAGAATTCCACAGATTTACGACCCTCTGAGAAGAAATTCCTCCTCATCTCAATTTTAAATGGGCGGCCCCTTATTCTGAAACTATGCCCCCTAGTTCTAGATTCCCCCATGAGGGGAAACATCCTCTCTGCATCTACCTTGTCGAGCCCCCTCAGTATCTTATATGTTTCAATAAGATCACCTCTCATTCTTCTAAACTCCAATATAGTATAGGCCCAGCCTGCTCAACCTTTCTTCATAAGACAACCCTTCCATCCCAGGAATCAACCTCGTGAACCTTCTCTGAACTGCCTCCAATGCAAATATATCCCTCCTTAAATAAGGAAACCAAAACTGTACACAGTACTCAAGGTGTGGTCTCACCAATACAATGTACAGTTGTAGCAGGACTTCCCTGCTTTTATACTCCAACCCACTTGCAATAAAGGCCAACATTCCATTTGCCTTCCTGATTACTTGCTGTACCTGCATGTTAACTTTTTGTGTTTCATGCACAAGGACCCCCAGGTCCCTCTACTGCAGCATTTTGTAATCTCCATTTAAATAATAATTTGCTTTTTTCTTTTTCTTACCAAAGTGGACAACCTCACACTTTCCCACATTATACCCCATCTGCCAAATGTTTGCCCACTCACTTAGCCTGTCTATATCCCTTTGCAGATTCTCTGTGCCCTCTTCACAACTTGCTTTCCCACCTATCTTTTTATCATCAGCAAATTTGGCTACATTACACTCGGTCCCTTCATCCAAGTCATTAATATAGATTGTAAATAGTTGAGGCCCCAGCACTGATCCCTGTGGCACCCCACTAGTTACCATTTGCCAACCGGAAAATGACCCATTTATCCCGACTCTCTGTTTTCTGTTAGTTAGCCAATCCCTTATCCATGCTAATATATTACCCCCAACCCTGTGAGCTCTTATCTTGTGCAGTAACCTTTTATGTGACACCTTATCGAATGCCTTCTGGAAATCCAAATACACCACATCCACTGGTTCCCCTTTATCAACCCTGCTCGTTAAATCCTCAAAGAACTCCAGCAAATTTGTCAAACATGATTTCCCTTTCATAAAACCATGCTGACTCTGCTTGACTGTATTATGATTTTCTAAATGTCCTGCTATTGCTTCCTTAATAATGGACTCCAGCATTTTCCCAATGACAGATGTTAGGCTAACTGGTCTATAGTTTCCTGCTTTCCGTCTACCTCCCTTCTTAAATAGTGGCGTTACATTTGCGGTTTTCCAATCTGCTAGGACCTCTCCAGAATCCAGAGAATTTTGGTACATTGCAACCAATGCATCCACTATCTCTGCAGCCACTTCTTTTAAGACCCTAGGATGCAGGCCTTCAGGTCCAAGGGACTTGTCCACCTTTAGTCCCATTATTTTACCGAGTACTTTTTCTTTACTGATAGTGATTGTTTTAAGTTCCCCATAATTTGGATTAGCATTCACGAGCTGACCCCCCAGTGTTTACACGGCTAGATCTGGCTTCATTCTCCTGGCAGCAGACCTGTAGGCCCAGCATTTTGTGGGTGTACGAGTCCGCCACCAGGATAAGGGAGCTGGATTTAGTCAACGCTGGGAGTCAGCTCATGGATGCCGGTCTCCCAGGGTCCAATTAGAACAAGGCCAACATTAAAAGGGACTTTGAGTGCGTTCGCAGTTATTTTAACCCTCCCATATCAAATTCCTGTCCCTGTTTATTAACAATTAACAGCCTACAGTAGTACAGCATAGGCTCCGACAATGAGAATATGTCACGTCTGCTTGCTCTGTCCTCTGTTCTGCAAAAAGCTAGTTAATGATAAAAAAAAATGTTTCCAAGATGAAGCTTCAAGGGTTAGAGCAAGATGACAAGGTCATTAATTTATTAGACTTCAAAAGGGGTCATTAGAATTTTCATGAAAGATCTGGCCTGCTGTCACAGGCTCAGCATGAACAGGACGGCCATACAATGATCAGCGTCCTGGGGCCTGCACCAAGGCTAGACCTGCCAGTAGGCCTGTGAAGAACCAAATGGTAATTGATTGTGACATCAATTATGAATAATCTCATCACTTTATCAGAGTGGGCTTGTCACAGCTCTAATTAAGCCCACAGTTCTCTATACATGAATGCTGGAACAACACATTATATTCTAATAATGGACATCAAGAACCAGCTAAAGTCTCTTTTCATGTTCTGCAACGTAATGATCTAGACCTACAAATGACAAGGACCTCTAATTACCTATATGTGATGTGCATTATCATTGCTGCAAATCAGAGGTTAAATACTGGAAAAAAATTGAGCGATGAATTAGGTCCAAAGGGTAGCACCACCGTCAGTATTAGACGGTAGCCTCAGGCTTAGAGATAACTACAGTACGCAGTCTCTTAATGGGAACGCTGTAGCACGCAAAATGTTTCATTTATCCAATCATTCCTATTAAGCAAATGCCATTAACAGTGCATGTATTGATTGGCAGTAATGTACACTAAGTACTTGAGAAATTAAGTCATTAGCCCATCTTCAGCCCAAGTTTTTATTAGGTGATACGTGGGTGGTACACTGGCTCATTGAGCTCCTTAGAACAGGGATCTACTGCTTTTTTTAATTCGTTCACGGGATGTGGGTGTCGCTGGCAAGGCCAGCATTTATTGCCCATTCCAGGCTGATACCTGGAATGGCGGGAATGACCTACGAAGAGAGATTAAATAGTTTGGGCTTGTACTCACTGGAGTTTAGAAGATTGAGAGGGGATCTCATCGAAACATATAAAATTATGGCAGGCCTGGACAGGCTGAATTCAGAGAGAATGTTTCCAATGGCCAGGGAGCACAGAACCAGGGGCCACAGTCTAAAAATAGCGGGCAAATCATTTAAAACAGAGATGAGGAAGAATTTCTTCACTCAAAGAGTGGTGAGCCTGTGGAATTCCCTGCCACAGAGGGCTGTGAAGGCTAATTCAATAAATATTTTCAAGAGAGAATTGGATATATTTCTGAAGGCTAAGGGGATTAAGGGTTACGGAGAAAAGGCGGGGACGGGGTACTGAACTGGTAAGATCAGCTATGATCTCAGACGAGGATCAGCCATGATCTCATTGAATGGCGGAGCAGGCTCGAAGGGCCGAATGGCCTACTCCTGTTCCTATCTCTATGTTACTATGTTACTAATTGCCCTTGAACAACTGAGTGACTTGTTGGGCCATTTCAGAGGGCAGTTAAGAGTCAACCACATTGCTGTGGGTCTGGAGTCACATATAGGCCAGACCGGGTAAGGACGGCAGATTTCCTTCCCTAAAGGACATTAGTGAACCAGATGTTCACAATTTTATGACAATGCGGTAGTTTCATGGTCACCATTACTGATACTATCTTTATAGGTTATAAGAGAGTAGGAACATTCTGTTCATTCATACTAACTAGGACTCCTCTCTCTATGGCAAATCTAATCAGCAGTGATCACGAATGGTTAACTGCTAGTGCATGTACATTAAATCTTTGCTGGAGAATGTACACTTTCATACACAGTAATAGATCAATTCCTGTGTTACACAGAAGTGGGACTAGAAAAGCTTCAGACCTACTCTAACATGTTCCAGCAATTTCTCCGTTTGAATGGATAAGGAAGCTATATCTGAGCAATAACTCCTTAAAACCCACAGTATTATTGTAAAGTGGACCGCAGCGTGCATTTACTGTTCCATCATGTCACACGCTGGCAACTCACTTTTTGCTTGGCTCAAAGAAGAAATCCAAATTCTGCAACTATTTTTTAAATTCATTCTCATGATGTGGGCGTCGCTGGCAAGGCCGGCATTTATTGCCCATCCTTAGTTGCCCTGTACAGCTGAGTGGCTTATTAGGATACTTCAGAGAGCAGTTAAGAGTCACCCAAATTGATGTGGTACTGGAGTAACACATAGGCCATACCGGCTAAGGATGGCCGGTTTCCTTCTCTTAAAGGACATCAGTGAACCAGTTGGGTTTTTACAACAATCCAACAGTTTCATGGTCACTTTTACTGAAACCAGCTTTTTATTTCTTGATTTAAAAAAAAAAACTGAATTCAAATTCTCAAACTGCCACAGAAGAGCAGCTGTTTTTGCATATCATCTGATACTCGTGTTATATTTCTGATTATTCTAAGATAGGGGGCAGTGCCACATGCAGTCGGCATGGTTGGCTGAGGTAGATTTATTTATTTATAACTGATTTTTAGTGGAAATCTTCCCCTTGGGGTGTTACTGGGTGTAAGGATCCAGTTTAACTATAGAATTGGGAATCGTACACTTGGAAGTGTGACACATCCAAAGTGTACGTCACACTTGATCAACTGGCTCAGATGTCACAGTCATTGAAAAAAATACAGCTAATTGAACAATGCTGATTATCTATGTGTTGCAAAACAGATAGGAAACCTAACCATGAAGGGAGATTGAAGAATGATCAAAGAGGGAAAAAATGAATCAATGAAATTGCTCAAATAACTCCAGCCACCATTTTCCTTCTTCACTCAGGCCAGTGAATTCAATTGGAAGTAACATTTAGAAGGTAACAAATATATAACACAACACCAAAAATCCGAACATAAATAGCAATTTCACAGATGCTCGTGATGGAATGTTTTCCAACCTGTCAGAGGATTTCTGCTTTGAGGGACATTGAAAGTGCACTTCTCTTTACAACTATTCCCAATGGGGCAACACACAGAGTGACACACAGGTGTTTGATGGCTCTCTTTGTTAAAAGCAGTTTGAGATGCTCTGCGGATAACATCAACACGATAGCAGGATTGATGGAAAGCATCAGGAAGGCCGAACCGTTCGATTAAAGTAACATCCATGCCTACTAGAAAGCTAATTTGTCAATTGAAAAACCTTGGTGTGATTCATGAATTTGATATAAATTCAAAATAATCGGTTGTCTTGTTATACATGGAGCTAACTGCGCTGTCTTGGATGGTCAGTAACTCACAACCTTAGGGGTATGATAGCATAGTGGTTATGTTACTGGACTAATGATCTGGAGATAGGAGTTCAGATCCCACCACAGCAGCTGGGGAATTTAAATTCAGTTAATTAAATAAATCTGGAATAAAAAAGCTAGTATTTGTAATGGTGACCATGACACTACTGGGTTGTCGTAAAAACCCATCTGGTTCACTAAGGAAGTCTACCATCCTTACCCGGTCTGGGCCAATTTGCGAGTCAGCATTGACTCTTGGCTGCCCTCTGAAATGGCCTAGCAAGCTGTGTAAGGCAGCTCAACACCACCTTCTCAAGGGCAATTAGGGATGGGCAATAAATGCTGGCCAGTGACAGAGACATCCTGTGAATGAATAAAAAACCTTGCAACTACTTCCAAAAAAATTGCTATTGGTTTCCTCCCTCTGTGCAACATTTATTCACAACAGTAACAGGTTGTACTCCCAGCTACGTTTCTTAACGTCCACCCTATTTCTGCTTATAGACTTCAATAATTGATGTATAAGAGCATTGGTAGCTTTTCCCAGTGACGATCAGATCACCACCTGTTACATCACGGTTCACTCCTGTTTGTAAAGCGGTAATTATTTTACCAGCATGACGAAGGCCCATTAAGGATTATGATTTCCGTCTGAGCAGAAGGAAGGGCATGAATAAGTCCTGTAATTCGGGCATAACATTACCAGTAGAAGGACAGAAAAGCTGGAAATCGGAAATTAAAATAGAAAGTGCTGGGAATGCACAGCATCTGAAAAGAGAAAAGACACCAGGTCGTGATTTTTTTTAATGATCATGTGAAAAACAATAGTTGATGTAATGATAGCCCGTTCTTATACAAAACGCTCCCTTTACTGGAACACTCACAAATGAGGGAATAATGGACAAGTAGGAGTGTAATATTTTGCAAGTGAGACTACACTGACTGACAAAACTCAATTTTGTCCTCACCCAACAACCAAATGCATGCACTTTTCAACAAGGACCAGAAAGAGAACTCTGCCTGACTTCGGGATACTGAGGGCTGCCTCTGCTGTGGTCTGTCATTAAACCCTTCCAAGAAAATGCTGATATAAAGTCGGATTCGGTTCTCCTACACAACAGGAGACTTGGTTTTCACTTTGACACCCGTTTTTCCCAAATGAGAAGCAAGCTGATATCAGTTGGGTTTGTACCTGACAAGCCACAGGGATTATTCTGCACAGTGCGTAAAGTCTCTGGAGATTTACCAAGTACCTAAAGAATAAGCCTTTATTTCCTTTTTGCTTGTGATACCATAGTTAGAAAGAACTAGTAATAATAGTACTGTGTCTTTTTATGCAGTAGAAGCTGCTTTCTTAATCACAGTTTATACAGGTATTACGAATTTCACCTCCGTTGTGGGCTTATTGTGATGTGTGCACTGCAAGTTCCAACTATGCTGTAAAAAGGCGCATTGTATATGTCTTGTCCCACAAGTGTACGATGGCCTCCAATCAGACGGCGCAGCAATATTTGATCAGAACGGTTGAGAATCCATCAATTTCTATCTGGTCTCTTTAATAAAAAGATGTACTGTAGTATGAAGAAGGGTGAGAGGAAGCTCGTGTGAAGGATAACATAACATAGTAACATAGAGATAGGAACAGGAGTAGGCCATTCGGCCCTTCGAGCCTGCTCCGCCATTCAATGAGATCATGGCTGATCCTCGTCTGAGATCATAGCTGATCTTACCAGTTCAGTACCCCGTCCCCGCCTTTTCTCCGTAACCCTTAATCCCCTTAGCCTTCAGAAATATATCCAATTCTCTCTTGAAAATATTTATTGAATTAGCCTTCACAGCCCTCTGTGGCAGGGAATTCCACAGGCTCACCACTCTTTGAGTGAAGAAATTCTTCCTCATCTCTGTTTTAAATGATTTGCCTGCTATTTTTAGACTGTGGCCCCTGGTTCTGTGCTCCCTGGCCATTGGAAACATTCTCTCTGAATTCAGCCTGTCCAGGCCTGCCATAATTTTATATGTTTCGATGAGATCCCCTCTCAATCTTCTAAACTCCAGTGAGTACAAGCCCAAACTATTTAATCTCTCTTCGTAGGTCATTCCCGCCATTCCAGGTATCAGCCTGGTGAATCGCCGTTGCACTCTTTCCATGGCAAGAACATCCTTCCGCAGATGGGGCGACCAAAACTGTACACAATACTCCAGATGCGGTCTCACCAGCACCTTGTACAGCTGTAGTAAGGTATCCCTATTCCTATACTCGAACCCCCTTGATATGAAGGCCAACATACCATTTGCCTTCTTAATCGCCTGTTGCACCTGCATGCTCTCCTTCAGTGACTGGTGCACAAGAACACCCAGGTCCCTCTGCACTTCCCCATCTCCCAATCTATTGCCATTTAGATAATAATCTACCCTCCTGTTTTTACCCCCAAAGTGGATAACCTCGCATTTATCCACATTATAGTGCATCTGCCACGTATCCGCCCATTCCCCCAACCTGTCCAAATCGCACTGTAGCCTCCTGACATCCTCATCAGAGCCCACCCCTCCTCCTAGTTTAGTGTCGTCAGCGAATTTGGAAATATTGCATCCAATTCCCTGATCCAGATCATTTATATATATTGTGAACAGCTGGGGTCCCAGGACAGATCCTTGCGGCACCCCGCTGGTCACTGCCTGCCACTCTGAAAACGAGCCGTTTATTCCAACTCTCTGTTTTCTATCCGCCAGCCAGTTCTCTATCCACGTTAATACTTTGCCCCCAATCCCATGAGCCTTAATTTTGCATGACAATCTTTTGTGTGGAACCTTATCGAAGGCTTTCTGGAAGTCAAGGTACACCACATCCACTGGCTCTCCCCCATCTATTTTACCAGTTACTTCCTCAAAAAATTCCAGCAGATTAGTCAAACACGATTTACCCTTTGTAAATCCATGTTGACTCTGTCCGATCCTTTCCCCATTTGTCAAGTGCTCCGCTATTTTATCCTTAATAATGGACTCTAGCATTTTGCCCACAACCGATGTAAGGCTTACTGGTCTATAATTCCCTGCTTTCTCTCTACCCCCCTTTTTAAATATTGGGGTAACATTAGCTACCCTCCAATCCACGGGTACTGTTCCCGAGTCAATGGAGTTCCGGAAGATGATCCTTAGAGCATCTGCTATCTCCAGGGCCACCTCCTTAAGTACCCTAGGATGTAGTTTATCAGGCCCCGGGGATTTGTCGGCCTTCAGTCCCCTCAACTTACCCAACACCATATCCCTAGAGATACTAATTTCTGTCAGCTCCTCCCTCTCATTAGTCCCTATGTTTGCCGATATTCCTGGGAGGTTATTTGTGTCCTCCTTTGTGAATACAGAACCAAAGTATGAGTTTAATTGGTCTGCCATTTCCTTATTCTCCATTATATATTCTCCCGAATCGGACTGCAGGGGACCGACTTGGGATTTTACCAGTCTTTTCCTCCTGATATACCGATAAAAGCTTTTGCAGTCTGTCTTTATTTTTGCTGCAAGTTTACTTTCGTATTCTATTTTCCCCTTCCTGATTAATCCCTTTGTCCTCTTCTGCTGTATCCTGTACTGCCCCCAATCTTCCGGTCTGGTGCTTTTTTTTGCCAGTTGATATGCCCTGGCATAGACCAGTTGGGGCGAATGGCCTGTTTCTGTGCTGTGAATTCTATGTAAACAACAGAAAAAGCAGGTAAAAAGCAAAGACTTGTATTTATATAGCGCCTTTCACAACCACTAGACATCTCAAAGCGCTTTACAGCCAATGAAGTACTTTTTGAAGTGTAGTCACTGTTGTAATGTAGGAAACGTGGCAGCCAATTTTCGCACAGCAAGCTCCCACAAACAGCAATGTGATAATGACCAGATAATCTGTTTTAGTGATGTTGATTGAGGGATAAATATTGGCCAGGACACCAGGGATAACTCCCCTGCTCTTCCTCGAAATAGTACCATGGTATTATTTACGTCCACCCGAGAGAGCAGATGGGGCCTTGGTTTAACGTCTCATCTGAAAGACGGCACCTCCGACAGTGCAGCGCTCCCTCAGTAGTGCAATGGAGTGTCAACCTAGATTTTTGTGCTCAATTCTCTGGAGTGGGACTTGAACCCACAACCTTCTGACTCAGAGCAGAGAAATTTCAGAGGAGATCTGATAGAGGTGTTCAAAATCATGAGGGGTTTTGACAGAGTAAATAGAGAGAAACTGTTCCCATTGGCGGAAGGGTCGAGAACCAGAGGACACAGATTTAAGGTGATTGTCAGAAGAATCAAAGGCGACATGAGGAAAAACTTGTTTACGCAGCGGGTGGTTAGGATCTGGAATGCACTGCCTGAAAGGGTGGTGGAGGCAGATTCAATCATGGCTTTCAAAAGGGAATTGGATAAGTACCTGAAGGAAAAAAAATTGCAGGGCTATGGGGAAAGGGCGGGGGACTGGGACTAGCTGAAGTGCTCTTGCAGAGAGCCGGCACAGGTTCGATGGGCCGAATGGCCTCCTCCGGTGCTGTAACCTCAAACAAACGTGCTAAGCTTGAATAAAGGAGACTATGGAGGTATGAGAGCGGAATTGAGTAGAGTGGATTGGGAAAATAGATTAAAGGGTAAGACGATACATGATCAGTGGTGTACATTTAAGGAGTTATTTTACAACTTCCAAAAAATATATATTCCACTGAGGAAAAAAAGGGTGTAAAAGAAAAGACAGCCATCCGTGGCTAAGTAAAGAAATTAAGGATAGTATTCGACTAAAAACAAGGGCATATAAGGTAGCCAAATCTAGTGGGAGGATAGAGGATTGGGAAAACTTTAAAAGACAGCAAAAAATAACAAAAAGATTGATTAAGGGAAGATAGATTATGAAAGTAAATTAGCAAAAAATATAAAAACAGATAGTAAGAGTTTTTATAGTTATATAAAAAGAAAAAGGGTGGCTAAAGTAAATGTTGGTCCCTTAGAGGATGAGACCGGGAAATTAATGGTGGGAAATATGGAGATGGCAAAAACACTGAATGAATATTTTGTATCAGTCTTTATAGTAGAGGACACTAAGAATATCCCAACACTGGACAAACAGGGGGCTACAGGGGGCGAGGAGCTAAACACGATCAAAATCACTAAGGAAGTGGTACTCGGTAAAATAATGGGACTCAAGGCGGATAAATCACCTGGACCTGATGGCTTACATCTTAGGGTCTTGAGGGAAGTGGCGGTAGGGATTGTGGATGCATTAGTAATAATTTTCCAAAACTCCCTGGACTCAGCAAAGGTCCCGGCAGACTGGAAAACTGCTAATGTAACACCCTTATTTAAAAAGGGCAGTAGACAGAAGGCTGGAATCTATAGACCAGTTAGCCTAACATCTGTGGTAGGTAAAATTTTGGAGTCCATTATTAAGGAGACAGTAACAGGACATTTGGATAATCATAATTTAATAGGACAAAGTCAGCATGGTTTTATGAAGGGGAAGTCATGTTTGACAAATTTGCTGGAGTTCTTTGAGGAAGTAACATATAGGGTGGATAAAGGAGAACCAGTGGACGTAGTGTATTTAAACTTCCAAAAGGCATTTGACAAGGTGCCACACAAAAGATTATTGCTTAAGATAAAAAATTCACAGGATTGGGGGTAATATTCTGGCATGGATAGAGGATCGGCTATCTAACAGAAGGCAGAGAGTTGGGATAAATGGTTCATTCTCAGACTGGCAATCAGTAACTAGTGGTGTTCTGCAGGGGTCAGTGCTGGGTCCCCAACTCTTTACAATCTATATTAACGATTTGGAGGAGGGGACCGAGTGTAACATATCAAAGTTTGCAGATGATACTAAGATGGGAGGGAAAGTAGTGAGTGAGGGGGACATAAAAAACCTGCAAGGGGACTTAGACAGGCTAAGTAAGTGGGCAGAGATTTGGCAGATGGAATACAATACTGGAAAGTGTGAGGTTATGCACTTTGGCAGGAAAAATCGTAGAGCAAGCTATTGTCTTAATGGCAAGAAACTGGAAAGTACTGAAGTACAAAGGGATCTGGGGGTCCTGGTGCACGAAACTCAAAAGGTTAGTATGCAGGTGCAGCAAGTGATTAAGAAGGCCAATGGAATGTTGGCTTTCATTGATAGGGGGATAGAATATAAAAATAGGGAGGTATTGCTTCAGTTGTACAAGGTATTGGTGAGACCGTACCTGGAATACTGCATACAGTTTTGGTGTCCATACTTAAGAAAAGACATACTTGCTCTCGAGTCAGTACAAAGAAGGTTCACTCGGTTAATCCCGGGGATGAGGAGATGGACATATGAGGAGAGGTTGAGTAGAT
Source organism: Somniosus microcephalus (assembly GCF_052327205.1). Classification (NCBI taxonomy): domain Eukaryota; kingdom Metazoa; phylum Chordata; class Chondrichthyes; order Squaliformes; family Somniosidae; genus Somniosus; species Somniosus microcephalus. The sequence goes on along the minus strand of NC_141001.1, from coordinate 111,311,330 downwards.
TGGGACTCTACTCATTGGAGTTCAGAAGAATGAGAGGCGATCTTATTGAAACATATAAGATTGTGAAGGGGTTGGATCGGGTGGATGCGGGGAGGATGTTCCCGATGATGGGTGAAACTAGAACTAGGGGGCATAGTCTTAGAATAAGGGGCTGCTCTTTCAAAACTGAGATGAGGAGGAACTACTTCACTCAGAGGGTGGTAGGTCCATGGAATATGCTGCCCCAAAAAGCTGTAGAAGCTACATCATTACATAAATTTAAAACAGAAATAGACAGTTTCCTAGAAGTAAAGGGAATTAAGGGTTACGGGGAGCGGGCAGGAATTTGGACATGAGTCTAGGTTCGGATCGGACATGGCCCTGTGGGTAGCGGAGTGGGCCCAGGGGCCGTGTAGCCTGATCCTGCTCCTATTTCGTGTGTCTAATTCTGTTAGATTCAGGAGATGGTTCTGTGATAGTAGATTGGCAGTTAGGATCAGATCAGCCATGATCTTATTGAATGGCGGAGCAGGCTCGAGGGGCCGATTGGCCTACTCCTGCTCCTATTTCTTATGTTCTTATAACCATTCTATGATTTTACGAGGGTGCTACCAACTGAGTCACGGCACCAAGCACTGGGCCATAGGTCAGCTTTTTCTCACAGTGTCATTTACAGCACAAGTTGAATGTACAGTAAAGCTTCCTACTCTGCCCTAACAATGTGCCTTGGCCACAACCATGTCTGTCAGCACAGAGGAAACGTTTGCAACATGTTGCAAACCCATTTAAACAAATGGAGCTCTGTTTATTTTTTAGTGGCATATACAGTATCAGATATATCAGAGCTAGTTACATTTTAAACCAAAACAACTGAGTGTCACTTCTAATGAGTGAGACTTGACAGGTTTTCTTAATCTCACAAAAACACCCCGTACTGTACCGGTTTGACATTTCCATTTCTCATGCCTGGCACCTTCACGACCTCAGTGAATGATACTGCTGATTTAGAGCAAATCAGGGAAGAATTATTGGCAGTTTTGAGACATTGTCTCACACCCACTAGGCACTGGATAGACACTGCCCAATTTTATTTCAGCCAGCAGAGATGGATTATTGAAATAGATTTTCCAGTCACCATCAGTTTTAAGAAGAGACCAGAGTCAAAAAAAAAAGGTGCAATGTCAGGAGAAAGTGTTGATTATTGGTCCATGGTTAGCACAGCTCTGAGGATTCCCCTCCAAAACGACACTAAAAGCCAACTTTTAAAGTCTTCTTAAGGAACTTGTCCAGCAATTGATAGCTGCACAGTCAAATCGAAAAATTAGTATTTTATTGCTAGTCAGACCTGGAGTTGGGGGGAAGATTTTCAAGTATCAGCATAGGAGTGATAGATGTCACAACATCATGCAGCACAGAAGGATGCCATTTGGTCCATTGTGCCTGTGCCAGCTCTTTGAAAGAGCTATTCAATTTTCGTAGTACACAGGAATTTTCTGTCTTGGAGTACGGGAAGTGGGCACTGGAAAGCACCTTACAATGGAGCAGGAGAGGGTGAGCTGGCAGCATAAAGGGCCTACAAGGTTCACCACTTGTGGCTCAGGTGCAGGGAATGAGATTGGGAGATTCCTTCTTTGTGCCATCATGGTAAGTATATTGTAATTTGCATAACCACGCTACTTATACCATTACAGTTCACACCACTGGCTCCTTTGACTCTGGTCTACCGTACATCCACCCTGTGTCCCATCACTGTGACAGGCCAGAGACTTCAGCCAGCATGCCCTCAAACTCTGGAATTATTTTCTGACAACCATCTGCTTTTGCTACATCTCTCCACTTTGCTACATCTCACTAACCTCTTTAACCAACTCTTCAGTCACCTTGTATCAGCTGTGGCTCAGTAGGCAGCACACTCACCTCTGAGTCAGAAGGTTGTGGGTCTCAAGTCCCACTCCAGAGACTTGAGCACAAAAATCTAGGCTGACACTCCAGTGTAACGCTGAGGGAATGCTGCACTGTTGGAGATGCTGTCTTTCAGATGAGACGTTAAACCAAGGCCCCGTCTGCCCTCTCAGGTGGACGTAAAAGATCCCAGGGCACTATTTCGAAGACGAGCAGGGGAGTTATCCCTGGCCAATATTTATCCTCAACCAACATCACAAACAGATGATCTGGTCATTATCACATTGCTGTTTGTGGGAGCTTGCTGTGCGCAAATTGGCTGCCGCGTTACAACAGTGACTACACTTCAAAAATACTTCACTGGCTGTAAAGCGCTTTGCGATGTGCTACAGAAATGCAAGTCTTTCTTTCCCCAGGTCTTCTCTCAATTCTCCGTTTCCCCACCACTCCCTTGAAGTGCTTTGGAACATTTCACAAAATAAAGGCACTACAGTATATAGTTGCAAATTGTTGTTCCTGTTGCTGCATCCTCATTAACATCTCGGTGTCAATACGGCTTTGTTTGCAAATCCCTTTAGATACTGAAAGTGTATATATGTCCTGTGCTACTGTTTCATATTCATGCTCTATCTATGCTCAACTTTCAGCGCAGTCATTTCTTTTGAGCTTCCAGCGACTCCTCCAAGTAGGTGACACTGCGTTTATTTTTTGATTAGTGCTGTGCTGGTGCTGCCAGCTTGTGACGTGAGAGTGGACACGCCGGAGTAAAATTGCCAGATTAGCTGCGGCCAGGAAGACACCGGAAAAGCAGATCTTCCCGGCAACCGGCCTTCGTGTATCCAGCAGGCTTACTCTGCCACTTGGTTCAGCGTTGGGAGCCAGCAGCATTAGCAAGGCACTGAATAAAACATAAATCCTTTCATTTCCAAAAGCGTGGGGGGGGTGGGGGTGGGTCAGTCCCCACCAACAGTCTGCGTGCAATTTTCCAGAATGGAGGTTACCAGCACTTACATCGGCTATACAGCACCGAAACAGGCCATTCAGCCCAACCAGTCCATGCCGGCGTTTATGCTCCATTCGAGCCTCCTCCCGTCTTTTCTCATCTAACTCCAGCAGCATAACTTGCAGAATGCGATCAGTAAGTTTTTATTGGGCCATCGTGAACAAAACAGTTTAAAGAGCATATCAATCGAGCTCAGATTGGAACAGGATAAATGCGTATTTCGTGCTCTTTCATACTAAATGGCATACTCCACAGTTCCATTAACAAACTTCGGGGCATTTACATGATTTTAAGTTGCTTGTCACTGCTTTAAGAAACTCTAAAGGGTCATTAATGCAGGTGCATTGTGACTGGGTGTTACTTTATCATTAATGAAACTGCATCCTTATGAAACCCAAATTTCAAAGCAGCATATTCTTGTGAATTTCTTTAGGCCTGTTGTAAATTAAGATGAAAAATGAGTAGGTCTCCTGTTTCCCCCCCCCAAATAAAGAGGAAAAGTCTAGCAGCTACAACCACCGTCCAAATATATTTTGATTGATGGAAAAGAAACCTACAAAAAAAATCTAAATTATGTTCCTAAACAGCTTTTAGTACTGGTAATACAACTATCAAGCATGCCCCATATAAAAAAAGTTTAACATTCGGCTACACAAATAAATGGAATTTAAAATAAACACGCAGCGACTAACCGTCATATATATTTAAAGAATCCTGAAAAGGAAATGTTGCAAGTTCTCATCCGCTGGCACAAGCAAAGCGACTGAAAGCTCAATGCACAGATTTAAACCATAGGTAAACAGGGAAGCAGTGTCCAAACACAATCCTGACAAGTGCTTGAGAAATGTTTGTTCAATAGCTGCTGAGTGGCGTTCCATTTTCCTGTGAATTGAAACTCAGAATGGGGTAATTGGTGCCCTGAAACCTGCTGCCACTTGGAGCTACTTTTAGCTCCCTTTGTTCACATGCAAGGCAGCTTTCCACGGTTTTATGTTAAGTAAGGGAGCACACTACCGTACAAATAAAACAGCTTCAAGAGCATATCAAGTGAGCTCAGACTGTAAGAGGATAAATGTCTATTTTGTGCTCGTTCATGCAAAAATAGTTGTAAAATATTTGAGGCTGATGATTTATAAATATTGTTAATGCTTTCATCGTCGCTTTATTTTTTGTAATCTTTTTAGGCTTTTTTTTTTATTCCTGTGGGTATAAAATCCTCTACTTTTCAACTTCTCGTAAAGGTCTCATCAGGTTGCACATCTCCTGTTGCTGTGGGCACGAGCCAGCAGCCTGTCTCTGCTGGAGCTGCTATTCAGCTGGCTATTGGGAAGCTGCAATAGTGTCCTGACAGTTGCCCTCCAGCCAATTTTGCCCAGCTGTGAGGCTGCATCTGACCTCTTCACACGAGAGCGTGGCTGAGATTAGAAACTCAGTGAAGGAGGGGAGATCCAAAACCAGTTTCCCCCCCAGCCCAGCCAAGCAGAAGGCCGCTGCAAGTATAGTTATTTAATGCTACCTGGTGTTGGAGTTTGTTATTTCTTTAACATCTGTCAGCTAAAATCACCAATCCTCTGCTTCCAATGGAGAGCCGTGCATGAAGGGGCTACAATCTTGTAGTCCTACTGTATATCCCTTTGAGTGCAGGATCGACTGAATTTATCCTTAGATCTATGTGCAAAATCCAAATAAATTACTCACCTTTTCTGCTGCTTCCTCCCTCTGTACCCATGACTACTCTTTGTTTGTCTATTCATTCAGTGAAAGCTTGCTTGTGTCTTTGACAGAAGCCAAATATAATTAAAATAGTGATGAGCTACAAAGCGAGGAAGCATCAGATAGGATGAGCCACATCTCCTGGGAGCTTGGTGGGAAACAGAGCTGAAGATGATGCTGAGGTACGGTGGACTGAGTTCAGGAAGGGATTTGAAGAGGAGGACGATTTTGAAGTGGATACATTGGGAGATGGGGAGCCATTGAAGGTTGGCGACGATGGGGTGATGGATTTAGTGCCAATCACTCTGGCATTTGTAAGATTATAGTCTGCCATGTATTATCCACCGACACACGGCTGTGGAAATATCTATGTTTTTGTACATACTGTAGTTACCTGTTAGTTAATAGGTTTATGCAACAAATTAGCGCAGTCTTTTGATTTCTTGGATTTGGGGGTCATATCGATCAAAGACAACTTCTGTTTTCGGACTCTGCTAGCTGTTTTGCACACAGGGATCACTGCTGCACCCGGAACGACCTTGTAAAATATTTCACTTTCGCTTAAAGAAATGAGTGAGTTCGGTAATGGAGGTGCGTAGCCTTCTGCTATTTTTGGCTGATTGCTGTGAAAGGACCCAGAACATTTTTAGCATGCTAATATGACAAGTGGAATTTTAATTAATGATACAGTAACTGACAATATGCAATAAATACAGCTTAATTGCTTTTTATTTTACAGTTAAGGGGAAATAATTATGATGACCCCATTTTCTCCATCTCTCATCACTACTAATTTCTAATTCTGAATGGTTGAAGTGTTATTATGCACTGTATCCTGTGATAGGACTAAAGACTATGAGTGAGGTTCATGGTGAATTCCCAGATCAAACATAAATCTGCCTGGGAAACGTTTGGTCTCAGTTTGCGAGGGAAGCAAACTCTGAAGAGGAATGTTAACTCGCCTCATACACATCCTGAACATGGCAGTCACAGTACGGTACTGGTAGGACCTGGGTTAAGACACGGCCTACAGACTTCAGCTAAAGAATACTGATATTTACATCACATAGCACATTGAAATGTTTCTAAATGCTTCACACCACAAATTACACACGGAAGAAAGTGCTTGAAGAAAATGGAGCTAAGAGAAGTTTCTATCTATTATCCATATTTTTGCAAGCCCGTTAATACAAACAAACACGCATTTATGAAGAATCTTGACTTTTGAAGTGCAGTCACTGTTATCTAGGCAAATAATACAATATTCATCCTTTACAACTGCTCTCCCTGAGCAGCTGCTGATGACTTTGTCCTGCATGTCAAATGTGTGATTTCTATTACCTAATCAATGTTATTTAAAATGAAGAGCAAACAGTGAAAATCCAAATGAAAGCTTTAGTGAGGATTTCAGTTCTCTAACTGAAAGCACGTGGGGATTCAATGCAGGTTTTGCCTCCAGAAATGTCCACATTACTTCCTAAAAGAAAGACTTGCATTTATATAGCGCCTTTCACAATCACCGGATGTCTCAAAGCGCTTTACAGCCGATTAAGTACTTCTGAAGTGTAATCACTGTTGTAATGTAGGAAACGTGGCAGCCAATTTGCGCTCAGCAAGCTCCCACAAACAGCAATGTGATAATGACCAGATAATCTGTTTTTAGCGATGTTGATTGAGTGATAAATATTGGCCAGGACACTGGGGATAACTCCCTTGCTCTTCTTCAAAATAGTGCCCTGGGATCTTTTACGTCCACCTGAGAGAGCAGACGGGGCCTCGGTTTAACGTCTCTGAAAAACAGCATCTCCGATAGTGCCGTGCTCTCTCAGTAGTGCACTGGAGCGCCAGCCTAGTTTTATGTGCTCAAGTCTTTGGAGTGGGACTTGAACCCACAAGCTTCCTAGTTTCGTAAACTCACAAGGCACTGCCTTACTCTTCCTTCAAGAGGTCACAAATCCCAAGAGTATTTTTTGATTTACACTGCTTCAAGCCAACTAAAATATTTACTATTTTTCAAAGTTCAAATATCCTTAAAAATGATGCAACTTTCCTATTCTTTCTTAGGCAGTAGAGATGTACTTTTACACATTGACTACATTAGTATTGGCCTCATCTGCATTTTCTGTTGGGGATGGTGGGAGGCGATCTCCAATTTATGTTATATCTCTTCTTTCAGCCTCCCCGTCTCCAATTCAGCCACGGGGAGGGCTGTGGCCCTCTCCAACAACCTAATCCAAACAACCGATTGACTGAAGAGAGCTGGAAGAGGTATCCCCGAGTCCAACATTTATGATTTCCCCTCAAAAAAGTGCTTCAGCACCATGAGCAGCTCCACCTAGCTGGCCAATTTACCCCCGTGCAGGATGCTCAGCTTAAATGCGAGTAGAGTCTGGGATTTAAATCTGGATCCTGGTATGGGAGCATAATAATCTATCACCAAAATGCAAGATGGCATTGATTAAATAACTGAGCTCTTAATCACATAAACACACACATGAGGCTCCATCACTTGCTTCCTGGAAGCTATCACTACTTCAGCAGTTTCCACCCACACAGGCAACTATAGTTCATTTTTTGTGTGTCTCACTCATTCAGATGTACAGCATAATTACACTCATAGACAATAACAAGGCTCTAGGCAACAACTGAATCAGCTTGATTGTTAGACACAGTGGTTTATCAACCAGGTAAAATAAAGACATAAATTATGCTTTTGTCTCCATTTTTCCCATGCCAATCCTCCTATAATCGTGCATATATACTTAGAATTACATAGAATTTACAGTACAAAATCAGGTCATTCAGTCCAACTGGTCTATGTCGGTGTTTATGCTCCACACAAGCCTCCTTCCACTCTACTTCATTCATCATCTTCTTCTATTAAAGAGACCAGGATAGAAAATGGTGATTCTCAACCGTTCTGATCAAATATTTCGGTGCCGACTGATTGGAGGCCATCGTACACTTCTGGGATAAGACATATACAATGCATCTTTTTACAGTGTGGTTAAAATTCGCAGTGCACACATCACAATGAGTGCACAACAAGGAGATGAAATTCCTCACCATACATAAACTGTGATTAAGAAGGCAGGTTCTGTTGTATAAAAAGACATGGTACTATTATTACTCGCTATTTCTAACTATTTTCTTTTTGCTTGTGATACAATAAAGGCTTTTTTTTTTACGTACATGGTAAAATCTCCAAGGACTTTACATACTGTGCAGAATAATCCCTGTGGATTGTCAGAAAGTAATGGCAGTATTATTACATATATTAATCTTACATCTGTGTTCACATTCTGTCATCTTTTCTCATTATAAATTCTTATGTCTACATTTAGAATGAAAACTGCCGATGTAAATGTGTCAGACTGTAATTACACCCTCCCACCAGCTGTGATGCTGTAGTGTCTCAGTTTGACTGATGTTTCCTTGTGGAATGTTCCAGCAAAGACTCTCAACATATAAAAAGAAAGAGCTTGCATTTACATAGTGTAATCACATCTCAAACATTTCAAAGTCCTTTGCATTCAATGAATTAGATTGTGTGGATACTGTTACGTGAGTAAATGAGGCAGCCGTTTTGCTGTCCCATAAACAGCATACGAACTGACAGCCAGGTAAAGACCCTCTGGTCCACTGGGCCTGTCCCACACAATTGCAATACCTTGTGTATCACAATATATAGTCTCGACCGCACGTGAAACCAGGGAGAGGCAAAAAGCCAGATTTTAAAAAAACAAGCCAATTGGGGCGGATAAAAAGCTGGGAAATTCCTCTCCGACCCATCTAGGTGAGCGAAACAGTCCAAGAGATCACACTGGCCCTGAATTCCCTGCAGTACCTACCCTTCTGTAAGAGGTAATCACCGCCCCAGCCAGAAACAGGTCCAGCTCTTGCTTGAAGGAATTCAGCGAATCAGCAACCACCGCACGAGACGGCAGCCTGTTCCTGCGGTCCACTATCCCCTGGGAAAAGAACCACCTCCTGACATCTATCCTAGATCTGGCCAATGAAATGGTGACCAGTTAATTTGTTTTTTGGTGGTGTTGGTTGAGGGAATAATGTTGGCCAGGACACTGGGAGAATTCCCTGCTCTTCTTCAAGTAGTGCCATGTGAACTTTTAAATAGCAGAACAGGCAGATGGGGCCAGCGTTTTATGTTTTATCCAAAGAATGACACTTCAGGCAATGCAGCAACTCTGTCAGTACTGCACTGAAGTGTCAACCCAGCTATGTGCTCAAGTCAGATGATTGTGGTGCTTCAACCCATAACTTACTAACTCAGACAATAGTGTTACTGTACCAACTGATTATAGCTGGTACTGTAATCAAGTATGTTACGGATTGACAGATAAGTCTAGCTTTCTTATTTATTTCTCTTTAAAAAGCAAATTGAGCAAAAATGAGCAACGAAAGAGGAAATGTGGGTTGGAGTCAGATAATTTAAAGAGAAAGGCCATTTTAACAGCATAACTGATAAGTATTTTCCACTAGGCATAAACCAACAATTAGTTTTCAAAAATTTCATTCACAGAACACGTCCATGGATCACTTAAGTCTTTCATTTCAGCAACAAAATTATGAAGATAGTGCACCAAGGTTATTTGTTATTAGTATCAGTGCAATCAATTTGTTTTATTCTTTTCTTTTCCTCAGTCCCCGGCAAACATTTTTACTAAGACACAATTCTATACAAAGGAGTGATCATCACTTAATTCAACACACCAATATTCATGCCAGATGTCAAGATTGTGCCTTAGAAATGAACATCTCACTAAACATGAATACTAATCAGAAGAGGGAGATTCTAAACAGGCTACCTGAATCCAGCACTTCTACAGAAACCCAACAGGAAGCTGGAGCATCAAGATATTGAGTTGAAAGGGTAAATGTTCTGAATTTGTGCTCCTGGTGTGGTGCTTTGCCCACAGAGAGTGAATATTGGGAATTCATGTAGGGAGGTCAGCAGACCCCTTAGGATTTTCTGCCCAGTACTGAGCCAGAATTCCTGATATTGGGCTCCTAATAAGCAAAGGAGCTCAAACTTATAAAATGACCCTGTGAAATGTCTTTGAAGAATTCTATTCAGTGGTGAAGACAAGGGATAGGCAGAAACTGTGTATAATCTTTAAGGCACACAAAACCTTCCCTTTAACAAGTGTGAGTTGATATGCCTATCAATTAGTCCAATAAAAGGCGACGAGTTAAGAACGTAACTGAAGGTTTTTATTGGCTAAATAACAGAGCCCACCCTCGTGGGTGATCCGATCCAACAGGGAGGAATACTAGCCAGTCAGCTACCTTTATACCTGGGCAGGTAATGGGCGGAGTCGGAGGTGGTCAGCCCAGGTATAACAGTGCGACAAGAGGCGACCTCGTGTAGTGATGTGACAGTGAGAACAATATACAGTGATAACTATAACAGTGGTTTACCACATTCACCCCTTGTTTAGATTAGAGTCCGGCGGGGTGAAGTGTATTACCAGCTCTGGTATGTCAGTCTGTCCGGAGGCTTCGTTAGCCTCTCCGATCGTCGCAGCGGCGGTGTTACATTATCCGGTGTTAAAGCTGGTGTCTGCGTAGTCGGCAAAGGCTCGTGGGGTTCCGGCATGCCGTCTACCTCGGCTGGACTCGGGGGGTTGGGAGGGGGGGGTGAGGGTGCGAGGTCTCGTAAGGAGACAGTGTCCTCCCGTCCGTCTGGGTAAGCCACATAGGCGTACTGGGGGTTGGCGTGCAGGAGGTTCACCTTCTCGACCAGGGGGTCCGTTTTATGGGCCCTCACGTGCTTTCGCAGCAAGACGGGTCCCGGAGAGGTCAGCCAGGTTGGTAGGGTGGTTCCCGTAGTCGACTTCCTGGGGAAGACAAACATTCGGGCATGGGGGGTGGTGTTAATGGCAGTGCAAAGTAGTGACCGGATGGAGTGCAGCGCAATCGGGAGGACCTCTTGCCAGCGGGAGGTTGGGAGGCCCTTAGACTTTAAGGCTAAGAGGGTGGCCTTCCATACCGTCGCGTTCTCTCTTTCCACCTGGCCGTTCCCTCGGGGGTTGTAGCTGGTGGTCCTGCTTGCTGCAATACCCCTCTCCAATAGGAACTGACGGAGTTCCTCGCTCATGAAGGAGGCGCCCCGGTCACTATGTATATAGTTCGGGAACCCGAACAAGGCGAAGAGTTTGTTCAGGCATTTAATGACCGTGTTACTGGTCATGTCTGGGCAGGGGAAGGCAAAGGGGAAACGGGAGTACTCATCAACGATGTTGAGGAAGTACACATTACGGTCGGATGACGGTAGGGGCCCCTTGAAGTCGATGCTCAGACGCTCGAAGGGGCGGGTGGCCTTGATCAGGCTTGCTCTGTCCGGCTTATAGAAGTGCGGTTTGCACTCAGCACAGATCTGGCAGTTCCTGGTCATGGTCCTGACCTCCTCGATGGAGTATGGCAGGTTGCGGGCCTTAATGAAATGGTAGAGTCTGGTGACTCCGGGGTGGCAGAGGTCATTGTGGAGGGTCTGAAGTCTATCACTTTGCGCGCTGGCGCATGTAATGCGTGAAAGAGCATCAGGGGGGTCGTTCAGTTTACCGGGCCGGTACAAGATCTCATAATCATAGGTGGAAAGCTCGATTCTCCACCTCAAGATTTTGTCGTTCTTGATCTTGCCCCTCAGCTTGTTATTAAACATGAAGGCAACCGAGCGTTGGTCGGTGAGGAGGGTAAATCGTTTGCCTGCCAAGTAGTGCCTCCAGCGCCGTACTGCCTCCACAATTGCCTGGGCTTCCTTCTCGACCGACGAGTGTCGGGTCTCGGGGCTCTGTAGGGTCCTTGAGAAGAAGGCTACCGGCCTACCCTCCTGGTTAAGGGTAGCGGCTAGGGCGAAGTCGGATGCATCGCTCTCCACTTGGAAGGGGATTGACTCATCCACTGCGTGCATTGTGGCCTTGGCTATGTCTCCCTTAATGAGGGAGAAGGCCGCGCACGCCTCTTCCGTGAGGGGGAAGGATGTGGTTTTCAGGAGGGGTCTGGCTTTGTCCGCATAATTGGGTACCCATTGGGCATAGTAGGCGAAAAGCCCCAGGGTTCTCCTAAGTGCTTTTGGACAGTGGGGGAGGGGTAGCTCCATGAGGGGGCGCATTCTTTCGGGGTCGGGGCCGATGACTCCGTTCTCTACTACACAGCCAAGGATGGCAAGGCGCGCTGTGTTAAACACGCATTTCTCCTTATTGTAGGTGAGGTTCAGCCGTTGGGCCGTACGGAGGAATTTCTCCAGATTCACGTCATGGTCCTGCCGGTTGCGGCCGCAGATGGTGACGTTATCGAGATAGGGGAAAGTGGCCTGTAGTCCGTTCTGGTCAACCATCCGGTCCATCTCCCGTTGGAAAACCGAGACCCCGTTGGTGACACCAAAGGGGACCCTAAGGAATTGGTAGAGGCGGCCATTCGCCTCGAAGGCGGTGTACTGGCTGTCCTCCGGGCTGATGGGGAGTTGGTGGTAGGCCGACTTGAGGTCGATGGTCGAGAATACGCGGTATTGTGCAATCTCATTGACCATGTCCGATATGCGGGGGAGGGGGTATGCGTCCAGCTGGGTGTATCTGTTTATGGTCTGGCTGTAGTCGATAACCAGGCGATTTTTGTCGCCGGTCTTGACTACCACCACCTGGGCACGCCAGGGGCTGCTGCTCCCCTCAATAATGCCCTCTTTCAGGAGTCGCTGCACCTCAGAGCTAATGAAGGCTCTGTCCCCAGCGCTGTACCGCCTGCTCTTAGTAGCGACAGGTTTGCAGTCGGGGGTGAGGTTAGCGAACAGGGAAGGTGGCGGTACCTTGAGGGTGGATAGGCTGCAGGTGTTACGCGGTGGGCGGTTTAACTTTTGCTGGTTGTCGACTGTGAGTGGGGGGAGGGGTCCACCGTATGCTAGGGTTACACTTTGGAGGTGGGATTGGAAGTCCAGCCCTAGTATGACGGCAGCGCACAGCTGGGGGAGTACGAGGAGTTTAAAATTTTTATACTCTGTCCCTTTAACCGACAATGTCACGACACAGTAGCCGCTGATGTCTGTGGCGTGCGACCTCGATGCCATCGAGATGCGGCTGCGCGTTGGCAGGACGGGGAGGGAGTAGTGGCTCACCGTGTCTGGGTGGATGAAGCTCTCCGTGCTTCCGCTGTCGAACAGGCAGGTCGTGGCGTGGCCGTTGACTTTGATGTCCATCATTGAGCTGGCCAGGTGGTGCGGGCGGGCTTGATCCAGGGTCACGGAAGCTAGGGTGTAGATGAGCGCGTCGTTGTCATGACAAGATGGCGGCGAAGATGGCGGCCCCCGTAGTTCACATGAGGCTCTGTTTAAATCGTTTGCCCCGCACAAAGATGGCCGCCCCTGCTGTTCCCATGAGGCTCTGCAGGCTTCGGCTGCCCCGCACAAAGATGGCCGCCCCTGGTTTTCCCATGAGGCTCTGCAGGCTTCGGCTGCCCCGCACAAAGATGGCCGCCCCTGGTTTTCCCATGAGGCTCTGCAGGCTTCGGCTGCCCCGCACAAAGATGGCCGCCCCCAGGGTTCGCATGAGGCACTGCTGGCTTCTGAGGATTTGCTTCTGCAGGCCTTGGAGAAGTGGCCTTTCTTGAGGCAGGTTTTGCAGGTCGAGTTTTTGGCTGGGCAGCGCGACCTCGGATGCTTCTCCTGGCCGCAAAAGAAGCAGCCAGCGGCCCGATCGGGGTTGCCTGATGTCGGGGCCGGTACCAGGGCTAGCGGGCCCGGTCGGATCCGTGATGCAGACGCTGAGGTAGGTCCCGGGGGCAGCGCTGTGAAGGGTGGTGGGGTGGGGGTCGGGCCCGAGTCCCAGGGTCGCGAATAGTACCTGGCAAACGCTTCCTGGTCTTGCTGGGTGGCCTCTAGGGTGAGGGCGAGGGCTTCGGCCTTGTCCAGGTCTATGTCCTTAGCTTCAAGCAGTCTTTGCCGTGTGTAGTCGGAACGTAGGCCTCTCACCAAGGCGTCGCGGACATTGTCTTCCATGTTCGCAGTAGCCGTCACCGCTTTAAAGTCACAGTTCCTGCCGAGTTGTCTCAGCGCTCGTGAAAATTCAGCTATCGATTCTCCTGGCTGTTGCTGGCGAGATCTTAAGAGATGCCTAGTGTACATGTAGTTTACCGGGCTCCGGTACTGCTGTTTCAGTAGGTTGATGGCGTCGTCGTACGTAGTCATGTCCTGGATGAGTGTATATACTCTCGGGCTCGCTTGGGCTTTCAGGACTCTTAGTTTGGATCTCTGAGGGACGACGGCTTCCTCCAGGTACGATTCGAAGCAGTCCAGCCAGTGTTTGAAGTCGTTGGCTGAGTTTGGTGCCTGTGGGTTTAGATCCAGGTATGGTGGTTTCAAGGCTTGCAGCCAAGCCGGCTGGTGTGGCCCGTTGTCTGGAGGCTGCTGTTGCTGTGCTGCTGGGTGAGCTCCTTGCTGTTGCTGTTCATTATCAGACATCTTTAAAATTTAGCCAATAAAATTGATATGCCTATCAATTAGTCCAATAAAAGGCGACGAGTTAAGAACGTAACTGAAGGTTTTTATTGGCTAAATAACAGAGCCCACCCTCGTGGGTGATCCGATCCAACAGGGAGGAATACTAGCCAGTCAGCTACCTTTATACCTGGGCAGGTAATGGGCGGAGTCGGAGGTGGTCAGCCCAGGTATAACAGTGCGACAAGAGGCGACCTCGTGTAGTGATGTGACAGTGAGAACAATATACAGTGATAACTATAACAGTGGTTTACCACATGAGTCTATAGTCAAAACATTACTGCTGGTGCTATTAACAAGCATGTACGACATTCCCCCGCTCACTATTTTAACAACAACTTGCATTTATATAGCGCCTTTAACGTAGTAAAACATCCCAAGGCACTTCACAGAAGCATTATCGAACAAAATTTGACACCGAGCCACATAAGGAGATATTAGGAGAGGTGGGCTTGGTCAAAGAGGTAGGTTTTAAGGAGCTTCTTAAAAGAGGAGAGAGAGGTAGAGGGGCGGAGAGGTAATGCCAGAGCTTAGGGCCTAGGCAGCTGAAGTCACAGCCACCAATTGTGGAGCAATGAAAATCGGGGATGCGCAAGTGGCCAGAATTGGAGGAGCGCAGAGATCTCGGACGCTTTTAGGGCTGGAGGAGGTTACCGAGGTGGGGAAGGGCGAGGCCATGGAGGGATTCAAAACAAGGATGAGAATTTTAAAATTGAGACGTTGCCTTAAAATTGAGGAAGTCAATATAGGTCAGTGAGTAGAGGGGCGGTGGGTGAACAGGACTTGGTGCGAGATAGGATTTGGGCAGTAGTGTTTTGGATTTTAAATAGGTTGACCTCTCTGCAAAAATAGTGTACAGAGGAATGTCGTATGAGTGAGTCAAACACTCAGCCACTGTTACCGACAAAAGTAACTTCCAACCTATAATATACACAAAAAAGGCCCAATTTTTTTGAATTGATCCAAAGTGTTTCAAAGATAACTATTTATACGGATAAAAGGAAAAGGAAGAAAAAAACCACTGAGGCAGCAATTAGATGGAGAACAGAGGCTTTCAGCTCTTCCAAAAATGTGGATTAGGGGAGGCCTAAACTATGATACCGTAAGATTTTCAAAAGCATGAATACTAATGTAATATTTATGGACAGACAAAAATAAAACAAGGCAAAATAGAAAGTTAAATACAAATTCGAATCATCAATAGCGGTACTGTTGAATGCTTGACTAATCTGCCATCCTTGTTTTCAAATCCCTCCATGGTCTTGCCCCTCCTTACCACTGTCACCTCCTCCAGCCCTAGAACCCTCCGAGATCTCTGTGCTCCTTCAATCCTGGCCTCTTGCGCATTCCCGATTTTAGTCGCTCCACTGTTGGCGGCTGTACCTTCAGCTGCCTGGGCCCTAAGCTCTGTAATTCCCTCCCTAAACCTCTCCGCCTCGCTACCTCTCTCTCCTCCTTTAAAACGCTCCTTAAAACCTACCTCCTTGACCAATGTCCTAATATCTCCTTATGTGGCTCAGTGTCAAATTTTGTTTGATAACGCTCCCGTGAAGCGCCTTGGGACTAAAGTTTTACTACTTTAAAAGGTGCTATATAAATGCAAGTTCTTGTTGAAATGTTAAACTGGGATCAAAATGATCACAAACTGGAGGTAAAAATATCCAATTTCTTAAATCTTGGTGTTAGAATTTAAATATCCATTGAGCAATTTGATCTAAACAAAGCACTTAACAAAAACATATTTTACACAAAAGTAATGACATAGAAACATAGAAGATAGGAGCAGGAGTAGGCCATTCGGCCCCTCGAGCCTGCTCCGCCATTCAATGAGATCATGGCCGATCATCCAAATTCAGTACCCTGTCCCTGCTTTCTCTCCATATCCCTTGATCCCTTTAGCCTTAAGAAATATATCTAACTCCTTCTTGAATATATTTAATGAATTGGCCTCTACGGCCTTCTGTGGTAGAGAATTCCACAGGTTCACCACTCTCTGGGTGAAGAAATTCCTCCTCATCTCTGTCCTAAATGGCTTACCCCTTATCCTTAGACTGTGACCCCTGGTTCTGGACTCCCCGACCATCGGGAACATCCTTCGCGCATCTAGTCTGTCTAGTCCTTTTAGAATTTTATAAGTTTCAATGAGATCCCCGCTCATTCTTCTAAACTCCAGTGAGTATAAGCCCAATTGACACAATCTCTCCTCATACGTCATTCCTGCCATCCCAGGTATCAGCCTGGTGAATCTTCGCTGCACTCCCTCCATGGCAAGAACATCCTTCCTCAGATAAGGCGACCAAAACTGCACACAATACTCGATGTGGTCTCACCAGGGCCCTGTACAACTGCAGCAAGACATCCTTGTTCCTGTACTCAAACCCTCTCGCTATGAAGACCAGCATACCATTTGCCTTCTTAACCGCCTGCTGCACCTGCATGCTTACCTTCAGCGACTGGTGCACAAGGACACCCAGGTCTCGTTGCACTTCCCCTTCTCCCAATCTATTGCCATTCAGATAATAATCTGCCTTCCTGTTTTTGCCACCAAAGTGGATAACCTTGCATTTATCCACATTATACTGCATCTGCCATGCATCTGCCCAATCACCCAACCTGTCCAAATCATACTGGAGTTTCTCGGCATCCTCCTCACAGCACACACGCCCACCCAGCTTTGTGTCGTCTGCAAACTTGGAGATATTACATCTAGTTCCCTCGTCTAGATCATTAATATATATTGTGAATATATATATTGTGAATATATATATATTGTGAACATGTTTTTCTGGGGTCCAAGGACCGATCCCTGCGGTACCCCACTAGTCACTGCTTGCCACACGGAAAAAGACCCGTTTATTCCATGATGTGTAAATGATGCTGCTCTCCCCTTGATGAAATTCTCCAATCAAGTTACTATGCTTATTATAATAAAATATATCAATAAAACTCTCTATAAAGTTGGGCCTGGGGTTAAAATCAGTAGTATGTTTGATCCTGGCAAGTGTGGTAAAAGTTTGAAAATTTACCGTCCGGATTGGGACAATGTCAAAAAATCATCAGCACGGTGGCATAGTGGTTAGCACTGTTGCCTCACAGCGCCAGGGACCCGGGTTCAAATCTGGCCTCGGGCAACTGTCTGTGTGGAGTTTGCACATTCTCCCTGTGTCTGCGTGGGTTTCCTCCGGGTGCTCCAGTTTCCTCCCACAGTCCAAAGATGTGCAGGTTAGGTTGATTTGGCTATGATAAATTGACCCTTAGTGTTAGGGGATTAAATACGTGGGGTTACGTGGATAGGGTGGGATATGTGTCGGTGCAGGCTCGATGGGCCGAAATGGCCTCTATCTGCACTGTAGATTCTGTGATTCTGTGAAATCCTGCAGGTTCAACGGACAGGTTTTGACACTCATCTTGATCAACGTTTTACTAACAAATAGTTGTCAGAGACATTCTGAACCCTTAATCTTCCTATCTGTGCACGTGCAAGCACTGTTGGGCAATAATCCATTGGCCCAGAAATTCCGTTCACAGCCCTCCTGCGGGCGGAGGGCTGCGATTTGGAAAAATCTCCGCCTGGACCGGAGGGCGCCCGGGAGGCGCAGTGTTCCGTTGATGTGCCTCCTCAAACTGCCGGTGTGCAGGGCATGCGTGTCCCAGGGGCGCAGCTAGTTCGCAGCGTCCCTGGGATCACGTGGGCCATGGGGAGCCAATCAGAGCAGGGAATCTCCATTCATAGATTTGACAGGAAGACCTGTCAAATCTATGAATAGAGATCACCGCAAAACATAAGTAAAAGTACAAATAATTTTTTTTTAAGTCACATTTTTTAAATGACTCAAATAGTTAATTTATGTAATTTATAAACAAAAATTTAAATTTTTGAAAAAACTTCAACTCTTAGCCTGGTAAAAGCAGGCCTTGCGCTTTTACAGGTGCAAGAATTGTAAGTGTTTTCTGCGGGCGGAGGGTATCCAAAAAACGGAACTCTCCACCCACAGAGGCCCTGCTCCAGTGCATGCCTGAAACCGGCATTTCCATTGGCCCTACAGGTGAGTACACAGCGCGTACACACCCGTAGGGACTGGAATTTCTGCCTCGATGTATATTAAATCTAAAGTCTGCGTTGGATGGTTGCCCCATTCATTTGCATCTAATAAACTCAATGGTAGACCGAGCACAGAGATCACCAAATGAAGAAACCAGACAGAACCCGAGAACCTTAACAGATTGTGAATGAATTAACCCTTGGAAATACACTTTTTGATTAAACTAATCCCTTTCCCTTTTTAGTATTGGTTTCAGAAGCCCACCTTTATATTTAAAGGTTGATGCAATTAATTTTGCCGCACAAATAACTGCATTTGTTTTCCATAGTAAAAGTGAGATATTAATGTTATTTCCACAAATATGCTTTTATATTTTATTTTCAAAAACATTTCTAATTCAGTGAATTCACCTGTATCTTATAAATCTAGCCAAACTACCTCAACCTACCATGCTACGTCTTGACACAATCTTCTGAAAATTTAGGATCACTAACCGTGCAAGTAGCAAGTACCTAGGTCGACCATGACAAAACCGGCAATAATTTTGCTGCATGTTATCTCGAACATCGTAAATGGGTGTTTTTTTATTAACTGAGACCCAGCCAGAGTTTCATTTCAGTGCTGCTCAGCAAAGCTTATTCTGTGGTTTGTATTTCGGGCATATTTGAAACTCAATAACTGGTTAAGCTGGCCCTGTATAAATGGTAAATGAGTCTGATCTCAATTTGAATTCATTCACAATTGTTACCCCAGTCATCTTTAGGGAAACTGAAGACAGAAAAACATGTTAAACCAGGGCAGGCTCTTATTCAACAAAACTTAATCTCGACGCATGACAAAAGAAAATGTGCCCCTTTCTTGGTTATCCCCACTGAGATCTTTGACAGTGCCTTCTACTTTGGTGTGAGGCCACAAATGTAATTGCTTCATTGCCTGTGGGTGTTCGTCTAACAAAGGGAAGGTTTTTTTCCTCCAATAAACAACAGGTGTTACCTTTCTTGACTAAAGCATAAAATGATGAAAGGAACTAAAATATCACCCAACAAAGTGACTACACCGTAATGAAATTTATGCCTTTGACTAGTTAAATGGCAGCTAATTAAAGGACCATGTGTAACTGTTATGCTGTAATGAAATGTATTGCATTCCAGTCAAATTTCCTTTCTTTAAATAGGATTGTATTTCAATGTGCTAAATAGTTCATAGAATCAAAGAGATAGGTTTTAAGGAGCAACTTATAGAACCATAGAATAGTACAGCACACAAGGAGGCCATTCAGCCCATCGAGTCTATGCCAGCTCTTGCAAAGAGCAATCCAGTTAGTCCCACTCCCCCGCTCTTTCCCCATATCCCTGCAATTTTTCCTCCTTCAAGTATTTATCCAGTTCCCTTTTGAAGGCTACTATTGAATCTGTATCCACCACCCTATCAGGCAGTGCATTCCAAATCCTAACCACTTGTTACGTAAAAAAGTTTTTTCTCATGTTGCCTCTGGTTCTTTTGCCTGTCACCTTAAATCTGTGCCCTCTGGTTAGCGACCCTTCAGCAACTGGAAACACTTTCTCTTTAGTTACTCTATCTGAACCCTTCATGATTATAAACACCTCTATCAAATTTCCTATTAACCTTCTCTGCTCTAAGGAGAACAACCCAGCTTCTCCAGTCTATCCACGTAATTGTAATCCCCCATCCCTGGAACCAGTCTAATAAATCTCTTCTGTACCCTCTCCAAAGCCTTCACGTCCTTCCTAAAGTGTGGTGCCCAGAAATAGACACAATACTCCAGATGGGGCCGAACTAGTGTTTTATACAAGTTTAGCATAACTTCCTAGCTTTTGTACTAAATGCCTCTATTTATAAAGCCCAGGATCCCATATGCTTTATTAACTGCTTTCTTAATCTGTCCTGTCACCTTGAAAGATTTGTGCATAAACAACCCCAGGTCTCTCTATTCTTGCACCCCCTTTAAAATTGTACCATTTAGCTTGTATTGTCTCTCCTCATTCTTCCTGCCAAAATGTATCACCTCACACTTTTCTGTGTTGAATTTCATCTGCCATGTGGACGCCCATTCCACCAGCCTGTCTATGTCCTCTTAAAGTCTCTTACTATCTTCCTCACTGTTTACTACACTTCCAAGTTTTGTGTCGTCTGCAAATGTAATTGTGTTGTCTTTGGTAAAGAAATTTACATTTCTATTTTTAAAAATTCCACCCTCTCCGCCCCCTTCTTATTTTTCTCCTCTGTTTTTGGTCTCCCAGCACCTAGTACCAGTTTTGGCAAAAGGGAAATGCAGAATTGTATAGTGCCTTTCATACTCTCTCAGTAGTGCCATAGGATCTTTTATGTCCACTTGGACCACCAGAATGTCTCATCTGATGAAGGAGTGCTGCATTGCTGGAGGCAGCAATCAGTACTGCAATGAAGTGTCAGCCTAGATTATGTGCGCAGGTCTCTGGAGTGGGGATTGAACAGATTACATTCAGAGTCAGATGCAAAAGTGGGGCCATTCAGACAAGCTGTCGCGCGATAGGGTAGGGAGATGATCTATTCTCAGGCCTCTATTAATCTTTTTGAGACTCTTTCTAATGCTAGTTACCTGAGGGGTATCAACTACAGATGTTAGGACTCTGAAACGTAAAGGGTGTGAGCTTTGAATCTCCAACAGACCAGAAGTCCACCTTATCGTTGGGCTTGCCAGCTGTCGTTAAATAAACTGGCTCCTATTCTGTGCTGATAAGTGTCTAGGAGTCAGTTGAATACCTCTGTGTGTATGTCAAGGCCCACTGAGTTATCCTCACTGAACACCAGCAAGCCTACAGAGAACAGCGCCAGACAACAAATACAAATCAAGGACAGCAACGCGTGGCGGTCGTAATAGCGCTGCTCTCCTGAGACTGGATAACAAAAAATCTATAATAATAATGATGGCATTTATATAGCGCCTTATCACATCAAAATATCTGAAAGTGCTACACAGAATGAGTTACTTTCTGAAGAGCAGAGGCGGTTGTTCTGCAGGAATATGAGTCAACCATACAAAACCAGCAATGTTGCACAAATGCTAGTTGGACTGATTGACTCAGTAACCTCATTTATGGGGGGGTACTGGTTGAAGGATGACACATGGAGAATACACTGATCTACAATGTCCATCACTGAGACCTCCATTTGACATCTTATCTGAAGGATAATGCCACTGACTGTGCAACATGCCCGTAACTGTCAGCAATGTTCCCACTAAGCTGCGCGGCTGCACAGTCATCTGCGAGATCCCGCGCAGGCCGCTCACTGGCTTTTCCATTGTAGATACTGCGCATGTGCAAAAATTTGAATGGGTCGCGTAGGAGGCAGCACAGCTTACGGGGGACATTACCTGTCAGCCTAGTATAGGGCTCACAACCACAACCTTCTGAGCTAAAGGCAAGAGTGCTATCAAGCAAACTAAGCTCCTCCTCACCATGCCTCTGATAACTAGGGGCATGCACATATTCCAGATGTTAAGTTTCCTTCCATTTTTTGGGTCCTTTCTGGTCACAAATCTCACCCAAAGAAATTTTGGACACTCTATATACAGTCAACTCCTCATAGAGTAATAGAGTCATTACGGCACAGAAGGAGGCCATTCAGCCCATCCCGGCTCACTGTGGAGCAATCCAGTCAGTCCCATTCCTCCGCTCTATCCCTGTAGCCTTGCAAGTTTATTTCCTTCAAGCGCCTATCCAAATTCCTTTTGAAATCATTGAGTGTCTCCGCTTCCACTACCCTCGTCGGCAGCAAGTTCCAGGTCATTACCACTCGCTGCGTAAAAATGTTCTTCCTCACGTCCCCCCTGTATCTCTTGCCCAAAACTTTAAATCTGTGTCATCTAGTCCATGTATCATCAGCTAATGAGAACAGCCTTTCTCGGTCTACCTTATCCAATCCCGTCATAATCTTGTACATCTCTATCAAATCTCCCCTCAACCTCCTTTGCTCCAAGGAGAACAACCCCAACTTCTCCAACCTAACCTTGTAGCTAAAATCCCCCATCCCTGGAACCATTCTGGTAAATCTCCTCTGCACCCTCTCGAGGACCTTCACATCCTTCCTAAAGTGTGGTGACCAGAACTGGATGCAATACTCTAGTTGTGGCCTAACCAGAGCTTTATAAAGGTTCAGCATAACTTCCTTGCTTTTGTACTCAATACCTCTAATTATGAAGCCCAAGATCTCATATCTTCTTCTTAGGCAGTCCCTCGGAACTGAGGACGATGTGCTTCCACATTAAAAATGAGTTCGCAGGTGACCGATGAGTCCAATGCGGGACCTACAGTCTCTGTCACAGGTGGGACAGACAGTGGTTGAAGGGGCGGGTGGGTGGGGCGCTTGGGTTGACATGTGCTCCTGCACTGCTTGTGCTTGGCTGCTGCATGCTCCCGGCGAAGAGACTCGAGGTGTTCGACGCCTTCTCAGATGCTTCTCCTCCACTTTGTGCGCTCTTGGGCCAGGGATTCCCAGGTGTCGGTGGGGATATTGCACTTTTTCAAGGAGGCTTTGAGGGTGTCCTTGAAGCGTTTCCTCTGCCCACCTGGGGCTCTCTTGCCGTGTCAGGGCTCCGAGTAGAGCGCTTGTTTTGGGAGTCTCGTATCGGGCGTGCGGACAATGTGACCCGTCCATCGGAGCTGATCGAGCGTGGTCAAAGCTTCGATGCTAGGGATGTTGGCCTGAGTGAGAACACTGACGTTGGTGCACCTATCCTGCCAATGCTTTGCTAACTACTCTCTCAATATGTCCTGCCATCTTCAAAGATCTATGCACATGAACCCCCAGGTCCCTCTGTCCCTGCACACTCTTTAGAACTGTGCCATTAAGTCTATATTGTCTCTCCCTATCCCTTCTGCCAAAATGCATCGTCTCACACTTCTCTGTATTAAATTCCATCTGCCACTTGTCTGCCCATTCTACTAGCCTATCTATGTCCTGTTGCAGTCGATTGGTATCCTCCTCACTGTTTGCCACACCTCCAAGTTTGGTATCATCGGCAAATTTTGAAATTTTACTCTGTATTCCAATATCCAAGTCATATTATATATCAAAAAAAGCAGTGGCCCCAGCACTGACCCTTGGGGAACACCACTGTCTACCATCCTCCAGTCTGAAAAACAACCATTTACCACGACTCGCTGTTTTCTGTCCTTAAGCCAATTTCTTAACCAAGCTGACACTGACCCTTCTATTCCATGAGCCTCAATTTTGTAAACCAGCCTTTTATGCGGTACTTTGTCAAACGCTTTCTTAAAATCCATATAGACAACATCCATTGCATTCCCTTCATCAACTTTCTCTGTTACTTCATCAAAAAATTCAATTAGATTAGTCAAACACGATCTGCTTTTTACAAATCCGTGCTGGCTCTCCTTAATTAACTTAAACCTCTCCAAGTGCCTGTTAATTTTTTCCCTGATTATTGTTTCTAAAACCTTACCCACCACTGATGTTAAACTGACCGGCCTGTAGTTACTAGGATTGTTCTTGCACCCTTTCTTGAACAAGGGTGTCACATTTGCCAATTTTCCAATCCTCTGGCACCTCCCCCGTATCTAGGGAAGATTGGAAGATTATGGCAAGCCCTTCCGCTATCTCCACCCCCAATTCCCATATCAACCTGGGATGCAAGCCATTCGGACCAGATGACTTATCCAAGCATATCCAGCCTTTCTGGTATATTCTGCCTATTAATTTTCACCCTATCCATTACATCTACCATCTACGCTTCTACCGATATTTTGTCAGCATCCTCTTCCTTAGTGAACACTAATACAAAGTACTCATTGAGTATTCTAGCCTTGCCCTGCGCCTCTAAGCATATATCACCTTCTTTGTCCCTAATAGGCCCCACCCTGCCTCTTACTACCCACTTACTATTTACATGCCGGTAGAAGATTTTTGGGTTCCCTTTTATGTTAACTGCCATTCTATTCTCATATTCTCTCTTTGCCAGTATTATTTTCCTCTTCGCTTCCCCTCTCAACTTATTGCCCCAGAAATTCGGGTCTCCGCGGGTGAGTACGCATGGGGTACTCGCCCGTAAGCCCAATGGAAGTGCCGGTTTCCTGCATGCACTGCGCATGCGTGGGAAACCGGCACTTCCGTTCCCCTGAAAGAAGGGGTTCAGAGGTCGAACGCGTGCGCAGGAGAGGCTGCGCGTGTACATTGAACTTACGTTTTTTTTTGCAGGTTTTCCCAGGAGGGTAAGTCTCCAGAAGTTAGACATGTAAAAAGCAGTCGCAAGGCCTGCTTTTTACAAGGTAAGTGGTGAATTAATTAAAATTAAAACATTTTTTCCACAGGTTTATTATTTTTAAATACTTTAAAGAAAGGTAAGTTTATTTTTAGCCCCGTTAGAAAATTTTAAAAAAATTTCAAAAATGTAAATTATTGTTTAAAATAGTTAGTTCATGTAATTTATAGCTATTTAAAAAATGTGATTTAAAAAAAAATGTATTTGAAGATTTAGTGATGTTTTGGGGCTTATAGTATTTATAAGTTTGACAGCCCTTCCTGTCAATCTTATGAATGAAGCATTCCCTGCTCCGATTGGCTCCCCATGGCCCATGTGATCCCAGGGGACGCATCGAACTAACTGCGCCCCTGGGATACGCAACCACTACGCGCCGGCAGTTGGAGCAGGCCCAGGATCAGAATTCCACGGGGGCCCACAGCTCAACGGCCGGCACGCAAGGTAAGTGCAGGTCGGGGGCTTACACCCGCGGGAAGCCCCCGACCCGAATTTCTGGGCCATTATATTCACTTGACATGCACCATATACCCTCTTATTTTGTTTCATCATATTCTCTATCTCCCTCGTCATCCAAGGAGCCCTTGCTTTGGTTCCCCTACCTTTCATTTTTGTTGGAATGTGCCTAGTCTGCACCTGAAACATCACCTCCTTAAAGATCACCCATTGTTCCGTTACAGTTTTTCCTGTCAATCTGTGGTTCCATTTTACCCTGGCTAGATCCCCTCTCATCCCACTGAAGTTATCCCTCTTCCAATTTAGAAGTTCTACTTTAGATTGTTCCTTGCTCTTCTCCATTACCAATCTAAACCTTATAATACAATGGTCACTCTTACCCAAGTGTTCTCCCACAGACACTTGGCCCACCTTCTTCCCCAGCACCAGATCCAGCAATGCCTCTTTCCTAGTTGGGCCGAGAACATACTGGTCAAGGAAGTTCTCCTGAACACATTTCAGAAATTCCTCCTCTCCTTTCCTTTTACTCTAATTACCCAAATATCGATTAGGATAATGTTAAAGTCCCCAATATTACCACACTATAGTTCTTGCACATCTCTGTGATTTCCCTGAAGATTTGCTCTTCTATCTCTCTCTCACTATTTGGAGTCCTATAGAATACCCCTAATAGCGTGATCAACCCTTTTTGCTTCTCAACTCTCACCAAATGGATTCTGTCCTTGCCCCCTCAAGGACATCCTCTCTTTCCAACACTACAATGTCTTCCCTAATCAGCACTGCCACCCAGCTCCCTTTTTTCCTTAATAATAACAGAAAATGCTGGAAAAACTCAGCAGGTCAGGCAACATCCGTGGAGAGAAATTTGAGTTGACGTTTCGGGTCGAAACCCTTCTTCAAAACTGGAAGGAAAATAAAATAGATCGAAGGCAAGGCTGCGATCGAACAAAAGAGACAATAAAAGGTATTCGAAGCCAGACGAGATGGTAATAGGCCCGTGGAGACAAAAGGCAGCTGAGATTAGGTGTGAAGTGTACTGGCAGGTAAGAGACAGCTGCCAGGTGAGAGAGAGAAACAAAAGGAAAGGGGGGGGGGGGGGGGGAGGTGGAAAGGAGGACCCAAAACAAAAGGGTGGAAAAAATTATAAGTAAAAAAGTGTTGTTTTTCCTTCCCTTTTTTCCTTCCCTATCTTTTCTGAACACCTTGTATCCGTGAATATTAAGCACCCAGCCCTCACCATTTTTAAGCCATGTTCCCGTTATTGCCACTACATCATATTCCCACGGCTAATTGTGCTTGTAGCTCACCAACCTTATTCACCACACTTTGTGCGTTTACATACATGCATTCCAAACCTGTCTTTTGTATTCCTCGTAGTGCGTCTTAGTCTGCTACTACCTAATATGGTACTATTTCCTTCTCTAGTACTATTAATTAAAAGTTTCTGAATTGAAATTGTCTGATAATTTAGCTCAGAGAGGCGGGTCAGAGGTTAAAGTCCTATTGATTGACGGCGGATCCCGACCCACCGTCAGCCCGCCTCCAAACAGCCTTCCCAAGTGTCGGGTCCCCGATTTGCGAATGGACCCCACACTGAGTGGCGGGAAACGGATTAAAGGCAATTGCCTAACTATTAACAGGTACTTGTCAGTAGTGTTCAGCCTGTTTTTCGATTTTCCCGCTTCTGGGTCGGGTTTTCCCGACGTCCGGACACCACGCCAGGTAAGTGTGGCATGTTGCGAGTCTGGTGTAAAGTTTGTGAAAAGATGACAGCTGCAGAAGTGGTGCGAAGGATGCAATGTTGCACATGGTGAGTTTCAGATCAAAGAAAATGTTGGTTACTGCATTTTTAAAACATATACAGATTTCTTTAGCTTACAAGTTTTTAAATACAACCATATGTCCAGGGACACCTCATTGGGAGAACCTCTCTCACCAGTGACAGAGCTGCAAGTGAGATAACAGAAGCATATGGAGGGGGTCATTGGAGAGCCTGGGTGAAAGCATTCACCTTTGTGCAGTGATTGTCAGTGTTTTCAGCACCTCAATGCTGTCAAACACTGAGAAATCAACTGTCAAAATAAAATTGTGCATGGTCCCTTTAAGGAAACCGGCAGATGACGTGTCATCAAATGACGTTATCGGACCCGTTTCCTGTTACTTGGCCGGTAAGCCCGCTTAACAAGGTCAATCAAGGGAAAATCACATCTGTGGAGCGGAGGCAGCTGGGGGCGAGACTGGAACCCGGAAACCAGCTCACCTGCACCCATCCCAAATCCGAACGCAAAATCGCGGCCTAAGTTTTCGCTCTGCTGTATTATTCATATTATTACATAATTCAAATTATTTGATAGTGTTTTTTACATTAAAAAATTGAATTATGAATTATCAGGAGTAGAGTATACACATTAAAAGATACTTCACCATTCTTTGCTGCCACTAAATTAAACAATTGAACCATCACGTTCTGCCGTAGCCAAGAGTGGTCGCACAGTGTACTGTACCTATCCGTAAAATAAAAAGCAAACAAGATGCGCATGTCCTAAAATTATCCCCTGCCCCCCATCTTGTGGACAAGTGCCAAGGTGACACTTATGGCATAAAGGAGCAGTTAGCAAATGCCTAACCTACACTTCAAGACGACGCCTAATGACATAATGAGATTGCGAACTCACCATTTGGGGAACTGCAGACAACTTAACTCACTATACCACTGTGCCTATAGGTACAGATTCCTTCTCCAGCTTGTTCGCAGAGTGGTGTTGATTTTAAATACAAAAATTTAAATTTAAAAAAAGGTCTCCTTAGTCTTAGTAATAGTACATTTTAAAAAAAATTCGGTGTCAGTACACTAAAATATGACATTTGGTGTCTACAGCATGGAAATTGTGCTGCGATATTATCCTGTGAATACTTAATGCATTCATATTAAATTCCCTTGTCTGCTATTTTAATGGCAGTGTTAGCAATATTGCACAGTGTAATTTCCAGGTTTACGAATCAAATTTTTCATATTATCCATGTGGCTCCTTACAGTGACACCCAGAATAAGTATCTTCACTCATATAAAGGTACTGATCCACTGTGATATCATAGGGTTAGCCCGTCAGGCTCACAGCAGACACTTAAAAGAATTGCACATATTATCATATAATTGCAAATATATCAATGGAAAATACATCATTTGAAGAGAAAAATACTTCCAGTGTGAGTACATTTATAGGCTATTACTAACAACTCCTCAGCAGTGTACAAGGAATTGCATAGCTAACGTCCTTCATGCCGTCTTTCAGATGAGACTTTAAATTGAGGTCCCATCTGCCGTCTCAAGTGGACGTAAAAGATCCCATGGCACTGTTCGAAGAAGAGCAGAGGAGTTCTCCCCAGTGTCCTGGCTAATATTTATCCGTCAACCAACATCACTAAAACCAGGTTATATGGTCATTATCTCACTGCTGTTTGTGGGAGCTTGCTGTGTGAAATTTTGGCTGCTGTATTTCCTACATTACAACAGTGACTACACTTCCAAAGTACTACATTGGCTGTAAAGCATTTTGGGACGTCCTGAGTCGTGAAAGACACTGGCCTGTATTTTCCAATGCCTACGGGTGTGTACCCACCCGTAGGGACATCGGAAATGCCGGTTTCAGGCATGCACTGAAAACCGGTATTTCCGATCTGTCAAGAATGCTCTTGACAGATCGGATGCCTGCCCTAGAGAAGGGCCTCTGCAGGGGGAGGGGAGGGGTGGGGGGGGAGGGGGGGGAGTTCCGCTTTCTGCAGAACCTCCGCCCGCTGAAAACCCTTACCAATCTTACGCCTGGTAAAAGCAGACATAAGGCCTGCTTTTACCAGCATAAGAGTTGAAAAAAGTAAAAAAAAAAAAAAAAAAATTTCCCCACTCATTTATAACTTAATAAAAATATTTTTAGCCCTGTAAAAAACTTCAATTATTTTTTTCAAAAAATTAAATTTGTTTAAAATATTTAATTTAATGCAATTTTAACTCATTTTAAAAACGTGATTAAAAAAAAATTATTTAATGTTTTAGTGTGTTTTTGGGGTGATCTCCATTCATATATTTGACAGGTCCATCTGTCAAAGGTATGAAGGGAGATTCCCTTCTCCTATTGGCTGGCCTGGCCCATGTGATCCCAGGGATGCTCGCGAACCGCCTGCACCCTGGGGATACGTGGGCTCTGCGCATTTCGACTGTGGGGAGGCCCAGGATCAGAAATGTCCGGACCTCGGGAGCCCTCGGGTAAGTTTGTAGATTTTTTTCCGATAGGAGACATCCGCACGCAGGAATGCTGCGTTGAGCTGCGGAACGAATCCCGAGTGGAAAAAAAATAACAATGCCAGTGAATTTGAGTTCCCCGAAACAGCCAGGAGCTGCAGTGCAAGGAAATCAGCACCAATGTGATCAAACAAATTTCACTTGTTCCATTTACTAAATGTCAATACATTTAACAGTAGAAATGGAAAATCCTGCACAACGTGGATAGTGAAAGAGATGGGAGCCAAAGTTCCTGGGTCATTTCAAGGCCTGGGACAGCTGCAAACTTGGGCAGGAGCCGGACACACAGGATCCCAGACGCAGGCGGGGGCTAGTTTCTGGGATGGCCTTGCGGGAATGGGGCCTCTTCTCACCCCTACAAGACCAGTGACATAAGTGGGGTGGGGAGTGGGGGGGCGGGAGAGGGGTGGACGACATCCTACTCTGGTATTTCAATGTCCCAGCCTCAAAGGGACCCAGTACACTGAGGGAGAAGAGGCATACAGGACTCCTAATGACACCTTGGTGACTTTTTTTTAATCCCTTACACCTCTGTGAAACATACTTTTTCTACATTAAAAGGCACTATATACAGTAATACAAGTAGCTGTTACTGTTATTATATGTTCTGGTTTTGAAAGAAATTAAAGCTCCCAATATGTACAGCCAATATAACCTGGTGAGCACTGTAGGGTTCTCAAAATTCCCACATTCCCCGAAAATTATGGATAAAGGGACCCTGTATGGACAAGTTATTAAAAAAGGGTACCCAAAATGGCTTCTGTAACCTCGTGACCAAAACCGACAGGATTTTAAAAGCAAGGCCCTGCAAAAAGGCAGGCCCTGAAACGAAACCTAACATGCAGGAATCTGTGAAAAGACTTTGTAAAGCCAGACAGATAAGTAAACAGAATATGCATTCTTCACCTTGGAACAGATCAAGCCAGGATGGCCCTAATCTGAAAGCCATCTAGTCTTCGCATAAATAATCGGTAACAATTCACAGGTAGCTGTCAAGTCAGGAAACTCGATTAAGTTTCATAAATGACAAACAACCAGGATATCGAGGGCATTAAGCGCGGAGACAACCACTCCAGAAGTCGTTAAAGTAAATGGCTGTAATCATTTAAAGTGAGCTCGCCAAAAGTTAGACAAAGGACTGACCTGATTTGGCGCGCAGATAAGGAATGAAGAACTGGTATAATTGTAGGCCCATCGGTGGCAATCGCTCTCTTGCTCCTGCCCTCATCTTTTTGGCCTTGGCCTCCTGCCTCTCGTTCTCGTGCCCTGGCCTCGTGGCGGGCTCTCTTCTCGCTCCCTGCGCCGCTCAACACCAAGGACGCCCATTACACCGGGGCCAAACGCGGGAGGAGAACGGAACCCGATTCAAAAACACACAGGAGACACAGGCCACAAATGGGCAGACGAGACGAGATGAGAAGTACGGTAAACCGATAAGGGCAGAGAAGGGCAGCAGAAAGACGCGTTGGGGGACAAACGCCTAGTTATAAGCTGGCGTTTGATGAATAAGTTGGCGTTACATGCATGGACAGTAAAACCCCAAATCATAGCCCAGTTTAAGAATAAGCTGGCGTTCGAAGGATGGGTAGCAAAATCAAGAAAAACGGCCTAGTTATAAGCTGGTGTTTGTTACATGGACAACAATAGCCCAGTTTAAGAATAAGCTGGTGTTCGAAGCTTGGATAGGAAAATCATTAAACGGTAAAGACCGCCAACTGACCCCCAACCGCAGCAATACCGTCGACGACCGCCCGAGGAAGAAGAAGACCCATCGCGACTCGACGACGACGTTAGCTGAGGAAAAGGAGGGTGCTTTGCACAAACAACTTCAGCGCCCTGTGACCACGTGGCGACGAGATACCCCAAATGACAGAAAGAGTGGACCTCAAAATCCCACCAGTTAAAGCAACAGGTTTCGGATTGGTGAGCATGAATTCCTGGCCCCTCATAGCTTAATCTAGTTAGGTATAGGGGTGGGATAAGGATAAGGGGATTTTTAATGTATTTGTTTCCCTCGATGTGCCATGTGTTCCCCATTCCCATATAAGTGTAATTGTTTATGCCTGTATTCATATCAGTAATTCTCAATAACATTGTGTTTTATTCTGCTTTTAATAAAATTTTGGTTTTCTTGCACCAAACCACTTGTCTACTCGATTTTCTGTATCGCCGCCTGTACCTAAGTCATGATCAGCCATGATCTTAGCAAATGCAGGCTCGAGGGGCCGTATGACCTATTCCTGCCCCAAATTCTTATGTTCATATCTTCTTAGGTTAGATATCTAATTGCGTGGGATATGGACACGATAATATTAGAGTCGGCTGTGACTACCCTTGGGGTGGAATAGGCTGATGCTCTTACTGCTCAATCTCGCGCATGAAAAACGTTCACTTGGTACGAAGGACTGTCGGTAGCCTTGGAAATCTACCTCAGCATGAGGTAGCACCTTCAGGAAAGGGGAGGTGAGGGGAGGAAGAAAAGTGTGACGTCACCAGAAAGCAGGTAAGTGATTGGTTGGTGAGTATTTCTCTCTTTTTAAACTTTAACTCTGTGGTTTATAGTTTTTAAGGTCTCTGTGGTGTAGCGGGGACTGTTGGTAAACCAGGGCCCTTAAATATACCACTTAACTGTAGTGTAATTGGTGGGATTGATTTGATTTAATTTAATTTCAATTAATTAAAGGGTAAGTCATGACAGGAGAGCCCGGCCCCGTGGTATGCTCCTCCTTCGCTATGTGGGAACTCAGGGACACTTCCTGTGTCCCTGACAACCATGTGTGCAGGAAATGTGTCCAGCTGCAGCTACTGGCAGACCGCATTGCGGCGCTGGAGCTGCGATTGGATACATACTGGACCATTCGCAATGCTGAGGACGTCGTGGATATCACGTTTGAGCAGTTGGTCACACCACAAGCAAAGGTTGGACAGGCAGAAAGGGAAGGGGTGACCAACAGACAGACTACTAGGCGCAGGCAGGTAGTGCAGGGGTCCCCTGTGGACGTCCCCCTCTCAAACAGATACACCACTTTGAGTACTGTTGGGGGGGATGGCTTATCAGAGGAAAGCAGCAGCAGCCAACTTCCTGGCACCAGGGGTGGCTCTGCTGCACAGGACGGGAGGAATAGGAGGGGTAGAGCTATAGTAATAGGGGATTCTACTGTAAGGGGAATAGATAGGTGTTTCTGCGGCCGCAAATGAGACTCCAGGATGGTGTGTTGCCTCCCTGGTGCAAGGGTCAAGGATGTCTCAGAGCGGCTGCAGAACATTTTGGAAGGGGAGGGTGAACAGCCAGTTGTCGTGGTGCATATAGGTACCAACGATATAGGTAAAAAACAGAACGAGGTCCTAAAAGCTGAATATAGGGAGTTAGGAGGTAAATTAAAAAATAGGACCACAAAGGTAGTAATCTCAGGATTGCTACCAGTGCCACGTGCTAGTCAGAGTAGAAATAGAAGGATATTTCAGATGAATACGTGGCTAGAGGAATGGTGCGAGGGGGAGGGATTCAAATTCCTGGGACATTGGAACCGGTTTTGGGGGGAGGTGGGACCAGTTCAAACCGGACGGTTTGCACCTGGGCAGGGCCGGGACCGATGTCCTAGGGGGAGTGTTTGCTAGTGCTCTGGGGGAGGGTTTAAACTAAAATGGCAGGAGGTTGGGAGCCTGAGCAGGGGGACAGAGGAAAGGGAAACAAGGATAAAAACAAAAGATAGGAAGGAGAAAAACAAAAATAATTCTAATAGCTCTAAAAGCGTTAAAAAAACAAGCCTGAAGGCTTTGTGTCTTAATGCAAGGAGCATTCGTAATAAGGTGGATGAATTAGCTGTGCAAATAGAGGTAAACAAATATGATATGATTGGGATTACGGAAACATGGCTCCAGGGTGGCCAAGGCTGGGAACTCAACATCCAGGGGTATTCAATATTCAGGAAAGATAGGCAAAAAGGAAAGGGAAGTGGGGTAGCATTGCTGGTTAAAGAAGGGATTAACACAATTGTAAGGAAGGATATTAGCTCTGATGATGTGGAATCTGTATGGGTAGAACCGAGAAATACCAAGGGGCAGAAAACATTAGTGGGAGTGGTATATATACCTCCAAACAGTAATGCGGAGGTTGGGGATGGCATTAAAAGAGAAATTAGAGAAGCGTGCAATAAGGGCACAGCAGTCATCAAGGGTGACTTTAATCTACATATAGATTGGGCTAACCAAATTACTAACAATACTGTGGAGGAGGAATTTCTGGAGTGTTTGCGGGATGGTTTCCTGGACCAATATGTCGAGGAACCAACCAGAGATCAGGCCATCTTAGACTGGGTATTATGTAACGAGAAAGGATTAATTAGCAATCTTGTTGTACGAGGCCCCTTGGGTCGGAGCGATCATAATATGATAGAATTCTTCATTAAGATGGAGAATGAAGTAGTTGACTTAGAGACTAGGGTCCTGAATTTAAATAAAGGAAACTACGATGGTCTGAGGCACGAGTTGGGTAGGATTGATTGGGGAATGTCACTCAAAGGGTTGACGGTGGATAGGCAATGGCAAACATTCAAAGACCGCATGGATGAACTACAGAATTTGTTCATCCCTGTTTGGCATAAAAATAAAAAAAAGGTGACTCAACCGTGGATAACAAGGGAAATTAGGGAGAGCATAAGATCCAAGGAGAGGACATATAAATTGACCAGAAAAAGCAGTAAACCTGAGGATTGGGAGCAGTTTAAGATTCAACAAAGGAGGACAAAGGGATTAATTAAGAAGGGGAAAATAGAATATGAGAGTAAGCTTGCAGGGAACATAAAAACTGACTGTAAAAGCTTTTATAGCTATGTGAAGAGAAAAAGATTGGTGAAGTCAAGCGTAGGTTCCTTGCAGTCAGAATCAGCGGAATTTATAATGGGGAACAAAGAAATGGCAGACCAATTAAATACATATTTTGGTTCCGTCTTCATAAAGGAGGACACAAATAACCTCCCAGAGATGTCGGGGAACATAAGGTCTGATGAAAGGGAGGAACTGAAAGAAATCAGTATTTGTAGGGAAATGGTGTTAGGGAAATTGATGGGATTGAAGGCCGATAAATCCCCAGGGCCTGATAATCTACATCCTAAGGTACTTAAGGAAGTGGCCCTAGAAATAGTAGATGCATTGCTGATCATCTTCCAACATTCAATGGAATCTGGAACAGTACCCATGGATTGGAGGGTAGCTAATGTTACCCCACTATTCAAAAAATGTGGTAGAGAGAAAACGGGGAATTACAGACCGGTAAGCCTGTCCTCGGTAGTGGGGAAAATGCTAGAGTCCATTATAAAAGATGTAATAGCAGAGCACTTGGAACACAGTGACAGGATCGGACAAAGTCAACATGGATTTACAAAAGGTAAATCGTGCTTGACTAATCTACTGGAATTTTTTGAGGATGTAACTGGTAAAATAGATAAGGGAGAACCAGTGGATGTGGTGTATCTGGACTTTCAGATGGCCTTCGATAAGGTGCCGCATAAGAGATTAGCGTGTAAAGTTAAGGCACATGGGATTGGGGGCAAGGTATTGACTTGGATAGAGAACTGGTTGGCAGACAGAAAGCAAAGAGTTGGAATAAATGGGTCTTTTTCCGAGTGGCAGGCAATGACTAGTGGGGTACCGCAGGGATCGGTCCTTGGACCCCAGCTATTCACAATATATATTAATGATCTAGACAAGGGAACTAGATGTAATATCTCCAAATTTGCAGACGACACAAAGCTGGGTGGGCGTGTATGCTGTGAGGAGGATGCCGAGAAACTCCAGGATGATTTGGACAGGTTGGGTGATTGGGCAGAAGCATGGCAGATGCAATATAACGTGGATAAATGTGAGGTTATCCACTTTGGTGGCAAAAACAGGAAGGCAGATTATCTGAATGGCAATAGATTGGGAGAAGGGGAAGTGCAACGAGACCTGGGTGCCCTTGTGCACCAGTCGCTGAAGGTAAGCATGCAGGTGCAGCAGGCGGTTAAGAAGGCAAATGGTATGTTGGCCTTCATAGCGAGAGGGTTTGAGTACAGGAACAAGGATGCCTTGCTCCAGTTGTACAGGGCCTTGGTGAGACCGTACCTTGAGTATTGTGTGCAGTTTTGGTCGCCTTATCTGAGGAAGGATGTTCTTGCCATGGAAGGAGTTCAGGGAAGATTCACCAGGCTGATACCTGGGATGGCAGGAATGATGTATGAGGAGAGATTGGGTCGATTGGGCTTGTACTCGCTGGAGTTTAGAAGAATGAGAGGGGATCTCATTGAAACTTATAAAATTCTGACGGGACTGGACAGACTAGATGCAGGAAGGATAAGGGGTAGGCCATTTAGGACAGAAATGAGGAGGAATTTCTTCACCCAGAGAGCGGTGAACCTGTGGAATTCTCTACCACACAAGGCAGTACAGGCCAATTCATTAAATATATTCAAGAAGGAGTTGGATATATTTCTTAAAGCTAAAGGGATCAAGGGGTATGGGGAGAAAGCAGGGATCGGGTACTGAATTTGGATGATCAGCCATGATCGCATTGAATGGTGGAGCAGGCTCGAGGGGCCGAATGGCCTATTCCTGCTCCTATCTTCTATGTTTCTATGTAAACAAAAAAAACACAAAAATTTTAAAAAGGAAATAACATGCAGAGTAAAAAAAAGAGCAGAAAGTATATGTGGAAAGATTAACAATCAAAATATCATGTAGTAGGAGAGGGTAAGCCTCTTTTAAATGTCTGGAGTTTACTTTGTAAAAAGCCTGCATAACAGAGCTTGTATGTAATTTTATTTTTTAAATCAGGCGCGAAACAAAGCAATTTTTTCGAAACTGAAAAGTAAATCGTCACATTAATTTCCTGCTTGATGTGTTACTGAAAACATGCCAAGTAAGAATATGCAGTAGCCAAGAATGAAAAGCCTCTGCTATTATTTTACATTTCTTATGACTGATCTTTTCTTGGCACGATTTAATCTTGCAGATCAGCTGGCACCGTTAAAACAGGAAGCTGGCGCTATCGTCAAGTGAACCCGAACAAGATACTGATCGTTCCAGATAGTGTCAGGAGGTTAAATTAAGTGCATTAGCTTTTCTTCCTCCCTTTTTCTTCCCTTGCCACCCCCCCCTTCTTCTCCTGAGGCACTGATTCAAGTAGGGCTGGGAATCCGAAAGCCGATTTTTACCCTCCTGAGCCCAGGGATATCGATCCCATTATATAGCACTCCTTCACTGCCCCAACTAAAATTGGTTAACTCAGCATACCAAGGCCTTTCTAACCTGTATGCTGTAGCACCACACCAGGCATTGCATTTACCAGTGAATGTATTTGAATGACAATGTGCATTCACACCGTTCTCCCCTTGCTCCACCAAGTTAATGTGTGAAATATGAATTGTTTTACAAGCGTTTTGTAGATTTTGAGCACATTTTTCAAGCAGCATCCACAAAGAAACGATAGCAAATCCACAAGAAAGACTCTTTCTTGAACTTATTCATTCGGAAAAAACCTCAACACGGTTAATAAAACGTATGAGGACTCGGCCTTGGCTCATTGGTAGCACTCTTGCCTTTGACTCAGAAGGTTGTGGGTTAAAGCCACAACCCAGAGACTTGAATACATTGGGCCAGATTTTCTGATTGGAGGCTTCCTTTTTTTTAATTTGCATATGGGATGTGGGCGTCGCTGGCAAGGCCAGCATTTATTGCCCATCTCTAGTTGCCCTTGAGAAGGTGGTGGTGAGCCGCCTTCTTGAACTGCTGCAGTCCGTGAGGTGAAGGTACTCCCACAGTGCTGTTAGTGAGGGACTTCCAGGATTTTGACCCAGCAACGATGAAGGATCAGCGATATATTTCTAAGTCAGGATGGTGTGTGACTTGGAGGGGGACTTGCAGGTGGTGGTGTCCTTCTAGGTGGAAGAGGTCGCGGGTTTGGGAGGTGCTGCCGAAGAAGCCTTGGTGAGTTGCTCCAGGCGGGTGCCTCCAATTGGAAAAAATCTACGCACTTACCTGCTGGCTTTGTAGGTCCCGAGACTTCTGATCCGGGGCCTCTCCTGGTCCGCGCGCACATGGGCCCAGGTATCCCAGGGGCGCATGTGGTTCGCAAGCATCTCTGGGGTCACGTGGGCCATGGGGAACCAATCAAAGAACTTCACACTTTTGACATAGATACATAGATAGAAGATAGGAGCAGGAGTAGGCCATTCGGCCCTTCGATTAAATCATTTTTTTTTAAATCACATATTTAAAATTAGTTAAAATTGCATTAAATTAAATATTTTAAACAAAAATTTAATTTTTGGAAAAAAAAATTAAAGTTTTTTATGGGGCTAAAAATAAACTTACCTTTTTAAAAAGTTTTTTAAAATTATAAATGAGTGAAAGCAGGCCTTACACATGCTTTTATCAGGCGTAAGATTTTTAAAGGTTTTCTGCGGGCAGAGGTTGTACAGAAAGCAGAACTCTCTGCCTGGGCAGGCTGATGATGTCAAGAGAATTCTTGACAGATCGGAAGTGCCGGGTTTTAGCGCATGCCTGAAACCAGCACTTGCGAGGCCCCTATGGGTGCATTCGCACCTCGTACGCACCCGTGGGGGTCGGAATATCCAGCCCATAATCTTGGCTAACACTTTAGTACTACGAGAGTGTTGCACTGTCCAATGTGCTGTCTTCCAGATGAGACGTTAACCAAGACCCTCTCATAAAAGATTCCATGGCACTATTTAAAGAACAGCAGAACTGTTCTCCAGGTCCCCTGGCCAACATTTATTCGTTAATCAACTCCAGTAAAACAGAACATCTGGTAATTTATTTTATTGTTGTTTGTGGGAGTTTGCTGTGCATAAATTGGCTGCCGCGTTTCCCACATTACAACAGTGACTACACTTCAAAAGTACATAATTAGCTGAAAAGCGCTTTGGGACGTCCCAAGGTCATGAAAAGCGCTATATATTTTCTATCTTTCATCAGTGGATGCAATAACTTCCATGGTATTGACACTCTATATAGGTAGATAAAAGGCTGAACTAGCATTGTATGTAAAATAACCACAGAAAACACTGGAAAAACTCAGCAGGCCAGGCAACATCTGTGGAGAGAGAAACAGAGTTAATGTTTCAGGTCGAAACCCTTCGTCAGAACTGAGAAAAAAGCAGGAAATGAAACAGATGAAAAAGCAAGTTTGGGGGCTGGGAAACGGGGGAGGGGATGAAAGAACAAAAGGGAAGGTCTGTGAGAGGTGAAGGGACATTAAGAGATATAAGGTATGGGCCCGAAATGCCTCCTGTGGATCATTTAACCTGGAAATGGCTGTAACTTTTTAATGCATTGTTTTATGTATGCCTGGAATTTGCCATGGGAGTCCATGAATTAAGGCGAGTGGTGCGTTTAAGTCTCTAGTGTGACAGAGAGAGAACCGTGAAAGCATGAGAACCATGTAGTCATCAGTGAGTGGGAGCCAAAAGTGAATGCTGGACTTGTGGCAACGAGACTCTCACTGAAGTCACTGCTGTCAGGAACTGAGTGTAATTTTAAAAGATTAGGTCATCTATTGCTGTCATTGTTCAAAAGCTTGTGTTGTTCTGTATGGGGCAGAAATTTGCCTTGGATGGTACTGCAAAGTGGGTGGTATTCGATTGTCCGCCCATTATACGCACCGCCTGATATTCAATTCCATTGACTGCAATATATATATTGTGGCAGAACCACTGAATGACTCTGGCTAACTGTATATAATTCTCTTTAACGATGTTCTAACACCAGCCT
Source organism: Somniosus microcephalus (assembly GCF_052327205.1). NCBI lineage: Eukaryota > Metazoa > Chordata > Chondrichthyes > Squaliformes > Somniosidae > Somniosus > Somniosus microcephalus. The sequence continues at coordinate 111,272,384 of NC_141001.1, read as the reverse complement.
AAACCTGTACCATTGTGTTAGGCATTACTGTGTTTTGTATATAGAGTTTGCATGTACGGGGCGTGTCCCCTTTAAGAGCGCGGGAAAACGCGATGATGTCACATCGCAAACCACGGGACCGCCGAGGCAGTCCTCGTGGCATCTCCGTTGAGTAACGACCTGTTTAATTGTTCTCTGGTGTCGTTCTCAGTTATTCGTAGGAATTCGTTACTTCCTACAATATCCTACATATCTAGAACACTCATTTAGGCTTTTCTGTAATTTCTGTAAATAAATCGAGTAAGTTAATTGGGAATCAGAGCCCAGCTCGAGTATGGTATGTTGATAATATCAACTTCCAGAAAAGCTTGGAGGGAACTTCGCCATCTAGGAAGATTTGAGCCCTAAAGTGTACAAGATCCCTGCAGGGGAAAGAAACCCGCATCACATTTAAAAAGTACTTGGATACACACTTGAAGTGCCGTAACCTGCAAGGCTACGGACCAAGAGCTGGAAAGTGGGATTAGGCTGGATAGCTCTTCTTCGACATTCGCAGACACAATGGGCCGAATGGCCTCCTTCTGTGCTGTAAATTTCTATGATTTCTATGATTTAAATACCCCAAAATACCACTTGGCTGATAGAAACATAGAAGATAGGAGCAGGAGTAGGCCATTCGGCCCCTCGAGCCTGCTCCGCCATTCAATGCGGTCATGGCTGATCATCCAAATTCAGTACCCTGTCCCTGCTTTCTCCCCATATCCCTTGATCCCTTTAGCCTTAAGAAATATATCCAACTCCTTCTTGAATATATTTAATGAATTGGCATCTACTGCCTTCTGTGGTAGAGAATTCCACAGGTTCACCACTCTCTGGGTGAAGAAATTCCTCCTCATTTCTGTCCTAAATGGCTTACCCCTTATCCTTAGACTGTGACCCCTGGTTCTGGACTCCCCGACCATCGGGAACATCCTTCCTGCATCTGGTCTGTCTAGTCCTGTCAGAATTTTATAAGTTTCAATGAGATCCCCTCTCATTCTTCTAAACTCCAGCGACTATAAGCCCAATCGACCCAATCTTTCCTCATACGTCATTCCTGCCATCCCAGGTATCAGCCTGGTGAATCTTCGCTGAACTCCTTCCATGGCAAGAACATCCTTCCTCAGATAAGGTGACCAAAACTGCACACAATACTCAAGGTGTGGTCTCACCAAGGCCCTGTACAACTGCAGCAAGACATCCTTGTTCCTGTACTCAAACCCTCTCGCTACGAAGGCCAACATACCATTTGCCTTCTTAACCGCCTGCTGCACCTGCATGCTTACCTTCAGCGACTGGTGCACAAGGACACCCAGGTCTCATTGCACTTCCCCTTCTCCCAATCTATTGCCATTCAGATAATAATCTGCCTTCCTGTTTTTGCCACCAAAGTGGATAACCTCCCATTTATCCACATTATATTGCATCTGCCATGCTTCTGCCCAATCACCCAACCTGTCCAAATCATCCTGGAGTTTCTCGGCATCCTCCTCACAGCACACACGCCCGCCCAGCTTTGTGTCATCTGCAAACTTGGAGATATTGGCCCAGAAATTCGGGTCGGGGGCTTCCCACGGGTGCAAGCCCCCGACCTGCACTTACCTAGCGCGCCGGCCGTTGAGCTGTGGGCCCGCGTGGGATTCCGATCCTGGGCCTGCTCCAGCTGCCGGCGCGCAGTGCTTGCGTACCCCAGGGGCGCAGTTAGTTCGAAGCGTCCCCTGGGATCACGAGGGCCATGGGGAGCCAATCGGAGCAGGGAAATGCCCATTCATAAGTCTGACAGAAAGTGCTGTCAAACTTAGAAATACTACGGCCCCAAAACATCACTAAATCTTCAAATAATTTTTTTTTAAAACATCACATTTTTAAAATAAACTATAAATTACAAGAAATAACTATTTTAAACAATTTAAATTTTTGAAAAAAATAATTTTATTTTCTAACGGGGCTAAAAATAAACTTACCTTTCTTTAAAGTATTTAAAAATAATAAACCTGTGGAAAAAATGTTTTAATTTTAATTAATTCACCACTTACCTTGTAAAAAGCAGGCCTTACGCCTGCTTTTTAAATGTCTAACTTCTGCAGACTTACCCTCCCGGGAAAACCTGTATAAAAAACGAAGTTCGATGCGCACGCGTTCGACCTCTGAACCCCTGCTTTCAGGGGAACGGAAGTGCTGGTTTCCCGCGCATGCGCAGTGCATGCAGGAAACCGGCACTTCCATTGGGCCTACGGGTGAGTACCCCGTGCGTACTCACCCGAGAAGACCCGAATTTCTGGGCCATCACATCTAGTTCCCTTGTCTAGATCATTAATATATATTGTGAATAGCTGGGGTCCAAGGACCGATCCCTGCGGTACCCCACTAGTCACTGCCTGCCACTTGGAAAAAGACCCGTTTATTCCAACTCTTTGCTTTCTGTCTGCCAACCAGTTCTCTATCCAAGTCAATACCTTGCCCCCAATCCCATGTGCCTTAACTTTACACGCTAATCTCTTATGCGGGACCTTATCGAAAGCCTTCTGAAAGTGCAAATACACCACATCCATTGGTTCTCCCTTATCTATTTTACCAGTTACATCCTCAAAAAATTCCAGTAGATTAGTCAAGCACGATTTACCTTTTGTAAATCCATGTTGACTTTGTCCGATCCTGTCACTGTTTTCCAAGTGCTCTGCTATTACATCTTTTATAATGGACCCTAGCATTTTCCCCACTACCGATGTCAGGCTTACCGGTCTGTTAACTGATAACTGTCTCATCACATTTCAACACAAGTTGAATGAGTGAAAAGACTTTTTTTTTATTCGTTCATGGGATGTGGGCGTTGCTGGCAAGGCCAGCATTTATTGCCCATCCCTAATTGCCCTCGAGAAGGTGGTGGTGAGCTGCCTTCTTGAACCGCTGCAGTCCGTGTGGTGAAGGTACTCCTACAGTGCTGTTAGGTAGGGAGTTCCAGGATTTTGACCCAGCGACGATGAAGGAACGGCGATATAGTTCCAAGTCAGGATGGTGTGTGAATTGGAGGGGAACTTGGAGGTGGTGGTACTCCCATGTGCCTGTTGCCCTTGTCCTTCTAAGTGGAAGAGGTTGCGGGTTTGGGAGGTGCTGCCGAAGAAGTCTTGGCGAATTGCTGCAGTGCATCTTGTAGATGGTACACACTGCAGCCACGGTGCGCCGGTGGTGGAGGGAGTGAATGTTTACGGTGGTGGATGGGGTGTCAATCAAGCGGGCTGCTTTGTCCTGGATGACGTCGAGCTTCTTCAGTGTTGTTGGAGCTGCACTCATCCAGGCAAGTGGAGAGTATTCTATCACACTCCTTACCTGTGCCTTGTAGATGGTGGAATGGCTTTGGGGAGTCAGGAGGTGAGACACTCGCTGCAGAATACCTAGCCTCTGACCTGCTCTTGTTGCCACAGTATTTATTTACTGTGCTGAAAGAGCCAAGATTTTATTATTACAAGTTATGAAATTCCAAATTCCTCAGGTAATAGGAACAGGAGGAGGCCATTCAACCCCTCGAGCCTGTTCCGCCATTCAATAAGATCATGGATGATCTGTATCCTAACTCCATCCACCTGCCTTGGCTCCATATCCCTTTATACCCTTGGCTAGCAAAAATCTATCGATCTCAGAATTAAAATTATTAATTGAGCTCGCATCTACTGCTTTTTGTGGGAGAGTTTTCCACATACAAAAGCTGCTAAAATAAAATCTACAGTAACAACTTGCCTACAAAAAACTGCTGTCTCAATATTAGGCCTCCAGATATATGTCTTGTGATGTCACAAGGTGAACATGCATTAAGGCCCGTTACACTGGCTGTCAAAGCAATGCCAATCATCAGCGGTGCTTTACTGAATGTACAAAGCAACAATAGTCCACAATCCGCGCCAAAGCCGGGTTATGTTTTGAATAAAATTAACTAAAACGAGAATGGAGGTGTCAGTTATTGCCGTTAGTGTCAGGCACACTGACAAAAGAAATAGAAGATAAATCGTCTCACATTTTAAAATAGTTTACTTCAAAATGAAGGCCCCAGGAAAGGGGTGGGGTGGGGTGAGGGTGGGGTTGACTTTTCAGAAGACTTGCATTTGATTGAAAACTGGCCTTGCTTTTAACATGGAGACTAGCAGATCACTCATGATAATGCTCACGGCGAGTCAAAGGATCGACCGCCGTGGAAATTGGACTGGCGCCCGAAATAAGCGACAAGTCAGTGGATCAATTGTTCCGCACGCCTGTCCTTGCCGGCGGGCAAGGCTCATGCCAAGTCCAGGCATCATCTGCAATTAACCGGCTATTCCAGACATGTAAGTCACGTCTGTTGTCTGATTCAAAGAATGAGGTTTTCAAGGGTCTGAATCACTCATTTTGACCATTTCGGATAAAACTAGGACAAAAAGAAAGAAAGACTTGGATTTCTATAGCGCCCTTTACGACTACCGGATGTCCCAAAGCCCTTTACAGCCAATGAAGTAATTTTTGAAGTGTAGTAACTGTTGTAATGTAGGAAACGCGGCAGCGAATTTGTGCACAGCAAGCTCCCACAAACAGCAATGTGATAATGACCAGATAATCTGTTTTACTGATGTCGATTGAGGGATAAGTATTGGCCAGGCTAAAAGGTAAAGCCACACTGATCTGCTAAAGGAAATGTAATAGACAGAAACATTCAGTAAGCAACCCAGCTCATGAATGTAAAAGCGCCATAAAGTAGCAGATTGCAGAATTACGACCAATATAAGGCAAAGGTAAGTCACATATTTGGTGTCTGAAGCAAACCAATCAAAACAATTCTTTTTTAATCCAACAGGGGAGTCTCAACATATCCAATTACACCTGCTGACAAGCAGAGTGTATATACCACTTGTGTTAACCGATATGCACATCAACACAGCACTCTCAGCCGTAAACACCACAGGCAGTTTGATAGAGAAAATGCTTCAGGGTTAACCACTGTGCGTAACCCTTGCTATCCTCCACCTGCAATTCCCCCCCCCGCCCAAATAAAAACCATCTAAACTAACACATCTTCATACACAATTACGTTGGCCATAGAAATCCAGGATGAATGGGCTGTGTCATCTCAGCAATGAACTCCACTTTAGCACAAGAGTAAACAAATTTCTCCCACATCAGCGGGTGCTAAGGCATTAGCAATTTACAGTGATTGATTGCGAAGAAACTATTGCTGTGAAATAGATGCGTAACTCAGGCTTTTATCACTCTGAGTGACAAGGCAGACAGTTCCGTATTTACTGATCCTAGTTGAATAAAGTGACATCAGGCACTCCTCCTGTTTAAATGACATGGGGGCTTATTCCATCAGCGGTTTATGATGCAGAGAGTATTTTAATCTGGTGACTCTTTGAACAAAAATGGGAAAATGAACCTGAACCTTTGCAACATTGACCATATGGCAGAACAAGGCTTAGAGCTAAAGCAAATGGTATTAAAAGCAAGGGCAAATAGAAGCAGTGTGTTTGGACAAGAAGCATTTTAATTATAATCCCTGATTAAATATCAGTGCTTTTAAAGCCAATAATATACTGATAGCAATAGATGCTCAAATTAAATATTAACCCTGTTTGGTTACTCCAGAGAGCCCAGCGTTTCAATTTTACAGTCTATTTACTTGATTAAGTAGGACTTTAGTATTGAAGGGTCATACAATTAATGACCTATGCCATACAATTAGACTGAAGACTATAGAAACAGCTTCATGTCTCTGTTGCCCTATTTCAGTGTACTTAGGTACTAAAGCTAGAGGTGAACTAATAGCATTTAAAACTGCTTGCTCAGTGCTCTTCTCAAATCACTCCTCGGGCAAAATTTTTTTTTACAGGGAAATGGTTTCCAATTATTATTATAGCAGGATCATTGCTTAGCTCAATGTAACAAGTGACCAAACATTAATATTGCAAATATACATTGAATTAATACCACTAAATCTTTAGATAAAGGAACTTTTGTAACATACTTCCAAACTGTTTCCAACAGTTAGCACTTATTTTATTGCCTCGAATTACCCAAATCTTTAAGCAATGTTGCCCCATTCACAAGTGTTCTCTAAAAACCTTGTTATGAAATACTGCAGTTTCCAAGAAAAATATTGGCAACACACATGTGCATTTCAGCAGATCATTTTTGGGAAGAAACATTACGATGCTCAGGTTAACACTGCGTTAGGAATGTAGTACCAATGCGTTTCGTGGTTGAACATGAAAATCGCCAATCAAGAGTTCTGAATTTAGTCTCCCACTGTTTCTGTTCCACAAACCAGGACATGGGTCAGACAGTATGTGACCCTTGCCAGAAGCATATGTTGGCCAGTGTTAACGATGGCACCGATATGGGATGGTCTAGGGGTCAACTTCTAAACAAAAGGAAGGACTAAAAGAGACAGGTAGTATGGGAACTTCCAGCTGAACCTAGCGTTGACACTGATTAAGCGCAAAAATAATTGATTTGCTACTCTACAATCTTTCCTTCTATCTGATTCTTCACAAAAATTAACAATCCACTTGGAAGTCATCAGACGCTGTGAATTGTATCTGGTTGAGGAACAGATATTTATCTGTTTGAGGAATAGCTGTTAGTAAATTTGATGGTGAATGGCGATGTTACTGATGTCATTCATTTCCATTAATGCTTCCTTCTGCTTTGTTTGTTTAGTAAAAATAACAGCCTTTACTGATTTTAAAAAATGGATTGTGTACAGATTTTACCAAAATCCTACATCAATTTCTATTAACTTAAAGTGTCAGCCGTGGCTCAGTGGGCAGCACCCTCGCCTCTGAGTCAGAAGGTTGTGGGTTCAAGCCCCACTCCAGAGACTTGAGCACAAAAATCTAGGCTGACACTCCAGTGCAGTACTGAGAGAGTGCTGCACTGTTGGAGGTGCCGTCTTTTGGATGAGACATTAAACCGAGGCCCCATCTGCTCTCTCAGGCGGACGTAAAAGATCCCATGGCACTATTTCGAAGAAGGGCAGTGGAGTTCTCCGCAGTGTCCTGGCCAATATTTATCCCTCAATCAACAGCACTAAAACAGATTATTTGGTCATTACCACATTGCTGTTTGTGGGAGCTTGCTGTGCGCAAATTGGCAGCCGCGTTTCCTACATTACAACAGTGACTACAATTCAAAAAGTACTTCATTGGTTGTAAAGTGCTTTGGGGTGTCCGGTGGCTGTGAAAGGCGCTATATAAATCCAAGTCTTTTTGTCCCAGCTTTATTCAATAGGATCAAAATGAGTGATTCAGACCCTTGAAAACATCATTCTTTGAATTAGACAACAGGCATGACTTACATGTCTGGAATAGCCTGTAATTACAGATGATGCCCGGTGGCGGATTTGGCATGTGCCTCACCCACCTGAGACAAGGGTCACCTTGGTCCCAAGACACTTATATCCTAATATACAGCACAGCCAAGCATCATTGGTGACCCTGGCCCTCAGGGATTACCTCAGCATAGTACCAGGATAGAGTCAAGAACATAACAGAGAGGCACAAGGAGCAGGCATGATGGCAGTAAGAAGCACCTGGTGTAAATATTATGTGTACAGTTAAACCACTTTGTGATATTAAGTCTTATATTCTGAAGTTAGTCTGTCATTTGATTTTTGAGTTTGAGATAATGTTTGGAGGTCAGTTACTGACAAACAAGACGGGCTACAGGTTCGGCTTATGTCTATCACTGTGTATGTGCTCCCTCAACATACAACATGGAGTGGAGAAGCAGAAGAACATCAGTGTTCAAATCCACAGGTCATTAAATTTTAGATCACAAGTAGCTAAGGCCATGAAAAGGAAAATATAATCCCTGGTTTTGTATCCAGAGGCACAGAATGCAAAAGCAATGAGGAAATATTGATCTTAGTTGGGCTGCAGTTGGAGTATTGTGTACAAATTTGAACATCCCATTATAGGAAGGATATAAAATTATTGAAAAAGTGCGGCGTAGATTTACAGGACCGTTACCAGGGTTAGAAAAAGATAATGGTTGGAGAGACATAGTTAAAGTCTTTGAAGTTATGAAGAAAACTAGTGGCAATTATTTCTTATATCGTGAAAGAGAACGTGGGAACAGGCTATGAAAATCTTGTGTTAAAATTAGTTAATGAGTAACTACTTTGCACTTAAGGTTATTAAGTCAGGGAACAGAGTGGCACATAGTGCAACGAAAACTGACTCAACTGAAGCATGAAAAAAACTGAACCCATTCTTAGTTCAGCAGGGAACAGAGGGACGTAGGCTTGGCATCAAGGGAGATGCAAACTGGCTGCGTGGCCTGTAAATGAACCTAAACAACACAGCAAGTAGGGCTAAATCGGCTTGAGCTGTTGCTACTTTATGTTTATATGTGATCATTGTGCATAAAAAGATAACATAAAAATAATACTTACATATCTGTGGCTCTTAAAGACATCTAGTGGGCTACTGGTGTACACTTTGTCGCCTTCTAGACCAATCACTCTTTTGCAAATGTTTATCTTGGGATTACTGGGACTTTTAGCAATTATTACATCACCTCTGCGGACAAACATCCAATTGGGGTTAGAGGAAACATTTCCATGTGTGGATTCAGAATAATTAAAGAACATAAATATATCCAAATGATTCAGAGATTCTGATATTTCTTACAAATGTTCTGACAGCTTACTTTTCAATGCGATAAAACTGCTGACTGAGTTTCTCAGAGATGACTACGTCATAGCTCTTAATTGTAGGCTCCATGGAAGGACCTGAACACTGGGAAATGAAGAAAAAATGCATTGCTGATTTTTAAATAAATATATTTATTTGTGCATTATAAAATCATTCCTAGAGCACTAACAAAAACATTGGTCCTGAAATTACTATTGACCAGGGGATACTAGTGTTCAAACTCTTAATGCATTCCTCTGAAATTTCAATTAAAGCTTTTTTTAAAAAGCAGGAATGACTGTATCATTACTTTCCCTTTTTATTGCCAAAGGGTAAAAGTCATTTTTGAGTTTTAAAAGATAACCCCACCATGCCGCTCCCAAACTTCTGCCAATACAGCCCTAAGACTGGCCACTAGAAGCTGTACAGGAATAGCCGACGATGACATCCTCTGACTTACTTTCCACCTGTGGTGAAAGACAGTCCTCACAGCCTCACCACAATACCGTGGCTATGATTATTGCTCATTATGCGCAAGATCACCCCCACAAATATAGATGCTGCCCCTCTGTGGCATACAGTGCCATATCCCTTGATTTCCTTAGTATCCAAAAATCTATCGATCTCTGCCTTGTATATACTCAACAACTGAGCCTCCACAGCCCTCTGGGGTAGAGAATTCCAAAGATTCACCACCCTCAGTGAAGAAATTCCTCCTCATCTCAGTCCTAAATGGCTGACCCCTTATTCTGAGACTGTGACCCCTAGACCTAGACTCCCCAGCCAGGGGAAACATCCTCCCTGCATCTACCCTGTCAAGCCCCTTTTAAAAGAATATGAAAGAATTTTATACGTTTCAATGAGATCACCTCTCATTCTTCTAAACTCTAGGGAATATAGGCTTGTCTACTCAATCACCCCCCATAGGCCAATGCAACCCCCCCATCCCATCCCAGGAATCTGTCTGGTGAACCTTTGTTGCACTTCTTCTAAGGCAAGTATATCCTTTCTTAGGTAAGGAGACCAAAACTGTACACAATACTCCAGGTGTGGTCTCACTAAAGCTTTATGTAATTGCAATAAGACTTTTTTACACTTATATTCCAATCCTTTTGTAATAAAGGCTAACATACCATTTGCTTTCCAAATTGCTTGCTGCACCTGCATGTTAAATTTCTGTGATTCGTGTACAAGAACACCCAGGTCCCTCTGAAAACATTTCTCAATCTCTCAACATTTAAAAAATAGTTTGCTTTTCTATTTTTCCTACCAAAGTGGATAGCTTCAAATTTCTCCACATTATATCCCATCTGCCATGTTCTTGCCCACTCACTTAACCTGTCTGTGGTAAACCACTGTTATACCGGTCTGTGTCTGTATGTGTATTCCACTAGGTACAGGTCTGGACATGCCTCGGCTGACTCCTCCCACTGTTCCAGGTATATAAGTGACTACCTCCCAGTCCCTTAGTATTCTGGACGGGTCGACCACTCGAGACAAGACCTTCATTCTTTAGTTAATAAAAGCCTGATTGTTACTCGCTCAACCTCAGCCTTTTGAGTAATTGATGGCGCATCACTGTCTATATCCCTTTGCATCCTCCTCACAACTTACTTTCCCACCTAGCATTGTTTTTCAGTTTCCAATCTCAAAAAAGGGTCCCATCTAATTTTCTGACCAAGACTGTCTTAAGATATTCTCCAATACATTTCTGAAGTTTTAAGTACCTAAAATTTTTTTTTTTTTATGTAAATTAAATTTTGTTCACAGAAATGTGAAAGAAGTTATTACTATGAGCATGACAAGTTTGTGGAGTGTTACAAATGCATCATAAAAGTTACTTTACAAGGTGTGTCTGAGAATTGATGCCCTCAAATGAAAACCACCTGATCCTCAAATCTCAGAATTATCCAAGAATAATGCATTTAAATGAACAATTCTAGTTTAAATTGATCATGTAACCAGCAATTTTTTCAGTAGCATATTCGAAATGTAAATTGGTACCTCAGCAGCTGGTTTCTTTTAAAATTAATCTTCCCATTTACAGGGTATATTTTACTTATCACATTCAACAAAGAAGCCGACAGGCTGTTTTCATTAGGACAATTGCAATGTAATGATGTGGGCTCTTTGGACTCTGACCATTAATTCATTGTAGACCCACAGAAATGGAAAAAAACATCTACGCTACATAATATCATGATATCAAAAGGATACTCACACGACAGTATAGGGTTGACATGAGCAAGATTAAATGGCCTATGATAGACCCTGAGGAAAACCCAATTGTGGCAGACTTTGAAGCAGAAGGATGTTTTATTTGCTGATGCCAACAATGAATAATCTTTGACAAATGCCTGAAAACACTAAACAGAACTGAGGCGAAAATCTTTTCCTCATTCCACATCAGTGAATGTCACAGCTGACTGTTTCCCATCCTTTCCCACGTGTTCGGCATGTTTTTGCAATAGGTAAACAATATCGCGGAGCAGGCTCGAGGGGTCGTATGGCCTACTCCTGCTCCTAATTCTTATGTTCTTATGTATTATGGTAAAATTCTAACCAAAGTGTGGAATGAGAACTAACGGTATCAAACTATAATTTGATTAAATTACTAGATTATCCACAAATCTCTTGCTACAAATTTTTCCTCAGTTCCAGCCAGAGCGATAATCAGTGAGTGAGCTCAGTATAATGAAGCCACTCAAAATAACTTTCTGGTCCCTGCAACTTTGAGGTTTGACTGATTTTCAGGAAAACTAGACAAAATATTACATAATACCAAAAAAAGCATACCACGACAATGTCTCCTAAGTATTCAAAGGTACAGTGGGCAATACAGCCATATTGAATAGTGAAGCCTGCGAATCCCAGCACCTTGCCAAAGAATCTTCCTAACATGTTAGTTCTCCTCCGTAGAAAGGAACCCTAGAATCCTGAAAGAAAGAATACAAGACTGTCAAGTCACTGCAAAAATGCTTTATGAAAATCAGTCATCCATTTACTTTTGGATTGATTTGAAATCACACCTATAATACAGAAATAATTGGTTACTGTATTAGAAACCCAATTAAAATAGCATATGATTTTCCACAGTAAATATTAATGACTATATGCGAGGCATTGCTGGGTAAACTAAGAGAAGGATAGCATGAGGCGACAGGGTAAATGACTTCTTTCAGTGGAAATACAGTAGGTTGGTTGCAGTAGATAGAATTGTAAAAATTATGGTCCTATAATTGCATTTGAATGCTTAACACATTCAGCTAAAAGTCTTCCTCTCTCTCTACTGTTTTAGCTGAGTGTTTAACTCATTTAAAATAAATGGGTTAATGCCTTTGCTAAAATGCTTTAAGCATTTGTATGCTACAATCTCATGGGGTGTCTTTAGTTACTACAATAAGTAACCGATTCTACAAACATATTCTGGTCACATCACCGAAGTTGCTGTACAGTGTGTTTAGATTTTGACCGGGTAGCCACTGTGACCATCAATTCTGAAGCATTAGTAGCGTGTAACACACTAGCAGATGAAAGGACATTTTAAAACGCGTTTGTTTAAAACCATGTGTTGCATCAAAAGACATTCAAAGCAAGAAATAATAGCACACCATAAAAAGAAAGCAGGTTAACCTCAAATAAATGTCAAAGTGGTGTACCAGTGGCACAGCAGGGGATAATAGTGTAACATGTTAGGGCACTAATGTCACAGAATTTACTACTCATAACCTAATCATATGTCAGTAATGCTCCAGACCGTGACCAATATATTATCCACAAATGCACTGAGCAGCTGAAATAAACCCTGCACTGTTAACAAAACCAGTGACAGCAGCAAGAGAACGGTTAGCAAGAAAGAGCTAAGACATGAAGGAACTGAGCAATACAATAGCTGATGAAGGAAGAGGGCTAATCCCATAAAAAGCAACTTGCACACGCTTTCCACAAAGGTGCCCATATTCAGAGATGATCCCTGATTTTTTTTTTTTAATTCATTCACGGGATGTGGGCATCACTAGCCAGGCCAGCATTTATTGCCCATCCCTATTTACCCTCGAGAAGGTGGTGGTGAGCTGCCTTCTTGAACCACTGTAGTCCGTGTGGTGAAGGTAGTCCCATAGTGCTGTTAGGGAGGGAGTTCCAGGATTTTGATCCAGCGACGGTGAAGGAACGGTGATATATTTCCAAGTCAGGATGGTGTGTGACTTGGAGGTGATGGTACCTGCCGCCCTCGTCCTTCTCGGTAGTAGAAGTCACAGGGTTGGGAGGTGCTGTCCTGATTAAAAGTGAACAGTCTAAAATAAATCTCTCATTGGAGATGATTTCTATTAGCGCTTTTGCCCATGTCCCAAACAGGATTCAATATATTTTTCCAAATTTGAAGAATGTTCTTCTGGGTCAAGAATAGACCAACAAGGCAAAGATGATACCTTCGACTCCAGGGAACATAAGTATTTTTTTTATCAGTTATTGGTAACTGCTGGATCTCCCATGCCATTGCTTATGGCAAGTTATAGGGTATGGTGTCTCTCGCTGAGCTGTCTCTATTGGTTTGTGTTGTTTTTTCTCGGTCAGTCTCTTCTAATTTTGTTTGTGTCTGGTCATCTCAGGGATGCTCCTTCGTTGCTCTGCTCCTTTATTCCCATTTTCCTTTTAGGTGGGAAGTATAGGAGGCATGGCAGGAAATGGAGGTGTTGCAGGATGTAAGTTGGATTTTTGCAGTGGTAGATGGGAGGGAGGCAGGTGGGGAGGGGATATGGCTTTTAGATTTTAGTAGTTCCCTTCACATTGCCTACTGCTTTGGCCATCCATCAAGTAGTGCCTCTCCTTTTACCTTTCATATGAGTTACATTAACCTCAGCTTTCACTCCCTTAAATAAGATCCTTATAGCATCAAATACACTATTGTAGGATTGCCCTGTAGTCTCCAAGAATTGAAGATTAATCTCCTGGACACTGCTGCAAGTAACCAAGAAAAAAAATCATGGGGACATTTAAAAAATTGTATGATTTTGTCCAGTTTCCTTTGAAAATTTTTGTTCATTAGTTTAAAAAATATTGCAGATGGGACAAAAGGACCTGTCTATGTCCTCTTGAAGTCTTTTACAATCCGCAGGAAACACTGATGTTGTGCTTCCTATGATTAAGTCCGAAACATTTATATATAAAGTACAAAAGTGGACCCAGCACAGATGCCTGGATTACACCACTTCCAACTCTCTCCAATCCGGCTAGGAGGATGCATCAGAACCCAGCACTTTTTTCACCACTTCTCTGAAATGCAGTGGCTATTTGTGAGTTTGGGTTTCAAGTTGTCAAAGTAAAAAGGAGCACAGGGTCTCTTTTACAAACAAATTCTTCAAAACTATAATGCCCACAGAATTCTAGGATTGGGAGTGCACTGACTTATCTCACCAACAGATTATGCCAAACAGCTATCTTTGGGAGTCAAACATATACAGAAGTATCTTTTTCTTTAAAAAATTCAGATTAATTTCAAGATAACATCTTACCATAATTTAGGGAGAGCCAGAAATGTAATAAGAAAAGGTATATAGTTAGCTCTCTTTCTGCTATGCTGTTGGTTGCATTAAACAGGGATTAAACTGGTATGAAAGGTAGTTCAAGTGGAAATTAAGAAGGTGATTATTTTTTATGCTCATCATTTCAGGCAACTGGTGATACTATCAAGCATTCCCAGGTCAAGTATAATACAGCAAGCTTCAGAGTATAGATCCTTCTACACTGCCCTCATGGAGCCAGAATCAGAAGGACACACCTTCCTACACCACAATGACATTTCAATTTCCCATACCAGTTAGCCTTTATGTGTTTCTGAGTGAGACTGACAATGCAGTGCTAATTTAGGGGTAGTTTTGTGCAATGGACTCACAATGGAAAATTATAGGTTGGTGTGCTCACAACAGTGGAGTGAAGTTTGAAACCCATGTGAGTCAGTATTAAGTGGAATACTGTTGTAATAAATTCTGCTTATCCAGAAATCTGCAAGTGTCAGGAGTTGGTATATCTTGAGTGTCTCAATTCAGATAAAATGTGATTTAGAGGTAGGTGATAAAAGATTCTGGGGGTGGTGTGATTTGAATTAGAGGCCATGTAGATTAGCATTGATGAGACGATGGCGGGGGATGAGACAAGACTCGTGTGTGTGCGTGTGTAAGGTGGTACTTCACAGAAATCACAGAAACCTCACAATGCAGATAGAGGCCATTTCGGCCCATCGAGCCTGCACCGACACATATCCCACCCTATCCCCGTAACCCCACGTATTTAATCCCCTAACACTAAGGGTCAATTTATCATAGCCAATCATCCTAACCTGCACATCTTTGGACTGTGGGAGGAAACCGGAGCACCCGGAGGAAACCCACGCAAACACAGGGAGAATGTGCAAACTCCACACAGACAGTCACCCGAGGCCGAATTCGAACCCGGGTCCCTGGCGCTGTGAGGCAACAGTGCTAACCACTATGCCACCGTGCTGCTTGGGGGGTAGTATTTAAGAACATAAGAATTAGGAGCAAGAGTAGGCCATTTGGCCCCTCGAGCCTGCTCCGCCATTCAATAAGATCATGGCTGATCTTCTACCTCATCTCCACTTTCCTGCACTATCCCCATATCCCTCGATTCCCTTAATATCCAAAAATCTATCGATCTCCAGCTTGAATATACTCAATGACTGAGCCTCCACAGCCCTCTGGGGTAGAGAATTCCAAAGATTCACCATCCTCTGAGTGAAGAAATTTCTCATCTCAGTCCTAAATGGCCGACCCCTTATTCTGAGACTCTGACCCCTGGTTCTAGACTCCGCAGCCAGGGGAAACATCCTCCCTGCATCTACCCTGTCAAGCCCTGTAAGAATTTTGCATGTTTCAATGAGATCACCTCTCATTCTTCTAAACTCTAGAGAATATAGGCCTAGTCTACTCAATCTCTCCTCATAGGTCAATCCCCCCCATCCCAGGAATTAGTCTGGTGAACCTTCATTGCACTCTATGGCAACTATATGCTTCCTTAGGTAAGGAGACCAAAACTGTACACAGTACTCCAGGTGTGTTCTCACCAGGGCCCTATATAATTGCAGTAAGACGTCTTTACTCTTATGCCATGTTCTTGCCCACTCACTTAGCTTGTCCATATCCCCTTGAAGACTCTTTGCATCATTCTCACAAGTTAAATTCCCACCCAGCTTTGTATCATCAGCAAACTTGGATATATTACATTTGGTCCCCTTATCCAAATCATTGATATAGATTGTGAATAGCTGAGGCCCAAGCACTGATCCTTGTGGTAACCCGCTAGTTACAGCCTGCCAACCCGAAAATGACCCGTTTATTCCTACTCTCTGTTTTCTGTCCGTTAACCAATCCTCAATCCATGCTAGCATAGCACCTCCAATCCCATGAGCCCTAATTTTGTTTAATAACCTCTTGTGTGGCACCTTATCGAATGCCTTCTGAAAACCTAAATACACCACATCCACTGGTTCCCCCTTATCTATTCTGCTAGTTACAACCTCAAAAAACCAATTCGTCAAACACGATTTCCCTTTCATAAATCCGTGTTGACTCTGCCCAATCCTATTATTATTTTCTAAGTGCCCGGTTACCATGTCCTTAAAAATAGATTCTAGCATTTTCCCTACTACTGATGTCAGGCTAACTGGTCTGTAGTTCCCTGTTTTCTCTCTCTCTCCTTTCTTAAACAGTGGGGTTACATTTGCTACCTTGCAACCCTTGGGAACCATTTTAGAATCTATGGAATTTTGGAAAATGACAACCAATGCATCCACTATCTCTATAGCCACCTCTTTCAAAACCCTAGGATGTAGGTCATCAGGTCCAGGGGATTTATCAGCTTTCAGTTCCAGTAATTTTTCAATACTATTTTTTTTACTAATACCAACGGGCCTGAAATTCCGTTCCCTACGGGTGAATACGCGCTGTATACTCACCTGTAGGGCCAACGGAAGTGCCGGTTACACGCATGCACTGTGCATGCGCTGGAAACCGGAACGTCCGTTCTTCTGAAGAAAGGGGTTCGGAGAGGCAGCGCATACGCATCGAACTTCCGCTTTTTTCTCAGTTTTTTCAGTGTGGGTAAGTCCCTAGCAGCTGCGCCTGGAAATGCAGTCGCAAGGCCTGCTTTTAACAAGGTAAGAGGTGAAGTAAGTAAAATTAAAACATTTTTTCCACAGATTTATCATTTAAAAATACTTTAAAGAAACATAAGTTTATTTTTAACCCCGTTAAAAACTAATTATTTTTTTCAAAAATTTTAATTTTTGTTTAATAGTTAATTTATGTAATTTAGTTATTTTAAAAATGTGATTTAAAAAAATTGTATTAGAAGTTTTACTTAAGTTTTAAGAGGCTGATCTCTATTCATAGATTTGACAGCTCTTCCTGTCAAATCTATGAATGGAGATTCCCTGCTCCGATTGGCTCCCCGTGGCCCGCGTGATCCCAGGGACGCTGCGAACTAACTGCGCCCCTGGGATACGCGTGCCCTGCACACCGGCAGCTGGAGCAGGCACAGCAACAGAATTCAGCGTGGGCCCAGAGCACAAAGGCAGGCGCGCTTAAGTGCAGATCGGGGGCTTGCGCCCGCGGGAAACCTCCGACCGGAATTTCTGGCCCATTAATTTCTTTCAGTTCCTCATTCTCACTAGACCCTTGGTTCTCCACTATTT
This sequence comes from Somniosus microcephalus, assembly GCF_052327205.1. NCBI lineage: Eukaryota > Metazoa > Chordata > Chondrichthyes > Squaliformes > Somniosidae > Somniosus > Somniosus microcephalus. The sequence continues at coordinate 111,254,999 of NC_141001.1, read as the reverse complement.
CCGGGAAGCTTTTTGCGTCTTTTTCCGTGAAGACAGACACAAAGGGTTGAATTTTGCCGGTGCTCAGAGTGCGGGTTTGGAGGCGGGTCCGGTCAAAATTTAAATAATTGAAAGCGGGTTGGGAGTCCGCTCCGAACCCGCCTCCATGTAAGTTTCCAAATTGTCGGGTCTGCAATTTCAGAACAGATCTGACACCAAGTGGCGGGGGAGGCATTTAAGATAGTTAACTACTATTTTGCCAGCCTATTTCTATTTTACCACTTTTTTAATGAGGTTCATGTCGTTTGGTGATCACGTCAAGTAAGTAGGTTGGGTTCTCTATGTTTCCCCATTGCTGTGAATAGGTGACAGCTGCAAAATTGGTGACATGAATCTTGTCATTCATGTGGAAATGACTTATGAAATAATACTGGGCGGCCTGCTGGTGGCACTGTCCAGGGAGAGCATAAATACTCGGGCATGGGCCCAGCTTGCTCCGACATTCTTTTACAGGAGCTAGTGAAGGACACAACTAGATCTCCATGTTGTAAAACAGTTGATTAAAGCTTTGTTTAACGCTTAGACCAAGTGCCTAGTAGTTTTCTTACGTCAAGTGGTATGAAAGCTACCATTTCACTGCAGTTCACTTTCCAATGTCAGAAGCTTGAGCCTTCAGGACTTGGAAGACACCTTTGAGCTATATGCAGTTTGGAAGTGTTTGGAGTAAACTGTCTAGCCACTGTCACCTCCTTGGAGCAAGCTCTCTCACCACTGACAGATCGCTTCTGTCATCTCAACTTTAGCTGCCATCTATTCCAGCAACATCGGTGCCCTTGAAAAAAATCTCACCGTGGTCCCTTGAATCCCTCCACGATCAGCCCCAACGGCAACACCACCAGGCACACCAACATCACCAACCTTCTCCGCAATCACCTGATGCTGCACAGGACACAGGGCATCAGCACCCGACAATATTGCTACTCAGGAGGCCAACGAATGCCCCACCATGGCCAGATTTACTTCACTTGATGCTGTACACCCTGGCTGCCACCATCCCACATCAGCACCATAAAGCATCCCTACAACGTCCAAGCCATTCCTTTCGCACTCGTCAAAATTTGAGGTGTGGGGGTGGGGGGGGGTGGTGGTGGTGTGAAGTTATGTCTCACCATTCACTGGAACTCACTAAGACACTTCCAAAGGTGAGCACAGATTTGTCCAATAAGGTAAAGTGTTGGAAATATAGATTTCAATGTTTAACAGAAAATTTACATGAACATTGCATAAAACACCCAAGTGCCAACCCTTGTGTGTTGTTAGTTGGTATGATTGCACCAGGATAAGGGTGAGTGAGGGGGCTGGCTACTGAGATGGGTAAGTGATAATGTAGATAGAGAGGGATGGGGGGGGAGGTGCAAGGTAAGTTGCTGTGAGTAAGAATGTGCAGGGGAGGCAGAGTGATGGGGATGTGATGAGTGGCACAGCAGGATGAGGTTGGGTGTGGATTTGCAGTAATGTCTCATAATCTACTGAGATCAATGAAAGGTTTGCGCCACTGCATCCAGGTCCTCCTGACAACATCCTTGCTTGTCTCCTCCTGTGCAATGTGCAACCAGGCTGCGTGGTGTCCTGGGGAGGTCTCTTCCGCCCTTGGAAGGGAAGAGAACCTCTCTGCGTGCTGTGACTCACTCTATAAGCATATGGAGGGAGTCATGCGGGAGCCTGGGTGCAGCCAATCACCTTTGTGCAGTGATTGTCAGTGTTTGCAGCACCTCAATGCTGCAGAACACTGACAGAACAACTGTCAAAATGATTGTGGACATGGTCCCTTTAAAGACCATGTCCACATCAAATGACAACATCAAACCCGTTTCCTTTTGATTGGCCGGGAACCTCGCAGAGCAGGCTTAACAAGCCCAATCAGCAGAAAATCCTTTTCAGAGCGGCTGGAGCCTGGAGAGGGACCCGCCAACGACCTCTCCCACTGCGATCCTGCCTCCGATGGCGAAAGCCCGGCCGAAGTATTTGTTTAATTTCTCTGCCATTTCCTTATTCCCCATTATAATTTCTTCTGTCTCAGCCTGTAAGGGACCCACATTTACTTTTGCTAATCTTTTCCATTTTACATACCTATAGAAGCGTTTACAGTCTCTTTTTCTGACTCTCGCTAGTTTACTCTCATATTCTATTTTTCCTCTCCATCAATTTTTTGGTCCTCCTTTGCTGAATTCTAAAATCCTCCCAATCCTCAGGCTTACTACTCTTTCTGGCAACTTTATAAGTCTCTTCCTTTGATCTAATACTATCTTTAACTTCTCTTGTTAGCCACGGTTGGACCACTTTTCCTGTGGGGGTTTTTGTGCCTTAAAGGAATGTATATTTGTTTTAAATTATGTATTCATTCCTTAAATGCTAGCCATTGCTTCTCTACCATCATACCTTTTCATGTAGTTTCCCAATCTACCTTAGCCAACTTGCCCCTCCATACCTACATAGTTTGTTTTGTTTAGACTTAAGACACTAGTTTCGGATTTAACTGAATCACTTTCATACTCAATATAAAGTTCTATCATATTATGGTCACTCTTCCCTAAAGGCCCCTTTACTACAAGGTTATTAATTAACCCTTTCTCATTGCACAATACTAGATCTAAAATAGCCTGTTCTCTGGTTGGTTCCTCAACATACTGATATAGAAAACTATCTTGCATACATTCCATGAATTCGTCCTCCACACTATTACTGTAAATTTGGTTTGCCAAGTCTATATCTAGATTAAAGTCCCCCATGATTACTGTATTACCCTGGGTTACATGTGCCTCTAATTTCCTGATTTATACTCTGCTCTACATTATAACTACTGTTTGGGGGCCTATAAACAACTCCCACCAATGTTTTCTGCCCCTTGCTGTTTCTTAGCTCCACCCAAACTGATTCTACTTCTTGATTTTCGGAGCTAAGATCCTTTCTCTCTACTGTCTTTATTCTATCCTTTATCATCAGATCTACCCCTCTTCCTTTTCCATTTTGCCTATCTCTTCTAAAAGTTAAGTATCCTGGAATATTTAGTTCCCAACCTTGGCCACATTGCAACCATGTCGCCGTAATGGCTATTAGATCAAGGCCTAGAAATTCAGTATAGCCACGTTTGGGGCGCTACAGCCAGGCGTTCGCTAAATTTTGCACTCAGCGCAACCTTCGCCAATATTCAGTTGCATCTCCCCAAGAGGTTGCTGCTGCGCTAAAGCAGGCGATGCACGACTATCATAAGGCGCTAAGCCGGCGAGCCGGGGTGCTACCACCGAGGGCGGGCGCAGTGCAGGTGCGGCGAGTTGCTGATTGAAGGCAGACACGCTGGCGCCGGTCAGCTCTTAAAGGGTGAGGGTGGATTTGTTTGGCTGCCACGCCCTGCACACTGCAGCCCTGAATCAAGGCCTGAACATAGCTGCTTCAACAGTTCAACGCCCACGACTATGGAGAAGGCTAGGGGGCGAGCACAGCGCTTCAGCGAGGGTACCCTGAAGGTACTGGTTGGCGCAGTGGAGCGCAGGCGACTTGTCCTCTTCCCTGATAGTGGCAGGAGGCCGCTGCCCAGCGAATATCGAAAAGCCTGGAGGGAGGTGGCAAACAGGGTGACCTCCAACAGCATGGTTGGCAGGACTCCTGTGCAATGCAGAAAAAAGTTCAACAACCTCACTCGGGTTGTCAGGGTGAGTACCCTTTCCAGTATCCTCCTCATCCCTGCATGTGCACCTCACTTTATGGCCAGAGGGACCTGAAAGCCCTGATGCCCAGCCCTCATCCAGCAGCTATGAGACTGTCATGAAAATCACTTGCACATTCAGCACTTTACACACTGTCAGGGCTATTCCACCATGGGAGGCAGTGCAGGCAAGATGAGGGCTTCACACTGTCAGAGCTATTCCACCATGAGAGGCAGTGTAGGCAAGATGAGGGCTTCACACTGTCAGGGCTATTCCACCATGGGAGGCAGTGCAGGCAAGGTGAGGGCTTCACACTGTCGGGGCTATTCCACCATGGGAGGCAGTGCAGGCAAGATCAGGGCTTCACACTGTCAGGGCTATTCCACCATGGGAGGCAGTGCAGGCAAGATCAGGGCTTCACACTGTACTTAGCGGCTGTCCTTTCTCTTGCAGGGCAAGCTGGCCCACAACCGAAGGCAGCAGCGACAGACCGGGGGAAGCCGTCCTGACCTCAAACAGCTCAGCGACCTGGAGCAGCGTGTGGAGCGCATTATGGCAGGCCGGCTGATTGGCCCCGTCGCCAGTGGAGATGCCGACCCTGTTCTGGGCCCCAATGGTAAGGTCATCACCTTTTTGACCTCTCTCTTTCCACTTGCGCCTCACACCAACATCCTTTGCCACTATCGAACCAATGCAGTGCATAGCAGCACTCATGCCTCCCTCGCTGCCGCCCTGTCCTCACTCTAAAGCAACTCTTGTGCCTCCCTGCTTTCAGATGCTGATTCGCCAGGTGAGGAGGCGGGCCCTCAAACTGGCACTGTGTCTGATTCTGAAATCGAGGAGGAGGAAGAGGAAGCCGGCCCATCAGTGACACCCTCAGCCGAGGCAGCCCATGGACATGATGGGGACATGTCTTCCCTGGAGGGGAGCAGGGGGGAGGGGTCTGAGGAGAGTGAAGCTCCGGGGCCCAGCGGGCTGCAGCAACGCGGGAGGGGTGGGGAAGCTCGGCGGCCTTCTCCCTGGAGGGAGAGTCTGGCCTCGAGTCCTGCTACGGTGAGCGCAGAAGAGGTGCGGCTCCTTGCTGAAATGGGCGCCCAGGCTGAGCGCAGGCACACTGAGCTCATGGCTGCAGTGGCAAGGATGCCTGACTCCATAGAGTCACTGGCAAGGAGTGTACAGGAATTCGGGGCAGCGCAGGCCAGGAGTCTGCAGGACTTCGCGGCAGCACAGGCCAGGAGTCTGCAGGACTTCGCGGCAGCACAGGCTAGGAGTCAGCAGGACTTCGCTGCCTCACAGGCGGCTTCCAGCCAAGTGCTCAGTTGTGCCGTGCATTCACTGGCTGTTGTGATGCAGACACAGACCAGGGCCACACGGGCACTAACTGCTGCCACCCTCGCTGGATCGGCCAGGCATCGACGGGGCCCTCTCCGCAGCGCAGCAGCCCAACAGTCTGTGCTTCAGCAGATTGCTGCGCATGCTACAGTGCTGGCCCGTGCAAGTGCCAGTGTATCAGCCGACCAGGGAGTGCCTGTGCTCTGTCAGGTTGGCAGCATTCCTGCAGCCAACACTGTCACTCCTCCACTGCAGCTGCCACCACCCATAGGACAGGCTGCTGCCGCCCAAGCAAAGTTGGAGCAGTCAGCAGCCGGCCCCTCCAGGCCCAGAGCTGGTCCAGGCCGACCCCCAAGGGCATCTGCCGTCTCACCATCTGACCCTCAGCAGCCTTCCCCCAGCCTTGCTGCAGCCACTGGGGTCCCATTGAGGAGGAGCTGCAGGGCGGGAAGGGGCCACTCGCGGAAGCGAGGCGGATCACCCTCGCAGGGGAAAAAGTGAAAGGTGTGGCCAAAAGTTTTTTTTATATATGAGGCCGAGACTGCTGTGTTTTTTGATATATGAAGGCCGAGACTGTTGTGTTTGTTTTTTTATAAAGGCCAAGGATCATGGTCATTTTTGTTTAACTGCTTTTTGCATTTTCTGAAGGTTGTGAGAGCCAGTTATGTCTCTGACTGTTTTTTGGGAGGTTTCTCTGAATTAGTTTGTCATGCGGGAAGGGCACAGAGTTTGCACAGTAAAAAATTTTCTTTAATCGCATTGTCCATGTTTGCTTTTGGAAGTATTTGTTGCCTTGACCGGCTGAGGGCTTGCAGAGTGGCTACATTCATCTTCTTTCATTGGCACAAGCCATTCCCTGAGAGGGGGCCTAGAACCGAGTTGCAATAAGCCGCCGACGGACGGCCCTTGCACTTTGTGCCTCCCTCCCGTGTTGGTGCTCCTCCTCCTCCTCCGGTGGTCCTCCAATGTCTGCTGGCAGTGGCTGAGTCCTGCGGATAGCCAGGTTGTGCAGCATGCAGCACACTACAACGAAATGGGAGACTCGCTCAGGCGAGTACTGTAGGGCTCCCCCGGAACGATCCAGACAGCGGAACCATTGCTTGAGCACGCCGATTGTGTGCTCAATGATGTTCCTGGTTGCTTGATGGCTGTCATTGTATCGCTCTTCAGAAGGGGTGCTGGGCGCACGGAGCGGGGTCATCAGCCAGGTGCACAAAGGATAGTCTTTGTCCCCGAGAAGCCATCCTCGTGGGTGAGCCTGGGCTTCGAAAATGTCTGCCACAGAAGTCTGGCGCAGGATGAAGGCATCGTGGCTGCTGCCTGGAAAGCGGGCATTGACAGCTAGTATGAGCTGCCTGTGGTCACACACCAACTGCACGTTGAGCGAATGATAGCCCTTCCCGTTGCGGTAATCCTCGGCATTCTGTAGAGGAGCTCGCAAAGCCACATGCGTGCAGTCAATGACGCCCTGCACCATGGGGAAGCCCGCTAATACTGCAAATCTCATTGCACGCTCTTGCTGCTTGTCCGGGGTCATGGGGAAGGAGATGAACTGACGTCTCCTTCTGAAAAGGGCATTGGTCACCTGGCAGATGCAGCAATGTACCGCGAACTGGGAGATGTTGGCAATGTCCCCAGTAGCGGATTGGAAGGAGCCGGTGGCATAGAAGTTGAGAGTCACCGTCACCTTCACTGCCACCGACAGAGACGTCCTGCTCCTCAGCTGTGGCTGCAGATCTCTGTGAAGCAGCTGGCAGATCTCAGTGACCACCTCCCTTCTGAATCGCAGCCTCCGAACACACTGCTCCTCAGACATGTTCAGATATGAGAACTGCTGGCGGTATACCCTGGGTGGGTAAGGCCTCCTGTGCCGACGCCTGTTGGCCCTTCTCCGTCTGGCCATGACTGGCACTCTCTCACGGCGTCTCTGAGCCCTTTGAATGCAATGCAGTAAGCCAACGTTTCCACCCGTTGCAGCCCCCATTATATGTTTCGAATCAAGGCTATGGCACTGAAAGTGAAATCCAAGTGCAAAGCTCTGGCCTGAAGCCAGAAGTACCTGTGCGAGCGTTGAGTCAAACCAGAAAGCTCTCTCCCTTTGTCTCTCTCCAAATATCTGTCTCTCACAAAGAAGGAGTGGAACAAAATGGCTGCCACTTATAATGCAGGAGGAGTCCCCTTTAATTAGCACCGCCCAGCGACTGGGAACCGTTTCCCTCTACCAGTTGCAGGGGGCGCCAGGTGCACAGAAGGGCGGCGCCACTGAAGTTCCAGTTCGGGGCGCACCAAGGGCGTTGTACCATGAAATGACGTCAGGATCTGCGCGCGCAGCTGAGCGGGCGCTGCGGTTTTGCGCCGCCGCTAAATCTTGAGTGAAGTTCGCGAGAGGCGCAGATCGCGCCGCGCCCGGGCGCTAGCCGCTTAGCGCCCCACTTCTCCTCCTCCTAAGGCACTTGCGGCTGGCGCTAACAACTGAATTTCTAGGCCCAAACCTATTAATTTCTATCTGCACTATTAATTCATCTATTTTGTTGCGAATGCTTCGCGCATTCAGATACAGAGCCCTTAGCTTTGACTTATTTCTATTGTTCCCTGATGTCACCTTAGTCACTGATGTCTTATTACCTTTGTTACTCTCTCTGTCCCTTCCTGACCCACTCTGCTTACTTTTACCCAAAACTCTACTCTGCTCCAGAACCTTGACATTTCTCTCGCTGCTTTTAAATTTACTCTGTCCTGAATCCCCCCCACCCTCCCTTCATTAGTTTAAAGCCCTGTCTACTGCCCTAGTTATTCGGTTTGCCAAGACACTAGTCCCAGCCTGGTTTAAGTGGAGCCCGTCCCAACAGAACAGCTCCCTCTTCCCCCAGTACTGGCGCCAGTGCCCTATGAACTGAAACCCCTTCCTCCCACACTACTCTTTGAGCCATGCATTTAAACCTCTAATTGGTTTGTCCCTATGCCAATTTGCGCGTGGCTCAGGTAACAATCCAGAGATTATTACCTTTGAGGTTCTGCTTTTTAATTTGGATCCTAGCTCCTCAAACTCCCTCAGCAGAACCTCATTCCTTGTTCTACCTATGTCGTTGGTTCCTACGTGGACCACGACAACTGGATCCTCTCTCTTCCACTCCAAGTTCTCCTCCAGCAAGGAGATGTCTTTAACCCTGGCACCGGGTAGGCAACACAACCTTTGGAACTCTCGGTCGCGGCTGCAGAGAACAGTATCTATCCCCCTGACTATACTGTCCCCTACCACAACTAAATTCCCTTTCACTCCCCCACTTGAATGGCCTCCTGCACCATGGTGCCATGGTCAGCTTGCTCATCCATCCTGCAGGCTTTTCCCTCATCCACACAGGCAGTAAGAACCGCATACCTGTTGGACAAGGGCAAAGGCTGAGGCTCCTCCAGCACTGCACCTGGGGTCCCCTTACCTGCCTGAGTGGCATTCACACCCTCCTGCCCCTGATCACTAACCAGACCTGTACCACTACTTAACCTAAGGGGTGTGACTGCCTCCTGGATCAAAGTGTCCAGGTAACTCTCCCCACCCCTCATGCCCCGCAATGTCTGCACCTCAGACTCCAGCTCAAAAACTCTGAGCTGAAGTTCCTCAAGATGCAGGCACTTACTGCAAACGTGGTTGTCCGGGATCAAAATGCACTCCACAAACTCCCGCATACTGCAGTTGCGGCACACCACCTGCACTGCCATCCCTATATGATCTTGTTTTACTTAATTAAATTTAATTACATTTATAATTAGGTAACTTAGTTTACAGTGTAGTTTCTTGACTATTTACTTGATCTAGATTAAGTTATGGGTACTGAAATTAAATATCTACCTGTAACACAAAGTACTACAAGTAGTAAATACTGTGGCAACAAGAGCAGGTCAGAGGCTAGGTATTCTGCGGCGAGTGTCTCACCACCTGACTCCCCAAAGCCTTTCAACTATCTACAAGGCACAAGTAAGGAGTGTGATGGAATACTCTCCACTTGCCTGGATGAGTGCAGCTCCAACAACACTCAAGAAGCTCGACGCCATCCAGGACAAAGCAGCCCACTTGATTGGCACCCCATCCACCACCGGCGTACCGTGGCTGCAGTGTGTACCATCTACAAGATGCACTGCAGCAACTCGCCAAGGCTTCTTCGGCAGCACCTCCCAAACCTGTGACCTCTTCCACCTAGAAGGGCAAGGTCAACAGGCGCATGGGAACACCACCACCTCCAAGTTCCCCTCCAAGTCACACACCATCCTGACTTAGAAGTATATCGCCGATCCTTCATCGTCACTGGGTCAAAATCCTGGAACTCCCTATCTACAGCACTGTGGGAGTACTTTCACCACACGGACTGCAGCAGCTCAAGAAGGCAGCTCACCACCATCTTCTCAAGGGCAATTGGGGATGGGCAATAAATGCTGGCCTTGCCAGCGACGCCCACATCCCATAAACGAATAGAAAAAAAAAGGCAAAAAACAGCAGCTCCTTCCCCCTCTTCTCCGAATTCCCATTCTTTGCAAATTCTCAAATAAAACATTCTGGGGGCGATTTTGCCAGCCCTGGGGAGGCGGTTTGGAGGCGGGACTACCGGGGAAAATGGCAGAACCCTAACCCTAACCCATCCCACCCCCAAGCCATCTTCCCAGGAGCCGGGTCCTGTCTCCTCGAGGCGGGAAGGAGATTACAACCACTTAACTGCCTGTTAACAGGTAGTTAACAGGCAGTTAAGAGGATTATCCCCATTTTTCCAACAGAGGTGCGGGCTTCGCGACGTCGGGAAATCCCGCCAGGGTCAGCGAGGCGAGCAGTGGGACTGCGGGGGTGAGAGGGGTCCAAAGGTGCGCTGTGGAGGTGAGTGATGGGTGCAAGTGTGGAGAGGTAAGTATGTGAGGTGAGTGAAAAGTGTTAGAAAAAGTTTCATTGCCTTTGTTTCTTCCTGCAGGCTTCAATTGTTGGGGATCCGGAGGCTCCGGCATCTCCCCGACAGAGATGACAGAATGGCTGCTGCATTCTCCGATGCAACAGCCATTTGCTTTCTGCTCAGTAAATAGGTTTGGTGAGCCTTGAGTACAAGAACTCACCAAACAACAGAGAATGTCAGTATTTGACAGCTTCTCAAAGCTGTCAAACGATGACAATTCATCTGTCAAAAATTTTTGACAGATGAAACGTCACACGCTGACGTTCTCTGTCACTGGTTTTCCCTTAATTGGCCTGCTAAGCCCACTGGGCGGGCTTAACAAGGTCAATCAAGGGAAAATAGCGTGGACTGGCCACAAGTCGATGGAGTCAGGACTAAAACCCGACAAGCAGCAGTCCCGCCTCCAACGTGCCCCCATTGGCAAAATCACCCCCTCTGTTTAAGTACACTCCATTTTAATCCTGCTCTGTGCAGACCGCTCTGTGCTCTGCAGACCTGTTTACTCTTATACTATTTGCAGGATCTAGGGTCACAGGAGCAGCAAGTTGAAACTGATGTGTATGAAGGTTAGGGCTTCAGATGTGTGACGTTGGAAGGAGACTAGGTCTAGTCTGAGAGGCTGCGACAATCATATTAAGGGGTCTAGGGAGAGGTGAACGTAGTTAGTTCATGAAGACTTGCACCAGGAACAATAAAATCATGTTGATGGAAACAAAATACCATGGGGGAGAAATTCGGTATCGCCCCGTTTGGGGCGCAATTATCGGCCGGGCACAAAGTTTAGCGCCTGGCGCTAATTATCGCCTCCAACTGAAAACTTGGCCTCTATCGCCCCGGAGGTGATTGGAGCGCTAAATCAGGCACTACACACCTTTCTTAAGGCGCTAACACCGAGGAGCAAGGCGCTACCTCAGGGCGCTGACAAAGCTCAGGTGATGTCAGTTAGCAATGGAACATAGACACACTGGCACCGGCCAGTTCTTAAAGGGGAGGGTCGATCTTGCTCTCCAGCCACACCCTGCTCATTGCAGCCTTGAATCTTGGCCTGGAGAGACCTGTACATCAAATCTGTTGGAAAGAACAATGGAGAGGCCCAGGGAAAGAGCTCAGAGTGCAGCCCCCATAGTTTCTTCTAAAGCGATGCAAGGTCAAATCAAAATGAACCTGCAAAGTGCTGCTCAGTACCCAAAATTCCTTCACACAGCATTGAATCTCTCCAGAAGTCTCTCTCTCTCTCTCTCTCGGAATGCGTGGTGCAAAAATATTGCCGACAAAAAAAGGCAGGAAGTGGCCGCCTTTAAATAGCGCTCCCCTAGTCCCTTCCCGACTGCAAAACATTCTCCTCTACCTGTCATTGCTAGCAGCAGGCGGAAAGGCAGGGGGCGCCACTCAATATCCGGTCCGGGGCGCTACCAGGGCACTGCACGCTCGACTGACGTCACGATCTGCGGGCGCAGGAGATCGTGGCGGTAGTGTTTAGCACCACCGCAAAATGTCTGGTCAATTTCACAAGCGGTGAAAACATCACCGCGCCTGGGCGCTAGTTGCTTTGCGCCCCCCTAAGAGGGTGCTAACAGGAGGCGCAAATCAACCGAATTTTTCCCCCCATATATATAGGAACAGAGGAACCTAGGAACAGGAGTATAGCCCTCGAGCCTGTTCTGCCATTCAATGAGATCATGGCTGATCTGCGACCGAACTCCTTTATATACACGCCTTTGCCCCATATTCATTAATGCCTTTGGTTGACAAAAATCTATCAATCTCAGATTTAAACTTAACAATTCATCTAGCATCAATTGTCATTTGCGGAAGAGAGTTCCAAAGTTCTACCAACCTTTGTGTTTCCTAATTTCACTCCTGAAAGGTCTGGCTCTAAATTTTAGACTATGCCCCCAAGTCCTAGACTCCACAATAGTTTCTCTCTATCTACCCTATCTGTTCCCCTTAATATCTTGAAAACTTCAATTAAATCACCCATAACCTTCTAAATTCTAGGGAATACAACCCTAATTTGTGTAATCCCTCCTCGTAATTTAACCCTTGAAGTCCGGGTATCATTCTGGTAAACCTACACTGCACTCCCTTCCTGAGGTGTGGTGCCCAGAACTGCTCTCATGGAGATACAGTGACATTGATTCAGCAGCTACACAATATGAATTGAACAGAATGCTATATTCAGTAGATAATTTATATGAATCGAACTTTGCTCATAAGGTTCACCACTGCGGAAATACTTGACAAAATACAGTTCTCGAGAAGAGGGGCGTGAATTTTTCATGCTTAAATTATTTTTTCTTAGTCACAAAACAAGTTCAATTTGTCCTCAACTTTATACTTTTGGTGAACAAAACACAAATAGCTAAATGTTCCAAGTTTACATAAGAAATAATTGTAATGAAGAAATAGATATTGTAATATACAAAAATATTTGTATTTATGGCTTGTAATAGCCTAAACAGCATTCTTTACAATTCAAGAAAACCCATTTGGGAACAAATTAGCAATTTTTTTTTTTTTTTTTAATCGTTCATAACGAACATATTGAGCGCCTGGTCTAAATTTAGCATTTACTGAAACCGTCTCTATTTACATTTATTGTTGAATGCAAAATAGAAGAAATCACTCTGAGCCCCCCAACTGAGAGTAAAGAGGTGGGAAAGGATTATTTCCCAGGGCCTGGCAGTGATATTGCCAGGTGGTTCCCTACATTGAAGGTGTTATCAATAATCGCATTACATTTCCACTAAATCTTACAGGCAGCAGAAATGTCACCAAAGCTGCTTTCATCTCATTCCTTCAAAATACTTGCAAGTCGCTTCACCTGAAAGAAGTAAAATCCACATGCAGCTGCTGCTTTAGCAACCAGTGGATGCAGTGAGAATGGCAAATGTGATCCAATTTCACTGTGCCGGTGGCCTCTATTCCCTGTCCAATAATACATCTGTTAGAAAATCCTGCAGCTACAAATCAACTTTAATCCTACCAGGGACCTCATGTTGGTCTTGTCTTCCAAACATTGCAGCAGGTTCTGGCTGATTCTGCCGCTGATTTCTGTCAGTGTCTGGGGATGTTCTCAAATCCCAGCTCTGCTGAGAAGAATAAGCTAAGGATCACAAAGCATGACCCCAAAAACCCTGATATGACTATATGGTGACCCAGGGGCATTCATTCTAGGTGAAGATTAGAACTTTGCATAATAAGATTACACGGCAAGTGAACGATATCAAGGGACTATCCATATGTACTTGCCTTGTTTTGTATGGCCAGGCTTTGCTCCATACTAAAAAAGCGTGTTTCTTTCTGTTAGAAATGACAAGGATTCACATAAATTAGTTGATCATTTCAAGCTTTAATGTATCTCCCATTACATCTCTTTTACTGACAGCTCTTTTGCAATCCAGGGCATTGTTCTCTTTTATTCTTTCACTGTATCATCCTGATTTCAATTTACATGCGCACAGATTTGCTAGAAATTTACACCTGGACTGACCTTACAGAGGATTACAAATGGCTATGTACACAATGCTAGAGAGAAATCAATGAGCTCTCCGATTAACCAGGACATCTGTTTTGTTCCTAAATTACAAGTATTCATTAAAAGTATTTTCACATTTAATTTCAAATAGGGAAAATTTTAAAAGCAAAATACTTTTCAATTGAATCCAATAATCCATTTATTCTACGAGGACATTTTAAGCAGGCTCATGGTCTCTTTTGCAGAGCAGTTTTGATTTAGATGTAGCTGTACTAGTCAAATTCATAGAAATTAAGCCTCATCATTAAGCTGAAGCATTTTTTCTCAATGAAACGAGTTAAAACATTTTTTTAAATTCCCTTTAAGTTATATTTCTGAAGGTGGTGTTAATTTGCTAAGTTCTTCTTGTTTCTTGTAGTTACATTTTCAATCATCGATTTTAGTTATTGTTGTCCTTTTCAGGCTTCTCTTACTGCGACCACCATCTCATGACCAGGAGGGTAAAAATCAGCCCATATCACCTATTGACATTGTGCATTTACTTGCAGTGTGATCCCTAAACAGTGAGTGTCACTCGTCATTGATATCTGCAAATACCCCACAGTGGAGGGATTTATTAGCTTTGAGCAGAACCTAATCAATGGGACTGCTTCTCTTCCCCAATAAAAGTTCGAAGTAAATAGCTTATTACTAAACACATGAACCTCTTGTACCTCTACCGCAGTCTCCAATTCATAAGGTTTGTGTCAACTGTTTTGAGTTGAAGGCACTGAATCCCTTGATTGTATCACAGCCTTGTAAATCACTTTTAACCATCATCATTAATAAGGTTGAGATTTTAGAGTGCTTCCTTTCTCAGAGCTATGTTAGGCTCAATGTCTTTGGAACATTTTGACGTGCTTAGATATTCATTGGCTTTAGCAGAATTGTGCTACACTAGTGAATGATTCTAATAATGGTGTAGAAACAACCTGAAGACAACACGCTTCAGATAACACTGAAGGGAAAAAAAGATTCGCAAAGCATTGGCGAACTTCAAGCGCATAAAGTGTCGTATACACACACACACATACATACATATACACAATGCTCCCCCTAATTTTTTTTGGGTGCGCGGTCCCTTTAACGAGCTGCATGGCCCATTCAATGTTTCATGCAGGTGCAAAATTTCACGTTTGAAAAGCCGGTCCCAGACCAGCAGACAGTTGTGCAGCCACACAGCTTAGCGGGAACGTTAATACACATCTACATACATACACAGACAGACACACACACACATATATATATATAATCTATATATATATATACACGTGTGTGTGTATATATGTATATATATATATACTGAGCAAGATTGATTCACTTCAGTTAAGACTAAATTGTTTTGCTATTTTCTGTTGATGTTCAGTCATTTCTACAGTTAAATGATGTTTTTTTCTCACTATTGATTAAATTTCATCCTTCACTTTTAACACTGACATTAATACGTTCATGTTTAGCCAAAAAATCCACAAACAGAAGCAATACATGACAGCTTACAAAATTGGACAAATAAGCCTCCAAATGTCTCAATCCAAGACATTATGTAATAGAATTGTATTCCTGTTACCGATCAGTTATGACAGGGAAGCTACTGTTTTCTTTCCTCCTTATTTAACAAGAAAAACACCTTGCGTCTCATACTCAAACGAGAACAGCAATATCTATCCAGTTTTAGTCCCTAGACTTCAAAACTCATGAATAAAAATTAATCATTTCACTTGAGCATCCGAAATATGCTGAGCCTATTAGACAAGAACAAAAGCATATGCACAAAAGAGTTTTAATAAATTTCAAAGCCTGTCAGAACAGCGTTCTCATTTAAATTATAAATTGCAAAATATGCACTGAAGGATCTGGACTGCAGTGCCACTAAGCAGATTACACAAAACCCTGCGTTCAGTATGATAATGTGCTCATGGCCTCCCAGATGGGAGTCTGAAATAAAAAGGCTATCACTGTAGCAAGGGAAAACTCCTTGTGATCTCTAGTCTCTACACTGCAGATGACAGCCAAATAGTATGTTGATTATTCTGTTTGTGCTGCTTAGCTCATTTAATACAGGATAAAAGTGATGTGATCCACTGTGAATTCAATAGGTTCTGCTGTGTTATTACTCTTAATGTAATTAAGCCTCCGATTTCAACTTTATGATACGCCGTACTACAATGCTAAGAGAATTTTGGAAAGCAGAGGTAGCATTTAAGCCTGGCACCGACCAAGGACAAATTTGAGAGCGTTTAAGTCTAATGAAAGAGAGTGTACAATGTTTATCCCCGCAGTAATTGCCAATAAGTAGAGTTTAAGATACAGTGGAACAAGATCTGATCATCACAACAATTAAAGCAATGTGTACAAAAAAAAGCAAATTACATTGCTTAGAAGAAATAAACTTGATCAATATCTAAATTCTAAATGGTGTGCAGAGAGCGTCGTCATCATATCATTTAGCATCAACTCTTTGTTGGGTTTGGATGAATCCTGAAAACACTTCTACCATCTTTGCAGCTTTCAAAAAAGACTCTACCATCTGCTAAGTGATACCCACACAGACCAGGGATAGAAGTTCCCAATAACAAACTGCTGATTATGCCATGATAAACCTGAAGTAATGATATCACCATCACTAATCCCCTTGTATGAGCATCGTCACACATTAAGGACATGCGATCTCAAACCCTCAACATCCACACTGACAGCTGCTGTTGGCTCAAAAAATAGGATCAAGCCTGCATCCAAAATGGAAACAATATATAATTTAAAAAAAACACACACTTGGGGCTGACTTTAAAACGGTAATCACATCTTAGAATTCAGTAGATGATTCTAAACTAATTGCGCTTCACACTTGGCATTTATGATTTCATCTGAACTCAATTAGATTACTGCTTGTAACCATTCAGGGGTAACTCTTAGTCCAGATACGTTACTGTATTAAGTACAGTAAGAGATACGTGCAGAACCACAAATCTGTATTCAACTGTAGCACTGTGTTTCCTTCAGTCATGTTTACCTTCATTTCATCATTGTTCTTCAAACATGTAGAGTGAAGTGCTTAGTGCCACAGACTTCTCTGTAGCTGTATTGATGCAGCTCTGCATATTAGAAGATAGAAAGTGCAATTTGCACTGTGGTAATAATCCCCCAGGTAAATATTTTCTCCTCACCTCTGCAAGCTGGAAGGAGCTCTTCTGTGACAATGTTCTAGATCTAACAGCACTAGTTGCAATTTCTGAAATGTGCTGTTAGGCGTCAACTGAGTTTCAATGGTAGACAAGGTACGCATTTCAATCTCGGTTTACTCTTACTGAGAGTCTTTGTAGGATTTTATTTAATTTACAATAATACTATACTATCGGGTTAAAACTAAACGCAGAAGTCTCATATGCTGTGTCTTTGTTGTGTTTGGCAAAAATACTGTAAACGTCTGAAAATACACCAACTAACCTTTCAGACCCTCTGTACATCACTACAACAGTGTTAGGCACAAGAGTCTCATGAAATTTAAACACTGGAAAAATATCAGCAAAAGCCATCAACAGTTTTACTTGAATACTACATTTCTTTGAAATGGGAATCTGCTATCAGCATTAGTGACACAAACCCCCAGATATAAAATAGACGACCATCTGGAAAATTTGTTGATGATGACCAAGGTAACTGTAAACTACAGTTTACATGGGCTTAGCTATCAGAAGCTTACTGTACAAACCTGCAGATTTATGGATCTAAAAGGATATGGCAAACAAAGAGATGCATTATTTCTAAAGCCAATCTGTGTCAGTACCGGTATCAACTTTAGCTTGGCTCAGTTGGCAGCACTCTTATCTCTGAATTTGAAGGTTGTGGTTCAAGTTCCATTCCTGGATATGAGCACATAATCTAGGCTGACATTGCACTGCAACACTGAGGGAGTGTTACATTGCTAAAACGAGGACACACTTGTCTGTTCTGCTGGCTTAAGTGGACATTAAAGAGCTTTTGGCACTTTTTCAAGAAGAGTTTTCCTGGCCAACAATACACCACCAAGATCAGATTAAACAAAAAATTGTATTTATATCGAGCCTTTAATGTACAAAATGTCCCAAAGCACGTAAAAGAGTAATACTAGGAGGCAAGGAACACCAAGCTAGGGAAGAGTATAAGAGGGAGAGTTGAAGGCTTAGGTAAAAGAAGTTGGTTATAAGAAGGGTTTTAAAGGAGGAGAGAGAAGAGAAGTGGTGGAGCCTCGGCAGCGAGTTCCAAAGAACAAGGCCTGTGATTGAAAGCTTTGCCATCAGCGGAGAGGGTGTAAAATGCACAGAAGACCAAGGTCGGAAGACAAAAGGCTGTGGGAGGTTGCAGGGGTATGGTGGAGTGAGGCCATGAAGGGATTTGAAGATGAAGACGTGGATTTTAAGTTTAAGTTTAATATTTCGGGGGACAGTGTAGGTCCACAAGGCTGGAATCTATGGATGAAAGGGGATCAGTGTCAGACAGGGTATGAGCAGCTGTATTTTGGGCAAGCTAATATTTTATGGTGTGTGAACAAAGAAATACCAGCAAGCAGAGCATTGGAATTATTGAGTCTGGAGGTATTAAAAAAAAGCATGGATAAGAGTTTCAATGGGATTAAGACTGGGGCCGAGTCAGGCAATCTTGCTGAGATAGAAATGTTAGAAACCAGGAGGGGGATGGAGTCACTGTCAAGGAAGCAAAGTTTATGGTGAATACCAGAAACCGTGGCTTCAGTGTTCCCAAATGGGCAGCTGAAGTAAGTTGTAATTCATCCAAGACTGGCAATACGACAGCAAAGAAGTGACCATGGGAGCAAAAGAAGTGGTGGAGAGGTAAAGCTAGGTATGATCATCATCATACATAAGGAAGCTAACGCTGTGCCAGCAGAAGATGTCACCGAGGGACAGCATATAGATGAGGAAAAGGAGGACCAAGGATACATCTTTGGGACACTCTTGCAATGCCAGTGCAAGGAAGCGAACTTGCAGCATGCAAAATATTTCGCCTACCCAAGGTCAGTAACTGCAGTTCAAAGTAATCCATTGCCTGTAAAGTGGTTTGGGAAGTTTCTGACAAAGACGATTAGGCGATATATAAATGCAAGTTCTTTTCTTTGGTGTAGGTTTTACACTGTTCTAAAAGGTTGTGTTACCCAATAGCAAAAAGAAGATTTTTGGTGATTCATTTTGCTTGCTATGATGGAACCAATATTTAGAGGACGCGCTACGCTAACCTTCACAATGCAAGATGTAATAAAAGATGACGTGATGGTGAAGGCATGATGAAAACCTACAGTTAAGAATTTTAGTGTTGTATTAAAATTAAAATATCCATTAAGGTGCAATTAAAAAAAAAGAAATGTTGTAGAATGTTAGAAATCATTCACCGAAATTCAAACCTTTGCCTTTAGTTTACTTGTCAAAGGTGATGAGATAATCAAGGATAAGAAAATATAGTGATGAACATAACAATTATATTTCAAATATTATATTGTGGAATAAATAGAATAATAAAGCTACAGAAGTGTAATGCAGACTATAATCTGAAATCGAGATAAAGCTACACGTGTCTCATGCATGTGTTCACTCAATAATAGGCTATAAGGCTATAACCCTTCTTTCTCATGTTAACATTGCTATTTAATATTTTCTACACGGTAAATTTCTTCATGATTACTCTTAAATGTAGATGGTTACAGATTGTAGTCCATTACAAGGTGAAAATACTTGTCTAAGTTGAGATTCACTCTCAATTTATCAAGGTCAGTGTCATCCCAGAGTCTTTGCGGAACTGGCCAATATTTATCCCTGAATCAACATCACTAAAACAGATTTATCTGGTCATTATCACAGTGCTGTTTGTGGGAGCTTGCTGTGCGTTTCCTACATTACAACATTGACTACACTTCAAAAAGCACTTCATTGGCTGTAAAGCGCTTTGGGACATCCTGAGGTCGTGAAAGGTGCTACAGAAATGCAAGTCTTCCTTCCTTCCTTTCTTTCAGAATGGGGTAATAAATACAAATCATAATCAAGTCCACTGGCTTGCAGTTTTCAAAGAAAAATGGATGTGTTCTTAGAATGTGACCCCCAAAACATCAGTAAAATTCCTGGCATCCTAGGTGATAAAAAACAGAATTTGACTTATTCATGAACTGATGGCGTTGATTATAAATGGCCAGAATTGCAGAATTCCCCAAAACACCAGTAAAAATCCCAAACCCATTGAAAAATGAAATTTGGCTTATCCAGTAACTAAACCATGGCATCCTGAGGCAGGAGAGAGTTTTCCTGACCTCCTGCCTCATTTTCCAGAACAACCACTCACTGGGCTGGATTTTCCCAGCTGAGGCGGGTTCGCAGCGGGAGAGGTAGTTGACGGGTTCCGGTCCTGCTCCTGGCTGCAGCCGCTCTGCTCAAACAATTTTCCACTGATTGAGCTTGTTAAGCCCTCGGTGCGCGTTACCCGGCCCAATCACTAGGTGCCGGTCTGTTCAGCTCCTCTGATGACACGTTTGCTGCCGTTCTATTTAAGGGGGCCATGTCCCCATTTGCTCTCACTTCTACTTCCGCACTCCTGAGTGCTGCTTGATTGCAAAATGACTGCACAGAGACAGAGGGCTGCGCCATGCTTCAACGATGACTCCCTCCATGTTCTTGTGGAGGGAGTTAGAGGACGCAGGGAGGCTCTATTCCCTGGGAATGGAAGGAGGAGACCTCCTCACCAGGCCAAGGCAACCTGGCTGCAAATAGCTGAGGAGGTCACTGCAAGGTCTGTTGTTGCTCACACCTGGGTGCAATGCAGGAAGAGGCTCAATGATCTCCTGCGTTCAGGAAAAAAGTGAGTATAAAAGCACACTTCCCTTCATTCTGCTGTGCCTGTCATCACATCCCCATCACTCTGCATTGCCAACCCTACTCCTGCACATCCTTACTCACCCCAACATCCCTTGCAGCATCACCCATCCGTCTCTCCCTATGTACAGAAGCGCATCCCCATCTTACTATGCACCCCTCACACTCACTCTCAAAGTTATGCAATGACAACAACCAACAACTCAAAAGGAGACAACTTGGTATTGGCACCCAACTCCATCATAGTCTCCCTCTAAACATCTATCCTATCCATTCTTTACACTCATAGAAACACAGAAGATAGGAGCAGGAGTAGGCCATTCGGCCCCTCGAGCCTGCTCCGCCATTTAATGAGATCATGGCTGATCATCCAAATTCAGTACCCTGTCCCTGCTTTCTCCCCATATCCCTTGATCCCTTTAGCCTTAAGAAATATATCCAACTCCTTCTTGAATATATTTAAAGAATTGGCCTCCACTGCCTTCTGTGGTAGGGAATTCTACAGGTTCACCACTCTCTGGGTGAAGAAATTCCTCCTCATCTCAGTCCTAAATGGCTTACCCCTTATCCTTAGACTGTGACCCCTGGTTCTGGACTCCCCTGCCATTGGGAACATCCTTCCTGTATCTAGCCTGTCTAGTCCTGTTAGAATTTTATAAGTTTCAATTGTGGTGTATGTGCCTTTAAGAGCAATTATGGTGTATGTGCCTTTAAGAGCCCCAGGTGTGCGTAATGCCGGTAATTGCCACTTGGGCTATATAAGCCTGTGTATTGTGTATATCCTTTAGAAACCCACCCCCCCCAGACTTGCTCAGTAAATACCTATGAACCAACTCCTGTCTTCAGTGTCTTTATCTACACACGGACACTACAGTGGCGACGAAGTGGAAACGGACTTACCTGCAATTCGGCAGCACCTCAAGGACATCGATTCCTCCAGCGTCCTGAAGACTCAAGGAAGTAAGAGAAACTGTGGTTTCACCAGCTGGCCAAGCTGGTGACAGGTACTGCGCTAATCCTTCCTGGGCGTCAGGCTGGAGCTCCAGCGGCGGGCTCTACAGCTGAGACAGGCAGCGAAATCGGAGGCAAGCAATAACGGACTGGGAGGGTGCACTCGAGAGACGGCCGGCGCGGCAAGCAGTTCAGCGTTTAGACCTCCGTCGGGAACGAGTCTCCAACAGTGAATAAACGGAAACCACAGTAAAACAGCGTTGTTAGCGGTAGCAGCGGCGGGAAAGCGCGGGAAGCGCCATATCGTTGCTACAGAGAGAAGAAAAAAAAAAGCGCGGGAAGCGCCATATCTTTTCTGAAATGCCTAAATCTGGTAATATTGAGGCTTTTGATGGCGAAATAGAAGATTGGACCACATACGTGGAAAGAGTAGAGGTTTATTGCACTGCAAATGGAATAACAGATGAAAAAAAAGCTTCAGTACTTCTGAACTTAATGGACGCGAAGACATACGGGCTGTTACGAAATTTAATCACTCCAGCCAAACCAAAGGACAAGACTTTTAAAGAAATTGTTGATACCCTGCAGGAGCATTTAAACCCAACACCGCTGCTGATAGTGGAACGATTCAAGTTCTTCAAGAGAAATCAACACAAGAATGAAAGTAACGCTGATTACCTAACCGAATTAAGAAAGCTATCAAAGTACTGCCAATTCGGAGCAGGACTATCAGATTATCTTCGAGACAAATTTGTTTGCGGTCTCTTAAGTGAAGGAACACAAAAAAGACTGCTTTCTGAAAAAGATTTAACATTGGACAAAGCTTTCAGTATGGCTGTATCATACGAAGCAGCAGCAAAAGGAGCTGCAGAGATACAACAAGAGACACAGGACTTCGGCACCCATAAAATGACACAGGAGTTCGGAAGATGTTATCGC
This sequence comes from Somniosus microcephalus, assembly GCF_052327205.1. Taxonomy (NCBI): domain Eukaryota; kingdom Metazoa; phylum Chordata; class Chondrichthyes; order Squaliformes; family Somniosidae; genus Somniosus; species Somniosus microcephalus. Next base: position 111,232,798 of record NC_141001.1, on the reverse strand, counting down.
TGCGGCAGATCCACCCATAACCAGAGGGACTGCTGGTTCAAGGGCAAAGCATGCAGGCAATGTGGTAAGATTGGACACATTGCATGGGTATGCCAATCTGGACAAAATAAATCCACTGACAGAAAACAAAAAATCAATAAAGAAAAGTACAGGAAGGTACAAATGATGACGGACAATAGCTCCGAAGACCAGAATAGCGATAGCGACTCCGGAAACAAGAGACTAAGCTGTCTCAAATTACATAATGTACTTGCCAAAGAGGATTACCAAACCATTTGGGTTACCCTCACAATAGCAGGGTCCCCAGTTAAAATGGAGCTAGATACAGGATCAGCTCTAACCGTAATAAATCGACGAGATTACGAGAGGCTATTTTCGCATATACCTCTAAAAGACACATCCATTATCTTAAAAACATATACGGGGCAGAAAGTCTACCCCAAAGGAAAAATAAGGGTGCCTGTGGTATACAACGGCAAAGAAATACAAAAGTTGTATTTATACATTCTACAAGATGGTGGTCCACCGTTGTTGGGACGTGAATGGATAAGGAAGATACGTTTAGACTGGCACTCCATTCAGGCACTGACGGTGACCAGTAAGGAAAAAAACAATGATGACATCATACCTGAACGATTAAAAGACATCTTGGCCAACGCCAAAGAAGTGTTTCAAGAGAAACTAGGAACCTTGAAAGGCATCACCGCCTCAATAAAAGTGGAAGATACAGCAATTCCAAAAATTTTTAAGGCAAGACCGGTGCCATACGCAATACGTCTGGCAGTCGAGGCAGAGCTGAAGAATTTGGAAAAGGCAGGCGTATTATCCAAAATAGATTGGAGCGAATGGGCAACACCCATCGTTCCAGTCATGAAAAAAACATTGAAAAATAACTCTGAGGAACAGAAAAAAATTCGCATCTGTGGGGACTTTAAGGTAACTGTAAACCCGGTCCTTCACACGGTACAGTATCCTCTTCCGAGGATAGAAGATATTTTCGCCTCACTATCCGGAGGGAAACGTTTCACAAAAATTGACTTGGCACAGGCATATCTACAGATGGAGGTTGAGGAGACCTCTAAAAAGTATCTCACAATAAACACACACAAAGGCCTGTACCAGTACAATCGACTGGTTTTTGGAATAGCATCAGCTCCAGCTATCTGGCAAAGAGCTATGGAGCAAGTCCTGCAAGGGATTCCGGGGACTCAATGCTACCTAGACGACATCCTTATAACAGGAGAAAACGACAACGAGCACCTTGCCAATTAGGAGCAGGTGCTCACTAGGCTGAAAGAACGGGGCCTACGAGCAAATCGCCCCAAGTGCGAATTTTTCCAAAATCAGATATCATATTGTGGCCACATAATTAATAAGGAAGGGTTGCATAAGTCACCTGAAAAAATTGAAGCAGTTATAAAAGCCCCAGCACCTGAAAATGTTTCACAATTAAGGTCATTCCTGGGATTAATAAATTACTATCATAAATTTTTACCGAACTTATCAACTATTCTACACCCTCTTAATGATCTTCTACAGACAGGAGTGATTTGGAAATGGAACGAAGACTGTAAACGTGCCTTCCATAAATGTAAAGACTTAATCACATCCGAGAAAATTTTGGCTCATTACAACCCATCACTACCAATCAGACTGGCGTGCGATGCATCCCCTTACGGCATAGGAGCGGTATTGTCCCATAGATTCCCTGATGGCTCGGAACGGCCGATAGCTTTTGCGTCACGCTCATTGAACTCAGCTGAGCGTAACTATGCCCAGATAGACAGGGAAGCACTCAGCCTGGTATGGGGAGTGAAGAAATTCAACCATTACCTACACGGACAAAAATTTACCTTGCTGACTGACCATCAACCCCTCATCTCCATATTCAACCCTAAAAAAGGTGTCCCCATTATGACGGCACAAAGACTACAGAGGTGGTCCCTTTTTCTAGGAGCACACCAATACAACATTGAATACAAAGGGTCAAAACAGCATGGGAATGCTGACGGTTTATCACGCCTACCGTTGCCAACGATAGAAGAGGCACCTACAGTAGACCCAGTAGAGATATTCCACTCTACCATAGTGGAATGTCTACCGGTGACAAATTCTGCCATTGAAAGGGAGACAAGAAATGACCCTACTCTCTCACGGGTCTACGATTTAACAGTGAAGGGATGGCCAGCACATGGCGAACCACTGTTGCCAGCATTCTCGCAAAGAAGAGAACAGCTGTCAGTGTGCCGAGGAACCTTGATGTGTGGATCCAGAGTGGTGATTCCACCCAAACTCCAGGATAAAGTGCTAAAGGAGCTTCACGAGGGGCATCTGGGTGCAGTGAAAATGAAGAACCTAGCTAGGGCGTTTGTATGGTGGCCAGGTATCGATGGAGACATCGAAGACATGACCAAGAGCTGCCTAGGATGCCAGAAGGTCCAAAATGCTCCGCCACAGGCCCCTCTACATCCATGGGAGTGGCCCTCATCTCCCTGGCAAAGGGTGCACATCGACTTTGCTGGTCCATTTATGGACTCCATGTTCTTAATCGCAGTTGATGCACACTCCAAGTGGCCGGAGGTAATAAAGATGTCCTCCACCACCACGGAAAAAACCATCACAGTATTAAGGACCATATTTGCCAGGAATGGGCTGCCGGAGCAGATATGTTCTGATAATGGACCGCAATTTGTGTCCGAAGAATTCAGAAAGTTCTTAAAGAACAATGGGGTAAAGCACTACACGTCCGCCCCATACCATCCTGCCCCCAATGGATTGGTTGAAAGGTTTGTCCAGACCTTCAAGAAGGCCATCAAGGCCATGGGTAATGAAGACATAAAACTTCAGCACAAGGTGGATAACTTCTTATTTGCATATAGGAATGCAACGCATATGGTTACTAACCAAACTCCCGCCATGATGTTCTACAATAGAAACCTAAGATGCCGGCTGGATTTGGTCAAGCCCAACATCCGAAGGGACGTGGAGAACCGGCAGTTTCAGGGCATGAATGAAAGGCCAACTAGGGTCTTCCAGATAGGCCAACCGGTTTTGGCCCGGGACTACCGTACCGAGAAATGGCAGCCTGGAACTATCTGCACACGATTAGGACCACTGATGTATACCGTGGACATCGGAGACAGCATAATAAGGCGCCATGCTGACCAAATCATCAAGTCATCCGAAAAGGGACAACCTACACCACCACTCTATACATCTACCGATGAAGTAGAGATACCCATATCTACCTCCGATCCGGTGATACTGGAGCCCGATGAACCCGACACTGGCCTTCAAGCCGAATCAGCCTTGCCAGAAGAACCTACTACACCACCAGAAACTACTACACCCCCGAGGCGTTATCCGGACCGAGTCAGGAAGCCTCCTGAGAGACTAACTTATAATTAATTAATACAGCAATGTATATTATTTTGCATATAACATGTAATTAATAATTACTTAAAATATGATGTGCTAGTTAGCTAGAAGGGGAGGAATTGTGGTGTATGTGCCTTTAAGAGCAATTATGGTGTATGTGCCTTTAAGAGCCCCAGGTGTGCGTAATGCCGGTAATTGCCACTTGGGCTATATAAGCCTGTGTATTGTGTATATCCTTTAGAACCCCCCCCCAGACTTGCTTAGTAAATACCTATGAACCAACTCCTGTCTTCAGTGTCTTTATCTACACACGGACACTACATCAATGAGATCCCCTCTCATTCTTCTAAACTCCAGCGAATATAAGCCCAATCGACCCAATCTCTCCTCATACGTCATTCCTGCCATTCCATCACTCTCACTAAAACTGCACTTTTTCCCCTCATTGCAGGAAAAAGGAGGGAGAACAGGAGGAGGAGCACCATCGCTGGCTGAGCTCACCAGCGCTGAGGAGGCAGCTCTGGACATCGCAGGAGTAGTTGACCAGCCTGAAGTGGGGGACGGAGAGAGGGGCCCATTAGAACAACTTGGTGACCAAATTATTTTACAAACATCTTATATTGCAATCATGAGTGACTCGATTGGGATCTGATGTCAATAGAAATTGAATGCTCATCATGTGCACAATGGGATGTGTCTGCAGCCTACACATCACATCACATGTCTAACTCATGTCTTTACTCTCCCACAGTACCATCAAGAGCACCCCCTCCCCCCCCACTGTCCAGGAGGAAGAGCAGGAGCACTCCTCAGAGGATGCTCCAGCCTCTGAGGGAGCAGCATCAGCAGAAATGAGCGCACCCAGCACCAGCGCAGAGACGCACACCTCGGTGGGTCCTAGGCGAGATAGAGTAGTGTTGTCACCTGGTGTATCACAAGTCACAAGTGAGCAAAATCATGGTGGAGACAGGGACAGCAGTGGAGACTCCTCGTCGGAGGCTACAGGAGTCTCCTAGCTCTGCATGCAGACGCTGAGCCTCGGGGGCCATCCAGGAAGAGGGTGATCCTGGAGCTTCAGGAACAAGTTCAGGAGGCTTTGACAGGGTTTGCAACCACGGTGACTGCGAGTGTGCAGAGAATGGAGAAGTCCATCTCAAATATGAGCAACGCCATGGCGCACGCACTGGCAACTGTAGGCTCTGCCATGGAAAGCATGGCAACCTCCATGGAGGACATAAATCGCCAGACTCAGGAGAACATGGTAACACTTCTAAATAGATGGTCATCTATGGAGGATAGATGGGCATCTATTGAGGAGAGAAGCCAGAGGTCCATGGACGTCCTTGTTATAAGGAATGTCAGCAGAGAAATGGGTCCTCATGGCCCCACTGATGTGCAGCAGGTGCTCTCCAGCTACTTGCTATCAGAGAAGTGCAGGTGACCCACAAGAGGGATGATGATGGGAGGGGACATGGAAGTAGGGGCTCCTCTCCAAGCGCTCACACTGCCCCCACCTCCCCCCCCCTTGCCAACCCCTTGGTCAGAGCCCCAGATCCCTCCATGAACGGTGATGGCCGAGTCAGCCACTGCACAGCCGCAGGAGAAGCAGACTTTGTCGGGGCCCTCAACGGCTCCAAAACCCAGAGGATGACTGCCAAAGGCGTCTAAGCAGGCGCAGCAGGGAAGTGAGCAGCCTGCCTCTACATCTGGTGAAGCGACAGGGGTAGCACCACGTAGAAGCACATGTAAAAGAAAGCTCACATATAAATAGTCACTAGGGTAGTCACTTGGGTGATTTCCTATAAATGAATGTTAAGTTTCAGTTCTTTTATTTTGTTGCAATAAAGTAATGTTTTGTGAATGATTGATGTTGTTGCCATATGTTTGGTCACAAACTGAGGTGGCACAGACAAGGGTAAGGGCGCCTTAATGTCCAGCAATGGCGGCGACAGTGCAAGGATTGAATAGTTCATTGTAGAGATGCTCTATGGTGTTGCAGTGTAGTAATGCCAACCTTCATGTGTATGTGGCAGCCACATGTCTGTGCTGCATGAAGTTAAGTGAATCTGGCATTGATTAGGCCATCCCTGGCAGCAATGTGCTTGCGTGCTGGTCGCAGTGAGTCAGCCGCCTGCTCCAGGTCTTCCTCTTGCTGAACCACATTCTGCTCCTCCTCCTCTGCAGAGGCTGTGCGCTCTGCGCCTTCTTCCTCAAGCAGCGCTAATCCTCGCTGCAGTGCGATGTTGTGCAGGGCACAGCAGACAATGACGATTCTCGAGACCCTGGCTGGTGCATACTAAAGGGCTCCACCAGATCTGTCCAGGCATCTGAAGCGCATTTTGAGCAAATCTAGTGTTTGCTCTATGAGACTTCTGGTGGCAATCTGGCTTTGATTGTAACGCTTTTCATACTCATTTGATGGTCTCCTCAATGGTGTCACTAGCCACGTCTTCAGGGGATAGCCCTTATCTCCAAGGAGCCAGCCGGAAAGATTGTTTCGCAGTGCGAACAGCTGAGGGACAGTGGACTGGCGCAGGATGCAAGAGTCATGGCAGCTGCCAGGGAATCTCGCGCACACATACGAGTATATAAACTCTCTTTTGCGGGCTTTTTTTCACGGGCCAGTGTCGGGAGCGGTGAGAGCGGAGTTTCAGTGAGTATTTCAACTCACTTTCGCTGGCTTTTTTCCCCCCCACAGGCCAGTGTCGAGAGCGGAGTTTCAGTGCGTATTAAAACTCACTTTTGCGGGCTTTTTTTTTCTCCAGAGGCTTACCAATCTCGCAGACCAGTGGCGGCGTTCCAGAGCCACGTCACGATTCAAAACGTGACGCGGTCAGGAGGAAGCAGCTGATTGGGTGAGTACGGCCAGGTGAGTATTTATGCTACTCTACAGTTTGACAGTTAAGGTTCATAGGCCTAGAAATTCGGTTGGCTTTGCGCCCAGTTTTCGCCCAAAGAGGGCTTTTGCGCCAATAGAGGAGTTTGCGCTGATATTCAGCGCTGCGGTAATGGCGGCGGTAGCCGGTAGCGCTGCGCCGGCACCGATGACGTCATCGGTGTGCGCAGTGCCCCGGTTCCGCCCCGATGCCGGCCCGAATCCCATATTCAGTTGCCGCCGCCTCCTCCGTGGCGGCCGCTACTTACATCCAGAGACCAGGGCCTTACTGCAGCCTTAGTGGGGCGCATAAAGGTGGAGGTGCGGCCGGCCGCTTTTTCGGCACGCACCTCCTTCCCCGGCCTCCTCCACCATCCCCCCCGCGGCATTGCCGGCTGCTTTCCACGAGCCCGGCACTTCTCCGTGGTGCCGGGCTCATTTGCCGGCACAATCCAGCGGCGATCTCCCCGTTGCAGGCACCTCCACCTTAAGAGAAGGAGGAGGCCTGCAGTACCGCAGCCTGCCGCACCGCATCGGGTGGCGCAGCGGCGCCTACAGCGCTGAAATTCAGTTTCAGCGCCCCAAGCGGGGGCGGCCACACCCTGGAATAGCGCCCGGTTCCGACTTGGGGCGCAGAAGCCGAATATCTGACGGTCGCTAATGGCTCCCCGCCCAGCGCTAACTTTTGGGCGCAAACCAGCTGGCGGGCCCAAACTGAATTTCTAGGCCCTAGTTTATAAAGTTTAGAAGCTCTTAATTTTGTGGTTATGGTTTCTAAGGTCTCTGTTGTGTAGCGGGGAGTGCTAGGAACCAAGGGCCCTTGAGTATATAATTTAATTGTAGTATAATTGGTGGTATTCATTTAATTTAAATTAATTAAAGGATAAGTCATGGCAGCAAAGCTCGGCCCCGTGGCATGCTCCTCATGCACTATGTGGGGAAATCAGGGACACTTCCTGTGTCCCTGACGACCATGTGTGCGGAAAGTATATCCAGCTGCAGCTACTGGCAGACCGCATTGCGGCGCTGGAGCTGCAAATGGATACATACTGGAGCATTCGCGATGCTGAGGATGTCGTGGATATCACGTTTAATCAGTTGGTCACACTGCAGGTAAAGGCTGCACAGGCAAGAAGGGAATGGGTGACCGCCAGGCAGAGTAGTAGGCGCAGGCAGGTAGGGCAGGGGTCCCCTGTGGCCATCCCCCTCTCAAACAGATATATCGCTTTGGATATTGTTGCAGAGGATGGCTTATTGGGGGAAGGCAGCAGCAACCAACTTCCTGGCACTATGGGTGGTTCTGCTGCATGGGACGGGAGGAAAAAGAGCGGGAGAGCTATAGTGATAGGGGATTCTATTGTAAGGGGAATAGATAGGCGTTTCTGCGGCTGCAGACGAGACTCCAGGATGGTATGTTGCCTCCCTGGTGCAAGGATCAAGGATGTCTCAGAGCGGCTGCAGGGCATTCTGGAGGGGGAGGGTGAACAGCCAGTTGTCGTGGTGCATATAGGTACCAACGATATAGGTAAAAAACGGGATGAGGTCCTAAAAGCTGAATATAGGGAGCTAGGAGGTAAATTAAAAACTAGGACCTCAAAGGTAGTAATCTCAGGATTGCTACCAGTGCCACGTGCTAGTCAGAGTAGAAATAGAAGGATATTTCAGATGAATACGTGGCTAGAAGAATGGTGCAAGGGGGAGGGATTCAAATTCCTGGGACATTGGAACTGGTTCTGGGGGAGGTGGGACCAGTACAAACTGGACGGTTTGCACCTGGGCAGGACCGGGACCGATGTCCTAGCGGGAGTGTTTGCTAGTGCTGTTGGGGAGGGTCTAAACTAAAATGGCAGGGGGTTGGGAACCTGTGCAGGGAGACAGAGGAAAGGGAAGCAAGGATAGAAGCAAAAGACATGAAGGAGAAAAGCAAAAGTGGAAGTCAGAGAAATCAAGGGTGTAAATCAAACATGGCCGCAGTAAACAATAATTTTAAAAGGTCTAAGAGTGTTAATAAAAACAAGCCTGAAGGCTTTGTGTCTTAATGCGAGGAGCATTTGTAATAAGGTCGATGAATTAGCTGCGCAAATAGATGTAAACGGATATGATATAATTGGGATTACGGAGACATGGCTCCAGGGTGAGCAAGGCTGGGAATTTAACATCCAGGGGTATTCAATATTCAGGAAGGACAGGCAAAAAGGAAAAGGTGGTGGGGTAGCATTGCTGGTTCAAGAGGAGATTAACACAATAGTAAGGAAGGATATTAGCTCTGATGATGTGGAATCTGAATGGATAGAGCTGAGAAATACCAAGGGGCAGAAAACATTAGTGGGAGTTGTATACAGACCCCCAAACAGCAATGCTGAGGTTGGGGATGGCATTAAACAGGAAATTAGAGACGCGTGCAATAAGGGCACAGCAGTTATCATGGGTAATTAGTAACAATACTGTGGAAGAGGAATTCCTAGAGTATATACGGTATGGTTTCCTGGACCAATATGTCGAGGAACCAACTAGAGATCAGGCCATCTTAGACTGGGTATTATGTAATGAGAAAGGATTAATTAGCAATCTTGTTGTGCGAGGCCCCTTGGGGAGGAGCGATCACAATATGATAGAATTCTTCATTAAGATGGAGAGTGAAGTAGTCGATTCAGAGATTTGGGTACTGAATTTAAATAAAGGAAACTACGATGGTATGAGGCGCAAGTTGGCTAGGGTGGATTGGGGAATGTTACTTAAAGGGTTGACGGTGAATAGGCAATGCCAAACATTTAAAGATTGCATGGATGAACTACAGAATTAGTTCATCCCTGTTTGGCATAAAAATAAGACAAAAAAGGTGACTCAACCGTGGCTAACAAGGGAAATTAGGGATAGCATAAGATCCAAGGAAAGGACATATAATTTGGCCAGGAAAAGCAGCAAACCTGAGGATTGGGAGCAGTTTAGGATTCAGCAAAGGAGGACAAAGGGATTAATTAAGAGGGGGAAAATAGAGTATGAGAGTAAGCTTGCAGGGAACATAAAAACTGACTGTAAAAGCTTCTATAGATATGAGAAGAGAAAAAGATTGGTAAAGTCAAGCGTAAGTCCCTTGCAGTCAGAATCAGGGGAATTTATAATGGGGAACAAAGACATGGCAGACCAATTAAATACATACTTTGGTTCAAAGGAGGACACAAATAAACTCCCAGAGATGTCGGGGAACATAGGGTCTAATGAGAGGGCGGAACTGAATGAAATCAGTATTTGTAGGGAAATGGTGTTAGGGAAATTGATGGGATTGAAGGCCGATAAATCCCCAGAGCCTGATAATCTACATCCTAGGGTACTTACGGAAGTTGCCCTAGAAATAGTAGATGCAGTGCTGGTCATCTTCCAAAATTCTAGAGACTCTGGAACAGTTCCCATGGATTTGAGGGTAGCTAATGTAACCGCACTATTTAAAAAAGGTGGTCGAGAAAAAACGGGAAATTATAGACCGGTAAGCCTGAAATCGGTAGTGGGGAAAATGCTAGAGTCCATTATAAAAGATGTAATAGCAGAGCACTTGGAAAACAGTGACAGGATCGGACAAAGTCAACATGGATTTACAAAAGGTAAATCATGCTTGACTAATCTACTGGAATTTTTTGAGGATGTAACTGGTAGAATAGATAAGGGAGAACCAGCAGATGTGGTGTATTTGGACTTTCAGAAGGCTTTCGATAAGGTCCCGCATAAAAGACTAGCGTTTAAGTTAAAACACATGGATGGGATTGGGGGTGAGGTACTGACTTGGATAGAAAACTGGTTGGCAGACAGGAAGCAAAGAGTTGGAATAAATGGGTCTTTTTCCGAGTGGCAGGCAGCGGCTAGTGGGGTACCGCAGGGATCGGTGCTAGGACCCCAGCTACTCACAATATATATTAATGATCTGGACGAGGGAACTAGATGTAATATCTCCAAGTTTGCAGACGACACAAAGCTGGGTGGGCGTGTGTGCTGAGGAGGATGCAGAGAAACTCCAGTACAATTTGAACAGGTTGGGCGATTGGGCAGATGCATGGCAAATGCAGTATAATGTGGATAAATGCGAGGTTATCCACTTTGGTGGCAAAAACAGGAAGACAGATTATTATCTGAACGGCAATAGATTGGGAAAAGGGGAAGTGCAACGAGACCTGGGTGTCCTTGTGCACCACTCGCTGAAGGTAGGCATGCAGGTGCAGCAGGCGGTTAAGGCGGCAAATGGTATGCTGGCCTTCATAGCGAGAGGATTAGAGTACAGGAGCAAGGATGTCTTGCTGCAGTTGTACAGGGCCTTGGTGAGACCACACCTTGAGTACTGTGTGCAGTTTTGGTCACCTTATACGAGGAAGGATGTTCTTGCCATGGAGGGAGTGCAGCGAAGATTTACCAGACTGATACCTGGGATGGCAGGAATGACGTATGAAGAGAGATTGGGTCGATTAGGCTTATATTTGCTAGAGTTTAGAAGAATGAGAGGGGATCTCATTGAAACTTATAAAATTCTAACAGGACTAGACAGACTAGATGCAGGAAGGCTGTTCCCGATGGCGGGGGAGTCCAGAACCAGGGGTCACAGTCTAAGGATAAGGGGTAAGCCAGTTAGGACAGAGATGAGGAGGAATTTCTTCACCCAGAGAGTGGTGAACCTGTGGAATTCTCTACCACAGAAAACAGTTGAGGCCAAATCATTAAATATATTCAAGAAGGAGTTAGTTATATTTCTTAAGGCTAAGGGGATCAAGGGATATGGGGAGCAAGCAGGGACAGGGTACTGAATTTAGATGATCAGCCATGATCGCATTGAATGGCGGAGCAGGCTCCAGGGGCCAAATGGCCTACTCCTGCTCCTATCTTCTATGTTTCTATGATGCTCTTCCTATGGTTGCAGCTGCACGTTAAGGGAATGGAAGCCCTTGTGGTTTACAAATGCTTCTGGGTTCTGGTGGGGTGCCCTGATGGCTACATGGGTGCAGTCGATGACGCCCTGCACTCATGGGAAGCCAGCCAGATTGACAAAGCCGAGCGCCCGCTCAGTAACACTGGCTTCATCAGTGGAAAAGTGGATGTAATTTGTGGACTTGTCAAAGAGGGCATCGATGACCTGTGTGATGCATCTGTGGGTGGCTGACTGGGAGATGCCGCTAATGTCTGCTGCTGATCCCTGGAAGGAGCCGGACGCAAAGAGGGTGAGGGCGGTGATGACTTCCACAGCCACTGGTAAGGCATGTCCAGCCACTCCTCTGGGTTGTAGGTCTTGATCGAGCATTGTGCAAATGTCTGCGACTACCTGTCGCGAAAGTCTCAGCCTTCTTTGGCACTGCTGCTCAGTCATGTTGAGGAAGCTTATCCTCTACCTGTAAACCCTGTGTTGGGGGTATCTCCTGCGGCGCGGTGCAGCCGTGCGCTGACGGCCTTTGCCCTGTGCAACATCAGGTGGTTGAGGAGAAGATTGGCGTTCTTGTTGGTGCTGCTGGTGTGCCTGGTTCTGCTGCTGCTGCGAATGGTCATCTTCCGATTCTGAGGACCAGGGCGAGAGAGTAAAAATTGTTCCCATTCTGCTGTTATATATGGTAGTTGAGGATGAGATGGTAGAAGCAATCAGTCAATGGGGAGAGAGGTTATTCCAAGGAGGTGACAGTGCATATAGAGTTTATAACACACACTTACAGCCTCAATACAGATCAAATGTGTCTTCACAATCCCAAAATGAGCAACTTCTGATGTTGCAAACTGAACAGATGTGAAAGGTTAGATTTTATACTGCAGTTGCAGCTGGGAACCATTCAGCTAGATTGACCTCCCGACATACTTACCTGACGTGATCTCCGAACGACATGAACCCTGTTGAAAATGTGGGAAAATAGAAAAAGGCTGGCAAAATAGTCTTTAACAGCTGTTAATAAGCAATATCCTAATTGCCTCCCCCAGCATTTGGTGTCGGGTCTGTTCTGAAATCGCAGACCCGACGCTTTGGAAACTTACATGGAGGCGGGATCGCAGCGGGTTCCCAACCTGCCAATCATTGTGATTTTGACAGCAGACGCGCCTCCGAACCCGCCCTGTGAGCACTGGCAAAATCGTGGCCACTGGGTGCCCCAGTGCAGGGGCATCCAAAAACACATCTTGTGTGGCCTGAACCGCCCCCCGACCCCGAATCCTTGCTAACCAGAATATCCGCAGTGGGCCAGAGGCAGACCAAAGACTGGGATCTTTTAACATTTCAGCTTCAGAGTTAGGAACAAGCTTTCATAGTCAGCACTCCTGCTTCAGAAAGGTTTCATCATTATTCTGTTGCCCAATCAACCGTGACTTTTTTTCAGTGAGGGAAGACATTAGTAAACTGAAATCATTGTAATGAAGTGAATTACCATCTACAAGATGCACTGCAGCAACTCGCCAAGGCTTCTTCGACAGCACCTTCCAAACCCGCGACCTCTACCACCTAGAAGGACAAGGGTAGCAGGCGCATGGGAACATCACCACCTCCAAGTTCCCCTCCAAGTCACTCACCATCCTGACTTGGAAATATATCGCCGTTCCTTCACCGTCGCTGGATCAAAATCCTGAAACTCCCTCCCTAACAACACTATGGCAGTACCTTCACCACACGGACTGCAGCGGTTCAAGAAGGCAGCTCACCAACACCTTCTCAAGGGCAATTGGGGGTGGGCAATAAATGCTGGCCTTAACAGCGACGCCCACATCCCAGGAACGAATAAAAAAAACTATCATGAGTAAATGTAAGAATTATCTATACAACAATAGCCTAGTAAACAACAGTCAATGTGACTTCAGAAGGGCTACAATCTACCTGATCAATCTCCCTGACTTCTATAACAAAGTGACAACCCAAGTGGACTGTGGAAAGCCCCAACGCATTTTGTGCCTAGACTTCTAAAAGGCATTTAACAAAGTTATTAGAGAAATGTTATTAGCTATGCTCAAAGCTGTGGGGATTCAAGGTATATTTTGAGAGTGACTAAGAAACTGCCTGAAGGGTAGAAAAGAAAGGGTACTTATTAGAGGAGAGCGGTCAAGGTGAGGGAAGTACCAAGTGGTAATGATTTGGATTCAGAAACTCCGTGCAAACTGCTCAAATTTGTAATGATACCACACTAGGTGGGCAGTGGAATTGGAGGAGCCAGCCCAGAAACCACAGAATGAGCAAAGAAAATATGCAAGTACGCAGAAAAATGGCAGATGAAATTTAACGTGGACAAGTGTAGCGTATTGGAAAGAAAAATAAGCAAAGCACGTACTCCATGAACGGTGCCAAAAAAGTTGAAGATGAAGTTAAAATTGCCCTTGGGACCTCAGTTGATTCAACACTCAACACATCCAACCAATACAGAGCAGCCAGCAACAAAACCAATAGAATGTTGAACAATGTAGCATAGCAGAATAAAAGTCAAAGGAAATCATAATCAAACGCTGGTCAGATCACACTTTGAGTACTGTATCCAAGCCTGGTCACCAAGGCACATGAGAAACTTTGAATTTCTTCTCTCAGAGGGTCGTGAATCTTTGGAATTCTCTTCCCCAGAGAGCTGTGGAGGCGGAGTCATTGAATATATTCAAGGTGGAGATAGAGAGATTTTTGAAAGGTAAGGGAGTCAAGGGTTATGGGGAGCGGGCAGGGAAGTGGAGTTGAGGCCAAGATCAGATCAGCCATGATCTTATTGAATGGCGGAGCAGGCTCGAGGGGCCAAATGCTCCTATATCTTATGTTCTTGTGTTCTTATAAAGCACTGGAGGAAATGCCCAGAAGAGTCACAAGGCTGATCCCTAGTGTCAAAGGTTTGAGTTAGGAGGCAAGTCTAGAGAAATCTGGGCTTTGCAAATCCTTCAGAGGAGGCATATGAGGAGGACCTTACAGAGGTTTACAACATAGTAGATGGCATGAAAATGGCAAATTGGGAAAATTAAACTAAATCACAAGAATAGGACAAGTGGACGCAGGTTAAGACTATTAAAAGGCAAATTTAGGATTGATATCACCAATGTACTTTTTCAAAGTGTGATCAAACATGGAAAGGAACGGCCCCTCAACTGTGGGTGAAGGCACTGGAATTGGTATGGGTAAGTTCTATGATTTAATTTTTGAATTGTTTAATTTTTAATGTCCTGATTTTATCTTACAAATTTTTTTTTATTTTTTTTTAAGGAGTATATAGTAAAGTGGGAGAGGAACTAAAATGCCTGCTCTAGTTATTTTGGTATTATTTTTGGAATAGGATTTATTTCTTTTATGTGTTTCACTGTATTTTGATTTTTTTTTAGTTAATATGAAACGTGAACCAATCATATATAAAGAAAGAAAAAGACTTGCATTTATATAGCGTCTTTCACGACCACCGGATATTCCAAAGCGCTTTACAGCCAATGAAGTGTTTTTGAAGTGTAGTCACTGTTCTAATGTAGAAAACGCAGCAGCCAATTTGCGCAAAGCAAGCTCCCACAAACGGCAATGTGATAATGACCACATAATCTGCTTTATTGATGTTGATTGAGGGATGAATATTGGCTAGGACACCGGGGATAACTGCCCTGCTCTTCTTCAAAATAGTGCCCGAGAGAACAGACGGTGCCTTGGTTTAACGTCTCATCCGAAAGACGGCACCTTCAACAGCGCAGTACTCCCTCAGTACTGGGGTCAGCCTAGATTTTTTTTGCTCAAGTCTCTGGAATGGGATTTGAACCCACAACCTTCTGACTCAGAGGCGAGGGTGCTAATATATCAAATCAAGTGTCATCTATAATATATTAAATTTGGTATGTGCATCACACATTTCTGTCATGCCATTATGTGGCACCTTGATAGGTTTTCTACCACCTGGAGATGCACTTCTACCACCAGATGAATCTTCTGAAGCTCCAGATCCCCTCATCTCTATTGCACATTTAGAGCCTTCGCAGTCCGAGACTGCAGCCCACCTTACAGCCGCCTTCCTGTTTTAGTCAGGCAAATAAGAAATTAGTATTCCCCCCCCCCCCCACCCGATAACTATACTGCCTCTTCATGGGACTCCTTCACTCTCCCATAATATAAATGTTGCTTTCCCTCGGCCCCTGGGCCCATCACTCCATCTTTTCCGCTGATAAGCCATCCACTGTGGTTTTCATTGCACGCCTCCAAATGCCCCAACTCTCTGATTAAAAAGTCCCGCAGTGGGACTGCTGGCCTAGTAAAACGTTTGTTTTCTTTGGACTCCATTACCATATTTCTTTTCCTTAGCCTTCATTGCTCCCCATTCTCGGTCATCATTGACCCCTCTCAACTGCCACTTGCCCACCCAGTCACCAAAATTCGGCACCCATTAAGGCCCATTCCTGGCCACCACCACCCCGCACATGTCAGCTGACTCCCCATGCACAAAGGTACAGGAGATTGACTAGCGTTTTACAATATATAAACAGGTTCATCGCTCGCAGATCTGTTGGATAACGAGATAAAGAAGTATTTTATTCCAGGAGACAACAGATAATGAGGGAGAAGGGCAATACTCGATGTCGGACAAGCAGCGTGACAAATATATAGCGCCGTCCCTTCATCATCATTGGGAATTTTCTACCTAACATGATTATGGAAGCAACGCCAGCACAAGGACTGCAGCCGTTCAAGGAGAAGGTCCATCACTACTTCCCAGGGCAACTAGGGATGGGCAATAAATGCCAATGTCACCCACTTCCCGAGAACAAATAAAAAGAGAGTGAATGTTTCCCTTAGTGACCAAATCTGAGCACAGTACCAAAGTGTGGTCTGACCAGGGCATTGTCCAATTTTAAAATGACCTCTTCCAACTTATACTCAACTTGCCTTGCAATATAGTTTAGTATTTTTTCACTTGGCTTATTGCTGCTCCACAATTCTCACGTTAAGTGTTGAATCAGATACCTCCAGATCCCTTTCTACTCACCTTTAACTATTTCTACACTATGCATAATATACCTGTGACACCCATTTTTATTCCAATATATAGTACCTTGAATTTGTATGCATTGAATTTCCTCTGCAATAATTTACCCATTTGCAGATTTTATCTAACTCCTTTTGTAGGTCCTTGGCTACTTCATCTGATTTGCTTGCACCCAGGTTAATATCATCTGCAAGTCTGACCAGCTGACATTAATATTCCGAATTCAATTAATGTAGAATAGGAACAGTATGGATCTCGAACGGATCTCTGGAGTGCACCGTTCAGTTTTCTCCCCCATCCTGGCATCACTCCCCTAATAAGTACCTGTTGCCTTATTGCCATCTGCCAATTCCGTATCCATACCCAGGTTTACTTATTTACTAGACTATATTCATATACAGGCAGTATTCAAGTTTGTTCCTGATAATCTATACCATTATTTTAACAGCTATAGATACAAGATTGATAGGTCTGTTGATGCAAAAATTAGATTTCCTCCCTTTCTTGAATATAGATATTTTGTTAACTGTTCCCAGTCTACTGGGATCTCAACATTCTGTAATTCCTTTATGATAACTTAACAAATTTAATCTCTAGTTTCTCTTATAGTGCATTTATACAACAGCAATCAAACTTGGGAGTGAAATGCTCCTGGGTTTGCTTTGGATTTAGATGGTTGATTCATACTGGTATCTCCAAATCCTAATCTGAATTTGTTTGCATGGTAATGTCATGATGTCACAGCAAATATGCACAAAACAGTTAATTTTTGAACCGTTAAAATATTTTTAACATTATCCACTAGGAGATACAAGCAATTGGGGTATCATTTCAGACATGTTAGAAAAAATTCCTCCCCATCATACCGAACTTTCCCTTCGAGTCTTGAACTGCAGAAGACCATGTTTACACTGCAATTTAGGTCGGAAACCACCAGGTGCTCCTGGCCATTCCACATTTGTGTTTGGAGATCATTTCAGTGTGCCACTGACCCTGTTTATGCACCATCTTTAACATCACTGCAAAACAGAAACTGCTTTGCTGATTCTAAAAATTGTGTGTGAATGGCAGCCTTTGCAGCCTGGGATGGATACCATCTGTCTCCAGGTTTGCTTTAAGCCCTTTAAGCCTATCTAGACCCTCTGCCTTGTTGAAATCGAAGCCTACAAGTCCGCATGGATTATCTGTATTAACGTAGGGCATGTTACTGTAGTCTTCTCTAATGAATACTTCAAGGAAGTATTTTCTGCTCATCCTCAGTTTCATCCCAATTGTAATCCTTTAAGGCTCTTGCTTTTTTTTTTCTTCCTTTAAACCCAGATTCTTGGCCTGAGGGATGGATCTGCCCCTTTGTCAAGTGCTACTGACAGCAGTACAGATGGAGTCAGTTACTGTTGGTGTGGCCTGGTACTGAGGTTGAAGCTTGAGATTATATACTACTGAAGGGCAATTTGCTATATAAATCAACATCTGGATAAATTAAAAATAAATGAAGTGAATAATTCAGACTCGTTGTCCAGGGGAACTCCATCTAGTTTTCAATGTCAGTAACTCTCCATGACAGGTCCATTGCCAGCTCACTGCTGGTCGGTGCCACAGAAAAGCTAATGGAAGCCTCGGCAGGGAGAAGCACATATTACTGCTTGCTGCGATTCTTGGAGACAGCGTGGGAAGCTGAGTCAGCCCAATAGGTAACGCAAGGGAAAGCCAGGCGGGAGCAAAAGCCAGTGAGAGGCAACGGCTAGGAGCAGAGCCCAGCATTGAAATCAAGGCTGGGAAGAAGCTGACTGCCACTGTGCAAAACGAAATCTGCCAAATCCCACTCCCTTACTGACACTGGTCCAGGGCCCGCTCATCTAAACAAGGGATAGTCACAACGTTGAAATTCCCTAGCAACCAATAAGATGGTTCAAAGGCGATACTCACCTTTTCTTTCATTAATATATTGCAGGTAGATTATTATTTGGACAAAAGGTATAATGTGCTAAGTAAAAGTTTGTAGACAATACCAAAATAAGCAGGGCAAATATTATGGAACGATGCAGCATATTGAGCAGAATTTAGACCTTTTATAATTGGGCCATTGTAATTCATTGCAGAGAAGTGTATAATAATTATTCTGAGAGCAAAGAACCAAAAGAGGGAGAATCTGTTAAATGAACAGTGCCACCAGCATACTGATCCTTAAAAAAAAGGATTTAGGGCTAATTTTTGTCTGATAATGGCCCAGATATTCCGATGTCTACGGGTGGGTACGAGCTGTGTACCCACCCGTTGGGACATCGGAAATGCCAATTTCAGGCATGCCTTGGAGAAGGGCCTCTGCGGGTGGATAGCCCGCAGAAAACCTTTACAATTCTTACGTCTGGTAAAAACGTAAGGCCTGCTTTTACCAGGATAAGAGTTCAAAAAAGTTTTTTTTTTTAAATTCACTGATTTATCATTTAAAAATACTTTAAAAAGGTAAGTTTATTTTTAGCCCCGTAAAAAAACTTTAATTATTTTTTTCAAAAAATTAAATTTTTGTTTAAAATACTTAATTTATTGTAATTTCAAGTCATTTTAATACAGGAAACTTTGGTTTATCCGGAGGTTAACTGTCCGGAATGCTCGAGCCACCGGCAAAATTCAGGAGTTGGTTCAGTAAGTTTTTTTTCTTTTCGTTGCTTTTTTTTCACCAGTCAGTCTCTGCAAGGTCTAGCTAAAGCTGTTGCTTAGCTACAGAGACGCTTGCAAGCTACGGCCGACTGTTTAGAAGCAACAGGGTTTGTTGCTAGATACGGAGCTCAAAAGCTTCCGTATGTTTTAACATTAGCGCTGGTTTGTCCGGCAGTTTTGATGGGACGGCAACAGCTCAGTCCCGTCGGTGCCGGATATCACAAAGTTTCCTGTAATGTGATTTAAAAAAAAATTATTTAAAGTTTTACTATGTTTTTGGGATGATCTTCATTCATATATTTGGCAGGTCTTCCTGTCAAATGTATGAAGGGAGATTTCCTTCTGTGATTGGCTCCCCATGGCCCACGTGATCCCAGGGACGCTGCGAACTACATGCGCCCCTGGGATACGTGGGCCCTGCGCACTTCAAGTTTGGAGAGGCCCAGGAGCAGAAACGTGTGCGTCCCGGGAGCTCTCAAGTAAGGGCGTAGATTTTTCCAGATCGTAGGCCGCCGCCCGTGGGAGGCCTGTGATCGGAAAATACAGGCCAATGCTTCGGGGAAGGGCCTTGGGACATCTTAATACATTAAAGGCGCTATATAAATGCAAGTTGTTGTTGCTAATTCAAATTCTTCAGACTGCGCACTCAAAGCAGAGATGAGAACCTTTGACATCATTGTTAAATATTGTGAAGACTATGTCCATAGTTACAAAAGCAAAATACTGCAGATGCTGGAAATCTGAAATAAAAACAGAAAATGCTGAAAATTTCTGTTTTTATATCCATAGTTAATTAGTTCACAAGTGAATAGTTATTTCATTAGAGTGACTTTCTATAGGTTAAGCACAATATATATAGAAATGCATTTTCACTAGAAGCATCCGAGATGTAAAAGAACAGAAATCCCAAGCACAATTGTGTTCATGGAAAATCACTTAGGCTTTCAAAACCGCATTGCAACGCTCACTGTTTCCTTCAGTTTATATCTTCATTTATTTATATCACCCAAAGATGCCTAGAGCAAAACCTTTAGCCCTTGTAAAAGTCATTCCAGAGCAGCCTTGAATTAAGTCGTGGCGTAAACCATTCATAGCCTGAATTCCCAAGATTAAATATTCCTATTAGTCTCCAGAGTTACTGTTTGATCAGTATAAAGGCGGGGAAAATGGAGTCATCTTCTTTGAGATCATAGTCTCCAACACATGCTGTGAGATACTTATGAGTATCCCAAGAACCAAAATACCTTGTTTCACTGCGCAGCATGCCACAGAAGGGAGTTGGATCACAAGATGGCTCCCTCTACTTTCAGGTGATGCTGCAGCTAATCTGATTTAGTGAGTATAAAACTTTCATCGGCAGCCACAAATACCATCAGATACCAGGAATGAGGAGGAAAGAGGCTTTGCAGTATAATGGCAGGTGCCAGTAAGAAGATTAGAAGCACAAATAGCATTGATGCAGCGCAGTTCCTCCCCCTTTAATTATCAATCACTGCACAGTTAATGCAAGAAGCTTCCCAAAAACATATGTAAACTGAAGAGGATTAGGAAATCCGCAATGTAATTTTATAACTATTTATTAGATGTCTGTACAGTTGAGACACATACTGTAAGTCATGTTAAAAGCTGGAGACTACCAAAACATTGCTTTAATGACTCAACCTACTGTTTCCGACCAATGTGTGCATGCTTCATGAGCATTATCCTTTGATAATGCACCATTTGCCAGTGACTGTAAAATTCAAAGGGCTCTAGGAAGTTAACAGCAAGGCCGTCAAGTCTTTTTTGTTCAGTCTTAAGTGCCCTTGTATGCAATTCAGCCCAAGTACTTTGGGTTCCAATTTTCTGCCATTTTTCAAAATCACAAACTATGAATGTGAATGAGATTGTGAGCTGCTGCTCGGGCTGTTAACCATCAGTCAGCGGTAGAAATTTTCTCTATTTATTTTCCCACTGCCCCTACTGTATGTAAAATCGTCCCACTATTCCTGACATATATAGAGACATTCGAAAAATCGAAGCTTTCAAGCAATCTGTGCGATTCCATCAGTCTCAACGGCTATTTTGCATGCGTATTTGGCAATGCACTGTTGTAGACATTCATCTGGATCATTAGTATCTTTCAGAACCAGGGAATGTGCTACGCCTCTCTTTCTTCTGTCCTTTGTCCCACTTTTCGGTCTCTCAAGATGAACAATCTTGTCACTGCTCCAAAGCTTAAGCTGTCATGTAAAGACACAACCATCAGCATTTCCTCAATTTGTGCTGCAATCTACCAGAGGCACAGGAGCAGATTTCCACCCTGTCCTTTCAGCCACAGATGATGTGTGGTGCAGGGAGTCTTTGAGAAAAAGGGAAGAAAGCAAAATGACATAAAAAGGGAGGAATTAAAACAGACAATGAAGAAATGCAGATAGTTAAAAACTTCTAGACTCAATTTCTGGTTTATATTATGTAATTTATAATAGTATCGCTTAAATCTCTGCAGTATGTTTAAATAAATAGAAAGATGTTGAAGAGTGGGGATGACTGTAGTGGGGTTCAAGTACACAATTCCCTAAAAGTGCGAGTACACGTACGTGAAGCCATAAACAAAGCTAAAAGCATTTGGGGTTTTATAAATAGGACATTGAATAGAAAAGAAATATTGATGAATTTATACAAGGCATTGGATAGCCCACAGCTAGAGCATTGTGTACAATTTTGGGTGCCCCATTATAGACAGGACCTTAAAGCCATAGAGAGCGTACAGCATAGATTCACCAGAAGGATTCCAGGGATGGGATTCTATAGTTATGAAGAGAAACTTGAGATACTAGGACCATTTAAAAGTATGTAGGATTTTGATGGGGTGAATAGGGAAAGACAATTTCCTCTGGATGGAGAATCAACAATAACAACAACAACTTGTATTTATATAGCATCTTTAACGTAGTAAAACGCCCCAAGGTGCTTCACAGGGGTGTTATAAGACAAAAAATCTGACACCGAGCCACATAAGGAGAAATTAGGGCAGGTGACCAAAAGCTTGGTTAAAGAGGTAGGTTTTAAGCAGTGTCTTAAAGGAGGAAAGAGAGGTAGAGAGGCGGAGAGGTTTAGGCAGGGAATTCCAGAGCTTAGGGCCTAGGCAACAGAAGGCATGGCCGCCAATTGTTGAGCGGTTATAACAGGGATGCGCAAGAGGCCAGAATTAGAGGAGCGCAGCTATCTCGGGGGGTTGTGGGGCTGAAGGAGATTACAGAGATAGGGCGGGGTGAGGCCTTGGAGGGATTTGAAAACAAGCATGAGAATTTTAACATCGAGGCGTTGCTTAACCGGGAGCCAATGTAGGTCAGCGAGCCAAGGGGTGATGGGCGAACAGGACTTGGTGCGAGTTAGGACACGGGCAGCCGAGTTTTGGATGACCTCAAGTTTACGTAGGGTAGAATGTGGAAAGCCAGCCAGGAGTGCGTTGGAATAGTCAAGTCTAGAGGTAACAAAGGCATGGATGAGGGTTTCAGTAGCAGATGAGCTGAGGCAAGGGTGATGTTACGGAGGTGGAAGTAGGCGGTCTTAGTTATGCCGCATTACAATCAGTAACAAAAGGTCTTCAATTGTCGCGAAGAGAGGGGTTATCAGAAAATAATTTACGTCATGGGTTGTTGGGGCATAGAATGCTTTGCCACAGAGATTGGCTGAGGCAGAGACTATGGCATTTATTAAGGGAAAAGTGGATACATATTTGAAGCAGAGGAAGATACAAAGCTATGAGGGACAGCAGGGCAGTGGAATTAATTTGGGATTGTTTCAGCCATGATGGACTGAATGATCTCCTTCTGTGCGGTAAACTTCCATGGTTCTAAATGCTAAATATTTAGCTCATTACATTCCATCACTATATATATATAATGGAGGTGATTCCACTCCCAGCCGCACAATTCCAATGTAAGATTGTCAATCTGACTCTTGGGGCTGGATTTTGCCAGTGCTCAGAGTGCGGGCTTGGAGGCAGGTCCGCTGTCAAAATAGCAAAGATTGACAGCGGGTAGGAAACCCGCCGTCAACCCGCCTCCACGCGAGTCTCCCAGGTGTCGGGTCTGTCTGCGCAGAGCTGACCCGACACCAAACGGCGGGGAGATAATTGAGATCATTAAATAGCTTGTTAACAGTCAATTTAATGCTATTTTGAGCCTACCTTGCAATTTTACGTGCTCCCCCACGGGTTACCCGCTGCTCGGGGAACACGCCAGCTCACCCTGGCGTGAGTTGAGTCTGCTCTGATGTATTTGATAATAACGTGACAGTTGCAGAAGTGGTGTAAAAGATGCCATTTTGCAGATGTTCAGTTTCAGCGCTCAGAAACTGTTGGTTACTGCATTTGTAAGACATATAGAGATTTCCTTAGCTTGCAAGTGTTTAGAGCCAACTGTATGTCCAGTGCCACCTCATTGGAACAACCTCTCTCACCATTGACAGATCGCTTCTGTCATCTCACCTGCAGCTGCCATCTATTCCAGCAACATCGGTGCCCTTGGAAAAATCACACCGTTGCCCTCTGAATCCTTCCACGATTAGCCCCAACAACTACATCACCAGGCACACCAACATCACCAACCTTCTCCGCCATCACCTGATGCTGCACAGGACAACATTGCTGCCTTGATGTTGTAAACCCTTGCTGCCACATGATGCGTCAGGTTGACACCATCCCACACCAGCACCGTAAAACATCCTTATAATGTCCAAGCCATTCCATTTACACTCATCACTATAGCAGTGGGGGGGGGGGGGGGGGGAGTTATATCTCAACATTCGCTGGAACTCAGTAAGACACTTCTCAAGGTGCGCACAGATCTGTCCAATAAGGTGAAGTGTTGAAAATTTAGATTTCACTGTATGACAACACATTACCAGAAACTTCACATGAACATTGGCTAAACCTCTCAAGTGCCTACCCTTGTGTGTTGTTAGTTGTTATACTTGCAGTAGGATGAGGGTGAGGGCGAGGGGTGGCTAGTAAGATGGGGAAGTGATAATGTAGATAGAGAGGGATGGGTGGAGGTACAAGGAAAGTTGGTGTAAGGATGTTCAGGAGTAGGGTAGGGAAGGCAGAGTGATGGGGATGCGATGAGTGGCACAGTAGGGTGATTTTGAGTGTGGCATTGCAGTAATGTTTCGTGATCTACTGAGATCATTGAAAGGTTGGCACCACTGCAGCCAGGGACTCCTGACGATATCCCTGCTGGTGTCCTCCTTTGCAATGTGCAACCAGATTGCATTGGTCTCCTGGGGAAGTCTCTTCCGCCCATGGGAAGGGAAGAGAATCTCCCTGCATGCTGTGACTCCCTCTATAAGCATATGGAGGGAGTCATGGATGAGCCTGGGTGCAGACGTGCACCTTTGTGCAGTGCTCGCCAGTGTTTGCAGCACCTCAATGCTGCAGAACATGGACAGCACAACTGTCCAAATCAAAGTGGCCATGGTCCCTTTAAGGAAACCGGCTGATGACGCTTTGTTAATTGGCCAGGAACCCCGTAGGGCGGGCTTAACAAGGCCAACCTACGGAAAATCTTTGAGACCGGCTGCAGACAGGAGCGGGACCGGAAGCCGCCAACCAGCTCTCCCGCCACCAACCAGCCTCCGCAGGGAAAAATCCAGCCCTTAGTGTATTTAAAAAGTAGGAGGAGGCAATATAATTCTGGCCCCGGATATCTGAATGTACAGCAGGAATTCTATGCATATGTTTGATTGCACTTTGTAACTCTTTGCAAAAAAGTGAATCTTTAATACACCATTTATAATATTGGCATAATTATCTTCAACATTCTGTTTTGAAATGACAAATGTTTGTTTAGCTTATTGTTTCCAGTCCATCCTAAACTTATGTAACTTTTATTATCCTAATTAAAACAATTGTAAACTGTGGCAAGATCAGCAAAAAGAGCTGGTTTGCGAAATATCCTAAATTGAGCCCCAAGCAAAAATATTTTATCTTGTCACTGTCTTTATTGTTCAGAAAATTTAAATTCTTATCAAATTGTGGTAACAATTGCTGACCTTTTATATTCTGCACTGATTAAGAAAAGAAAACCTGGACAATTGCTGTGTTGCTAAGCTGCATACATTATTAAAAAAGGTCTTGTTAAAATATTGCTTTTAGCATTTTCTCTCTGTGCTTAAATTTTATTTTTTTACTGATCAAACTACCAAGAGGCAAATTGCATCCATTGAGTTAGGCTGTATGTTGGCTCTGTGAAAGAAAACTTCATAATAGAGATTGGCCTAGAAATTCAGCATAGCCACGTTCGGGGCACTAAAGTCGGGTGGCCGCTAAAGTTTGCGCCCGGCGCAAGTTCGCGCCACCTTCGCCGATATTCAGTCGCATCGCCCCAAGAGGTTGCTGCTGCGCTAAAACAGGCGATGCACGACTATCTTTAGGCGCTAAGCCGGCGGTGCTGAGCGATACCCCCGAGGCCGGGCGCAGCGCAGGTGCGGCGAGTTGTTGATTGACGGCAGACACTCTGGCGCCGGTCAGCTCTTAAAGGGGGAGGGTGGATTTCTTTGCCTGCCACGCCCTGCACACTGCAGCCCTCAAGCTAGGCCTGACCACTTCTGCTTCATCTGCACAACGCCCAGGGCTACGGAGAAGGCCAGGGAGAGAGCGCAGCGCTTCAGCGACGGTGACCTGAGGGTGCTGGTTGGCGGAGTGGAGCGCAGGCGCCATGTTCTGTTCCCAGAAGGTGGCAGGAGGCCGCTGCCCAGCGCCTACCGGAAAGCCTGGAGGGAGGTCTCAAACAGGGTGACTTCCAACAGCGTGGTTGCCAGGACACCTGTGCAATGCCGGAAAAAGTTCAACGACCTCACTCGGGTTGTCAGGGTGAGTACCCTTTCCAGTGTCCTCCTCATCCCTGCATGTGCACCTCACTTTATGGGCAAAGGGACCTGAAAGCCCTAAGGGCCAGCCCTCATCCAGCAGCTATGGGACTGTCATGAAAACCACTTGCACATTCAGCACTTTACACACTGTACAAGCTATTCGACCATGGGAGACAGTACAGCCAAGATCAGGGCTTCACACTGTCAGGGCCAGTCCACCATGGGAGGCAGTGCAGACAAGATCAGGGCTTCACACTGTCAGGGCCAGTCCACCATGGGAGGCAGTGCAGACAAGATCAGGGCTTCACACTGTCAGGGCCAGTCCACCATGGGAGGCAGTGCAGACAAGATCAGGGCTTCACACTGTACTTAGAGGCCGTCCTTTCTCTTGCAGGCCAAGGTGGCGCACAACCGGAGGAAGCAACGTGAGACCGGGGGAGGCCGTCCTGACGTCAAAGAGCTCTCCGACCTCGACCAGCGTGTGGAGCGCATTATGGCAGGACGGCTGATTGGCCCCGTCGCCAGTGGAGATGCCGACCCTGTTCTGGGCACCAATGGTAAGGGCATCACCTTTTTGACCTCTCTCTTTCCACTTGCGCCTCAGATCAGCATCCTTTGCCACTGTCCGACCAATGCAGTGCATGGCAGCACTCATGCCTCCCTCGCTGCCGCCCTGTCCTCACTCTAAAGCTACTCTTGTGCCTCCCTGCTTTCAGATGGTGAATCGCCAGGTGAGGAGGCGGGCCCTCAAGCTGCCACTGTCAGCGCTTCCGAATTCGAAGGAGGAGGAAGAGGAAGCCGGCCCATCAGTGCCACCCTCAGCCGCGCCAGCCCATGGCGATGAAGGGGACACGTCTTCCCTGGAGGGGAGCCGGGGGGAAGGGTCGGAGGAGAGTGAAGCTCCGGGGCCCAGCGGCCTGCAGCAACGCGGGAGGGGTGGTGAAGCTCGGCGGACTTCTCCCCAGAGGGTGAGTGCGGCCTCCAGTCCTGCGACAGTGAGCGCAGAGGAGGTCCGGCTCCTGGAGGAAATGGCCGTCCAGGCTGAGCGCAGGCACACTGAGCTCATGGCTGCAGTGGCAAGGATGCCTGACTCCATTGAGTCTCTGTCAAGGAGTGTGCAGGAATTCGGAGCAGCACAGGCCAGGAGTCTGCAACAATTCAGTGCAGCACAGGCCAGGAGTCTGCAACAATTCAGTGCAGCACAGGCCAGGAGTCTGCAGGACTTCGCGGCAGCACAGGCGGCTTCGAGCCAAGTGCTCAGTCGTGCCGTTCATTCACTGGCTGGTGTCATGCGGACACAGACCAGGGCCACATGGGCACTAACTGCTGCCACCCTCGCTGGATCGGCCAGGCATCGCCAGGGCACTCGCCGCGCAGCAGCAGCCCAGCAGCAGCCCAGCAATCTGTTCTTCAGCTGTTTGCTGCGCATGCTGCAGTGCTGGCCCGTGCGAGTGCCAATGTATCAGGCGACCAGGGAGTACCTGCGATCTGTCAGGTTGGCACCATTCCTGCAGCCGACACTGCCACTCCGCCATTGCAGCTGCCACGAGCCGCTGGACAGACTGCTACCACCCAAGCAGAGTTGGAGCAGTCAGCAGCCGGACCCTCCAGGGCCAGAGCTGGTGCAGGCCGACCCCCAAGGGCATCTGCCGTCTCACCATCTGACCCTCAGCAGCCTTCCCCCAGCCTTGCTGCAGCCACTGGGGTCCCATTGAGGAGGAGCTGCAGGGCGGGCAGGGGCCAGTCACGGATGCGAAAAGCATCGCCCTCACAGGGCAAAAAGTAGAAGGTCTGCACAAATGCTTTGTGTTTGTTGAAAGGCCGAGACTGGTGTAGTTGTGTTTTTGTAAGGCCGAGACTGGTGTCTTTCTTTGTTTTGTAAGGCCGAGACTGTTAGTTTTGTGTTTTTGGAGGGGGCTTCTCTCCATGAGGTTGTAATGTGGGAAGGGCAGAGGTTTGCAATAAATTAATGTTCTTAAATCGCACTGTGCATGCTTTTTTTTGCAAGTCCTGGTTGCCCTGCTCGGCTGAGGGCTTGTGGAGCGGCTACATTCATCTGGTGACATTGGCACAAGCCATTCCCTGAGAGGGGGCCTAGAACCAACGTTCAATAAGCCGGCGACGGGCGGCCCTTGCACTTTCTGCCTCCCTCCTGTGCTGGTCCTCCTCCTCCTCCTCAGGTGGTCCTCCAATCTCTGGTGGCAGTGGCTGAGTCCTGCGGATAGCCAGGTTGTGCAGCATGCAGCACACGACCACGAAATGGGAGACTTGCTCCGGGGAATATTGTAGGGCTCCACCGGAACGATCCAGACAGCGGAACCGTTGCTTCAGGACGCCGATTGTTTGCTCAATGATGTTCCTGGTCGCTTGATGGCTGTCGTTGTATCCCTCTTCAGCAGGGGTGCTGGGCGCACGGAGCGGGGTCATCAGCCAGGTACACAAAGGATAGCCTTTGTCCCCGAGAAGCCATCCTCGTGGGTGAGGCTGGGCCTGGAACATGTCTGCCACAGAAGTCTGGCGCAGGATGAAGGCATCGTGGCTGCTGCCTGGAAAGCGGGCATTGACAGCTAGGATGAGCTGCCTGTGGTCACACACCAGCTGAACGTTGAGCGAATGGTAGCCCTTCCAGTTGCGGTAATCCTCGGCATTCTCCAGAGGTGCCCGCAAAGCCACATGCGTGCAGTCAATGGTGCCCTGCACCATGGGGAAGCCCGTGAATGCTGCAAAGCCCATTGCACGCTGTTGCTGTTTGACAAGGGCCATGGAGAAGGAGATGAACTGACGTCTCCTTTTGAAAAGGGCACTGGTCACCTGGCGGATGCAGCAATGCACGGCGAACTGGGAGATGTTGGAAATGTCCCCAGTAGCGGATTGGAAGGAGCCGGTGGCATAGAAGTTGAGCCACCGTCACCTTCACTGCCACCGACAGAGACATCCTGCTCCTCAGATGTGGCTGCAGATCACCGCCAAGCAGGTGGCAGATCTCAGTGACCACCTCCCTTCGGAATCGCAGCCTCTGAACACACTGCTCGTCAGACATGTTCAGATAGGAGAACTGCTGGCGGTATACCCTGGGTGGGTAAGGCCTCCTTTCCCGACGCCTGTTGCCCCCTCTCCGTCTAGCCAGGACTGCCACTCTCTCACGGTGTCTGTGAGCCCTTTGGATGCAATGGAGAAAGCCAGCGTTTGCACCCATTGCAGCCCCCATTATATGTTAGCAAACAATGATATGTCACTGAAGGCAAAGACAAGTGGAAAGCTGTGGCCTGAAGCCACAAGTACCTGTCCGAGTGTTGAGCCAAAGCAGAAAGCTCTCTACCTTGGTCTCTCTGCAAAGATCCGTCTCTCAAAAAGGAGTGCTGCCAAATGGCAGCCTTTTCTACTGCAGGAGGTGTGCCCTTTAATTTGCGCCCCCCGCGCCCCGCTTCGACTGAGAACCGTTCCCCTCTACCAGTCGCTAGGGGCGCCAGGCGCACAATAGGGCGTCGCGACTGAATTTCCAGTTTGGGGCGCACAAAGGGCGTTGCACGAGGAAATGACGTCAGGATCTGCACGCGCAGCTGAGCGCGCGCAAAGACTTTGCGCCGCCGCTAAATCGTGAGTGAAGTTGGGGAGAGGCGCAGATCGCGCTGTGCCCGGCCGCTAGCCGCCTAGCGCCCAACATCTCCTCCTCCTAAGGCGCTACCAGCTGGCGCAAGCAACTGAATTTCTAGGCCATTGTCTTCCACTATTCAAATAAACACTTTAGCAGCTGCTGCACACATTGAATTTGTTGCATCTTTTCAGTCTCCACAGCTTCCTCATTCATACCAGTTCCAAAACTTCCTGGATTGTGACACCAGGTACCACCTCCTTCTCCTCCAAGATCATCATAATGTCTTGCTATTTCTCTGACCCCATGGGCTTCAAAGTGGAAACAGCATGTTCAGAATTACATGGACAAGTTTTAAATAACGTGACACTATGCATAAACTGCAGGATTATATCGCAAGACACTGTCAAAAAATTTGAAAATGAGAATGCTGATTGTGTTGAAAGTATGCAACAGTAATTGATTATGGGCCAAACACATTTACGTATGATTGAAAGGCCCTGCAAGCCATACCATCTAACTCAATACTAATAGCTAAGGTGTAATATTTAAAGTAGCTGGAGAAATCGGAGGTATTGTTAGGCTTGTGTTACACAAGATGAAATACTGCATCCAGTCTTTATTTTGCCAATGTTAGGCCTTTCTCTTTCAGCACATCTGTGTTGAATTGAAAAAGGGGTTCATTTAAAGCAACTTGGGTGTTGGGTGGATTGTAAATCACTGATGATCTTTCAACTGTTCTCAGGTTTTTGTACTTTCAAAGCTCCACTGACCCCTCTAGCATTAATATTCCAACAATGTGGATGCCTCAATAATGTGCATTTCAGTTCTCCTGCCAGTGAGCACACTTGGTAATGTTCCACAAGTACTCAAAGCCGAAGCAGAGAAGCTTAAGTTGCTGCTGTGTGTCTGCAAAAGACATCATTTTCATCTAGTTACTACGTGTGGACGGGGGTGGGGTGGGGGTGGGGGGCGGGGGAAGATAGTAGTTAAGACAATAATTGTCAAGTACTGCAGCTTAGTTCTGACTGGATATTCTTGCTTTCCTTTGTGTCACGGTGTCGGTTAATCTGCCATGGAATGTCGGGTGGATTTCTTCCTGAAATCCAACGGGAAATCTTCCACTAGTGACCTGGCCTAGTTGTCTTATGCCCGAGTTAAATGGTTATAACCTCAAAATTACTGTTGGCAATTTCAGTTGACAAATGCTTCACGTGTTCGTATGATATTCCTTGTCTACTATTTTGGTGGACATGTTAACTTGTTTATTTTTTACAGGCGAAGGCCTGCAGTAAAATAGCACAGAGAAATCATCATTTGAATGTTTTACATATTTGTTTGCTAAGATTGCCAAGCTTATAAAAATTAGCTATCAAGTTTGCAAATATTGTATCTGTGAAGGCTGAATGTGAGAATTTAGATTTTGGAAAAATGACTACTGCCAGCCAATGAATAACAAATGTAACATCAGTGTCAGAAAATACAACCATGTGCTGTGAAATGTCAAGAAAGGTTATTATTATGAACAAGATATGTCAGTCTGTTAGCCTTGAGCACTGAAAAAGACTGGAATCCAGACTTCCTGGATTGGGACATTATGTAACGGAGGGTTTTAATATTCACATTCTCTATTAAAATCCAAATGCATCTGAAGAAAATTCTTGTATAGTCATGCTTCTGTATCTCAAGCCACATTGTACATGCTGGCAAATGACTGTCAGTGGGATCAATTTAAATATTCATCTTTAACAATTACTCCATTCAACTGTAAGTGGTACTGAATTATACTGGAAGCTGCTGGTTATCATCTCTGCTATCTTAATTTCATCAGAAAATGACTAAACATAAAACTATTTCTTATTCATATCTATACATTGTACCTGGTTTTCTGTCACAATACAAAACTATCTGGTGTCAATTTTCTAGGTTACAGATCCTTAACACACCTGCCACTTAACTTAAAAGATATCTTCACACAGCTCGTGTATAAGAAAATGAAATCCGCTAACCCAATTCTCTACAGTCTACTGTTAGTTCACAGTCATTTATTTTTTGCGTTAAGAAAATGGAATTGTCCGGTAATTCGAAGTAAGCAGCTGGAATAAAAAAGCACTAGAAGCTTTTTTAGCGCAATTTGAATTTGAATTATCCAGTGATTCAAATTAAGTGACTTTGAATTGACAGGAGTAGACTGTATAATGAATTCTAATTGTCATTATCCCTTTGCCTACAGTTCTGTATTTTTCAATTTACTGTTGACAAGTGACAAGATTAACACCCCTCACCCTAATGTATAGAACTGTATAATTACAAATGACCCTCACTGAATGTAACTGCAAGTACTGTGAAACTGGTATTATAGCATAGAGTCTGCAGCAAACCACAAGTGTGTAAACTTCTTTTACAAAGTAAATATATATTAAAGAAAAATATGCAGTTCAGACCATTTTCTTTTGTTATTCTCTTCTATCAACATCCTGAATATTTCAGGTTAATTTACTTCAACATAATTCTTGTAATCAGGCCAGTACTTACAGAATTCCATTGCTCCAGTAGCCACGAGAAAAAATAATGACTCACTTTTTAAAAAAAAAGTGAAATTGTAGTGGGGCCTTGAATATCCACGCTCCAATTATCTGCCAGAATTTTTGAAGGGCAAAACCTTGCACCAGACATTGCCTCATTATACAGCTGCTTTTGTTATTTTTAATTCATCTATTTTGGTGAGTAAAACTATGTAATGTCTACTTTGTATTTGTATTGTATTCTTCTTCATTCCCATGTCTGGGGTGTTACTGCATCAAGATCATCATTTCAGAACTCTCCAAAATTTGCCAGTTTCCACCAGCTGGGATTCCCCATCTCATGGCAGACGATGGAGGCTCTGCTGTATTTTGTTTTTAACATGTTGCTTTTATATTTCCTTCCAAGTGTGAGCTTGGCTCGGTTGGCAGCACTGTAGCCTATGCATCAAAAGGTTGTGGGCTTCAGCTCCACTCCATTATTGCAGCACATAATCTAGACTGACACTCCAGTGCAGTACTGAGTGAGTGATCATTGTTAAGACCATTGTTTTTCAGATGAGATATTAAACCTCAGGCCTCACCTGTCTGTCCCAGTGGTTCATGTTAAAAATCCTACGGCACTATTTGAAGAAAAGTAGGGAGTTCTTCCAGTGTCCTGGCCAACAGTTTACCCTCAATCTAAAGCACCACAAGTTAAGATAAATTGGCTATTTACCTCATGGATCTTTGTGGGATCTAGCTGTAGGCAAAATGGTTGCCACATTTGCATAGGGAACAAGAGTCACTGCACTTCAAAAATAATAATTTTATCCAGAGAACTGGCCAGAATCTGCTGCGAGGCTGAAATTGGGAACACAGTGGTGGCAGTGAAGGGACGTCACAGATAATTCCCAGTGCAAATGCTGATCTTACTTGATGCCATGCTCAATATTGTTGTTCTTATTCAAGCTGTTTTAGTGAATGTTAACAAATGTTTGTTACAGGCAGCATTTTATGAAATTTGAGTCTTTCAAATAATACAACTATTCCATTTGAAACCTAGAAATGTAAAGGAATATTTCATTATGCTTTCTTTAGACTATGTACTCTATTATAAGAAGAATGCTATGAAGTTTTATGAATAGCCAGACAGAAAGAATAAAGATTTCTTAAATGCTTTACAGGTTGCTTTGTCTCAAACTGTCACTGGCTGCACAACAGCATTCTGTACAAGTTTTAGTGAGATTAGATTGTGGCACATGCTGGTATAAAATATTGCTACTGCTCCAATTCCTGCCACTAAATGTCAGCAGCAAATTTACTAGCAAAATCTACTGTCAGAATTCTTTGTATTCTGTACAAAATCAATTGTACGGTCCCTGACAATGATTCCAGAAATAAAGGAATGCTAAAAATATAACGATAAAGGCAACATTAACAAAGAAAATCATTTGTAAAGGTGGAGAAAGTAAAGGAGAGAGAAATCTAGGAAAAATTGTAAACATTAAAAAAGGAAAGACGAAATAAAAAGAAAAAATATTTGCCTTCATATAACACCATTTCACATCTCTAAGAAACACCTTAGCGTTTCATATACAAATGAATTACACTGACGTGTAGGGTCCGCTGTTAAGTTAACAAATCTGGCAGCCATTTTGCATACAGCAAGATCCCACAAAGGGCCACAAGATAAATAACCAGTTAATCTGTTTTTTGATGGTTTTGATTCAGGGAGGGATGTTGGCCAGATACTGGCAGAATACTCTGTTCTTCTTCAAATAGTGCCATGGGATCTTTAACATGAACCACTGGAACAGGCGGATGAGGCCTCAATTTAATGGCTCATCTGATGGCAAAAATTCAATGACAGAAAATAAGTAAAACAAATAGGGACTGGATGCTAAACAAAATGTTAACATATTAGAATTTGCAGGTCTCCCGTGACGTTGCTCAAAGTGAGTTGTAGGAAAATGTGTCTTATTCCAGCTCCCGCTCCGGCCACTGTAGAAGAGTGTTCACCACTTCGATGTCCTATTTGAGCCTAAACCCTCTCCCACAAAGACCAACTACCTCAAACATCTGCCACTGAAACCCGCCGTCACCTCCAGATTTCACTATTCCAATGCTTTCCTGGCCAGCCTCCTGACCTCTGCCTTCCATAAACTTCAGCTCATCCAAGAATTCTGCTGTCTGTATGCTATCCCGCATCATGTACCACTCATCCATCACACTGTCCTCGCTTCCAGTCCTCCAATGCCTAAAATTTAAAATTCTCGTCCCTGTATTGAAGTCCCTTCATGCCCTTGCCGCTTCCCACCGTTGTAACATCCGCCAGCCCCACAGCTCCCCCGCTCAAACTCTCCGTTCCTCCAATTCTGGCCTTTTTTGCATCCCCCATCCCCACTGGTGACCGTGCCTTCAACCACCAAAGCAACATGCTCTGGAATTCTCTCCTTAAACCTCTCTGCCTCGCCACCTCCCTCTCCTCCTTTAAGACCCTCCTTAAAACCCACATCTTTGAACAAGCTTTTGGTCACCCATCCTAATATTTACTCCGTTGGCTTGGTGCCCATTTGTTTTGATTACACTTTGCAATGTTTTTCTTTGTTAAAGATGTTGTTATAGCAATAGGGATGTTATGCAATGCAATTCACAATGTACTATCAGGGCAACTGATTTTTCTAGGCATTTTCCTTATGTTTGATTCACACATTCTCTACTTCCAATTCTGATTGACTCAAAATAAAACTTGCATTTATATAACGCCTTTAACGTAGTAAATCGTCCCAAGGCACTTCACAGGTGCTATTAACAAACAAAATTTGTTACCGAGCCACATAAAGAGACATTAGGACAGGGCTTGGTCAAAGAGGTGGGTTTTAGGGAGTGTCTTAAAGGAGGAGAGAAAGGCAGAGAGGTTTAGAGCCAGAATTCTAGAGCTTAGGGCCCAGGCAGCTGAAGGCACGGGTGGTACAATAAAAATGGGGATTGCGCAAGAGGCCAGAATTGGAGCAGCACAGGAAACAGCAGCAAATCAACAAAGTGTGACTCCTGGCGCTTATAGAAAGTGCACATTACATTGACAACTTCGCATACATTACTAGTAGATCTCCTGTGGGATTGCTCATGGTGAATCAGAAGATTCATTGTTTTATAATCACAGAATCACAGAAACCCCACAGTGCAGATAGAGGCCATTTCGCCCATCGAGCCTGCACCGACACATATCCCACCCGATCCCCGTAACCCCTACACCAACACATATCCCACCCTATCCCCGTAACCCCACGTATTTAATCCCCCTAACACTAAGGGTCAATTTATCATAGCCAATCAACCTAACCCGCACATCTTTGGACTGTGGGAGGAAACCGGAGCACCCGGAGAAAACCCACGCAAACACGGGGAGAATGTGCAAACTCCACACAGACAGTCGCCCCAGGCCGGATTCGAACCCGGGTCTCTGGCGCTGTGAGGCAACAGTGCTAACCACTATGCCACCGTGCTGCAATATGGGTAGTTTTGCTATTTAGAGGAATAACATCCGGGTCACTGACTGAAAATGACTAAGATGAATTCCAGTTTTATTAAATGGTATTAACATTTTTATTGATGTATTGGTGATTGTATTTCACAGCTCTGTCTATTATTCTGTGAAAACAGTAAATGAGTGGCATTTATATATAACTAGCTGAAGTGCCCGGCGGTGCCGAGGCTTTTTCGAGGGCATGTTGTTGTTGGAAGAGAGAGAGAGAGAGAGCGACTGGGGGGAAGAGAGAGAGCGACTGGGGGGAAGAGAGGGAGGGGAGGGGTGGGGGGAAGAGAGGGAGGGGAGGGGAGGGAGGGGAGGGGGAGGGAGGGCGGGGGAGGGGAAGGGGGGGGAGGGCGGGGAAGGGAGGGCGGGGGAGGGGAGGGGGGAAGGAAGGGAGGGAGGGGGGGAAGGGAGGGCAGGGGAGGGGAAGGGAAGGGAGGGCAGGGGAGGGGAAGGGAGGGCGGGCGGGAGGGGAGGGAGGGGAAGGGAGGGCGGGGGGGAGGGGGAGGGAGGGCGGGAGAGGGGAGGGGGAGGGAGGGCGGGAGAGGGGAGGGGGGGGATGGAGGGCGGAGGGGAGGGAGGGCGGCGGGCGCCCCCCCGAGGGTCGCGGCCCCCGAGGGTCGCGACCCCCCCCGGAGGTGAAGACCGCCGATTGCGCGCGCAGCAGGAGCTGAGACGCGGCGTCTCTCTCGGCCGGCGGGCCCGGTTGCCAGGGCAACCGTGACGCTGACCAAGCCAGAGAGAGAGACGCCGCGTCTCAGCTGCTCCTGCTGCGCGCGCGGCCCCCCCCCCCCGAGGGTCGCGGCCCCCCCCCCGAGGGTCGCGGCCGCCCCCCCCTCCCCCCGAGGTGAAGACCGCCGATTGCGCCCGTTGCCAGGGTAACGCTGGACGCTCAGCAAGCCCCGGCAGAGAGAGACGTCTCAGCTCCTGCTGCGCGCGCACCCTAGCGGCGCTGGGCTGAGGCTCGGCCCTCCAGCCTTCGAGTGGGGCCGGGAGGTGCCTAGCTCGGGCGTGGGTGCGGAGGAGACGCCGAGGCTTCTAGGCCTACCTGGAAAAACGGGGAAAGGTAGGAAAATTAATGAGATTAGATAAGTTAATTACTTTCTAAATCATTTTTTTAAAAAACAATATGTGTTTTAAAAGCAACGTTTTTTTTTAAGACGCAGAAAGCGGGAAAAAGAAAGGAAAAGTTTGGAATCAAGATGGCGGCGACTCACCTCAGTTCAGAACGATAAAGCCCGGCCACACGCGCACCGATTGGCCCGGTGGCACACGCCAGCAACCCGGCGTACGATTGGTCGAGCTCGAGGTCACTCTGTCGCTAATGAGCGGATAATGAGATGCTAATGAGCGGAATGTTGAAGGTTTTTGGGATACCGCGGGCGCAATTTTAGCCCGGCCGAAACGTAAATACGCTTAAAACCGTCTCGGAAGCGTAAGCTTTCTTTGGAGGTAACGCGCGCATAGGTACGCCCTGTAACTTTCGAGTGCATACCCGCAACGCACACGCGATGACAGACAGATAGACAGATAGAAAGACAGAATGACAGAAGTACCGATTTATATATATAGATTCCCTATTTAATTAGTATTCCTTACTACTTTGAAAGCAGAGAATACAGCAATATGCACCAATTGGAAGCAGATACCTGGTATTTGGCAGTGAATGAAAATGTTTTTTTGTTGCTTTGCATTTAGTCAGAGATATTTCAGCCAGTTGGTACAATCAACTTAATAGACAGAGATTATCAGCAAATCAAGATCGTATTTTCCCTATGGATACTTTGAAAGTGTGACAACCACTTTTGAGTCATGACTTGAAAGTGGGATGTGGGCACGTGCTTGCTATATGCAAGATTTCATATACCCATGGTGCTGCTTGTGTGTATACTTGGGTTTGAATTGCAGTTATGATGTTTAGTATTAGCTCATGCCAAGTTGGGGGCAGATCACAACAGGGTGGTAGGGGGAAGAGCACAGTGGCAGACAGCTCTGCACTGCATTCAATATTTTAAAATTAAAACCACCGGACTGTGGTGAGCTTTGATGGCGGCTGTTAGAAGAGATTCTTTGTCTCCTCGAACGGATTTCCAAGCAAAAGGGTTTCTTTTTGTTTATCTAGAAAATTGTAACGTGTATTGAAACCACCAGAATTTTTGACAACAAAACTGGCCTTTCAGAGGGACTTCTAGTTTATCTGCACCTTTCTAGTACCAGTTTATATCCACCTTTCTAGCACTAGTTTATAATCGCCTTTCCAGCACTAGTTTATAATCGCCTTTCCAGCACTAGTTTATATCCACCTTTCTAGCACTAGTTTATAATCGCCTTTCCAGCACTAGTTTATATCCACCTTTCTAGCACTAGTTTATAATTGCCTTTCCAGCACTAGTTTATAATCACCTTTCCAGCATTAGTTTATAATCGCCTTTCTAGCACTAGTTTATATCCACTTTTCTAGCACTAGTTTATATCCACCTTTCTAGCACTAGCTTATAATCACCTTTCTAGCACTAGTTTATATCCACCTTTCCAGCACTAGTTTATAATCACCTTTCTAGCACTAGTTTACATCCACCTTTCCGGCACTAGTTTATAATCGCCTTTCTAGCACTAGTTTATAATCGCCTTTCTAGCACTAGTTTATAATCACCTTTCTAGCACTAGTTTATAATCACCTTTCTAGCACTAGTTTATATCCACCTTTCCAGCACTAGTTTATAATCACCTTTCTAGCATTAGATTATAATCACCTTTCTAGCACTAGTTTATAACCACCTTTCCAGCACTAGTTTATAATCACCTTTCTAGCATTAGATTATAATCACCTTTCTAGCACTAGTTTATATCCACCTTTCCAGCACTAATTTATAGCCACCTTTCTAGCACTAGGTTATAATCGCCTTTCCAGCACTAGTTTATAATTGAAGGGTTAATTACTAGTCCTAGCCCTTTTTGGGCTACCCCAGATCAGGCATATTCCCCAGACGTTCACCTTCAACTACAGTTAGAGATAACCGAATTCTATAAGACGCTTAATTGGGTCTAAAGGTCCAGGCTATCTCTCGCTAAAGGAAAGAAACGACTTGAAGATGTTTCCGTCTTCCAGATAGCACTTTTAATAAGTTTAACTAGACTGTAACCTTCCGGATATTATGAGGGTCCGGAAACCCTCCCGCACCCCCCAGAAGTCTGCAACTCCTCACCAAAGAGTTTACAGAGATTGAGTTTGCGAGTTTGATACAGAAATACTATGTGAGACAATTCTAAAAATATATAGATTTATTTAAGAGCCGACATACAGTTAACAGCTTGCGAGTCAATCGCGACTTTAACAGTTCAAAATACAAATAGCTTACATTTCTTATTGTCAGAGATCCTTATTCTCAAATCTTAACCTCGTTGTATTTATACATTTCTTATTATTTATAATCCAGAATATCCACCAAAATCAAACAACCACCTTTTTGATCCCAGAGACTCAAAGAATTAAAAACTCAGAGTCTGCCTCTGAAGTTGAGAATCGCTTGCCCTTTCCAGCGACTTCTGACTTTCCATCTGAAAAGCTCTATTTTTATACCTTTTTTAGTGGTTTATTCTTTGAAGTTTTCTGCTGATGTAAGCTAATTATCTCTAGTCATCTTCTGTTGAACACTCTCTACTCCTATTGTCAACTCAGCTGTTAACTTTCAGAATCCTGTCTGCTGTATGCATAATTATGTCTCTACCTTTAGGTGTTCAAATTTTATCATAAAAAATGGTTATGACCGATGTATCTCTTTGATGCCATTCTTACGAAGTTCTTTCATTCAATTTCTAAATCACCTCTGCTGTTTGAAAGCAGACTTTGGCCCCGATTTTCGGCTTGTGTGGGGAATGGTCGGATTTCCCCGAATGTGGGGTTTCTGACACACATAAAAAAGTGTCAACCAGCTCCACGCAATTTTCCCTCAAGTGGCCAATTAATTCCCAGCATGTGGGAAGCCTTGCTAATTGTCCAATTCGAGTCAGAAATCCCCACACTATGATGGCATCATTCGTGGTGCTTTCAAAGTGTCCAGCAAGCTTCTCCACCTCTGCAGGCTTCTCAACCACTCTTGCACAATGGCAGAGGAGCCTGCACCAGCTGCTGCCAGCGGCAGAGGCCGAGCTGCCTTCAAATTCGACGAGGCTTCACTGCAGGCATTATTGGATGGGGTTAGGGCCCACAGGGAGGTCCTCTTCCCTAGGTCAGGGAGGAAGAGGCCTCCCACTGAGACCAATGCTGCATGGATGCAGGTGTCAGCAGATGCCAACTCGCTGGGAGTCACCAGAAGAACCTTGGCATTACATCTCTATCTCCTTCCTTTACTCCCCCACAGTACCATCCAGAGCCCCCGTCCTCACTGTGGAGGAGGAAGAGGCTGTGCAGCCAGACTCCTCAGAGGAAGCTCCAACCTCTGAGGGCGCAGCGTCAGCAGAAGTAAGTGCACCCAGCACCAGCGCAGACACTCACACCTCGGGGGGACCTTCGGGACATAGAGTAGTGTTGTCACCTGGTGTTTCACAGCTCACAAGTGAGCCTCAGCAGATTCTGGAGACAGGGACAGCAGTGGAGAGTCCTCGTCAGAGGGCGCAGGACTCTGCCAGCTCAGCTCAGCTGTGCTGCATGACGACCCTCTGCCTCTGGGTCCATCCGCAAGAGGAGAGGTGATGGATCTCCATGCACAGATGCAGGAGTCTCTGGCAGGTTTTGTCTCCAGGGTCGCTGCGAGTGCTGAGCAAATGGAGGAGTCCATAGCGACCATGAGCAGAGCCTTTGTGGCGTCATTGGCGCATGAACGCATCACCATGGAAAGGTTGGCAACCTCCATGCAGGAGATAACTCGCCAGGATATGGAAAACATGGCGAGTGCTCATAAGAAAATGACATCTCTTGAGGAGCGTTGGCCATCTGTTGAACAGAGAAACCCGATCTTCATGGAAGTCCTTCGGAGTAGGACTGCCAGTGCAGAAACGGGTCCCCATGGCCCCCTAAAGCGCAGCAAGGTGCTCTCAAGCCACTTCCAAGTGCTGGCCCCTTCTGGCCTGTGCAGCTTCAGGTGAGTGAGCAGCAGCCTGGTGCTCATCCTGCTGTTCCTGGTTCTGCTGCTGCCGTCTCTGCTGTTGGAGATCCTCTAATGCCAGGAAGGGAATGTCCCAAAGGCCTCCCATGCTTCTGGCAGATGCCTCCATTGAGGGGGCGCTGAGTTAGGGTGGTGAGAGGGGCTTCCCAGGAGCTCACACTGGAGAACTGTGTGAGGCTCCAACTTTCTGCAGCTGCTCCTAAGGCTTCAAAAAGTTCCCCCAAGCCTTGATCAACAAGGTCCTGCAGCCTGCAAATGCTGCCTATTTAAATCTCTTCAGCCCTCAGCAACCTGCTGCTGCAAGCAAGCCAGCTGTTTTCACGCCAGCTCTCAGCAGCGGGGTTCCCCGCAGGCGGGTTTCAGGTGGGGAAAGCCCCAAAGTCGCAACGGCATGGGAAAATCCACTTCAACAAGCAGATAATTGCTGGTTAGTGCTCCGACGACCAGTCCCGCCAGCGGCGGCCGGGACTGAAGCGGGGCGCGCGGAAACGGCAGTCCGAAAGTCGGATGGGGTGGGGAATCAGGCGGGGGGGGTCCCAACCCGCTTTTTCGCCGATTTTCAGCTCCCGGCCGCATGTAAAGCCGCCCGATGGCGGCCAGAAAATCGGGGCCTTTGTGTCTACTAACTGTTCCATTTTTAATACAAACACAATGTGATTGCTTGGTGTATCTATTGAAGTCATATTTTCAAAGTCTTCTGTTTTGTACCTTTTACAATATGTAAATTAAAAACACTTCAACCAGGGTGTATGTTTTCCTAGGCATCTTAGTTGGTTATATTACAGACTTATGTTTCCTGTCTTTCATTTGATGTTACTTTTATCAAAGGCACATGGTTTTTTAATGTTCTGTGTTTCTGTTTGAAGTGTTATTTTTTTAACACTTTACTTGGGCATTGCTATTGTATTAGTTCCAAACTGCAGAGTCCGTGGAAGCAAGCCTTTGCTTCTTCAATAGGGCCTTTGTCTCGGTATTAACAATTAATTCCCATTTCAAAAGCTTGTGTAGTGTTTACAACCTTTTGTGTTAACACTTCATCTTATCTCAAAAGCCTGTATTGACAGCTTGTGTCGTTGAGGGTTTTTAGATTTTTAAAACCAGTATATCATGTATTAATAAAGTCAGAATTTTGTTCATAGGATGGTGTATCTTTCTGAAATATGGCTTTTCCTTTACAATAATCACCTTTCTAGCACTAGTTTATATCCACCTTTCCAGCACTAGTTTAAGCACCTTTCCAGCACTAGTTTAAGCACCTTTCCAGCACTAGTTTATAATCACCTTTCTAGCACTAGTTTATATCCACCTTTCTAGCACTAGTTTAAGCACCTTTCCAGCACTAGTTTATAATCACCTTTCTAGCACTAGTTTATATCCACCTTTCTAGCACTAGTTTATATTCACCTTTCCAGCACTAGTTTGTATCCACCTTTCTAGCACTAGTTTATATTCACCTTTGCTGCACTCATTTATAATCACCTTTCTGGAACTAGTTTATATCCACTTTTCTAGTAATAGTTTATAAGCACATTTCTACCACTAGTTTATATCAACCTTTCTAGACTAGTTTATAATCGCCTTCCTAGCACTAGTTTAT
The DNA here is from genome assembly GCF_052327205.1 of Somniosus microcephalus. Classification (NCBI taxonomy): domain Eukaryota; kingdom Metazoa; phylum Chordata; class Chondrichthyes; order Squaliformes; family Somniosidae; genus Somniosus; species Somniosus microcephalus. Next base: position 111,190,773 of record NC_141001.1, on the reverse strand, counting down.
ATCCACCTTGCCAGCACTAGTTTTTAATCGCCTTTCTGGCACTAGTTTCTATCCACCTTTCTAGCACTAGTTTATATGCACATTTCCAGCACTAGTTTATCACCTTTCCAGCACTAGTTTATATCCACCTTTCAAGCACTAGGTTATAATCAACTTTCCAGCACTAGTTTATAATCGCCTTCCTAGCACTAGTTTATATCCACCTTTGCAGCAATACTTTATAATCGCCTTTCTAGCACTAGTTTATATGCACCTTTCAAGCATTAGTTTATATGCACCTTTCTAGCACTACTTTATAAGCAGCCTTCTAGCACTAGTTTATAATCACCTTTCTAGCATTAGTTTATAATTGCCTTCCTAGCACTAGCTTCCATCCACGTTTCTAGCACTAGTTTTTAATCACCTTACCAGCACTCGTTTTTATCCACCTTTCTAGCACTAGTTTATATCCACCTTTCTAGCACTAGCTTATATCCGCCTTTCTAGCACTAGCTTATATCCGCCTTTCTAGCACTAGTTCATTATCACCTTTCCAGCATTGGTTTATAATCACCTTTCTAGCACTAGTTAATTTCCACCTTTCTAGCACTAGTTTATAACCACCTTTCTAGCAGTAGTTTATATCCACCTTTCTAGCACTAGTTTATATCCACCTTTCTAGCACTAGTTCATTATCACTTTTCCAGCACTAGTTTATAAAAACCTTTCTTGAACTATTTATAATCACCTTTCTAGCACTAGTTTATAATCACCTTTCTAGCACTAGTTTATAAGCACATTTCTAGCACTAGTTTACAATCGCCTTCCCAGCACTAGTTTATATCCACCTTTGCTGCACTAGTTTATATCCACCTTTCTAACACTAGTTTAAGCACATTTCTAGCACTAGTTTACAATCGCCTTCCTAGCACTAGTTTATATCCACCTTTCTAGCACTAGTTTATAAGCACATTTCTAGCACTAGTTTATATCCACCTTTCTAGCACTAGTTTATAAACACATTTCCAGCCATAGTTTATAATCCCCTTTCTAGCGCTAGTTAATAAGAACCTTTCCAGCACTAGTTTATAAGAACTTTTCTAGAACAAGTTTATATCCACCTTTCTAGTACTAGTTTATAATCTCCTTTCTAGCACTAGTTTATATCCACCTTTCTAGCACTAGTTTATATCCACCTTTCTAGCACTAGTTTATATCCACCTTTCTAGCACTACTTTATATCCACCTTTCTAGCACTACTTTATAATCACCTTTCCAGCACTAGTTTATAATCACCTTTCTACCACTAGTTCATTATCACTTTTCCAGCACTAGTTTACAATCGCCTTCCCAGCACTAGTTTATATCCACCTTTGCTGCACTAGTTTATATCCACCTTTCTAACACTAGTTTAATCACATATCTAGCACTAGTTTACAATCGCCTTCCTAGCACTAGTTTATAGCCACCTTTCTAGCACTAGTTTATAGTCAGCTTTCTAGCACTAGTTTATAATTGCCTTTCTTGCACTAGTTTATAATCGCCTTTCTTGCACTAGTTTATAATCACCTTTCTAGTTTATAATCACCTTTCTAGCACTAGTTTATAATCGCCTTTCTTGCACTAGTTTAAAATCACCTTTCCAGCACTAGTTTATAATCACTTTTCCAACACTAGTTTATAATCACCTTTCTACCACTAGTTTATAATCACCTTTCCAGCACTAGTTTATATTCACCTTTCTAGCACTAGTTAATATCCACCTTTCTAGCACTAGTTTATAGTCACCTTTCTAGCACTAGTTTATAATCACCTTTCTAGCACTAGTTTATAATCGCCTTTCTTGCAGTAGTTTATATCCACCTTTCAAGCACTAATTTATAATCACCTTTTTAGCACTAGTTTATATCCACCTTTCCAGCACTAGTTTATAATCACCTTTCTAGCACTAGTTTATATCCACCTTTCTAGCACTAGTTTACATCCACCTTTCAAGCACTAGTTTATAATCACCTTTTTAGCATTAGTTTATATCCACCTTTCTAGCACTAGTTTATCATCGCCTTTCCAGCACTAGTTTATAATCACCTTTCTACCACTAGTTTATAAATCACCTTTCCAGCACTAGATTATAATCACCTTTCTAGCACTTGTTTATAATCACCTTTCTAGCACTAGTTTATATTCACCTTTCAAGCACTAGTTTATAATCACCTTTCCAGCACTAGTTTATAATCACCTTTCTATCACTAGATTATAATCACCTTTCTAGCACTAGTTTATATCCACCTATCACTAGTTTATAATCACCTTTCTAGCACTAGTTTATATCCACCTTTCTATCACTAGTTTAAAATCACCTTTCCAGCACTAGTTTATATTCACCTTTCTAGCACTAGATTATAATCACCTTTCCAGCACTACTTTATAATCGCCTTTCTAGCACTAGTTTAATATCACCTCTCCAGCACTAGTTTATATCCACCTTTCTAGCACTAGTTAATATCCACCTTTCTAGCACTAGTTTATAATCATCTTTCTAGCACTAGTTAATAGCACCTTTCCAGCACTAGTTTATAATCACCTTGCTAGCACTAGATTATAATCACCTTTCTAGCACTAGTTTATAATCGCCGTTACTTGCACTAGTTTATATCCGCCTTTGAAGCACTAGTTTCTAATCACCTTTCTAGCACTAGTTTATATCCACCTTTCTAGCACTAGTTTATACTCGCCTTCCTAGCACTAGTTTATACTCGCCTTCCTAGCACTAGTTTATAATCACCTTTCTAGCACTATTTTATATCCACCTTTCCAGCACTAGTTTATAATCACCTTGCTAGCACTAGTTTATAATCACCTTTCTAGCACTAGATTATAATCACCTTTCTATCACTAGTTTATAATCACCTTTCTAGCACTAGTTTATAATCGCCATTACTTGCACTAGTTTATATCCGCCTTTGAAGCACTAGTTTCTAATCACCTTTCTAGCACTAGTTTATATCCACCTTTCTAGCACTAGTTTATAATCATCTTTCTAGCACTAGTTAATATCCACCTTTCTATCACTAGTTTATAATCACCTTTCTAGCACTAGATTATAATCACCTTTCTAGCACTAGTTTATATCCACCTATCACTAGTTTATAATCACCTTTCCAGCACTAGTTTATATTCACCTTTCTAGCACTAGATTATAATCACCTTTCTAGCACTAGTTTATATCCACCTTTCTAGCACTAGTTAATATCCACCTTTCTATCACTAGTTTAAAATCACCTTTCCAGCACTAGTTTATATTCACCTTTCTAGCACTAGATTATAATCACCTTTCCAGCACTACTTTATAATCGCCTTTCTAGCACTAGTTTAATATCAACTCTCCAGCACTAGTTTATATCCACCTTTCTAGCACTAGTTAATATCCACCTTTCTAGCACTAGTTTATAATAATCTTTCTAGCACTAGTTAATAGCCACCTTTCTAGCACTAGTTTAAAATCACCTTTCCAGCACTAGTTTATATTCACCTTTCTAGCACTAGATTATAATCACCTTTCCAGCACTACTTTATAATCGCCTTTCTAGCACTAGTTTAATATCACCTCTCCAGCACTAGTTTATATCCACCATTCTAGCACTAGTTAATATCCACCTTTCTAGCACTAGTTTATAATCATCTTTCTAGCACTAGTTAATAGCCACCTTTCTAGCACTAGTTTACAATCACCTTTCTAGCACTAGTTTATAATCACCTTTCCAGCACTAGATTATAATCACCTTTCCAGCACTAGATTATAATCACCTTTCCAGCACTAGTTTATGACGATGGTTTGGAGTTCGTCGTCCGAATGAGCGCAGACGCAAGCGTTGTCTGAATACCATCGTCAACACCTTCACCGAAGCGTACGAGAGCATGTGCCTTACACTAAACATCCGTAAGACAAAGGTCCTCTACCAACCTGCCCCCGCCACAGTACTGTCCCCCGATTATCAAAATCCACGACAAGGCCTTGGACAACGTGGACCACTTTCCATACCTCGGGAGCCTACTGTCAACAAGGGCAGATGTCGATGACGAAGTCCAACACTGCCTTCAGTGTGCCAGTGCAGCCTTCGGTTACCTGAGGAAGAGTGTGTTTGAAGACCAGGACCTCAAACCCGGCACTAAGCTCATGGTCTACAGAGCAGTAGTGATACCCGCCCCCCTGTATGCCTCAGAGACATGGACCATGTACAGCAGGCACCTCAAAGCACTGGAGAGGTAACACCAACGCAGCCTCCGCAAGATCCTGCAAATCCATTGGCAGGATAGATCAGTGTTCTCGCGCAGGCCAACATCCCTAGCATTGAAGCATTGACCACGCTCGATCAGTTCCGATGGACGGGTCACATCGTCTGCATGCCCGATACGAGACTCCCAAAACAAGCGCTCTACTCGGAGCTCCGACACGGCAAGAGAGCCCCAAGTGGGCAGAGGAAACGCTTCAAGGACACCCTCAAAGCCTCCTTGAAAAAGTGCAACATCCCCACTGACACCTGTGAATCTCTAGCCCAAGACCGCACAAAGTGGAGGAGAAGCATCCGGGAAGGCGGCTAACACCTCGAGTCTCTTCGCAGGGAGCAAGCGGAAGCCAAGTGCAAGGAGCGCATGTCAACCCAAGCACCCCACCCACCCGCCCCTTCAACCACCGTCTGCCCCACCTGTGTCAGAGACTGTAGGTTCCGCATTGGACTCATCAGTCACCTGAGAACTCATTTTTAATGTGGAAGCAAGTCATCCTCGGTTCCGAGAGACTGCCTAAGAAGACTAGTTTATATCCACCTTTCCAGCACTAGTTTATAATCACATTTCCAGCACTAGTTTATAATCACCTTTCTAGCACTAGTTTATATCCACCTTTCTAGCACTAGTTTCGATCCACCTTTCCAGCACTAGTTTATAATCACCTTTCTAGCACTAGTTTATAATCACCAATCCAGCACTAGTTTATATCCACCTTTTTAGCACTAGTTTATAATCACCTTTCTAGCACTAGTTTATAATCACCTTTCTAGCACTAGTTTAAAATCACCTTTCTCGCGCTAGTTTATAAACACCTTTCTAGCACTAGTTTAAGAGAGAATATCCACCTTTCTAGCACTAGTTTAAAATCACCTTTCCAGCACTAGTTTATAAGCACCTTTCGAGCACTAGTTTATATGCACCTTTCCAGCACTAGTTTATCAGCACCTTTCTCGTGCTAGTTTATAAGCACCTTTCTAGCACTAGTTTGAGAGAGAGAATATCCAACTTTCTAGCACTAGTTTATATGCACCTTTCCAGCACTAGTTTCATAGATCACAGAATCATTACAGCACGCAGAGTACGCGGCCATTCGTCCCATCGGGGCTGTGGAAGCTCTCTGCAAAAGCACTTCAGCGAGTCCCAATCCCCCACCTTTTCTCCGGAGCCCTGCAAATTTATTTCTATTACTTATCTAATTCCCTTTATATGCTTATATATGAACCTTTCCAGCACTATGCACCTTTTCAGCATTAGTTTAGATGCATCTTTCTAGCACTAGATTATATACACTTTCTAGCACTAGTTTATATGCACCTTTCCAGGAAAAAAAAAGACCTGCATTTATATAGCACCTTTCACAACCTCAGGACGTCCCAAAGCACTTTACAGCCAATCAAGTACTTTTGAAATGTAGCCATGATGTGGAGATGCCGGTGTTGGACTGGGGTGGACAAATGTAGGAAGTCACACAACATCAGGTTATAGTCCAACAGCTTTATTTGAAATCACAAGCTTTTGGAGTGCTGCTCCTTCGTCAGGTGAAGTGAAGAGAAGCATACAGGCACAGCATATATAGCCAGACGATTACAGGTAATCTTTCTAACTGCCCTTTATCACACCTCAGCAGAGAGATAATCACAGCAATCAAAGGTGTGAATGGTGTCCAAACAGGTCAGTCAGGAAAACATTACATAAAAGAACAATGAGGTGGGGTCACAAGGGGTCAAATGTTGCAGATGCTGGGGTCTGTATGAAAAACAGAAAAAAACTTTGCTGGAAATCACAGCAGGTCCGGCCGTATCTGTGCAGAGAGAACAAGCCAACGACGACTCGAGTCTGGATGATTAGTGGTTAGCACTGTTGCCTCACAGCGCCAGGGACCCGGGTTCAAATCCAGCCTCGGGTGACTGTCTGTGTGGAGTTTGCACATTCTCCCCGTGTTTGCGTGGGTTTCCTCCGGGTGCTCCGGTTTCCTCCCACAGTCCAAAGATGTGCGGGTTAGGTTGATTGGCCATGATAAAAATTGGCCCTTAGTGTTAGGGGGGATTAAATACGTGGGGTTACGGGGATAGGGCTTGGGTGGGGTGGCTGTCGGTGTAGGGACCGGGTGCTAGGGTTTGGATGATCAGCCATGATCTCGTTGAATGGCGGAGCAGGCTCGAAGGGCCAAATGGCCTACTCCTGCTCCTATCTTCTATGTTTCTATGACTCTACGTCAGGTGGGGTTACATGTAGCGTGACATGAACCCAAGATCCCGGTTGAGGCCATCCTCAAGAGTGCGGAACTTGGCTATCAGTTTCTGCTCGACGATTTTGCGTTGTCGTGTGTCTTGAAAGCCGCCTTGGAGAATGCTTACCCGAAGGTCGGAGAACAGCGACCATGCCACCACACAACCCTGCCACGGCAACTTCTGCAAGACATGCCAGATCATCAACACAGATACCATCATCACACGTGAGGACACCACCCACCAGGTGCATGGTACATACTCATGTGACTCGGCCAACGTTGTCTACCTCATATGTTGCAGGAAAGGATGCCCCGGAGCATGGTACATCAGCGAGACCATGCAGACACTGCGACAACGGATCAACGGACACCGCACAACAATCGCCAGGCAGGAGTGTTCCCTCCCAGTCGGGGAACACTTCAGCAGTCAAGGACATTCAGCCTCCGATCTTCGGGTAAGCATTCTCCAAGGCGGCCTTCGAGACACATGACAACGCAAAATCGTCGAGCAGAAACTGATAGCCAAGTTCCGCACTCATGAGGACGGCCTCAACCGGGATCTTGGGTTCATGTCACGCTACATGTAAGCCCACCTGACGTAGAGTCATCATTGGCTTGTTCTCTCTGCACAGATACGGCCGGACCTGCTGTGATTTCCAGCAAAGTTTTTTGGGTTTTTTCTGTTTTTCATACAGACCCCAGCATCTGCAACATTTGACCCCTTGTGACCCCACCTCATTGTTCTTTTATGTAATGTTTTCCTGACTGACCTGTTTGGACACCATTCACACCTTTGATTGCTGTGATTATCTCTCTGCCGAGGTGTGATAAAGGGCAGTTAGAAAGATTACCTGTAATCATCTGGCAGTTTTCTCTGACTATATATGCTGTGCCTGTATGCTTCACTTCACCTGACGAAGAAGCAGCGCTCCGAAAGCTTGTGATTTCAAATAAAGCTGTTGGACTATAACCTGGTGTTGTGTGACTTCCTACTTTTGAAATGTAGTCACTGTTGTAATGTAGGGAAACATGGCAGCCAATTTGCGCACGGCAAGCTGCCACAAACAGCAATGTGATAATGACCAGATAATCTGTTTTTGTTACATTGACTGAGGGACAAATATTGGCCAGGACACCGGGAATAACTCAACTGCTCTACTTTGAAATAGTGCCATGGGATCTTTTACATCCAGAGCAGATGGGGCCTCGGTTTAACATCTCATCTGAAAGGCGCCACCTCCGACAGTGCAGCACTCCCTCAATAATGCACTAGTTTATGCACCTTTCCAATAATGTATTAAATTGTGGAGAAAGAGGCAGCCTTAATTGCATTCTGGGTATTGTCATCTATCAAGGTGACATGCACATCGACACGGATATATTTTGGGCATTGCAGTCCCCAATGATAGGCACAGAGTGACACTGGTGCCTTCTGAGAGTCTGCTATTTGATTGAGCCCCTTTACTCAAGGACTTGGGGAATACTGAATGGAAACATTTATTCAAGCATTTCAAATATAATAAAGATAACAAGTTTACTGATTTAGTTATGAACTATTTAATGTGTTTATTATGTTACAAATCTTATTTTTAATAGTATGTTCTCAGGTTACTTACATTTGACGGAATTTTCAAAAATATTTTGACCGACTTCATTGATTCCTCTTCTGCGCCTTGCTAGATGTTTTATTAATAGCTGTCTACTCACTGCTAATTGCTTATTGGTAGTTTCCATAGCTCCTTGGTACTTGACTAGTAGCTTTCAGTCCTGCTCAGCGATGATATGTTGCCTACCTGTTCCGCTGTGATTTCGTGCTGACTTAGGAATATGAAATTTAGCCCAATCAGGTGCAAGAGTGACAGAAGTAAGCATGTGTGACAAAATGTGCTACCTGAAATTTGACATGTGCTAGACAAAAAAACCTCAACATTAACTCGATAGTTTCAGGCCACGGTAGAGATGATCCAATGCAATATATTAATAGACACAGCCGAGAGGATAAACAAGGGGGTAGAGTTTCCACTAGTAATATCAGCTGATTGTGAAATCAGCGAACCAGCGCAAAATATCAGGAAATTTTAAACGTAAGTGAGTTACGCCCAAAACTACTTACGTTTGAGTTTTCCGTGATCTTTTACGCTGGTTTAGATTCAATTTGCACTGATCTGGCTCTGCCCACAAAACTGGCCACGCCCCCAGATCGAAATTGTGAGATTCCAATGATTGCGCTGATTCAGGAAGGCTCTTCAAATTGCGCTCATTTTCTTCGGCGCACAGGCACCAGTTGGCACCTTCTAAAAGTTTTTCATATCACAAAAAGGTTTAATGTACTGAGAAACTGACTAGTGTACAAAAATGAAACTACTGAATGGTTCAGTACAGTTTTTAAAAGACATTTTCAGTGATTTTTAAAACAGGCTACTCACAGGTGGAGGACTGGGCACTGATTAAAATTGCTTACTTTTGATGATAAACCCATCTTCAGCTGAATTAATAAAACTGCACCAGTTTATCACTCTTGCAAACATCAAGGAATACTTTTTAAAGGAAATGTAAATAAGAAACAATTACCTTCTATTACACTGCTCGATTGAGCTGGTACTGTACATGGAAGATTTTAAGTTTGTGATTATGGAAATTAATTTTATTGGAAACTTGAACTGGAACCTAACCAGTGCAATTTCGAGCGCATTTTGGGTGCAAGTTCCCGAGTGCGCCCAAAGCGAAAACTCTACCCCCTAGATCTGTTATTAACGATAATTTACATTTATGTTCTAATTTTAAGTATTTCAGGTCTGAGAAGATCCATGGTGTGACATATGTTTTCAGAACTGCTAATTGCCAATATCCTCCCTTATTTCACATTCCAAGTCAAAATTATCCTCATATAATAAACAGTAACAATTAGCAACAGTAACAGCTCATTTTAAATAATGACTTATTCAACTTACTTACCAGTCCCGTATTTCCCAGTTGTTTTCAGTGTTTCAGAAGTTCAGTGACTAATGAAAGCAAAAGTGAAACAAATCACACAAATGTTATTTTTTTAAATGAACTATTTCTGAATCCTAGCAGTAAACCTTTGCAACATTCTCATAACAAATTACAGAAATTTCAACTGTGATTTTTAATTCATAAAAAGTGAAACTCAATCCTGTTGGTGCTGGAGACGCTGTGCAGCCCATCCTAATTCTCAAAAAGTAGACTTCAGTCACCATACCTTTTGAGGTGATGATGCATCTTAAGTTTCTGCTGCAAATACCTGTACACCATTGTGGACACAAAATAATTTCCATAATAACTTTTATTCAAAGGGACAAATAATAATGCAGCTTGCACTGGTAATTGCCAAAACATAAACTGCTTGCACCAGGAACTTCCTGTCTTATTGCAATTACCTCTCAGGAAGGTGCCACAACAGAGATGGGATGTGCGTGATTTTTGTTTAATAGTCATTCTCGGGATGTGGATGTCGCTGGCAAGGCCAGCATTTATTGCCCATCCCTAGTTGCCCTTGAGAAGATGGTGCTGGGCCATCGATTTGAACTGCTGCAGTCCATGTAGTGAAGGTGCTCCCACAGTGCTATTATGGGGTGGAGGGGAATTCCAGGATTTTGACCCAGCGACAATGAAAAAACAGTAATATATGTCCAAGTAGAGATGGTGTGTGACTTGGAGGGGAACTTGGAGGTGGCGGTGTTTCCCTACGCCGGATACCCTTGTCCTTCTAGGTGGTGGAGGTCGCGGGTCTTGGAGGAGCTGTCGAAGAAGACTTGGCGAGTTGTTACAGTGCATCCTGTAAATAGTACACACTGCAGTCACGGTGCGCCAATGGTGGAGGGAGTGAATGTTTAAGGTGGTGGTTGGGCTGCCGATCAAGCGGACTGCTTTGTCCTGGATGGTGTCCAGCTTCTCAAGTGTTGTTGGAGCTGCACTCATCCAGGCAAGTGGAGAATATTCCATCACACTTCAGGTTTAAAAAGCATCAAAAGGCTCAAGTATGTTTTAAATTATCCTGATATTAAGCAGCCACTCAATCCTCACAATTATATTTTAATACCAGTTACTTTAAAAATTATTTCATCCGACCTTTGTAATGTGTAGGCATGTGGTGAAAATAATACACCAAGATGAGGTTTTAGACACACATAAAATAAAGAGAAAAATAAAATAGAATGCTGCAAATGTTTTTAATTCTCTCGTGAGCAAGCATAACTAGCTCACAATGTTGTGCTGAAGTAGATCAGTTCATATGTAGTACAGGTCCACAATCCCTTATCCGCAATTCCGAAATTCGAAAAGCTCTGAAAACCGAAAGTTTTTTCGTGGAGCGTCACTCGTGTGCACGACATGACCCGAGTGGCGCCAAACATGACCCGACGCGGCCGATGCTTGACCCACGCAGGTGTGAGGCGTCAGTTGTGTCTCAGTGCTGCTACCAGTCACACATGCGTCTGCTGCTCTCTGATAGTTTTTGTTATTTTGTGATTTTGAGTTTAATTTCACTGTGAAAATGTCAAAAAGAGCTGCAGATACCCCGACCGTTCAGAAATCCGAAAAATTCCGAATTCCAAAACACATCTGGCCCCAAGGGTTTCGGATAAGGGATTGTGGACCTGTATCAAAAATATCTCTGCTGGCAGTTATAATGTGTATTCTGAAGTACATTCCACTACAAAAGTCTTTGGGAACTGTGCATTTTCCATTTGTAATAAGGTGCTGGCTATTGTAAATATCCCAACACATGGCATAAAACATTAAATAGAAATATCAAGAGCAAAAGTTCAGCAGCTTCTAACAAAGAGGCTATAGGCCTTATAATGATGATGAAGTGAAAAATATCCTTCACCACTGTTACTTCTTTGATGAAGTAACAGGGAGGGTTGATGAAGGTAGTGCAGTAGATGTTCTTTACAAGGACTTTCAAAAGGCATTTGATAAAGGCATCTCATAACAGACTTATTCGGAAAATAGAAGCACATGGTATTTATTGGATGGGGCAACTTGGGTACGTAATTGGCTAAGGTACAGGAAGTAGAGAGTAGTGGTGAATGGATGCTTTTCTGACTGGAGAGAAGTGTACGAAAGGCTGATATTTAGAGATAACAACAGAAAACACTGGAAAAACTCAGCAGGCCAGGCAACATCCGTGGAGAGAGAAACAGGTTTAGTAGACGAGAATCATATACATATAAATTCAAGTGTATCACAATCACAGAATCACAGAAACCCCACAGTGCAGATAGAGGCCATTTCGGCCCATCGAGCCTGCACCGACACATATCCCACCCGATCCCCGTAACCCCTACACCAACACATATCCCACCCTATCCCCGTAACCCCACGTATTTAATCCCCCTAACACTAAGGGTCAATTTTTTATCATAGCCAATCAACCTAACCCGCACATCTTTGGACTGTGGGAGGAAACCGGAGCACCCGGAGGAAACCCACGCAAACACGGGGAGAATGTGCAAACTCCACACAGACAGTCACCCGAGGCCGGATTCGAACCCGGGTCTATGGCGCTGTGAGGCAACAGTGCTAACCATGATGCCACCGTGCCACCATTGACCAAATAATATTACCCATAATTACTCCTGGGTAACTAAAAAGCTAAGACTTGTTCAAAATGCAGCTGCGAAGGACAGTTAAAAGCAGTTTTGACAACAAACAACCACAGACTGCGAGTGAAGGTCAAATCGTTAAATAACATAGAACTTAGAATTTGCTTAACAAAACTAATTGCAACAATATTTAAAGGATAATTAGTATAAGGACATAAAATGAGAGAGATCATGAAGTTAAGGTATCTATCTGGTAGATTAAAGTGAGATAGTCTGGGTACCTCAAGACAAGTAAGACAGCAAATGATATGGGCCCTTGGTGTAGAAAGGCCTTGTACCAGGGAGGCTATGAAATGAAAGATATGGTAAATTCCAATGGGGTGAAAAGCTATAAAAAAAGATAAGACAGCAGGATAGTGTTAATGGAAAATTATGGAAAGGCGGGATGCTACCTTAACCTGAGTGACAATGGTATTTTGCCCATTAGAACCAATTAAAGGAAGTGATTTTGTTAAAGACCATATATGGACACTGGCCAAACCAACTTTTGATAAGAAAAGGGTTAAAACTTCAATACTCAAAGAACTACTTTACACAGATATACTGCGAGAACAAACTTAAGACGACGTCATCTGTGTCCGAGAGATTCCAGAGACCAAGGGCTGCGAGCTAATTGTTAAAACTATCGCCTTGTAGGAACGGAGGTTCCTATCAAAAAGACTGAGTTTGACTCAGGTAATTAAATTAATGAACTTTAATGAAATCAAACGAGTTTAAACTGGAAACTGCTAGAACACATCAATAACAGGTCTACTCTCCTTGAGGGCTCCACGAGGACTGATCCTCTGATCAGGAGACTGACGTCATGACGTTCTTCCCGCCATTGGGGCATCACATGACTAACGGCATGACGTCATCACGTTGAAACCGTGCTGTAAAGGTAACTAGGCATTGTACAGTCAAACAGTGTAATTAAAGGTACAGGCACATGTGGTAAACCACTTTTATCGTTCACTATCGTTACACTATGTTTATCACTGTTTATATCGTTACACTATGGTTATCACTGTTTACACTGTTGTATCACTACACAAGGTCACCTCTTGTCACGCTGTTATACCTGGGCTGACCACAGCTGACTCCGCCCATGGCTCCGCCTGCTTGCCCAGGTATAAAGGTGGTCGACTGGCTGGTATTCCTCCTTGTTGGACCCGATCACCCACGAGGGTGGGCTCTGTTATTGAGCCAATAAAAATCTATAGTTACTATCTTAACTCGTCGCTTTTCATTGGATGAATTGATAGGTATATCAATTTTATTGGCTAAATTTTGAAATGAGTGGATCAGAGCAGCCAAACGACCAGCCAAACAGCCAGCTACAACAGCCACAGCAGCCGGCCTGGCTGCGAGCCCTCGGACCGCCGTACCTGGATCTAAACCCTCAGGCAGCGAACTCAGCCCTCGACTTCGAACACTGGCTGAGCTGTTTCGAATCCTACCTGGGAGAATCCGGCGTGCCTCCGGGATCCAAACTAAGAGTTCTGACCGCCCAGGTGAGCCCTAAAGTATTTGCATTCATCCGGGACCTTGCTACATACGAGGACGCCCTCAACCTGCTGAAAGAGCAGTACCGGAGCCCGGTAAATTCTATGTATGCCAGACATCTCCTAAGATCCCGCTCGCTGCAGCCAGGAGAGTCTGTAGATGAATTTATACGGGCGCTACAAACACTCGGCAGGGACTGTGACTTTAAAGCTGTAACGGCTGCAGAAAATACTGAAGGGAATATCCGCGATGCCTTCGTGAAAGGCCTTCGGTCCGACTACTCACGGCAAAGACTGCTCGAATCAAAGGACCTCGACCTGAATACAACTGCAGCCCTCGCTCGCTCTCTGGAAGTGGCCCATCGGGACCTCGAGGCGTACTCCAGGTACTGTGCTGCGCGACCCTGGGACTCGGGCCCGACCCCGGCCGCAATACCCCTCGCACCGCCGCCTCTGGGACCTACCTCAGCGTCGGCGTCCCAGAACCGATCGGGACCGCCACCCCCGGTACCGGCTGCGACATCGGAGCCCCGCGATCGGGCCGCCGGCTGCTTCTTCTGTGGCCAGGCGAAACACCCGAGGACGCGCTGCCCTGCAAGAAACGCGACTTGCTCTGACTGCCACAAGAAAGGCCACTTCGCGAAGGCCTGCAGGGGGAGAGCCACAGACGCCAGCAGTGCCTCATGCGAGTTGTGGGGCGGCCATCTTTCATCAAGGCCACAGATGCCAGTATCCCCTCGTGTGAGTCGTGGGGGCGGCCATCTTTGATCAAGGCCACCGACGCCAGCAGTGCCTCATGTGAGTTGTGGGAGCGGCCATCTTCTCCGCCATTTTATTCAACGTCGTGGGCGCCGCCATTTTGTCCACCACACTCGACCGCCACCTTGTCTCCAGACCCGACCACCGCCTCACCCGCAGACTACAACAGCTCGCTCAGCCATACACTAGCCTCCGTCACACTGGACCAAGCTCGCCCGCATCACCTGTCTAAGTCCATGATGGACATCAAAGTAAACGGCCACGCCACGACCTGCCTGTTCGACAGCGGAAGCATGGAGAGTTTCATCCATCCAGACACGGTGAGCCACTACTCCCTCACTGTCCGGCCAACGCGCAACCGGATCTCGATGGCGTCGAGGTCCCACTCTACAGACATCAGCGGCTACTGTGTTGTGACCCTGTCGGTTAGGGGCACGGAGTATAAAAATTTTAAACTCCTCGTCCTGCCCCAGCTCTGCGCTGCCGTCCTACTAGGGCTGGACTTCCAATCCCACCTTCAAAGTGTCACTTTGGCATACGGTGGACCCCTCCCCCCACTCACAGTCGACAACCAGCAGCCTTTAAACCGCCCACCACGTACCACCTGCGGCCTATCCACCATCAAGGTCCCGCCCCCCTCCGTTCGCTAACCTCACCCGCGACTGTAAACCCGTCGCCACCAAGAGCAGGCGGTACAGCGCCGGGGACAGAGCTTTTATTAGCTCTGAGGTGCAGCGTCTCCTGAAGGAGGGCATCATCGAGAGGAGCAACAGCCCCTGGCGTGCCCAGGTCCTAGTCGTTAAGACCGGCAATAAAAACCGCCTGGTCATCGACTACAGCCAAACCATAAACCGGTACACCCAGCTGGACGCATACCCCCTTCCCCGCATATCTGATATGGTCAATCAGATTGCACAGTACCGGGTATTCTCTACCATCAACCTTAAGTCGGCCTATCACCAACTCCCTATCCGCCCTGAGGACCGCCAGTATACCGCCTTCGAGGCGAATGGCCGCCTCTACCACTTCCTTAGAGTTCCCTTCGGCGTCACCAACGGGGTTTCGGTCTTCCAAAGGGAGATGGACCGGATGGTTGACCAGAACGGGCTGCAGGCCACATTCCCTTATCTAGATAACGTCACCATTTGCGGCCGCGACCAGCAGGACCACGATGTTAATCTGGAGAAATTCCTCCGTACGGCCGAACGGCTGAACCTCACTTACAATAAGGAGAAATGTGTGTTTAACACCCCACGTCTTGCCATCCTCGGCTGCGTAGTAGAGAACGGAGTCATCGGCCCCGACCCCGAAAGAATGCACCCACTTATGGAGCTGCCCCTCCCCCACTGTCCAAAGGCGCTGAAGAGAACCCTGGGGCTCTTCGCCTACTATGCCCAATGGGTGCCGAATTATGCGGACAAAGCCAGACCCCTCATGAAGTCCACCTCCTTCCCCCTGACGGCAGAAGCGTGCGCAGCCTTCTCCCTCATAAAGGGAGACATTGCTAAGGCCACAATGCACGCGGTGGATGAGTCTATCCCTTTCCAAGTGGAGAGCGATGCATCCGACTTCGCTCTAGCTGCAACCCTTAACCAGGCGGGGAGACCTGTGGCCTTCTTCTCAAGGACCCTCCAGGGCCCTGAGATCTGACACTCTTCGGTCGAGAAGGAGGCCCAGGCGATCGTGGAGGCAGTACGATGCTGGAGGCATTACCTGGCAGGCAAACGATTTACCCTCCTCACCGACCAACGTTCGGTCGCCTTTATGTTTAATAACAAGCTGAGGGGCAAAATCAAGAACGACAAGATCTTGAGGTGGAGAATCGAGCTCTCCACCTATGATTATGATATCTTGTACCGGCCTGGTAAACTGAATGAACCCCCAGATGCTCTATCACGAAGTACATGCGCCAACGCGCAAATTGATGGACTGCAGACCCTCCACAATGACCTCTGCCACCCCGGGGTCACCAGACTTTACCACTTCATTAGGGCCCGCAACCTGCCCTACTCCATCGAGGAGGTCAGGACCATGACCAGGAACTGCCAAACCTGTGCCGAATGCAAACCGCATTTCTTTAGGCTGGACAGAGCAAGCCTGATCAAGGCCACCCGCTCCTTCGAGCGCTTGAGCATCGATTTTAAGGGGCCCCTCCCGTCCTCTGACCGTAATGTGTACTTCCTCAACATCATTGATGAGTACTCCCGTTTCCCCTTTGCCTTCCCCTGCCCAGACATGACCAGTACCACGGTCATCAAATGCCTGAACGACCACTTCGCCTTGTTCGGGTTCCCGAACTATATACATAGCGACCGGGGCTCATCCTTCATGAGCGAGGAACTTCGCCAGTTCCTACTAGCGAGAGGTATTGCTGCAAGCAGGACCACCAGCTACAACCCCCGAGGGAACGGCCAGGTGGAAAGAGAGAACGCGACTGTCTGGAAGGCCGTTCTCTTAGCCTTAAAGTCTAAGGGCCTCCCAACCTCGCGCTGGCAGGAAGTCCTCCCGGCAGCGCTGCATTCCATCTGGTCACTGCTTTGCACGGCCATTAACGCCACCCCCCATGAACGAATGTTTGTTTTCCCCAGGAAGTCGACTACGGGAACCTCGCTACCAACATGGCTGACTTCTCCGGGGCCCGTCTTGCTGCGAAAGCACGTGAGGGCCCATAAAACGGACCCCCTGGTCGAGAGGGTGGACCTCCTGCACGCCAACCCCCAGTACGCCTATGTGGCATACCCAGACGGGCGGGAGGACACGGTCTCCTTACGAGACCTTGCACCCTCGGGCACCCCTGAGACACCACCGTTACCCCCCACCACTCCCCCAAATCCAGCCCAGGTAGACGGCATGCCGGAACCCCACGAGCCTTCGCCGACCACGCAGACACCAGCATTCACATCGGATACTGCACCACCGCCGCCGCGCCGATCAGAAAGACTTACGAGGCCTCTGGACAGACTGACATACCCGAACTGGTAGTACACTTCACCCCGCCGGACTCAAATCTAAACAAGGGGTGAATGTGGTAAACCACTTTTATCGTTCACTATCGTTACACTATGGTTATCACTGTTTACACTGTTGTATCACTACACAAGGTCACCTCTTGTCACGCTGTTATACCTGGGCTGACCACAGCTGACTCCGCCCATGGCTCCGCCTGCTTGCCCAGGTATAAAGGTGGTCGACTGGCTGGTATTCCTCCTTGTTGGACCCGATCACCCACGAGGGTGGGCTCTGTTATTTAGCCAATAAAAACCTATAGTTACTATCTTAACTCGTCGCTTTTCATTGGATGAATTGATAGGTATATCAGCACAGACAGTAACGACATTGCTGTTAAAGGAATTATGTACAACCGCTCTGAGTCCTTTGGTGGCTCCGCCACATGCGCCCCCCCAGAATTGTCTTCAACAGAAAAGGGGAGGCGAGGAGGAGGCCTGATGAGCCTGTCCGATCGACTTCGATACCCTGGTAGAGGAAGTTGCCGACCGGTGGACGAGTTGGCAGTCGGTGGCGGCTGAGCAGGCGCGGCGAGCGCAGTCGGGTTGTCAGGCGGCTTTGGTTGATCAGGTGCGGCGGCAACGGGCGGTCGGCCACGTTTGGGTGGTTGAGCGACTACGACAGGGTGGTCCAGGTCCAGGTGAGCCGGCTTCAAGCGGTCCACCGAGATGTGATCCAGTTTCCCTCCGACGTCGACCAAAAAGGATTTGTCTACTGGTTCGATGACGCGGAAAGGACCAGTGTAAGGGGGCTTGAGCGGATCCTGGTGAGCGTCGTGTCGGATGAAGACATACTCCGCATTCTTCAGTCCCGGTGGCACGTGGGAGGTCTGCAAACCGTGATTGGACGTAGGTGTCGGAGCAAAGCATTTGGCTGCTTCTTAGTGGCGAACGAGTTGCTGGGAGGCGGACCATGGCTCTGTGGGAGAAGGGAGGAAATCTCCTGGTACACGGAGCGGCTGGCCATAGACGAGTTCAGTCGGAGATGATTGTAGATCGTCTTTGGGCACTGTACGGAGACCCAACAGGACCCATGGGAGTCTGTCCACCCATCCTGCGCCTTGAAGATTGGCCCGAAGAGAGGCTTTAAGCGACCTGTGGAATCGCTCGCAAAGGCCGTTTGCCTGCGGATGATAGGCGGTGGTGCGATGAAGTTTGGTACCAAGCCCCTGAGCCACAGCATTCCAAAGATCCGAGGAAAATTGTGGCCCGCGGTCAGAGGAGATGTCCGCCGGTACCCCGAAACGGGCGACCCAACAGGAGATGAAAGCTCTAGCAACGTCTGCCGACGTGGTGGAAACCAAAGGAATTGCCTCTGGCCACCTAGTGGTGCGGTCCACTATGGTGAGGAGATGAGTATAACCCCGAGAAGACGGAAGCGGCCCCACGAGGTCCACATGCACGTGGTCAAAACGATGCTCCGGAACAGTGAACGCAGCCACTGGAGCCTTGACATGACGCTGGACTTTGGCCTTCTAGCATACGACGCAGGTATTAGCCCAGTCATGGACATCGATGTGCATACCTTTCCAGACGAACTTGGCTGACATAAGCCGTTGCGAAGCCTTCATCCCTGGATGCGACAACCCGTGTATGGCATCAAAAACCCTCCGGCGCCATGCAACTGGCACTATGGGACGAGGAACTCCCATGGAAATGTCGCAAAGGAGCGTGGCACCTGCAGCCTGGAAGACGACGTCGGTCGCTTGGAAGCTAGAGGGAACGCTTTGATATGATTGGACCTCTGAATCCGAAACCTGATCTGCCGCCATGAGGGCGTAGTCGATTCCCAGGTGCACCGCGTGGACCGTCGCACGGGAGAGGCAAACTGCCACCAGGTTGTCCTTACCAGACACATGTTGAATGTCCGTGGTAAATTCGGAAATGAACGTCAAGTGACGTTGTTGACGAGCGGACCATGGTTCGGTGGTCTTGGCCATGGCGAACGCAAGAGGTTTGCGGTTGACAAAAGCCGTGAAGGGGAGCCCCTCCAATAAAAACCAGAAATGGCGAATGGCGAGGAAAAGGGCCAGTAGTTCCCTATCGAAGGTGCTGTATTTTTTTCATTTGTTCGCAATTGACGGCTGAAAAATGCCAGCAGTTGCCACGTGCCATTGACCCACTGTTCTTGCACCGCACCGATGGCGTAGTCTGACGCGTCGGTAGTAAGGTCGATAGTAGCACCTGGAAGTGGGTGCGCCAGCATGGTTGCGTTGGCCAAAGCGTTCTTGATGTCGCCGAATGCCTGGATCATTTCAGCTGTCCAGCTGATTGGGTCTTTACCGGACTTGCCCTTGAGGGCCCCGAACAAAGGTTGCATGATTTGAGCCGCCTTGGGGACGAAACGGTGGTAGAAGTTGACCATCCCCAGGAACTCCTGCAAGGCCTTGACTGTCGACAGCCGCGGGAAAGAAGTAACCGCCTCAACCTTCATCGCCAAAAGGACGGCGCCGTCCGATGTTATGTGATGTCCCAGGAAGTCGATTTGTTGCAGGCCGAACTGGCACTTGGCCTGGTTGATGATTAAACCGTGTTGGCTGAGGCGCGTAAAGAGGGAACGCAAATGGCAGATGTGCTCCTCCTTGCTAGCATTAGCGATGAGTATGTCGTCAAGGTAGACAAAAAGGAAACGCAGGTCTCGAAGAACGGAGCCCATTAAACGCTGGAACGCCTGTGCCGCGTTCTTTAAGCCAAACGGCATCCGCAGGAACTCAAAGAGGCCAAAAGGGGTGATGACTGCGGTTTTCGGGACGTCTTGTGGGTGCACTGGAACCTGGTGATATCCACGGACGAGGTCGACTTTAGAGAAGATGATATTTCCCGCCAAGTGGGCCGAGAAGTCCTGGATATGGGGGATTGGGTACCGATCCGGAGTGGTGGCGTCGTTGAGGTGTCGGTAGTCACCGCATGGCCGCCAGCCGCAGCCTGGTTTCGGCACGATGTGGAGAGGTGAAGACCAGGGACTCTTCGATCGCCTAATGATGCAGAGCCGCTCCATTGTGGCGAACTCCGCCTTCGCAGCTGCAAGCTTGCCGGGTTCGAGCCTTCTAGCCCGCGCATAAACCGGGGAGCCAGTAGTGGTGATGTGATGTTCAACACCATGTTTCGTCGCCGAAGAGGAGAAGGTGGGCCTCGTCAGCTCTGGAAACTCCCCGAGGAGCCGCGTGAAGTCATCTGGAGGAGGGAAAGCACAGGCAATGGAGCGCGCCACGGAGGTACCGTGGAAGCACGGAATCGAGTGGAAGGTGGCCGCATTGATCAGCTGGCGGTGTCGGACATCAACTAGTAGGCTGTTGGCACACAGAAAATCTGCCCCTCGGATAGGCTGTGAGACTGTAGCCGTGACGAAATCCCAAAAGAAGCGCTGACCGCCGAAACAGACTTCGACCCGCCGCTTTCGGAATGTTCGAATAGCTGCGCCATTAGCCGCTACGAGGGAAAAACCGAGGTTCCCAGTCTGCGTGTCGAGCTTCGACGCAGGTAGAATGCTACACTGCGCTCCAGTGTCACAAAGGAAACGGCGGCCCGAGAGGGAAACGGTGATATAGAGGAGTTTCCCCGTAGAACCAACGGCCATCGCCACCGCGGAACGCCCGTTAGACTTGGTCATCCGTCGCCAGGGACGCCGCCTGCGCCTTCTTGTTATTTTTTGGCGAAAAACTGCAGGGGGAACAGCAGCATCGTGCTTTCGCGCCAAAACGGGTGTGGTAGGAGCACCAGCCCGCTGTAGGAGAAACCGGGACCGCGTCTGTGGGGGGTGGGCGCCTCGTGGCCGCGCAGCACTGCTGGGTAACCGTGAAAATCTTATCGGCTTCGGCCGCAAGCTTGGCGCAGTCAGTAATGTTGGAGCTGGCCAGGGCAGCCTGAACCTGTTCAGGCAGTTGATAGAGGAAAAGCTCCCGGAAGATGAAACATTCCGGTTCAGCACCCAAGAGCGTGAGCATTTGGCTCATGAGCTCGGACGGTTTGGAGTCCCCGAGGCCGGGCAGCGTGATGAGCCGGTGAGCACGCTCCAACTTTGATAGCCCGAAGACCTGAAGCAACCGTGCCTTAATCGCATCATACTTGCTGTCAGTAGGAGGACTACTGATGAGGCTGATGATCCGTGATGCAGTTGCGCTGTCGAGGGCGGAGACCACGTAATAATAATGGGTCTGATCCGCGATGATGTTCCGAATGGCGAACTGGGCTTCAGCCTGGATGAACCAGGCGTCTGGTTGTTGCTCCCAGAACTGTGGCAGTTTCAGCGTGACGGCGTTCGTGTCCATGTCGAATCTTCCACAAAAATCGTTCGTAGAAGTCGGGGTCACCAACGTAGGAACGGAGGTTCCTATCAAAAAGACTGAGTTCGACTCAGGTAATTAAATTAATGAACTTTAATGAAATCAAACGAGTTTAAACTGGAAACTGCTGGAACACATCAATAACAGGTCTACTCTCCTTGAGGGCCCCACGAGGACTGTTCCTCTGATCAGGAGACCTACGTCATGACGTCATCACGTTCTTCCCGCCATTGGGGCATCACGTGACTAACGGCATGACGTCATCATGTTGAAACCGTGCTGTAAAGGTAACTAGGCATTGTACAGTCAAACAGTGCAATTAAAGGTACAGGCACAGACAGTCACTACATTGCTGTTAAAGGAATTATGTACAACCGCTTTGACTCCTTTGGTGGCTCCGCCACAGCCTAATATTAAGTTTATTACGCTGTATGCTTAATAAATCTTGATCTATTGCTCAAACATACTGGCTGCTGCCTAATGGTGTCTTGTCCAAGAACTCAGAGATCATTAAGATCTTACAGAAGTATGCAGTGGGGTCCCTCAGGGGTCGATATTAGGACCATTACTTTTCTATATAATAAATAAATGACCAGGATTTGGGTATAGTGGGCAGTACAATTTCGAAGTGTTGTGGATGATACAAATCTTGGCAATGTAGTAAATAGTGAGCAAGATAGTCGCAGACTTCAGGAGGACATGGACAGACTGGTGAAATGGGCGGACACATGGCAGATGCAATTTAATGCGGGTAAGTGTGAAGTGCTGCACTTTGGGAGAAACAGCATGGAGAGGCAGTATAATCTAAATGGTACTATTTTGAGGGGGTGCAAGAGCAGAGGGACCTGGGGGTGCATATTCACAAATCCTTGAAGGTGGTAGGGCAAGTTGATAAGACAGTTAAGAAAGCGTATGGGATACTTGGCTTTGTATATAGGGGCATTGAATACAAAAGCAAGTGCTAGATTCGAATTCGGAGAAACTCTAGACGGAGATGGAATTGAGAATAGAGTAAAGGTTTTATTAGTAAATAGCTAGAAAGCTTGTGCACAAGGGAGAGAGGCTGATTTCCCCAGAATCGAACCTTTCCTCTCAACGAAATACAATCTACAAGCCTTGATATACCTTTCGATAGGTAACGCCCATTAGGTTGCAAAAGTAGGCGTACACATACAAACAGCGTCACTACCGTCACTCCCTTATTGGTTGGCGTGATTAGTCACTCAATGTCGGGAGCCGCCCTGAAGTGTTCTGACATACAGCATAACAGTTTCTAGCTTCTGTGAGCAAGGTCGCTTAATTCTTGAGATGATAAACAATGTCCGCTTTTGGTTGCGAGCAGACATTACAAAAGAAGATAAGGTGTTTGAGGCAGAGATAGAAATGACCGACTCCCTATGAAGTTCAGTTTCCCTTATCTCTCAGAAGGTCAGCTGCATTAAACACTGCTTGTGTAACACTGATAACAACAAAGACAGAGACTAAGAGTCTAGTAAATATGTTATTTCTACAGTACAGGAAACTTTGTGCTATCCGGCACCGACGGGACCGAGCTGTTGCCATTCCCTCAAAACTGCCGGACACACCAGCGTTAATGTTGAAGCATACGGAGCTTTTCATCTCCGTATCTGACAACAAACACTGTTGCTTTCTAAACAGTCAGCCTGTACCTTGGAAGCGTCTCTCTGAAGCTGTTGCTAAGCTACAGAGACTTTGCAGAGCCTGACTGTTGGAAAAAAAAGCCACGAGAAGAAAAAAAAACTAACAAAACGGCTCCTGATTTTTGCCGGTGGCTCAAGCTTGCCGGACATTTAGCCTCCGGATAACACAAAGTTTCCTGTACTTGGTTAAGAGGGTTAATATGATGGTCAAGTATCCCATCATGCTTCGCAGCTACCTAAATGCTACATGTTCATCCAGCATCTGCAGTATTTTGCTATCGTACTAATGTTCATTTTACATATATTTCCTAATACATGAAGCTAAACATCCTTTGAATGGTTTCTAGTACTACAGCCCTCCCTACAGCTTTGGGTAATATATTTAAAGACTAGAGGATTCAGGCTTTGATTCACAGGCCTATCTTTTGCAATTCAACACAAGGAAGTTATGCTAAACCTTTACAAATCTCTGGTTAGGCCTCAACTGGAGTATTGTGTACAATTCTGGGCACCACACTTTAAGAAGGATTTCAAGGCCTTGGAGAGGGTACAGAGGAGGTTTACCAGGATGATACCAGGGATGAGAGACTTCAGTTACGTGGAGAGATTAAAGAAGGTGGGATTGTTCTCCTCAGAGCAGAGAAGGTTAAGGGGAGACCTAATAGAGATATTCAAAATTATGAGGGAGAAACTGTTTCCTCTGGCAAGTGGGTCAGTAACCAGAGGTCATAGATTTAATAATTGAGGAGGATGCAAAGAGGCTGCAAGGGGATATAGCTAGGTTAAGCGAGTGGGCAAGAACGTGGCAGATAAAATATAATGTGGAGAAATGTGAAGTTATCCACTTTGGTAGGAAAAGTAGAAAAGCAGAGTATTTTTTAAATGGTGAGAGATTGGGAAATGTTGGTGTTCAGAGGGACCTGGGTGTCCTTGTACACGAATTGCTGAAAATTAACATGCAGGTACAGCAAGCAATTAGGAAAGTAAATGGTATATTGGCCTTTATTACAAAAGGATTTGAGTACAAGAGTAAAGGCGTCTTATTGCAATTATATAGGGCCTTGGTGAGACCACACCTGGAGTATTGTATACAGTTTTGGTCTCCTTACCTAAGGAAGGATATACTTGCCATAGAGGGAGTGTAACGAAGGTTTACCAGACTGGTTCCTGGGATGGGGGGATTGTCCTATGAGGAGAGATTGAGTAGACTAGGCCTATATTCTCTGGAATTTAGAAGAATGAGAGGTGATATCATTGAAACATACAAAATTCTTACAGGGCTTGACAGGGTAGATGCAGGGAGGATGTTTCCTCTGGCTGGGGAGTCTAGAACCAGGGGTCAGAGTCTCAGAATAAGGGGTCGGCCATTTAGGACTGAGTTGAGGAGAAATTTCTTCACTCAGACGGTGGTGAATCTTTGGAATTCTCTACCCCAGGGAGCTGTGGATGCTCAATCATTGAGTATATTCAAGGCAGAGAATGATTGATTTTTGGATATTAAGGGAATCAAGGGATATGGGGATAGTGCAGGAAAGTGGAGATGAGGTAGAAGATCAGCCATGATCTTACTGAATGGCGGAGCAGGCTTGAAGGGTCGAATGGCCGACTCCTGCTCCTATTTCTTATGTTCTTATGTTCCAATTGGCAAAAGAACTAGAGGGGAAATGAGGAGAAATTATTTTGCACAGAGGGTTGTTATGATCTGGAACGCACTACCTGAAAGGGTGGTGGAAGCAGATTCCAGAGGAACTTTCAAAAGGCAATTGGACATGTACTTGAAGAGGACTAATTTGCAGGATTATGGGGAAAGAGCAGGGGTGTGGGGACTAAATTGGACAACTCTTTCAAAGAGCCGGCACAGGCACGACAGGCCGAATGGCCTCCTTCTGTGCTGTAAGGTTCTATGATTCTGATATATTATGCTATTATAATTTTTGTGTAGTTCATTTCAAAATGTTAAAAAAATTGCATAGGTAACCAACATTAATACCCATATAATAAATTGAATTGAATTGAATTAATACCCGTATAATAAATTGAATTGAATTGAATTAATACCCGTATAGTAAATTGAATTGAATTGAATTAATACCCGTATAATAAATTGAATTGAATTGAATTAATACCCGTATAATAAATTGAATTGAATTGAATTAATACCCATATAATAAATTGAATTGAATTGAATACCCGTATAATAAATTGAATTGAATTGAATTGAATTAATACCCGTATAGTAAATTGAATTGAATTGAATACCCGTATAGTAAATTGAATTGAATTGAATTAATACCCGTATAATAAATTGAATTGAATTGAATTGAATTAATACCCGTATAGTAAATTGAATTGAATTGAATTAATACCCGTATAATAAATTGAATTGAATTGAATTGAATTAATACCCGTATAGTAAATTGAATTGAATTGAATTAATACCCGTATAATAAATTGAATTGAATTGAATTGAATTAATACCCGTATAGTAAATTGAATTGAATTGAATTAATACCCGTATAGTAAATTGAATTGAATTGAATTAATACCCGTATAATAAATTGAATTGAATTGAATTAATACCCGTATAATAAATTGAATTGAATTGAATTAATACCCATATAATAAATTGAATTGAATTGAATTAATACCCGTATAATAAATTGAATTCGTATACAAGTACATTAGGAAACAAAAATGAAAGAGACTTCAACGTAAAAAAAAATTGGGCGGCGTGTAAAACAAGCTGCTGATTCATTATCGCCTGTTTTGCGCAACTGAAGAAGTGGAATTTCACCCCTGTAGTCTTTCAAATGTATTCTAACGCTAGGGTTTTACACTAGGCTATTTTCAGTAGGTTTACTCTGCGTAATTTTAGTCCTAAAAGTAAACTTTAAACTAAATTAACAAGTTGGAATAAAAAAAGCCACTTTTAGATTAATTAAACACAATGTATATGTTTAAAATATATTTTCGTAATCCTAGAAATACACACAGTAGATGCTCAGTATTTACTGTGTGAATTCCATGGATTAGAAGAATACTTTGTAGGAAAATGTAATTGTAAACAATTTAAAGAAAACTGCACTGAATATGAAATAGCTTCAACAAATTGTCCAGATCATTTTGCTTTGAAAAGCATAGAGTACAAATATTCAAATTTCATGGATTTTCTCTGTATACAGTAAATTAGGTGCTCTTTTAATTGTTTTTACGGTCCAACTACAAACTGGGCTTTTCAAGCCCATACATCTGAGTTCCTGGGTTACTTGAACTTATTTTACATTGCAACAGTAATGCATAAACATCAAAATGTGAAAATATGGATTCCTACTGAACAAATTCATTTTTTTCTGTCTTTTCTAACAATATTACCCAGTGAAGACAAAAACAAATCATTTCTATAACTCTGATGCATGCCAAGTTCAAGACCTGTAAAGTAAGGCGAGAACTTTTTTGCCCAGTCCAAATCCAGATGAGGCAGGGTAATTAAAATAGCTCCATTCCGCATTCACTTATGTGCATGTGAGTGAAGTATTTGTGCATGAGCGACCAGCCCAAGTTTTGATCATCTTGTTAAAAAATCCAGCATTGGAAAACTAATCTGCTTTCGTTCTTTAAATACTGGAACACACCTGATGGACTAGTTGCCACTGACTGTTTTGAATTAAAAATATTACTTTGGCTTGATATAGGCCATTCTTAAAATACAACTCCATCTGCATAAATGGACTTGCAGTCTGCACGACACAACTCCCAACTTTTTTTTTTTTAAAAAGGACTTGCAATCTAAGTTACACAATTCTCACAGTTTAATTGTACTTGCAAATTATGCTGCACAATCCCAACTGTTTAAAAGGACTTGCAATCAATGCAACTCAATCAGAGCTCAGATGAAAGGTCACCAACCTGAAACATCAACTCTGTTTCTTGCTTCACAGATGTTGCCTAACCTGCAGAGTGTTTCCAACATATTCTGTTTTTATTTTCAATCAGTCTAAACGCACTTCCAATCTATACTGCACAACATCCAACTGTTGAAATGCACTCAGTCAACTTTACCCAATTCTACTTGTTTAAAAAGGACTTGCAATCTGTACATTTTCTTGTTCAAGGTTGTGGGTTCAAGTCCCACTCCAGAGCCTTGAGCACAAAAATCCAGGCTGACACACTCCAGTGCAGGGAATGCTGCACTGTCAGAGGTGCCATCTTTCGGATGAGACGTTAAACCGAGACCTCGTCTGCCCTCTCAGGTGGATGTAAAAGATCCCATGGCACTATTTCAAAGAAGAGCAGGGGAGTTATCTCCAGTGTCCTGGACCAATATTTATCCCTCAATCAACATCACTAAAACACAGATTATCTGGTCATTATTGCTGTTTGTGGGAGCTTGCTGTGCCAAAATTGGCTGCCGCATTTCCTACATTACCAACAGTGACTACACTGCAAAAGAAGTACTTAATTGGCTGTAAAGAGCTTTGGGACGTCCTGAGGTCGTAAAAGGCGCTATATAAATGCAAGTCTTTCTTTCTACTGAACCTAAATCTTACTCGAGGTTGGAGGTGTCAGCCGCGACTCAGTTGACCTAAATATTTATCCCTCAACCGAACATAAGTAAAAAAACAGATTATTTGGTCATTATCACAATGGGCAGCACAGTGGCATAGTGGTTAGCACTGTTGCCTCACAGGGACCCGGGTTCGAATCCAGCCTCGGGTGACTGTCTGTGTGGAGTTTACACATTCTCCCCGTGTTTGCGTGGGTTTCCTCCGGGTGCTCCGGTTTCCTCCCACAGTCCAAAGATGTGTGAGTTAGGTTGATTGGCTATGATAAATTGACCCTTAGTGTTAGGGGGATTAAATACGTGGGGTTACGGGGATAGGGTGGGATATGTGTTGGTGCAGGGGTTACAGGGATCGGGTGGGATATGTGTCGGTGCAGGCTCGATGGGCCGAAATGGCCTCTATCTGCACTGTGGGGTTTCTGTGTGATTCTGTGAATGTTGTTTGTGGGAGCTTGCTGTGCACAAATTGGCTGCCACCTTTCCCTACATTACCAACAGTGACTATACTTCAAAAGAAGTACTTCATTGGCTGTAAAGAGCTTTGGGACGTCCTGAGGTCGTAAAAGGCGCTATATAAATGCAAGTCTTTCTTTGTACTGAACCGAAATCTCACTCTTGACAGTCCCCAGTGCATTCTGGGATTTGTAGTTCCCCTGAGCGATATTCCCAGCAGCCACTGCAGCATCACGCATGCGCATTTGGCCTAACAACCGCCGGAACGGCCGACCTCCGCTGACAGTTGGTAACTGCCCGGCGGACTCGGAGGTTCCGGCGGTTTTTTTAAATGTCCAACTCTTATAAAACAAAAAAGGACGTATAAAACAATAACATCGCTTTCAAACATGTTTAAAAAAAAAATAAAGTACAAATCTATACCTTCTCCCCCTAAACGAAAGACAAACTCATCGCTTTAACAATGTCAACCGTGCGTTCCCCTCAAAGACATGGGGCGATGAAAGGGGGGGAGGAGCCAATCGGAACGAAGCTTTTACGACTTGCGGACGCTGTCGATTTGTATCGCTGTCTCTGATTGGGTAGAACCTCTCAGTTTCAGGTGGTGGACGAAGAGTCCAATCGGACCGAAGCTATCACGCCTTGCTGTTGGCTGTCGCTTTGTAACGCTGTCTCTGACTGGGTGGAACTGCCGAGGCTGGGCTTTTGATTGGTGCTGCTTTTCATGCCCCGCCTCTTCCCCCCCCCCCCTTCGTTACCCACCACGCAACCCGGCAAACGGCCGCGGCAAGATGGCGGCGCGCGCGGGCACGAGCTTCCAGCCGAGGGCGCGAAGCAGCAAACGGGCGTCGGTGCCGGGAACCCGGCTGTCGCTGCACGGCGGGCAGCTGCTGCTGCTCTCCACCGGGGTGCCGTCTCTCGACTACCTCATAGGTCAGTGCGGCCCCAGGAGGGAGTGGGGAATCAGGGTGATTTTTTAAAAACACACAGTTAAAAAAAAACCCTCACCTCAGCCACAGTGTGTCAGCCAGTGGCTCAGTGGGTAGCACACTCTCTGGCCACTGAGTCAGAAGGTTGTGGGCTCCAGTTCCTCTCCAGAGACTCCAGCACAAAAAAATCCAGGCTGACAGTCCCAGTGCAGCGCTGAGGGAGTGCCGCACTGTCGGAGGTGCTGGAAGTCATTCGGATGAGACGGTAAACTGGTTGAGATTTAGGTTCGGTAGAAAGAAAGACTTGCATTTCTACAGCGCCTTTCATGGTCTCGGGACATCCCAAAGCACTTTACAGCCAATGAAGTGGAGTCACTGTTGTAACGTAGGAAACGCGGCAGCCAATTTGCGCACAGCAAGCTCCCACAAACAACAATGTGATAATCAGGTTTTTTTTTATGTTTGAGGGATAAATATTGGCATGGGACACTGGGGATAACTCCCCTGCTCTTTGTTCAAAATAGTGCCATGGGATGTTTTCCATCCAACTGAGAGCGCAGACGGGGCCTCGGTTTAGCGCTTCATCATCCGAAAGATGGCACCGCCGACAGTGCAGCACTCCCTCAGTACTGCACTGGCATGTCAGCCTAGATTGTTGTACTCCAGTCTCTGGACAACCTGCTACCAACAACATAGAAACATAGAAGATAGGAGCAGGAGTAGGCCATTTGGCCCCTCGAGCCTGCTCCGCCATTCAATACAATCATGGCTGATCATCCAAACTCAGTACCCGGCCCCTGCTTTCTCCCCATACCCCTTGATCCCTTTAGCCTTAAGAAATATATCCAACTCCTTCTTGAATATATTTAATGTATTGGCCTCTACTGCCTTCTGTGGTAGAGAATTCTACAGGTTCACCACTCTCTGGGTGAACAAATTCCTCCTCATTTCTGTCCTAAATGGCCTACCCCTTATCCTTAGACTGTGACCCCTGGTTCTGGACTCCCCGGCCATCGGGAACATCCTTCCTGCATCTAGTCTGTCCAGTCCTGTCAGAATTTTATAAGTTTCAATGAGATCCCCTCTCATTCTTCTAAACTCCAGCGAGTACAAGCCCAATCGACCCAATCTCTCCTCATACGTCATTCCTGCCATCCCAGGTATCAGCCTGGTGAATCTTTGCTGAACTCCCTCCATGGCAAGAACATCCTTCCTCTGATAAGGCGACCAGAACTGCACACAATACTCAAGATGTGGTTTCACCAAGGCCCTGTACAACTGCAACAAGACATCCCTGTTCCTGTACTCAAACCCTCTCGCTACGAAGGCCAACATACCATTTGCCGCCTTAACCGCCTGCTGCACCTGCATGCTTACCTTCAGCGACTGGTGCACAAGGACACCCAGGTCTCGTTGCACTTCCCCTTCTCCCAATCTATTGCCATTCAGAACTGCCTTCCTGTTTTTGTCACCAAAGTGGATAACCTCACATTTATCCACATTATACTGCATCTGCCATGCTTCTGCCCAATCACCCAACCTGTCCAAATCATACTGGAGTTTCTCGGCATCCTCCTCACAGCACACATGCATGCCCACCCAGCTTTGTGTCGTCTGCAAATTTGGAGATACTACATCTAGTTCCCTTGTCAAGATCATCATTAATATATACAGGAAACTTTGTGCTATCCGGCACCGACGGGACCAAGCTGTTGCCGTTCCCTCAAAACTGCCGGACAAACCAGCATTAACGTTAAAGCATACGGAGCTTTTCAGCTCCGTATCTGGCAACAGCTTCTAAACAGTCGGCCGTACCTTGGAAGCGTCTCTGTCGCTTAAAACAGCTTCAGAGAGACTTTGCAGAGCCTGACTGTTGGAGAAAAAAAAAAGCCACGAGAAGAAAAAAAAACTAACAAAATGGCTCCTGATTTTTGCTGGTGGCTCGAGCTTGCCGGACATTTAGCCTCCGGATAACACAAAGTTTCCTGTATTGTGAATAGCTGGGGTCCAAGGACCGATCCCTGTGGTACCCCACTAGTCACTGCCTGCCACTCGGAAAAAGACCCGTTTATTCCAACTCTTTGCTTTCTGTCTGCCAACCAGTTCTCTATCCAAGTCAATACCTTGCCCCCAATCCCATGTACCTTAACTTTACACGCTAATCCCTTATGCGGGACCTTATCGAAGGCCTTCTGAAAGTCCAAATACACCACATCCACTGGTTCTCCCTTATCTATTTTACTAGTTACATCCTCAAAAAATTCCAGTAGATTAGCTAAGCACGATTTACCTTTTGTAAATCCATGTTGACTTTGTCCGATCCTGTCACTGTTTTCCAAGTGCTCTGCTATTGCATCTTTTATAATGGACTCTAGCATTTTCCCCACTGCTGATGTCAGGCTTACCGGTCTGTAATTCCCCGTTTTCTCTCTACCACCTTTTTTGAATAGTGGGGTAACATTAGCTACCCTCCAATCCATGGGTACTGTTCCAGATTCCATCGAACGTTGGAAGATGATCAGCAATGCATCTACTATTTCTAGGCCACTTCCTTAAGTACCCTAGGATGTAGATTATCAGGCCCTGGGGATTTATCGGCCTTCAATCCCATCAATTTTCCTAACACCACTTCCCTACTAATACTGATTTCTTTCAGTTCATCAGACCCTATGTTCCCCGACATCTCTGGGAGGTTATTTGTGTCCTCCTTTGTGAAGACAGAACCAAAATATGTATTTAATTGGTCTGCCATTTCTTTGTTCCCCCATTATAAATTCCCCTGATTCTGACTGCAAGGGACCTATGCTTGACTTCACCAATCTTTTTCTCTTCACATATCTATAAAAGCTTTTACAGTCAGTTTTTATATTCCCTGCAAGCTTACTCTCATTCTATTTTCCCTTTCTTAATTAATCCCTTTGTCCTCTGTTGAATCCTAAACTGCTCCCAATCCTCAGGTTTACTGCTTTTTCTGGCCAATTTATATGTCCTCTCCTTGGATCTTTTGCTATCCCTAATTTCCCTTGTTAGCCACGGTTGAGTCACCTTTTTTGTTTTATTTTTATGCCAAACTGGGATGAACAAATTCTGTAGTTCATCCATGTGGTCTTTGAATGTTTGCCATTGCCTATCCACCGTCAACCCTTTGAGTGACATTCCCCAATCAATCCTACCCAACTCGCGCCTCAGACCATCGTAGTTTCCTTTATTTAAATTTGGGACCCTAGTCTCTGAGTCAACTACTTCATTCTCCATCTTAATGAAGAATTCGATCATATTATGATCGCTCCGACCCAAGGGGCCTCGTACAACAAGATTGCTAATTAATCCTTTCTAGTTACATAATACCCAGTCTAACTGAGCCACAGCTGACACCTAAACACTGTAAACCCCTCACCAAAGCATTGATAGTGACCGTCACAGTGTGTCAGCCAATGGGTAGCACTCTCTCTCGCTTCTGAGTCACAATGGTTGTGGATTCGAGTCCCACTCCAGAGACTCAAGCAAAGAAATCTGGGCTGACACTCCAGTGCAGTACTGAGGGAATGCTGCACTGTCGGAAGAGCCGTCTTTCAGATGAGACGTTAAACTGAGGCCCCGTCTGCTCTCTCAGGTGGATGTGAAAGATTCCATGGCACTATTTCGAAGAAGAGCAGGGGAGTTATCCCCAGTGGCTTGGCCAATATTTATCCCTAAATCAACATCACTAAAACAGATTATCTGGTCATTATCACATTGCTGTTTGTGGGAGCTTGCTGTGCACAAATTGGCTGCTGTGTTTCCTACATTACAACAGTGACTGCACTTCAAAAATTACTTAATTAGCTGTAAAGCCCTTTGGGTGGTCCGATGGTCGTGAAAGGCGCTATATAAATGCAAGTCTTTCTTTCTAGTTGTCACTGAAGCAGCACCCCTCACGATGGAAAAGAGCCTGAGCAACTTCACTCACTCGCACACAGGATAACTGAGGAAGGCCCTTCAGCCCCATCTTAGATCGTCTATCTATCTAGACGGTGAAGGGTTGCCAACACTCCAGGAATTAAAGATAAACACCCAGGAGAAAAATCATAGGGGACATGAAAATTATTTAAACAGTAAAATTTATTCCATTTTCTTTGAAAAAGAAAGACTTGCATATATATCGCACCTTTCACAACCACCAGACATCAAAAAGTGCTTTACAGCCAATGAAGTACTTTTTGACGTGTAGTCAGTGTTGTTAAGTAGGAAACATGGCAGCCAATTTACGCACAGCAAGCTCCCGCAAACAGCAATGTGATAATGACCAGATAATCCATTTTTGAGGATGTTGATTGAGGGATAAATATTAGTCAGGACGCCAGGGATAACTCCCCTGCTCTTCTTTGAAATAGTGCCAAGGGATCTTTTATGTCCACCTGAGAGGGCAGACGGGGCCTTGGTTTAAGGTATCATCCGAAAGACGGCACCTCCGACAGTGCAGCACTCCCATCCTCATCCAACGTCACTTGTTCTTGGCTTTCCATGTGCAATGCCAAAGGAGATTGACTCGTATCTCTATAAGATCACCTCCTTTCCAGGCTGAAAAACCTACATTGCTCCTGTCTATCCGGGGTACAGTAGCATAGCGGCTATGTAATCCAGTGACCTGAACTAATAATCTGGAGACATGAGTTTAAATCCCACCATGGCAGTTTGTGAATTTGAATTCAGCTAATTAAATAAATCTGGAATAAAAAGCTAGCATCAGTAATGGTGACCATGAAACTATCTGATTGTTGTAAAAGCCCATGTGGTTCATTAATGTCCTTAGGGAAGGAAACCTGCTGTCCTTACCCAGTCTGGCCTTTGTGTGACTTTACAGAGTGAGGTTACGATGAAGTAGGTCACTTTTAAAATCCAACCATGATGGGCATCCAAATAAATGGCATTTGACATCTCTATTTCCTCCCAGTCTCAGCATTCATGTGCTGATGGTCCATTAGCATCAGGGTATTGTTTACCTTGAAATCCAGTCGGCAAATTTTTTTATGTAAACATGACATAATAGTGTAGGCTTCACTGAAGTTGTGTATTTGAGTCACTTGTTTGTAATGTCATTTCATTCACCCTCCATAAAACAGCAAAACTTCCTCTTTAAACGAGACATGAACAGGGAATCTATAAAACCAGGTGCATTGTACAATGATAGACTCAACTTTAGAAAGATAACAGCTCCTTTATACCCAAAGTGACTTCTCTGTGTTTATTTAATGTTCCTCCCATTTTCTAAGCAGGTCCATAATGCTAAGGGCAGCCATGATGTCAGCTGTGGCTCAGTTAGTCGCACTCTCGCCTCTGAGTCAGAAGATTGTAGGTTCAAGTCCCACTCCAGAGACTTGAGCACAGAAATCTAGGCTGACAATCCAGTGCAGCACTGAGGGAGTGCTGCACTGTCGGAGGTGCCATCCTTCAGATGAGACGTTAAAACCGAGGCCCCGTCTACTCTCTCAGGTGGACGTAAAAGATCCTGTGGTGCTATTTCGAAGAAGAGCAGGGGAGTTCTCCCTGGTGTTCTGGCCAATATTTATCCCTCAATCAACATCACTAAAAAACAGATTATTTAGTCATTTATCACATTACTGTTTGTGGGAGCTTGCTGTGCGCAAATTGGCTGCCGCGTTTCCTACATTACAACAGTGACTACACTTCAGAAACTGCTTCATCGGCTGTAAACTGCTTTGAGACGTCCGGTGGTCGTGAAAGACGCAATATAAATGCAAGTTTTTCTTATGATCCAGTGAAATTTGTTAATTACTTGCTCCAGTATCTAGTTTTGATTTCTCTTGCTTATAAAGTGATTAATGAATATGCATGTTTCTGCTTAGAAAACGATAACATAAATTCCATTCACCGCTATATTCACACTAAGCCAACCTCTGTGGATTACAGCAATGGTGTAATATTGTGAGAAATTTGCGAAGTTAGGCTTGAAACAGTGAATTGGACTGGATGGATATGAGAGTCAGTTAGACAATGTATCACTGTGCTGTAAATTAGTGCTGCATTTTGTTGTGTTTAATGCTGCGCATCCATTTTAAATTAGTAACGCTAGGAATCAGCAAAATCATCAGAATTTTCGCTCAATTGTTTTGCAGGGGGAGTTTTTAAAAATTAATTTTGTGTGAATTTGTTGACTGATATTTTAAGCTTGCATTTGTGCATTGAATTCGCTTTGCATAAAAATAGCACAAATTCCAGATAATGGTGAAGGGAAATATTTGTTTAATTCAGACTCGCAAGCCTCTCGCATTGTTTGCAGTCCTAATATCGGGGAGCAAGAGTTTAAAACAACAGCACAGCTGTCATGGGATGGGGCCCAGCTCAATTGCAAAGCATGGACCCTGCTATTTTTTTTTAAGTTTCATTTTTTTCTTTTGAAGCGGCAGAACTTACCCAGGAAATCAGCTAATGGGTTGGTCCCAATGGTGGCCAAGCCTGTGCAGGCAGCTCAAATATCTGTCTGGAGCAGTAGGTTGTTGTGTCTCTGACTTAGACACGGGGATTGCTCCCCTGACTCCAAAGCAGAAATAAGGTGGCTCCAAGGGGAGCCTTAGCCGCTGAGACAATGGGTGGGAGCTGGCGGCGGGTGGGAGGCAGGCTGTGCCTGAGGGACTGGGGAAGCAGGTGAGAGGAAAGCTGTGCCTATGATGAGAAGGAGCAAGTGGGAGGTAGGTGGGCTCAAAGCACGGAGGAGAGAAGAAGCAGGTGGAAGACAGGGTGGATCTTGGCCATGGGGTTGTGTCCAGTGTTACAGGACATGTATACAGTGAGCTATTTTATAGCATTCGCCTCATTTTGGTTATTTATCTAGAGCTCCCTGTAGAGACTGATGGTGAAGTTGACAGGTAACTGTCATGACGCATTTCTGTTTTGGTTTTGAAATCAGATTGCTCTGTGCAAACTATGATCATTAAGGCCATATGTTTTTTTAGCAAACCTGGAGACGCTGTCCAATCCTATGCTTTCATGCAATTTTGTATTCTTATAGACCCAACATTTTTGATAATAAAGATAGATTATGTTTAAAGAACTACATTTGATTAAGTTCTCAGTTTATTTTTGAATTACAAGTGATGAAAATAGTGTTTGAAGGTACAGATAGTTTAAATTCATATTGGTAGGTTAGAAAACCTGTTCAAGATTTAGATTTCACCTACAGAATTTTTTTTGCAGTCTTAGTTACTTAAGATTCCTCTGTTATGATTCATCGTTCCCATTGCCTTTAACATTTAAAAGTAAACCTTTATGCTGGAACTGTATAAAACACTAGTTAGGCCACATCTAGAGTACTGGGTACAGTTCTGGTCATCATATTACAGGAAGGATGTGATTGCACTGGAGAGGGTACAGACGAGATTTACGAGGATGTTGCCAGGACTGGAGAAATTTAGCTTTGAGGAAAGATTGAATAGGCTGAGGTTGTTTTCTTTGGAACAGAGGAGGCTAAGGGGAGATTTAATTGAGGTGTATAAAATTATGAAGGACCTAGATAGAGTGGATAGGAAGGACCTATTTCCCTTAGCAAAGAGGTCAATAACCAAGGTGCATAGATTTAAAGTAATTGGTAGAAGGATTTGAGGAGAACTTTTTTCACCCAGAGGGTGGTGGGGGTCTGGAACTCACTGCCTGAAAGGGTGGTAGAGGCAGAAACACTCATCACATTTAAAAAGTACTTGGATATGCACTTAAAGTGCCGAAACCTACAGGGCTGTGGACCAAGAGCTGGAAAGTGGGACTAATTGGATTGCTCTTTTTCAGCCAACACGGACACGATGGGCCGAATGGCCTCCTGCTGGTCGTAAATTTCTATTGATTCTATAACCCATTTCTCGTAGGACTATCTCCCACTCTGGAAATGCAGCACTCAAAGCCCAGGCAACTTGCAGTTGTATTTCTCTTTCGCTGGTTTGCCCTGTTTGAATTTTGGGGCTTGTCGATTTGGATAGGGATTTTCTTAGTACATTGGTGGATAAATCCCAAATGAGAAAACCAAGAACTGTTAGTATTTGCGCTTGAGACATATGCGAATTAATGCGAACATGGATTATAAACATTATATGTGTTCTGCGAGGCCCCATTGTAAGTATCCCACAAAGACGAGAAGCTTGAATTCTCCAGATATACAGGGTGCATTAACGATGTCCATTTAAAAAAAATGTACTTAATAGAGGAATGAAGACTACAGTACCAGAGTTATTTTCTGTTGAAATCTAACAACTCCAGTTGCCACTTAAGTAGCACAGCCTGTTTAGGACTGACCTGACTATGACTTTTGAACGGAGGAAACCCGGCCTTAGACAGGATGCCCGAGCCCAATAGGGCATGACTAAATACTGATTCACTATGTATCATGAGGATGGTGAGCTCACGGAGTTGGATCAGTTGTTTAACTTGGGTTCAGAAGTGAGCAGAATGTGATTCATCTCCATGATCACACTGGCACATTAAATTACTGTGGAAGGAGTTGAAACAT
Organism: Somniosus microcephalus; assembly: GCF_052327205.1. Taxonomy (NCBI): domain Eukaryota; kingdom Metazoa; phylum Chordata; class Chondrichthyes; order Squaliformes; family Somniosidae; genus Somniosus; species Somniosus microcephalus. The sequence goes on along the minus strand of NC_141001.1, from coordinate 111,153,018 downwards.
GGTTGTGTGGCTTGAGATTCTTGCAGGACTTTTCATTGTGTTTCCTGTATGTATAAGTATTCAAATTCTAAGTATGGAGGAGGGGAGGATCTTCTTCCGTGCTCCAGTGCTTTTCAAATGAATTGGCTTATGAATATTTTCAGGTGTCCTAAGTTTGAGAAGATTATCATTTGGGGAGCATGAGGGTTTCTATAATATCTTTACTGCCCAATTAACATCTACTAATGAATGGAAAGAGTTTTGGGGGATTGAAGGTTCACTAGATTGATTCCTGGGATGAGAGGGTTACATAAGAAATAGGAGCAGGAATAGGCCACTTGGCCCCTCGAGCCTGCTCCGCCATTCAGTAAGATCACGGCTGATCTAGGGCTCAAAGCCACTTCCCTGCCCGCTCCCCATAACTCTTCACTCCCTTATCTTGCAAAAATCTGTCGACCTCCACCTTAAATGTATTTAATGACCCAGCCTCCACGGCTCTCTGGGGCAGAGAATTCCACAGATTTACGACCCTCTGAGAGAAGAAATTCCTCCTCATCCCAGTTCTAAAAAGGCGACCCTTTATTCTGAAACTATGCCCCCGAGTTCCAGATTTCCCCACGAGGGGAAACATCCTCTCTGCATCTACCTTGTGCCCCCTCAGTATCTTATATGTTTCAATAAGATCACCTCTCATTCTTCTAAATTCCAATGAGTATAGGCCCAACCTGCTCAACCTATGAGGAGAGATTGAGTAGATTGGGCCTATACTCTCTGGAATTTCGAAAAATGAGAGGTGATCTCATTGAAACATATAAGATTCTGAGGAGGATTGACAGAGTAGATGCTGAGAGATTGTTTCCCCTGGCTGGAGAATCTAGAACTAGGGGGGCATAGTCTCAGGATAAGGAGTCGGTCTTTTAAGACTGAGATGAGGAGACATTTCTTCACTCAGAGGGTCGTGAATCTTTGGAATTCTCTGCCTCAAAGTGCTGTGGATGCTCAATCGTTGAGTATATTCAAGACTGAGATTTTTGGACTCATGGGGAATCAACGGATGTGGGGATTGGGCGGGAAAGTGGAGTTGAGGTCAAAGATCAGCCATGATCTTATTGAATGGTGGAGCAGGCTCGAGGGGCCGTATGGCCTACTCCTGCTCCTAATTCTTATGTTCTAATTGCCTCCCCCACCCCAGCAATGCAAAATCACGTTTTGTGGAGTTTGTACCGTTTGTTCTCCAAACTGATTTGTGGAATTGTAACATGTCCTCAGTTCAGCTGCCTTTATGTTCCTGTGGTGCCATGCTAGCACTCCCAATGATTTCATTTCATCTCACGCAACTGGTACAAACGGCGTAAATTATCTTGCTGGGTTTGCTAAGGCTGGTGGCTCAGAATATCTGTTTTTATTTTTTACTGTGCCTTCTTGGTCACTGGCCTGAGTGAATCTGACAAATTTACCTTTGTACTGCTGCCAGCTGTCCGAGCCCCGAGCACTGGAGAAAATATCAACGCAGTTATATTACTGTGCATAGACCTTGATGACCTCTGTGCATCTCCTCAAGCATGCATACTGAAAGAATGTGCCAGATACTAAAAGCAATTCCAACGAAGATCATTGATCTTGAGGTTATTTGTTGCCCTCGACCTGGTGTAACGTAAGGATATATGCAAAATCCTGTATCTGAGTAAGAAATGTGTATCATGTTAAATATCCTCCCTCGAGGGTACTGATTCAAAAGACACGAAAGAGACTTGTGTTTATATAGCACCTTTCACGACCACAGGATGTCCTAAAGCGCTTTACAACCAATTAAGTACTTTGTTTGAAATGTAGTCACTGTTGTAATGTAGGAAACATGGCAGCCAATTTGTGCCCAGCTAGGTCCCACAAACAGCAATGAGATAATGATCAGATAATCTGTTTATCAGGTGTTGGTTGAGGGATAAATGTTGGCCAGGGCACCAGGGTGAACTCCCCGGCTCGTCTTTGGAATAGTGCCGTGGAATCTTTTACGTCCACCTGAAAGGGCAGACAGGGCCTCAGTTTAACATCCCAACCAAAAGATGACACCTCCCACAGTGCTGTACTGAAGTGTCAGCCTGGATTATGTGGTCAAGTCTCTGGAGTGAGACTTGAACCAACAACCCTCTGACTCAGGCAAGACTGCTATCACTGAGCCAGGACCAACATCTATTCAGTATTGCAGCAGAATAGATACCCTGTGGGACTGGGGCTTGTGACGTGTTCTTTCTTCCATTGTGCCAGTATTTTGATGCACTGGAATTGTAGCACAATAATTAAGAATCATTTCTTTATGTCGCTAAGTTGTACGTTTATAAACAGTTTCCTTTTGTTGGAGTTGCAACAAATGGCACAGTATTGTAAGCCCATCCATGACATGCCTTGGGTTTAATTACATTGTTCATCAATTATTACAAAACTTTTATCCTATCAAATCAGGAATTGAAGCAATAAGTGTGGGTTTTATTTCCACCTAACAGCTGATGATTAACGAGTAGAAGTATTATATTCTTTGGTGTCTGTTTGTTGAGTCATGGAGCTAAAAATTCATATTAACTGCATGACTCATTGCTGAAAGAAGTATTATATTTGTGTCTTGAAGTAGCTCGATCAAGTATAATTGCAGAGATGGAACTCATTTGTAGGGGGAACTGGTTTGAAGAAAGTACCGTAACCTCCATTTGTACAGATGAATAGTTATGAAATCACATGAAAATATTTTCATTATGATTTGGGTATAGAAACATAGAAACATAGAAGATAGGAGCAGGAGTAGGCCATTCGGCCCTTCGAGCCTGTTCCGCCATTCAATGAGATCATGGCTGATCATCCAAATTCAGTACCCTGCCCCTGCCTTCTCCCCATATCCCTTGATCCCTTTAGCCTTAAGAAATATATCCAACTCTTCAATATATTTAATGAACTGGCCTCCACCGCCCTCTGTGGCAGAGAATTCCACAGGTTCACCACTCTCTGGGTGAAGAGATTCCTCCTCATTTCAGTCCTAAATGGCTTACCCCTTATCCTTAGACTATGACCCCTGGTTCTGGACTCCCCGGCCATCAGAAACATCCTTCCTGCATCTAGTCTGTCCAGGCCTCACAGAATTTTATAGGTTTCGATGAGATCCCCTCTCAATCTTCTAAACTCCAGTGAGTATAAGCCCAATCGACACAATCTCTCCTCATACGTCATTCCTGCCATCCCAGGTATCAGCCTGGTGAATCTTCGCTGCACTCCTTCCATGGCAAGAACGTCCTTCCTCAGGTAAGGCGACCAAAACTGCACACAATACTCAAGGTGTGATCTCACCAAGGCCCTGTACAACTGTAGCAAGACATCCTTGTTCCTGTACTCGAACCCTCTTGCTACGAAGGCCAACATACCATTTGCCTTCTTAACCACCTGCTTGCACCTGCATGCTTACCTTCAGCGACTGGTGCACAAGAACACCCAGGTCTCTTTGCACTTCCCCTTCTCCCAATCTATTGCCATTCAAATAATAATCTGCCTTCCTGTTTTTGCCACCAAAGTGGATAACCTCACATTTATCCACATTATAGTGCATTTGCCATGTTTCTGCCCAATCACCCAACCTGTCCAAATCGTACTGGAGTTTCACGACATCCTCCTCACAGCTTACCCTCCCACCCAGCTTTGTGTCGTCTGCAAATTTGGAGATATTACATCCAATTCCCTCGTCCAGATCATTAATATATATTGTGAACAGCTGGGGTCCTAGGACCGATCCTTGCGGTACCCCACTAGTCACTGCCTGCCACTCGGAAAATGACCCGTTTATTCCAACTCTTTGCTTTCTGCCCGCCAACCAGTTCTCTATCCAAGTCAATACCTTGCCCCCAATCCCATGTGCCTTAATTTTGCACGCTAATCTCTTACGTGGGACCTTATCAAAAGCCTTCTGAAAGTCCAAATACACCACATCCACTGGTTCTCCCTTATCTATTTTACCAGTTACATTCTCAAAAAATTCCAGTACATTAGTCAAGCATGATTTACCTTTCGTAAATCCATGTTGACTTTGTCTGATCCTGTCACTGCTTTCCAAGTGCTCTGCTATTACATCTTTTATAATAGACTCCAGCATTTCCCCCACTACCGATGTCAGGCTTACCGGTCTATAATTCCCTGCTTTTTCTCTACCACCTTTTTTGAATAGTGGGGTAACATTAACTACCCTCCAATCCATGGGTACTGTTCCAGAGTCTATCGAGTTCTGGAAGATGACCAGCAATGCATCTACTATTTCTAGGGCCACTTCCTTAAGTACCCTGGGATGTAGATTATCAGGCCCTGGGGATTTATCGGCCTTCAGTCCCATCAATTTTCCTAACACCATTTCCCTATAAATACTGATTTTTTTCAGTTCCACCCTTTCATCAGACCCTATGTTCCCCGGCATCTCTGGGAGGTTATTTGTGTCCTCCTTTGTGAAGACAGAACCAAAATATGTATTTAGTTGGTCTGCCATTTCTTTGTTTCCCATTATAAATTCCCCTGATTCTGACTGCAAGGGACCTACGCTTGACTTCACCAATCTTTTTCTCTTCACCTATATCTATATATAAAAGCTTTTACAGTCAGTTTTTATGTTCCCTGCTAGCTTACTCATATTCTATTTTCCCTTTCTTAATTAATCCCTTTGTCCTCCTTTGTTGAATCCTAAACTGCTCCCAATCCTCAGGATTACTGCTTTTTCTGGCCTTTTATATGTCCTCTCCTTGGATCTTATGCTATCCCTAATATCCCTTGTTAGCCACGGTTGAGTCACCTTTTTTGTTTTATTTTTATGCCAAACTGGGATGAACAAATTCTGTAGCTCATCCATTCGGTCTTTGAATGTTTGCCATTGCCTAGCCACCGTCAACCCTTTGAGTACCATTCCCCAATCAATCCTACCCAACTCGCTCCTCTGACCATCGTAGTTTCCTTTATTTAAATTGAGGACCCTAGTTTCTGAGTCAACTACTTCATTCTCCATCTTAATGAAGAATTCGATCATATTATGATCGCTCTGACCCAAGGGGCCTCGTACAACAAGATTGCTAATTAATCCTTTCTCGTTACATAATACCCAGTTTAAGATGGCCTGATCTCTGGTTGGTTCCTCGACATATTGGTCCAGGAAACCATCCTGTAAACACTCCAGGAATTCCTCCTCCACAGTATTGTTACTAATTTGGTTAGCCCAATCTATATGTAGATTAAAGTCACCCATGATGACTACTGTACCCTTATTGCACGCTTCTTTAATTTCCCTTTTAATGCCATCCCCAACCTCTGCCTTACTGTTGGGAGGTCTATATACCACTCCCACTAATGTTTTTTTCCCCTTAGTATTTCTCAATTCTACCCATACAGATTCCACATCATCAGAGCTAATATCCTTCATTACAATTGTGTTAATCCCTTCTTTAACCAGTAATGCTACCCCACCTCCCTTTCCTTTTTGCCTATCTTTCCTGAATATCGAATACCCCTGGATGTTGAGTTCCCAGTCTTGGCCATCCTTGAGCCACGTTTCCGTAATCCCAACCAAATCATATTCATTTACCTCTAATTGCGCAGCCAATTCATCCACCTTATTACAAACGCTGCTCGCATTAAGACACAAAGCCTTCAGGCTTTTTTCTTAACGCTCTTAGACCTATTAGAATTATTATTGACCGTGGCCACGTTTGATTTAAACCGTTGATTTCTCTGACTGCCACTTTTGTTTTTCTCCTTCCTATCTTTTGCTTTTATCCCTGTTTCCCTTTCCTCTGTCTCCCTGCTCAGGTTCCCAACCCCCTGCCATTTTAGTTTAAACCCCCCCGAACAGTGCTAGCAAACCTCCCCGCAAGGATATTTGTCCCGTTCTGGTTCAGGTGCAACCCGTCTGACTTGTACAAGTCCCACCTTCCCCAGAAGCAGGCCCAGTGATCCAGGAAACTAAAGCCCTCCCTCCTGCACCAACTCTTTAGCCACGCATTCATCTGCTCTATCCTCCTATTCCTATACTCACTAGCACGTGGCACCGGGAGTAATCCAGAGATTACAACCTTTGAGGTCCTGCTCTTTAATCTGCTACCTAGCTCCCTAAATTCTTGCTGCAGGACCTCATCCCTCTTCCTACCCATGTCATTGGTCCCAATGTGAGCCACGATCTCTGACTGTTCACCCTCCCCCTTCAGAATGCCCTGCAGGCGTTCAGTGACATCCTTGACCCTGGCACCAGGGAGGCAACAAACCATCCTGGAGTCACGTCTACGGCCACAGAAACGCCTATCTGTTCCCCTTACGATAGAATCCCCTAGCACTATTGCTCTCCCACTCTTTTTCCTCCCTTCTTGAGCAGCAGAAGCACCCCTGGTGCCAGGAAGTTGGCTGCTGCTGCCTTCCTCTGGTAAGTCATCCCCCTCAACAGTATCCAAATTGGTCTACCTGTTTGAGATGGGGATGGCCACAGGGGTCCCCTGCACTACCTGCCTGCCTCTACTGCTCAGCCTGATGGTCACCTATTTCCCTTCTGCCTGTACAGCCCTTACCTGCGGTGTGACCAACTCACTAAACGTGTTATCCACGACCCTCTCAGCAGCGTGAATGCTCCAAAGCCCATCCATCCGCAGCTCCAGCGCCGCAATGCGGTCTGCTAGTAGCTGCAGCTGGATGCATTTCTGGCACACATGGTCGTCAGGGACACCGGCAGTGTCCCTGAATTCCCACATAGAGCAAGAGGAGCATAACACGGGGCTGGGCTGTCCTGACATGACTTACCCTTTAATTAATTTAAATTAATTCACTACCACCAATTAAAGATAAACTCTAGGGCGCTTGTATGGTTTACCAACAGTCCCCGCTACACCAGAAAGACCTTAGCAACTATAAACCACAGAGTTAAAGTTTAAAAAATAGAGAAATACTCACCAACCAATCACTTACCTGCTTCCTGCTGACATCACACTTTGATTACTTTTTACCTCTGTCCCCCGCTGCTGAATTGGTATGCCTCGTTCACTGCCGCAGGTTTTAACTGCCGCCGCGCTCGATGCTGCTCTCCCCCAGGTCCAGCCGCTGTGGTCGGGCCTCGTTCACTGCCGCCGCTTTTAACTGCCGCCGCGCTCGATGCTGCTCTCCCCCAGGCTAACAAATAACCTCAAGATCAATGATCTTTGTCAGAATTGCTTTCAGTATCTCGAGGCGGCTGAAGAGGAATTTGGAAAGGAAGGGGGTAAATCCAGTTGTCGTGGTCCATGTCGGAACAAATTACTTAGGTAGGAACAGGGAGGAGGTTCTGCTGAAGAAGTATCAGGAGTTAGGAGCAAAATTAAAAAGCAGGACCACGAGGGTAATAATCTCTGGATTATTGCCCGAGCTCCGTGCAAATTGGCACAGAAACAGTCAGATCAGGAGAATTAACACGCGGCTAAAGGGCTGGTGTGGGAAGGAGGGGTTCCTTTTCATGGGACACTGGCACCAGTACTGGGACAGGAAGGAGCTGTACCAATGGGACGGGCTCCACCTGAACCGGGATGAGACCTGTGTCCTAGTGGAAAGGGTAAATAGGGAGGTGGCAAAGGCTTTAAACTAGTAAGACGGGGGGGGGGTGGGGGGGGATCTACAAGAAATGAAACCAGCCTAAATATAAACAAAATAGGAAAGGGGAGCATAGGAAAGAGTAAAGTAAGGGGGACATTGATGGCCAGGGATTAAATAGAGTTATAGAACAGGAGTTTAAAAAGATGGTTAAAAATAAAGTGAGAGGAACTGCTATTAAAAATGAGTTCATCTGTCTGTACAGCAATGCACACAGTGTCCGTAATAAAACAGGGAGCTGGAGGCAATCATGCGTTGTGAGGAACCAGACATAGTAGGGATTACTGAGACATGGCTATAGAAAAATCAGGACTGGGAATTAAACATTGCAGGGTATAACATATTTAGAATAGAGAAGGAAAAAGGGGAGGTGAAGTAGCTGTACGTATTAGGGATAACAATGGCAGTAGAAAAAAGTGATGCAGCTATCAGCAAGACAGAAATAGAATCCATGTGGATAGAGATAAAAGATAATAAAGGATCAATCACACTAATAGGGGTAGTCTACAGACCACCTAATAGTGGAAGGGAGGTGGAGGAAGAAATAGGCAGACAAATTAGGGAAGTGCGTAAAATACATAGAATAATAATCATGGGGGATTTCAACTACCCAGATATTAATTGGTCAGAAGAGGTAGGTAAAGGGGATATGGGAATGGAGTTCCTACAATGTGTACAGGACTCCTTTCTAACCCAATATGTAAAAAGCCCAACAAGGGAGGATTTGCTATTGGATCGAGTAATGGGGAATAAACCAGAGCAGATAAGAGAAGTAAAAGTAGGGGAACATCTAGGCAATAGTGACCATAATATAATATGCTTTTAGATAATAATTGAGAAGAACATAGCTATGACAAAGACCAGGGTAATAGATTGGAGAAAAGCTGATTTTGAGGGGCTGCGAATAGAACTCGGGAAAATAAAATGGTCAATAGTATTGGCAAACAATGATGTAGAACATTTAAAGCTGTGTTCAACAGAGTCCAGGAAAAATATATTCCGCTGATAAACAAGAACAAGCTAAACACTAATGAGACACCGTGGATGAATAAAGCCATAAGGGAAAAATTGAGGGTAAGGAAAGAGGCATACATTAAGTACAAGGACAGCAGGGGCGAGCATGATATGGGAGAATATGAAGGGATTAGGAGAGAAGTCAAAAAACAGTTAGGAAAGCAAAGAGGAACTGTGAAATTAAATATCAAGGAACATAAAACAAAATAGTAAAATATTTTACAGGCACATAAATATTACAAAGGTCGGAACGGGAATAGGACCACTAAGAGTAAAACAAGGTTACACTGCAGTAGGAGTATATTGGCACAGCAGGCAGTGGAAACCAGTTTTCTAACCAATCAGCAGGGGTGACTCATTTGGCTGTAAACAAACAAACAGTATAAAAAGACCAGTCCTAGTGCGAGCAAGCACTGAGTGCGAGTCATCAAAGAGTGCTCTGAGTTTGGGTAAGTGTGGTGTTAGGTGCTCTTTTCAAACTTCAACTCTGTGGGTTGGAGTTAATAAGGCCTTTCTGGTGCAGAGTGACTGTTGGTAAACCATTTAACTGGTGTAACTAGAGGGATTGATTTAATTTAAATCCAATTAATTAAAGGGGATACTAGCATCTAAAATCGGGCAGAGGGTGTCCATAACTAACAATAAAAAATTTAATTAATTACATAAAATGGAGCAGGTGATGTGTTACTGTTGCGAGATGTGGGAGCCGGTGAACCCCATTGAGGCTCACGGTGATTACGTCTGTGACAAGTGTCTGCTGCTACAGCAACTCCAGCTCCGTGTTGATGAGCTGGAGTCCGAGCTTCAGACACTGCGACACATCAGGGAGGGGGAGAAGTACCTGGACTCTGTGTATCAGGAGGTGGTCACACCTATGAAGTTAATTAATTCAGATGTAGCCCATGGTCAGGGACAGGACGGTGTGACTACGAGTGAGGCAGGTACGGGGATCCAGGAGGTAGAGCTGGAGGAGCCGCAGCCCTTGCTCTTATCCAACAGGTTCGAGGTTCTTACTCCCTGTGGGGACGGGAGCAGGGACTGCAGGGACGGGAGCAGGGACTGCAGGGAGGATGAGCAACCTGGCCACAGCACCGTGGAATGGGGGGCCATTCAAGAGGGGGGAGTAAATAGAAATGTTGTAGCGGTGGGGGATAGATAGAGTTCTCTGCAGCCGAGAGCGAGAGTCCCGAAGGCTGTGTTGCCTACCTGGTGCCAGGGTTAAGGACATCTCCTCTGGGCTGGAAAGAAACTTGCAGTGGGAGGGGGTGGATCCACTTGTCGTGGTCCATGTTGGTACAAATGACGTAGATAGGACTAGGAAGCCGGTTCTGTTAAAGGAGTATGAGCAGCTAGGGGTCAAATTAAAAAACAGAACCTCAAGGGTAATAATAGCCACGAGCGAATTTGGCTAGGACAAATAAAATTAGAGAGTTAAATGCGTGGCTCAAAGACTGGTGTGGGAGAAATGGGTTTTGCTTCCTGGGACACTGGCACCAGTACTGGGGCAGGAGGGAGCTGTTCCATTGGGACGGGCTTCACTTGGCCAGTGCTGGGACTAGAGTCCTGGCGGATCATATAACTAGGGCTGTAGAGAGGGCTTTAAACTAACTAGTGGAGGGGAGGTTCCTAGAGAGCAAATAATAAAAATGACAACAGGGAAGGTCATAAACTTAGGTAGCAGTGGGGAAATTAAAAACCAGAGCGTGTCAGGAAGGGGCAGAAGGTATGGAGTAAAAGGTAAAGTAATAAAAAGGGCAAAAGCAGGAACTAAGTGTCAGAAAACATATTTGAAAGTTCTCTATCTGAATGCACGTAGCATTCGTAACAAAATAGACGAGTTAATGGCACAAATAACTACATATGGGTATGATCTTGTGGCCATTACAGAAACATGGCTGCAGGGTGACAATGCCTGGGAATTAAACATACCAGGTTATTTAACGATTAGGAAGGACAGGCAGGAAGGAAGGGGAGGTGGGGTAGCTATGTTAATAAAGGAAAAAATGTAAGAAGTTACACAACACCAGGTTATAGTCCAACAGCTTTATTTGAAATCACAAGCTTTCGGAGCGCTGCTCCTTCTTCAGGTGAAGTGGAGAAATGCATAAAGACACAGCTTATATAGTCAGAGAATCAATTTCTGCCCCACCACCAAAATGGACCCCATCGGTCTCGCGGCAGACACAGAGGAATTCATCAGGAGAATGAGGCTCTGGGAATTCTTCCACAAATCCCAAGATGTCAGCAGCGAACCCAATGAGACAATCAATGATCCGGAACAGCAGACAGAGGGATCCGCAGTGCAGCAACTGAAGAAGAAAGAGTCAAATTGGACCCCTCTGGAGGGTCGCTGCCCTAAGCTTGACATGTATGCTCAAGCTGTCAGGAGATGCATCAACGCCAGATTCATCAGCCGCACTCACAAGACAGTCCAGAATGTCACCCGAGCACAACGCAACGCCATCCACGCTCTCAAGACCAACCGCAACATCGTCATCAAACCAGCAGACAAAGGAGGTGCCATCGTCATACAGAACAGAACGGACTATTGCAAAGAAGTATACCGACAACTGGACAACCAGGAACACTACAGACAGTTACCCGCAGATCCGACCAAAGGACACACCCGCCAACTCAACAGACTGATCAAAACCTTCGATCCAGACCTTCAAAGCATCCTACATGCTCTCATCCCGCGTGGGAGACTTCTACTGCCTCCCAAAGATACACAAAGCCAACACACCTGGACGTCCTATCGCATCAGGCAACGGAACCCTGTGTGAGAACCTCTCTGGATATGTCGAGGGCATCCTGAAACCCATCGTACAGGGAACCCCCAGCTTCTGTCGCGACACTACAGACTTCTTACAGAAGCTCAGCACCCACGGACCAGTTGAACCAGGAACACTCCTCGCCACGATGGATGTCTCGGCACTCTACACCAGTATCCCCCACGATGACGGCATCGCTGCGACAGCCTCAGTACTCAACACCAACAACAGCCAATCTCCAGACGCCATCCTACAACTCATCCGCTTCATCCTTGACCACAATGTCTTCACCTTCGACAACCAGTTCTTTACCCAAACACACGGAACAGCCATGGGGACCAAATTCGCACCCCAATACGCAAACATCTTCATGCACAAGTTTGAGCAAGACTTCTTCGCTGCACAGGATCTCCAACCAACGCTATACACCAGATACATCGACGACGTTTTCTTCCTATGGACCCACGGCGAAGAATCACTGAAAAGACTACACGATAACATCAACAAGTTCCATCCCACCATCAAACTCACCATGGACTACTCCTCAGAATCAGTCTCATTTCTGGACACACGAATCTCCATCAAAGACGGACACCTCAGCACTTCACTCTACCGCAAGCCCACGGACAACCTCACGATGCTTCACTTCTCCAGCTTCCACCCTAACCACGTTAAAGAAGCCATCCCCTATGGACAAGCCCTGCGAATACACAGGATTTGCTCAGGCGAGGAGGAACGCGATGGACACCTACAGACACTGAAAGACGCCCTTGTAAGAATGGGATATGACGCTCGACTCGTCGATCGACAGTTCCGACGGGCCACAGCGAAAAATCGCATAGACCTCCTCAGAAGACAAACACGCAGACACTGCGACAACGGATGAACGGACACCGCGCAACAATCACCAGGCAGGACTGTTCCCTCCCAGTCGGGGAACACTTCAGCAGTCAAGGACATTCAGCCTCCGATCTTCGGGTAAGCATTCTCCAAGGTGGCCTTCGAGACACACGACAACGCAAAATCGTCGAGCAGAAACTGATAGCCAAGTTCCGCACCCATGAGGACGGCCTCAACCGAGATCTTGGGTTCATGTCACGCTACATGTAACCCCACCTGATGCAGGGTCATCCAGACTCGAGTCGACATTGGCTTGTTCCCTCTACACAGATGCGGCCGGACCTGCTGTGATTTCCAGCCAAAAAAAATGTTTTTTGTCTTTTTTTGTTTTTCATACAGACCCCAGCATCTGCAATATTTGACCCCTTGTGACCCCACCTCATTGTTCTTTGATGTAATGTTTCCCTGACTGACCTGTTTGGACACCATTCACAGCTTTGACTGCTGTGATTATCTCTCTGCCGAGGTGTGATAAATGGCAGTTGGAAAGGTTACCTGTAAACATCTGACATGATTCTCTGACTATATAAGCTGTGTCTTTATGCATTTCTGCACTTCTCCACTTCACCTGAAGAAGGAGCAGCGCTCCGAAAGCTTGTGATTTCAAATAAAGCTGTTGGACTATAACCTGGTGTTGTGTAACTTCTTACATTTGTCCACCCCAGTCCAACTCCGGCATCTCCACACCATTAATAAAGGAAGGAATCACTGTAATACAGAGAAATGATATTGGGTCAAAAGATCAGGATAATGAAACAGTTTGGGTGGAGGTAAGGAATAATAAGGGGAAAAAAACACTGGTGGGCGTAGTCTATAGGCCTCTGAACAGTTGCAACTCTGTTGGACGGAGTATCAATCAGGAAATAGTTGAGGCTTGTAATAGGGAACATCTATAATTATGGGGGATTTTAACTATCATATTAATTGGACAAATCAAATTGGGCAGGGCTGCCTTGAGGATGAGTTCATTGAGTGTATTAGGGATGGGTTTCTTGAGCAGTATGTAACTGAACCGACCAGGGGGCAAGCAACCTTAGATCTGGTCCTGTGTAATGAGACAGGATTAATTAAAAATGTCCTAGTAAAGGATCCCCTTGCAATGAGTGACCATAACATGGTTGAATTCCATATTCAATTAGAGGGTGAGAAGGTTGGATCTCAAACAAGCGTGCTAAGCTTGAATAAAGGAGACTATGAAGGTATGAGAGCGGAATTGAGTAGAATGGATTGGGAAAATAGATTAAAGGGTAAGACGATACATGATCAGTGGTGTACATTTAAGGAGTTATTTTACAACTTCCAAAAAAAAATATTCCACTGAGAAGAAAAGGGTGTAAAAGAAAAGACAGCCATCCGTGGCTAAGTAAAGAAATTAAGGATAGTATTCGACTAAAAACAAGGGCATATAAGGTAGCCAAATCTAGTGGGAGGATAGAGGATTGGGAAAACTTTAAAAGACAGCAAAAAATAACAAAAAGATTGATTAAGAAAGGGAAGATAGATTATGAAAGTAAATTAGCAAAAAATATAAAAACAGATAGTAAGAGTTTTTATAGTTAGATAAAAAGAATAAGGGTGGCTAAAGTAAATGTTGGTCCCTTAGAGGATGAGACCGGGAAATTAATGGTGGGAAATACGGAGATGGCAAAAACACTAAATAAATATTTTGTATCAGACTTTACAGTAGAGGACACTAAGAATATCCCAACACTGGACAAACAGGGGGCTATGGGGGGGAGGAGCTAAACACGATCAAAATCACTAAGGAAGTGGTACTCGGTAAAATAATGGGACTCAAGGCGGATAAATCACCTGGACCTGATGGCTTACATCCTAGGGTCTTGAGGGAAGTGGCGGTAGGGATTGTGGATGCATTGGTAATGATTTTCCAAAACTCCCTGGACTCAGCAAAGGTCCCGACAGACTGGAAAACTGCTAATGTAACACCCTTATTTAAAAAGGGCAGTAGACAGAAGGCTGGAAACTATAGACCGGTTAGCCTAACATCTGTGGTAGGTAAAATTTTGGAGTCCATTATTAAGGAGACAGTAACAGGACATTTGGATAATCATAATTTAATAGGACAAAGTCAGCATGGTTTTATGAAGGGGAAGTCATGTTTGACAAATTTGCTGGAGTTCTTTGAGGAAGTAACATATAGGGTGGATAAAGGGGAACCAGTGGACGTAGTGTATTTAGACTTCCAAAAGGCATTTGACAAGGTGCCACACAAAAGATTATTGCTTAAGATAAAAAATCACGGGATTGGGGGTAATATTCTGGCATGGATAGAGGATAGGTTATCTAACAGAAGGCAGAGAGTTGTGATAAATGGTTCATTGTCAGACTGGCAATCAGTAACTAGTGGTGTTCCGCAGGGGTCAGTGCTGGGTTCCCAACCCTTTACAATCTATATTAACGATTTGGAGGAGGGGACCGAGTGTAACATATCAAAGTTTGCAGATGATACTAAGATGGGAGGGAAAGTAGTGAGTGAGGAGGACATAAAAAACATGCAAGGGGACATAGACAGGCTAAGTAAGTGGGCAGAGATTTGGCAGATGGAATACAATACTGGAAAGTGTGAGGTTATGCACTTTGGCAGGAAAAATCATAGAGCAAGTTATTATCTTAATGGCAAGAAACTGGAAAGTACTGAAGTACAAAGGGATCTGGGGGTCCTGGTGCACGAAACTCAAAAGGTTAATATGCAGGTGCAGCAAGTGATTAAGAAGGCCAATGGAATGTTGGCTTTCATTGCTAGGGGGATAGAATATAAAAATAGGGAGGTATTGCTTCAGTTGTACAAGGTATTGGTGAGACCGCACCTGGAATACTGCATACAGTTTTGGTGTCCATACTTAAGAAAAGACATACTTGCTCTCGAGTCAGTACAAAGAAGGTTCACTCGGTTAATCCCGGGGATGAGGGGATGGACATATGAGGAGAGGTTGAGTAGATTGGGACTCTACTCATTGGAGTTCAGAAGAATGAGAGGCGATCTTATTGAAACATATAAGATTGTGAAGGGGTTGGATCGGGTGGATGCGGGGAGGATGTTCCCGACGATGGGTGAAACTAGAACTAGGGGGCATAGTCTTAGAATAAGGGGCTGCTCTTTCAAAACTGAGATGAGGAGGAACTACTTCACTCAGAGGGTGGTAGGTCCATGAAATATGCTGCCCCAAAAAGCTGTAGAAGCTACATCATTACATAAATTTAAAACAGAAATAGACAGTTTCCTAGAAGTAAAGGGAATTAAGGGTTACGGGGAGCGGGCAGGAATTTGGACATGAGTCTAGGTTCGGATCGGACATGGCCCTGTGGGCAGCGGAGCGGGCCCAGGGGCCGTGTAGCCTGATCCTGCTCCTATTTTGTGTGTCTAATTCTGTTAGATTCAGGAGATGGTTCTGTGATAGTAGATTGGCGGTTAGGATCAGATCAGCCATGATCTTATTGAATGGCGGAGCAGGCTCGAGGGGCCGATTGGCCTACTCCTGCTCCTATTTCTTATGTTTAAGGGATGGAGCGGATAATACCACAGGCAGCAATAGAGAGATGGCAGAGATATTAAATAATTACTTTGCTTCAGTATTTACCAGGGAGATAGAACAGGTGGAGATGACATCGGATGATGAGATTAGTAATGAGTTAACTGCATTTAAAATAAAACGAGGAGATGTACTAAATAAACTAATGAAACTCAAAGAGGATAAAACCCCTGGTCCAGACGGATTACATTGCGCATTTTAAAAGAATCTGGGGAAGAGATAGCAGAGGCATCACTACACATATTTAGTAACTCGTTAGAAAAAGATGTAGTGTCAGAGGACTGGCAGATAGCTAACGTAATACCTATATTTAAGAAAGGAGATAGAACGTGTCCAGGGAACTATAGGCCAGTCAGCTTAACATCAGTAGTAGGAAAAATAATGGAATCCCTACCAAAGGAGAAAATAGAAGAACATCTAGAAACCAAAAATATAATCATGTATAGTCAGCATGAATTTCAAAAGGGAAAGACTTGCTTGACCAACCTCATTGAATTTTTTGAAGAGGTAACAGAGAGAGTAGACAAGGGTAATGCAGTAGATGTAATTTATCTAGATTTTAAAAGGCCTTTGATAAGGTACCACATAATAGACTAATGAATAAGGTCAGTGACTGCGGAGTTGGGACAAGTAGCAGAATGGATAGCTAGCTGGCTTCAGAAAGCAGAGAGCAGGGGTAAAGGGTAGCTTTTCAGAGTGGCAGAAGGTGGGAAGTGGTGTTCCACAAGGATCAGTGCTGGGACCACTGTTGTTCACAATTTATATTAACGATTTAGACCTTGGAATCAAAAACACAATTTCTAAATTTGCGGACGACACCAAATTGGGGGTGATAGCCAATACTGAGGAGGACTACAACAAATTACAAGAAGACATTAATACATTTGCAGAATGAAAATATAATTGGCAAATGAAATTCAACACAAATAAATGTGAGGTATTACATTTTGGTAAGAAAAATAGGGAGGTCACATATTACTTGGAAAATAAAAATCAAATGGGGTAGAGGAACAAAGGGATCTAGGAGTACAAACACACAAATCACTAAAAGTATCAACACAGGTTACAAAGGCTATAAAAAAAAGCAAACCAAGCACTAGGGTTTATTTCTAGAGGGATAGAATTGAAAAGTAGGGAAGTTATGCTAAACGTGTATTGACCCTTGGTTAGACCACACTTGGAGTACTGCGTACAATTCTGGTCACCAGGTTATAAAAAGGATATAGAGGCACTGGAGAGGGTGCAGAGAAGATTTACAACAATGCTACCAGAAATATAAGGAAATATCTATCAGGAAGGATGAACAGGCCGGGTCTCTCTTCTCTTGAAAAGAGAAGGCTGAGGGGTGACCTAATAGAGGTCTTGAAAATCATGAAAGGTCTTGATAGAGTGGATACAGAGAGAGTGTTTCCACTTGTGTGGAAGAGCAAAACTAGAGGCCATCAATATAAGATAGTCACCAAGAAATCAAATAGGGAATTCAGAAGAAACTTCTTTACCCAGAGAGTGGTGAGAATGTGGAACTCGCTACCACAGGGAGTGGTTGAAGCGAATAATACAGATGCATTTAAGGGGCGGTTAGATAAGCATATGAGGGAGAAGGGAATAGAGGGTTATGCTGATAGAGTTAGATGAGGAAAGACGGGAGGACGCTCGAGTGGAGCATAAACGCCGGCATGGACTGGTTGGGTTGAATGGCCTGTTTCTGTGCCGTATATCCTATGTAGTATCTGGCACATTCTTTCTTGGTGATCTCTGTGCATGCTTGGGTACTCCCACAGTGCTGCTTAGTATTCTTTGTAGCGGTTCTGGTACAATTGAGTGGCTTGCTAGGCTATTTTAGAGGGCAGTTAAGAATCAACCACATTGCTGTGGGTCTGGAGTCATATATAGGCCAGACCGGGTAAGGATGGCAGATTTCCTTCCCTAAAGGACATTAGTGAACCAGATGGGTTTTCACGACAATCCGGTAGCTTCATGGTCACCATTACTGATACTAGCTTTTTATTCCAGATTTATTTAATTAGCTGCCGTGGTGGGATTATGAACTCTTGTCTCTGGATCAATAGTCCAGGCCTCTGGATTACTAGTCCAGTAACATAACCACTATGCCACTGTACCCTATCCGTCAGCCCTCAATGTTATACCTGCCCATCCCATCACATAATCTGGCCATGTTTTTTCTTTTGCCTTCCTATTGATCTACCATCAACTTTTTAAAGACAGTAACAATCTCAGTAACGTTCCTTGTGACTTTCCACTCATGCCCTGTATTGGGGATTTCCTTTGTGTGTGATTTTTATCTCCAGAAGAAACCTTCCACGGTGTAATTTTTCTCATCATAACTTGCGACCTCGTATGTTAAACTTGTTTCTTGTGAAACAAACTCTAAGGGAGAGATTTTGTGAATGGAGGCGCATTGGAGGTGGGGCTGCTGCTTGCCGGGTTTCAGTCCTGCCTCCATCGAGTTGTGGCCAACACACACTATTTTCCCTTGATTGACCTTGATAAGCTCGCCCAGCAGGCTTAGCAGCCCAATTAAGGGAAAGCCGGTTGCAGAGCACGTGAACGTATGTGAAGCTGTCAAACAGTGACAATCTCTGCAGTTTGATGAGGTCTTGCATTCAAGACCTCAGCAACCTTCTTTCTTTTACAGAAATGAGATGTTTGTTGCATCTGAGAATGCAACGGACATCTCTCATCTGCAACACGGAGGTGCGAGACTCCCCGTATAGAAACCGACTGAAGCCTGCAGGACGAAACAAAGGTAAGTACACGTTTAAAAACACTTAGGACTTACCTCAGATACTCACCTCTCCACTCTTGCAACCATCACTTATCTTCACACCACACTTTTGCACCCCCGCGGACCCAGTACCCACTTCACTGAGCTGGCGGGTTTTGGAGCCTTCGGGAAGCCCGCACTTGTGAGGGCAAAAAGGGGCTAATCCTATTTTCTGCCTGTTAGCTGGCAGTTAATAGGCTTTAATCCCTTCCCACCTCCAAGGAGACGGGACCCGGCGCAGGACAGCAACCCGCCGCCTGGGAAGATGGCTTGGGGGCAGGTTTGCCACCTGCCCCCAAATTCTGCCATTTTCCTGGCAGACCTGCCTCCTCGGGGCTGAGAAAATCGCCCCCTAAGTCACCATTTTAAAACCTTCTGTATCAGAGAGAGCAAATTGAAAATGTATTCATAATTTTAATTTCTTTTTTAGGAGGAGGCCTGGCAGTTGGAACTCTTCTCCTCGTTGGTAAGTGAAATATTACATTTTTAGTAGCTCACCGTCACTCTGAGAATAGAGGTTTAAATAAAATCTCCACCTATTATTTGGGCCAATCTGGCAATCATGTCCTTTATCTTGCTAAATCTTGTAATGCAACAACAACTTGCAGTTATATAGCGCTTTTAAAGTAGTAAAACATCCCAAGGCACTTCACAGGTTATCAAACAAAATTTGACACTGAACTACATAGAGATATTAGGACAAGTGGGTCAAAGAGGGAGGTTTTAAGGAGCGTCTTAAAGGAGAAGAGAGAGGTGGAGAGGTTTAGGGAGGGAAATCCAGAGCTTAGGGCCTAAACAGCTGAAGGCACGGCCACCAGTGGTGGAGTGATTACACCCTTGTTATATAGGGTGGACTGGAATCGGTCGATTTCTGGAGGATGACAGTTCTGAATAAACAGACATTTTTTTTCCACAACACTCTATTTTTCTTTTATATTCAGTTACTGGTGCCTGATGTTGCCCAAGAGATCACAGTACCATCTGTGTTTCCATTCTGATAAAAATAAAATGGAATTCATGTTCTGTCTTGACTTCATGTTCTGTCTTGACTTTTGTTGCTGTGCAGGCTGAGATGAGGAGGAATTTCTTCTCTCAGAGGGTCGTAAATCTGTGGAATTCTCTGCCCCAGAGAGCTGTGGAGGCTGGGTCATTAAATACATTTACGGTAGAGATAGATTTTTCCAAGATAAGGGAGTGAAGGGTTATGGGGAGCGGGCGGGGAAGTGGCTTTGAGCCCAAGATCAGCCATGACCTTATTGAATGGCGGAGCAGGCTCGAGGGGCCAAGTGGCCTATTCCTGCTCCTATTTCTTATGTATCTTATGTAATTAAAATTATTGTAAAATTCACCCAACATCTTGGTTTACCTTTTTGCCCAGAAGCAAAATCATAAGAGGATTGATAGCTCAAAGGTTACTGGACTCAATCTTGGGTGCTATCAAATTGAATAGCACATTTCACTTGCAGGAAGACAGTACTTTCCATAAGGAAGGCAAAACTGAACAGAAGAAAAGGGGAAAAAATGAAGAAGGTTAGGAGGGGAGACCACAGGCAAGGTCAAGAGAATTGTTATAAGGAGGGTTTGTTTAAAGGGAGGGAGGTGGCAAGGCAGAGGAAATTGGGCTTGGAGTTCTAGAGGACGAGAGTGTCGTGCTTGAATAAGCAGCCACCAATGACAAAGTGGAGTTGAGTGGTGGACAAGGAGTAGCTTCGTGTTCGAGGAGGAAAGAATGCCTTTTCTATATTGCTTAATATAGTTGCTTTCCAAGGCAGGAGGAGATTGCTGAGATCAGGCAGGGGGAGGCCATGGAGGGATTTGAAAGCAAAGTTGAAAATTTTGCAGTCAGCTTACTGAAATATGAGGAGCTAGTGAAATTTGGAGAGCTGGGGGATGATGGAAGTGCGGGACTTTATATGGGTGAGAATATGGACTGCGGCATTTTGAATAAGTTAAGGCTTATGGAGCATTGAGGCACAGAGGCTGGCTATGAGAGCGTTAGAGAGGTGAAGCCTCAAAGTGAGGAAGAAATGAACTAAGGTTTCAGAGGGTGGCGGGGGGGGCAGCGAGATTAGAGACAGGAGCGAGCAATTTTACAAGGGTGGAAGAAAACAACTGGTAACAGCAAAGTGGTGGAAGAAGCTGAGGTTAGTAAAAAAAAATTACACCAGAAGAACATGATAATTCCCCACTAATGGTACTGTATTGAGTAAATCTTTATTTAAAGAATGGAGAATCAAACATTTAAGCGCGCCTTTTACGTATCCCTTTTGCAAAATCAATATATTACCAGTCATTGTCCCATGGTGTTGCACACAGGGAGTCAAGACCAAGTGTAGTCTTCAGGTAAAGTTCAGTTAGAAGGCAGGGATAATTGTACCAGGGCATACTGACCTAATTCCGTCTCCATTTTGAAGTCGTACATTTTGTCCATATTTTTATGTTACATTCTAAATTCCTATGTCCACATTTGCAATGGAAACTGCCTATGTAAACTTGTCATGCTGTAATTACACACTCCTGCCAGTGGTGGTGCTGCAGCACTTCTGCTGGTGGGAGGGTGCAATTACAGCATGACACATTTTTGAAGGCAGTTTCCATTATATGTGTGGAGGTACACATTTAGAATGGGAAAAGTTGACAGGATGTGCATGCAGACATAAGACTTTGTGCCTGTGTGAAATAGGTCTTTCATTTTGTCACAGGAACTGTTTGAAATTTCAGCCCACACTAAATGGTGGAGCAGGCTTGATGGGCTGAATGACCTGCTTCTATTTCTATATCCCTGTCACATTCTAAGATTCTATGACTAGATAATCTCTTCAGTTCAGCGTCAACGGTCTCTCCCATAAGCAGACCCTGTGTTCCCCACAATCTGGCATTTACCTTACTGCCCAATAGCTAGCCAGATGATAATGTGACATGGGAGTCGCAACAATGAAACCCTTCATTCTGGATACTGTAATCTCATTCATGCCCCCAAGTCTGTTCCTCCTATCTTCTAGAAGGCAGAACAATAAACTCTAGTGAGATAAGGCCAATTGTACACCAGCAAGCTAGTTTATTTTACATCTAATGTATGAACAAACAGTACATTTCAATGCATAGCACTCCTCATGACAGGAAATAATGCCACTATATCCCTGCTAACGGGCTGAATCCACCTTACAGATCAGAAAATCTCTGAAACTATTTGTTCTTAACCGTAGGAAGCTAGTTCTCTTCCTCTGTGACTGTTTTCGCTCCATGTTACTGCAAGCTGAGGCTGTGCTTCAGTTAGACAGGAAACCAAAACTTGACCTCTGACCCTCCAGCTCTCTGTATCAGGGATTGGCCAGCTGAGCAGCCAATCAAACCTGCGACCACCCTCCTAGGTGTGGGCCCCTGGCAGCTGCCCCCACCCACTTGCTCGGCTCAAACGAATAGAGCCAACATGTTAGCCCAAAATTTGTGGTCAGCGGCGAAGCAACAGTGCTCGCCGCTGACCTCGAAGAAAGCTGCCCACAAAGTTCTAGCGATGTCTGTGGTGTCGATTTCAGCTCTCCCGACCTTAGTTTGAATCTGGCACCAAATCCAGCGAATCTCCAGCATCCAGCAACGGTGATGTCATCAAGCAAGCTGAGCAGCCAATCACATTGAAGAATTCTCACAGACAGCAAACCAGGAAGTAAAATGCACATTCAACTTTACTTTTTATAAATTTTACAAAGAACGAAATCAAGATTGGGACATACACATAGAATACACAGGTAGAATCTGAACTATCAGAAACAAATTTAAAAAAAATACTATTTTTAAAAACCATGTAATTCTTAATCATATTAATGGAAAACTTTGACATTCCACAAATATAAAGTTAGTTTTTCAGGGCTAGAGCGATTGTTCAGCAGTCAATACACCAGTAAAAACCCAGTTACAGCAAGGCTTAACTTTTTCAGGGTTGGGGGGCGGGTTTAACATCGATATTCCAGCGTAATCGGAGAAGTTTTAGCCAGGAACTCTGACCAGGATATAGGAATTGATTGCCGGCTCTGGGGAGTTCCACACTGCAACCTGTGGCAGAGCAGAGAATGACTGACCGCAACTTCTGGATTTCCGCATTTATCTGGGCATGCGCTAAATCCTGAAGTTGCTGTCAGTTTCAGAGGGGTAATGACAGCGAACACTGACAGTTTCACTGTCGTCACCACCGCAAAATCTGGGCCATTATCTCTGAATGTTACTAGAATGTAAAGGGAACCCTATCGTCTGAAGTTGATATGGTATGGGCACTTCTGACAGATGCATATGCTTTTCCAGATAGCTTGTGTGTTGTGTGGATTTAACCTGTTTTGAGCTGAATTTAACTTAAAAGAAACACTATAAATTTATCCAAAATTCCTCCGAGAACAAACAGGCACGATGGGCCGAATGGCCACCTTCTGTGCTGTTCGATTCTGTATATTCCAGTACCATCATAAAACATGGCAAGAATAACCTTCGATAACTGCTAATCAAACAGGATTTAATCTTCAATTTATCGAATGAAATCAAAGTTTCTCTTTTACTCATTTT
Source organism: Somniosus microcephalus (assembly GCF_052327205.1). NCBI lineage: Eukaryota > Metazoa > Chordata > Chondrichthyes > Squaliformes > Somniosidae > Somniosus > Somniosus microcephalus. The sequence goes on along the minus strand of NC_141001.1, from coordinate 111,129,850 downwards.
CATAACTGTGTCTTCATGAAATGCAAGTATTAACTCACAGGTTAGCGCCTGAACACAATGAAAATATTTACTAAATAAATTTGAGGGATTTTTCATGGGCATCAGTCTGTGTCTTATGGATTGTTTATTTAGTGTGATGTCACATCCAGTAGCTGACATGAACACAAATTTCTTCATACATAAATGCAAAAATATTGTAAGTAAATTATTAATAGCCGCGTCTAGGAACATAGGAACAGGAGTAGGCCTTTCAGCCCCTCGAGCCTGTTCTGCCATTCAATGAGATCATGGCTGATCTGTGATCCAACGCCACATACCTACCTTTGCCCCATATCCCTTAATACCTTTGGTTCACAAAAATCTATCAATCTCTGATTTAAAATTAACAATTGATCTAGCATCAATTGCTGTTTGTGGAAGAGAGTTCCAAACTTCTACCACCCTTTGTGTGTAGAAGTGTTTCCTAATTTCACTCCTGAAAGGTCTGGCTCTAATTTTTAGACTCTGCCCCCGAGTCCTAGACTCCCCAACCAGCGGAAATAGTTTCTCTCTCTCTACCCTATCAATTCCTCTTAACATCTTGAAAACTTCGATCAAATCAGCCCTTAACCTTCTCAATTCCAGGGAATAAAACCCTGGTTTGTGCAATCTCTCCTCTCCTCGTAATTTAACCCCTGGAGTAAGGTTTAAATTACAAGGAGAGATTGCAGTCTACCATAATTCACCGCCAGTGTGGTCGGTGCATTTAAAGGAAGAAAGAACTGACATTTATGTAGCGCCTTTCATGAGTTCAATGACGTACATTTTTTGAAGTGTAGTCACTGTTGTAATGTAGGAAACGTGGCGGATGATTTGCGCACAGCAAGATCCCACGAACAGCAAAGTGATAAATGACCGGATCTTCTGTTTTAGTGATGTTGGTTGAGTGATAAATGCAGATATATTATACAAATTCAAATTTAAACACAAAAAAAATGAATTTGACTTTTGGCTCTACTGATGGAATGTTTCAGTCGCGATCGCGCTGGTCCCCTGTGGCACTTTTGCAGTGCCATGTTGCTTTTTGAGCAGCCTGGAGCGACAACATTGGACTCTTTACCAGGACAGTGTCGTTCAGACTTATAGGGCCAAATCTTGCTGGAGCGGGGTATCCCGCTTTTTCTCACCCTTCAGCTCAAATATAATTTGTGCTGTAACTTGCTGGAAATGCAAACTGATAACGTGGCATCCGGGACCTTCGTGAACAAAGGGACCAACAGTCTATCTCCTTAAACAATGAGATTTAAGGATTGAGAAAGAATCAACGGATAAAGAAACAGTAAATTAGAGTCAAATTAGATACGGAAGGAGAAATAGAGAGAGGGAAAGAAATATTGGATTAAGAGGGAGAGAGAGAAAAAAAGACAAAGGAAAAGTAAGAAAAATTGTAAACATTTTTATTTGACATTTTTAAATCTCTAACCGCAATTTACTACATGCAGGAATGAGACTCAACCCTTTAAACTGTTCTCTTTCTGGGCCAAGACGTTGATTGCCAGTCATTAACAATTATAGAAACATAGAAGATAGGAGCAGGAGTAGGCCATTCGGCCCCTCGAGCCTGCTCCGCCATTCAATGAGATCATGGCTGATCATCCAAATTCAGTACCCGGTCCCTGCCTTCTCCCCATATCCCTTGATCCCCTTAGCCTTAAGAAATATATCTAACTCCTTCTTGAATATATTTAATGAATTGGCCTCAACTGTCTTCTGTGGTAGAGAATTCCACAGGTTCACCACTCTCTGGGTGAAGAAATTCCTCCTCATCTCAGTCCTAAATGGCCTACCCCTTATCCTTAGACTGTGACCCCTGGTTCTGGACTCCCCCGCCATCAGGAACAGCCTTCCTGCATCTAGTCTGTCTAGTCCTGTTAGAATTTTATAAGTTTCAATGACCCCTCTCATTCTTCTAAACTCGAGCGAATATAAGCCTAATCGACCTAATCTCTCTTCATACGTCATTCCTGCCATCCCAGGTATCAATCTGGTGAATCCTTGCTGCACTCCCTCCATGGCAAGAACATCCTTCCTCAGATAAGAACATAAGAAGTAGGAGCAGGAGTAGGCCATACGGCCCCTCGGGCCTGCTCCGCCATTCAATAGGATCATGGCTGATCCGAACCTAGACTCACGTCCACTTCCCTGCCCGCTCCCCATAGCCCTTAATTCCCTTATCAGCTAGGAAACTATCTATCTCCGTTTTAAATTTATTTAATGTCGCAGCTTCCACAGCTCTCTGAGGTAGCAAATTCCATAGATTTACTACCCTCTGAGTGAAGAAGTTTCTCCTCATCTCAGTTTTGAAAGGGCAGCCCCTTATTCTAAGATTATGCCCCCCTAGTTCTAGTCTCACCCATCAGTGGAAACATCCTCCCTGCATCCACCCGATCAAGCCCCCTCACAATCTTATATGTTTCGATAAGATCGCCTCTCATTCTTCTGAATTCCAATGAGTAGAGGCTCAACCTTTCCTCATAAGTCAACCCCCTCATCTCCGGAATCAACCGAGTGAACCTTCTCTGAACTACCTCGAGAGCAAGTATATCTTTTCTTAAATATGGAAACCAAAACTGTACGCAGTATTCCAGGTGTGGCCTCACCAGTACCCTGTATAACTGCAGCAAGACTTCCCTGCTTTTATACTCCATCCCCCTTGCAATAAAAGCCAAGATTCCATTGGCCTTCCTGATCACCTGCTGTACCTGCATACTAACCTTCTGTGTTTCATGCACCAGGACCCCCAGATCCCTTTGTACTGTAACACTTTGCAGTTTCTTTCCATTTAGATAATAACTTGCTCTTTGATTTTTTATGAAAAAGTGCATAACCTCACACTTTCCAACATTATATTCCATCTGCCAAATTTCTGCCCACTCACTTAGCCTGTCTATGTCCTTTTGCAGGTTTTTTTATGTCCTCCTCACTCACTGCTTTCCCTCCCATCTTTGTATCGTCGGCAAACTTGGATACGTTGCACTTGGTCCCCCCCTCCAAATCATTAATATAGATTGTAAAGAGTTGGGGTCCCAGCACGGACCCTTGCGGAACACCACTAGTTACTGATTGCCAACCCGAGAATGAACCATTTATCCCAACTCTGTTTTCTGTTAGATAGCCAATCTTCCACCCATGCCAGTATATTACCCCCAATCCTGTGATTTTTTATCTTGTGCAGTAATCTTTTGTGTGGCACCTTGTCAAATGCCTTTTGGAAGTCCAAATACACCACATCCACTGGTTCCCTTTTGTCCACCCTGTTTGTTACGTCCTCAAAGAATTCGAGCAAATTTGTCAAACATGACTTCCCCTTCAAAAATCCATGCTGACACTGTCCGATTAAATTATGCTTATCCAAATGTCCTGTTACTGCTTCCTTAATAATGGACTCCCAACATTTTACCAACCACAGATGTTAGGCTAACTGGTCTATAGTTTCCAGCCTTTTCTCTACCTCCCTTTTTAAATAAGGGCGTTACATTAGCAGTTTTCCAATCTGCTGGGACCTTTCCTGAATCCAGGGAGTTTTGGAAAATTACCACCAATGCATCCGCAATCCCTACCGCTACTTCTCTCAAGACCCTAGGATGTAAGCCATCAGGTCCAGGGGATTTATCTGCCTTAAGTCCCATTATCTTACCAAGTACCATCTCCTTAGTGATTTTAATCGTGTTTAGCTCCACCCCCCCATAGCCCCCTGTTTGTCCAGTGTTGGGATATTTTTAGTGTCTTCTACTGTAAAGACTGATACAAAATATTTGTTCAGCGTATTTGCCATCTCCATGTTCCCTACTACTAATTTCCCGGTCTCGTCCTCTAAGGGACCAACATTCACTTTAGCTACCCTTTTTCTTTTTATATAACTGTAGAAACTCTTACTATCTGTTTTTATATTTTTTGCTAGTTTACTTTCATAATCTATCTTCCCTTTCTTAATTAATCTTTGTTATTCTTTGCTGGCTTTTAAATGCTTCCCAATATTCTATCCTCCCACTAGATTTGGCTACTTTATATGCCTTTGTTTTCAGTCGGATACTATCCTTTATTACTTTACTTAGCCACGGATGGCCGTCTTTTACGCCCCTTTTTCTTCAGTGGAATATATTTTTCTTGAAAGTTGTGAAATATCTCCTTGAATGTACACCACTGCTCCTGTACTGTCTTACACCGTAATCTATTTTCCCAGTCCACTTTAGTCAATTCTACTCTCATACCTTCATAGTCTCCTTTATTTAAGCTTAGTACGCTGGTTTGAGATCCAACTCTCTCACCCTCAAACTGAATTTGGAATTCAACCATATTATGGTCACTCATACTAAGGGGATCCTTTACTAGGACATTTTTAATTAATCCTGTCTCATTACGCAGGACCAGATCTAAGATTGCCTGCCCCCTGGTTGATTCAGTAACATACTGCTCAAGGAACCCGTCCCTAATGCACTCTACGAACTCTTCCTCAAGGCTGCCCTGCCCAATTTGATTTGTCCAGTCAATATGAAAGTTAAAATCTCCCATGATTATAGCTGTTCCCTTATTACAAGCCCCAACTATTTCCTGATTTATACTCCGACCAATAGAGTTGCAACTGTTAGGAGGCCTATAGACTGCGCCCACTAGTGACTTTTTCCCCTTATTATTCCTTATCTCCACCTAAACTGTTTCACTATCCTGATCCTTTGACCCAATATCATTTCTCACTATTGCAGTGATTCCATCCTTTATTAACATAGCCACCCCACCTCCCTTTCCTTCCTGTCTGTCCTTCCTAATAGTCAAATACCCCTGGATGTTTAGTTCCCAGTCATGGTCACCTCGCAGCCATGCTTCTGTAATGGCCACCAGATCATACCCATGTGTAGTTATTTGTACTGTCAACTCGTCTATTTTGTTACGAATGCTGCATGCATTCAGATAAAGAACTTTTAAATATGTTTTGTGACAATTTATTCCTGCTTTTACCCCCTTTACTACTTTACCTTTATCTTTATATATTCTGTCCCTTCCTGACACGCTCTGGTTTTTAATTTCCCCACTGCTACTTTGCTCTATTGCCTTCTCCGCTGACATTTTTATTTTTCGCTCTCTTGAAACCTCCCCCCCACTAATTAGTTTAAAGCCCTCTCTACAGCCCTAGTTATTCGATTCGCCAGGATTCTAGTCCCAGCACTGGCCAAGTGAAGTCCGTCCCAACGGAACAGCTCTCTCCTGTCCCAGTACTGGTGCCAGTGTCCCAAGAAGCAAAACCCATTTCTCCCACACCAGTCTTTGAGCCACACATTTAACTCTCTAATTTTATTTGTCCTAGCCAAATTTGCTCGTGGCTCAGGTAGTAATCCAGAGATTATTACCCTTGTGGTTCTGCTTTTTAATTTGGCCCCTAGCTGCTCAAACTCCCTCAGCAGAGCCTCTTTCCTTGTCCTATCTATGTCGTTGGTACCAACATGGACCACGACAACTGGATCCTCCCCCTCCCACTCCAAGTTTCTCTCCAGCCCAGAGGAGATGTCCTTAACCCTGGCACCGGGCAGACAACACAACCTTCGGGACTCTCGCTCTCGGCTGCAAAGAACCCTATCTATCCCCCTTATGATACTATCCCCTACAACATTTCTTTTTACTCCCCCCACTTGAATGGCCTCCCATTCCACGGTGCTGTGGCCAGGTTGCTCATCCTCCCTGCAGTCCCTGCTCCTGTCCTCACAGGGAGTAAGAGCCTCGAACCTGTTGGACAAGAGCAAGGGCTGCGGCTCCTCCAACACTACCTCCTGGATCCCCGTACCTGCCTCACTCATAGTCACACCCTCCTGTCCCTGACCACGGACTACATCTGAATTAGTTAATCTAATTGGTGTGACTACTTCCTGGAACACAGAGTCCAGGTAACTCTCCCCCTCCCTGATGTGTCTCAGTGTTTGAAGCTCGGACTCCAGCTCATCAACACGGAGCCGGAATTCCTCGAGCAGCCAACACTTACTGCAAATGTGATCACCGTGAGCATCAATGGTGTCCACCAGCTCCCACATATTGCAGCAGTAACACATCACCTGTTCTCCCATTCTATGTAATTAATTAAATTTATTAATATTATTTTTAAATACCCTCTGCTCCGATTCTAGATGATGAATATCACACCTTAGATACTATAAACCACAGAGTTTAAGTTTAAAAAGAGAGAAATACTCACCAACCAATCACTTACCTGCTTTCTGGTGACATCACACTTCGATTTCTTTTTACTTCTCTCCTTCCCTCTGAGTTCCGAGTTCGGAGACTGGTAAACCTACCTGGGTCTCTGGAGCCTTTTATAGCCCCGCTGCTGCCGCTGAAATTCCCGCCGATGCTGTGAGGCCTTACCTGGTCTCTGGAGCCTTTTATAGCCCCGCTGCTGCCACTGAAATTCCCGCCGACGCTCTGATGCCTTACCTAGTCTCTGGAGCCTTTTATAGCCCCGCTGCTAAGGCGACCAAAACTGCACACAATACACAAGGTGTGGTCTCACCAAGGTCCTGTACAACTGCAGCAAGACATCCTTGCTCCTGTACTTGAATCCTCTCGCTATGAAGACCAGCATCCCATTTGCCTTCTTAACCGCCTGCTGCACCTGCATGCTTACCTTCAGTGACTGGTGCACAAGGACACCCAGGTCTCGTTGCACTTCCCCTTTTCCCAATCTGTTGCCGTTCAGATAATAATCTGCCTTCCCATTTTTGCCACCAAAGTGGATAACCTCGCATTTATCCACATTATACTGCATCTGCCCAATCGCCCAACCTGTCCAAATCGTACTGGAGTTTCTCTGCATCCTCCTCACAGAACACACACCCACCCAGCTTTGTGTCGTCTGCAGACCTGGAGATATTACATCTAGTTCCCTCGTCTAGATCATTAATATATATTGTGAATAACTGGGGTCCTAGCACCGATCCCTGCGGTACCCCACTAGTCACTGCTTTCCACTCGGAAAAAGACCCGTTTATTCCAACTCTTTGCTTCCTGTCTGCCAACCAGTTTTCTATCCAAGTCAGTACCTTACCCCCAATCCCATGTGCTTTAACTTTGCACGCTAGTCTCTTATGCGGGACCTTATCGAAAGCCTTCTGAAAGTCCAAATACACCACATCCACTGGTTCCCCCTTATCTATTTTACCAGTTACATCCTCAAAAAATTCCAGTAGATTAGTCAAGCACGATTTACCTTTTGTAAATCCATGTTGACTTTGTCCGATCCTGTCACTGTTTTCCAAGTGCTCTGCTATTACATCTTTTATAATGGACTCTAGCATTTTCCCCACTACCGATGTCAGGCTTACCAGTCTATAATTCCCCGTTTTCTCTCTACCACCTTTTTTAAATAGTGGGGTTACATTAGCTACCCTCCAATCCATGGGTACTTTTCCAGAGTCTATAGAATTTTGGAAGATGACCAGCAATGCATCTACTATTTCTAGGGCCACTTCCTTAAGTACCCTAGGATGTAGATTATCAGGCCCTGGCGATTTATCGGCCTTCAATCCCGTCAATTTCCCTAACACCATTTCCCTACAAATACTGATTTCATTCAGTTCCTCCCTCTCATTAGACCCTATGTTCGCTAACATCTCTGGGAGGTTATTTGTCTCCTCCTTTGGGATTATCTTTTTAATCCCAGTTTCCTGCCCTTTCTGCATATCCCTTAATAACCTCAATTCCTAGGTTAGTATCCAGCATCCTTTTAAACACCTCAGTTGATTCGGCATCTATGACCTCAGTTGAGGTGCATTCCATTTTCTCACAGCCCTTTGAATTTTTTTTACTTGGACTAGCATTTGACTCGCTGAATTCAACTCTTAACATCAAGTACCCATTACTCTGGAGGGAACAGTTGTCCCCTATATACATGATTTAAATATTATAGGTAGCAATTTCCTTGAATAAAATGTTTCCTGTACTTCAAGCAACCCTTCAAACATTACCAAATGCTTCCCAATATAGTTGAAGAATATAATTTCCTGTGTAAAAAAAATCTCCTGTGACCCTTATTCTCAGTACAAAGGAAGCTGAGGGGAGACTTAATTGAGTTGTATAAAATTATGAGGGGCCTTGATAGAGTGGATAGGAAGGACCTATTTCCCCTAGCAGAGAGGTCAATAACCAGGGGGCATAGATTTAACGTAATTGGTAGAAGGATTAGAGGGGAGTTGAGGAGAACTTTTTTCACCCAGAGGGTGGTGGGGGTCTGGAACTCACTGCCTGAAAGGGTGGTAGAAGCAGAAACCCTCACCACATTTAAAGAGCACTTGGATATGCACTTGAAGTGCCGTAACCTGCAGGGCTACGGACCAAGAGCTGGAAGGTGGGATTTGGCTGGATAGCTCTTTTTCGGCCAGCACAGACACGATGGGCCGAATGGCCTCCCTCTGTGCTGTAAATTTCTATGATTCTATACAGTGTATCACAGTAGGGTATTTGCAGTCGAGCTGCCTCATCATACCATATAGAAGCGTCTTTAACTGCAGGACCGTAATGCTAGTGTAGTCATTTCAGTCGGCGAAAGCAGCAAGAAGATGAATTCCCAGATGAAGGAATGATTGCTGCTCATTTTCCACATCTATCTGTTAACATTTGGGTAATAGTTTTCTTTTCTGTTTTATTGATTGCGATTTTGTCTTTTACAAACTTATTTAGCATTGTACATGTGAATGGCGAAGCAGGATTCTCAGTACCTGCTTTAAACAGAAAAGGCATGCTTACTATAATCATTTGTGAGGAAAGATTTAGATCATTTTAGAAGAAATGTAAGCTATTGTCCTGGTGACAGTATATTCTGAAAGTTCTTTTATGCATGTGAATTATCCACAACCCACAGGCACCATAGGTTTTTTTTCCACATGGATGTCAGTTGCATACTTTCGATGCTTTGATAACACATTTATTCCACGGATGACCGGTTTTGATTTGGAAACACGCCTGGTAGATCAGCCCATTGCGTAAAGTGATTATTCACTGCATTGCAGTGTTTTTAATTCCACTGCAGTGAAGTATCGCATCACTGGCACGTAAAATTGCTCAGTCACGTTAATGAAATAAAAATAAAACACTGTGTCTTCTGAAATCATCTGGATTTAACAGAAGTTCTGTTTATATAAGTGAAATGGAGTCACTCCTCTTCAGTGTTCAACCAGCAGGTTTCTTTCAAGGGAGTCGCGGGGTGATGTTGGAATCCTGTTTCAAAATTCTTGAACTTTAATCTGGTCTTAGTGTCAGCCAGTGGCTCAGTGGGTCGCACTCTCGCCTCGGAGTCAGAAGGTTGTGCTTTCAAGTCCCACTCCAGAGACTTGAGCACAAAAATCTAGGCTGACACTCCAGTGCAGTACTGAGGGAGTGCTGCACTGTTGGAGGTGCCGTCTTTCAGATGAGACGTTACACCGAGGCCCCATCCTCTCTTAGGTGGACGTAAAAGATCCCATAGCACTATTTCAAAGAAGAGCAGGGCAGTTATCCCCGGTGTCCTGGCCAATATTTTTCCCACAATCAACATAACAAAAAAAAAAACATTATCTGGTCACTATCACATTGCTGTTTATGGGAGCTTACTGTGCGCAAATTGGCTGCCACGTTTCCTACATTACAACAGTGACTATACTTCAAAAGTACTTCATTGGCTGTAAAGCGCTTTGGGATGTCCGATGGTCGTGAAAGGCGCTATAGAAATGCAAGTCTTTCTTTCTTTATAGGCCATTGTTTTATTTTCTGTTTAAGAATACAGTCGCGGTGGGACAGTATGCTCTGCCCTTGAACGGTAGGATGTGGATTTGCACAGTCCTCCACTTGCTCAGTTACGTCCTCACTTGTGCTACTGTAGGGAGATGCTGGGTGGAGGTTAGCTGCCTCTCCACAAAAATACAGGGACAGTAGCCCATATATCCTTGCACCTTGTTTCAGAATGGCATTGGGAAAGCCAGTGAGTAGGACTAGCTCTATACTGATGGTGGGTGGTACAGGGAGACCCAAGACAACGGAAGGGGACTAAATTACAAGCAACAAAATAGGGTGCAAATGTTTTTGTTTTTACTGAGAAATCACAGTTAAGTGTCAAGACCAATCATGCGAGAATACTACCCCCCCCCCAAAAGGGGAAAAATTGATTGCAATTTTTTTATGTATAAAAGTTTATCTGAAACATTGCCATGTCCCAGATTACCAGAATCTTTGACCTCATGTGAACATTAATTATGGACGGCCTCTAACACACCTCGTGTTTTGCTATTCTTGGTATGTTGTTATTCTGCTGTGTTACGAGCTCAGGTGCATTGCGAAAGGTCATACAGGGCGACGCTCACCTTTTCACGAAACATTACACTTTAGTGAGTAAACTTCCTCTTCAATCAATTCCACCGTTCCTCCAATTAGTTTCTATGGAGGAATTACTGTGCTTAACCTTCCAAATGCATTAACTGGTTAATTTAATCAAGTAATAGTGAATTTGAGTGTTATTAAACTATTAGTTTGCTTCAGTACTGAAATCCTCCTGAGATGCCTATAGGGAGTTCAGTATATTCATTGCTGGAATGGATCCAGAATGTCACATTTTAGAAACTATACATGGTTATGCATATAAAAATTAGATTTTTGTTTCATATGTGGTAATTTTCTGATTCATGTTTACAAATGAATTATTACATTAGCTCTTTCGGATCCAGCCAAAACTCGCATTGTGTTTGAGGGCTACATTCTAACTATGATGTGCCTGTTTCATTTTCTACAGCCCCATACTCTTACCTGATTATTCTAGGTAAATCACCTTAATTACAACATGCCTTCACCTATGCCATGGAGCTTGTGGTATGCCAGTAGAGATGGTGCATGTTCTTGCATTCATTACTATAGGTACAGTAAATGATTGTTGAGGAACAGAAGGGGTGACACTAGGGAGGCTACAGACCAATACTTAAAGAAAACTTGGGTATCTCAGCGCACGTCATCAATCGAAATAAAAATTACAGCTCTGTCATACATTCCTAAGTATCCATTATCCTGTATCACACAGACTTGTGTAATAACATTGAAATCAGAATTACTACGGCTCTCCCCCCAATTACTGCCTTAAATCTGTCATATTCTGGTGCTTTACAGTGCTACAATTGCACTTGAGAATTAAGAATGCCTGTCGCGAACTGAAGGGATAAATGACATTTCTTTCTCTATAACAGCCGACAGCAAATTCAGAGAACAGAAAAAAAACTTTTTGTAGTTAAATTGTGGTGTACAACAATTGATATAAAAACAAAATACTGCGGATGCTGGAAATCTGAAATCAAAACAGAACATGCTGGCAACGCTCAGCAGGTCAGGCAGCATCTGTGGAGAGAGAAACAGAGTTAACGTTTCAGGTTGATGACCTTTTGCTGACGAAAGTTCATCGACATGAAACGTTAGCTTTGTTTCTCTCTCCACAGATGCTGCCTGACCTGCTGAGCAATGTTTGCCGTAATTTTATTTTGGGCCGCGCGGTCCCTTTAACGGGCTGCGCGACCCATTCAAAGGTCCGCGCATGCACGTTTTTTTCCAATTTAAAAGCCGGCTCAATGGCTGCAGGGTACCCCGAAGCGATGCGCAGCTTAAAGTGAACGTTGCTGCTGAGTATTTCCAGCATTTTCTGCTTTTAATACAATATTGATGCCAGCTCACTGAGTAAATGATAAATACAGTAGCTTTGGGGTTGAAACAGCCTCATGAGTTTTCTTATTAAGTGATTTTGAAATGGAGCAAATCACCTGGGACAGAAGTGAATACCATCTCACTTCACTGGGAGTATTAAAGTATCCTTTGTCCTTTTGAATAGTTTCTATACCAATGCAATGCCATTGTTTTTTTAAATTATCTTGAGACTCATTTTTTATATGCTGAAAGCGCGTGGCTAAATGGATGATAGTCATAAAATACTTCATAAATGTAGTCTCGCTATTTAAGTTGTGGGTTTTGACCAAACGGAGGTGAAATAAACCTGGTGCTGGTCGCATTTGATGAGCTCAGAGAAAAATATATGATTTAGCAAATGAACATTTTGAGTTGTTGCAGATTCATCCGTGCTTTCATAAGCTTCTGGCTCTAGCGCGGAAGATCCCATACTCGCCTCTATTTTACACTGAAGAAACTGTTAAAGGTGGATAGGTCAATCTTGGTAGCTTGTGCATATTTATGATAGTGTTGGAGACAACTTGTAAGGAATGGGATAAGCCAGATGGTATTGACTGAGGTGCCCCTAAAAACATAATCCATGCACCTCTACCTAACTCAAACTCTTGCAGGTCATGGTAGTGAATTGGATGCTTAGAACTCCATGAAAGAAAGAAAGACTTGCATTTATAAAGCACCTTTCATGACCACCAGACGTCCCAAAGGACTTTACAGCCAATGAAGTACTTTTTGAAGTGTGGTCACTGTTGTAATGTAGGAAACGTGGCAACCAAATTGCACACAGCAAGCTCCCACAAACAGCATTGTGATAATGACCAAATAATCTGTTTTAGTGATGTTGATTGAGGGATAAATATTGGCCCAGGACACTGGGGAGAGCTCCCCTGCTCTTCTTCAAAATAGTGCCCTGGGATCTTTTACAACAAGCGAGTAGACGGGGCCTTGGTTTAACGCCTCATCCGAAAGACGGAACCTCTGACAGTGCAGCACTCCCTCAGCACTACACTGGAGTATCAGCCTAGATTTTTGTGCTCAAGTCTCTGGAGTGGGACTTGAACCCACAACCTTCTGATTCAGAGGCGAGAGTGCTACTCACTGAGCCACGGCTGACAACATAGTCCATCTATCCAGCAAGAGGCTACATTCCAATCGTTTGAAGTGTAGTAATTGGTATGTCAGCAAATGCAGCATCCCACAGCCAAGCCCCACAAACAGCAAATGAGTTCAATGACCAGTTACTATGGTTTGGTGGTGTTGGTTAAGCGATAAGTGTTGGCCACTGGGAAGAACTACAGTGCTCTGTTGTTCTTCAGGTAGCATCATAGAATCTCCTCTCACCCCATCTGATAGGCAGCACTTCTAACGATGCAGCATTGCCTCGGTACTACACTGAGCAAATTAAATCAGCAAGGGTTCCTGCTTCTGATCTACAAACCCCTGCTGGAAGTGTGCATGTGTTAACATTGGGTGTGGGCCAGGTACGGTTAGGCTGTAAATAATGCTCCCCCACAGTTGAATATTCTCCCAGTACTCGGCCCGTGCTCATGTATGAATAATGGCTTCTTGGGTGAGGTGGGATGCTCTGGGAACAGTGACCTAGGAAAGAGTCCACACCCTTGAGAAGGTGGGGGAGGGGGGGTGAAGGAGAAAATTATTGGAAAACAAAAAGATAAAACACTCACCTAACCAATTTAAAAATGAGTCTAAACTTAGATTGACAGTTAGTGACACAGGTAGTGGACAGAACTGTTTTGCACAAAGAATGCAGTTATCATGCAGTGAATGTTCCGAGTGAGTATGACAGGAGTTTTACAATGCTGTAATAGTCACTGATACTAATTGCAAAGTGATCTATTTATAGTCACAATGAATCCAAGCTAGAACAACTGATTAAAGGCAGTTGGCTCGGTCGTGCTACTAATGATGAACATTTACTCAAGGCTGTTTATGTCATCAAAGTTCATTGTTTTATAACTCCAATTTACCCAGTATGGCATCACCACTGCATTTTAAACACTGCTAACGTACTTGACTCTACTACCTTACCTGGTAGATTATATCAAATGTTTATCAGCCGTTGAGTAAAGACTATTTTTGAATTTCTTTTTAACATGGGATGAGGACGAAGGCTCACACATTTATAATGATTCAGGACCAATGTAGTGGAGGGTGTCTGCCAACCTTGAAACTGTACCCTGCCGAGGATTCAAAACCTTCAGTGGCCAAGGGGAGAAAATGTGACAAAACTGTAACGAAAGAAGTCTTTAATTCTAATATTAGCCACTCTGGATTTACTTCTATTCTCTTCCTAACCCGATTTGAACTATGCCTTCCATGGAATGCACGATGTTGCCATCAGAGTGGAATTCACTGAGGCTCCTGAAACTCTGAACTGGGTAGTTGAGGGGACATGTGAAAGTGACATAGCACAACTTTAGATTTTGGGCTCCCTCACTCAAGAGGATCCTTAATGGTCTCAGCCTAACTTGAGAACGCAGGACATTGACAACAGTAACTTAGTTCTTTCATGCTCCTTCTGTACAGAGACATTCTGGAGACCTTTATAGAGCAGTGAATAGTTAGTGGACACCAAGCCTGAGAAGGAGGTGCAAAATACATCGTTGAGGGGATGGTCTTATGGAGGGTTTTGATGGCAGCGAGGGAGGCAACAAGATGGAGATGCTAAAGGTGAGATATCTAGAATGCAGGCTTAAGGTCACTGAAAGAGCGGCCACCAATGGTGAACCAGAGAATGAGGAAATGGGACAGGTCGGCCAGTGTTGGAGTACCAGAGGGTACACTTGGACATCGGACTGGAGGAGGTCACAGAGGTCAGAAAGGATGAGGCTATGGTGGGATTTTAATGTTGACTGGGAAATGGGAAGCCAGTGGATCTTGGCAAGGGCAGAGGTGATGGGGATGTGGGCCTTAGTGTGGAGCAGAACATAGGCCACAACTTTCTAGATGACTTGTAATTTACAAATTTTAGAAGGTGGGAAGATGGCAAACAACGAGGTGATAAAAGTATGGCAAAGGGGTGTCGACACTTGATGTTGCAGAGGTGAAATAAAGTGGTATAAATGACACAGGATGTGGGGCAGGCCACCCAGCTCGTGAATAAGTAATATGTACCTCTGGGCTAAGCCTGAAAAAGCAGCTGGGAGACAGATCAACTCAAGGCCGAAGGTTGTACAGTGAATCACTAACATGTCAAAGCTTGAAATTAGTATCCATGCATAACAGTGCAAACCTGAATCCCATTCATTTAATGGCCCGGAATTTGCAGTCAGTGGCAAAGTGAAGGTGTTCGCCGCTGGCCCCTAAGTAAGCTCCGTACAAAGATATCGCGATCTCTGTGTCGAGAAGTTCAGGTTTTCCGATGTTCAATTCAAGTCAACGGAGTATAGTGGGGATCCCATAGTGCGAGCTGCTGTGATGCCAATAAGCTGTCTAAGCAGCCAATAAAAATGCAGAATTCTCA
This sequence comes from Somniosus microcephalus, assembly GCF_052327205.1. Taxonomy (NCBI): domain Eukaryota; kingdom Metazoa; phylum Chordata; class Chondrichthyes; order Squaliformes; family Somniosidae; genus Somniosus; species Somniosus microcephalus. The sequence continues at coordinate 111,114,657 of NC_141001.1, read as the reverse complement.
CAAACAGCAAACAAGGACGTGGGTAAGCTCTTAAAATTCTAACTTTTAAAAAATATTAGAAAGAGCAAAACAAAGATTGGGGCTCTCACACGGGGAAAAGGCAAACCTGAAACAAAGATGAACAAACTTTAAAAAAAACATTTTTCTAAAGTTTCTTAATTTTAATTTTTATTAAAATGGATAAATTTCATACTGCACAAAATTAAAATTAGTTTTCCAGACCCATTAACCTTTGTTTAGCAGTCAATATGCTGTTAAAATTCCAGTTACACCTAACCCCTTTGGGTCTAACTTTTAGTGGGGAATTTAACGGTGTAATTACTGCGGAAGAGCCAAAGTTTTCGTCAGTTTCCCTGATTTGAGTGACTTTACAGATTGCCGGCTCGGTGGGGTGGGGTGGGGAGGGGAGGGAGGTTGCGGTGGCATAGCACAGCCTGTGTTGGAGTTGTGAATGTCAGACCGCAACTTCAGGAATCCCAAAGGTGCGGTCAGTTTCACAGGCGGAATGACGGCGAACGCTGCCAGTTCACCATCATCCGGACCGCAAATTCTGGGCCATTATTTTCTTAAAATTACTTGTAGCCACAGTCCTTGGGCTCCACCAGTACCACTTTGTGGCTCGCTGTTTACATGAGTGAGAGAGCAGCTCTAGGTCACTGGCCCCCTCTGTGGACAGATATAACTTTTAAAAATCTTTTTCTTTATTTTTCCTTTTTTTTGTTCTTTAATCTTTTAAAGGTTCTCAAAAGCAAACCAAATATTAAACTGTTGAGACTCACTAAGACCGGCGGCCCTCAAAACCCACTAAAATGGATTTTCCGAGCATCACTATCTTCCCAGGTCTTGCAAAGGAAACCACCTTAAATTTTAGTTCTTATCCATGCTGTGTTGTGTCGGTGCAACAGATAAAATTAGATGAGATAAAAAAGAGCAAATGCGAAGGATTAACCGAATAGGGCTATAGCTCACAATCCAGGGTAAAGGGGAGGCGGTGAGGGAATGTTATTTGAAATGAGTGGAGAGGTTATTGAACTGACCATGAGCACCAAGGCACCAGCAACATATTTAACATCATCAATTACAACTTCACCACTGAATTGCTACCATCCTGGCAGCTGACCATTTTGAGCAATGGCAGCAGCTGTTGCTGGCTTTGTGTAATTAAGCCAGAAGTGAGAGCCAAAACACTCATTTCTTTCTTTAATTCTTCTGTTTCTTTCTTTCGTTTTCTCTCTCTCTCTCTCTCTGCTAGATTTTCTGCCCATTGACCGTGAGTGGACAGAAAAATCCAGCTTCTCTCTTTCCCCTCCATCTCTTGCTAGAAATTGATAAAAATGAAAATTTATGGCAAAAACATGCTTAGATTTCATTTTTAGCCCATTTAATTCATGTGCCCCTGCAGTGAGTGACTGGTCTTTTGCGCTTGGAAAAGATGATCCAATAATGATCCACCACCGGTGAAGTACATGGTGTGTACAGTGCCCACTTGGATTTTGCTTTGGCTGAAGGTGTGCATCAGCAGAGGTGATGACCTCAAAAGAAAAGAGAGCCATCGAACAAATAAAAACAGGGTAGCTAAGTTACAAGGTTAGTTCCCCGCTGAGCACTAAAAGCTGTGTGATGTGATCTACGAGAGCGATGCCAAGTGACTTCTTTGCCATTGGTCTGCCAAACACTGAAACGTGATATTGAATTTATTGGGCGCACAATTAAATTTTGATTCAGAAAATCTCACGTTGCAGAATGCAGTTTCATACACAGTACAGTAATTGGAACAGACGTCAAGCTAATGTGCAACATATGTTTGTGAAAACAACTTGTGATTTTATTGCTATAGGGAGGGCACAGTATGACACTTGGACGTGATAGGATACAGAAGTCTAAGGGTGCATTCAGGTTATAACCAGGCCTGTTTACAGTGCCCCCGGTGAATTCTGCTGCCAGGATAGTGTCTTGCGTTTGCGGGGCTTACATGCTCCTCTCCCGGCAGTTTAATTCTACAAGCTGAGGCAATATTGGGACGATTCAAATTAATTCCAGGTAAGTTTGCAAAGGGTCCTGGATATTTTACAACTGGTTTGACACCGCCCTGAATTTACATTCCAAGCTACAATAAACGGAAGAGCTGTGAGCGCAGCCCCTCCGCGGAGTCTCACTCCAGAGCCGAGGGAAGCCCTAACTCCACATTTACACTACAACCTGGGGTTGGTATTGGAAACTGCTTCACATCATTAAGGGAACGGCAACGTAGCGGTTATGTTACTGGCCTAGTTGGGGAATTTGAATTCAATTAACATAAATCTGGAATTTAAAAAAAGCTAGTATCACTAATGTTGTTGACCATGAAACTACCAGATTGTCACAAATGCCCTTTCGGGAAGGAAATCTGACCTATATGTGACTCCAGACCCACAGCACTGTGGTTGACTCTTAGCTGCCCTCTGAAGTGGCCCAACGAGCCACTCCGCTATTCAAGGGCAGTTAGGGACAGGCAATAAATGCTGACCTTGCCAGTGATGCCCACATCCTGTGAACGATTAAAAAAAAAACACCAACTGTAAAGTTGTGTATATGCATCCTAAAAGTGTGCTAGTGAAGTTTGCTAAAAGAGAGTTAGTGCAGTTGGGTAAACCACAACACTGAAAAATCGCATCATTGAAATTAACTAAAGAAAGCCAAGTCCTCCAATCATATTTTTAATTGAACTTAAACGCTTAGGGGGTGATTTTCTCATTTGGGAGCTTTTGGAGGCGGGACTCCCAATTGTCAGGTTTTAGTCCCGCCTCCCTCAATTTCTGGCCAACCCACGCTATTTTCCCAGCGGGCTTCACAGGCCAATTAAGGGAAAGCCGGTTGCAGAGAACGTCAACGTATGATGTTTCAATCAAAAATTTTTGACAGATGAATTGTCATTGTTTGACAGCTCTGTGAAGCTGTCAAACAGTGACATTCTCTGTAGTTTGATGAGGTCTTGAACGCAAGACCTCATCAAACATCTTTCCTTTACAGAAATGAGATGGTTGTTGCATCTGAGAATGCAACGGCCATCTCTCATCTCCAACACGGAGGTCCGAGACTCTCCGCATACACACCGATTGAAGCCTGCAGGAAGAAACAAAGGTAAGTACACTTTTAATAACACTTTGCACTTACCTCAGATACTCACTTCTCCACTCCATCACTTACCTTCACAGCACATTTTGGACCCCCGCAGATCCAGTACTCCCCTCACTGACCTGGCGGGTTTCGGAACCTCCAGGAAGCCCGCACTTGTGAGGGCAAAAAGGGGATAATCCTATTTTCTGCCTGTTAACTACCTGTTAACAGGCAGTTAATAGGCTTTAATCCCTTCCCGCCTCCAAGGAGACAGGACCCGGCACGGGACGACTACTCGCCTCCTGGCAAGATGGCATGGAGGCGGGTTGAGCACCCGCCCCCAAATTCTGCCATTTTCCCGACAGTCCTGCCTCCATACCCGCCACCCCAGGTCTGGCAAAATCGCCCCCAGCGTCCTAAATTTTGTTTGTTTTCAGGCACTTTGGATCCGTTTGGCAGAGATACTTTGGCAGAGTTAAGTCAGTAATCTCTCAGACTAGCTTTAACCATTATTTCTCACTTATTGCCTCCAAAGCATGAAACACTAATTTTCTGTCCTTTAAACATAAAACCAGTTAGTTTAATCAAGAGAGCTCTCCGCATGCTGCAGCACTTTCCAAAAAGACCAGTCTTCTCTCCCACATGGCAAGTGTCTCCCATTCTGCCAACGCATTTCACACCTAATCTAGAGCCGTCTTTTGTCTCCACTAGTCCTATCACCATCTCGTCTCGTTTTGAATACCTCTTAATGTTTCTTCACTTCTCTTTTGTTCTCTCCCAGCCTGACCTTTTAATCTGTTTCATTTCCTGTGCTTTTTCAGTCTTGACAAAGGGTTTGACCCGAAACGTTGACTCTATTTCTCTCTCCACGGATGTTGCCTGGCCTGCTGAGTTTTTCCATCATTTTCTGTTGTTACAGGAAACTTTGCGATATCCGGCACCGACGGGACCGAGCTGCTGCCGATCTATCAAAACTTCCGGATAGACCAGCGCTAATGTTGAAGGATACGGAGGTTTTCATCTCCGTATCTGACAACAAGCACTGTTGCTTAGCAACAGCTTGTAAACACTCGGCCCGTACCTTGGAAGCGTCTCTGAAGCTGTTGCTAAGCTACAGAGATGCTTTCCAGAGCCTGACTGTTTATAAAAAAAAAAAAAAATGCTCGGAGAAGAGAAAAAACATAACCAAAACGGCTGCTGATTTCTGCCATTAGATCGAGGTTTCCGGACATACAACCTCCAGATAAACCAAAGTTTCCTGTATTTTGGATTTCCAGCATCTGCAGTATTTTGCTATCCCACTACTCTGTGTTCACCTATTTGAGATGGCTGCACTTGCACTGTCAGGAAAGGTACGTTTTCAATGTTTTAGTTCCAAAGGTAGGATTCTTTTCGGCTCCAGCTAAAATTCTGTAAAACCCAGCTCTGATCACTGGAGGCACTTCTTCCAATGCTGTTGGAGTGGGAGCAGATGAAAGAGCTGTTGCGACTTGGCTCCATTTGAAACAAGAACAGGATTACACTTGTCGAAATGGCACCTCATTTGTTGTAATTAGCCATAAAGTGTGATGCCATCGAATACAATCATTCCTGTTTGCCCTGCAGGGTTAGCGATGAGTTTTTTTCAGTGAGAAATTAAGAACATAAGAACATAAGAAATAGGAGCAGGAGTAGGCCAATCGGCCCCTCGAGCCTGCTCCGCCATTCAATAAGATCATGGCTGATCTGATCCTAACCTCAAATCTTCTATCACTCTCCATCCACCCGAACCCATGTGATCTCCCGGGAGAGGTGAAAAACCAGATAAAAAACCCAATGGCCAATTTGGGAGAAAAAAATCTGGGAAATTCTTCTCCGACACATCTAGGCGATCGAAACTCGTCCAGGAGATCACTCTGTCCCTATATTTTCTACAGTACTTACCTTCTGTAAAGGCGATTTCCACCCCAGCCAGGAACAGGAATAAAACCATCTCCTGAAATCTAACACAGAATTAGAACACAGTAGTAGCAGAACCATGCTACACGGCCCCTGGGCCCACTCCACTACCCACAGGGCCATGACCATTCCGAACCTAGACTCATGTACAATTTCCTGCCCGCTCCCCGTAACCCTTAATTCCCTTTACTTCTAGGAAACTATCTATTTCTGTTTTAAATTTATTTAATGATGTAGCTTCCACAGCTTTCTGGGGCAGCAAATTCCACTAACCTACCACCCTCTGAGTGAAGAAGTTTCTCCTCATCTCAGTTTTGAAAGAGCAGCCCCTTATTCTAAGATTATGCCCCCTAGTTCTAGTTTCACCCATCATTGGGAACATCCTCACCACATCCACCCGATCAAGCCCCTTCACAATCTTATATGTTTCAATAAGATCGCCTCTCATTCTTCTGAACTCCAATGAGTAGAGTCCCAATCTACTCAACCTCTCCTCATATGTCCACCCCCTCATCCCCGGGATTAACCGAGTGAACCTTCTTTGTACTGACTCGAGAGCAAGTATGTCTTTTCTTAAGTATGGACACCAAAACTGTATGCAGTATTCCAGGTGCAGTCTCACCAATACCTTGTACAACTGCAACAATACCTCCCTGTTTTTATATTCTATCCCCCTAGCAATAAAAGCCAACATTCCATTGGCCTTCTTGATCACTTGCTGCACCTGCATACTAACTTTTTGAGTTTCGTGCACCAGAACCCCCAGATCCCTTTGTACTTCAGTACTTTCCAGTTTCTTGCCATTAAGATAATAACTCGCTCTATGATTTTTCCTGCCAAAGTGCATAACCTCACACTTTCCAGTATTGTATTCCATCTGCCAAATCTCTGCCCACTTACTTAGCCTGTCTATGTCCCTTTGCAGGTTTTTTATGTCCTACTCACTACCTTCCGTCCCATCTTTGTATCATCTGCAAACTTTGATATGTTACACTCGGTCCCCTCCTCCAAATCGTTAATAGATTGTAAAGAGTTGGGGACCCTGCAGAACACCACTAGTTACTGGTTGCCAGTCTGAGAACGAACCATTTATCCCAACTCTCTGCTTTCTGTTAGAGAGCCAATCCTCCACCCACGCCAGAATATTACCCCCAATCCCGTGATTTTTTATCTTGAGCAATAATCTTTTGTGTGGCACCTTGTCAAATGCCTTTTGGAAGTCTAAATACACTACGTCCACTGGTTCCCCTTTATCCACCCTGTATGTTACTTCCTCAAAGAACTCAAGCAAATTTGTCAAACATGACTTCCCCTTCATGAAACCATGCTGAGTTTGTCCTATTAAATTATGTTTATCCAAATGTCCTGTTACTGCCTCCTTAATAATGGACTCTAACATTTTACCAACCACAGATGTTAGGCTAACAGGTCTATAGTTTCCAGCCTTCTGCCTACTATCGTATTTAGCTCCTCCCCCCCCCCCCCCCCCCCTAGAGCCCCCTGTTTGTCCAGTGTTGGGATCTTCTTAGTGTCCTCTACCGTAAAGACTGATACAAAATAATTGTTCAGCATTTTTGCCATCTCCATGTTTCCCACCATTAACTTCCCGGTCTCATCCTCTAAGGGACCAACATTTACTTTAGCCACCCTTTTTCTTTTTATATAACTATAGAAACTTTTGCTATCTGTTTTTATATTTTTTGCTAATTTACTTTCATAATCTATCTTCCCTTTCTTAATCAATCTTTTAGTTATTTTTTGCTGTCTTTTAAAGACTTCCCAATCCTCTATCCTCCCACTAGATTTGGCTACCTTATATGCCACTGTTTTTAGTCGGATACTATCCTTAATTACTTTACTTAGCCACGGATGGCTATCTTTTCTTTTACACCCTTTTTTCCTCAGTGGAATATATATTTTTTGGAAGTTGTAAAATAACTCCTTAAATGTACACCACTGATCATGTACCGTCTTTTTTTTGTAAAAAGTAACTTTTTTTTGTGTTGTGTAGATTTTTGCCATGTTTTTGTGTATACGGCCAAACACACTGCGACGTAGTTGAAAATGTTAAATTGCATCCAATTTTTTTTAACAGAATAATCATCAACAGTGAACATCAATGCTTGGTACTTCAGCTGAACAAGCTATGGTGCCTCTGTAAACTATATTACAACTAGTTCTAGCTGTTGTGTGTGTATTATACCAGTCGTGGCTCAGTGGGTACCACTCTCGCCTCCGAGTCAGATGGTTGTGGGTTCAAGTCCCACTCCAGAAACTTGAGCACAAAAATTTAGACTGACACTCCAGTGCAGTACTGAGGGAGTGCTGTACTGTTAAAGGTGCCGTCTTTCAGATGAGACATTAAACCGAGGCCCTGTCTGCTCTCTCATGTGGACGTAAAAGATCCCATTGCACTATTTCAAAGAAGAGCAGGGGAGTTCTCCCAGGTGTCCTGGGCCAATATTTATCCCTCAATCAACATCACTAAAAAACAGGTTATCTGGTCATTATCACATTGCTGTTTGTGGGACCTTGCTGTGTGCAAATTTGGCTGCTGCATTTTCTACATTATAACAGTGAGTGACTGCACTTCAAAAGTACTTAATTGGCTGTAAAGCGCTTTGGAGTCATGAAAGGCGCTATATAAATGCAAGTCTTACTTTTCTTTCTTTCAAATAGATATATTTTACTTTAATAATGGTATACTGCCGTGCGTACTGTATTGGGGAATTAAGGGTGGATTCACCATCAAAGCTTTCAGTTGGCTATACTGTTCAAATGCCACAGACATTATTTTATGCTGTTAAAACTTTGACAAAAGTTACCCCTTTGGTTTTATGAAACAATTGTGGTTTGAAATGGTGCTAGTTTACCCTCAGACTGGTTACAACAGAGACGCAGTCTCTTTTGCCATGGGATGCTTGGTCGTGTCTGCGTGTCCTCAGCTGTGTTTGACCAGCTAATCACATTGTGGAATTATTCAGCCATTGAATAATCTTTGAACGTTAATTTTTCCAGCAAGCATTATATTGTGACATAGCCAGTGAACTCTGAGAAAAATTGAATGTACATATTTTTGAGGCGCCCCAGCAATGCTAATGGTGACTGACAAACAAATTCTTGCGGAGATGTTAATATAATCAGTAATATTGACCTGCCAAATGGAGGTCGTGAAAGGCGTTATATAAATGCAAGTCTTTCATTACTTGCCTTTCTTGGTTGCTGCGCTGACCTACTCCTCTTCTCTGCATTTTGCTGCATCATAAGGCATGCACCCAGACCTTTCCTGTGTCTGCCAGTCTTTTAACTACCCACGGACGTGCATGAATAATTGTCAAAAAGTTTGGTACCCAGAGAAGTTATTGTCACAGATAAAGCTGCCAATCTCCTACATTCACAGATCTCTTGAGTTCTGCAGCGTTTGCTCAGTAATTTATTTTTAATTTGGGCAGAGTGCCGACCTCCTACCAGGCCTCTGTGGTTCTTGAACTGAGCACCAGGATGTACACAAGAACAGCTCAGAGAGACTCACACATGCGTGTTTGATCTTTTTTTCAACCTTGTCCAATATCCGGTATTGAATGAGCCACAATTTCCTCCAGTCGAACATTGGAGAAGACCAAAGCCATCATCTTTAGTTCCTGCCACAATCTTCGGACCCTCACCACCAATTCCATACTCCTCCCCGGCCATTACCTCAGGCTGAACCAGACTGTTGGCAGTTTCGGCATCCTATTTGACCCCGTGCTAAGCATCCAACCCGGCCTCCCATCTCCACCCTCTGTAAGCTTTAGCTCATCCAAAACTCTGCTGCCCGTATCCTATTCCGCACCTTCAGCGCTCCAGTTCTTGCTGACCTATTTTGGCTCCCACTACACAACACTTCAAATTTAAAATTCTCGTCCTCGTGTTTAAATCCCTTCATGGCCTTGTCTCTCCCTATCTCTGTAACCTCCTCCCATTCTACAATGCCCCTTCAACTCTCTGTTCCTCTGACTCTGACCTTTTATGCAGTAACCCCCCCCCCCTTCCCTGTGCACCATAATTGGCGGCCATGCCTTCAGCCGTCTAAACCCCAACGCGATGTAATACCCGCCCTAAACCCCAATGCCTCTCCACCTCCCTTTCGTACTTGAAGACCCTCCTTAACACCCAACGCTTTCACCAAACTTTTGGTCACGCTCCTAATAGCTCTTTTTTTGTATTAGTGCCCATTTTCGCCTGATTATGCCTCCTTGAAACGCTGTGAGACGTTTTTCTATGTTAAAGGCACTATATAAATATTATGTACAATAATTTGCTTTCCAATTCAATGATTGATATGTAAACAAATGCCAAGCCATTTTGGGCTCAGCAAAATCCTACAGTTGCCAGTGAATGACCAGTTAGTCTGTTTTTGATATTGTTTGAGGGAGGAATATTGGCCAGAATGCTAGGGGAACTTCCTGCTCTTTGAATCATGCCATGGGATCTTTAATGTGCACTTGAATCACTGAAATAGGCCACGGTTGAATGTTTGATCCAAAGGACTGTACCTTTAACAATGCAGAACTCCTTTAGTAGCTTACAGTATGAGCTCAAACTCCTGGTAATGGACTCAAACCCACAATCTTTTCACTCTGAGAGTACTGTTAATGAGCCAAGCTGAGACCACTAAGATAGTCATTTTGTTATACTGGTAAATTTATTTATAACTTTCAGCAATTAAGCAAGAACTACTTGCAGTTATATAACGCCTTTCACGATCACCGAATGTCCCAAAGCTCTTTACAGCCATGAAGTACTATTTTAAGTGTAGTCACTGTTGGAATGTAGAAAACGCGGCTGCCAATTTATGCACAGCAAGCTCCCACAAACAGCAATATGATAATGACGAGATAGTTTGTTTTTTAGTAATGCTGATTGAGGGATAAATGTTGGCTAGGACACCGGGGATGACTCCCCAACTCTTCGAAATAGTGCCATAGGATCTTTTATGTCCACCTGAGAGGGCAGACGGGGTCTCGGTTTAACGTCTCATCCGAAATTGGCTAGGACAAATAAAATTAGGGAGTTAAATGCGTGGCTCAAAGACTGGTGTGGGAGAAATGGGTTTTGCTTCCTGGGACACTGGCACCAGTACTGGGGCAGGAGGGAGCTGTTCCGTTGGGACGGGCTTCACTTGGCCAGTGCTGGGACTAGAGTCCTGGCGGATCATATAACTAGGGCTGTAGAGAGGGCTTTAAACTAACTAGTGGGGGGGAGGTTCCTAGAGAGCAAATAATAAAAATGACAACAGAGAAGGTCACAGACTTAGGTAGCAGTGGGGAAATTAAAAACCAGAGCGTGTCAGGAAGGGGCAGAAGGTATGGAGTAAAAGGTAAAGTAATAAAAAGGGCAAAAGCAGGAACTAAGTGTCACAAAACATCTTTGAAAGTTCTCTATCTGAATGCACGTAGCATTCGTAACAAAATAGACGAGTTAATGGCACAAATAACTACATATGGGTATGATCTTGTGGCCATTACAGAAACATGGCTGCAGGGTGACAATGCCTGGGAATTAAACATACCAGGTTATTTAACGATCAGGAAGGACAGGCAGGAAGGAAGGGGAGGTGGGGTGGCTATGTTAATAAAGGAAGGAATCACTGTAATACAGAGAAATGATATTGGGTCAAAAGATCAGGATAATGAAACAGTTTGGGTGGAGGTAAGGAATAATAAGGGGAAAAAAACACTAGTGGGCGTAGTCTATAGGCCTCCGAACAGTTGCAACTCTGTTGGACGGAGTATCAATCAGGAAATAGTTGAGGCTTGTAATAAGGGAACATCTATAATTATGGGGGATTTCAACTATCATATTAATTGGACAAATCAAATTGGGCAGAGCAGCCTTGAGGATGAGTTCATTGAGTGTATTAGGGATGGGTTTCTTGAGCAGTATGTAACTGAACCGACCAGGGGGCAAGCAACCTTAGATCTGGTCCTGTGTAACGAGACGGGATTAATTAAAAATGTCCTAGTAAAGGATCCCCTTGGAATGAGTGACCATAACATGGTTGAATTCCATATTCAATTAGAGGGTGAGAAGGTTGGATCTCAAACAAGCGTGTGAGCTTGAATAAAGGAGACTATGAAGGTATGAGAGCGGAATTGAGTAGAGTGGATTAGGAAAATAGATTAAAGGGTAAGACGATACATGATCAGTGGTGTACATTCAAGGAGTTATTTTACAACTTCCAAAAAAAATATATTCCACTGTGAAGAAAAGGGTGTAAAAGAAAAGACAGCCATCCGTGGCTAAGTAAAGAAATTAAGGATAGTATTCGACTAAAAACAAGGGCATATAAGGTAGCCAAATCTAGTGGGAGGATAGAGGATTGGGAAAACTTTAAAAGACAGCAAAAAAATAACAAAAAGATTGATTAAGAAAGGGAAGATAGATTATGAAAGTAAATTAGCAAAAAATATAAAAACAGATAGTAAGAGTTTTTATAGTTATATAAAAAGAAAAAGGGTGGCTAAAGTAAATGTTGGTCCCTTAGAGGATGAGACCGGGAAATTAATGGTGGGAAATATGGAGATGGCAAAAACACTGAATGAATATTTTACATCAGTCTTTACAGTAGAAGACACTAAGAATATCCCAACACTGGACAAACGGGGGGCTAAAGGGGGGGAGGAGCTAAACACGATCAAAATCACTAAGGAAGTGGTACTCGGTAAAATAATGGGACTCAAGGCGGATAAATCACCTGGACCTGATGGCTTACATCCTAGGGTCTTGAGGGAAGTGGCGGTAGAGATTGTGGATGCATTGGTAATAATTTTCCAAAACTCCCTGGACTCGGCAAAGGTCCCGGCAGACTGGAAAACTGCTAATGTAACACCCTTATTTAAAAAGGGCAGTAGACAGAAGGCTGGAAACTATAGACCGGTTAGCCTAACATCTGTGGTAGGTAAAATTTTGGAGTCCATTATTAAGGAGACAGTAACAGGACATTTGGATAATCATAATTTAATAGGACAAAGTCAGCATGGTTTTATGAAGGGGAAGTCATGTTTGACAAATTTGCTGGAGTTCTTTGAGGAAGTAACGTATAGGGTGGATAAAGGGGAACCAGTGGACGTAGTGTATTTAGACTTCCAAAAGGCATTTGACAAGGTGCCACACAAAAGATTATTGCTTAAGATAAAAAAATCACGGGATTGAGGGTAATATTCTGGCATGGATAGAGGATTGGCTATCTAACAGAAGGCAGAGAGTTGGGATAAATGGTTCATTCTCAGACTGGCAATCAGTAACTAGTGGTGTTCTGCAGGGGTCAGTGCTGGGTCCCCAACTCTTTACAATCTATATTAACGATTTGGAGGAGGGGACCGAGTGTAACATATCAAAGTTTGCAGATGATACTAAGATGGGAGGGAAAGTAGTGAGTGAGGAGGACATAAAAAACCTGCAAGGGGACATCGACAGGCTAAGTACGTGGGCAGAGATTTGGCAGATGGAATACAATACTGGAAAGTGTGAGGTTATGCACTTTGGCAGGAAAAATCATAGAGCAAGTTATTATCTTAATGGCAAGAAACTGGAAAGTACTGAAGTACAAAGGGATCTGGGGGTCCTGGTGCACAAAACTCAAAAGGTTAGTATGCAGGTGCAGCAAGTGATTAAGAAGGCCAATGGAATGTTGGCTTTCATTGCTAGGGGGATAGAATATAAAAATAGGGAGGTATTGCTTCAGTTGTACAAGGTATTGGTGAGGCCGCACCTGGAATACTGCGTACAGTTTTGGTGTCCATACTTAAGAAAGGACATACTTGCTCTCGAGTCAGTACAAAGAAGGTTCACTCGGTTAATCCCGGGGATGAGGGGATGGACATATGAGGAGAGGTTGAGTAGATTGGGACTCTACTCATTGGAGTTCAGAAGAATGAGAGGCGATCTTATTGAAACATGTAAGATTGTGAAGGGGTTGGATCGGGTGGATGCGGGGAGGATGTTCCCGATGATGGGTGAAACTAGAACTAGGGGGCATAGTCTTAGAATAAGGGGCTGCTCTTTCAAAACTGAGATGAGGAGGAACTACTTCACTCAGAGGGTGGTAGGTCCATGGAATATGCTGCCCCAAAAAGCTGTAGAAGCTACAACATTACATAAATTTAAAACAGAAATAGACAGTTTCCTAGAAGTAAAGGGAATTAAGGGTTACGGGGAGCGGGCAGGAATTTGGACATGAGTCTAGGTTCGGATCGGTCATGGCCCTGTGGGTAGCGGAGCGGGCCCAGGGGCCGTGTAGCCTGATCCTGCTCCTATTTCGTGTGTCTAATTCTGTTAGATTCAGGAGATGGTTCTGTGATCGTGGATTGGCGGTTAGGATCAGATCAGCCATGATCTTATTGAATGGCGGAGCAGGCTCGAGGGGCCGATTGGCCTACTCCTGCTCCTATTTCTTATGTTCTTATAAAAGATGGCATCTGATGTACAAGTTGGACGGGTTGCACCAGAACGGGACCAACATCCTTGCGGGGAGGTTTGCTAGTACTGTTGGGGGGGAGGTTTAAACTAACTTGGCAGGGGGATGGGATATGGAGTGGAGTTATAATTAACGCTGGAGCACTCAAAGACCCCGCTAAGAAAGCCCTATTCAGCCTGCGCCTCACAAACAACTTGACGACTCCCAGTGATGCAGAGACACAGAGTGCCCACAGCACCTGGTCTGCACTCAAGGCCTCCATAATCAGCACCTGTGAAGAGACGCTCGGTCACTCGACCAGGAAACACCAAGACTGGTTCGACGAGAATGACCAGGAGATGCAGGAGCTAATAAGCCGCAAGCGCAAGGCATTCCTGATCTGGAAACAACAACAGTACTCGAGAGCAAGAAAACAGCTCCACAGACGCCTGAAGGCCGAGGCCCAACAAAAAACTCGCGACCTAAAGAACAGATGGTGGGTGGAGAAAGCGCAGGAGATCCAGCAGCTAGCCGACAACCACGACGTGCGTGGATTCTTTAGCGCAGTCAAGACCATCTATGGCCCAAGCATCCAAGGCCCTACCCCACTGCGGGCCAAGAGCGGAGAGGTACTCATCAAGGACAGAGAGGCAGTCAGTGCCCGCTGGAAGGAGCACTTCGAAGATCTCCTTAACCGTGACTCTGTCATCGACGCGAGTGTCCTCAACTCCATCCCACAGCATGATACTCGCCACCATCTCAGCACAACCCCAGCCCGGCATGAGGTTGAAAAGGCCATCCGACAAGTGAAGAACAACAAGGCCTCAGGAGCAGATGGAATCCCCACCGAGGCACTAAAGCATGGCGGAGAAGCACTACTGGCACGAATTCATGAACTAATTTCTCTTATCTGGAAGGAGGAGAGCATGCCAGGACATCTCAGAGACGTCGTAATTGTGACCACAAGTCCGATTGCGGTAATGACAGAGGAGTTTCCCTGCTGTCTGCCACAGGGAAAGCCATCACAAGAATCCTCCTCCATCGCCTTCTCCCAGTGGCCGAAGAGCTCCTCCCAGAGTCGCAATGCGGATTCCGCCCACTAAGGGGCACAATGGACATGATCTTCACCACATGTCAATTACAAGAGAAATGCAGGGAACAGCACCAACCGCTGTACATGGCCTTCTTTGATCTCACAAAGGCCTTTGACACTGTCAACCGTGAGGGATTATGGAGTGTCCTCCTCAAATTTGGCTGCCCTCAAAAGTTTGTCACCATCCTCCACCTGCTTCACGACGACATGCAAGCCGTGATCCTGACCAATGGTTCCACCACAGACCCAATTCATGTACGAACCGGGGTCAAACAAGGCTGTGTCATCGCACCAACGCTCTTCTCGATCTTCCTTGCTGCAGTGCTCCATCTCACCCTCAGTAAGCTCCCCATTGGAGTGGAGCTATTTTACAGAACAAACGGGAAACTGTTCAACCTCCGTCGCCTCCAGTCCAGATCCAAGGTCGTCCCATCCTCTGTCGTCGAATTACAGTATGCAGACGACGCTTGCGTCTGCGTGCACTCGGAGGTCGAACTCCAAACTATCGTCAATGCCTTCGCCGAAGCGTACGAGAGCATGGGCCTTACACTAAACATCTGTAAGACAAAGGTCCTCTACCAACCTGTCCCCGCCATACAGTACTGCTCCCCGATTATCAAAATCAATGACGAGGCCTTGGACAACGTGGACCACTTTCCATACCTCAGGAGCCTACTGTCAACAAGGGCAGACGTCGATGATGAAGTCCAGCACCGCCTTCAGTGTGCCAGTGTAGCCTTTGGTCACCTGAGGAAGAGAGTGTTTGAAGACCAGGACCTCAAACCCAGCACCAAGCTCATAGTCTACAGAGCAGCAGTGATACCCGCCCTGCTGTATGCCTCAGAGACATGGACCATGTACAGCAGGCACCTCAAAGCACTGGAGAGGTACCACCAACGCTGCCTCCGCAAGATCCTGCAAATCCATTGGCAGGATAGGTGCACCAACGTCAGTGTTCTTGCTCAGGCCAACATCCCCAGCATCGAAGCTTTCACCACGATCAATCAGCTCCGATGGATGGGTCACATTGTCCGCATGCCCGATACGAGACTCCCAAAACAAGCGCTCTGCTCGGAGCTCCGGCACGGCAAGAGAGCCCCAGGTGGGCAGAGGAAACGCTTCAAGGACACTCTCAAAGCCTCCTTGAAAAAGTGTAACATTCCCATCGACACCTGGGAATCCCTGGCCCAAGACAGCACAAAGTGGAGGAGAAGCATCCGGGAAGGCGCCGAACACTTCGAGACTCTTCACCGGGAGCAAGCGGAAGCCAAACGCAAGGAGCGGACGTCAACCCAAGCACCCCACCCACCCGCCCCTTCAACCACCATCTGCCCCACCTGTGACAGAGACTGTTGGTCCCGCATTGGACTCATCAGTCACCTGCGAACTCATTTTTAACGTGAAAGCAAGTCATCCTCGGTCCGAGGGACTGCCTAAGAGAGGAAGAGAAGATAGTAGGGGGTGATGCACAGCCAAATATAGAGGAAAAAACAAGTCCGTCTGGAAGGCAGAGAAAATATGTAATGGCACAAGGGAGTATGGCAAGGTTGGATGGCATTTATTTTAATGCAAGGAGTCTTGCAAGTAAGGCAGATGAATTGAAAGTGTTGATGAACACATGGGAGTATGATATTGTTGCTATCACAGAGACATGGTTGAGGGAGGGGCAGGACTGGCAGATCAATATTCCGGGGTATAGAATCTTCAGGCGAGACAGATGGGGGTGTAAAAGAGGAGAGGGTATTGCAATATTAATCAAGGAGTCAATTACTGCTGTAAGGAGGGTTCCTCTAATGAGACCATATGGGTAGAACTTAAAAAGGGGGCAAGCACTTTGCTGGGAGTGTACTATAGGCCCCCAAACAGTCAGGGGGAGATAGAGGAACAGATATGTAGGCAAAACTCAGAGAAGTGTAGAAATAACAGGGTAATAATAGTAGGGGATTTCAACTTCCCTAATATTAACTGGGATAGTCCGAGTGTGAAAGGCTTAGAGGGTGCGGAATTCTTAAAGTGCACCCAGGAGAGCTTTTTGAGCCAGCATGTGGAAAACCCTACAAGAGAGGGGGCGGTACTGGACCTAATTCTAGGGAATGTAGCTGGGCAAGTGGTAGAAGTGTCAATAGGAGAGCATTTTGGTGACAGTGACCATAATTCGGTGAGATTTACGGTAGTCATGGAAAAGGACAACGATGGACCGGAAATAAAGGTTCTAAATTGGGGGAAGGCCGATTTTAATATGATAAGGCAGGATCTGGCCAAAGTGGACTGGGATCAGCTACTTGTAGGAAAATCCACATCAGAGCAGTGGGAGTCTTTCAGACAGGAAATAGAGAGAGTACAACGCCAACATGTTCCCGTAAAGGTCAAGGGTGGGACCAACAAACCCAGGGAACCCTGGATGTCAAGGGATATACAAGAATGGATTAGGAAAAAAAGGGAGGCTTTTGGCAGATACAAAGGACTAAAAACAGTGGAAGCCCTAGAGGAGTATAGAAAGTACATGGGGGTACTTAAAAAAGAAATTAGGATAGTGAAGAGGGGGCATGAAAAAACACTGGCGGGCAAAATAAAGGAAAATCCCATGGTCTTTTATAAGTATACCAAGGGCAAGAGGATAACCAGGGAAATAGTAGGGCCCATTAGGGACCAACGTGGCAATCTGTGTGTAGAGCCGGAAGATGTAAGTCAGGTTTTAAATGAATATTTTGCATCTGTGTTCACTATGGAGAAGGACGATGTAGGCATAGAAATCAGGCAGGGGGATTGTGATATACTTGAACAAATTAGTATTGAGAGGGAGAAGGTACTAGCGGTTTTAGCGGGCTTAAAAGTGGTTAAATCCCCATGCTCTGACGAGATGTATCCCAGGCTGCTGTGTGAGGCAAGGGAGGAGATTGCAGGGGCTCTGACACAAATTTTCAGAACCTCTCTGGCCACAGGGGAGGTGCCAGAGGACTGGAGAACAGCTAACGTAGTACCATTATTCAAGAAGGGTAGTAGGGATAAACGAGGGAATTACAGGCCAGTGAGCCTAACATCAGCGGTAGGGAAATTATTGGGAAAAATTCTGAGGGACAGAATTAGTCTCCACTTGGAGAGGCAAGGATTAATCGAGGATAGTCAGCATGGCTTTGTCAGGAGGGAGATCATGTCTAACCAATTTGATTCAATTTTTGGGGGGGGGGGTGGGTGGTGACTAGGTGTGTGGATGAGGGTAGTGCAGTTGATGTAATCTACATGGTAGTAAGGCTTTTGGCAAAGTCCCACATGGGAGACTGGCCTAGAAGATCCCACGGGATCCAGGACAATTTGGCACTTTGGATCCATAATTGGCTTAGTGGCAGGAGGCAGAGGGTGATGGTCAAAGGTTGTTTTTGTGACTGGAAGCCTGTGTCTAGTGGTGTACTGCAGGGATCGGTGCTGGGTCCTTTGCTGTTTGTAGTGTACATTAATGATTTAGATATGAATGTAGGAGGTATGATCAGTAAGTTCGCAGATGACACGAAAATTGGTGGAGTGGTAAATGGCGACGCCTCAGGCTACAGGACGATATAGACGGGTTGGTTAGATGGGCAGAACAGTGGCAAATGGAATTTAACCCTGAAAAGTGTGAGGTGATGCATTTTGGGAGGACTAACAAGGCAAGGGAATACACAATGAATGATAGGACCCTAGGAAGGACAGAGGATCAGAGGGACTTTGGTGTGCATGTACATAGATCCCTGAAGGCAGCAGGACAGGTAGGTAAGGTGGTTAAAAAGGCATATGGAATACTTGCCTTCATTAGCCAAGGCATAGAATATAAGAGCAGGGAGGTTATGATGCAGCTGTACAAATCGGTAGTTAGGCCACAGCTGGAATACTGTGTGCAGTTCTGATCGCCACACTATAGGAAGGATGTGATTGCATTGGAGAGGGTGCAGAGGAGATTCACCAGGATGTTACCTGGGCTGGAGCGCTTCAGCTATGAAGAGAGACTGGACAGGCTGGGGTTGTTTTCCTTAGAGCAGAGAAGGCTGAGGGGGGACCTGATTGAGGTGTACAAAATTATGAGGGGCATAGATAGGGTAGATAGAAAGGAACTTTTCTCCTTAGTAGAGGGGCCAATAACCAGGGGGCATAGTTTCAAGGTACAGGGCAGGAGATTTAGAGGGGATTTGAGGAAAAACTTTTTCACCCAGAGGGTGGTTGGAATCTGGAACTCACTGCCTGAAAGGGTGGTAGAGGCAGGAACCCTCACAACATTCAAGAAGCATTTAGATGAGCACTTGAAATGCCATAGCATACAAGGCTACGGACCAAGTGCTGGAAAATGGGATTAGAATAGACAGGGCTTGATGGCCAGCGTGGACACGATGGGCCGAAGGGCCTCTTTCTGTGCTGTAAAACTCTATGACTATCTCTGACAGTGCAGCACTCCCTCAGTACTGCACTGGAGTGTCAACCTCAGTTTTTGTGCTCAAATCTCTGGAGTGGGACTTGAACCCACAACCTTCTGACTCAGAGGTGGGGGTGCTACCCACTGAGCTATGGCTGACACTGAGCATGTTTAACGTGAATGGCTTCGCACACTAGAAAATGTGCTTTGCGCTTATTGGCACTTGCACGGTTGCCCTTCATTGCTGACCGCACCAGAGTATGTGGGAGAGCGGGGAGCATCAAATTTGCATTCCCTCAGTGGGTGCTGCCCCCTCCTTGTCCTGCAAGCTGGAAAATGTAGCAAGACTTCCCTTTTCCAAGGGAGAAGGGGGTCCGCCCAGGTAAACATTTACCATTGCCTCCAGCAGCCTCCCTTTTTTAGGGGGCCGCAGTTCCAAACATTTTTAAAAAGACCCTACCATCTGTGAGCATCCACGATTCCAGCCTGGATCTCCCCTGTGGGGCCCACTTCCACCCTTCTACAAATCCAGTACACCGCTTTCCCCTTGACGCACCAGACTCCAAACGTACGCCAGATCTCTGAGCCCAAGGACGCCTAAACTCCCAGTGTAGGGAGTCTCCACCCTTGCACCCCCCACCCCCTTCTTGGCAGTGGTCTTGTCTGGAGCGGGTGGAGGTTCTGCCTGGAAACAAGACCCCAGGAAATTCCTGCTCGGGTTGGAACCTGGTCTTTCAGTGGTCCCGGCGGAGTTTGCAGCTGTTCTACAGTAATAGTCTACTGAAGTGGCCAAGCAGTTCAGCTCCAATATCTTTATAATAAAAGTTATTGTTTGTATTAAGCACAGCATATACTGTAAAGTAACTTTTCATTTAAAGATATAACCATTCTGTCGATGCTCAATTTTACAGTATGACCCCTATAAGCTGCGCAGCCTGAGACTGGAATTTTCAATGTTAAATTTAGCACATGCACGAAACTGTAAAGGGGCTGCGCACCAAAAAAAGAAATTCGGGGGAACATTGATGACAACAGTTCAGTTTCAAGGCAGTGCATAGCACCCGGATACTGATTAAACAGGGCGCAAAATAATTTCAAGTGTACCGCAGCTAATTTTGCTGAACAATCTCTGAATCTCTAACATACAGCTATATTGCGTGGTAGTTGACCTGCGTTTTACTATGTTGAAAGCTAATTTAGTAGATGACACTTTCCTTACTGGGTGTGTTTGTTTAAGTACAGACCACAGCCATTTCTAAGTGTATGAAATAAGGGGCAGCGCCAAATAAATAATATTAAAAGCTCACATAAGAGAGATTATTGCTTCAGAGTAAAGGTTTTAGATTTCATTTATATGTGGCTGCATTGTTTGCTGATGACCTCATCACTTTTGGGCTGCAATTCTAATAGTGAGAGGAGCTGTGCTTTTTAATTGGTTATGGGCATCCGATCACTGAGTCGCTCTGAGCTTTGACTGGTCAGTTTTGTGTTGTGATTAAATGCCTGTGGAGGAATCATCAATACCCCTGTGCCAGTCGGCTAAGGTTTTTTTTTAAGAATTACAGTTGAATAAGGCTTTCATCATGTCAGAATTTTGACAAGGAATCACAAGGCTGTGATTCAGCTCAGAGAATGAAGCTCAAGTAATTGTTGAATGCCAGCTGAATCCTGAGAAGGAGCCTTAGCTTCATTACATATACAGGAAACTCTTTTTTATCCGGCACCGACGGGACCGGCGTGGTGCCGGTTTATCAATAAGTCCGGATTACAGAGAGGTATAGTAAAAGGTACGAGAGCCCCGTACACAGCAACAAATCCAGGCTTCCCTGTTGCTTAGCAACAGGTGCAGGAACCCTGGCCACAAGATCCAGGCGTCCCTGTTGCTTAGCAACAGGTGCAAGAACACAGCCACAGATCCAGGAACGGCCACTAATATGAAGTAAAACTTACCTGAACCTACTCCTGAATTTTGCCGGTTAACAGAGATTTCCGGTTATTTAGGTACCGGTAAATCGAGAGTTTCCTGTATATAGGGGTACGGTAGCATAGTGGTTCTGTTACTGGACTAGTAATCCAGAGGCCTGGAATAATGATCTGGAGACATGAGTTCAAATCCCAACTGAAACGACTGGAATGTCGTAAAAACCCATCTGACTCGCTAATATCCTTTAGGGAATCTGCTGTCCTTATCTGGTCTGGGCCCATGTGTGACTCCAGACCCATGGCAATGTGGTTGACTCTTAACTGCCCTCTGGAATGGCCTAGCAAGACACTTATTCAAGAAGGCGGCTCACCATCACCTTCTCAAGGGCAATTAGGGTCAGGCAATGCTGGCCTTGCCGGAGACGTCCCCATCCCGTGATTGAATAAAACAAAACATAGAACTTACACCACGGAAACAGGCCATTCGGCCCAACCAACCATGTTGGTGTTTACCCTTCATGCAAGCATAGTCCACTTACCCTCCATGCTTCCATATCACTTTATCCCCCTTTTTCTTCATCTGATTATTAGATGAACAAGTCATTACTTGTTCATCCTAATATGCAATATAGGGTTGATCTTAATATGTAAAGTAATATATTATTATAATAAAATAATTCTGAGTGAAGCTGATTTTTTAATCCTTGTGTGACATGGCAGTAAGAAAAAAGGCACTACATAATATGTAGCTGAGACAAAAAATGCTTCATATTTGTCACACGTGCTCCCATTACAACCAATATGGCATAGATCCTTGAACAACATATTTTTGGGGAAAAAAGTTAGTTGACTACATATACTAGTTTCAGTGGGTTACCAGGTTTAATTAACTAGATAAAGATCTTATACCCCACTTATTCAAGAAGGTGGCTCACCACATTACAACAGTGACTCCACTTCAAATGTAATTAATTGGCTGTAAAGCGCTTTGGGACATCCGGTGGCCGTGAAAGGCGCTATAGAAATGCAAGTCTTCTTTCTTTTGTGCTGCTGCCCACTAAGAATTTTGGGTCTCTTGCATGCATGAAATCACAGTGATGCACCACTTCCTCCAGCTTATAATCAAAACCACAGATCTGTGGTTTTCACACAAAAAATGGACGGAATGCAATCCCAAAAGTACCAGTAAAGAGCTGGGAGCCACGTAGATCATCCTAAACTAGTGACCTTGCCTTTAATATATAGAGAAGCATTATACCACTGTAAAACGCACACTGGAAGCGCCCTGTCTCCCTCTTGGGGCGCTGCAAGGGAATAGGGCGCTGCGGCACGTCGCGCTGTGGTATTGCAGGCCTTCTTCTCCTTAAAGGGGAGGGCCCTTGCGCAGCGCAACCCGGGGCCCAGCTGGGCCACCGGAATCTGCGTGCCGGCAAAAGAGCCCGGCACTCAAGAGAAGTGCCGGGCTCATGGAGCGCAGCCGGCACTCTGCGGGGGTGGGGGGGGTGGGGGTGGTGCTCAGGAGGCCAGGGACAGCAGCGGAGGCAGGTGCTGGCAGGCAGCCAGCAACAAAAATGGCCACCCGTCACCTCGCCTTTAAATAGCGCCGCCCCGGCCGCAGGTAGGCCCCCCCCATACCCCGTCGGACATAGCATCTGGCGGTAAATCAGGGAGCGCTACCGAAGATCGTGGCCGGGGCGCTGCGAACGGCGATGATGCCATCGCCGGCGGCACAGCGCCGCGGGGCACTAACGGTTACCACCACCGCTAACCTGCCGCTGAATTTCGCGGGAGGTGTTGGCGGCGCCGCGCCCTCTTAGGACACTAACGCGAGGCGCAAAGCAACCGAATTTTTCCCCCTTGGGCTTTAGAGGATGGAAAGAAGGTGTCTGATAAGTGATTTTATAGAGGTATGCAATATAGTTAAGGGTGTGTGAAAGATGAATCTGGATATTACTTTGAATTAAATTGTGAGATTAGTACTAGTTAAGTGCCTTGGGACATTTTACTACGTTCAAGGCGCTATATAAATGCAAGTTGTTGTTGCAGTAAAAGGTAAATTTAAGACCTATCAGGAAGCTCTTGTTCACTCAACAAATGGATGGGCTTCCAGATAACATAGTGGAAGTGAAAACTCTGGAATCATTTAAGAAACAATTGGATGCTATAATGGGGAGAATGTAGGGTCTTTCTGGAAGGAAGAACTAAGATGGGCTGAATGGCTCTCCCATCCATAATGACCTTGTGATATATATGTATACATACCTGGCAGTGTGCTCAAGGATCTAATACACTCTCAAGTTTCAGAGGACTAATTTGCCAGAGCTTCGGCCTTGCAGTTTATGGTATCTGAAACCTCTTGTTAACACACTCCATGCCATCATTTGTTCTCAATTTTATCCCATCCTATGAACAACCAAGAGTATTTAACGCTGTAGGTATTTATACATTAAATTGCTTCATCTGCTGGTATTCACAAAACTGAATTTGGCATACAAACCTACTTACACTTAAATGTGCAGCTGGCTTAGGCATGAAGACTCTGTCATTAGCTTCAGGAATACATTGTTATGTAAGTAAACCCTGGCCATTGAGTTAATCCTTTAATCTCTTCGCACCTGTTTTGCAACATATCTTTAACCTTTTCTTAATTTTACTTCCTCGGAGAATATTTTGCTGCTTTTGCATTGTCTCTATGCAGGTCTCGCGCAGCACTGGTGGCAATCCCAAAATAAACTTGCCAGATTCACTAAAGTTGATAGGGGACATGCTCGTTTTTTTTGGTTAAACAAACCTTGTATAATATAAAAGCAGTTTTTGCCTCACTTTGTTTTCTCCTGATTTAGTATTGAATGCTGTTTCTCCCATTGCCTTTCTCTGCTACATGTCATGATCTGATTGAATATTATTACAGGAAACTTTGTGCTATCCGGCACCGACGGGACCGAGCTGTTGCCGTTCCCTCAAAACTGCCGGACAAACCAGCGTTAATGTTGAAGCATACGGAGCTTTTCATCTCCGTATCTGACAATAAATACTGTTGCTTAGCAACAGCTTCTAAACAGTCGGCCCGTACCTTGGAAGCGTCTCTGTAGCTTAGCAACAGTTTCAGAGAGACTTTCCAGAGCCTGACTGTTGAAAAAAAAAAGCCACGAGAAGGAAAAAAACCTAACAAAATGGCTCCTGATTTTTGCCGGTGGCTCGAGCTTGCCAGACACTTAGCCTCCGGATAACACAAAGTTTCCTGGAACATGAAAATCAAATCATATACAGTAAGAGGACCACGTTATGAAATTGTACACAATGATCTTTGCAAGACAATAAACAGATGCATATCATTATAATTTCTCTAAAATGCAGATCTGATGTGTTAAAAATATCAAACACCATCCAGAATTTTATTTGAACTCTTCCAACCTAATCTTTTTAATTAATTGACTCGATGACTCAGCAGAACCTAGTTCTAGTTAAAGAAGTCAAGCAACGACAAAATAAGCAAATACTAAACAAAATACACTGATATTAAGTAGTTTGATGAATTGTTGGGCAAATGCTGAGTGCTACCAGCATTTAGTCAGAAGCCCCCTTTAAAATCTTCCCATTTCCTTTACATTACATAAACTACTTGTGCTTGTGACTCATAAAAAATGCTTGAGACAGCCACCGACTGCTTTAAAGCAATTGTTTCGTTGAACGGAATATCTTTAGTGCCAGTCAGCCTAAGGAAAGGGGCTACAGCAGTGGCCTCTAACCCAAGAATGTGTCAGACCCTTGCAGCAGCTTTCAGTTGTGATCTGTTATTGTTAACTTTGATACCATCAAAAGGCCTAAAAGAATGCCATCTGGGGGCTTACTTGGTCCTCTGATTTCTAGGTCATTAAACCTTTTTTAAATTCAATTACTAATAGACAATTCGAAAAATGACAAATTGTAGAGCTGTCATTTTCTTTACAGAAGCTGCTGACAGTCATCAAAAATATTGTCAGTGCGTTTTTGTGGAGTTTTTTTTTAACAAGATTGACTTCGAGTTGATTGTTAACCTTTTGAATACAGAAGCAGTGTTCTGTCACGCAAGGGGGGGGGGGGAGAAAAAAAATCAATGTTTTTTTAAGCTTATTCTGAGTGTCCTGAAATAAAAAAGTGTGGGGCTTTTTAATTCCACTAAATCTGCGTTCTAAATTTAGCACTATGAATTTCCACATTTTTTCCATGGAGGAGTCCAAACATAATCTGTGTATTTTTAAATTAACAAAGGATATTTGCTGCTCTAATGAAAGTTAAATGGAGCATTTCTAATGAACAGTGGGATACAATTTATATTCCACAAATGGACTGACCTGATAACTCACAAGCAAGTGAGTTTGTACTGTGAATTGGGTTAAGTAAATGAGATGGTAAAGATTAGAAATACCTGCAAATTTTAAATGTGAACTTAATCATTACTGATTCCAGTGATATCACTATGAAACTTTCTCCCTCTTCAATTGAGTTGTGAACTGCATTAAAAAGTAGGGAGATGATGTCATCACTTATGGTATAAATAATGTTAGAGATGGTGGGATTGGTATGACTCAATTTGGGGATAAAACTATTTGTAGAGATAAAGTAATTTTATAATGTGAATTAAAATTTTAAGACAGGAATGTTACTGGCAGGGTCAACTTTACAAAGAACTTGGTTCACTGCCTACTAACCAGCTTGGCTAGTATTAAATGCTAAATCTATTCCTCAAAGATGTAAACGCGCGCTCAGCTTTGTTACAAGACCACCTTCTGCTAGCTGTCAGACCTTTTGAATTGGTCTAATTATGGTGCAACATTGAAAACTCGTGAACCTGAGGACGTATTACAAGGTACAGAACAAATCATTAACTATTGTTTCCAGATAAATTGATCTTAAAACTGTATGCCATGCAGAAATTAGAAGCCCCAAGGTGGGGCTAGTTTAGCGAGGAATTACGCGGTTGTTCTGCAGAGAAAGATCTATAAGTTTAATAGCTTAATTATCCTGTGATATTTATTTGAATTTTTTATCTATTAATACTTAACAAATTGCTGTTTGTGGTTATTTTTGCAGAGGAGGATAGGTACGAAAGCTACTCACGGATGTTGCTGAAGTATTTTGTAGCCGAAGGTGTTGTTTGCGGGCACTCGCTTTTCCTGGCATCTGCCAGAGATCATCCCGAGGAAATATTACAGGTACTGCTTTTGATAAAGATGTTGTGGGAAGGTATTTTGCATCAATTATTGTGCTAGTATATTTTGCCTATAAATATTGATCATTACATTCACTTGGTATCCTTGAAGCACCTCGGCCGATTTGAAAGCAGTTTTTTTTTAAGCACATCATCCAATTTAGACAGGAAGGATTTGAGAAGATGCTGATAGCCAACATTTTCATTCCTCATTGATAGCACAGTAGGTGAATACAGATGCAGTAGTTGGTAAATTACAAAAGAAACTTAATACCACAATAATAGAATGACCAGGTTGGAATTGGTACTGGCTTATTGTGATGCACTCTTGCAATAATACTTTTAAGAGTAATAAAACAGGGCAAAAGGAAAGGAAGTAAAGAACTTAACTCCCAAAAAGAAAAAAAGACTTGCATTGATATAGTGCCTTTCACCGGATGTCTCAAAGCGCTCTACAGCCAATGAAGTATTTTTGAAGTGTAGTCGCTGTTGTAATGTGGGAAAAGCACAGCCAATTTGCACACAGCGAGCTCCCACAAATAGCAATGTGATAATGACCAGTAATCTGTTTTATTGAAGTTTGTTGAGGGATAAATATTGGCCAGGACACCGGGGATAACTTTTGTTTTTATTCGCTCTTGGGATGCGGGCATTGTTGGCAAGACCAGCATTTATTGCCCATCCCTAATTGCCCTTAAGAAGGTGGTGGTGAGCCGCCGCCTTCAACCGCTGCAGTCCGTGTGGTGAAGGTACTCCCACAGTGCTGTTAGGGAGGGAGTTCCAGGATTTTGACCCAGCGACGATGAAGGAACGGCGATATATTTCCAAGTCAGGATGGTGTGTAACTTGGAGGGGAACTTGCAGGTGATGGTGTTCCCACACGTCTGCTGTCCTTGTCCCTCTAGGTGGTAGAGGTCGTGGGTTTGGGAGGTGCTGCTGAACAAGCCTTGATGAGTTGCTGCAGTGCATCTTGTAGATGGTACACACTGCAGCCACAGTGCGCTGGTGGTGGAGGGAGTGCCAATCAAGCGGGCTGCTTTGTCCTAGATGGTGTCAAGCTTCTTGAGTGTTGTTGGAGCTGCACTCATCCACCCCTGCTCTTCTTCGAAATAGTGCCATGAGATCTTTCACGTCTACCTGAGAGAGCGGGCGGGGCCTCGGTTTAACATCTCATCCGAAAGATGGCACCTCTGACAGGGCAGCACTCAGTACTGCACTGGAGTGTCAGCCTAGATTTATGTGCTCAAGTCTCTGAAGTAGGACGTGAACCCACAACCTTCTGACTCAGAGGCAAGAGTGCTACCAACTGAGCCATGGCTGACATGGCCAATTCTTGGGGGGAAAAGGGTCAGAGCAACAGGTCCCTGCCATGCTGTGATGTTTGGGAATGATTCTTAAAGATCACAATAATATTATTGAGACAACAACAACATCAACTTGTATTTATATAGCGCCTTTAACATAGTAAAACATCCCAAGGCGCGTCACAGGAGTATTATAAGACAAAAAATTTGACACCGAGCCACATAATGCGAAATTAGGGCAGGTGACCAAAAGCTTGGTCAAAGAGGTAGGTTTTAAGGAGCGTCTTAAAGGAGGAAAGAGAGGCGGAGAGGTTTAAGGAGGAAATTCCAGAGACATCCCGAGTATCCAATTAATTATTCCTCTGTTACTGCTTGGTAACATTCAGTCATTTGTTTGGAACATGCAGTCATTTAACATCATTGTTTAGGATTTCTGCAATTAATATAAAGAACACAAATATGCACCCATCCCTGCATAATATACTAAATATAGTGGTCTATTTCCCATTGTATGAGATTATGGGTGTTCACAGATAATGTAGTTCCTAAGCATGCAGTGTCTTTTAAAGAAAGAATCCATTTTGATTATTATAGTATATAAATTGAATTGGAATAATATTTAGATATACATATAGTGCTTCATAAACCTGTAAATCTTGTAATACTACAGTTCTGTCACATAACACTGTATAGCTTCAGGTCCATTGTCAAAGCACGAGTAATATCCTTGGTCTTGTATCGCATTATCATAAACCCACATCCAGTAGCTCAGAGCCGATGCCATATAGAGTCATGAAAACTATATAATTCATATATTTATTATTATCTGAATGGCAATAGATCGGGAGAAGGGGAAGTGCAACGAGACCTGGGCGTCCTTGTGCACCAGTCGCTGAAAGTAAGCACGCAGGTGCAGCAGGCGGTTAAGAAGGCAAATGGTATGTTGGCCTTCGTAGCGAGGGGGTTTCAGTACAGGAACAAGGATGTCTTGCTGCAGTTGTACAGGGCCTTGGTAAGACCACATCTTGAGTATTGTGTGCAGTTTTGGTCGCCTTATCTGAGGAAGGATGTTCTTGCCATGGAGGGAGTGCAGCAAAGATTCACCAGGCTGATACCTGGGATGGCAGGAATGACGTATGAGGAGAGATTGGGTCGATTGGGCTTGTATTCGCTGGAGTTTAGAAGAGTGAGAGGGGATCTCATCGAAACTTATAAAATTCTAACAGGACTAGACAGACTAGATGCTGGAAGGATGTTCCCGATGGTCAGGGAGTCCAGAACCAGGGGTCACAGTCTAAGGATAAGGGGTAAGCCATTTAGGACAGAGATGAGGAGGAATTTCTTCACCCAGAGAGTGGTGAACCTGTGGAATTCTCTGCCAAAGAAGGCAGTAGAGGCCAATTCATTAAATATATTGAAGAAGGAGTTGGATATATTTCTTAAGGCTAAAGGGATCATGGGATATGGAGAGAAGGCAGGAACAGGGTACTGAATTTGGATGATCAGCCATGATCTCAGTGAATGGCGGAGTAGGCTCAATGGCCTACTCCTCCTATGTTTCTATGTTTAGAATCAATCAACAAAATATTATTGCTGGTGTTCCTGGCTATTGCCCACAATAGGTCAGAAAGAAAGAAAAAAGATAGACTTGCCTTTGTTACCTCTAGACTTGACTATTCCAATGCACTCCTGGCTGGCCTCCCACATTCTACCCTACGTAAACTTGAGGTCATCCAAAACTCTGCCGCCCGTGTCCTTACCCGCACCAAGTCCCGTTCACCAATCACCCCTGTGCTTGCTGACCTACATTGGCTCCTGGTTAAGCAACGCCTCAATTTTAAAATTCTCATCCTTGTTTTCAAATCCCTCCATGGCTTTGCCCCTCCCTATCTCTGTAATCTCCTCCACCCCCACAACCCTTCGAGTTATCTGCGCTTCTCTAATTCTGCCCTCTTGAGCATCCCTGATTTTAATCGCTCAACCATTGGCGGCCGTGCCTCATGTTGCCTGGGCCCTGAGCTCTGGAATTCCCTCCTAAACCTGTCCGCCTCTCTACCTCTCTTTCCTCCTTTAAGACGCTCCTTCAAACCTACCTCTTTGACAAGCTGTTGCTCATCTGCCCTAATTTCTCCTTATGTGTTTCAGTGTCAAATTTTGTTTTATAATGCTCCTGTGAAGCGTCTTGGGACATTTTACTACGTTAAAGCGCTGTTTAAATACAAGTTGTTCTTGTTTATATAGTGCCTTTCAAAACCTCAGGATGTCCCAAAGCTCTTTACAACCACTGTTGTAACGTAGGAATGAGCCTTTTTGAGCACAAGTTTCAATTCTAAAATGAAGAATAAGGAATTTATAATGGAAAAAGTTGACAGCAATGGCACGCAAACGTAGGATTTTAATTTTATTATATAGGTATCTTTTTTTTGTGGCGGGGAATTCAGACAGATGGTCACAAAGCAACACATTACTGAACTTCACTGAATTGCAGTTCAGTAAATACAGACATATTTATTGAGTTTACCCGTTAAGAAATCTGGCATCTACTTTGATTCTTATTTTATTTAATTAATTGCTACTTCTACACCAAGATTGTGGTCCAAATCGACTGCTAATTCAAAAGTCTCCCATACATTCATTGCTGAAAAGCTGAAAGTGGATGACTGTGAGGATCAAAGTGCTTTTCTCAGTAGTGCTGCTTATGAAGTATGGATTACCCTAACTGATAAGCCAATGATCGAAGTTTAGCTGCTACATAATATAAGTCTTTCCTCCTTTTATTGTAAGTAGAATAGAGTGGTATGTGATGTCTTTACTTGGCTTAATGCGCAAGCAATTAAGCTAGCTTAGAAGGGTGTGAGGTTAAGCCTCATTAACTATGGGATGGGGTACCTTGGGTTTTATTATACTCTGGAGAATTCTGCTTGTAAGAAGGGTCAGATTGTAACAGTGCCTATGATTTCCTTCTCTGTCAAAACAAAATGATGTAAGCCGGTTAATGTATGAATTCAGACGGGCAACATAATAAATAGTGAGTAGTTGCAAATGATTTGTACAGGGATTCAAGTAATGTGATTGCAAAATTAGGTCTGCAGCTATATTACACTGTTAGTCTAAGACCATCAGCTAGAATGTGCAAATCTCAGCAGACGAGACCCATGTTATATTGCAGGCTGCTCATCATACTTTGTCAGGAATAAGTTTTGAGAGTGCCCAGGAGTTTCAGCAAACCGCTTCAGCACTTTCCAAGTCCAGCTTCACGTTGCAGTTATACTTCACATGGTGCCAAGCCCAAATGACGTGAGACAGCTTCCTTGTGGGGTGGGAGGGAGGGAGGTCTGGCTTTAGTATGTTCCAGATTGGGATCTGATTCTGGTGTTATGCTGTCACTTTCACATCAATACACCCCTGAAACTGCTTTGCACTGATCTGAAAGTGCCAGTATAACTGCTCCTGAAGGCAGCTTCTTAATCTCTCATTTATATTTCTTTTTATGAGGTTTAATCTGAATCTTATTGACTAACTTATTTTGTCATATAATTAGGTTGATCTATTATTAATATATTGAAAATGCTTTTTATTAATTATGCTACTTGGAGCATAGTAGCATTTATGTAATACCATATCATGTCAAAATGTCTCAAAGCACTTCACACCATTAATTTTGAAGTGCAATGACTGTTGTTATAAGAAATAATTAGCTCAAGGAATACTATTTTCTATCAAAAACTTTATTTCAATTCTTGTGTTACATATTGAATAGACTGCAAACATTTGGATTTATTTTTCATCCAACGTGACCATGTCACTCAGATATTAACGGAAAGTAGCCAATTAGTTAGTGCAAAGATACTATCACAGCTGAATGAACAAGTGCGAAGCACCACCGATTCTAAAGCGAAATTGATATCCAGTGTATTGGAGAAAAGGGGTTAAACAGAGCCGCGTTGTCAGAAGGGATGCTGGATTCATCCCGATTGTGATATTGAAGGTGACTGGTGTGAAAT
Source organism: Somniosus microcephalus (assembly GCF_052327205.1). Taxonomy (NCBI): domain Eukaryota; kingdom Metazoa; phylum Chordata; class Chondrichthyes; order Squaliformes; family Somniosidae; genus Somniosus; species Somniosus microcephalus. The sequence continues at coordinate 111,083,290 of NC_141001.1, read as the reverse complement.
AGTTAATCCACTCTTGAGGTTTCTTTGCTGCAAATGTTGTACAGTGCTGGTGCAGTACAAGGCGGCAGCAACAGGTGTCACTGATTATGTCAGTAGCAAACGCTGAAACAATGACCAGCCCTGGGAGTTAGGTGAGTGCTTAAGTAGGAATTATCCTAATGATCTTTGCCAGAAAAGTGATCTGTAAGGATCACTGATTGGCATTTGGATAATCAAGTTTAATGAAGATAACACTGCCTGAAAACATTGCAGGTGTTAATTTGTGTTATTTTGAAGACAATAGCTTGTTTTTTTATTGAATGTAGGAAGACAGGAACTCTTTGTTTCAAATTGCAGGATGTAGAAGATTTAAGCCAATATGTAGATTTTTTTCTCTCACAAATCCCAAATTATAGTTGCTTCACTAGTTTAACTTATTGTAGTTCAGAGAGTGGAGAAAATAAAGGGAAAAAACAGTGGTTCCATGTACATTTTTCATTTCTGAATGCATGATGGCATGGTGCTCCACATTAAATTCCCAAAACATTTAGCAACGAGCTTTATAAATAATAGCAGGAACTTGAAATGGGAAACACGGTGCAGGTGACTGACTTGGTCATGACTTGTTGGGTTTTAGCCTCATTCTACTGTCACAGTTTCAAGTTCCAGTAAAGTTTACTTTCATTTCCAACTGCAGCTGTTTCTCCCTGAGAGTACTTTCATTTTACATTACTCTTGTCGAATGGCCTCCTTCTGTGCCGTAAATTTCTATGATTATATAAACATTGACATGTTCAGTATAGGTGTGTTTTGCGCCAGAATATGTATATTTTAAAAATAAATGATTCCCATTTTGGTTTGAACAGGAGCTTCCTGCCCCTTTGCTTGACGATGTGATAGAGATCGACGAAGCTATCCGAGAGGCAGAAGGCAGTTCAGGGGGTATCAATAGTTCCACCACTGCATCCCAGAATTCCATGAAAATAGCATGGCGGTACCAGAACTTACCAAGAGTACAGGTACAATCTTGCATTTCTTTAAACCATAACCATGTGAAATAAATCAAAAGAAAGCTTTGTCTTTGTATGCAGGATGGGCCTTTACCATGTACCCAACATGTGAAAATGTGTAGAAAACCATGAAAATTGGGATTTGATTTGTTTTCTAGATTATGTTTTTACATTTACTCCTTTGTAGCTTCGCACTATTTTACAACATGAAATATTATAAAGGTTGGAGATGTTTAGTTTATGTGACATTTTTATGCAGTAATGGCCCAACCTGCACCTAAATTGTTTTGATCTGTAATTAATTCTTCACTCTGAATAATTTTAAAGACAAAGGCCTAGAAATTCAGTGGGCTGTGCCACCCGTTAGCGCCTTAAGAGGGCGCTAAGTGGGTCGGAAGCCACTGGCCACACCTCCCGCTAAATTTAGCGGGATGCTAATGGTGGCACTAGCCGTTAGCGCTGCGCTGCTACCGATGACGTCATCAGTGTGCACAGCGCCCCGATCGCGATATTTAGATGCGCCCCCTGAGTTAACGCCGGACGCTATGTGCGACCGGTTCAGGGGGGGGCCTACCTGCGGCAGTAGAGGCGCTAATTAAAGGAGCGGTGCGGGGCGGCCATTTTTGTTGCTGGCCGCCTGCCAGCACCTCTCCGCGCTGCCGTCCCTGGCCTCCTAAACCTCGCCCCCCCCCCGCGAAGTGCCGACTGCGTTCCAAGAGCCTGGCACTTCTCCTCGGTGCCGGGCTCTTTTGCCGGCACTCGCGATCCTCGGGGGCCCAGCTGGGCCCCAGATCGCGCTGCACAAGGCCCCTCCCCTTTAAGAAGGGGAGGAAGGCCTACAATACCGCAGCGCGACGTGCCACAGCGATATTCAGTTGCAGCGCCCCAAGAGGGATGCGGAGTGCCTCCAGTAGCGCCGCGCTTCCCTTTGGGGCGCTCCAACTGAATTTCCGGCGGGCGGCCGCGACTGCTTCTGGGGCGCTACTTTTAGCGCCCTGGCGAGGCTGGCGCCCCAAACGGGTCTATAGTCAATTTCTAGGCCAAATAATGTTATTACATGACAATCATTTTAATGATTGCGAGTAACTTTTGGAGAGGTCTAATTGTATTTTCTGTGGTGTTTTCAACTGTTTTAAATGTGAAGCCAATCACACCATTGCTACTAGGAATCAGTTTCTGTGGGGAGCTGTGCAGGAATAATGAAAATGGTCAAAACTGCATGATCTGTCGAACATGTGCTTTTTTTTGGTACCAGTTTTGACCCCCCCTCCAAAAAACATTGACTGCTGCTGTGGTACAGTTCTACAGACACCATCCTTCCCCACACCCCTTCCCCCTTCGGAGATCTTAACCAACTAATATATGAACCTTCGACAGTGAATGTTAAAGAAAGACTTGCATTTCTATAGCGCCTTTCACGACCTGAGGAGGTCCCAAAGTGCTTTACAGCCAATGAAGTACTTTTGAAGTGTAGTCACTGTTGTAATGTAGGAAACACAGCAGCCAATTTGTGCACAGCAAGCTCCCACAAACAGCAATGTGATAATGATCATTAATGATGTTGATCGAAGGATAAATATTGGCCCAGGACACTGGGGAGAACTCCCTTGCTCTTCTTCGAAATAGCACCATGGGATCTTTTACGTCTACCTGAGAGAGCAGATGGTTTAATGCCTCATAAAGAAAGACGGCTCCTCCGACAGTGCAGCGCTCCCTCAGTACTGCACTGGAGTGTCAGCCTAGATTTTTGTGCTCAAGTCTCTGGAGTGGGGGCTTGAACCCACAACTTTCTGACTCAGAGGCGAGGGTGCTGCCCACTGAGCCACGGCTGACACAGCAGGGTACTGATCCATTACAGCTGAGCCCAGTCCTGTCCTCACTCAGTAAGCACACATTCCAGCAGGGTGGCTAGCAATCAGGAGGGCGTGAAGGAGAAAACCCCAGGCAATTATTCTCCTACCAAACCTGGCTACATTTTTCTTGCTCTAGCCCAGGCTTGATGAGGCCCATTAGATCAGCCAACTCAGCACAGACTAGAAATTTGAACCTGGAATCTTCTGGCTTGTATGGCTCCGGTAGATGCATATCGTTTTACTAATTGAGTCATTGGGGGGAGTTTTTCTCACTTATCATTGTTCTGCTCAAAGCTGGCAATAATAGACAAACCTTTCCTTGAGCACCAAGTTCTCATCCCTTTAAAAAGTTCTCTAAGCAAGAGAGTACCGTGGTACAATTAGTCAGCGCTGCGCTGATACAAAACCCTTTGATAGTGCCTGATATCTCCTTTGGTAAAGGAATTGTGTTGCTGTTGTAAAGTTACTCATTCTTACCAGATGAATGCTGCAGTTCTTTTGGAGCCAACAGGTAACCAGTCTGTAAAGAGATCCATATTCTACACATATCCACTCCATAACTAAGACCGCCTATTTCCACCTCCGTAACATCGCTCGTCTCCACCCCAGCCTCAGCTCGCCTGCTGCTGAAACCCTCATCCATGCCTTTGTTACCTTTAGACTTGACTATTCCAACGCACTCCTGGCTGACTGCCCACGTTCTACCCTATGTAAACTTGAGGTCATCCAAAACTCGGCTGCCCGTGTCCTAACTCGCACCAAGTCCCAGTCACCCATCACCCCCTGTGCTCGCTGACCTACATTGGCTCCCGGTTAAGCAGTGCCTCAATTTTAAAATTCTCAAATAACAACAGAAATTGCTGGAAAAACTCAGCAGGTCAGGCAACATCCGTGGAGAGAAATTTGAGTTGACGTTTCGGGGCGAAATCCTTGTTTTCAAATCCCTCCATATCTCTATAACCTCCTCCAGCCCCACAACCCCCTGAGGTATCTGCACTCCTCTAATTCTGCCCTCTTGAGCATCCCTGATTTTAATCGCTCAATCATTGGTGGCCGTGCCTTCAGCTGCCTGGGCCCTAAGCTCTGGAATTCCCTCCCTAAACCTCTCCGCCTCTCTTTCCTCCTTAAAGACGCTTCTTAAAAATCTACCTCTTCTGCCCTAATTTCTCCCTGTGTGGCTCGGTGTCAAATTTTGTTTTATAATACTCCAGTGAAGCGCCTTGGGACGTTTTACTCCGTTAAAGGCGCTATATAAATGCAAGTTGCTGTTGTTGTTTGGGAAGCTCAATTGAGGAAAGGTCAAGAGACACAAGTAAATGTGTGCAGTTGCCTTTCTTTCGAACATTGTGTGGCAACAATCCACTTCAGAATCACTGGAACCAACTCCTTTTAGTGCTGGGGCAAAATGAGACAGAGTGTTAAGAGGTTAATGTATTCCACATACTTGAGCTCATCATTTGATTTCACTTTACAGTGCATTGTTGTGTTAATAAGGCTAAATAAACTCGATTATACGATTGCTAAGCAATCTTCCAAGATCATAGATCAGGATATCAAAAGCCATTGTGCATCACAACCTCTGGAAGCTGGTAGAAAACAAAGCACGACTTTTACAAATGTGCAAAATTCAGGGTAAAAAGACTTTTTTTTTATTATAGTATTTATAAGGCAAACTTGTAATTTGTCCCCGAGGTCACATTTCATCCCTGCGTTGCTTTGGCTTCAGTCCATTTCACAGTGTGAAGTTACTGGTACATATTTAGCAGAGGAGTGCTGCTTCTACAAGCTCTATTCAAATGTAAATAGCTTTTGGGTTCTTGATGTATTACCATATAAAAAAATCACTTTCCAACCAAATAATCCAGTTTATTCAGACCTAGTAATATATCAGTATGTTACAGCATAAAATAAAATGTTTTGTTCAAGTTTATAAGTGAACAATTCGTTTTTTTTAAAAGATATGTTAGCTTCTGAAGCTCTCTGGACTTTAGCACTCAAAGGATGCTGGGTACTTCACAAGGTTTCCAGCAATTTCAAAGTGGATAATCGGGTGAATGAAGTTCATTTCTAAACATTGAATACAGTTAACAGAGAAATGTTTTCCACTGGATTGTCAAATAATCCTTAATGATCCAAAGAGAAATGCTTGCCTATTTCTCCGTATCTCTCAGTAGTGCCTTGTAGCGGTGCTTTATGCTTGTAATAAAAAGCCTGGGAACAGACATCTGTGCAGAATTCCTCCTAAGGTGACATCAAAGGGGGAGTTCTGCCTCCCGTTCACCATCTCCATTCATGTCAGTGGAATGGAACTTCATGATGTCACCGGAATAAAAAAAATGAATGAGATTTTCAGAAGGCAAAAGGTTAATTCTGTGTTCCTAATTTCCTTAACTTTGAAGCAAGATCTTAGAGATTGCACAGTACTGCAGAATGCATAAAGAGACCGTCGACCTGATTGCTGTACATATTATCGCATTTATCTTAAACCAATTCATAATAATCCTTGCCCAACCCACTACTAATTGAAATCACTCAAGTGTTTCAATCAAAATCAAGTGTTTCTACAGCTGTAATGTGTAATTGCCTCGAATGTTTGTCTATGCTTCAGAAATGCACTTCTGTGTCTTGACTCAGATGAATCTCTCAGCTTGTTTCTAGGAAGGTTAAGCATTTATCGAGTATTTTTAATGATACCTAGTGGAAGTTTTCTGACACAAGCAATGGGTTAACATGTGAAAAGTATATTAGCGTGTTTGCATTCATTCCATCAAAAATCTATATCCTGCCACAAGACAACGGAACCCAATACCGAATCAAATATGGTTGAACAAGATTTCACAGAGATAGTATGATCTGTCAATTGGAAAGCACTGAATCAAGCAATTGACTTGCTTATCCATGTGCTAAATGAGTAAAGAAAGCACTTGAGAATGTATCAGCTTCATTGTCATAGCAATCTAATCATTGTGAAGCTAACGTACAAGTGACACAAAATGACCGCAGGGTCAATAGCCCCCTTAAGGCCCACCAGCTAGTTCTTCCATGCTTGTAAGTCCCAGTTATTTCTACAGATTGTTGCACAAATCAGGAGCGATGTCATGGTTTAAAATTTTAAATAAGCTCTTGAAACGTGAATGATTCATTGGCATTTATTGCAATGACGCTGTACATTATTTTGCGGATGGCTGTATAGTGCAGACAGAAACATGTCCACTAGTAGCGTACACTGCAGGAGCTCTTAAAAACCAAAAAAGACCCTTTATCCAAGGTTACTAAAGTAACTGCAATTCATCTGTAAACAAAATTGTGGGATGCAAAAGCTTCTCAATGACATGTTTGTGTACTTGGGGCAATATATAAGCTGTCACAGCATGAAATCAATTTTCTGCCTAGGTTCATCTTGAATCTGAGATTTCTAACACATTAGTGTTGCAATTAGAAACATTTAGCAGCAGACAGTAGACTGAAAGCCAGCAGTCTGCTATCTGACAGTTTCTGCCTGTTCCTCTCTTCCAGCCTATCCATGCTGAAGCAATGAGGGGGACAAGCGCAAGTCGCTGTTGCCTCCGATAATAAATTTATCAACTTTGCAACTTCTGAGGAAAGAAAAGCTTTCCCCTAGCCATTCAACTAAGCCAGATTACTCACACTTAGTTGGTTCAGGTAGGCCTTAGCAAGCTTCCCACTGGGCCTGGGAATTTGTAAAGCGAGGCCTATTCACAATTCTCTGACCCAGACCATGCTTTTATTACATACTGTTTTATTATAGTAAGATCTGTCTCCACCCAGCTTGTAGAAGCAATACTCTTTCTTGTGAATTAAGAAAGTTATCCCCCCACCTTAATCCATATAGCGGTGTGGATTAAGGACACCAGTGTGCCCTGGGATCCTCCGAGTGGACCCTGGAAACTTCTTGTTTCTTCTCTTTGCTGTCTTAGAAAACACTACTGGGGCCTCAGTGAGGATTTGCATCTGAAATAGACTACCTGGTGCTTTCCTGAATGAAGACATCAGATCAAAGTTCAGTTAGTCAGGGCCGTGCTAAAATGTTAAGGAGACTAGGATGTACACAATGAAAAGATGAGCCCTGGCAGAGAATGCAATAAAAACATTGTGATGGGTAATCCAGATAAAGACTAGATTATACAGACCAAAGGACAAACCCCTGTATAAATTGTTTTCAGTGCTTGTACAACAATAAATTCACTCTCCGAGGATGTGTTTACAACAGCATTTCTTGCTGAAAAGCGTGGGTCTCTGTTCTATATTTATACCACAAGGGTGATAAAACAAATGTGAATTCAGTGGATAATGTTGTTAAAAACTTCATAATCCAATTGTAAAGGTGTTGTTAAAATAGTGACTAGTCAGTTTCTAACACACATTGCTGTTTTTTGATTGAAACAGTTGTGAAGCAATGCATATAAAGCAATGCAGAACATTCCTCGTCACCTAAAAGTGCTAGCATTGTTTTTAAAACTCTATAGATCATACATTATCCTGTATTAGCCTTATTTTATTTTTTGCCAATTTATGCCAGTTCCCTCCTAAAAGTGTCTTGATTCCACAGGCACTAGTCACCCCTGATGCCTTGCTCAAGTGTCTATACTTGTGTAAGCCTAGACAGTGAGTGCCAGTAGGCTATTCAACCACAGAGGTGCATCACACCTCAGGACAATCTGTCACACATATGCTCTTTCCAAAGGGGTGGACTAGATAGATAGATATAAAGCAAGAAAGACTTGCATTTATACAGCGTCTTTCACAACCTCATGATGTCCCAAAGCGCTTTACAGACAATTAAGCACTTTCTGAAATGTAATCACTGTTGTAATGTAGGAAACGCAGCAGCCAATTTGTGCACAGCAAGGTCCCACAAACCGCAGACCAGATAATCTGTTTTAGTGATGTTGGTTGAGGGATAAATATTGGCCACTACACCAGGGAGAATTCCCCAGCTGTTCTTCAAAATAGCGCCATGCGATCTTTTACGACCACCTGAGAGGGCAGATGCGTCTCATCTGAAAGACGGCACCTCTGACAGTGCAGCACTCCCTCAGTACCGCACTGGAGTGTCGGCCTGGATTTTGCGCTCAAGTCTCTGGAGCGGGACTCGAATCTACAACCTTCTGATTCAGAGGCGAGCGTGCTACCAGCTGAGCCTCGGCTGACACCCACCGTGAATGGGAACCCTGACTGACATTTCCTCTCTCCCATTCCGGAGACATAGACTGCAGCCTCTGTACTGGCAACCTGGCTGAGGTCAGTTAACTGAGCCCAGAACCTCGCCACTTCCGGTCTGTAGGTGACATCCTGTGGTTACCAACTGAGTCACTAAGGGAGCTCCAGTAAAAGCATTATCTTTCCATGAAATAAATATTAAGTTAAGTTAATGTTTATACATTACTGTGGTTACTATTATGTTGACTTGTTTTTCTTCCAAAGAGAGTCATAAATCAGCATTAAGCCTTTGTATCTGATATTATAACACCAAGATTCAGTGTGATTATATAAAGCATGCTAAAGTTTTGCTTCCAAATCATATTCCATTGTGATATTTCCTGAAATTCAATTCAGTGCCGATACGTTTTGGGTGATTTCTATTTGACTTTTAAAGTTGCGTTCTTCACTTGACAGACAGCCTTGACGTCCTCCTCAAGATTTGGTCATTATTACGATGTATCTAAAACAATGAGTACCGAGCTCCAGCGCTCAGTCAAGTGCCACAGCTTTTTCCTACCTGATGAAGTTCCATTGGATTTAGCTGCTTCTGAATTTGGGTAAGTCCTCACCTGAGCTGCGATGAAAACCTCAAAGAGCTTATGTGGCATAAATGGCAAATCTCTAAATTTCTATTGAAGAAACCAAATGAATTTGCTGCACCATCGTTTTAATGTTTTAACGCAATTTGGTGTACATATTCCCTACTGCTTTAAAAAGGATTTTTTGTGTTAATCCAACAAAATTCTACCAATATCGGTTAGATTTTTCCTATTCATATCTGACTATATTTCCCACATATAGCCTCGGTACAGTTTATGACATTAGGTGGAGCTCATTTTAAATCTTTATCCTGTTAGAAATACTGAAATGCAAATTTTTTAAATTTAACTATATTTGATTTACTTTCAAGATGAAACATCATTCAGCAGTGGTGTAATTTTACTTTGTAATGAATGATCTGTAGCTGTCTCTTGTCAATGTTGGGTAGTTAACATTCCCTTCAGCTCCATGCTTGACTGGGCGGACATGCATGCACACAAGTAACCCGATTAAGCCTACCACCAAGTTGCTTAATAAAAAAAGGACGAGGAACAAGTTATAATTTCAAACGGCCATAAGGCCGAGCAAAATTGATTTGAAGACGTCTAGTTTCAAGTGTTAATGTAGTGTGACTTGAGAAAGAATCCTGCTCTGGTGAAGTTGGGATCTTCTGAGGATTCGTGCAGTGTCTGACTGTTCTTTTTATTTATTTCCTGTATGCTGGAGTCACATCTGCTGCTGCTGCTGCTTAACAGTGGCAGTGTGGGTTCTTTACCCAACTGGTCTTGTGAGATCAGTAAACTTCAAATTCATTAGATCTTGAAGGAGGTGGAAGGGATTAGTGGGGAGGAGCATGCATTGTCGGCAACAGATAACAATTGAGTTGCTACTAAAGTTTCCCACCAGTCCACTTCACGGTGTACAACCTGATCAGCATGCCTCACAACTCTCATTCAGTGTTCTTAAGTTGCTTGTTGTATATTTGTATTTCATCTAATTACTACTACAACCTGCCTCTTCAGTTATCAACTCCATTTTGGGGGAAGATTCTTAGTAGATAAATACAAGCTTGGCTACTTATGCAAATTGATTGATTGCAGGGAGCTTCTTATCACAACACCAGTTTCTCTGAAAGACTTTTGTTAATTATTTTTGAAGATGCACAAGACATCCCATTGCTGCAATTATACTGTAGATTCCAGCCTGAGACCAAGATCTGGACAGTGCGATGCACAACCAGCGTCCCCAAACTATACTGCCTATTACACCCCGTTGTAGGTAGCATTGCACTCAGCAACATCGGAAACACTGCAACAACTTGCATTTATATAGCACCTTTAACGTAGTAAAACGTCCCAAGGCGCTTAACTGCATTCCACATATATTGAACTGGAGGCCAAACAAATTAACTTCAGTGTAAGCTTAACAATGCAAATGGGATATAGGGCCCACGTGAATAAAAGTCATAAAGTCACTGTTCATCTAGCACAATTTCCAACAGACACTCATTTAACTTAGTTTCTATCACTATTTTTTATACAATTCCAGCTTCACATAAAACATGTTGCAAACTGGATCTTTTCTTATCTGTTTGACAGCAACCATTGATTTATTACCTGATCTGAAAGGGATTGGAAGATATGGGTAAAGATACTGGCCTAGAAATTGGGTTGAGGCGCCAAGTTTGCCTGAGCGCAGGATTTAGCGCAGCGTTCGAGTCTTCAGCGATCGCCAGAAATTCAGTTTCAGCGCCCCTAGAGGGAGACGGGGCGAGGCTCGAGGCGCTCCGCGTCCCTCTTAGGGCGCTGAAACTGAATATTGCAGCGCAACGTGCCGCAGCGCCACACGCTGCGGCACGGCACGCTGCGGTACTGCAGGCCTTCCTCCCATTGTTAAGGGGGAGGGGCCTGCAACAGCGCGATCCCCGATCGCGAATGCCGGCAAAAGAGCCCGGCACCGAGGAGAAGTGCCGGGCTCTCGGGAAACAGCCGGCAATGCCGCGGGGGTGGGGGGCGGTCAGGAGGCCAGGGACGGAGGTGCTGGCAGGCGACCGCCAAAAAAGGCGGCCGCCCCGCACCTCCACCTTAACTTGCGCCGCTGCCGGCACAGTAAGGCCCCGTGAACCGGGCGCGGGTAGCGAACAGCGCAACTGCGCCGTTCGCAACCAAATATCGTGAACAGGGCGCGAATGGGGCGCTGCGCACACCGATGACGTCATCGGTGGCGGCGCAGCGCAAAAGGCTAATGCCACCATTATCGCCCAAACTCAATATCGCGGGAGGCGCAGCCAGTGGCGCTACAGCCACTGCCTGCCTCTTTAGGCGCTAACAAGTGGCGCTACTCACCCAATTTTTCCCCCACTGTGTATTGGAGACACTGGAGAGGATGCAAAAATGATTTACAAGGATGATACTAGAACTGCGAGGTTATACCTATCAGGAAAGCATGAACAGGCTGGGTCTCTTTTCTCTTGAAAAGACAAGGCTGAGGGATGACCTAATAGAGGTCTTTAAAATTATGAAAGGTTTTGATAGAGTAGACACAGAGGCCTCGATTTTAACTGACCCGTGGAGTCAGGATTGGAGGCGTGCGGGGGGTTAAAGTCCCGAATTCGGGGGTCCCGACACCATCCCGCCCCAAACCCGCCTCCACGTAAGTTTCAAAGGAGGCGAGTACCCGTGCCGAACTGGGACCCGCCTACCTGAGGCGGGAAGGGATTAGTGACAATTAACTGCCTGTTAACAGGTAGTTAACAGGCAGTTTTTAGCCTAATCCTATTTTAAAGCTTGAAGTGTGGGATTCTCGACGGCTCCAAACCACGCCAAATTAGAGGAGTCGGGTTGAAGGACTTGGAGGGGTCGATGTGTCGGTGTTCAGGTGAGTGATGGGTGCATGAGTGCAAAGGTAAGTGTGTTCGGTGTGTCTAAAGTGTGTAAAGAAGTTTAAATTACCTGTACTTACCTTTACCGCCTTCCTTCCTCTAGGTTTCGGGAGTCCATCATCTAACCGGCACAGAAAGCAGAACGGCTGCGAACTGTCAAAAGTGACAGCCTGCAGCTTTCTGTGCTGGAGAGATTTCTAACTGAGTCTGTGTAGAAGGACTCAGGTTAGAAGTAAGACTGTCAGTGTTTGACAGCATCTTGACAGATGAAATTTCAGTCTGTGACATCACCTGTTGCCGGATGGCCCTTAATTGGCCTGCTGAGCCCGCTGGGCGGGCTCAACAAGGCCAATCAAGTTAAAATCGTGTGGATTGGCCGCATCTCGATGGAGGCGGGACTACAACCCCGAAAGTTGTAGTCCCGCCTCCTTCCCGACTTCTGAGTGAAAATCACCCCCAGAGAGAGTGTTTCCACTTGTGGGGAAGAGCAAAACTAGAGGCCATCAATATAAGATAGTCACCAAGAAATCAAATCGGGAATTTAGAGGAAACTTCTTTGCCCAGAGAGTGGGGAGAATGTGGAACTCGCTACCACAGGGAGTGGTTGAGGCAAATAGTATAGATGCATTTAAGGGGAGGCTAGACAAGCATATGAGGGAGTAGGGAATAGAGGGTTATGCTGATAGAGTTGGATGGAGGAAGGCTCGTGTGGCGCATAAACGCCGTCATGGACTGGTTGGGCTGAATGGCCTGTTTCTGTGCTGTATATTCTATGTCTGTGTAATTCTATGAATTGTACTGAAGAGATTATCAGTGGTCTTTAGTTAATAGATGACATCACCTGTTAGCAGTTGTGTCCTTTAATTTTTTTTTAATTCAGCAAAATATAGGATGATCATTAATATCCACAAAACACTCCTTTAGTCAATAGTAAAAATGCATTGTGTGAAATCTATTTTTTTTTTTTTTAAGTAATCCTCATGTATTGGCATTCTTATTTAACCCAGCAGTAGACAGCATGGTAACATCATCATCTGGTGACAAATCTCTAATAATCCCTCCCAATTGGTTAGCGGACTGCTATGAAATGGCATTATCCTGCTTTGGAGCTTGTTTTTTGTTTTAAACTTGAGCGATTAAAACTATTTTCGGTTGCAAAAAGAATAATTATTAATTAGGAGCTGGATATTGGGTAGAGATTCAACAGCAGCTTGTATTTATGTAGTGCCTTTAACACAGAAAAATGTCCCAAGGCACTTCACAGAGGCATAATCAAAAAATAGACGCTGAGCCAAAGAAGGAGATTTTAGGAGCAATAGGCAAAAGCCTGATCAAAGAAGTGGGTTTTAAAGGACAAGAGGGAGGTGGAGAGACGTAAAGGTTTAGGGAGGGAATTCCAGAGCATGGGGCCTAGGCAGCCGAAGACACAGCCACATTAATGGTGGGGCAAAGGGACAGTGGGGAGCCAGAAGAGACTTGAATCAGAGGAGTGGAGAGTTTGGGAGGGGTTGTATGGCAGGAGAAGATTGCAGGGATGGGGAGGGGAGGGGCGAGGCCATGAAGGGATTTAAGAAGATGAGAAGTTTAAATTATAGGCGTTAGGGGACCAGGCGGCAGTATAGATAAGCGAGGGCAGGGGTGATGGGCAAGCAGGACAAGTTAATGGGTAGTAGACTTTTGAAGATTATGGAGCAGTAGAGGATGGGAGTCCAGCCAGGAGAACACAGAAACAGTGAAATCTGGGTGTGGCAAACGGCATGGATGAGGGCTTCAGCAGCTGATTGGCTGAGAGGGTAGGGGGGGGAGCAGATAATGCTACGGAAGTGAAAGTAGGTGGTCTTTTTGGTGAAGAGGCTATAGGGTCAGAAGCTCAGCTCGGGGAAATTAATACACCAAGGTTGTGAATCGCCTGGTTCAGCAGCCAGTGAGGGCGATGGAATCGACGAAATTTATTACAATAACCAATAAAGTTGTGGTAAACCACTGTTATACCTGTCTGTAAGTGTATGTGTATTCCACTAGGTACAGGTCTGGACATGCCTCGGCTGACTCCTCCCACTATTCCAGGTATATAAGTGACTACCTCCCAGTCCCTTAGTATTCTGGACGGGTCGACCACTCGAGACAAGACCTTCATTCTTTAGTTAATAAAAGCCTGGTTGTTACTCGCTTAACCTCAGTCTTTTGAGTAATTGATGGCGCATCAATTTTATTAACTAAATTTTTTATAATGGAGAAGATCCTCACACCAGCATGCCTGGACCTGGACAGTCGGGAAGCGGACGCTTCCACCAAGTTTGCTCACTGGCTCATGTGCTTCGAGACATTCCTGACTGCCTCCACTGCGGTCGTAACGGATGCGAACAAACTGTCTGTCCTGATCGCCAAGGTGAACCACCAAGTGTACTCAGTCATCCGGGACGCGACCTCGTACACAGCCGCCCTCCAGCTCCTCATGACCAAGTACACGCGCCCTGTGAACGAAGTATACGCCAGGCACCTACTGGGGAGTCGCAAGCAACAACCTGGGGAATCGACTGAGGAATACCTCCAAGCTCTGTCCGTGCTTGGCCGGACCTGTGGGTGTAAGGCGGTAACGCCCACTACGTACACGGAGGAACTGATCCGGGATGCCTTCGTAGCGGGCCACAGGTCCAACTACACCCGACAGCGACTGCTGGAGCAGAGTGACCTCACCCTCGACAAAGCCTCCGAAATTGCACTAACGCTGGACGCAGCCTACTGGGGCATGGATGCCTACTCCTCTGCACCGTGGACGCCGCGGGGAACGACAACCTGGGACACGGTAGGACAGCCCCATAGCACAATCCCCATCCGCCCTGAAGACCGCCAATATACTGCTTTTGAGGCAAACGGCCGCCTCTATCACTTCCTTAGGGTTCCCTTTGGCGTTACCAACGGGGTCTCCGTCTTCCAAAGGGAGATGGACCGAATGGTCGATCAAAACGCGCTACAAACCACTTTCCCTTACCTAGACAATGTGACCATCTGCGGCCATGACTTGCAGGACCATGACGCAAACCTCAAGAAATTCCTCCACACCGCCCAACTCCTGAACCTGACATATAACAAGGAGAAGTGCATATTCCGCACAGACCGCCTCGCCATCCTTGGCTGTGTTGTGGAACACGGGGTCATCGGTCCCGACCCGGACCGGATGCATCCCCTTATGGAACTCCCACTGCCCCACTGCCTAAAAGCTCTGAAGAGGTGCCTAGGGTTTTTTTCCTACTACGCTCAGTGGGTCCCCTACTATGCAGACAAAGCCCGTCCGCTGATCAAGTCCACCTCTTTTCCCCTGACGGCAGAGGCCCGCTTGGCCTTCCACCATATCAAGGAGGACATTGCCAAAGCCACCATGCACGCAGTGGACGAATCCATCCCCTTCCAGGTGGAAAGCGACACGTCCGACTTTGCCCTGGCCGCCACCCTTAATCAGGCGGGGAGACCTGTGGCCGCCTTCTCACGAACCCTCCAGGGCCCGGAGACCAGACACTCCGCAGTCGAGAAGGAGGCCCAGGCCATTGTGGAGGCTGTGCGCCATTGGAGGCACTACCTGGCCGGAAAACGATTTACCCTGCTCACTGACCAGCGTTCAGTTGCTTTTATGTTCAACAACAAGCAGAGGGGCAAAATCAAAAATGACAAGATCTTGAGGTGGAGAATCGAACTTTCCACCTACAATTACGAGATCTTGTACCGGCCTGGGAAGCTCAATGAACCCCCAGATGCCCTATCGCGTGGCACCTGCGCCAGCGCGCAGATCGATAGGCTGAGGGCCCTCCACAATGACCTCTGCCACCCGGGGGTCACCAGGTTCTTCCACTTCATCAAGGCCCGCAACCTGCCTTACTCCATCGAGGAGGTCAGGACCATGACCAAGAACTGCCAAGTCTGCGCTGAGTGCAAACCGCACTTTTATAGACCAGACAGAGCCCACCTGATAAAAGCCACTTGCCCTTTCGAACGCCTGAGCGTCGATTTTAAAGGGCCTCTCCCCTCCTCCGACCGCAATGTGTACTTCCTCAACATCATTGACGAGTACTCCCGTTTCCCGTTCGCTATCCCCTGCCCGGACATGACCAGTGCCACGGTCATTAAATGTCTGAACAGCCTCTTCACCCTGTTCGGTTTCCCCAGCTATATCCATAGCGACCGGGGCTCATCGTTTATGAGCGACGAACTCCGCCAGTACCTGCTCGCTAGGGGTATAGCCACAAGCAGGACCACCAGTTACAACCCCCGGGGGAACGGACAGGTGGAAAGAGAGAATGCAACAGTTTGGAAGGCCGCCCTACTAGCCTTAAAGTCTAGGGGCCTTCCGACCTCCCGCTGGCAGGAGGTGCTCCCCGATGCGCTCCACTCGATTCGGTCACTGCTCTGCACTGCCACCAATGCCACCCCTCACGAGAAAATGTTTGTCTTCCCAAGGAAGTCCACATCGGGGACATCGTTACCGCCATGGCTGACGTCCCCAGGGCCAGTACTACTGAGAAGACACGTGAGGACCAATAAAACGGACCCCCTGGTCGAGAGGGTCGACCTCCTCCACGCCAACCCCCAGTACGCTTACATTGCGTACCTGGACGGGCGGGAGGACACAGTCTCCATACGAGACCTCGCACCCTCGGGGACCGCTGTAACCCACTACCCATTACCCCCCCCCACGACCCGATATCCAACCCCAGCAGCCGGCACGCCTGAGCCCGTCACCCACGAGGACTACACTCCAGTGCACCAGCCTACACGGGACGCGACGCCGGAAGCTCCACCACCCCTGCCGTCGCCACGTCGATCACAGCGGCAGACAAGACCTCCGGAGAGACTCCAATACACGAACTTTTAAATACACTTCACCCCGCCGGACTCATTTTTAAACAAGGGGTGAATGTGGTAAACCACTGTTATACCTGTCTGTAAGTGTATGTGTATTCCACTAGGTACAGATCTGGACATGCCTCGGCTGACTCCTCCCACTATTCCAGGTATATAAGTGACTACCTCCCAGTCCCTTAGTATTCTGGACGGGTCGACCACTCGAGACAAGACCTTCATTCTTTAGTTAATAAAAGCCTGGTTGTTACTCGCTTAACCTCAGTCTTTTGAGTAATTGATGGCGCATCAAAAGTGTGACTGCATCTAGAGCTTGGGGAGAATTATTGGTGGTGATTAACTGTTAAAGGATCAATTATTATGTTCACTGTATAGTGCAGCTTTCCTTGGCACAAGTACATTTTCTGGAACATTGTTACTTGAAAGGGAATAAACTGTTTTTAAGAAAACAAATGTCATCATCGATTTTTTTTGAAGTTTCTGCAAACGTATAATTAACTCTGAATTGTAATTTTGCTAACTGGAAACTTCACATGTTTAACTTTCATTGGGCAGCACAGTAGCAGTTTGAACAAACTACAGTTTGGTCTGGCTGGGATCTATTCTTTTCTGCAGTAGGATTTATGCGCCCAAATGTTCATCTGCGTCGTTACTTGTTAGAAGAATGTTTTAGGGACTGGTACAGCGCATTGCGGAACCGTCCTTTTGACTCGGTGACCTGTGCTCTGCCATTCAGCCCAAACAGAAATGAACAGATGATGCTCTCCATCATGGCTGTCACGAATGAAAGCACTTTAGGCCATCTCTCAAGCCAGTATCCCGTAGGCACCAATCCACAGCCCAGGAATTGGCAGTAATTTAGCAATCTTGTTCAAAAAAGACGGCCAGGGTAAGAAAATCATCTTGACAGAGTAGCTGGGGTGTTTTTCTGAGGCAATAAGAAAGCAGTGAACACTGGAAGTTTGAAACAAACACAGAAAATACACAGCTAGGCAAACAAGAGACGGATCGGTTACATTTCCAGTATAAATCTTCATCGGAACTCGAGTGAGGATTGGTATTGTGAGCTTTGTCAAGACAGTGCATGGAAACCTTTCATTGTAAATGACCCATGCCATACTTGACCAAAATACTTGGTGCTGTTATTGGGGGGAAAAAAACAGAAAAATTATCCATTCCCCTCACTGTCAATCCTTGTCCTAATGTAGCAGACCTGCTGCTGCCTTTCAAAGTTCATGTTTGTGCTTTTAGTGAGAAAATAGTAATTTGAAAGAATCCTTGTGATTAATGTATAGAAAATCATCTGTTCATTGAAAGACTTGCATATGTTAGAAACGCATTTTGCCTCTCTCCATTAACACATTTGCTCCCATATATTAACACTTAAAACCCTCAGTGGAGATGTGGGGTGACAATGTAATAACGAAGGTGATAATGATTTAAAATGGAGATGTTTCATTTGGCAAAATTATTCACACTTTATTGAACAAAATGTTAAGAACGCAGTTACTCTCTGTAACTATTTAAGAATAGTTAATGTTCAACAAAAATTCTTCATACTACGTTGATGCTGATTAAAATATGACCAAATAATTTCTAGCGATTCTGTGGTGATTACATTGCAGCCTTTGAGTTAAATGTTCTTAGTGTATACCACATGAACAAACTTCACAATACAAGATTGGTTAGAGAGCCAAGCTGAATATAGAAAGTACAGGGGAGATTTAAAAAGGGAATAAGGGCAGAGAGAGCGTATCAGAATAGATTAGCGGCTAACATAAAAGGGAACCCAAAAGTCTTTTATTAAACACATAAAAAGTAAAAAGGGTAATCAAAGGAAGGGTAGGGCAGTTTAGGGACCACAAAGGAGATCATCTTGTGGAGGCAGGGGGCGTGGCTGAGGTACTAAATGAGTACTTTGCATCTGTCTTCACTAAAGAAGAGGATGCTGCCAATGTAACAGTAATGTAGTAAAGGAGGAGGCAGTAGCGATATTGAATAGGATAAAAATAGATAAAGAGGAGGTACTTAAAAGGTTGGCAGCCCTCAAATTAGAAAAGTCACGTGGTCCGGATAGGATGCATCCTAGGTTACTGAGGGAGGTAAGGGTGGAAATTGCGGAGGCTCCGGCCACAACCTTCCAATCCTCATTGTATATGGGGGTGGTGCCAGAAGACTGGAGGATGACAACTGTTGCACCCCTGTTTAAAAAAGGGGAGTGGGCTAAACCTGGCAACTACAGGCCAGATAGCCTAATGTCAGTGGTGGGGAAACGTTTGGAGACAATAATCCGAGACAAAATGAATTGGCATTTGGAAAAGTATGGGCTAATAAACAAAAGTCAACACGGATTTGTTAAAGGCAAATCGTGTTTGACTAACTTGATAGATTTCTTTGAAGTAGTGGAGCGGGTTGACTAGGGGAGTGCAGTTGATGTTGTGTACATGGACTTTCAAAAGGCGCTGAAAAAGTACTACATAATAGACTTGTTAGCAAAATTGAAGCCCATAGGATTAAAGGGACAGTGGTAGCATGGATGCAAAATTGGCGCAGGGACAGAAAGCAGAGAGTAATGGTGAACGGTTGTTTTTCAGACTGGAGGGAAGTATACAGTGGTGTTCCCCAAGGGTCGGTATTAGGACCACTGCTCTTTTTGATATATATTAATGACCTGGACTTGGGTATACAGGGGATAATTTCAAAGTTTGCAGGTGGGGTGAGAGTAACTGCCCTTGACATCAAGGCAGCATTTGACTGATAGTGGCAGCAAGGAGCCCTAGTAAAACTGAAGTAATTGGGAATCGGGAGGGAAAACTCTCCTGGCTGGAGTCATACCTAGCACAAAGGAAGATGGTTGTGGTGGTTGGAGGTCAATCATCACAGTCCCAGGACATCGCTGCAGGAGTTCCTCAGGGCAGTGTCCCAGGCCTAACCATCTTCAGCTGCTTCAACAATGACCTTCCCTCCATCATAAGGTCAGAAGTGGGGATGTTCGCTGATAACTGCACAGTGTTCAGTGCCATTCGCAACTCCTCAGATAATGAAGCAGTCTATGCCTGCATGCAACAAGACCTGGACGACATTCAGGCTTGGGCTGATAAGTGGCAGGTAATATTTGCGCCACACAAATGCCAGGCAATGACTACATCCAACAAGCGAGCGTCTAACCACTGCCCCTTGACATTCAACGGCATTACCATCAATATCCTGGGGGTCACCATTGACCAGAAGCTTATCTGGACCAGCCACATAAATACTGTGGCTACAAGAGCAGGTCAGAGGCTGGGTACTCTGCGGCGAGTGTCTCACCTCCTGACTCCCCAAAGCCTTTCCACCATCTACAAGGCACAAGTCAGGAGTGTGATGGAATACTCTTCACTTGCCTGGATGAGTGCAGCTCCAACAACACTTGAAGCTTGATACCATCCAAGACAAAGCAGCCTGCTTGATTGGCACCCCATCCACCACCTTAAACATTCACTCCCTCCACCACCAGCGTACCGTGGCTGCAGTGTGTGCCATTCTACAAGATGCACTGCAGCAACTCGCCAAGGCTTCTTCGGCAGCAACTCCTAAACCCGAGACCTCTTCCACCTAGAAGGACAAGGGCAGCAGGTGCATGGGAACACCACCACCTCCAAGTTCCCCTCCAAGTCACACACCATCCTGACTTGGAAATATATCGCCGATCCTTCATCGTTGCTAGGTCAAAATCCTGGAACTCCCTCCCTAACAGCACTGTGGGAGTACCTTCACCACATGGACTGCAGCGGTTCAAGAAGGTGCCTCACCACCACCTTCTCAAGGGCAATTAGGGGTGGGCAATAAATGCTGGCCTTGCCAGCAACGCCCACATCCCATGAACGAATAAAAAAAGAGACGAAACTCAGAAATGTAGTAAACAATGAGAATAGCAACAGACTTCAGGAGGACATAGACAGACTAGTGAAATGGGCAGACACATGGCAGATGAAATTTAACACAGAGCAGTGTGAAGTGATACATTTTGCTAGGAAGAATGAGGAGAGGCAATATGAACTAAATGGTACATAAGAACATAAGAAATAGGAGCAGGAGTAGGCCAATCGGCCCCTCGAGCCTGCTCCACCATTCAATAAGATCATGGCTGATCTGATCCTAACCTCAAATCTACTATCACTCTACATCCCTCCCGAACCCATGTGATCTCCTGGGAGAGGCAAAAAACCAGATAAAAAACCCAATGGCCAATTTGGGAGAAAAAAATCTGGGAAATTCCTCTCCGACCCATCTAGGCGATCGAAACTCGTCCAGAAGATCACTGTCCCTATATTTTCTACAGTACTTACTTTCTGTAAAAGGTGATCTCCACCCCAGCCAGGAACAGGAATAGAACCATCTCCTGAAATCTAACACATAATTAGAACACAAGAAGTAGGAGCAGAACCAGGCTACACGGCCCCTGGGCCCGCTCCGTTACCCACAGGGCCATGACCGTTCCGAACATAGACTCATGTCCAATTTCCTGCCCGCTCCCCGTAACCCCTAATTCCCTTTACTTCTAAGAAACTGTCTATTTCTGTTTTAAATTTATTTAATGATGTAGCTTCCACAGCTTTCTGGGGCAGCAAATTCCACAGACCTACTACCCTCTGAGTGAAGAAGTTTCTCCTCATCTCAGTTTTGAAAGAGCAGCCCCTTATTCTAAGATTATGCCCCCTAGTTCTAGTTTCACCCATCATTGGGAACATCCTCACCACATCCACCCGATCAAGCCCCTTCACAATCTTATATGTTTCAATAAGATCACCTCTCATTCTTCTGAACTCCAATGAGTAGAGTCCCAATCTACTCAACCTCTCCTCATATGTCCACCCCCTCATCCCCGGGATTAACCGAGTGAACCTTCTTTGTACTGACTCAAGAGCAAGTATGTCTTTTCTTAAGTATGGACACCAAAACTGTATGCAGTATTCCAGGTGCGGTCTCACCAATACCTTGTACAACTGCAACAATACCTCCCTGTTTTTATATTCTATCCCCCTAGCAATAAAAGCCAACATTCCATTGGCCTTCTTGATCACTTGCTGCACCTGCATACTAACTTTTTGAGTTTCGTGCACCAGGACCCCCAGATCCCTTTGTACTACAGTACTTTCCAGTTTCTTGCCATTAAGATAATAACTTGCTCTATGATTTTTCCTGCCAAAGTGCATAACCTCACACTTTCCAGTATTGTATTCCATCTGCCAAATCTCTGCCCACTTACTTAGCCTGTCTATGTCCCTTTGCAGGTTTTTTATGTCCTCCTCACTCACTACTTTCCTTCCCATCTTTGTATCATCTGCAAACTTTGATATGTTACACTCGGTCCCCTCCTCCAAATCATTAATGTAGATTGTAAAGAGTTGGGGACCCAGCACTGACTCGCAGAACACCACTAGTTACTGATTGCCAGTCTGAGAACGAACCATTTATCCCAACTCTCTGCTTTCTGTTAGATAGCCAATCCTCCACCCATGGGATGCAAGAGCAGAGAGACCTGGGGGTGTATATACACAAATATTTGAAGATGGCTGGACAAATTGAGAAGGCTGTTAAAAAGCATATGAGATCCTTGGCTTTATTAATAGAGGAATAGGGTACAAAAGCAAGGAAATGATGCTAAACCTTTATAAAACACTGGTTAGGCCTCAGCTGGAGTATTGTGTTCAATTCTGGGCACCACAATTTAGGAAGGATGTCAAGGCCTTGAAGAGGGTGCAGAAGAGATTTACTAGAATGGTACCAGGGATGAGGGACTTCAGTTATGTGGAGTGACTGGAGAAGCTGGGGCTGTTCTCCTTAGAACAGAGAAGGTTAAGAGGAGATTTGATAGAGGTGTTCAAAATCAGGAATGGTTTTGATAGCGTATATAAGGAGAAACTGTTTCCAGTCAGTAACCAAAGCACACAGATTTAAGGTGATTGGCAAAAGAACCAGAGGTGACATGAGGATACATTTTTTACACAGCAAGTTGTTGTGATCTGGAATGGGCTGCCTGAAAGGGGGGTGAAAGAAGATTCAATAGTAACATTCAAAAGAGAATTGGATATATACTTGAAAAGGAAACATTTGCAGAGCTATGGGGAAAGAGCAGGGGAGTGGGATTAATTGGATCGCTCTACCAAAGCACAGGCACGATGGGCCGATTGGCCTCCTCCTGTGCTGTATCATTCCATGATTACCTTAGAATCAGCAGTACTTTTGCACCATTCTAAGAAATTATAAACAATAGTCTATGGTGTAACAAAGAATGTCATGGAGGTCAATTGAAGACCAAGTCCACAGGTTGAATTCCTCAATCTGAAAGGTACCCCTAATTTTCCAGACCAGTTAATGCCTTGAAGATTTGGGTAATGAATGTGACACATTGACTGCAGCAGTTGGTTACAGTCATGTTTGTACTGTAAGCTGAATGGAAACGTCATTTTCCGTACAGTATATCCTGTATATTCATATGCATTTGTTATCCATCGTGCTGTTTTAAGTTAATGTGTGGAGGGATTTCCTTTCAGAAACATTGTACATTTTATGAGGGATTACCATTTAAGTACAGAGTTTTTGAGTGGGGAATTAAAGGCTGGATGCATAAATGTATCTGGTTAAAGTGCCATAGTATGTTGCAAAATTGTAATGGCAGAGCAATCCTGCCCCAGATTCGTTACTGGTTCTGATTGGCACTTTGACAGCTGCAGTTGATTTTATTTTTCACTCCCAGTTCTCTTTCACGTCCCTGTCTCCTGTCCTTCCTCTTCTGAAGGTGTTTCACCGGACGCCAGTTCTTCGGGTAGCAGTCGCTCAGGTGATCATTATTCATGCATCAGCCTTGAGATCAGTGGTGGCAAATAATCTGATTATGGAGGATATATCGATGAGCTGATCCCATCCTGACACATCCATTTCCAGTCAGAGTTACTGTGTAGAAATTGGGAGTGAGAACCCTGACCATTTCTACACCCTCCCCAATCCCCCCGCCCATCCCCATTTCTAATGCCTGAACACGACAGGCATGCCATTGCCCTGGCAGAGATGAGCTCATTTAGATCAGAAATCAAACCTGGGCCAGGCCCAGGATTGGCGATTTTACCCCTTAAAACAAGACGTGGTTGAATTTAGAAATAGAGCCCAGAAAGCACATTTATTGTTTTCCCCAAACGTTGCCTGATGTGACCATAGCTGAAATTGTTGGATGGATGCACGTATCATAAACATTTGGAGTGCATGAAAGAAGAAATTTACATATGTCTGGCACCTTTCACGTCCTCGGGATGTCCCAAAGCGCTTCACAACCAGTGAATTATTTTTTGAAGTGTTGTCGCCATTTTTATGCCGACAAGTACAGCAGCCAATTTGCACACAGCAAGGTTGCACAAACAAGCAATGAGATCAATTCCCAATTAACCTGCTTTGGTGATTGAGAGATAAACATTGGCCAGGACACTGGGAGAACTCCTCTCAAGTCCCTGGAGTGGGGCTCAAACCCATGACCTTCTAACTCAGAGAAATAGAAGAATGAGAGGGGATCTCATTGAAACTTATAAAATTCTAACAGGACTAGACAGACTAGATGCAGGAAGGCTGCTCCCGATGGCGGGGGAGTCCAGAACCAGGGGTCACAGTCTAAGGATAAGGGGTAAGCCATTTAGGACAGAGATGAGGAGGAATTTCTTCACCCAGAGAGTGGTGAACCTGTGGAATTCTCTACCACAGAAGACAGTTGAGGCCAATTCCTTAAATATATTCAAGAAGGAATTAGATATATTTCTTAAGGCTAAAGGGATCAAGGGATATGGGGAGAAGGCAGGGACAGGGTACTGAATTTGGATGATCAGCCCTGATCGCATTGAATGGCGAAGCAGGCTCGAGGGGCCAAATGGCCTACTCCTGCTCCTATCTTCTATGTATATATCTATATAATGCAGGGTAGATGCTGGATCTCTTGTTTATTTCTCTCAGTGCAGGTGAATGAGCGAGACTCTTATAATCTCCCCAACATTGATAAGATAACGGCTTCTGTGGAAATGAGATTGATGGGATGTCAGTCGTCCCCTCTCATGGAACAATAAAACTCATGCATCGACTGAATTAGAGCAGAAGAACGAAGAAGTTATTTTCAGGTACTGTAACATGTAGTTTTAATAATTATGCACCACCCCATAGGAAGAGGATATAATGGTGCTCATTATTATCTGTCCCTTCCTAAATGACCAAAGGGAAATAAGCTCAAGAACGGTTTCGGAAATTTTCCTTGAATTTTACAGACCAGCTTGCTCGTGGATAAGCTTCTTTCCTTTTTTAAAGCCAGATTTAGTCTGATAACTGTAACTACAGGAGGTGGATTTATGGGAGTTGTGGCTGATTTATTCCTTTATAGGACACCCACATGTGCATTCCTGTTGCAAGCAACTGACTTTGAAGCTGGGCCAGTAAATCAAGAACTGTCTGGTTGTGAAAGAAATTTACAAACCAGCACTTTCACTTTTTGTCCTTTTTAGACCCGGCAGCTGGAATGAATACTTTGGAGATTGCCAAGCACGTAAAACTTGAGCACACGTTAAAATTTTATATAAATCAAAAAGTCAACAAAATGCATCAGCTACAGCAAGAGTTATAAATGCATGGCATTTATCAGCTTCTGGCTGGTTAAAGGACATTACATCCCTTATGAGGTCTGACCTCAGTCATAAATCTCTCTAACCGGTCAGTAACCTGTAGTATTTCTCAGCTCAGGGTAGCAGTGAGCAGAAACACTTCAATTTTAAGTGGGAAACTATGAGCTATCATTGAACGTTTAATTGCACCATAGCTACAAGTGATTAACAGCTTAATTGTTGGTTATTAAATATTTATAAAGAAGCTTCCATGATCAATTTTCAGCAAAACTGTTGACCTATGAACAATTAGCAAATGTTACAGTTGTTTGTATTTAATGAATATTGTTAACTGATTATTGCAGTGTTACAGCAGCTTTTATTAAACATTAGTTAATTATTTATAACAGCAATATGAAGATTTTATTAAACAACTGTTAATTATTTGTGATGGTGGTATTGCTGAACATCTTTGTTAAATGATAAAGCAGATAATCTGTAGAAGGCATTGAAATACAATTTTTATTTCGGCAAGTGTAACTGAACTGATAATTCGTGAATGATGAAGTCAGTAGTAAATTGTGGGAATTAAAATTTTCATTTCACTCCCCTCCATAATATATAATTTTACATTACAACACTTCAAATTAAATCGGTTGTAATTTTTTTTCCACTTCGCACTGTTGGGTTTTTAATGTTGCCACATGAGCAGCTTCTCCGCTCTCTTCCCTTCCCCCCCACATACCCTCCCAAAAAGGTGATTTGTTTGCTAGCATGAAGTTGCTCATTAGTTGGAATTAAGTAATCATATTGGCAACTTGGTCCCAAGTCCTAATGGTTTCACCGATGAGCTTAGATCAACTATACATTTATATGTCAGTGGTGGGATGTAAACACTCAAAAAATGAATGGGCCCTGGGTTTCTTGAAAACCTGCACCGAATCAATGGTGTAAGTACAGCGTAATGTCGATTTTCTGTGTAAAAGATCGAAGAAATCCAGGGGTAAGTGACTTATGCTTATTTTTACGATATGCCAGAATTTCTTTGATCATTTATGCCGATTTTGCGAATCCTCTACCAAAACTCCCTGAAGCTCATTAATATAACTGTACTGGTAATTTTATCTTGTACCAAACAAAAATTAACCTAAGTTACAATATATTTAAAAAAACGCAATTTACAGCAGCCATTTTCTCCAACACTTCAGGTTCCTCCTTTCATGGCAGGGCGTTTGCAGAAGCCAACTCTCGCATAGTTTATGCCCCTCAGCCAGCTCGCGACTAAAGCATCAGCATTGCCCTGCTGCAGGAAGGAATGATCCCCAGGCTTCTCATTGGTGGTTCTTGTTTCTGGTAACAGCGCAGGTAAAGGACTTCTTCTGAAGTTCATTCCTACCACGGTGACATTATGACTGCTGACGCTGGCAGTAAATTTCCCAGCTCAGACGCCTCAGGCACAGGCTGATCCAAAGTACCAACTTCTGCTTTATGTGAATGGAGCTGCTCTGGGATACAACAACAGCTTGCATTTATATAGCACATTTTATGTAGAAAAGCATTCTAACCTGCTTCACACAGGCATGATCAGAAATAAATGGACGCCAAGCCAAAGAAGGACATATTAGGAGGGGTTGACTAAAAGCTTGGTCACAAAGAGGTGGGTTTTAGGGAAGAGAGCGTGGCAGAGGGGCTTAGGCAAGCAATTCCAGAGGGCCTAGGTGGCTGAAGGCATGGCTGCCAGTGCTGGTACAAAGGGAGGGAGGGAAGAATGGATGCAGAAATGGCCAGAATTGCAGGAATGGAGAGTTTGGGTGCATTGTAGGGCAGCAGGAGGCTGCAGAGATAGGGAGGGGAGTGGCCTTGGAGGGATTTAAACTTGAGGATGAGAATTTTAAATTGGAGACCGGGAGCCGATGTAGGTCAGCAAGGACAAGTGATAGGTGAGCGGGATTTGGTGCTGGATATGGTCTGAGCAGCAGTTTTTTGGAGGAGCTGAAGTTTACAGAGGATGGAAGATGAGAAGTCAGTCAGGTGAGCCTAGGAATAGTCAAGTCTGGAGATGACAAAGGCAGGAATGAGGGTTTCAGCAGCATAGAATTACGTAGAATATACAGCACAGAAACAGGCCATTTGGCCCAACCAGTTCATACCGGCTCTTTATGCTCCGCTCGAGCCTCCTCCCTTTCTTCCTCAACTAGTGATCAGCATAACCCTCTATTCCCTTCTCCCTCATATGCTTCTATAGCTTCCCCTTAAATGCATCTATGCTATTCGCCTCAGCTACTCCCTGTGGTTGCGAGTTCCACATTCTCATCACTCTCTGGGTAAAGAAGTTTCTTCTGAATTCCCTATCGGATTTCTTGGTGACTAGCTTACATTGATGGCCTCTAGTTTTGCTCTTCCCCACAAGTGAGACGACGATGGCCGATGTTATGGTGATGGAAATAGGCAGTCTTTGTGATCGAGAGGCTAAGATGTTGGTCACTCAACTCTTGAATAGAAGGCCGAGGTAGCGAACAATCTGGTTCAGTCTGAGACAGTGGACAGGGAGGGGAATGGGTTGGTGCCAAGGGTAAGAAGTTTGTGACGGGGGGCTGGTCTTCCCATGTTTAACTGGAGGAAATTATTTCTAATCCAAAACTGGGATGTCAGACAAGCAATCTGACAGCACAGACAGGGGATACATATAAAACCCAGTGATTGGAGCTGTGTTTGAAGTAGTGGTTCTGCTTAGAAAAGAAAGTACATTGTCAAATTGACAATGCGTAATACCAGGTAGAAGATTTGTTGCTTTTGATTGCACAGATGAGGAAGTGCTTCTTTAAGAATCCTAACTGTGTAATTATCTTTGCTATTTTTACCACAAATTATTCATTACCTACATTTCTTAATGTCAGATGCCATTTTCTATTCACTTGTTCAGTTTCTAATGTTCTCTGGTTTTGTTTGAACAGCATCCTTTGCTTTGGAACATCATGCTGACCCACAGAAACATGGGGGTAATTTTAACCCCGGGGGGGTGGGTATCATTAAAATTTCAAAAATTGGAGGCCTGACCCCAACCCGCCCACTTCTGGTGGGGTTGGGGGACGAGCGACTAACCCGCTCTCCAGAGGCTGCGTGCCTCAAATTTTAGCGGAGTTTCACATCTAACGCCTACAACAACAACAACTTGTATTTATATAGCGCCTTTAACATAGTAAAACGTCCCACGGTGCTTTACAGGAGCGTTATCAGACAATATTTAACACCGAGTCACATGAGATATTGGGACCGATGGGTCAAAGAGGTAGGCTTAAGGAATGTCTTAAAGGAAGAAAGAGAGGCGGAGAGGTTTAGGGAGTGAATTGCAGAGCTTAGGGCCTTGCCAGCTGAAGGCACGGCTGCCAATGGTGGAGTAATTACAGGCCGGGTTTCTCAGGGCTCGGGAAACCTGGCCGCTGGAGGGAAACGAGAATGGCCAGATCCATCGGGTCCAGCACTGCTTGTGGGCCAGGAGGAGCAGGAATACTTCCTGCCGGACCCCAATCTAACCTGCTTCCTCAGCCCACCCGCCCCGCCCCGACCTCCAGCCCCGCCCCGACCTCCGATCTCCCCAAGTCTTCGATCTCACTCTGACCTTTCCGATCTCCCCAAGGCTTCCGATCGCCGATCTCACCAAGGCCTTTCCAATCTTGTCAAGGCTTTCCTGATCTCTCCCTCCCTCCCTCTCTTTCTTAGATCTTGTAATCGAAGATCGCTTTACTACATCTAAAAAAATTTCACGAAACTTTTTTACCTTTTTAGAAACTTTACTTTGGTAAACAATCGTGTACTATTTTGCTGTGATCGGCTGTACTGTAGTAGATTATGAATACTTCCAACAACAAAAGCAAAATATTGTAGATGCTGGAAATCGGAAATTAAAAACAGAAAAAGCAGGGAAACACTCAGCAGGTCGGGCAGCATCTGTGGAGAGAGAAACAAGAGTTAACCTTTCAGAGCGATATTACTATCTAACTAACGTGGATAATGAAGTGTTAAACAACGGAATGGAGAAAGATTATCAATTTTGAGATGATAACTTGTTTAAATACAATTTGCTTCATATGTTCACATTGATGTATGGATCATAAAGATACAACCTTGCCACCAGTTAAAGGTCAAACTGTGTAAACGCTTTCTGATGAACTTTCTTAAATTTGACTTTTTCTGTGCTTTTTTTTGGGAGATTCATTTAAATAGAGTGTTAAGAACATAATTGGGAGAATTAGCTGGGAGGAGCTACAGTGCCCAACAGTGCGAGATAGCTGAATTAATATCAGTAGAAATGCTGTAATTAATTCATGATGCTTCGGTAATCCTGTCATTTTTACTCTCTTGCTCGAGCATTCTTGTACTGTTGAATACAGTGACTCCTTCAAGCCATTTGCTCTCTCAATGTCATAAGTACTCACTCGTTAAAACAAACATTGTCAGTAAATGATTAGAACAAGAAGGACAGAAAGCTCGTATTAAAATTAATCCTAATTATCTTTGAAACTACTTGAGTGTTTTTTTTTCTCGCCAATTTTCTCTGTTCTCCTCCTCTCCAGAAAGTGATGATTCCTTGCAGGAGTACAGTTCCACAGGTGCCGGATGCCCTGTGCTGCCTTGCCCAGATTTATTTTTTTGCTTGTGTGGCCATAGGCACAGAGTTTTGACAGGCTATTTGACCATAGAGGGCTTCACAGTTGAGCCCTGGCCTCGCCCAGCTTTCACCCATATGCACCTGCAGCATGGAGTCACTGGATAGTGATCAGGCGCAAGAACCCGAGCCTGGTTTGCCCTGCCTAAGGCGAGGCACTGAGGCTAAATATAGTGTCCTCTCTAAGCCTGAGATCAGTTATGTCAACACAGATTGGAGAGCCAGCTTGACCTTCCTGGTCTGTCTGCCACGAAAGAAAAAAAAGACTTGCATTTATATAGCGCCTTTCACAACCACCAGACGTACAAAAGCACTTTTAAGCCAATGAAGTATGTATTGAAGTGTGCTGGCTTGGAGTGACTACCTTTGATGCAAACATTTAGCCGAAACCATTTAAAAGATATTGGTAGAACCTGCTCGTGATCTAATGTAACCTTTATGACCAATGCTAATTGAACCAATCACCAGACCGAAAATACAGTATGATGATGCCTAATTGTAGTCTGGTTCACAGTACAATCAGACTGCGGGTTTGTTCTATTGTGTACACATTTGGTTTAATCTCACATACAGTGGAAGACCTTGGTACATGCATCTAAAATATAAATAGGTTGAAACTGTTGTCATACTAAATGTAGAAACTAATTAAATTGGATAACAGCTATATTTCATCAACTTATACTGCAGTGTTGAGAGTGAATTTTCAGCACTGCACTCTTAGGTGGTAGAACAGCAACTTATAGTATGGTTGGCACATTAAGTAGTTCAATTTGAATTGACATGAAACTGAAATAACATAGTTTTATTTTTTTTTAAACGTGTTTTAGTGATGAACTAATCAAGCCTTATCCTGGAGTCTCCTTCAGCTTGATACACACTAATCAATATATAAAATTAGCACAAATCAGAAACCACTGATTTTAATAGAAGGAGGCCATTCTGCCCATCACGCCTGTGCTGGCTCTTTGAATGAGCTATCCAACTCGTCCCACTCTCCTGGCAAATGTTTCCATTTTAAGTATATATCCCATTTCCTTTTGAAAGTTACTGTTGAATATGTTTCCACCACCCTTTCAGGCAGCACATTCCAGATCACAACTCGCTGAGTGAAAAAACTTCTCCTCATCTGCCCTCTGGTTCTTTTGCCAATGACCTTAAATCTGTGTCCTCTGGTTACCGACCCTCCTGCCAGTGGAAACAGTTTCTCCTTATTTACCCTAACAGAACCCCTCATAATTTTGAACACCTTTATTAAATCTCCCCTTAAATTGAGTTTGTAAGACAAATTGTTTTCAATTACATGTTTTAGTGAATACAAATAGAAATAACAAAATTGTGTTAAGGTCATTTAAAAGAAAACTTTGATTGCACTTCAAATTAATGTGGCACACAGGTTTTCATTATGACTCAAGGTTCAGACAAAGGTGGTTAAATCAGCTAAAATCTCTTTCCTAATGTGATCTATTTACAGATAATAACCCTATTTGTCATATCCTTGATGGTCTAACTTTGGCAATTGCTTAGAAACTATATCAGTCGGGAAGTACAAGACTTTCTCGTTACCAGGATACCAGGCTGCCGACTGTCGTTTTATCAGTTACCAGTTTGCTAAAAAAATAAAGTGTAACCACGATTTTGATCGAAAAAAAGATTGTTCGGATCAAATGGATTCATTTGACAGTGGAAAACAATTAAAAGAGTGACTGCGCTCCTGAAAATAAACTCAGTTTCACATTATTGGCAACATTAATGTGACTAGGAAAAATGATATTTCAAAAGGTTTCTTTATAACTTATAGTTTGCAAATGAGACCTTGCAGAAATTAATTGGAATATATCTAACTGTGTACATATAAATCCTTGTGCAAAGTGTGCACTTCCTGTGTCACACTTTGTTGATATTACATAGAAATACGTAGAATTTACAGCACAGAAATGGGCCATTTGGCCCAGCTGGTCTATGCCGGTGTTTATGCTCCACATGAGCATCCTCCCTCTACTTGGTCTAACCCTATCAGCATACCCTTCTATTCCTTTCTCCCTCATGCACTTATCTGGCTTCCCCTTAAATGCATCTATGCTACTCACCTCAACCACTCCCTGTGGTAGCGAGTTCCACATTCTCACCACTCTCTGTGCAAAGAAGTTTCTTCTGAATTCCTTATTGGATTTACTAGTGACTGTCTTATATTTATGACCCCTAGTTTTGGATTCCCCCACAAGTGGAAGCATGTCTATGCTATCAAACCCCTTTATGATCATATAAAGACCTCTATTAGGTCGCCTCTCAGCCTTCTCTTTTCTATTATGAAACGGCATATCCTTCAACTCAGCATGAACAACACCATGGGAGATCAGCTGGTTTTAAGTAAGATTTGAAATGAATAATGGGTGCCCAGGAGTGATTAAAAGACACTGATCTCTTCCATGAATCCCATGAGCAAGGCCAGATTTTATTAATATGCAATTTGTAAAAGCAGCTCTTACTCTATATACTATCTGCTGGTGCTTGGTGTCATGCAGAAACTGTGATCCATTGTACTCCAGGTAGTCAATGTTTACTGTCAATACTGAAGAATGAAAATTGATGTGGAGCAAGGTTCTGGAGCAATGATCTCCAATTGGTTACTGGGGAGTAAGCAGCTGCATATTCGGAGTTTTTTTTTACCTCGTCTTCTGTAAGAAATGTGTGGCAACACTTTGCGAATTATTTGGTGCTTTCCCCTGTTGTGAGATTTCATTTCAACAAAATTATTGTAATAAAATAACATGAAAAATATCATGTGTCTATCCTTGTTGGTCTCTTCTGACACTTAACATAACTAATCAGAAAGCTCACAGAATAGAAAATCTAATGTATTGCTGCTCTATCTTCATTCTTACCCATCAAATGGCCTTTTGGTCATAAAAGCTGTTCGCATCTAGTTAACATGTCACTACTGCAGTCATCGTCTCTTCAGCTTCAATTTTGGTGATCCCGAAACTGTTGGTAGGATATCCATTATTCTTTGCACCAAAATAAGTCCTTTTTCTTTGTATTTTAATCCAAAATATTGACTGACAGCAATTGCACTAATATTCCTTCAGTGTGGTTGTCATCCCACTCCAGGATATTCTTTAGGTGATTTTAAGCAGTTTTGGTCCCCTTTTCTGCCAACAGTGATGAGTATTAGCATAACGGTTACCTGTGCTGAAAGTCACTATGCACAGAAGAAGGACTGAGTAAAACCAGCTCCACGAACCTTGAATGTGTTCTTAAAATGTACATGCACCCTGCAATGACCTTAAGGCCGTAATCTTATCTCTGAGGTCGTGATCCTCGATCCTTCTTCTAAAAGAGGAGAGTCCCCCCTTGAGGATAATGGAAATTGTCAGATAATCAACGTACCAGGTTGGCCTCCACTCCTGCTGGTCTCCTGACTTGATGGTTCCACTTCCACTTCCAGATCACTCGTATCCTAGCTAGTTCACTTTATCTTTAGACCACGATGATGAAATAATCTGTACGACTTCAGAGTTTGTGGATCACATTCATTGTACAGTACAAGCTCTTTACATACCATGACTGTTGGCACAGCGCTGCAGATTCAATTTAAATTGACTCCTGCTGGTCTCGTATCCAAACTCCGATACCTGCTGGCCTCTCGATCTGATCCCTACTTACAAAAAATATTTCGCGGATAATTGGGAATGTGGATAATAGTGAGGATAAATCAGGTTGTAATGTACACTTCTCAAGCACTGCTGTTTGCTATCTGAACTCATCGATATTATTACTCGTCACAATTCAATTTTCTTCTGTCCTTTAACAGCCCCAAAGTTTGCATAATCTAAGCACAATATTGTCAACCTGCATTGTTTGGTGGGGTGGGGAGGAGTGGATAGTTCATATAATAACGGGAGAGTAGCAAAGTGCTCTTTTAAATGAATGAAAATTCACATTAAATAGAGTAATGAGCATTTGACAATGTAACATGCTAAATGTTTCCAGCTGTGAAGTGACCAAAGCTCATTTGAGCCTTCTATTTGAGTTATTTAGTAGGCTTACTTGTGGAAATATTTTTTGTCTTGCGCGCTCATTCATTTATTATGCTCTATTTGGTGGACAGTCTTTGTCTTGTACATTTTAAAACGTGCCAGTGGTGAGCTTCATAACTATTGATGTATTGAAAATTAAGCCTCTCATCTGCTATTAGTTTATACCAAGTATGTTGTGTTTTTGTTTAATACATTTAAAAATTGGGAGCAAGCTGTTGTCTGCCAATGTTATGTCCGTCTTTGTTTATTCGTACCTCACCCAAGTGTAGTTTTTAATTGGTGTTTGCGTGTTGCTGCATATTCGTTTTCTTTGACTCATACAGCGGTGTATGTTTATTTTTAATTGACATTTTATGGAACCAGAAAGAGGCAGAAACATTTTTGGAAAGGTTGTTTTTGTTAAAATTACAAATTTTCAACAAGATGCGCTCAGGTGAATTAGGACTTTGATCAGGTGTGCTTGCTGTGGCAGTTCATTAACGATATGTTAATTAATCTATGATTTAACACAGAAATGCTGTGGTGGTTTCATCTTTTAAGTTGCTTCATTAAATCATTAATTTTCTAGGAGGTAAGTGAGCCTGACATAATTAAGGCATCCTTGTCTCTGCAGAATATCCCTTTCATATGGTGTCAGGTTACTGAGGTAGTTAATAGAAGAGAACGACTACTGACTCCCAGGGCGCATTTTATTTATATGGCTGTGCTGTGAACTTAATTTATTAGTTCATTTTTATTTTTCACTTAAGCAGTTTAGAATGAAATTAAGATTTTGTTTAGGCCTGGGACTAGTGCTTGTAAATAGAACTAGTGCAACACCTTGCACTTACACATCCGTTGGAAGGCAAAAGACAAGCTTTACATACTTCACTGAAAATTTAAGACATTCTTGTTCGGGTAGACGCTTTGCAATGAGTCTAAATGTTATGGAAAACAAAATAACTGCCAGATTTTTCTGTTGTGTTGTAGTGAAGTTTGACTAGGTTCACACCAGGTCCATGCAAAGTATTCTGTACTCATTTGCATCTAATGGGGCAGTAGTTTTCCAAACACAATTGTAGTCCAAGCAAAACATTTTTTGCCCAAGTTATGGGCTTATCAAAAGTCAGCTGTATTGGCATTTAACTGAAAGTTTCTCAACTAGGGAAAAGCAACTTCATGCATGGTAACCTAGATTAGGCAAAGATCACATTTTCCTTTAGGTTACTTCGCAAACAGTGTAAGAACACACTTTTATTTTAATCGATGGAGAATTGCTGTGTGTGAAGTTGTGTATTGAGAGACCCCTTTTTCATCAAAGGCATAAAATTACCAACTGAGTGCTAAAGTGAGTTTTTTAATTTGTGACTCACATTTCACACTTTTTTTGACAGTAATATGAACTTTGGTTACGTCAAGCTGCTTAGATCCATACAGAGAGTCATCCGTGAGGAAGGATTTGATGGAGCCTGTCCCCAGGTATGGTGCACAAGCCCTTAGTGTCTTCTGTAATCAAGTAACTAATGTTGTTTTCATAGCGCTCTCCAGGGTGCAGCCGGAAGGGCTTGGAATAATCAACAATGAACAAGCTGTTTCTAAGCACAGATGAAGTAAACAAGCATTGCAAAGACAGAGTGTGGGTCATATGTTAATATGCATTTGCCTCACGTTTTGA
Organism: Somniosus microcephalus; assembly: GCF_052327205.1. Taxonomy (NCBI): domain Eukaryota; kingdom Metazoa; phylum Chordata; class Chondrichthyes; order Squaliformes; family Somniosidae; genus Somniosus; species Somniosus microcephalus. The sequence goes on along the minus strand of NC_141001.1, from coordinate 111,047,981 downwards.
GCTTTCCTCAACTCTATTGGGTACAAGCATTGATGTGCATAAGCAGTGTGCTCTGGCATCATTAGTCACTGAGCACCTAAAAAGGAGCTGCCCAGTCGAGAACGTGGCTTAGCCCAGCTCCACATTAAGCTACATTAGACTTTTTATGTTGATGTTGTAATGAAAATATCTCTGTTGTAAAACTTGTAGCCTTGAGGAAACCGTGACAAGAAGCCTTCGTTTTGTTGCAGGGAAAGATCAGCTAATTAAGAGTTTGTAGGAGGCTGTGTAGTCAACAATGCAACAACGTTAACTATGTTGGCTGAGGCTGGGCCTCGAACTGAAAAAAAACTTCACAGCAACTTTAGCTATTCAGAATACTTGTGTGTTAATTTAGCTTGTTATTGCGCAGCTCACAATCTCTACTGAGATTTCGGCACAGATCTGGACAGGCTGTCTTTCCCTGTGGAGGCAAAACCCCTTTGGAGAAGTAAATTGGTCCCTGACAGGCACCTCTCCCCTTCCCAGTGGTAACCATGGCAACAGGCATGTCATAACAGTTCCCACAGTACAGTGTGCCTAGTTGCTTCAGCAGCAAGATGACAGGTCTTCTAAAGCAGGAAATCTCATAGAAAGCAGCAGCATATTTGGTGAAGTGACACACACACACCCCAAGAACCTTTCAACAAAGTCATCTCTAACTGAACAGACTAACACAATAAGGTTTATTTTTATTAGATACTTTTGCTGCAATTTTTTTTTGTTGCACGCTGCCTTCTACTGACTTTTACCTTGCTTTGCTCTTCCAAATTGCATTTTGATTCTTTGTCACAACTAGTTGCTTATGATCAAAGAGCAAAAAATTTGCACATTGCTTTTTGTGTGTCTAAGCAACAGGTCTCTCCATGAAAGTAAAAGTGTAGAATGAACTATCCTTTTTGGTAGCATGAATCGATTGTGATACCACAGGCAGCTTTTGTTAACAGAATCTTGGCCCAAACCAGCTGGAAGTCTAGCATACGCTGATCCTTTCTTGGCACTTTGCTAGCAGCTATGTAGGCTTTGCAAAAGTGTAGCTCTTATTAAGGTCCTACTGGTATCCTTCCCTGTTGATATGCCAAGGAAACAAGCTGTTTTATGAGCCGTTGGGCAGCTGGAAAGCAAGTCCAGACAGAACTTCAGAGCCTTGTCACCTGTCCAGTAGCTGTTGTAGCTCTTGTAAGTTAGAATGCGAACTGGGTAGAGAGGGTGTCGTTTATAAGCAAAAGCCCTGCTGTTTTGTCACATTCATTTGCACCTCTCTTCCTACAGACTAAACAGAGGAACATCCTGCGGATAGGAATCCATTCACTTGGCTCACTGTTGTGGGGAGAGGATATTGGCCTTAGTGAAAACCCCGAACATGCTTACAGTCTGACTAAATTTCTGTATGCACTCCGTGGACTTCTCAGAACATCTCTCTCTGCCTGCATTATTACCGTGCCAGCGTACCTCGTCCAGGTTAGACTTCTTAAGTGGAATTTGTTTTGCACACAATTCTTTTAAGTGCTGTATGTGTTTTGTAGCAGTGGTAAACCATATTTCCTTAGAACATTAGTTTGCTTTTATTGGTGGGCGTTCTGGTAGAATTGCTAATATTGTGATTCTCCAACAACAGTCTGCCATTGAACAAAATACGGAATTTCTAGTGGACAAGTACTCCTGTTACCCTGCCACTTAAAATGTGGATGACCTGAGCAAACTGCAGCACGTGTTCCCACGCCTTTGTACCCTGAACCTGTTTCTCAGCAGGGTGTGGTGCAGTGTAAGATGCAATAGGTTGTGTGTCACTCTAGCTGACCTGGATGGTGGTAGGATCAGGTGAGTCATCATACATAGAATTCTATGGGAGATGGCTGACCTGACCCTACCACCATCCAGATCAGCTAGAGTGCCACTCAACCAGCGTTCTCTCTAAGCCCCATGGCCGCGCAGCTCTGCCGGTCCCATGCAGCTTGGGAACCAGGACCGGCTTCTCCAGTGGTAAATCTCGCGTATGCGCGAAACTGTGAATGGGCCACGCAGCCGCTTAAAGGGGCCGCGCACACGAAAATAAGTTAGGGGGAACATTACACTCAACCTATTGCATCTTACACTGTACCACTAAAAAAAGAAATAGTAATCTCTGGACGGAATAAACCAGAATGCTGAATATGCCAGTGTTCTGTTTGGAAGTCAACCAAGCAATTAAGGGTGCATTTACATTGCACACACAGTGAACTGGGAGCAAATTGCTCTTGAATTCGCTGTGGATTTGGAGAGCCAGTTTACGCTGGTTGTTCCAAACCTGTTCGCACTTCATTTTACTGAAACTGGTTTTCAAGTCCTATGAATTTATGAAACTATATGGCTGCCTGATAGCAATGTAGAGCTTGAAACTGAACTGCTAAAGACCATTTTTACACTGCATCAAGGATCTAATATCCTCCGCTCCACATGCGATCGGGAGACAGATCACTTGCCTGCCTTTGTGCTTACATCCTAGCATTAGATTTGCAGGGACGCTAAAATGGCTGTGTAAATGCACCCTTTACAAGGCGCTACAGATAAGCTGGGCAAAGATTGTAAATCTCCACCTTTTTGTTGTGGGCAATTGTTCTTGCTAATGGCTTCAGATTGGAGTAACCTTTTTTTAATCCTATCATCATATTAATAAAGGAATTTGCGCTTATAGCTAACACATTTAATGAGTACAAAGACTTAATGTAGCAGATAATTATTGAGTACATTCATTTATTTAAAGTCCAGCGTGTTTCAGCGGTAAATGTCTTTCAGCTGTAACTAAGGTAAATGGACTGTTCCGAAAGTAGAGCACCACCTGATCATATTTGAGGAGAATAAAAATCATTCACTTTAAAGAGTTTGAAAAACACAGCGGCATCATTGCTTTGATTAATACCAATTTCTTTTACAGGCTTAGTTAAACTATAGAGACATTATCAACTCATTAAAGCATCATTTTTTTAATAATCACTTTTTTTTGTTCACGAGATGTGGGCAACACTGGCAAAGTCGCATTTATTGCCCATCCCTAGTTGCCTAAGAAAGTGGCGGTGGACTGTCTTCTTGAACTCCAATGGTTTCTCTTGCCATTACCTTTGGAGTCTCCCAAGGATCTATCTTTGGCCCCCTCCTGTTTCTCATCTTCATGCTGCCCCTCAGCGACATCATTCGAAAACACAACGCCAGGTTTCACATGGATGCTGATGACGCCCAGCTCTACCTCACCACCACCTCCCTCGACCCCTCCACTGCCTCTGATTTGTCACGCTGCTTGTCCAACATCCACTATTGGATGAGCAGATATTTACTGCAATTAAATATTGGGAAGACCAAAGCCAGTGTCTTTGGCCCCGGACACACACTCCATTCCCTAGCCACTGACTTCATCCCCCTCCTTGGCCACTATCTGAGGCTGAACCAGACTGTTCGCAACCTTGGTGTCATATTTGACTGAGCTTCCGACACCATATCCTCCCCATGACCAAGACTGCCTACTTCCATCTCCGTAACATCGCTTGTTTCTGCCCCTGCCTCAGCTCATCTGTTGCTGAAACCCTCATTCATGACTTACCTCTAAACCCGGCTATTCCAACACTCTCCTGACAGGCCTCCACCCTTGCACCCTTCGCAAACTTGAACTGATCCAAAACTCTGCTGTCCGCCTCCTAACTCGCATCAAGTCCCGTTCACCCATTACCCCGTGCTCACTGACCTATAGTGGCTCCCTGTAACCACCTCCAGCCCTGCAACCCTCCGAGATCTCTGTACTCTTCCAATTCTGGCCTCTTGCACATCCCTGATTTTCATCGCTCCACCTTTGCCGGCCGTGCCTTCAGCTGCCTAGGCCCTAAGCTTTGGAAATCCTTCCCTTAGCCTCTGCGTATCTCTCTCTTTCTCTCTCCTCCTTCAAGGCGCTCCTTAAAATCGACCTCTGACTAAGCTTTTGGACGGCTGTCCTAATATCGCCTTATGTGGTCCTTTGTCGAATTTTGTTTGATAACGCTCCTGTGAAATGCCTTGGGACGTTTTACTACGTTAAAGGGGCCATATAAATGCAAGTTATTGTTGCTGTTGCCGCAGTGCTTGTGGTGATGATGGCCCCACAATGGTGTTAGGTGGGTAGTTCCAAGATTTGGATCCCGCAATAATGAAAGAATCGGCAAGTTAGGATGGGTGCGTCTTGGAGGTGATAGTATTCCAATGCTATTGTTGCTCTCGTCATTCTTGGTGGTAGAGATCATGGGATTGGGACGTGCTGTCGAAGGAAGCCTATTCAAAGGATCCAGGAACAGCACTGGGTACTCTTCTCTTTCACTCATGCATCTGATGATCAATGAACTGCATGCTGATTCCTCCATCAGTGATAATGTTGTACAACATGCAGCGTTGCTGTCACTATTTTGGTTGGCTTCATCAGCAACCCTAATCCCAAAACGGGCCTCAACATACCACACTTCAGTCCTCGTGCAGTCATCAGGAGTCAAGGTTACAAAGCATAGTGCACATCTAGCAGCCAGCCTTCCGTTTAAAAGTGGAAAATGGGAGGGGCGAAAGCACTAGTAGCGACAGTTGGCAGTTTTAGCGCTATTGAGAGTTTTTCACCCTGTAGAAAAAAGTACTCACTAGCACTAATGAAGAGCCAGCGGAAGAGAACCCTTTGCCAACAGCAAGAGAAATTCATGCCGTTTTCGTACAGAAGACCTCTTGAAAATGTGCCCACTGCATTAACAGTCCTGTCTAAATCTTTTCCATGCCCTCTGCACATAACCCTTCAGCCTTGCCGTTTTGCAACACAGCATCCACTGAACGGTCTACTTCCTCTGACACATCTGTGTGGCTCGGCCTCCGCTCAGCACTTCAAAACCTCTCAGACCCTTACCAAATAACGTTACCATCACGGAGTGAACCCTGCCTGTCAGGTACTTGTGTGGTGTTCTAGAGGGGAACTGTTCCTGCCGCTACTCTTCCACTTGTTCATGAGAAGTGCCAGAAACTGAACTTGTGGAATGTTCACCTGTGATGAGAGCATACATGACAACAGAGAGCAAGTTAATGTTATTATTCAGTCATGGCAGCATATTGTTACATATATGTCTTTCTTTACTACCTGGATGCTGCGATATTTCCCGTAGGCGTGTTATGCTCAGGACATGCCACTGACATAGGCATGGTTGCTGTGGATTCCCACTTTGAGGAACCTAATTCTTACTGGCAAGTAAACCCAACTAGATGGGCCTCACAGGGCCACAGGGTTCTTCTCCCAGAACCATTTGGGTCCAGTGCTACTCCAGGCTTTGATCTTGTAACCTAAATTGCCTAGAAAAGGAAAAGTCTTGCTTTTAATGAATCGTGCTGATGAACAGACGTAGCTGTTTTAACTGTAGGGGCGAGTTGGGAATAGGACTTTCGATTTTCAGGATGACAAGCCATTCATGCATTGGGAATACCAGGTCATTCACGCCATTTCAAACACAGACCTGAAAGACAATGAGTGTACGTACTTCTTCCCCACATAATGGGGACCAGCCACATAAATACTGTGGCAACAAGAGCAGGTCAGAGGCTAGGTATTCTGCAGCGAGTGTCTCACCTCCTGACTCCCCAAAGCCTTTCCACCATCTCCAAGGCACAAGTAAGGAGTGTGATGGAATACTCTCCACTTGCCTGGATGAGTGCAGCTCCAACAACACTCAAGAAGCTCAACACCATCTAGGACAAAGCAGCCCGCTTGATTGGCACCCCATCCACCACCTTAAACATTCACTCCCTCCACCACCGGCGTACCGTGGCTGCAGTGTGTACCATCTACAAGATGCACTGCAGCAACTCACCAAGCTTCTTCGGCAGCACCTCACAAACCTGCGACCTCTTCCACCTAGAAGGACAAGGGCAGCAGGCGCATGGGAACACCACCACCTCCAAATTCCCCTCCAAGTCACACACCGTCCTGACTTAGAAGTATATCACCGATCCTTCATCGTCGCTGGGTCAAAATCCTGGAACTCCCTCCCTAACAGCACTGTGAGAGTACCTTCACCACACGGACTGCAGCGGTTCAAGAAGGCCTCTCACCACCACCTTCTCGAGGGCAATTAGGGATGGGTAATAAATACTGGCCTTGCCAGGGACGCCCACATCCCATGAACAAATAAAAAAAAAAATGTCTTCCTCTCTAATTTCAGTCGCCGGCCTTTATTGGACAGTCTGTGCTATTCTTACAAGTACATGAGTTTACAGTAGCAGACAGGTTGACTTTTCCCCGTCTGCACTGTTTGTAGTCCGTCTGCACTGTTTGTAGTCCATCTGCATATTCATTTCAGATGTCACACCATATTTGCATCATGTCATGATGGCAACAGGGTACTTGCACTACAGGCAGCTTGCCATAGGTGGCCTCACGATCCATATCTGTCCTTTGATCCTTTGTTTCAGTATTAGTATTGGCTCACCTTTGTGCAAGTCATTGAACTTCATCCTGATGTCATCCATGATTTGGGGGGGGGGGGGATTGGGTTCATCTGTCAGCAACATCATACCAGGCACACTCATGCCTAGTCTCGGTGTTTTTAACCAAACCAAAAAGAACCTGTCTCCCATCCAAGAACCTGTCAGTAAAGCAAGCCCTTTTATTGTGCAGGAGAGACATAGTTGCCCTGGAATGGCACTCTCTGTACTGCGTTACCTATACAAAGCAAGTAGCTGATTAGCCACTTTAGATATAAGTCGTGTTTGGCTTGACTTTTACCATTGACACCAATGCCAAATTGATGAGAAATTGCGATCGCTTCTCTTTCAACATTTACTACACATTGCACGCATGACAAACCAAAGTAGATCTCTCCAGGAGTGAAATTAGGAAACACTTCTACACACAAAGGGTGGTAGACGTTTGGAACTCTCTTCCACAAACGGCAACTGATGCTAGATCAGTTCATTTTAAATCTGAGATTGCTAGATTTTTATTAACCAAAGGTATTAAGGATATGGGCCAAAGGCGGGTATATGGAGTTAGGTTGCAGATCAGCCATGATCTCATTGAATGGCGGAGCAGGCTCGAGGGGCTAAATGGCCTACTCCTGCTCCTATGTGGTATAGATCTTGCCCACTGAAATTGCAGCATGTAAATAATATCCCCTACTTTCTGTGTTACTACTTTTCATGTTTCATAGGAAATAGGAATTTAGGAGCAGGAGTAGGCCATTCAGCCCTTGAATCTGTTCCGTAATTTATTTTGATTGATCTGTACCTGAACTCCATTTGCTCCATATCACTTGATATCCTTACCTAACAAAAATATATCGATCTCAGTGTTGAAAATTTTTAATTGAACCCTAGCATCCACAGCCTTTTGGGGGATGGAGTTCCAGATTTCTCCTACCATTCACTCCGAAATGGCCTAGCTCCAATTTTAAGATTATGCCCCGTTGTTCTGGATTCCCTCACCTGAGGAATATGTTTCTCTATATCTTCCCTAACAGATTCCTTTATCATTTGAAATACCTGGATTAGATCACCCCTCAGCCTTTTAAACTCAAGGGAATGCAAACCAAGGGCAGGATTTTCATTGGGCCGTGGAGGCGGGATTGGAGGCGTGTGGGGGGTTAAAATCTCGAAATCGGGGGTGGCACGAACCCATCCCGCCCCCAACCCGCCTCCATGCCAGTTTCAAAGGAGGCAGATACCTGGCCTGTGCGGGGAGCCGCCTCCCCAAGGCGGGAAGGGGATTAGTGTCATGTTTGACAAATTTGCTGGAGTTCTTTGAGGAAGTAACATATAGGGTGGATAAAGGGGAACCAGTGGACGTAGTGTATTTAGACTTCCAAAAGGCATTTGACAAGGTGCCACACAAAAGATTATTGCTTAAGATAAAAAATCACGGGATTGGGGGTAATATTCTGGCGTGGGTGGAGGATTGGCTATCTAACAGAAGGCAGAGAGTTGGGATAAATGGTTCATTCTCAGACTGGCAATCAGTAACTAGTGGTGTTCCGCAGGGGTCAGTGCTGGGTCCCCAACTCTTTACAATCTATATTAACGATTTGGAGGAGGGGACCGAGTGTAACATATCAAAGTTTGCAGATGATACTAAGATGGGAGGGAAAGTAGTGAGTGAGGAGGACATAAAAAACCTGCAAGGGGACATAGACAGGCTAAGTAAGTGGGCAGAGATTTGGCAGATGGAATACAATACTGGAAAGTGTGAGGTTATGCACTTTGGCAGGAAAAATCGGAGAGCAAGTTATTATCTTAATGGCAAGAAACTGGAAAGTACTGAAGTACAAAGGGATCTGGGGGTCCTGGTGCACGAAACTCAAAAGGTTAGTATGCAGGTGCAGCAAGTGATTAAGAAGGCCAATGGAATGTTGGCTTTCATTGCTAGGGGGATAGAATATAAAAATAGGGAGGTATTGCTTCAGTTGTACAAGGTATTGGTGAGACCGCACCTGGAATACTGCGTACAGTTTTGGTGTCCATACTTAAGAAAGGACATACTTGCTCTCGAGTCAGTACAAAGAAGGTTCACTCGGTTAATCCCGGGGATGAGGGGATGGACATATGAGGAGAGGTTGAGTAGATTGGGACTCTACTCATTGGAGTTCAGAAGAATGAGAGGCGATCTTATTGAAACATATAAGATTGTGAAGGGGTTGGATCGGGTGGATGCGGGGAGGATGTTCCCGATGATGGGTGAAACTAGAACTAGGGGGCATAGTCTTAGAATAAGGGGCTGCTCTTTCAAAACTGAGATGAGGAGGAACTACTTCACTGAGAGGGTGGTAGGTCCATGGAATATGCTGCCCCAAAAAGCTGTAGAAGCTACAACATTACATAAATTTAAAACAGAAATAGACAGTTTCCTAGAAGTAAAGGGAATTAAGGGTTACGGGGAGCGGGCAGGAATTTGGACATGAGTCTAGGTCCGGATCGGTCATGGCCCTGTGGGTAGCGGAGTGGGCCCAGGGGCCGTGTAGCCTGATCCTGCTCCTATTTTGTGTGTCTAATTCTGTTAGATTCAGGAGATGGTTCTGTGATAGTGGATTGGCGGTTAGGATCAGATCAGCCATGATCTTATTGAATGGCGGAGCAGGCTCGAGGGGCCGATTGGCCTACTCCTGCTCCTATTTCTTATGTTCTTATGTAACTGCCTGTTAACAAGTAGTTAACAGGCAGTTTTTAGCCTAATCCCTATTTTTATTCCTGAAGTGTGGGATTCCCGACGGCTCCAAACCACGCCAAGTTAGCGAGGCGGACCGTCGGGCTGAAGGGCTTGGAGGGTTCGAGATGTCTGTTGTTCAGTGATGGTTGCATGAGTGCAGAGGTAAGTGTGTTTGGTGTGTGTAAAGTGTTTAAAGAAGTTTTACTTATCTTTTCTTACCTTTACAGCCTTCCTTCCTTCAGATCTTGGGAGTCCCTCATCTCACCGGCACAGAAAGCAGAATGGTCGCGAGCTGTCAAAAGTTGCAGCATTCAGCTTTCTGTTCTGGAGAGATCTCTAAATCAGCCTGAGAGGAAGGAGTGCAGATTGTCAGTGTTTGACAGCTTCAAAGAGCTGTCAAACGCTGATATTTCATGTCAAAAGCTCTTGACAGATGAAATGTCAATCTGTGACGTCACCTGTTGCCGGGTGGCCCTTAATTGGCCTGCTGAGCCCGCTGGGATTGGAATGAGTGGAATTTTGAACGTTTTTTGGATACTGCGGGCGCAATTTTTGTCTTGCCGAAACGTAAATACGCTTATGACCGTTCTGGAATCGTAAGCTTTCTTTCGATGTAACGCACGTGTAGGTACGCTCTATAACTTTAGAGTGTATAGCCGGACAGACAGACAGACGGAAGGACAGACAGACAGATGTATCCTTTTTTATATATATAGATAGATATAGATATAGATAGAAGAAGATAGATAGATATATATCTTGAGCTTTGGTGCCCAAAACTGAATGTAGTATTCCAGGTGAGATCTGACCAATGATCTGTACAACTGAAGCATCACTTCCTCACTTTTATATTCCAACTCTCTTGAGATAAAGACCAACATTCCATTAGTCTTTTTGATTATTTTCTGTACCTATGAGCTTTTAGTGATGTGTGTACATGAACACCTTTGCACCACAGCTCCTAGTTGCTCAACATTAAGAAAATTTTCCGATTTGTCTTTCATGGATCCACACGTCCCCACATTAGCCTCCATCTATCATCGTTTTATCCACTCATTTAATCTGTCTATGTCCCTTTGTAACTTCCTGCTCCAATCTACAACAAGAACTTGTATTTATATAGCGCCTTTATGTAGTAAAACGTCCCAAGGCGCTTCACAGGAGTGTTATTAAAAAAAAATTACGAGCCACATAAGGAGAAATTAGGGCAGGTGACCTAAAACGTGGTCAAAGAGGTAGGTTTTAAGGAGCGTCTTAAAGGAGGAGAGCGGCGGAGAGGTTTAGGGATGGCTTTCCAGAGCTTAGGGCCTAGGCAGCTGAAGGCACGGCCACCAATGGTTGAGCGATTAACATCAGGGATGCTCAAGAGACCAGAATTGGAGGAGTGCAGAGATCTCGGGGGGGTTGTGGGGCTGGAGCAGATTACAGAGATAAGGAGGGGCGAGGCCATGGAGGGATTTAAAAACAAGGATGAGAATTTGGCACAACATTCTATGTCTCCTAACTTAGTGAAATCTGAAAACGTGGCTATAGTGCTCAATATTCCTTCATTCAAATCATTAATATATATATGGTGTAAAACTGAGATCCCAGTACAGATCCCTGGGGAACACCAGTTGACTTTCCTTCATTATATAAGGCTTTGTGACCACAGAACCACCAGGCCAGGTGTTGGAGGTTGTGTGAAGAAGCACATTTGCACCGTGCATTTATATAGCGCCTTTAACGTACAAGACATCTTACAGAGGACTAAGAAAAGGACGCAACACAATTCCAGGAAAGAGAAATAAGGGGAAAAGATTGAACGGTTGGGGGGTGGGGTGGGGTGGGGGAGTTTCATTTTGAGAAGGTTTTTAAAGAAGGAGAGATAAGTGAAGAGGCAGAGAAGCCTTGAAAGAGAATCCCAGAGAACAGGGCCTAGGCAGATGAACATGTTGCCACCGACGGTTAGACGGAATGACAGTGAGAGGCGCAGGAGGCCCGAATCAGAAGATCAAAGGCTGAAGGAGGCAGACTAGGTCTGGAGCAGGTTGTATTGGTCAAGTGAAGCGAGGCAGCTGGAGGAATTTAAAGATGAGAGATTTGAAATGGAATGCGTTTGGAGATCGGTAGCCAGTGTGATTTGGCAAGGATAGGAGTGATAGACGAGCGGGGATTAATGCAGAACAGGATACAAGCAACTGCATTTTGGACAAATGTAGAGTGCGTCAGGCACAAGGCAATCCTGCTGTATTCTACATATTTGTAAGGTTCAATGAACTCATGTATCGTATAAATAGCAAATACAAATCCCAGTAGTTTTATTATATTTTTCACTTTGGTTACATGATTAGGTTTACTTTATAGTGCAGGTATTGGAACTACAATGGGGAATTGCATAACATCTATTTATAGCATGGTGCTGAAGATACAACACCCATTTGATGATATTTTTTTATCAAACAACTTTAATTTTATTACAGATATATGGCATAGGCTAGATCAAGTCTCATTAAAAACACCAGAGATGGTCACTAACAAAACCATCTCCTTTCATTTCTCTGCCTTCCTTTCCTCCCTCAACCTTTCCATTCATAAAAGTTCCCCCCACCCACATCCACAACCTCACCAGCACAAGTTCTTCATCCCTCCAAGGTCACAATTGCTAATGAGGCCATCACTTCCTTATCTCTCTCGGTGACCACATCCCCCTACTCACCTCTAACCACTGTACCCCTTCTTTCTACCCCCTGGAACAATCTACCTCTAAGTTCCTCACAAGCACCCCTCCACAGTTCCCACCTCCACTTCTCTGGCCTGCCGTGGAACTGACTTCATTGATTTTTGTCTGTGTATTCAGCAGGTGTTTTGTTTCGACTTTCACCACCCTCATCCGAATCAAAACTCAGGCAGTCTACCACCCTCACCATTTCCCCTGGTACAATAGGCACCTCCATGAACCAAAATCTGTAGGCCACAGACTGAAGCACATTTGGCATGTGACTGACCTCATTGTCAACAACCAGATCTGGCTTGGCCATCTTGCAGTATTGCCTCTCACTCTTCATGGCCAAATCCTAAATTACTCTAGGCTCAAACTGGATGATGGAAAAAATGCCAAGCTCCTTTTCTCCAGCATTAACCATCTCCTTCCAGCTTCTTCCCTATGTATGTCTGATATTGGACATGAGGAGCTAATGGATTGTTTGTATCCATCTTCTCACCACCATCCCTGCTCCTTCAAACCCACTCCAAATCCATCCCCACCCCCATTTCATCTGGGGTTTCTTCATCTCACATCCCTCTCCAAAGCCCATGTCAAAAACTCATTACCTCCCTAAAGTCCACTATCTGCTCCCTAACCCCATCCCAACCCAGTTTCTGAATACCCAATTTCACTTTCTTAGCCCCATGTTAACTGATATTATCTGCCTCTCCCTATCCTCAAACTTTGTTCCTCCTTTCTTAAATCACTGGTATCACCTTCCTCCTTAAAAAAAAAACACCCTGGATATCACCTTCCTCCTTAAAAAAAAAACACCCTTTACCACTGTATCTTGGCAAACAATTACTGTAAACCTAACCTGCTTTTCCTCATATTGAATGCTTTGTTGTGACCCAGCTATGTACTCACTTCTCTTACCATTTCTTGTTCTATCAACACTATCGTCCCCAACAAGCTGGCCACCAAACTCCAAACTCTTAGAGTCAATGGCCTAGAAATTCACTAGCCTTCGCGCCGCCTTTGAGGCGCTAGAGGGACTAGCGCCAGAGTTATGGCCAGTTTAAAAATTCCCTGGGGCCCTAAATCGGCGTTGCACCGGTAGCGCTGCGCCGGCACTGATGACGTCATCGGTGTGCGCAGCGTCCCGGTTGCCGTGGTAACCCGCCCGAACTCCGAAATTGAGTTGCGGCCGCCTCGCCCGTGGCAGCCGCAAGCAACGTTCTGGCAGAGGTGCCTTACTCCAGTTTGCGCCGGCGCATTAAAGGCCCCGCGGCGGCCGGCCACTTTCCCGCCGGCCGCCTGCCCGCAGCTCCCTCCCCGGACTTCTCCCCCCCCCCCCCCCCCCCCCCCCCCGGAACAGATGCAAGCCCGGCACTTGTCCGAGGTGCCGGGCTCATTTTTAAGCTGATTTGCGCGGGCCGCGGCCGGGTGCAGGCAGCTCCTCCTTAACGGGAGGAGGAGGCCTGCACGTCCCCAGCCTGCCGCACCGCATCGGGTGCCGCAGCGCTGGAATTGCGGCGCGAAACGGCAGTTAGCGCCGATGTACCGCCGCAAAGACCCTTCAGTAGCGCCGGCAGCCGTTTGGGCGCGGCGCCACTGAATTTTTGGCGCGCGCAGGGGACTTAGCGCCGGCACTAACTTCCGGCGCTAAAGCCCTGGCTAAGCCAAAACCCAATTTCTAGGCCATAGAGTTATACAGCACAGAAAGAGGCCCTTCAGCCCATCGTGTCTGCGCCGTCCATCAAGCCCTGTCCAATCTAATCCCATTTTCCAGCATTTGGTCCATAGCCTTGTATGCAATGGCATTTCAAGTGCTCATCCAAATGCTTCTTGAATGTTGTGAGGGTTCCTGCCTCTACCACCCTTTCAGGCAGTGAGTTCCAGCCTCCAACCACCCTCTGGATGAAAAAGTTCCTCCTCAAATCCCCTCTAAACCTCCTGCCCCTTACCTTGAATCTATGCCCCCTTGTTATTGACCCCCCTACTAAGGGGAAAAGTTCCTCTTTATCTACCCTATCTATGCCCCTCATCATTTTGTACACCTCAATCAGGTCCCCCCTCAGCCTTCTTTGCTCCAAGGAAAACAACCCCAGCCTGTTTAGTCTTTCTTCATAGCTGAGGCGCTCCATCCCAGGTAACATCCTGGTGAATCTTCTCTGCACCCTCTCCAAAGCAATCACATCCTTCCTATAGTGAGGCGACCAGAACTGCACACAGTACTCCAGCTGTGGCCTTACCAGCGTTTTGTGCAGCTCCATCATAACCTCCCTGCTCTTATATTCTATGCCTCGGCTAATGAAGGCAAGTATCCCATATGCCTTTTTAACCACCTTATCTACCTGTTCCGCTGCCTTCAGGGATCTATGTACATGTACACCAAGGTCCCTCTGACCCTCTGTACTTCCTAGGGTCCTACCACTCATTGTGTATTCCCTTGCCTTATTTGTCCGTCCAAAATGCATCACCTCGCACTTTTCAGGGTTAAATTCCATTTGCCACTTTTCCGCCCATCTGACCAACCCGTTTATATCGTCCTGTAGCCTGAGGCTTTCCTCCTCGCAATTTACCACCCCACCAATTTTCATGTCATCTGCGAACTTACTGATCATACCTTTTACATTCTCATCCAAATCATTTATGTAGATCACAAACAGCAAGGGACCCAGCACCGATCCCTGAGGTACCCCACTGGACACAGGCTTCCAGTCACAAAAGCAACCTTCGACCATCACCCTCTGCCTCCTGCCACTCAGCCAGTTTAGGATCCAACGTGCCAAGGCACCCTGGATCCCATGGGCTCTTACCTTCTTGACCAGTCTCCTATGTGGGACTTTGTCAGAAGCCTTACTGAAGTCCATGTATACCACATCCACAGCATTTCCCTCATCCACACACCTAGTCACCCCCTCGAAAAATTCAATCAGATTGGTCAGACATGATTTACCCTTGACAAAGCCATGCTGACTATCCCCGATTAAACCTTGCCTCTCCAAGTGGAGACTAATTTTGTCCCTCAGAATTTTTTCCAATAATTTCCCTACCACAGATGTTAGGCTCACTGGCCTGTAATTCCCTGGTTTATCCCTGCTACCCTTCTTGAATAATGGTACGACGTTAGCTGTTCTCCAGTCCTCTGGTACATCCCCTGTGGCCAGAGAGGTTCTGAAAATTTGTGTCAGAGCCCCTGCAATCTCCTCCTTTGCCTCACACAGCAGCCTGGGATACATCTCGTCCGGGCCTGGGGATTTATCCACTTTTTGGCCTGCTAAAACCGCTAGTACCTCCTCCCTTTCGATGCTAATATGTTCAAGTATATCACAGTCCCCTTGCCCGATTTCTATGTCTACATCGTCTTTCTCCATAGTGAACACAGATGCAATAAATTCATTTAAAACCCCACCTACATCATCTGGCTCTACACACAGATTGCCACTTTGGTCCCTAATGGGCCCTACCCTTTCCCTGGTTATCCTCTTGCTCTTAATATACTTATAAAACATCTTAGGATTTTCCTTTATTTTGCTCGCCAGTGTTATTTCATGGCCCCTCCTCGCTCTCCTAATTTCTTTTTTTAAGTATGCCCCTGCACTTTTTATACTCCTCTAGGGCTTCCTCCGTCTTTCGTCTTTTGTAACTGCCAAAAGCCCCCCTTTTTTTCCTAATGCATTTTTGTATATCCCTTGTCATCCAAGGTTCCCTTTGCTTGTTGGTCCCACCCTTGACCTTTACGGGAACATGTTGGTGTTGTACTCTCTCTATTTCCCTTCTGAAAGTCTCCCACTGCTTTGATGTGGATTTTCCTATAAGTAGCTGCTCCCAGTCCACTTTGGCCAGATCCTGCCTTATCATATTAAAATTGGCCTTCCCCCAATTTAGAACCCTTATTTCCGGGCCGTCTTTGTCTTTTTCCATGACCACCTTAAATCTCACCGAATTATGGTCACTGTCGCCAAAATGCTCTCCTACTGACACTTCCACCACTTGCCCGGCTACATTCCCTAGAATTAGGTCCAGTACCGCCCCCTCTCTTGTGGGACTTTCTACATGTTGGCTCAAAAAGCTCTCCTGGATGCACTTTAAGAATTGGCCTGAACACTTCCCTCTGCAACTGGACCCTGGACTTCCTAACAAACAGACCCCAGTCTGTCAAATTAGGTAACCACACCTCCCCCCCCCGACCCTGAACACAGGGGCCCCACAAGGATGTGTGCTGAGCCCCCTCCTCTACTCCCTCTTCACCCACGACTGTGTGGCTGTTCATGGTTCCAACACCATCATCAAGTTTGCGGATGATACCACGGTAGTAGGCCAGATCACCAACAATGATGAGTCAGCCTACAGGGAGGAGGTCCAGCATCTCGTGAAGTGGTGCGCCGATAACAACCTGGCCCTTAACATCAAGAAAACCAAAGAAATCATTGTGGACTTCAGGAAGTCTAAAGGCGGAAGTCACACCCCCATCCACATCAATGGGGCTGCGGTGGAAAGGGTGGACAGCTTTAAGCTCCTCGGAGTCCACATCACGGAAGACCTCTCCTGGTCCCTCAATACCTCCTCTCTGGTGAAGAAGGCCCAGCAGCGCCTATATTTCCTAAGGAGGCTGAAGGGATGTAACCTGTCACCCCTGATCCTCTCTAACTTTTACCGCTGCACAATAGAGAGCATCCTGATGAACTGTATCACAGCATGGTATGGCAGCTGTAGCTACTATGACCGGAAAGCCCTGCAGCGGGTAGTCAAAACTGCCCAACGCATTACCGGCACCCGGCTACCGACCATAGAGCACATATACCAGAAACGCTGTCTACGGAGGTCACGGTCCATCATCAAAGACCCTACCCACCCCAGCCACAGTCTGTTCGCCCTCCTGCCATCTGGGAGACGCTACAGATGCATTCGCACCCGTACGACCAGATTTAGGAACAGCTTCTTTCCCAGGGCTGTCATCCTACTGAACTCCACAAATAAACTCTAAAGCCTGCACATCTGCCAATGCACTTTATTATGGTTATGTTTATGTTTATGTTAATGTATTACAAGCCAAATGTATGTTGAATGTTTAAATGTCTTAATCTAAATGTACACTCTCGGGAGCCGCAAGCCTACATTTCGTTGTACTGCACTTGTGCACTAACAATGACAATAAAAGTTGATTTGATTTGATTTTGATTCAAGCCCTTCCAGTCCAACTTTTGACCAGGCCTGAGAGCATTTGGTCAAATTCACCTGTGACATCTTGCATGGCTGCACCACAGCTCACTGTTCCTTCTCACCCTCATTAAACCTTATCACAGAAATCACAGAAACCTCACAGTACAGATAGAGGCCATTTCGGCCCATCGAGCCTGCACCAACACATATCCCTCCCAATCCCCGGAACCCCTACACATATCCCACCCTATCCCCGTAACCCCACGTATTTAATCCCCCTAACACTAAGGGTCAATTTATCATAGCCAATCAACCTAACCTGCACATCTTTGGACTGTGGGAGGAAACCGGAGCACCCGGAGAAAACCCACGCAAACATGGGGAGAATGTGCAAACTCCACACAGACAGTCGCCCGAGGCCGGATTCGAACCCGGGTCCCTGGCGCTGTGAGGCAACAGTGCTAACCACTATGCCACCGTGCTGCCTTCAACAATGTCTTCTGCACCAACTCTTACCTATGGTCTACATACAGTTGTGGTTTCATTCTGACCTGACACATTGCAATTACTCCATCTTTTCAAAAGTGTGTCCGTCTATGATTTTTGCACAACCATCCTTAGACCCTTCCTGTTTATTATTTCATGACTCAGCACCATCATCCACAAGTAAGAGTTCAGTGTCCACCTTTATGTTGGCAACACCTAACTCTTTCTTTCTGCTACCTCCATGACAGCTGTAGTATCTAGCTACCTATTTGATATCAAGTTTTGTATGAGTCAAAACTTTTGACAACTCAACAATGACAAAACTAAAACCACCTATTCAATTCTCGCTGGCACCTAGGTGCTTCTGACTGATTCCACCAACCTCCCTGGTTGCTCACTCAAAGAATCTGGTGATGTGCAACTTTAGTGTTCCCTTCAACCTTGAGTTGAGCTTTCTGTCCCACATTCAGTTTGTCAGTAAAATCACTGCTTTCAACTTCTAAAACATTGCTCGCTTACAACACTACATTCAATCCACTGCTTCTGAAGCCCTCAAACATGTTTCTTGCACCTTTCAGATCAGTTTCTCCAATGCTCTCTTCGCCTGCCTCCTGACTCTGTCTTTCACAATCCTCAACTAATCCAGAACTGTTGAGTCCTCCTGGACATTCATCGCCTTTGTCCTCTACTAGCTCCATTGGAAATTGTTTTCAACATCCTTATCCTTATTTTCAAATCCCTCTATGGCTTTACCTCATTCTCGTTAAGCAATCTTCTACAGCCATATGTCCCAGCCCACAACCTCCCTCATTCTAGCTCTGGATTACAGCTTATTGCCTTCTTCCTCCACATCTCGATCAGAGGCCAACTGCGCATTCCTGCTTTCTCTCGCTCTCCATTCCCACACTTCAGTCCTAAACTGCTGTGCTTGCCAACTCTCTCTCCCTGCTTTTGTTTTCTGCCATTTGGTCTCGTCCCCTAAATTCAACAGCAACTTGCATCCATGTTATGCTCCTCACGTAAATGAATGTTCCAAAGCACTTTATAATTACTTCACTTCCTGCTCGGTTTTCTCGGCTGCCCCATACCAATACTGTTGCACAATTTCACAACACTTGTATGTGCTAATTTATTAGAATATACAAGTACTACTAACGCCTACTATTGTAAGAAGAATGAACCTGTGCTTATATATCACCTTATCACATCCTCAGAGCACCCCAAAGTGCTCTGCATCCAATGGATTATTGTCGAAGTGGCAGCTAATTTGCACATAGCAACCCACAAACAGCAAATGATCTGTTTTGGGTACTATTGATTCAGGGAATAATATTAGTAGCTCAGCGGGAGAACTCGCTGCTCTTCGAAAAAGGCCATGGGATCCTTTACACCCACCAGCAGATGGGGCCTGGGTTTACCATCTTATCCAAATGGCAGAATAGAGTGCGTTTCACCAATAGTGTCGTCCTGGATGCTGTTGATTGCAGAGTGCAAAAAATTCATTTCACAAATAGCAAATGTGAAAGCAAATATTTATGTAGTTCATGTTCTATCCACACCTGTTATTGTTGCATTGCCTCAGTGTTGCTATTTCATCCCACAGCACAGTCACAACCCTGGCCCCTATAAACAACAAAATTGTGGAGCTTTCTGACATAATCTGTTTTTTTCCAACAGATGATATTCTCTACGGTATTCCGAGAGATTTTTTGCTATCTTTTAAACATACAGAAATGATATGTTGACCCTAGCGTAGCTAACATTTTAGCCAGTTAGTGTGGCCCAAATGTAAAACAAAATGGTTGTTTAAAAAAAAACTCCTAACCCAGAACTTACCATTCCTTACCCTTGAGCTAGGAT
The DNA here is from genome assembly GCF_052327205.1 of Somniosus microcephalus. NCBI lineage: Eukaryota > Metazoa > Chordata > Chondrichthyes > Squaliformes > Somniosidae > Somniosus > Somniosus microcephalus. The sequence continues at coordinate 111,028,602 of NC_141001.1, read as the reverse complement.
GCAGTCTATTTAGAGCTTGTCCAATTTAGTACTTATTGGTTGAGGGTATTCTCTAATAATTTTTAACAATGTCATTTTGAATTCATGTCTGTTCCTGAAGACATTAAGCCAACAGTACTTTGTGTGAAAGACAAGACTTCAGATTGAGGTTTTGCCATAACACAACATGCCATCTATCAATGTGACATTAGCAATAAGGTGATGATTTTCCTTGTGGCACCGCACTTCACAACAGGCTTCAAGTCAGCCTCTGGGTGCACAGATTTAATTCACTGTAAAACACAACAGTTATGACTTGGAAAGTGGCTATACATAGTTTTCTATTTTTTTTTGCACTAATTTGTGCTAAAACCTTAATTTAATTGAGCATTTTCTTTGGTGGAAGAATATACTCCCTAGCAAATTACTAAGTGTTTGCTGACATGTTCATGTTACCAGCTGAAATAACTAGCCAAGTCCACAACAACTTCAATGTGTCTATGTTCCATCACAGAACTTACTGGAATTATAATGCTGCTAATGTGATAGCTTTTGACATACAGTGAAAGCTTCATTATCTGCACTCCAATTATCTCCCTTCCCAGTTACCCGCCAGAATCTTCATGGGACAAAACTCTGCATGAGATATAATTTCATTGCACAGCCCTGTCTGCCCATATTTCATCTCCTTTTACTGGTGAATAAATGTTTCTTTTGTACTCATCTTCATTCTAGGGAATTCCTGTACCATGTGTACAAGACCAGAATTTGGGATTCTTGATTATCAGCCAAGTTCAAATATCCAACATGGAGGAGAATCTGAGAGAAATAGGAGCCCATTTGTATTTTCCATCGCATGAACTCACTCTTAACCGCTCTCAGTATAACTTCTGGGAGTGGATTCCACTCAAGTTGGGTTATCCTGAGCAAAGAGTGATCTCTTGAGGGGTGAGAAGTAACTGGAAGAGAGACTGAGACAGACCCTGCTATAATGTGGGCCTTTTTCCATTTAATTTTGACTTCAAAAGCTGCATAATTGTGAAACCTATACTTATTTGCAAGAATTGTGTCTTAAAGATGGAAGATTATTACTAATTATGTGAACCACTACACTTTTATTGCTGCAGGCAAACATCAGTTTACTAATGTAAAAATAAAATTGTGCTTTTATATAGTGGCGCATCATGTTTCAAAGCACTTGAATTACTTTGAGCATTGTTATGTAGGCTGAAAATGACTTCAGCAAGCAAGTTGGGGAGAAAGAAACCTTCAAGTAATGGATCCAACTAATGGCAGAATGTTAACGGGCATTCATTCCCTAGTAAGTATTTACTATACCCTAAGGATAGTTAGAAAGTTACAAATGGATCAAATTTCTTGTCATTATCATCCTTATTCACAGGCTGAGCCCAATTAAAATTACTTCAGAAAGATAGATGATCCCACTTTGAGTTTACTTTCTGACAAGTCATTGGCGTCATAACTTTCTATTTCAAAATCTGGTGGCCCCTCTCCCTACCCCCATTGAAGAGTTTAGTGCACTGACTGACATTACTATACCTGCTCTTGTTATAAACACCACAGAATGTAAGATAACATAGTGCTGAGAAATGTTTGGGATTCTATTTTATTTGGATGTGTTGATAATGCATTGTAGACTATTATGACTCCCTCCTTGCATTTATATAGTGCCTTTCACATCCTCAGGACATCCCAAAGTGCTTCACAGCCAATGAAGTACTTTTGAAATGTAGTCATTATTGTGATGTATAGAAACACAGCAGCCAATTTGTGCACAGCAAGGTCCGACAAGCAACAATGAGTTAAATGACCAGTTAAGCTGTTTTGCTTCTGTTGGTTAAGGGATAAATGCTAGCCAAGACACCGGGAGAACTCCACGACTCCTCTTTGAATAATGCCATGAGATTTTTTTATGTCCACCTGAGAGGACAGACAGGGACTCAGTTTAACGTCTCTCCCTAGTTGTTCATAGGCTATTAAACTATGATAGACTCAAGAAGATAGAGTGATTGGTGTAGTGTATTACATTGGGTCTTGCAGGAGGATGAGCAAGATTAACTGGTTCGTTCTTAACTTTCCACCGCCACGTCAACAGTCTTGTAAATTGATGTGGACGTAAACTCATCTAAATGCACCAAATCTCATCATTCTTTTTACATCACCGAGCTTGTCCTTGGAGCACACAAAAGCTATGCTGTGAGATGAACTAAAGTAGTCTAGCTGGTTAATAAAATTTGCAGCAATATGTGAGCTCAAAAGTCATAGATATACCAGAAGTTTAATTAAATTCAACCAATAACTTGATTTCAGTTCAGGGATGTGGAATGTTTATCATGGGGAAAGGGTCCGTCACCTACGGCAAACACTTCTAACTTCTTCACTTCACTAAGATCTCAAGGACTTTGTGCTGACAACGTTATACGAGAAACTCACCAGCAGCCCAGAAACAAGGCAGAGTTATAGTTCCTAAATTGTACAAGGACCAAATACAACGATATCCTGCAACTCTGATAATATGGCTTATGTTCCCAAATGTAGCAGTACAAACATTCTGATCTCACATTTTCAGTAAGCACAACAAAATTCCATCCAAACATTTTTATGCATATATATAATATGAGATGACAGATAAGAAAAATAGGAGCATGTTTTACGAAAAGGCTTATGTATGATGCAAATTACCTATAATTAATCTAGACAAAAGTAGAGACAAAGGACAATTAGCTAAACGTGTTAATGCTCGAAGTTCTGTGGAGACATGTCAAGTCAGCAGTATAAAATTAAAATGATTGTGATATGTAAAGTTCAATAGGTCCCAGTGAGTACAGTCGGTGCCTGCAGATTTAAACTTGATGCCAGGCACGGTTAAGCATAAATGTCTGTGTAGTTAGATTAACTGGTCTTTCGCTACTGTTACAAACAAATTGAAGATGCCCCTGTCCCTCATATCATGTATAGTGTTAAGAAGTTTGTTCCGTAAGGAGACCTTCTGGACCCAACTGTGTCTGGGGTAGCAGAAATTGTGCAGCAATTGCGGCTGTGTTTAGATAAGGCTACCCCTGGACTTCCATTCAGCGCATAAAAGAGGACGAAGAATCTTGGATTCAATCAAGTTATTTGTTGAACTTAATGAGGCTTCTGGTACATCTATGACCTTTCAACTCAAATTTTGCTCCAGATTTTTTAACTCGCTGGACTACTTTGATTTGACTCAAAGTATAGCATCAAAAGCAGAATTTGTGTGCTCCAAGGACAAGACTTTGTGGTATTTTTTTTTAAAAAGGGTGCATTTGGATGAGTTTACTATTGCATCAATTTACAAGATTGTTGCTGTGACAGTGGAAAGTTAAGAGTTATTGTTACAAGGCTGTTTCAACTACCTCGGGGCTCATCTTAAAGGAGCTAACGGAAAGTAGCATAGAAATTGTTACTGGTATGTATGGATCATCTATTTTGATATGAAGTCCTGTAATATAAAAAATGTATATTTTCTCCCAAGAATTGTGTTGTGAAAAGGATGGCCTAAGTATTAGTATTACATGTTACAAGTATTTTAAAATGGCACAGATAGTTTAGAACAAACTTTATATAAGAATTATGCATCCAATAATACTAAAGCTACACTTTTAAACCTGCTGGTATGAACTATTAACTGTGGACAAAAGATTGCATAAATTAGGTAAAAAGAAGAAAAGTCTGTCCAGAGTTACGAACAGAAGGCTGTCAGAATAAGTTATCATAGATATTGGATAAAGCAATTGCAGATGAGCGGATAACAGTAACAATAGTGTTTATGAATTTATATTAACAAGTTGATAGAGTCATTGGACACTTACTATGGGTCATTTGAAAACAAGCTAGTGTCAAGTTGAGATGATACTAATTATTGTTGGGCACACCCTTGAGTGACTCGTTTGAAAATCTAACTCCTTGTTAAGTGGCTTCAGCCACATTCCATGACATCTTTGTCCTGTTTTACACAGACTGGTAATTGCTAAGCTTGGATGAAGCCCAATGCAGCAGTGAACATCTACAAGTGATCCCCTCCACCCCCAAAACAAAAGAGTAGGCCACTAAAGAAAAAACAGTCCGTTCAAACTAAAACCCAAGAGTAAACATACTATAACTCAAATTATCGTTGTCTGTTCAGGTTGAAGAACGAAACCGATCTTGTATGGTGCCTGCCAGTTGCAGAATGCTTTTGGCAAACTGGTGGCATAATGTTCTAGTACCTGTACTCCCAAGGTCATACTAACATGTACCTCAGTTACAGTAGTGGTAGCCAAGACCTATCACCTGAGCTCAGTACAGTAATGAAGATGTTCAGGCCAGTGAAGCTGGGGTTCTTTTCTCTAGAAAAGAGAAGACTGAGGGGTGACCTGATAAAGGTCTTCAAGATTATCAATTGGTTTGATAGGGTAGACGCAGAGAAGATGTTTCCACTTGCAGGCGAGACCAGAACTAGGGACCATAAATATAAGATAGGGAATTCAAAAGAAACATCTTTACCCATAGTGTGGTGAGAATGTGGAACTTGCTACCACTGGGAGTAGTTGAGGCAAATAGCATAGATGCATTCAAGGGGTGTGGGAGGAGGTTCGTGTGGAGCCTAAACACCGGCATAGTCCTGTTGGGCCGAATGGCCTGTTTCTGTGCTGTAAATACTCTGTAATACTATGTAAGATTAAAAGTTGCATTCCCTTGGTCAAACAAGACAAGCAGTGTGATTTGCTTTTGGTTCATTTTGTGTCGTAAATGGCTAATTTTAACAGTGCTGCTTCTCTTGATTTTCCTTCCATAAAATTAAGAAAAAAAGAAAGAACTTGCATTTATATACCACTTTGCAGGCCCTCATCACGTTCTAAAGCACTTCACAACCAATGATTGAACCCACAACCTTCTGACTCGGAGGTGGGAGTGCTACCACTGAGCCAAGGCTGACACCAATTTTCACAAAAATAGTTAGCCTTCATTATAAATCTGCTAGTTGTGTTACCTTGGAGACTTTTTTTTTTAAATCTCACCCCTTCCCCTTCCTGGAGATGGTGACCTTGTGGTACTTTTCCATGGGTGCCAACAACCCTTTGATACCTTGCTCAAGTGTTCATTCTTCATTTGTGACGGACTCCTCTCTACCTCCCTCACCAGTATTAAATCATAACAACCTCACTACTACCCGAAGCTAAGATGGACTAACTCCGTATAGTTGAGGGATAAAGCCTGAGATCTGATTTGTATGTGTGCTTCAGTACTGTATCAAGCAATGCGCTTATCCATTCAGCATTGGAGCAATTCGCTGATACTTTTGAGATGGCAAACTGAAAATGCAAACCTTGTTCTGGGACTTCCATAACAACAACAACAACTACTTGTATTTAAATAGCGCCTTTAACGTAGTAAAACGTCCCAAGGCGATTCACAGGAGTATTATAAGACAAAAAAAATTGACATCGAGCCACATAATGCAAAATTAGGGCAGGTGACCAAAAGCTTGGTCAAAGAGGTAGGTTTTAAGGAGCGTCTTAAAGGAGGAAAGAGAGGTAGCGAGGCAGAGAGGTTTAGGTAGGGAATTCTAGAGTTTAGGGCCTAGGCACGGCCACCAATGGTTGAGCGATTATAATCAGGGATGCTCAAGAGGGTTGTGGGGCTGAAGGAGATTACAGAGCTAGGGAGGGGCGAGACCATAGAGGGATTTGGAAACAAGGATGAGAATTTTGAAATCGAGGCATTGCTTAACCAGGAGCCATTGTAGGTCAGCGAGCACAGGGGTCATGGGTGAACAGGACTTGGTGCGAGTTAGGACATGGGCAGCCGAGTTTTGGATTACCTCAAGTTTATGTAGGGTAGAATGTGGGAGGTGAGCCAAGAGTACAAGAGTACATTGGAATAGTCAAGTCTAGAGGTAACAAAGGCATGGATTTCAGCAGCGGATGAGCTGAGACAGGGGCGGAGACGGGCGATGTTACGGAGGTGGAAATAGGCAGTGTTGGTGATGGAGCGGATATGTGGTCGGAAGCTCATTTCAGGTCAAATATGACACCAAGGTTGCGAATAGTGTGGTTCAGTCTCAGGCAGATGTTAGGGAGAGGGATGGAGTCAGTGGCTGGGGAACGGAGTTTGTGGAGGGGACCGAAAACAATGGCTTCGGTCTTCCCAATGTTTAATTGGAGAAAATTTCTGCTCATCCAGAACTGGATGTTGGACAAGCAGTGTGACAATTTAGAGACCGTGGAGGGGTCAAGAGAAGTGGTGGTGAGGTAGAGCTGAGTGTCATCAGCGTACATGTGGAAACTGATGCTGTGTTTTCAGGTGATGTCACCAGGGGGCAACATGTAGATGAGAAATAGGAGGGGGCCAAGGATAGATCCTTGGGGGACACCAGAGATAACGATGCGAGAGCGGGAAGAGAAGGCATTGCAGGTGATTCGCTGGTTACGATTAGATTGATAAGAATGGAACCAGGCGAGTGCAGTCCCACCCAGCTGGACGACAATGGGGAGGCATTGGAAAAGGATGGAGTGGTCAACCGTGTCAAAGGCTGCGGACAAGCCAAGAAGGAGGAGGAGGGATAGTTTACCTTTGTAACAGTCACAAAGGATGTCATTTGTGACTTTGGTGAGAGCCATTTCGGTAGCGTGGCAAGGGCGGAATCCTGATTGGAGGGATTCAAACATGGAATTACGGACACGGATTTGGGAGGCGACAACACGTTCAAAGACTTTGGAGAGGAAAGGGAGGTTGGAGATGGGGTGGTAGTTTGCAAGGTCAGAGGGGTCAAAGGTTGGTTTTTTGAGGAGAGCGGTGGTGCCATGGACAAAAGGGCTGAATTCCAGAGGTGAGGTGAGAGTGACTGCCCTTGACATCAGGGCAGCATTTGACTGATTATGGCATCAAGGAGCCCTAGTAAAACTGAAGTCAATGGGAATCGGGCGGGGGGGGGGGGGGGTGGAACTCTCCATGGGCTGGAGTCATACCTAGCACAAAGGAAGATGGTTGAGGTGGTTGGAGGGTCAATCATCACAGCCCCAGGACATTGCTGCAGGAATTCCTCAGAGCAGTGTCCTAGGCCCAACCATCTTCAGCTGCTTCATCAATGACTTCCCTCCATCATAAGGTCAGAAGTGGGGATGTTTGCTGATGACTGCACAGCGTTCAGTGCCATTCGCAACTCCTCAGATAATGAAGCAGTCCATGCCCGCATGCAGCAAGACCTGGACGACATTCAGGCTTGGGCTGATAAGTGGCAGGTAACATTCGCGCCACACAAGTGCCAGGCAATGACTAACTCCAACAAGCGAGAGTCTAACCACTGCCCCATGACATTCAATGGCATTACCATCGCCGAATCCCCCACCATCAATATCCTGGGGGGGCCACCATTGACCAGAAACTTAGCTGGACCAGCCACATAAGTACTGTGGCAACAAGAGCAGTCAGAGGCTAGGTATTCTGCGGTGAGTGTCTCACCTCCTGACTCCCCAAAGCCTTTCCATCATCTACAAGGCACAAGTCAGGAGTGTGATGGAATACTCTCCACTTGCCTGGATAAGTGCAGCTCCAACAACACTCATGAAGCTCGACACCATCCAAGACAAAGCAGCCTGCTTGATTGGCACCCCATCTACCACCGTAAACATTCACTCCCTCCACCACCAGCGTACTGTGGCTGCAGTGTGTACCATCTACAAGATGCACTGCAGCAACTCGCCAAGACTTCTTCGACAGCACCTCCCAAACCCGCAACCCCTACCACCTAGGAGGACAAGGGCAGCAGGCGCAAGGGAACACCACCACCTCCAAGTTCCCCTCCAAGTCACGCACAATCCCGAGTTGGAAGAATATCGCCTTTCCTTCATCGTCGTTGGGTCAAAATCCAGGAACTCCCTCACTAAAAGCACTGTGGGAGTACCTTCACCACACGGACTGCAGCGGTTGAAGAAGGCGGCCCTTCTAAAGGGCAGCTAGGGATGGGCAATAAATGCTGGCCTTGCCAGCGATGCCCACATCCCATGAACGAATAACAAAAATGACGGCAGATTTGAGGGAGAGGCGGACAGTACCCGAGGCGAGAGAACCATTAACAATGTCAACTGACATGGAAGCCAGAAAAGGAAGTGGGGTGGTCAGCATTTTGGTGGGAGCAGGAAGTGGGTCTCATGGACAAGATGAGCGCAGAGAGCTCATTAGGGGAGATCGGATAGAAACTGGAGAAAGATGTGAGTTCAGGGCTAGGGCAGGGGGGAACCTTAGAGGAGGTTTGACCTGGTGGGCTAGGGGAAAGCAGGGAAGTGGTTGAGGCAGCTGAATGGATGGTCTCAATCTTACAGACAAAGAAGTCCATGAGCTCCTCACATTCTTGTCGGAGGTGAGGGTGGAGGAGACAGGGGAGGGGTGTTTAAGAAGACGGTTAGCAGTAGAAAATAGAAGCTGGGGTTTATCTTTGCATTCCAGAATGATTCTGGAATAGTGAGCAATTTTGGCAACAAGAGCAGGACCCGATAATGCTTTATGAGGTCCAGCCAGATCTGGCGGTGAATGGCTAAACCAGTTGTCTACCATATCCGTTCAAGTCTGCGTCCCTTGGACTTAAGGGAGTGAAGATGAGGGCCGTACCAGGGGGAACGGCCAGGGTGAGAGAGAGTAATAGTTTTAATAGGGACTAGGGCATCAAAGGTGGTGGTGAGGGTGTGGTTGAGCAGATCGGTAGCTGCAGAAATATCATGGTGAATGGAGGGCCAATAGTTGGACAGTTGGTATTGCATAAGTGCAGTTGTAAGAAAGTTGGGAGAGAGTTTTTTCCGGGGCAGTCAAAGAAGGAAGTAGGGTTGTCGGGGAGGTGGAAGTGGGATGTGGGTGGAGAGCGATACGAGGAAGTGGTCTTATCTGTGATTGACACGATGGGAGTAGCGAGGCCACGAGAGATGGCAAGGTCAAGGGGGTGGCCGTGATTATGGGTTGGGGAGTTTACATGGAGGGAGAGATTAAGGGAGGATAGGAGGCTAGTGAACTCAGAGGAGAGAGGGCATGATGAATTGAGATGGAGGTTGAAATCACCAAGGATGAGAAGTCGCTCGGTGCTGAGGGAGGAAGTGAAGTTATCTCGCTAATAAGATTTTTATGGTGCTTGGGTGAGCGGTAGAGAACGAGAATTTTAAATGAGAGGTGAGAGGGGTGGAATAAGGTGAGATGCTCAAAGGAGGAGAAAATGCCGGAGGAGCGGGGGACAGACCGAGGTGTGATTTGGTGATGAGAGCCACAACGCCACCACGGTGGTCTGAGCGGGGCAAGTATAGCCAGGTGGGGAGGCTTCATTTAAGGGCAGGGTGTCATCACCCGCTCAACCAAGTTTCCCTCAGGGCCATGAATGCCTGGATGAGTGCAGCTCCAACAACACTCAAGAAGCTCGACACCATCCAGGACAAAGCAGCCCGCTTGATCGGCACCCCATCCACCACCTTAAACATTCACTCCCTCCACCACCGGTGTACCGTGGCTGCAGTGTGTACCATCTACAAGATGCACTGCAGCAACTTGCCAAGGCTTCTTCAACAGCACCTCCCAAACCCGCAACCTCTTCCACCTAGAAGGACAAGGGCAGCAGGCGCATGGGAACACCACCACCTCCAAGTTCCCCTCCAAGTCACACACCGTCCTGACTTCAAATCAAAATCAAATCAAATCAAATCAACTTTTATTGTCATTGTTAGTGCACAAGTGCAGTACAACGAAATGTAGGCTTGCGGCTCCCGAGAGTGTACATTTAGATTAAGACATTTAAACATTCAACATACTTTTGGCTTGTAATACATTAACATAAACATAACCATAATAAAGTGCATTGGCAGATGTGCAGGCTTTAGAGTTTATTTGTGGAGTTCAGTAGGATGACAGCCCTGGGAAAGAAGCTGTTCCTAAATCTGGTCGTACGGGTGCGAATGCATCTGTAGCGTGTCCCAGATGGCAGGAGGGCGAACAGACTGTGGCTGGGGTGGGTAGGGTCTTTGATGATGGACCGTGACCTCCGTAAACAGCGTTTCTGGTATATGTGCTCTATTGTCGGTAGCCGGGTGCCGGTAATGCGTTGGGCAGTTTTGACTACCCGCTGCAGGGCTTTCCGGTCATAGTAGCTACAGCTGCCATACCATACTGTGATACAGTTCGTCAGGATGCTCTCTATTGTGCAGCGGTAAAAGTTAGAGAGGATCAGGGGTGACAGGTTACATCCCTTCAGCCTCCTTAGGAAATATAGGCGCTGCTGGGCCTTCTTCACCAGAGAGGAGGTATTGAGGGACCAGGAGAGGTCTTCCGTGATGTGGACTCCGAGGAACTTAAAGCTGTCCACCCTTTCCACCACAGCCCCATGGATGTGGATGGGGGTGTGACTTCCGCCTTTAGACTTCCTGAAGTCCACAATGATTTCTTTGGTTTTCTTGATGTTAAGGGCCAGGTTGTTATCGGCGCACCACTTCACGAGATGCTGGACCTCCTCCCTGTAGGCTGACTCATCGTTGTTGGTGATCTGGCCTACTACCGTGGTATCATCCGCAAACTTGATGATGGTGTTGGAACCATGAACAGCCACACAGTCGTCGCCACAAGTATATCGCCGATCCTTCGTCGTCGCTGGGTCAAAATCCTGGAACTCCCTACCTAACAGCACTGTGGGAGTACCATCACCACATGAACTGCAGTGGTTCAAGAAGGCGGCTCACCACCACTTTCTCAAGGGCAACTAGGGATGGGCAATAAATGCTGGCATTGCCAGCGACACCCTGATCCCGTAAACAATTTTTTTTTTTAAATGAGTTCGATGCAATCATCCACAATAAGCGCATGGATGGCAAGGGCCTTGTTCACAAGTGAATGGACATTCTGGAGGGAGATGCGGAGAGGGTCGGTGATGGCTGCCCCACTGCCAGTGTCCACAGGGTCAGCGCTGGGGGGGATGAGTTGGATGGGGAGGAGATTGGCAAGATTTGTCCCAGTGGGCGCACTGGACGGGAACGTCGGCGAGAGAGTAGGATGGGACAGTTGGGGTTGCTGCTCGTAAGGAGGCAGCGACAGGTGCCTCCATGGGCCTTTCGTCGGATGCCAAGAGAAGCACAGAGGGAAGCTGTGGGCTTATCTAAGAGCAAGTCAAGCTTGAGACGGCGGCAGGAGAGTAGGAAGGTCAAAGAGTAATGAAGGATTGGGGTAGGAATTTGGAAGGGCAGAGTATCCGAGAGAGGAGAGATGAAAGGAGGCATGACGATAGGAGAGAGCGGTCAGGGAGGGAGAGAGAAAAGGAAAAAAGGGGGATAAAGTGGAAAAGTATTGAATGGCTCGGGCCCGGAGCGGCAGCCAAAATGCGCATGCAAGTAGTAGATGTGTGTTTGATAACTTTTTATACTGTGATTTCAAAATGACAGTAGTGTCTTGTGGCTTTGAGAATGATATCATAGTCCCATTTAAGGAGAATTGTCCGTGGCAGCTTCACCTGTAACTCTTTTACTTCATCTTCCGCAAACAAGTCTATAAATATATTGGCTGTACCATTCTTAGGAACAACTGGCCAATTGTGATGATTTGTTTTGCAATGTTCTACCATAATCTAGAGTTGTCACCAGATAATCAGTTTCAGATATGTTGACCAGTTCTTCTGGAAACAATTTTTAGTTTTTACAATTTTCTGGGTTTGTTTCTTTAGACTTTTTTGTTTCACTTTACTTCCTTGCTGTTTTCCTGTCTCTTTCCACGTTTGGAAATTCATTGTGATGGATGGTCCTCTTTTTGAATTTGCGTGTCAGTGCTGCCCGGGTCAGAGTAGCAAAGCTTCAGAAGGATCTTAGATTGCCAGTGCTGGCATCATAAGAGTTTGTTTTGATTGGGCCAGCCCAATAGCAAGGGTTTTTGCATAATCAGTCAAACTGGAAGTGGCTTTATTTTGCAATGGTGGCCAACTAGATTTGTGGGTATCAGCCAGACTCGTTCGTAAGTGAGCTTGATGAGTATGGATGCTTAGGGTAATCAAATGGCTATTCTGCTATAGATTGAGTTAGTTGTATAATTAAGTTCCACGAGTCATCAAAGTAGACAAAGGACTTGAAATAGTACTTATTAGCTCATCCACTAGGTCCAGCATGGTCCTGCTTCTTCCCCCAGGAGACTTGGTGATACATTTTTAGAACATCACCCCCTTCGTTTCTGGGAGTCGGGGGTCAATCTAGCTCAGACAGATTGAATTATTGTTGTCTGCAGATAAATTAGTCTGAGTAGACTCAGTCCACTTCCAAAAGACTTCCCTGCAACTCAGCAACCCTTCTCTAAGAGCCCATAAAGAAGGAGAACGGAATACACTGAATGAAAATCAAGAATGGATGCCGTTGGGATTGTTCTGTACTTTCAAACCAGGTGCATTGCTGGTGGCAGTATAGGGGGAATCTCTGCGCAGCATATAGCACTGCCCACACCTAACTTGGGTGCGTTCGGATATAATTACCGGGCAAAAAAAAGGAAAACTATTCTGTATCCTAGCACTAGTTGCCGTTACAATATTGTATGCTCAGAAGGAGCACAAAAAAGCAGTATAAAAGAAAAAAGCACCTACTTAACCTGGATGGCTACTTAACATGTATTGTGTAAAATAAAGTCCATTGTACTGTAATTGGACAGTGTTATTTGGGAGAGAGCTGCTAAATAAAGTGTTTCAATCCCTTCTAAAATTAACTTAGAGTCACTTAAGATTCAGTTGATACTGCTGTTTGAGTGGCGGTGACTGCACTAATCCTAAGATGTTGAACTGTTTTGGTTCTCATGGGGTTTCATAGAAATTCAGAGCAAGTGCTCTAATGTTCCTTATGAAGGGAAAAGACATTTTGGAGACATGCCAAGCAAATATTGTCAACATTTAATGAGTTCTTTAAGGAGTTTTATTCTAGCCGCAAATTATCTAGCTTTTTTTTTAAAAGACAGGAGTTCAAAGTATTGTCATAGTGACTATTGCCAAAGTCGGTGAGGAACAGATGTCCTGGTTACTTTGAAAAATCTGTAACTAATCAAGAAGCTGCAAGGGTGAATAGCCACAAAAAAATGTACAAGCCAAAAAAAAGAGAGAACTCTGTGTTGATGGGGATGATTTCCAAATTTAATTTTCAAACTACTTTTGATAGTTTCTTAAATATTCTATTCAGAATAATCCATAAATAATAACAAGCAAATTTAAGTTGCATCAAAGATTGAATACACTGTTTTCTTCAGACTCCACCAGGGCTGTCTGTTGGCGACAAGGATATCATGTAGTTAATGTAGCAGTAAGTAAACTAGATACATTACAAACCTTAGTAAAATAATAAGCATTTCTGCACACACAAAATGTTCCTCATAAAATTAATGTATTAATATTTTGAAAGCAAATGTATATTTGACAAGAAGTGCTGCATCGATAATTTGATGTTACGACTCAAAGTATCCGACAGGTTTCTGGTCTTTCAAAGGTGCACATTTCTCTTTTGTTAATAACTAACCAGCTCCAGAAGCAGTACAGTAGATCTGTTTTGTGAAAAATGGTGAAACTTTCTCTCTGTCTCGGTTAAACACTAAACTGCAGAGTGAGCTGTCATTAAGTGGAGTGAAGCTGGCGAGGGTTTTCATGCAGCCAGTGTTACTCGGTTCCCAGAGTCCCTGCTGTGTAGTTGTTCCACTCTCCAAGAAGCCTGTTAAAGAGTCCCTGAGAGCATGTGTAAAGCCCTCCATGTTAATAGTTAATTGGATAGGATGGCAAGATGAGAGGACAGCTGAACATGTGGGCCTCTCAGTCTCAAGCACTAGTGGACTTTTAGTTTAATAATAGCAGCTGTTCACATTGTTGAACAACTTTGTTTTCTTCAGTTTCACAAATGATGAAAGGAAGAACGATTCCTCAGAAATGTGCCTTTTTATCGGAAAGGAGAGGGCACCCTGCTGCTGCTGCATTGCCACCGCTTCAAACCGAGTCACATGCTGCCATTCCTCCAATCATAGAAGTCAGTGTGGGATCCCCTTAACATACATCTAACACACTATTGCAATGGTTATGACAGAGAAAAGAAAACAAGTAGGGAAGGAGCCATCAGTGTCAACATTATTTGTCATGGAACGTTACTTGAATATAAATAGAAAGTTAGTTAAAATAAGTATACCCTTTCAACAGATAGCTTTCTTTATTACTGGTTACAAGATTAAGCAGTAATATCTGCTACACACAGAGAGTTCATGTAACAAGAAGTATAAGAACCATTGTTCAATGAGGTATTTATTCCATACAGTGTTCCGTGAGGTATTTATTCCATACGCTGTTCCGTGAGGTATTTATTCCATACGCTGTTCCGTGAGGTATTTATTCCATACGCTGTTCCGTGAGGTATTTATTCCATACGCTGTTCCGTGAGGTATTTATTCCATACTGTGTTCTGTGAGGTATTTATTCCATGCTGTGTTCTGTGAGGTATTTATTCCATACGCTGTTCCGTGAGGTATTTATTCCATGTGCTGTTCCGTGAGGTATTTATTCCTTACTGTGTTCTGTGAGGTATTTATTCCATACGCTGTTCCGTGAGGTATTTATTCCATACGCTGTTCCGTGAGGTATTTATTCCTTACTGTGTTCTGTGAGGTATTTATTCCATACGCTGTTCCGTGAGGTATTTATTCCATACGCTGTTCCGTGAGGTATTTATTCCATACGCTGTTCAGTGAGATATTTATTCCATACGCTGTTCTGTGAGGTATTTATTCCATACCATGTTCAATGAGGTATTTCTTCCATACAGTGTTCCGTGAGGTATTTATTCCATACGCTGTTCCGTGAGGTATTTATTCCATACGCTGTTCCGTGAGGTATTTATTCTATACGCTGTTCCGTGAGTTATTTATTCCATACGCTGTTCCGTGAGGTATTTATTCCATACGCTGTTCCGTGAGGTATTTATTCCATACAGTGTTCCGTGAGGTATTTATTCCATACGCTGTTCCGTGAAGTATTTATTCCATACGCTGTTCCGTGAGGTATTTATTCCATACGCTGTTCCGTGAGGTATTTATTCCATACGCTGTTCCGTGAGGTATTTATTCCATATGCTGTTCCGTGAGGTATTTATTCCATACGCTGTTCCGTGAGGTATTTATTCCATACGCTGTTCCGTGAGGTATTTATTCCATAGTGTTCTGAGGTATTTATTCCATACAGTGTTCCGTGAGGTATTTATTCCATACGCTGTTCCATGAGGTATTTATTCCATAGTGTTCCGTGAGGTATTTATTCCATACGCTGTTCCGTGAGGTATTTATTCCATAGTGTTCCGTGAGGTATTTATTCCATACGCTGTTCCGTGAGGTATTTATTCCATACAGTGTTCCGTGAGGTATTTATTCCATACATAGAAACATAGAAGATAGGAGCAGGAGTAGGCCATTCGGCCCCTCAAGCCTGCTCCGTCATTCAATGAGATCATGGCTGATCATCCAAACTCAGTACCCTGTCCCTGCCTTCTCCCCATATCCCTTGATCCCTTTAGCCTTAAGAAATATATCTAACTCCTTCTTGAATATATTTAATGAATTGGCCTCAACTGCCTTCTGTGGTAGAGAATTTCACAGGTTCACCTCTCTCTGGGTGAAGAAATTCCTCCTCATCTCTGTCCTAAATGGCTTACCCCTTATCCTTAGACTGTGACCCCTGGTTCTGGACTCCCCCGCCATCGGGAACATCCTTCCTGCATCTAGTCTGCCTAGTCCTGTTAGAATTTTATAAGTTTCAATGAGATCCCCTCTCATTCTTCTAAACTCCAGCGAGTATAAGCCCAATCGACCCAATCTCTCTTCATACGTCATTCCTGCCATCCCAGGTATCAGTCTAGTGAATCTTCGCTGCACTCCCTCCATGGCAAAAACATCCTTCCTCAGATACACTGTTCCGTGAGGTATTTATTCCATACGCTGTTCCGTAAGGTATTTATTCCATACGCTGTTCGTGAGGTATTTATTGCATACGCTGTTCTGTGAGGTATTTATTCCATACTTATCTCACTTCTGGAACCTGATGGGTGTGCACAGAACTGACAGCATTGGTTCTGAATCGAATAACTTATGTACTGTTGCCTCTGATCATTAAGAAAGGTGTTCAGTTGAATAGTCTTTTAACCTGCGCAGTCCGTGAGGCTTGGGCTGTTGCATTGTTATGATATAATCTTACTGGGGCCAATTTTCCTGTACAGCGTACAATAATTATTTTCTTCAAAGAGGTAGATTGTCAGTGTCTGTGGCTATTTTGGGCTTATGCCTGCTGTAGTAGTAAATCTTTCAAAGTCGCATTTAGAATAAAATAAATGCAACTATATTATATTTACTCAACATTACAAGTTAAACCTTTTCTGCTACCTTACATTTATCTAATTCTGCCTTATGTTAATTCTTAGAACTTTACATATTTACATATTTTAGAAGCACCTGAAGGAAGATCTACTGAGGTAAACTAACTCAGTGCTGTGTAGCACCATCTTTTGAATTGGTTGAAATAGACATAAATGAAATAGAGTTGAACAAAACATGTCTGGGAACTAGGCCTGGTGTTTCTAGGTCCACGGCTGAATGATGTAAGCCCGAGTCCGTCAACGTCTCATCATGGTGTGGGAATAGAGTCATCTGTTCAGGCATATGGAATCTTTGGCTTCCATGCTACGCAATCTGCGGTTTGCCCAGTGTCCCGGCCATTGGTCCAACTGTTCTGTACACAAAGGTGGGGGGGGGGGAAACAACCTCTGGATTTGCCCCGTTTAGAGGGACAGAAGCAGGGTATATCTATAAACCCAGTGTATGTAGCACTGACTTTCGCGTGTTACTTGTGTTGGTTTAAATCCGGGACTGCTGGTAGCCAATGCATAATGCCATACATTTTTGGGTAGTTTGTGGAACGATCCGAGTTATATGGGTGTGCATGCATTTCAGGACTGCTGCATATTTGTTTAACTGTGAATCGTAAGAGGTGATGAACGTAAACGGGTTGAAAAATTGATTTACTGTACATTGCCCTTGATTGCATACGTCGTTTCTTTTTTTTACTTGTATAGATTAGTATTTTCACTATAAAAATATCTCCGCATGTGGCTTATTTCACTGGCTGAAATGTATATTGCAAAATAGAACTACTGAAATGTGCTTTGGAACCTTTTTTCCCCATCTGAAAGAGAGGAAGGAACATAAAAGCTCTTATCCACAAATGCACCACTTTATATTAATATTTAATTAGCAGGCAAATTGTACTGTGTGGCTGAAAGCTTCAGAAGAGTTGTTAGTGCCACAATTGACCTAAAAGTTTAATAATAACTCACTTCATAGAGCAAATGCCAGTTCAGCATAGGGGAACACTGCAAGCCAATTCCTTTGAGATGAGAAAGCAAACCAAATGGCAGGCGAGAGTTCCTGGGATGGAACCTTCTGGAAAGCAAGGAGCTGGAGTAACTTTGAAGCCAGGCTTTATATGAAAACAGTGGGGAAAAAGCTGATCCCTCCTGCTCTGGGAGATGCTGGTTTAAGGCCAAAATCTCATGAAACAGAAGTGCGGTTAGATCCTGTAACAGAAGGCACTGGTAGCCCTAATAACCTGGCAAGCAAAGGAGGGGGGCAAAAAAAAAAATAGGCCGCCTCTGGGAGAAAAAAAATGAAGAAATGCTTCATAGTAACTGTAATTAAGAGCACTCACTTGTATTTTTCCTGTGTCCAATATGCTCTTTGTATCCATCAAAATACAGAAAACTTGCATTACTGTCACGTCTGTGTATTATTAGTTTTCACATTCGGCTGACTTGGATGTCTTAATTATCATGCTCATCACTGAATTGGTATAAATCATTGTGGATAATAACATATTACTTAAAGAATTCTTGTGCAGAGATGAAATGATTTATTTAGAAAGTAGTGAATGAGCAACATGGTGGTATTAATGCCCTTTTTTAACTTAATTAATAGCAACTTCATCATTTCACATATTGCTGGTAATTAGTCCCTAGAAACAGAACGTTGACTTAAGTGTGAGCTTGATTGAAGGACTGCAGTGGATGTTTCTACTACAGCAAAGGGCTGTTTTTATTTGGAAGCCTAAAGGAAAGATTTAAACAGTCAGGGGCGGGGCGGGGGTTGAGAGAATCGGTTAATTATTGAAAAAGTCATAGAACACAATTATTAAAAATGTATGAGAGAGCGAGACAGCTGAAATTATAACAAGTGACAGTCTGGCCAGCAGAGGGAGTAGTCTTCTGTCTACCATCACATTCTCATCATTCTTCCCACCTGCCCCCTCTCCCAGCCAGTCTTCCATCTGGACCTAGGCCTGCCTGTCTGCTTCTGATGACAGGCTATAATTTTTCTCCCATCAACGTGCGGACACTTGGTACAGGATTAGCGTAAGCTCATTTGGAAGTTTCAGTATCTGTAGCCAGCACCTTCATTACAGGAGTCAGCTGTTTTTATTGCCTCTTAAATTTTAAACAGCTTTTGTGTCTTTTTATTTGCCTGCATTAACTTGAATATTTTCATCTCTCCCTTTGCTTCCCCACTTTGTCTTAAAGTCTTGAGTTTACGGGAATTAAATAATTGATTTGCCTGTTTATTGACCCATGCTACATTTAGATTGTATATTTAAATACAGTTACACGCTTTACTTATGGTACCATCTTGACGGTAATTCACTGTACATTCTCCAGAATCTTGGTAGCACAGGGAATTGATGACATTAAATTAAAGGCATGATCGTGGCCTGCTTTCATGTTAACTTGCTTCACATAGTTTAATAACATCGTACAGAGCAGATGAACTCATACACAGCCCAAGCATAGACTAACAATGAACCAAATCAGTTGCCCTACTCTGATCATTATATTGAAAATAATGGATGTTGTGGAGGGAGTCAAGACTAATTAATTCAGTCGGCAGATTCTGATGATAGAAACCCAGAAAATTAATTGTAGCTTTTAACTCCCTACATACTGTCTGTTATTAAATAATATATTTATACATAATAAATATACTTCCACTGCTTCAAGAGAAACTGGTAGCATTAAGACGATACTGCTGAATGAAGAGAATAGCATTGCCATCTTGATTGTGAAAGTGTAAATCACCAAGATGTCTGCAAAACAGAGGCGCATCATCTGATTCACAGACCTATGTATTGAGGTGTTTTCCCTTCACTGAATTATTATGTAGTTAGTAGAAACTATAGATTTATTTATTATCTAAACACATCCAAGTATAACATTTTCTGCTATCAACGCTCATGCAGCACCCTGAGTATTGTCCATTAATTGCTTACTGTACTTCCACCCGACAACAACAGCACGCATTAGAAATCTTTTTTTTTAAACACCTGGCATCATTTCGGTTAACCTTTTAGACACTGAATTTCTTTTGCAACATCATGTGACATCCTGCGGTTAATCCTGCTCCTTTTAATATGGAGCAGAATAAAGAGGAATCCGCGAATCCACTTAAAATTTGGCGAAATACTGCCCTTGTGCACAGGCTTATTAAATTAATAACACAACAGCCAAAGTATCTTATGGTAATGTAGAATGATAATTAAATGAGTGGAGTTACATATATTGCAAGTTGGACATTTTACAATTGGTTGTATCCATGTGTGTGTCTTATCTCCTACAGGAATTAATATCCAACCATAATGTATCTTTCCAAGTTAGGTGGATTCGCACAGGTTCAACAGTCTAATGTAGTTGAAACTGTGCACAATATAAAGGGTTATAATAATTTATAGTTAACAAATTTTGAATGTGCAAGCATTGTAACTAGAATGTGCAAAAACTTGTGACTATGTTGCATAAATAACACAACAACATGATCATGAAACTGAAGAGAAAGGGCTGAAACCGGTTTAACCAATAAGCATTTATCTACAGACAAAATAATTCACAATCCTGAAAAAATTACTAACCATATGAATAGACACATTTAATTATATAGATAAATGCTTATTGAATAATTTTCCTTTTAGTTTCACTTTCATCATCTATTTATGTAAAAATAATCACAAGTTTTGCATATTCTAGTTTCAATGTTTGCTTGTTGACAATTTGTTGGCTATAAATGATCATAACTCTTTCTATTTATCTACGTTAGACTGTTCCTTTTGTAAACCTACCAAATGCATGCCATCTTTCAATACCTCCAACAGCTTTCTCCTGTACAGGCCTCCCCTCTCTCGGGGACATTGAGCTTGCCTTCTGCTCTACTCCTGGAGCTCTCACCCTTCAGCTGGGCCTTGCCTCCCAATATATTTCTTTGCGCATGAGGCACCTCAGTCTGATTGCCATCGCTGCCGCCTCCAGCCCAGCCTCAGCACTACCATGTCCAGCTACTTTTCTCCCCCCGCCCCCGGTACTCCAATACCAGGTCAAAAGTCCCACGTTTAAAATCAGATCATTCTGAAACCAAACTTAACAACAGATAGAAAGCAGGACAGAAGCAAGATAAGATAAATGGAAATAGCATAAGAGAATCGAGAAACATTTAGCTAAACCCTGAAAGAACACAATATCCAAAAATACAAGCAACCTCACTAGATAAAAGGAAGGCACGATATTAAAACAAAATAGACAAGGTAAGGAAAAAATACTAGAAAGAGACCCATGGAAAAATAACTAACATTTTTATAACAGGTCTGTTTTCATAGAAACCACTATTATTTATACATTTTTCCTGGTGAGCAGCACCACAGGAGATCTACTAGTTTACTTAAACATGAACATCTTTACACACACTGCAGCAATTACTCACAATCCATCCTAAACTGGAGTCATTTAATTCAGGATACAGTGCACGTTTTACTGTCTTTTATTAAAACATATCACGAAACTATAGAAGGGCAATGACTTTGCAGCTTGTACATCTATTTGAAGCTGTTTTCAGTTTACAATTAGTGTACAGCAGGTGAACTGGCGTGTACAGTAGCATTATGCTGTCCATAAAAATCCATTCCATAGAAGCAAGCAGTGCAAAAAAACTAATATCAGATGTGTGATTTTTAACACTATTGAAGCGCCTAAATACAAAATGATAACCCTTGAATTATTTAATTCACAGCCTGCAATAAAATTTGGAATAAATTGACAACACAATTACATTTTACCAAAGTATTTTTCCTGTAAATTTTAAGAAATGTTAATTTGGGAACTTTCTGTTATACCATAAGGTTATAATCATTTATTTGTTGTGCTGATATCCTAAATTTATTCTGCTGTTTTGCTCTCAGTATTTTTTAAAACTATTTTAAGCTATTTTCCTCTCTGTGTTTTGCAGAACAAAGCAATTATAGGCCGTGTAGCAAAATTGTCAGATACAGTGATTGGTCTCGAATCATTTAATGCTTCTGAGAGGGAAACCAATCCACTCTACAAGGACTATCACGGTAAGTCTAATCGTGACCAAAGTACCCCAAGTGACTTATGGATATTTAGCAGTTTGCCCTCTAATTAGTTTGTCTGCCATAAGGTAGTAATTGATTTCATTTCAGAATCTGCATTTCGACTGTCTCCCAATGTAGCAATCTATTGGTCAGACTGCTTATCTTTTACTGTGCATTAGGACTGTGAAAGTAACATGGCAACTACTCACATGTTGTCAAGCCAAATTACCAAGACAGTGCTCAATCAGATGTGCATCATTGTAGGCAGGCTTTTGGGAATACTCATGCAGAGGAAGCCAGGCAGCCACTCGGCCAGTGAGCTTACCAATTCCCTTAACCATGACTAGACTGCACCAACTCAGCCAATGTTCCTGTCACAAAAGATCAGCTTAGATTTGAGCTCACACTGCTCGAAGCTAAAAGCAGACCTCACATGTGTACACCAGTTCCTAACAGTCATAAACGAGCTTCATTTGCAAATATTCATTTGTTTTACACACCCGGGCTGAATTTTATGCCTGTTTGAAGGGCTATTTACCATAACAACATGTAACAACTTGTTAATGACCGAAGCCTCGAAATACATTTTTTTTAATATCAAAGCTGTAGTCGAGGTCTCCAACCCATAAGCCATGTTTTCGTGGCTGCTTACTGGTGCATTTAATAAAATAAAGATCATTCAGCAATGCTTTTGGGCAGCAAGCAAAGTGATAGCCACATTTGCTTACTGTAAATACAAGGGAAAATATCACAAATGGGCCTCCGTTTTGACAAGCATCAGAATCCTCTTTGTTTATGTCTCCATGTCTGCACCTAAATGTAATTAGTTTTACTTGGACAAGGATTTTTGTTTATCTTATTCTGCTTGATTACTTGAGCATAATCACACTGTTTGCTTCATTGCTTCTGGTGGCGATCCCTGGTTTAAAAAGGGACAGTGAGGAATGTAAATGTGGAGAGTTCTGCTGTCAGCTTGTTTAATTTATGCAGCTGCATGATGGCATTTTTTTTTAATTTAATTTTTCCTTAAGGTTTGCTCCATGTTCGTCAGCTTCCTCGGCTTAATAGTTTAATCTGTGACGTGCCTGATACAAAGGACCTTGCTTTCAAATTGAAACGAAAATTGTTCACTATTGAGGTAGGAAACATTGAGGTTTGATATTTTTATATAATTCCACTTAATAGTGCAATAAGAATAAGTTGTTTTGCAAGTTAATAGCTTAATGCACCGTGTCTTGCATTTGAATATGCAGTAGGTTATTTTCATATAAGTAATCGTCTTCTCATTTTTGTCTGTGAAGGAGTAAGTGTTTGGGGTGGGGGAGGGCAAAGAACCTCTGCTACATTTTAAATTTGTGAGCTTGAGAGTCTGTCTGAAACTATCCAGAATATACCGTAAGGCAACGATGTATAACCTCATAAATCTGTGAGTCTTTTGTCAAATTAATTGCTTAGATCCGCTCCTGTTATTTTATTCCATCTGCACCATTGTGGATCTGAATTAATAAAATATCTTGGTAACAAAATATAATTTGACATCATTAATAATCTTTATTTTAATCATTTACAGTCCCTACCACACGTTGTACTGGATGGATGTAACGGAAATCTCAGTGTAGTACTATATTGTTCCACGTTGTAGTGAACTGCTAGTGTTGATGGTAGCTGTCTTGCATCAACTAGCACATTACTTTGTTTTCAGGAAATACTTTAACACGTATCTGGGAGCTAATTGAAAATCAGTTGTAAAACACTATGGACACATTTTCTGCAGCTAATGCCATTAAAATAATAAATGCCACTGCAGCAATCATTTTCTTCATATTTATTAAGCGAGCGTTGCTGGCCTGGGAGTTAAAAAAGACAGTTACAAAGGTTAATTCCAATGTACTACCAGATTTAAACTTTTCCAGTGACCTGAAATATTGCCAGTGTTTATAATCCTGATGTGTTGGGACTGAATTGAATCCATTCCCTTTTTCCAGCGATACTAAATAGCAAATGAATACAACTGTTAACCAATTAAGGCTGAAGTATTAATTAACTAAGCATGAAAAGGTGAATGCATATTTGAGGAGTGGTTTTTTGTGATGTGATAATTATTTCTTCTCCAGTCCTTGTGTAGTGTCTTCACTGGAGATAAAATAAGTGGGCAGCCCTGACAAACCATATTATTTAATCTCCTGTCAAGTGGAAAGCATTTAAGCAGGCCACTTGTCTTGGCTATTTCAGCTTATACAAGAGAATTCAGCACAAATAAATTAGCATATTTTGCCTTATTCACTAGCTGCTGGTCAATTTGGGTTGGCATCGCTTTGGTGTTTGGTACTTCACCCTGGAGTGACCACTGTGGCCCTTCCATGACCCTCTGGCCTCTTAACTGGCCACTTGATAAGGCAACTGTTGTCACCACCCCTCTTTTCTTCACAGTTTTTCTCTCTCTTGCTTCCCTACCCCCCCTCCATCCCTCCAAAAAAAACTATGAATCATTAAAGACTCAATCCAGTGACAATTACGATGCCCTCCTCCTAATTAATGGTCATCAGTGGCTTTCATTATTTAATCACATTGAGAGCAGTTAATAGTTAATCAGGCAGCCAATTGTTCGATTGGGTCATCTCAGGAGCAGTTTTGTAGATGTCTCGATTGGGATGCTTCCCTGTAATACCCACTTAGCACCACATGTAGAAGTCGTAAAATCAAGAAGGTTGTTAGGAATAGCCCTTTGAACCTTGTGAAGAAGCCACTGTAATTGAAAGCAATTTTCTATAAAATTGAGCCAAACAAACAGCTATTTCCCACTCCTTGATGGGAAATAAGACTCTTAAAAAATTTATTGTATTTATTCTTTGGTAATGTACACAGATGAATTTAAAGCTGTTACTTGCATTCCTGTTCCATATTTCTGGTAATATATACAATACGTTGAGTTCAAATCACATCTGTGACTTGCATTGTTAAGCTACATTTACTATTTTTTCTAAAGAGTGTGGTTACTCTGTTACGATACCAATAGATGTACAAGAGCTGCTTCTGTTAGTTTATTCTGATTTGCAATTTGGGGAAATTGCTGGCTCCCGATTGTCAGCTTGATGCCCAGAAAAAGTTATCCCCAGGCTTGCAATTTTTCCAAGACCTGCAATTATGTAATTACCTCAATATTTTTGGTACGACCAAAAACCAAACTTTGGCAGAATAAAATTCACTGCCTTCAACTGACATAAAGCACACAGCTGAATTGTTGACGGTCTTCCTCCAGTGTAAGTCAGGGATTTTGCAGAGTACAAGTCCATCTGCTCCCCTCCCCCTGCCTCTGATTTGATGGGGAGATTTCACTCTCAGTATAAGAAATGTAGTTCCACACCGATGTTCACTGGAAGAGGATGAAAATGTGTGAGGGTGTTGATTTCAATGGAATTCTTTTAAGGAAAATTGTACATCCGACTCTGCAATCACAATGCATTCATTTACATCCATGACTCAAGCGACATCAAATAAAACTGAATGCTAAGATATTTACCAAGCAGACAAAAATTCAGTTTCACAATATACTGAATATTCTATTCTTACAGATTTAAAGCTTTGTAAAGGTACTGAAAGGAAATTGTGGATTTGTGATAAAATGTAATCTTCCTTTGCAACAGAATTTGCCTTCGCAGTTGATGATGCCCTTAAATTGGCAAATCGTTCTGTACTGTTCCGCAATTTGAGTATGTATGTGTTATATAGCGCCTGGAGGCCTCATTGCACAACTAGACAAAACAAAAACCTAAAAATGCCGGAAATGCGCAGCAAGGTGCATCAGCATCTGAAAAGATAGGTTCATGTTTATGGTTTGTCAGAAGAAAGAATAAAAACAGAAAATGCTAAAACTAGACAGCAGGTTTGTCAGTACTTGAAAAGAGGAAAGAAAGGTTGATGTTTTAGGTAGACATCCTTAGTCATCTCTGTACTGTATAGGCTGAAAACACTTCAGGTGATGTAAAAGACTTGCATTTCTATAGCGCCTTTCACAACCTCAGGACATCCCAAAGCGCTTTACAGCCAATTAAGTACTTTGGAATTGTAGTCACTGTTGTAGATGGTACACACTGCAGCCACATTACAAGATGCACTGCAGCAACTCACCAAGGCTTCTTCGGCAGCACCTCCCAAACCCGCGACCTCTTCCACCTAGAAGGACAAGGGCAGCAGGCGCATGGGAACCATCACCTCCAAGTTCCCCTCCAAGTCACACACCATCCTGACTTAGAAGTATATCGCCGATCCTTGATCGTCGCTGGGCCAAAATCCTGGAACTCCCTACCTAACAGCACTGTGGGTGTACCATCACCACATGGACTGCAGCGGTTCAAGAAGGCAGCTCACCACCACCTTCTCAAGGGCAACTAGGGATGGGCAATAAATGCTGGCCTTGCCAGCGACGCCCTGATCCCATAAACAAACAAAAAAATTGCGCACAGCAAGCTCCCACAACAGCAGTGTGAAAATGACCAGATAATGTAATAGAATGTAGTCAATGCCTAAACAATATTTGCAGCTGAATCTGAAATAGTGCATTGTTACTTACACACAGGACTTTTTCTGTGAAATTTTTGGGTAGCATTTCAAATGAGGACTGAAAACTCACATTTTGGTGAAATTTAGCCTTAAAATGTTACCACATTCCAAACAAAAACACAGAACGTACAGGGGAAGATGCCAGTTTGGCTTCAGAGACCTGTACATTACCTTTCCCTGCACATTCCATCACATACATAGTAGGCCCATTAGCAGGAGGCCCATTTATTAACTAATGAGCTTGTGCTGTATAATTTCATAAGACAACTGTGCAAACTAGTTTATTTCACGAGTTTCTGTTTCAGACTGGTGTTTTGATAAACATAAAAGGGTATTAAGGGATTATGCTGGTAGTGTATTTGCCTGATGGGAGTAAAGTTCTTGGAAGTTTATTAAAAGGAGGATGAAAATGTTGAACCAAACATACTTAAATGAACAGAGCCTTAAAAGACCAAGGAGAAAAAACCCCAAAAAAGTCTGCCTGTCTAATCCTATTTCTTTCCACTTTGGAATCTTAATTAGGAGGAGATAAAAACCATCATTTGACTAAATTATTGTCTTGAATCTGTAGCAAAAGGTATAATCCGCAATTGTGCCAATTAGTGCACCCTGTAGTTAGCCATGCTGAGGCAGGCAATGTGATTAGAGCTGACACCAGCCTAGTTCCCACTGCTGCTTTGCCAGGTATGATGGTCAGACTTCAAAGGGCTTGAGGCATCAGCAGGGCAAGGTTTGGAGGCCAACTTTTGGTCCGGCCGTTAATCTCTCTGCTAAACTGCAATGCCCCTCGCAACAAAACGAGCTTACACGACACAATCATGCGGCATTAAAGTTTCAGTTGAGTTATGCCAATTGCCTTTGATTTTCTGATGATTGACCAAAAGACGCCTATACAGCCAGACACATGCTCAAACTTTCCCGATTAGGTAAGCTGAACAGCTATCTAAAACATTTTTGAAATGTTTTTGGGGGGTTGGCCAAGGCAATAGGTTGTCGCCTAACATCTGAGATGAGATCATCCGAGTCCAGCACATTCATGTTGTTTATAATCATCTGAAAATGTAATGGAACACCTTTGGAACTCCTCCTACCCTGATTGCCTAATCGTCTGTCTTTTTTGTATTTTGTTTCCTGCTTAGTTGATGCTTTCTTGGTAACGTCACAATGTTTCCATTTTCAGAACAGCCTACAGCAGCACTAGTGCTGTTGTGAGCGAGAGAAACTGCCATCCCGTTGACTTTCCCTGAGGCTGCTCCAGGCTTGCTTAACTTGTGCCTCTCTTTTACACATTTCAACTGACTTTAGACAGGTCAGAACACATGGAAGCTCATGCCGCAGCTCGACAAAGTAGTCACCATCACATTCATACCAGATTTAATTGCTAAATGTGTTTATCATGTTCAGCAAAGTCGTAAAGGAGGTGTAAAGCATCATAGCTGAGAACGGGTGGATGGATCATAGCTGTGTTCTGATGTATATAATGGGCCAGTAATTCCGGTCCCAACGCGTGAGTACGGACGGTGTACTCACACGTGGGCCCGTTGGAAATGCCGGATTTCAGCATGCACAGCGCATGCGCAGGAAACCGGCATTTCCTCCAAGGGGTTCAGAGGTCCAACGCGTGCGCGCAGGACTTCCTTCTTTTTGACAGGTTTGCCCGTGTGCAAGGGCCTGAACTTTTTAGACATAAAAAGGAGGCGTAAGGACTTGATTCTTTAGGTAAGTGGTCTATTATTTAAAATTATAACATTTTTTCCACAGCTTTATTGTTTTTAAGGACTTTACAGTAAGGTAAGTTTATTTTTAGACCTGATTTCTTAAAAAATTATTTTTTTCAAAAATTTGATTAATTGGTTAAAATAGTTTTTTAAAATTATTTATAGTTTATTTAATTATTGGGATGTTTTTTAAAATTTTATTTAAAGTTAAACTAGTCTTTTGGGCGCCCGTACTTTTCATGAGTTTGATAGTTCTTATTATCAAACTCATGAATGAAGTTTCCCCTCCCCTGATTGGCTGCAGAGTGCTCACCTGATCCCAGCCGGCACATCGCACTAACTACGCCGCTGGATCAGGCAAGCACATCGCGCCGACATCTGAACCGGGCCAGTGACAGGAATTCCAAGCAGGCCCAGGCTTCAGATGTCGGCGCGCTGGGTGAGTGCACATCGGGGGCTTGCATGCGCGGCAAGCCCCCGAACCTAATTTCTGGGCCAATATGGTTGGTTGTAACTGTTATAACAATTGGTCACCATATTTGGTGGTAGTTACCTGAGATGGTGCGTATCATTTGAGTGCTAGAAGAACTGTAAATTATCATGAAATAATGCCAGCAAGCATTACACACACACAATCGAAAAAGTGAACATGGCTTATTTTTGAAGTTGGATTGTACCTACAGAGTTCAGCCTTCCACCAAACTCGATAATAAACTGGTGTTTTCAGCTACAATGTATGCCATTGTGTGCTTTCTTTATACTAATTACAGAATAGTTAGCGCATTAGCGTTATACAAGTACCGTTAGGGATTCTGATATAATGTAGTACAAGCTGCCGATACTACAGCTCAGCAGCCTTATGGTGAAGGGGGAGGGGTAGAAGAATTGCACCAATCCATAGTAACCCCTCTCCCCTCCTCTCTCACCTATAATTAATGGCAGAATAGTCTTCCTTTAATGCATTTTTTTCTTTTCCCTGTGTATTTCTTTGTTATTTTATCTTCTGTTATTCAGTAGCAGCAGGAATGCATGTGTGCCTGCATTGACAAGCTGGCCCACAGCTTATAGGTTTAGCCAAAAGCGAAGAACAAGAGAGGACACCATGGGGCTGGAAAGAGTCAGAAGATCATGGGGGAGTTAGAAAAAGCACTTGTAAACAAAGTGTAGAAAAGTACGTTGGAGCGAGGGAGATGCAAACAGACAGGAAAAAAAGGTTCATTTTTAGGAAAGTAACAAGATCTTATAAAATTTATCACCAAAAATAAATACAAATAAAGCGTACTCTCTTAAGTAAAATGTCAGTACTGATTCAGGTCCTAGGCACTATCTGAAATGGCAAAGATTAAAATTGGGGGAAAAAAAATCAGTCTGTTTCTCTCTCCTACTTATCCTTCGCTTAGGAGCAACGTTCCCTTTAAGCTGTGCGGCCGTGCAGCGCTCCAAGGGTCCCACGCAGCCGGTGAGCCGGCTTTTCATTTGAAAAAACCCGCATGCATGGACTTTTGAATGGGCTGGGCAGCCCGTTAAAGGGGCCATGCAGCTCAAAAGAATTGCAGGGACCATTGCTGGGCGTGGGGTTTTTTTGGTTGCTTTTTTTTCCCCCTCTTTTTATGTCTTTCTCTGCTCCATGATTCCCGCCTTTCCAGCCCCATAGTATTCTGTCTGTTATTCTGCTGTTGGCCAAATGTATAAGCCGAGGGCCAGCTCATCTGTACAGGCACATAAATATTCCTGCTGCTGCTAGGTTATCACGACAGCAAATGCTACTCTGATTACTACTTCATTATTGCGTTATGCATTTGTAACGTCTACCGTGTCAGAATGCCCTAGAACCACCTAAGTCAGTAAGAAAGAAAGGCTTGCATTCATATAGCGCCTTTCATGACCTCCGGACACTCCAAAGTGCTTCACAGCCAATGAAGTACTTTTGTACTGTTGTAATGTAGGACCTAAAATTTACTGTGCACTGCTTAAGTGAGGATATGCGTCTCGTCTTGAATATCTCTTAATGTCTCTTCACCCCCCACAGACCTTCCCTTTTGTTCTTTCATCCCCTCCCCCATTTCCCAGCCCCCAAACTTGCTTTTCAATCTGTTTCATTTCCTGCTTTTTTCTCAGTTCTGACGAAGGGTCTTCGACCTGAAATGTTAACTCTGTTTCTCTCTCCACAGATGTTGCCTGGCCTGCTGAGTTTTTCCAGCGTTTTCTGTTGTTATTTTGGATTTCCAGCATCCACAGTATTTTGCTATCATATGCCTTTTGTGTTTCTTTTTAATTGTAAATGTTGTGACTTTTTGTTAGCTGTGCGATGCTTCCCCCCACCACCCCCCCCCCCCCAAAAAGCTGAACCTGTTTTTTGCCAACTTGCTTCTCCTTTTTCCCCATCTCTCCTGAGGCCACAGACTCCCTCTGGGACCCGGCTCCACAGGCAATGGCAGCCGTCTAGCACCTTGCTCTTCTGAGGCAGGAGCTGCGGCATGTTGTTGGGGCAGAGAGAGAGCTTTATTCTGCACCTAACTTTGCCATACCTGACCTGAGAGTACTTGATGCCCGTAAATGAAAAGTGTTCCGTTTCCCAACACTAACATCCCTCACCTTGATGGATTGGATTGGCTGGGGTTGTTTTCTTCAGGACAGAGGAGGCTGAGGGGAGACTTAATTGAGGTGTGTAAAATTATGAGGGGCCTAGATAGAGTGGACAGGAAGGACCTATTTCCCTCAGCAGAGGGGTCAACAACCAGGGGGCATAGATTTAAAGTAATTGGTAGGAGGTTTAGGGGGGATTTGAGGGGAAATTTCTTCACCCAGAGGGTGGTGGGGGTCTGGAACTCACTGCCTGAAAGGGTGGTGGAGGCAGAAACCCTCACCACATTTAAAAAGTGCTTGGATGCCCACTTGAAGTACCGTAACCTACAGGGCTACGGACCAAGAGCTGGAAAATGGGATTAGGCTGGATGGCTCTTTGTTGGTCGGCATGGACCGAAATGGCCTCCTTCCGTGCTGTAAATTTCTATGGCCCGTATTTTCCGATGCCTACGGGTGTGTACGAGCTGTGTACACACCCATAGGGACATCAGAAATGCCGGTTTCAGGCATGCGAAGCGCACGCGCTGAAAACCGACATTTCCGATCTGTGAAGAATGCTCTTGGCAGATCAGATGCCTGCCCTGGAGAAGGGCCTCTGTGGGCGGATAGTTCCGCTTTCTGGAGAACCTCCGCCCGCAGAGAACCCTTAGAAATCATACGCCTGGTAAAAGCAGGCATAAGGCCTGCTTTTACCAGCATAAGAGTTGGAAAAAGTAAAAAAAAAAATAATTTCACACAATTATTATTTTTAAATACTTTTAAAAAAGGTACGTTTATTTTAGCCCCGTAAAAAACTTCAATTATTTCTTTCAAAAAATTAATTTTTTGTTTAAAATATTTAATTTAATGTAATTTTAACTCATTTTAAAAACGTGATGGTTTTTTAAAAATGTATTTAATGTTTTAGTGTCTTTTTGGGGTGATCTCCATTCATATATTCGACAGGTCTATCTGTAAAAAGTATGAAGGGAGATTCCCTTCTCCCATTGGCTGGCCTGGCCCACGTGATCCCAGGGATGCTTGTGAACCGCCTGCGCCCCTGGGATACGTGGGCCCTGCGCACTTCGACTGTGGAGAGGCCCAGGAGCAGAAGTGTCCGGACCTCGAGAGCCCTCGGGTAAGTTCGTAGATTTTTTTCCGATGGGAGGCGTCCGCACGCAGGAAGCCTCCTATCGGAAATTACGGGCCAATGATTCTATGATGAGCACAAGATTCAAATTGAAGTTTTTTTTAAAATTACGACATTTTGATCTTGCCAGTCAGATACGGAGGTGACTGTTGTGCAAACAGAATATGAGGGAAAGCACACTTTCCAAAGTGAGTCCCCACAGGAGGCACGATTTCTAAAAGTCATGCCTATTGTGTTTTTCTAGCCTACTAATTTTCTGTCATCTTAGAATTAGTTGAGAAGAAAAATGTCTAATTTTTTTTCAGAAACAGCCTATAAATTGTTGTGTTTGCAACAAACAAATTAATAATCAGTCAATATAAGGTGAAACTATACAATGCCTTTCTGTCTCCTACAACTTGAAAATTAAAATGTATTTAATATGGGAAAAGCTTGAAGATGAGATAATGGAAGAATGTTTTTGGTGGCATTCTTTCTCCCCCCCCCCCCCCCCCAAGTAAGTTGGAAACGCGCTAACTGGAGCACAAATACATCAACAATGGTTGTGAAGTAAAGCAAAATGAACAGAATTAAAGGTCTCAAATGAACATTGTGCAGCTTCAGTCAGACACATAGTTATGTTAGAGGTCAGTGGTATGGCTTGAAATGCAGTGGCATTTGCTAGCCAATAAACATATGGGTCACCACCCCTTGATATTTGCAGTGCCAAGTCCTGCGGAGAACTTGGGAAGCATGGTCTTTTGATTACCAATATAGTATGTCAAATTGTAAAGCTGTTTGGAATAACGTGTGAAAGTGAGCAGGTACACCAGGCTGGTATGAGTAGTTAACTGTAAAGTCATAGAATCATAGAGTAATACGGCACAGAAGGAGGCCATTCAGCCCATCGAGCCCGTGCTGGCTCTCTGTAGAGCAATCCAGTCAGTCCCATTCCCCCGCTCTAGCCCCATAGCCCTGCAGGTTTATTTCCCTCAAGTGCCTATCCAGTCTCCCCTTGAAAACATTGAGGGCTCGATTTTCATTGAGCCGTGGAGTCGGGTTTGGAGGCGTGCAGGGGGTTAAAATCGCAAAAACTGGCGGGCGGAACCCCCCCGCCTGGTTCCCAACTCCGAGCAATTTTAACTCGGACGTGTCTGATGGTCCCGACTCCGTCCCGCATCCAACAGGCGGGACTGGTCTTTAAGGCCCTTAATGACCACTAAATGGCCTCTATAATGCTATTTTAACAGGCCCTTGCAACTTTAACCCTTTTCCCACATAAAACACGCCTGGTGGGAATCACGAATGTGAAACCTGGTGGGAGCACTATTGGATTGCTGACTATCAACTGCAGGTCAACCATTAAAGAGGAGATTTGATCACCCATCATTTGCAGGTGGCAGGACTTGGTGGTCTCAGGCCTGGGGCAACTTTTACCAGGCTTAACCACACCTGTGGAAGGTTGGAGCCTCACACCCATCTCCAGTGTGACCTCCTGGGAAACCCCTCTCGCCACCTTCACTCAGCGCTTCCTCAACAGAGGCATATACCAGAAGCATGGGAGCCATTTATTTCTTCCCATCCGGGCATTAGAGGAGCTCGAGCACCAGCCACGGCAGCAGCAGAACCAGGAACAACAGCAGCAGCAGCAGGAGCGCCAGGCTGCTGCTCACCTGCCTGAGGCTGCACAGGCCAGAAGGGGCCAGCGCCTGGAAGCCCGTTGGCACAGGAGATACCCCCCAAACAGGGTCTACAGACGCAGGGTCACCTATCTCAATATGTCTGAACAGCAGTGCCAAAGGCGGCTCTGACTTTCGCAAGAGGTAGAGACTGACATCTGCGCAATGCTACAGTAAGACCTGCTGCCCAGAGGACTAGGTGGACAAGCATTACCAGTGGCCGTCAAAGTCACCACCACACTCAACTTTTTTGCCTCAGGCTCATTCCAGGGATCAGCAGCAGACATCAGCGGCATCTCCCAGGTGGCCGCACACACTTGCATCATGCAGGTAACCGATGCCCTCTTTGCCCTCGCGCACAATCACATCCATTTCACCAAGGATCGAGCAAGTGTGACGGCGCGAGCGGTTGGATTAGTTCATCTGGCAGGCTTTCCAAGGGTGCAGGGCGTCGTTGACTGCACACATGTAGCCCTTAGGGCACCCCATTGCAATCCAGGTATTTTTGTCAACCGCAAGGGCTTCCACTCCCTCAACGTTCAGCTGGTGTGTGACCACAAGAAGGAAATTTTGCATGTTTGTGCCATGTACCCTGGCAGTTGCCGTGACTCCTTCATCCTGCGGCAGTCTAGTGTGCCTCCGCTATTCAGTCCGCCAGACCAACTTAACGGATGGCTACTTGGAGACAAGGGCTATCCCATGAGGACGTGGCTGATGATGCCGTTGAGGAGACCAGCCAACAAAGCTGAGGAGAGCTACAACTCCAGCCACATGTCCACCAGATCCATTATCGAGCAAACCATCGGTTTGCTGAAGATGCACTTCAGATGCCTGGATAGATCAGGTGGAGCCCTGCAGTACTCGGCAGCCAGGGTCTCCAGAATCGTCGTGGTTTGCTGTGCACTTCACAACATGGCACAGCTTCGTGGCTTGCAGATTCCTGAGGACCAAGTGCCTCCTCACATATCCTCCTCAGATGAGGAGGAGGAGGGCGAAAATGAACATCCTGCAGAGGCCCATCAACCAGCCGCAGCATTACGTGAGAACATTGCTGCCCGGGGTGCAATGAACGCACTCATCCTGGCCAGATTTGCTTATCTTAGTCAATCAAGCACTTTTGCCTCGCAGCTTCTTACCTGAACATCGACAATGGCCAAGACCCTGCGGATTCCTAGCTATTTGACCAGCACACTGACAATTGCAAGTAATCCTAAGCCCTCAATGTGAAAGTCCCATTCACGAAATGACACACGCCACAACTACAGCAGTAGCCATCAGATTTTTTATTAACATTATTAATCTGATGGCTTTTTCTAACAATGCATCAAATTTCACCCAAGTGACTACCCTTGTGACTACTTGTGCTTTATCTTCCTCTTACGCTTGCTCCTACGTAGTGGTTCCCCTGTGGCTTCAGCAGATGTGGAAGCCCCTTGTTCACTTTCCCGCTGCTCCTGTCTCGACACCTTTGGCGGGTGTCCTCTGGGGTAGCGAGCCTGTGAGGGCTCGTCAACAGTCTGCTGCTCCTGCGGCTGTGCAGTGGTTGAGACGTCTATCTCACTTGGGTGTGGACTCCGGTGGGGCTCTGACCGAGGGCTCTGCAGTGGCATAGAAATGTGAGCATGGAGAGGATCCCCCACTTCCTTGAGGTCTGCCACCAACCTCCCTCTCATGGGTCAGCTCCCCCTCCGCGCCTGCAACTGGCTGGAGAGCACCTTGCTGCACATCAGGGGGGCCATGGGGACCCGTATCTGCAATGGCAGTCCTACTCAGATGGGCACCTGTGTTCAATAGATGCCCATCGCTCCTCAAGAGATGTCATTCTATTCTGAACAATGACCATGTTTTCCATACCCTGGTGACTAAGCTCCTCCATGGCCGTAGCCATCCTCTCCTGTACGGTAGCCAAACTTACCACGGAGGTAGCCATCCTTTCCATGTTGATGTGTTCATGCGCCAATGACTCCACAAAGGCTCTGCTCATGTTCTCTATGGACTCCTCCATTCGCTCCACACTCGCAGCGACCTTAGAGTCAAAACCTGCCAGAGACTCCTGTATCTGTGCCTGGAGTTCCATCACCTCTGATCTTACGGATGGACCCAGAGGCAGAGGGTCGACATGCTGCTGAGCCGAGCTGGCAGAGTCCTGTGCCCTCCGACTGGGACTCTCCACTGCTGTCCCTGTCTCCACAATCTGCTGATGCTCACTTGTGAGCTGTGATACACCAGGTGACAACACTACTCTATGTCCCGAAAGTCCCACCGAGGTGTGAGTGTCTGCGCTGGTGCTGGGTGCGCTGAATTCTGCTGACGTTGCACCCTCAGAGGTTGCAGCTTCCTCTGAGGAGTCTGGCTGCTCAGCCTCTTCTTCCTGGCTGGGGGGGACGGATGCTTGTGATGGTCCTGTGGGGGAGTAAAGGAAAAAGTCAGAGATGTGATGCAAAGGTTACATGCACATAGCTTTTTGCAGATGCTCATAAGTGCATCTGTTACAGCTTCACAATCATTATCAGCGACTCATGCAATGTCAAAGAGAGAGATGGGAAACTTTTCTGTCACCAGCTTGCTGTGTTGCACCCGTCTGTCCGTCCCCCACGCGCGAATCATCCTCAATGCCGATGATTTCCAGGGCGGCCTCCTCCCAGGGGGTCAGGTGGGCTATTGAGGGTGGCCCTCCTCCTGTCCTGGCTCACTCTCTTTTCCTGCAATGAGGGAGACAAGTGGAGGTTGAGTGAGAATGAAGGAGTGAGTGTAGAGATTGCATAGCATAGATACTTAGAAGGAGACAAAGATGGAGTGAGGTTGCAAGACCAAGGGCCCTCCCTGTGTGTTGTCAGTTGTATTCAGAGCATCAGAGTGATAGGGAGTGTGAGGGCTGCATGGTGGAATAGTTATGTGAATGTGAGCATAGAGAGGGAGGGAATGGGTAAGGGTGCATGGATGTCAGTGTCAAGTGGGATGTGGAGGAAGAGCTTGCTAAAGCTGAGTGCTGGTGATTGAAAGGCAATGGGGATCAGATTGAGGGTGATGGGAAATTCATACTCACTTTTCCAGTGGGCTGAAGATCATGAAATCTTTTCCTGCACTGTATCCAGGTTCTGCGGGTGACTCACAAGGAGTTGACCTCCTCAGCCACCTGCATCCACACAGCCTTGGTCTGAGTGGGAGGCCTCTTCCTCCCTGATGAAGGGAACAGGACCTCCCTATTGGCCCTAGCCCCATCCACCAATGCCTGCAGTGCCGCCTCGTCAAACTGAGGAGCTGCTCTTGCCCTCCCGCTTGTCATCTTGCCTGCAGGTCCCTCTGACACCGTGGTACAGGGGGCCATTCAAGTGGAGGGAGTAAAAAGAAATGTTGCAGTGGTAGGGGATAGTATCATTAGGGGGATAGATAGGGTTCTCTGCAGTCAAGAGCGGGAGTCCCGAAGGCTGTGTTGCCTGCCTGGTGCCAGGGTTAAGGACATCTCTTCTGGGCTGGAAAGAAACTTGCAGTGGGAGGGGGAGGATCCAGTTGTCGTGGTCCATGTTGGTACAAACGACGTAGATAGGACAAGGAAGACGGTTCTGTTAAAGGAGTATGAGCAGCTAGGGGTCAAATTAAAAAACAGAACCTCAAGGGTAATAATCTCTGGGTTATTACCTGAGCCACGAGCGAATTTGGCTAGGATAAATAAAATTAGAGAGTTAAATGCGTGGCTCAAAGACTGGTGTGGGAGAAATGGGTTTTGCTTCTTGGGACACTGGCACCAGTACTGGGACAGGAGGGAGCTGTTCTGTTGGGACGGACTCCACTTGGCCAGTGCTGGGACTAGAGTCCTGGCGAATCATATAACTAGGGCTGTAGAGAGGGCTTTAAACTAATTAGTGGGGGGGAGGTTTCTAGAGAGCAAATAATAGAAATGACAACAGAGAAGGTCATAGACTTAGGTAGCAGTGGGGGAATTAAAAAACAGAATGTGTCAGGAAGGGACAGAAGGTATGGAGTAAAAAGTAAAGTACTAAAAAGGGAAAAAACAGGAACTAAGTGTTACAAAACATATTTGAAAGTTCTTTATCTGAATGCACGTAGCATTCGTAACAAAATGAATGAGTTAACGGCACAAATAATGACATATGGGTATGATCTTGTGGCCATTACAGAAACATGGCTGCAGGGTGACCATGACTGGGAATTAAACATACCAGGTTATTTAACAATCAGGAAGGACAGGCAGGAAGGGAGAGGAGGTGGGGTGGCTATGTTAATAAAGGAAGGAATCACTATAATACAGAGAAATGATATTGGGTCAAAGGAGCAGGATAGTGAAACAGTTTGGGTGGAGGTAAGGAATAATAAGGGGAAAAAAACACTAGTGGGTGTAGTCTATAGGCCTCCGAACAGTTGCAACTCTGTTGGACGGAGTATTAATCAGGAAATAGTTGAGGCTTGTAATAAGGGAACAGCTATAATTATGGGGGATTTTAATTATCATATTAACTGGACAAATCAAATTGGGCAGAGCAGCCTTGAGGAAGAGTTCATTGAGTGTATTAGGGATGGGTTTCTTGAGCAGTATGTAACTGAACCGACCAGGGGGCAAGCAACCTTAGATTTGGTCCTGTGTAATGAGACAGGATTAATTAAAAATGTCCTAGTAAAGGATCCCCTTGGAATGAGTGACCATAACATGGTTGAGTTCCATATTCAATTAGAGGGTGAGAAGGTTGGATCTCAAACAAGCGTGCTGAGCTTGAATAAAGGAGACTATGAAGGTATGAGAGCGGAATTAATTAGAGTGGACTGGGAAAATAGATTAAAGGGTAAGACGGTACATGACCAGTGGTGTACATTTAAGGAGTTATTTTACAACTTCCAAAAAAAATATATTCCACTGAGGAAAAAAGGGTGTAAAAGAAAAGATAGCCATCCGTGGCTAAGTAAAGTAATTAAGGATAGTATCCGACTAAAAACAAGGGCATATAAGGTAGCCAAATCTAGTGGGAGGATGGAAGATTGGGAAGTCTTTAAAAGACAGCAAAAAATAACAAAAAGATTGATTAAGAAAGGGAAGATAGATTATGAAAGTAAATTAGCAAAAAATATAAAAACAGATAGTAAAAGTTTCTATAGTTATATAAAAAGAAAAAGGGTGGCTAAAGTAAATGTTGGTCCCTTAGAGGATGAGACCGGGAAATTAATGGTGGGAAACATGGAGATGGCAAAAACACTGAACAATTATTTTGTATCAGTCTTTACAGTAGAGGACACTAAGAATATCCCAACACTGGACAAACAGGGGGCTCTAGGGGGGGAGGAACTAAATACGATTAAAATCACTAAAGAAGTGGTACTTGGTAAAATAATGGGACTCAAGGCGGATAAATCCCCTGGACCTGATGGCTTGCATCCCAGGGTCTTGAGGGAAGTAGCGGTAGGGATTGTGGATGCATTGGTAATAATTTTCCAAAACTCACTGGACTCAGCAAAGGTCCCAGCAGATTGGAAAACTGCTAATGTAACACCCTTATTTAAAAAGGGTAGTAGGCAGAAGGCTGGAAACTATAGACCTGTTAGCCTAACATCTGTGGTTGGTAAAATGTTAGAGTCCATTATTAAGGAGACAGTAATGGGACATTTGGATAAACATAATTTAATAGGGCAAACTCAGCATGGTTTCATGAAGGGGAAGTCATGTTTAACAAATTTGCTTGAGTTTTTTGAGGAAGTAACATACAGGGTGGATAAAGGGGAACCAGTGGACGTAGTGTATTTAGACTTCCAAAAGGCATTTGACAAGGTGCCACACAAAAGATTATTGCTCAAGATAAAAAATCACGGGATTGGGGGTAATATTCTGGCGTGGGTGGAGGATTGGCTCTCTAACAGAAAGCAGAGAGTTGGGATAAATGGTTCGTTCTCAGATTGGCAACCAGTAACTAGTGGTGTTCCGCAGGGGTCAGTGCTGGGTCCCCAACTCTTTACAATCTATATTAACGATTTGGAGGAGGGGACCGAGTGTAACATATCAAAGTTTGCAGATGATACAAAGATGGGAGGGAAAGTAGTGAGTGAGGAGGACATAAAAAACCTGCAAAGGGACATAGACAGGCTAAGTAAGTGGGCAGAGATTTGGCAGATGGAATACAATACTGGAAAGTGTGAGGTTATGCACTTTGGCAGGAAAAATCATAGAGCAAGTTATTATCTTAATGGCAAGAAACTGGAAAGTACTGTAGTACAAAGGGATCTGGGGGTCCTGGTGCACGAAACTCAAAAAGTTAGTATGCAGGTGCAGCAAGTGATTAAGAAGGCCAATGGAATGTTGGCTTTTATTGCTAGGGGGTTGGAATATAAAAACAGGGAGGTATTGCTGCAGTTGTACAAGGTATTGGTGAGGCCGCACCTGGAATACTGCATACAGTTTTGGTGTCCATACTTAAGAAAAGACATACTTGCTCTCGAGTCAGTACAAAGAAGGTTCACTCGGTTAATCCCGGGGATGAGGGGGTGGTCATATGAGGAGAGGTTGAGTAGATTGGGACTCTACTCATTGGAGTTCAGAAGAATGAGAGGCGATCTTATTGAAACATATAAGATTGTGAAGGGGCTTGATCGGGTGGATGCGGTGAGGATGTTCCCAATGATGGGTGAAACTAGAACTAGGGGGCATAATCTTAAAATAAGGGGCTGCTCATTCAAAACTGAGATGAGGAGAAACTTCTTCACTCAGAGGGTGGTAGGTTTGTGGAATTTGCTGCCCCAGAAAGCTGTGGAAGCTACATCATTAAATAAATTTAAAACAGAAATAGATAGTTTCCTAGAAGTAAAGGGAATAAAGGGTTACGGGGAGCGGGCAGGAAATTGGACATGAGTCTGGGTTCGGAATGGTCATGGCCCTGTGGGTAGTGGAGCGGGCCCAGGGGCCGTGTAGCCTTGTTCTGCTCCTACTGTGTTCTAATTCTGTTAGATTTCAGGAGATGGTTTTATTCCTGTTCCTGGCTGGGGTGGAGATCGCCTTTACAGAAGGTAAGTACTGTAGAAAATATAGGGACAGAGTGATCTCCTGGAAGAATTTCGATCGCCTAGATGGGTCGGAGAGGAATTTCCCAGATTTTTTTCTCCCAAATTGGCCATTGGGTCTTTATCTGGTTTTTCGCCTCTCCCGGGAGATCACATGGGTTCGGGTGGATGCAGAGTGATAGAAGATTTGAGGTTAGGATCAGATCAGCCATGATCTTATTGAATGGTGGAGCAGGCTCGAGGGGCCGATTGGCCTACTCCTGCTCCTATTTCTTATGTTCTTATGTTCTTATGTTCTTGGAAGCCTGCAGAAGAAGCAAGGCTTGCTGTAGACCTTAAATGCAGCAGCAATGATGACATAATCGGAGGGGACTTTCAGTCATGAAAAACCCATTTGCAAAGGCTTCCCACGCGTTGGAAATCAATTGGCCACTTAAGTTAAAATTGTATCAATCTCCCACATCTATTTAGATTCGTGTGGGAAACACGAAATTCGGATAACACGACACCATCCCGCACCTGAGTTAAAATCCCCCCCCGAGTGTCTCCGCTTCCACCACTTCCGTCGGCAGTGAATTCCAGATCCTCACCACTCGCTGCGTAAAAAAGTTTTTCCTCACGTCCCCCCTGTCTCTCTTGCCCAAAACCTTAAATCTGTGTCCCCTAGTCCTTGTACCATCAACTAGTGGGAACAGCCTTTCCCCGTCTAGCCTATCCAAACCCGTCATAATCTTGTACACCTCGATCAAATCACCCCTCAACCTCCTTTGCTCTAATGAAAACAAATCCAGCTTCTCCAACCTGCCCTTGTAGCTAAGATCCCCCATCCCCGTAAAGTGAGTCTTGTAGTCACTTGAGGTTCAACATCACTATTATTTTTGTTGTGAATAAGAAATGATAAAAGAAACCTTTTACAAAGGCAAAATACTTAAGATGCTGGAAATCTCAAATATAAGCAGAAAATGCTGGAAATACTCAGCAGCTCAGGCAGCATCCGTGGAGAGAGAAACAGAGTTAATGTTTCAGGCCGGTGACTTTTTGTCAGAACTAGAAAAAGTTAGAGTTGTAACAGGTTTTTAGCAAGTGCAGAGGCAGGGAATGGGGGGAGGGGAGGAAAGAACAAAATGGAAGGCCTGTTATAGGGCAGAAGGCAGGAGAGATTAAATGATGAAAGGGATGATGGTGTGAGGTAAAAGGAGATGGTAATGGGACAAGTAAAGAAACAAAAGATGGGTCGAGAGGAGGTACAAATGGCAACAGCAGAATCATTACCAGCACCTGCTGTCCGAAAAAATGGGAGCAGTGGTTATGATTTAAAATTATTGAACTCGATGTTGAGTCCGGAAGATTCTAAAGTGCTTAATCGAAAGATGAGGTGCTGTTCCTCGAGCTTCATTGGAAAAGTGTAGGAGGCCGAGGATTGAGGGATCAGAGTGGGAGTGGATCGGAGAATTAAAATGGCAAGCGACCGGAAACTCAAGGACACCCTTGCGGACTGAACTGAGGTGTTCAGCAAAGTGATCACCCAATCTGGGTTTGGTCTCCCCAATGTAGAGGAGTCTGCATTGTGAGCAGCGAATACAATATATTACATTGATAGAAGTACAAGTAAATCGCTTTTCACGTGGAAGGAGTGTTTGGGGCCCTGGACAGTGGGAAGGGAGGGGGTGAAAGGGCAGGTGTTGCATCTCCTGTGCTTGCAGGGTACGGTTCTGTGGGAAAGGGAGTGGCTGTCGGGGGTGATGGAAGAGCGGACCAGTGTATCTCGGAGAGAACAGTCCCTTCGGAATTCTGAAAGGGAAAAATGTGTTTGGTGGATGTTGGCGGTGTGGAAGGTGAGGACAAGGGGAAGCCAGTTGTGGCCTGGAAGAGTTGAGGGTAGAAATACAGGAATTGGGCTGGACATGGTCAAGGGCCCTGTCAACCATGATGGAGGGGAATCTTCGGTTGAAGAAAAAGGAAGACATATCAGAAACACTGGTGTGGCAGGTGGCATCGTCAGAACAGATGCGACAGAGATGGAGAAACTGGGAGAATGGAATAGAGTGAGAGGAAGTGTAATCAAGGTAGCTGTGGGAGTCAGTGGGCTTATAGTAGATATTGGTTGACAGCCTATCCCCAGAAGTGGAGAT
The DNA here is from genome assembly GCF_052327205.1 of Somniosus microcephalus. Taxonomy (NCBI): domain Eukaryota; kingdom Metazoa; phylum Chordata; class Chondrichthyes; order Squaliformes; family Somniosidae; genus Somniosus; species Somniosus microcephalus. The sequence continues at coordinate 110,986,393 of NC_141001.1, read as the reverse complement.
GGAGAAGTCGAGGAAGGGAAGGGAAGAGTCAGAGATGAACCATGTGAAGGCGAAGGAGGGGTGGAAATTTGAAGTAAAGTTGATGAAATTTTCCAATTTAGGGCAAGAGCAGGAAGCGACACAGATACAGTCATCAGTGTACCAGAAAAAGAGCTGATGATGAAGACTGGAATAAAGAATGTTCCACATATCCCATGAAACGGCAGGCATAGTCAGGATGCATACGGGTTCCCATAGCAACACCTTTTATTTGGAGAAAGTGAGAGGAGTCAAAGGAGAAGTTGATCAATGTAAAAACAAGTTCAGTCAGGCAGAGGAGAGTGGTACTGGATGGGGACTGGTTGAGCCTCCGTTCAGGGAAGAAGCACAGGGCCCTTAGGCCGTCCTGGTGGAGGATGGAGCTGTAGAGGGATTGGACGTCCATGGTGAAAAGGAGATGGTTACAGCCAGGAAACTGAAAACTGTTAAAAGTGTGGTGTCAGAAGGGTCACAGATGTAGGTCGGAAGAGACTGGACAAGGGGAGAAAAAATAGAGTCGAGATATAAAGAAATAAGTTCCGTGGGGCAAGAACAGGCTGAAACGATGGGTCTACCAGGGTAGTCCTGTTGGTGGATCTTGGGAAGGAGGTAGAAGTGGGCTGTGCGAGGTTGGGGGACTATGAGGCTGGAGGCCATGGCAGGTAAGGTCTCCGGAGGAGGTGAGGTCAGTGATGGTCTAAGAAACGATGGCTTGATGTTCGGTGGTGGGGTCGTGGTCCAGAGGGAAATAGAAAGAGGTGTTGGAGAGTTGCCATTCAGCCTCCACAAGGTAGAGATCTGTTCGCCAAACAACAATAGCGTCACCCTTGTCAAGTTTAATGACAATGTCAGGGTTGGAACTGAGAACGGGAGTGCTGCAAATTCAGAGGGAGATGGGTTAGAGTGAGGGGAGCAGAGAAATTGAGACGGTCGATGTCGTTCTGGCAGTTCCCAATGGAAAGATCTGGAGAGGGTAAAAGGTAAATCCCCCACCATCAACATCCTGGGGTTCATCATTGACCAGAAACTCATTTGGACCAACCAAATAAATGCCATGGCTACTAGAGCAGGTCACAAGCTGGGTATTCTGTGACTAGTGGCTCACCTTCTGACTCCCTAAAGCCTTTCCACCATCGACAAGGCACAAGTCAGCTGCAACAAGAAGCTCAACACAACCACAACTATCTTCCTTTGTGCTAAATATGACTCCAGTCACTGGAGAGTTTTCCCCCTTGCCCCCATAGACTTTCGTTTTACAAGGTCTCCTTGGTGCCGCACTCTCTCGAATGCTGCCTTGATGTCAAGGGCAGTCACTCACACCTCAGCGCTGGAATTCAGCTCTTTTGTCCATGTTTGGACCAAGGCTGTCATGAGGCCTGGAGCCGAGTGGTCCTGGCGGTGAGCATCGATGAGCAGGTTATTGGTGAGTAAGTGTCGCTTGATAGCACTGTTGATGACGCCTTCCATCACTTTGCTGATGATTGAGCGTAAGCTGATAAGATGGGAAGTGGCTGAATTGGATTTGTCCTGCTGTTTGTGGACAGGACATACCTGGGCTATTTTCCACATGGTCGGGTAGATGCCAATGTTGTAGCTGTCCTGGAACGGCTTGACTAGGGGCATGGCTAGTTCTGGAGCACAAGTCTTCAACACTCCAACTGGTTGGCGGGACCCGTAGCATTTGCTGTGTCCAGTGCGCTCTACCGTTTCTTGATATCACGTGGAGTGAATCAATTTGGCTGAAGACTGGCATCTGTGATGGTGGAGACCTCAGGAGAAAGCCGAGAAGGATCATCCACTTGGCACTTCTGGCTGAATATGGTTGCGCTCTTATGGTACTTCATCTAATTTTTTCTTAATTCTTTACATCTCCCTAGTCGGGTTTGTAATTCCATACTAAACTACAGAGACCAGGAATGTTCCAGGTTCAGTTCTTGTTCCGTGTTGTGTTAGCTGGTCTCAGGTCAAAGATAGCGATGCTACAGTTGGCCTCAACATGGCTGGGTCAGGGAGTGGGGAAAATTAGCCAGGGTTCCTGCTTCCGATAACTATACAGGGGCCCCTGCTACAAAGCATTCATGTGTGAATGTCAAAGAAGGTCATGGCCGAGCTCAGATGTGATGTTCAATGTGGAGCCGTAGCAACTTAGAGGAGGTACTGGACAGCAGCCTGCAACAACTTTGGAAATAGTGAGAATTTTTGTGAATTGAAAATTAAGATTGATTTATGTTTTCTTTTCATCTTGAAGGTGGACCAATAGTTCATTGGGAATGTCACTTTTAATAGAATTATTTAAGGTATCCTGATTTCTGAAAAATTGTCAAATTTTTGAAAACTCCTTCATTGAGCTCCTCACCCTTAACTATGAAACAAATTAATTTAAGTTTTTCAAAATTGCTGAGGAACAACAGTGCCATCAGGTGAGGAATATCCAAGCCTGATGTAAGCTAACATTGTGCCGGGTAACTACTGCAGAAGCAGCAACAATCTCATCTCAGCAGCAGATTGGCTGGAAAATGTGCCATGGAAGTAATATAAAGTGAGCTAAGGTGGGGTGTTTTGTTTTTGTACCTAGAACTCAGGAAATTCTAAAATAGAATTACATCGAATCTACAGCACAGAAACAGGCCATTCGGCCCAACTGGTCATCTTCCTCTCACCGTATCAGCATATCCTTCTATTCCTTTCTCCCTCGTGTGTTTATCGAGCTTCCCCTTAAATGCATCTATACTATTTGCCTCAACTTCTCCTTGTGGTAGCAAGTCCCACATTTTAACCACTCTGGGTAAATGAAGTTTCTCCTGAATTCTTTACTGGATTTATTAGTGACTATCTTATATTTATGGCCCCTAATACTTATTACAAGAGCAGCTGCTTGCTATAATCAAAGTTTTACTCTAATGGGAACTCGGACGTGTCATTCCAGCACACCAGTACCATATTTTGTTGGGTTTGATGTGGACCATTTTTAGACATATAGTGGCAAACGGCCTAATAGAGTGATTTACTATAACTATTTAAAATAACATGCCTTCTGTGCGTGCTCTACTCTACTATGTGTTGAACTCAACCCTACCCCTTTTGTGTATCACCTACTCCAATTCTGTTATTGGGACTTTCCATTCAAGATCCTACCAGAACACGCTGCTTGTACCAGTCAGATAGGTTGCATTTTATAGCATCATGTGTGAGTCCTCTTCATTCTTTTTGCAAGTGCTGTCTTCAGTTACTGAGGCTAATTTGCTTGTATGTGCTGAGTCTGACGATAATTTTTATTTGTCATTGACAATCTCTGATCTTAAATATTAGTGAACTGCTGTTTGTGTTGACTTTGGGATCTCATTGTCAAAATAATTATTGAACTACAGTATTAAACAGTTTGTTCATTTCCATTCTGATGTCTCTCAAAACTGGAATCGATAGCAAAAAGAAAATAAAACGTTAGCAAAAAGAAAATAAAACTATTTGGGCAGACATACAATAAATATCCCACATGTTTGGTTATTTTGCAGAAGAGGGTCACATCTTATGCTACATTATAAATCAGATGAGAGCACTGCCCGGCCTAACAGCAGTATCTGGCACAATTATTACATACACCTTTTAAAATCAAAGTGGATGTAGTATATTTGGATTTCCAAAAAGGCATTCGATAAGGTGCCAGATGAAAGGTTATTACACAAGATATGGGGTTGGGGGTAATATAGTCGTGTAGGAATTAACGAATTCCGACGAATAACGGAGATCGACACAAGAGAACAATTAAACAGGTCTTTACTCAACGGAGATGCCACGAGGACTGCTTGGGCAGCCCCGTGGTTTGCGACGTGACGTCATCGCGTTTACCCGCGCTCTTAAAGGGGCCACGCCCCGTACATGCAAACTCTATATACAAAACACAGTAATGCCTAACACAATGGTACAGGTTTAGGCTGGTGTTAGAACATCGTTAAAGAGAATTATATACAGTTAGCCAGAGTCATTCAGTGGTTCTGCCACATGCGCCCCCCCCAGAATTCGCTTTAACGGACAAAGTCAAACGGTGAGGGGGTCTGACGAGCCTGTCAGAACGACTCCTGTACTCTCGAGGCGGAGGCTGCTGGTCGGATGGCGGTCTGGCGGGCGGTCGCACTTGGTCTGCCGTAACGACAATGGGTGGCCGACCCCGCGTCGGCGGTTGTGCTGTCTCGATGGGGCGGTCGAGGTCTAAATGTGCTGGCTTTAAGCGGTCGACCGAAATGTGGTCCGGTTTACCACCAACATCCACCGTGAAGGTTTTGTCCCCTGCTTCCAACACGTGGAAGGGACCGGTATATGGGGCCTTGAGCGGATCCCTATGTGCGTCATGGCGAATAAAAACGTATTCGGCCTTGTGAAGCTCCGTGGGAACGTGTGACCTCTGCAGCCCGTGGTGCGAAGTGGGCACCGGTGCGAAACATCTGGCCGCCTCTTGGTGACTAGCAAGCTGGGCAGACGTGGACCATGGCTCCATCGATGTTGGTAAGAAGTCCCCCGGGACTCGCAGCGGCTGACCATACACAAGCTCCACTGATGAAGAGTGAAGGTCTTTGGGGGCCGTGCGAAGGCCCAACAGGACCCACGGTAGCTTGTCTGCCCATCCAGCGTCCTGGAGGCTGGCCCTCAGGGCGGCTTTCATTGACCGGTGGAAGCGTTCGCAGAGGCCATTCGCCTGTGGGTGGTAGGCTGTGGTGTGGTGCAATTTGACACCGAGTCCTTGGGCCACTGCATTCCAGAGTTCAGAGGAAAACTGCGGTCCCCTGTCGGACGAAATATCTGCGGGCACTCCGAAACGGGCGATCCAGGAGGAAATGAACGCCCTGGCCACGTCTGCCGAAGTAGTGGATGACAGGGGACCGCCTCCGGCCATCTGGTGGTGCGGTCAACCATGGTCAGGATGTGTGAAAAACCATGGGAGGGTGGGAGTGGTCCTACCAGGTCCACGTTGACATGGTCAAAACGTCGCTCCGGAACTGTGAAGGTGGCCAACGGAGCTTTGATGTGGCGCTGTACCTTGGCCTTTTGGCAGACCACGCAGGTGTTGGCCCAGTCGCAGACGTCTTTATGCATGCCATGCCATACAAATTTCGCTGACATCAGTTTCTGAGAGGCCTTCATTCCTGGGTGTGACAACCCATGTATGGCGTCGAACACTTTGCGGCGCCAGATGACCGGCACGACAGGGCGAGGATCCTGTACGGAGACGTCACACAACAGCGTGGTACCTGCCGAATGGAACTTGACGTCGGCCAACTGGAGGCCAGTGATGGCCGTTCTGTAAGCTTGGACTTCCGGGTCTGAGGCTTAGTCCGCTGCCATGAGGGCGTAGTCGATACCCAAATGAACCGCATTGACGATCGCGCGGGAGAGGCAATCCGCCACCAGGTTGTCCTTACCGGCCATGTGCTGTATATCCGTGGTGAATTCGGATATGTAGGTCAGTTGACGCTGCTGTCGGGCTGACCACAGCTTGGCGGTCTTGGCCATTGCAAAGGTTAGCGGCTTATGGTCCACAAAGGCGGTGAAAGGACGTCCTTCGAGTAGGAACCGAAAATGGCGGATGGCCTGAAAAAGGGCAAGCAACTCCCGGTCGAACGTGCTGTATGCTCTCTCGTTCTGCCGTAGCTAACGGCTGAAGAATGCCAACGGCTGCCACGTCCCGTTCACCCACTGCTGTTGCACGGCACCGACTGCATAGTTATGACGCGTCGGTGGTGAGGACGATGGTGGCTCCTGGCAGCGGGTGCGCCAGCATAGTCGCGTTGGCTAAGGCGCTTTTGGTGTCGGGGAACGCTCGGGCCATGTCATCCGTCCAGTCTACCGGGTTCTTGCCAGTCTTGCCCTTGAGGGCCTCGTACAGGGGCTGCATGAGTAGTGCTGCCTTAGGCACGAAACGGTGGTAAAAGTTTACCATGCCTAGGAATTCCTGCAGGGCCTTTACGTTCTGCGGGTGTGGAAAGGATGTCACTGCCTCTACTTTCGAAGGCAAAGGAACTGCTCCCTCTGAGGTGATGCGATGCCCCAGGAAGTCAATTTGGTGCAGGCCAAAGTGACACTTGGCCGGGTTGATAATCAGGCCGTGTTGGCTGAGGCGTCGAAAAAGGGTGCATAGGTGACAGGTATGTTCTTCCTTAATAGGACTGGCAATCAGAATATCATCTAGGTAGATGAAGAGGAACTTGAGGTCCCGCAGCACGGAGTCCATCAGGCGTTGGAAAGCCTGGGCGGCGTTCTTTAACCCTAACGGCATTCGTAAAAACTCGAAGAGGTCGAATTGGGTGATGACTGCGGTCTTCTGGACGCCTTGTGGATGAACTGGGACCTGGTGGTAGCCCTGGACGAGGTTGACTTTTGAGAACACGGTGTTCCCTGCCAAATGGGCAGAGAAATCCTGAATGTGGGGGATCGGGTACCGATCAGGAGTGGTGGCGTCGATAGTCGCCGCATGGCCGCCATCCGCCGCCAAGCTTCGGGACGATATGGAGGGGTGAAGACCAGGGACTATTTGACCGGCGGATAATCCCTAACCGTTCCATGGTTGCGAACTCCGCCTTTGCGACCGGCAGCTTGCCAGGTTCCAGGCGCCGGGCCCGCGCGTAGACCGGGGGGCCGTTGGTGGTGATGTGGTGTTCCACACCATGTTTCGTGGCTGTGGAGGAGAACGTGGGTCTTGTCAGGTCGGGGAATTCGCCGAGCAGGCGAGCGAACTCATCAGGAGTCGGGAACGCACAGGAGACGGTGCGCGACGTAGTGTCACTGCGGTAACACGGAAGAGAATTAAAAGTTGCTGCGTTGATCAGCCGCCGGTTCCTAACGTCGACCAGGAGGCTGTTGGCGCACAGGAAATCCGCGCCGAGGAGGGGCTGGGAAACTTTGGCCGTAACAAACTCCCAGTGAAAACGTTGCCCCCTGAGGCACACCTCCACTCGCTGTCTGCCGAAGGTCCGAATTGCTCCGCCATTGGCTGCTTCAAGGGTGGGGCCATGATTCCCCGTCTGCACATCGAGGGCGGACGCGGGTAAAATGCTGCACTGCGCTCCGGTGTCACACAGAAAACGACGACCGGAGAGAGTATCGGTGATGAACAGCAATTTTCCCGCGTTGCCGATCTCGGCCGCGGGGTGCCCGTTAGACCCATTCCTCGGTGGTCACAGTGTCAGTTGCTGTTTGGTTTATTGGGGAAAACTGCAGGGAGGGCGGCAACGCTTCGCCTTCGCGCCGAACTGCGCGTGGTAGAAACACAGCCCAGCAGGCTGACGAGCTGGGGCGGCGTCTGCGGGGGATGGGTGCCTCGTGGCGGCGCAGTAATGCCGAGTTACAGCGAAAATTTTGTCAGCCTCCGCAGCGAGTGTTGCGCAGTCGTCAACTTCAGATCTGGCCAGGGCAGCTTGTACCTGTTCAGGCAGTTGGCTGAGGAAAATCTCGCGGAATAGGAAACATTCCCGTTCTGAGCCGAGGAGTGTGAGCATTTGGCTCATCAACTCTGAAGGCTTGGAGTCCCCGAGCCCGGGCATAGCGAGTAATCGACGGGCGCGCTCTGATTTTTGTGAGCCCGAAAACCTGCAGTAACCGCGCTTTGAGGGTTTCATACTTGCGCTCCGTTGGGGGGTTTTCGAGGAGGCTGACGATCCGAGAGGCGGTAGAGCTGTCGAGTGCGGAGAACACATAAAGGTACTTGGTCTGATCCGCATCGATGTTCCTCAGGGCGAACTGGGCCTCGACCTGAATAAACCACGAGGGCGCTTGCTGCTCCCAGAACTGCGGTAGCTTTAGGGAAACGGCGTTCGCTTCCATGCTGTGCTCTTCTTTTGTGAAAACGTTCACAAAAACGGGGTCACCAATGTAGGAATTAGCGAATTCCTACGAATAACTGAGATCGACACAAGAGAACAATTAAACAGGTCTTTACTCAACGGAGATGCCACGAGGACTGCTTGGGCAGCCCCGTGGTTTGCGACGTGACGTCATCGCGTTTACCCGCGCTCTTATAGGGGCCATGCCCCGTACATGCAAACTCTATATACAAAACACAGTAATGCCTAACACAATGGTACAGGTTTAGGCTAGTGTTAGAACATCGTTAAAGAGAATTATATACAGTTAGCCAGAGTCATTCAGTGGTTCTGCCACAGTAGCATGGATAGAGGATTGGTTAACGGACAGAAAACAGAGAGTAGGAATAAACAGATCTTTTTCAGGTTGGCAGACTGTAACTAGTGAGGTGCCGCTAGGATCAGTGTTGGGGCCTCAGCTATTTACAATCTATATTAATGACCTAGATGAAGGGACCAAATGTAATGTATCCAAGTTTGCTGATGATACAAAGCTAGGTGGGACAGTAACATAAGAACATAAGAAATAGGAGCTGGAGTAGGCCAATCGGCCCCTCGAGCCTGCTCCACCATTCAATAAGATCATGGCTGATCTGATCCTAACCTCAAATCTACCATCACTCTACATCCCTCCCGAACCCATGTGATCTCCTGGGAGAGGCGAAAAACCAGATAAAAAACCCAATGGCCAATTTGGGAGGAAAAAATCTGGGAAATTCCTCTCCGACCCATCCAGGCGATCGAAACTCGTCCAGGAGATCACTGTCCCGATATTTTCTACAGTACTTACCTTCTGTAAAAGGTGATCTCCACCCCAGCCAGGAACAGGAATAGAACCATCTCCTGAAATCTAACACATAATTAGAACACAAGAAGTAGGAGCAGAACCAGGCTATACGGCCCCTGGGCCCGCTCCGTTACCCACAGGGCCATGACCGTTCCGAACATAGACTCATGTCCAATTTCCTGCCCGCTCCCCGTAACCCCTAATTCCCTTTACTTCTAAGAAACTGTCTATTTCTGTTTTAAATTTATTTAATGATGTAGCTTCCACAGCTTTCTGGGGCAGCAAATTCCACAGACCTACTACCCTCTGAGTGAAGAAGTTTCTCCTCATCTCAGTTTTGAAAGAGCAGCCCCTTATTCTAAGATTATGCCCCCTAGTTCTAGTTTCACCCATCATTGGGAACATCCTCACCACATCCACCCGATCAAGCCCCTTCACAATCTTATATGTTTCAATAAGATCGCCTCTCATTCTTCTGAACTCCAATGAGTAGAGTCCCAATCTACTCAACCTCTCCTCATATGTCCATCCCCTCATCCCCGGGATTAACCGAGTGAACCTTCTTTGTACTGACTCGAGAGCAAGTATGCCTTTTCTTAAGTATGGACACCAAAACTGTATGCAGTATTCCAGGTGCGGTCTCACCAAACCTTTTCCAACTGCAACAATACCTCCCTGTTTTTATATTCTATCCCCCTAGCAATAAAAGCCAACATTCCATTGGCCTTCTTGATCACTTGCTGCACCTGCATACTAACTTCTTGAGTTTCGTGCACCAGGACCCCCAGATCCCTTTGTACTACAGTACTTTCCAGTTTCTTGCCATTCAGATAATAACTTGCTCTATGATTTTTCCTGCCAAAGTGCATAACCTCACACTTTCCAGTATTGTATTCCATCTGCCAAATCTCTGCCCACTTACTTAGCCTGTCTATGTCCCTTTGCAGGTTTCTTATGTCCTCCTCACTCACTACTTTCCTTCCCATCTTTGTATCATCTGCAAACTTTGATATGTTACACTCGGTCCCCTCCTCCAAATCATTAATATAGATTGTAAAGAGTTGGGGACCCAGCACTGACCCCTGCGGAGCACCACTAGTTACTGATTGCCAGTCTGAGAACGAACCATTTATCCCAACTCTCTGCTTTCTGTTAGATAGCCAATCCTCCACCCATGCCAGAATATTACCCCCAATCCCATGATTTTTTATCTTGAGCAATAATCTTTTGTGTCGCACCTTGTCAAATGCCTTTTGGAAGTCTAAATACACTACGTCCACTGGTTCCCTTTTATCCACTGGTTCCCCTTTATCCACCCTATATGTTACTTCCTCAAAGAACTCCAGCAAATTTGTCAAACATGACTTCCCCTTCATAAAACTATGCTAACTTTGTCCTATTAAATTATGTTTATCCAAATGTCCCGTTACTGTCTCCTTAATAATGGACTCTAAAATTTTACCAACCACATATGTTAGGCTAACAGGTTAGGCAAGGGTGTTACATTAGCAGTTTTCCAATCTGCCGGGACCTTTGCTGAGTCCAGGGAGTTTTGGAAAATTATTAACAATGCATCCACAATCCCTACTGCCACTTCCCTCAAGACCCTAGGATGTAAGCCATCAGGTCCAGGGGATTTATCCGCCTTGAGTCCCATTAATTTACCAAGTACCACTTCCTTAGTGATTTTAATCGTATTTAGCTCCTCCCCTGCTAGAGCCCCCTGTTTGTCCAGTGTTGGGATATTCTTAGTGTCCTCGACCGTAAAGACTGACACAAAATAATTGTTCAGTGTTTTTGCCATCTCCATGTTTCCCACCATTAATTTCCCGGTCTCATCCTCTAAGGGACCAACATTTACTTTAGCCACCCTTTTTCTTTTTATATAACTATAGAAACTTTTGCTATCTGTTTTTATATTTTTTGCTAATTTACTTTCATAATCTATCTTCCCTTTCTTAATCAATCTTTTAGTTATTTTTTGCTGTCTTTTAAAGACTTCCCAATCTTCTATCCTCCCACTAGATTTGGCTACCTTATATGCCCTTGTTTTTAGTCGGATACTATCCTTAATTACTTTACTTAGCCACGGATGGCTATCTTTTCTTTTGCACCCTTTTTTCCTCAGTGGAATATATATTTTTTGGAAGTTGTAAAATAACTCCTTAAATGTACACCACTGATCATGTACCATCTTACCCTTTAATCTATTTTCCCAGTCCACTCTAATCAATTCCGCTCTCATACCTTCATAATCTCCTTTATTCAAGCTCAGCACGCTTGTTTGAGATCCAACCTTCTCACCCTCTAATTGAATATGGAATTCAACCATGTTATGAAGGGGATCCTTTACTAGGACATTTTTAATTAATCCTGTCTCATTACACAGGACCAAATCTAAGGTTGCTTGCCCCCTGGTCGGTTCAGTTACATACTGCTCAAGAAACCCATCCCTAATACACTCAATGAACTCATCCTCAAGGCTGGCCTGCCCAATTTGATTTGTCCAGTTAATATGATAGTTAAAATCCCCCATAATTATAGCTGTTCCCTTATTACAAGCCTCAACTATTTCCTGATTAATACTCCGTCCAATAGAGTTGCAACTGTTCGGAGGCCTATAGACTGCGCCCACTAGTGTTTTTTTCCCCTTATTATTCCGTACCTCCACCCAAACTGTTTCACTATCCTGATCCTTTGACCCAATATCATTTCTCTGCATTACAGTGATTCCTTCCTTTATTAACATAGCCACCCCACCTCCTCTTCCTTCCTGCCTGTCCTTCCTGATTGTTAAATAACCTGGTATATTTAATTCCCAGTCATGGTCACCCTGCAGCCATGTTTCTGTAATGGCCACAAGATCAGACCCATATGTAGTTATTTGTGCCGCTAACTCGTCCATTTTGTTACGAATGCCACGTGCATTCAGATAAAGAACTTTCAAATATGTTTTGTGACACTTAGTTCCTGCTTTTTCCCCTTTTACTACTTTACCTTTTACTCCATACCTTCTGTCCCTTCCTGACATGCTCTGTTTTTTAATTCCCCCACTGCTACCTAAGCCTATGACCTTCTCCGTAGTCATTTTTATTATTTGCTCTCTAGAAACCTCCCCCCCACTAATTAGTTTAAAGCCCTCTCTACAGCCCTAGTTATATGATTCGCCAGGATTCTAGTCCCAGCACTGGCCAAGTGAAGTCCGTCCCAACGGAACAGCTCCCTCTTGTCCCAGTACTGGTGCCAGTGTCCCAGGAAGCAAAACCCATTTTTCCCACACCAGTCTTGGAGCCACGCATTTAACGCTCTAATTTTATTTATCCTAGCCAAATTTGCTCGTGGCTCAGGTAATAATCCAGAGATTATTATCCTTGAGGTTCTGTTTTTTAATTTGACCCCTAGCTGTTCATACTCCTTTAACAGAACCTTCTTCCTTGTCCTATCTACGTCGTTTGTACCAACATGGACCACGACAACTGGATCCTCCCCCTCCCGCTCCAAGTTTCTTTCCAGCCCAGAAGAGATGTCCTTAACCCTGGCACTGGGCAGACAACACAGCCTTCAGGACTCCTGCTCTCGACTGCAGAGAACCCTATCTATCCCCCTAATGATACTATCCCCTACCACTACAACATTTCTTTTTACTCCCCCCACTTGAATGGCCCCCTGTTCCACGGTGCTGTGGCCAGGTTGCTCATCCTCCCTGCAGTCCCCGCTCCCGCCCTCACAGGGAGAAAGAATCTCAAAACTGTTTGACAAAAGCAAGGGCTGCGGCTCCTTCAACACTACCTCCTGGATCCCTGTACCTGCCTCACTCATAATCACACCGTCCTGCCCCTGACCACAGACTACATCTGAATTAATTAATTTCATAGGTGTGACTACCTCCTGAAACATAGAGTCCAGGAACTTCTCCCCCTCCCTGATGTTTCGCAGTGTTTGAAGCTCGGTCTCAAGCACCTCAATACGAAGCCGGAGTTCCTCTAGCAGCAAACACTTGTCGCAGATGTAATCACCGTGAGCCTCAATGGGGTCCACCGGCTCCCACATCTCGCAACAGTAACACATCACCGGCTCCATTCTATATAATTAATTAAATTTCTTATTATTAGTTATGAAGACCCTGCCCGGATATAGATGATAATATCACACCACTATTCAATAGGACTTACCAACTTATAAAGGTATAAAAGAGAAGGAAGAAAACCTACCAAATAGCTGATCACCAACCTCCTCTTTAAATACTGTCTGTGGGGCCTGTTTGGTTGACTCGTTTCGCTGCTCCGCTTCCGCGGTGCTGTCTAAGCCTGGGAGTGGGGAACAAAACAGAGCAAAAACACCCCCTCACCTCCCACTTGCCCGAACTCTCCCACTTACCACACTCTCTCTCAACTCAAATGCCACAGCACTCTGTGCAGCCGCACTAGTCCCGCCCCTTTTATACCCGGATTCTACTTCCGGTTTAAACTCCCCAGCAGTTTAATTTACACTTAAAAAATTAAACTCACTTCAAATAATTAACTTTTTAACACACTAAAATTCACAAAATACACTTAAATGACTTTTCTCCCACTTACCACGCTCTCTCTCAACTCAAATGCCACAGCTGTGAGGAGAACACAAAGAGTCTGCAAAGGGATATAGATAGACTAAGTGAGTGGGCAGTAAGGTGGCAAATGGAGTATAATGTGGGGAAATGTGAGGTTATTCACTTTGGTAAGAAGAGTAGAAAAACAGTATTTTTTAAATGGTGAGAAACTTTCAAATGTTGGTGTTCAGAGAGATTTGGGTGTCCTCGTGCAAGAAACACAGAAAGCTAGCATACAGGTACAGCAAGCAATAAGGAAGGCAATTGGCATGTTGGCCTTTATTGCAAAGGGGTTGGAGCATAAAAGTAAAAAGTCTTGCTACAATTGTTGGAATAAATGGGTGTTTTTCAGAGTGGCAGGCAGTGACTAGTGGGGTACCGCAGGGATCGGTGCTAGGACTCCAGCTATTCACAATATATATTTATGATCTAGACGAGGGAACTAGATGTAATATCTCCAAGTTTGCAGACGACACAAAGCTGGGTGGGCGTGTGTGCTGTGAGGAGGATGCCGAGAAACTCCAGTATGATTTGGACAGGTTAGGTGATTGGGCAGAAACATGGCAGATGCAGTATAATGTGGATAAATGCGAGGTTATCCACTTTGGTGGCAAAAACAGGAAGGCAGATTATTATCTGAACGGCAATAGATTGGGAGAAGGGGAAGTGCAATGAGACCTGGGTGTCCTTGTGTACCAGTCGCTGAAGGTAAGCATGCAGGTGCAGCAGACAGTTAAGAAGGCAAATGGTATGTTGGCCTTCGTAGCGAGAGGATTCGAGTACAGGAACAAGGATGTCTTGCTGCAGTTGTACAGGGCCTTGGTGAGACCACACCTTGAGTATTGTGTGCAGTTTTGGTCGCCTTATCTGAGGAAGGATGTTCTTGCCATGGAGGGAGTGCAGCAAGATTCACCAGACTGATACCTGGGATGGCAGGAATGACGTATGAGGAGAGATTGGGTCGATTGGGCTTATACTCGCTAGAGTTTAGAAGAATGAGAGGGGATCTCATTGAAACTTATAAAATTCTAACAGGACTAGACAGACTAGATGCAGGAAGGATGTTCCTGATGGCGGGGGAGTCCAGTACCAGGGGTCACAGTCTAAGGATAAAGGGTAAGCCATTTAGGACAGAGATGAGGAGGAATTTCTTCACCCAGAGAGTGGTGAACCTGTGGAATTCTCTACCACAGAAGGCAGTGGAGGCCAATTCATTAAATATATTCAAGAAGGAGTTGGATATATTTCTTAAGGCTAAAGGGATCAAGGGATATGGAGAGAAAGCAGGGACAGGGTACTGAATTTGGATGATCAGCCATGATCTCATTGAATGGCGGAGCAGGCTCGAGGGGCCGAATGGCCTACTCCTGCTCCTATCTTCTATGTTTCTATGTACAGGGCCTTGGTGGGACCACACCTGGAGTACTGTACTCAGTTTTAGTCTCCTTATCTAGGGAAGGATATACTTGCCTTGGAGTCGGTGCAACGAAGGTTCACTAGATTGATTCCTGGGATGAGAGGGCTGACTTATGATGAAAGATTGTGTGGAATGGGCCTTTACTCTCTGGTGTTTAGTAAAATGAGAGGTGATCTCATTGAAATATAGAAGATTCTGAAGGGGATTGACAGGGTAGATGCTGAGAGGTTGTTTTCCCTGGCTGGAATGTCTAGAACTAGGGGGCATAGTCTCAGGATAAGGGGTAGGCCATTTAAGACTGAGATGAGCAATTTCTTCACTCAGAGGGTTGTGAATCTTCTGGAATTCTCTGCCCCAGAGGGCTGTGAATGCTGAGTCTTTGAGTATATTCAAGGCTGAGATAGATAGATTGTTGGACTCTAGGGGAATCAAGGGATATGGAGATCGGGCGGGAAAGTGGAGTTGAGGTCGATGATCAGCCATGATCTTATTGAATGGCGAAGCAAGCTCGAGGGGCTGTATGGCCGACTCCTGCTCCTATTTCTTATGTTCTTAAAGTGGGCTGAGTTCTAAATAGCTGAAATTTCACAGTCTTCCTTAGTAAGTAAATAAAGATGCTGGAAATCTGATCCACAAGTCACACAGCTCACTTGAACCAGGCAGTTTCTGGTCTATTTCAAATTTCATTCCTTTTTGTCCATTTGAATACATAATTCCCTTAAAATCGCTGCACAAAGCCATAAAAAGGTCAATAGAATTTTGGGTTTTATAAATAGGGGCATAGAGTACAAGAGTAAAGAAGTAATGATGAATTTAAGTAAAACATTCTTTTGGGCACCGTTATGAGTAATGAATGCAGGTTTGGGCACCCTGTTGTAGAAAGGACATTAAAGCCGTGGGTAGCATCCATGTAGATTCACAAGGATGATGCCAGGAATAGTAAACTACAATTAAGAGGAGATGCTTGCGATCCAGGGAGAATTTCCACTGGAACACAGAAGACCAAGAGGAGATTTAATGAAGGTTTGAAAATTATGACAAGTTTTGATGGAGCGAATTTGTAAAGTCTATTTCTTCTAGTTCGGAATCAGTGACGAGGTGTCAAATTTAAAAGCATTAGCAAAGAGGTTGGGAGAAATTTCTTTACACAGTGGGTTGTTAGAGCATGGAATGCTTTGCCACAGGGAGTAGTTGAGGCATTAGCTCATTCCATCTTTTTAAGGGGAAATTGGATATAAATATTTGAAACAGATGCAAGGGGGGAGAGCAGGGTTCACCTATATTTCCTAAGGAGGCTGAAGGGATGTAACCTGTCACCCCTGATCCTCTCTAACATTTACCGCTGCACAATAGAGAGCATCCTGACGAACTGTATCACAGTATGGTATGGCAGCTGTAGCTACTATGACCGGAAAGCCCTGCAACGGGTAGTCAAAACTGCCCAACGCATTACCGGCACCCGGCTACCGACCATAGAGCACATATACCAGAAACGCTGTTTACGGAGGTCACGGACCATCATCAAAGGCCCTACCCACCCCAGCCACAGTCTGTTCGTCCTCCTGCCATCTGCGAGACGCTACAGATGCATTCGCACCCGTATGACCAGATTTAGGAACAGCTTCTTTCCCAGGGCTGTCATCCTACTGAACTCCACAAATAAACTCTAAAGCCTGCACATCTGCCAATGCACTTTATTATGGTTATGTTTATGTTAATGTATTACAAGCCAAATGTATGTTGAATGTTTAAATGTCTTAATCTAAACGTACACTCTCGGGAGCCGCAAGCCTACATTTCGTTGTACTGCACTTGTGCACTAACAATGACAATAAAATTGATTATGATTATGATTAGGAACAGTGACTACACTTCCAAAGTAATCTATTGGTTATAAAGCTCTTTGAAACATCCTGAGAACAGGATAAACACATCAACTTGCATTTATATAGTGCCTTTAACATAGTAAAACGTCCCAAGGCATTTAACAGGAATGTTATCAAACAAAATTTGACACCGAGCCACAGAAGGAGATATTAGTACAGGTGACCAAAAGTTTGGTCAAAGAGGTAGCTTTTAAGGAGCGTCTTAAAAAAAGAAAGACTTGCATTTATATAGCGCCTTTCATGACCACCGGATGTCCCAAAGCGCTTTACAGCCAATGAAGTACTTTTGACGTGTAGTCACTGTTGCAATGTAGGAAGGAGGAGAGAGAGGTAGAGAATCAAGAGAAGTTTAGTGAGGGAATTCCAGATCTTGGGGCCAAGGCAGATGAAGGCACCGCCACCAGTGGTGGAGCGATGAAAATCGGGGATGCTCAAGAGGCCAGAATTGGAGGTGGCAGAGATCTCTGAGGGTTGTAGAGCTGGAGGAGTATGCAGAGGTAGGGAGGGGCGAGGCCATGGAGGGATTTGAAAACAAGGATGAGAATTTTTAAATCGAAGCATTGCCGGACTGGGAGCCAATGTAGGTCAACGAGCACAGGGATGATGGATGAGCGGGACTTGGTGTGAGTTAGTATATGGGCAGAAGAGTTTTGGATGAGCTGAAGTTCACAGAGGGGGGTGCAAGGTGGGAGGCCGGCCAGGTGAGCATTGGAATGGTGGAGTCTAGATGTAACAGTGGCATGGATGAGGGTTTCAGCAGCAGATGAGCTGAGGCAGGGGCGGAGATGGGCGATATTACGGAGGTGGAAGTAAGTGGTCTTGGTGATGGAGAGAATATGGAGTCGGAAGCTCAGCTCAGAGTCATATAGGACGCCATGGTTGTGAACTGTCTGCTTCAGCCTCAGACAGTGGCCAGGGAGAGGGTTGGAGCTGGTGGTTAGGGAACGGAGTTTGTGGTGGGGACCGAAGACAATGGCTTCGGTCTTCCCAATATTTAATTGGCGAAAATTTCTGCTCATCCAATACTGGATGTCGGACAAGCAGTGTGACAAATCGGAGGCAGTGGAGGGGCTGAGAGAAGTGTTGGTGAGGTAGAGCTGGGTGTACAGGGAACCTGTCGTCTTGTTTTCAGATGATGTTGCTGAGGGGCAGCATGTAGATGAGAAAGCGGAAGGGGCTAAGGATAGATCCTTGGGGGTCTCCAGAGGCAACGTTGCGGGATCGGGAAGAGAAGCCATTGCAGGGGATTCTCTAGCTACGATTGGATAGATAGGAATAAAGTGCTATATTAAATGTAAGTTCTTTCTTTGTACATACCATGATGTCTGTAGAAGTATTATTATTGGCCTCGCAGCCCCTGGTCTACATAGAGGGGGAATAAGTGAGTCATTTCTGATTACTATCTCTTCCCTCTGCCCCCACACCCGAAATTGGAAAGTGCATCTGTGTGTTAAAGTTGGGATTGTTGTGTGGAAGCCCCACACAGGCGAATAGCCTGCTGACACTCACTGCCGAGGTTCACAAATGAAGAACGCCCACTTGGAGGAGGTATCGCAGGATATCTGTAGGCTGTGGGTCCTGATTCCAGCAAGAATCTGTGCCTTCAGGGGAAATGGTGAGAAAATTAGGAGGGGGGTGGGGGGAGACCACTGTGGCAGGGGGGTGGTCCACAAGAATGTAGAATTAGAAGTTTGCTTTTTTTCCCTATTGCACTTCTGCTTGTTGATTACTTGAGATTCAAAGAGTATTTCCAGTTGGAGCCATTGCAGTGCAGGTGGAGTGTATAATGTTTTGTTGGTACCTGCTTCAAATAATTCTGTTGACGACAACATTTAGCATTGAATTTAAAAACATTAAAGGCTGGATTTTCTGACTATCATATCATGAGCGTATTTGGTGGAGATAGATCTTTAGACTTGGACGCCATTGAGGATTCTGCACCCGACCAAAATGAACGACTTGCTCCCCTATCATGATTACCAAGAGCCCAGTCCTTTGCAGATGATTACAAACAAGTGCAATTACTGTAGGGCTGTTTAATTATCTGGGCTGGGCTGAAACATGGAGGAATGTTCATCCATTCTGTTGCACCACTGTAGCCACAGGCTATCTCTGCTTGTCTGCGTTTGCATCTGCACAAAAACTATGGCTAGAAATAACTTTCCCACACCTTCGATCTGGATGTTTTTTGAGCAATATTATAATTAATTTTTACAGTCAGATGCGAATTAACATTGAACGTTTCATAAAAGTATAAAACACGAGAAGAAGTGCAAAATTTTAATGTGCGATGTGATTTAGATATTAAATCTGCCAAAAGTGATTTTGCTGTAAAAGTAGTTCCCGCCTTCTGTTTTGTAGGAGATTTCATGCTCCCCTTGTAAACAGTAGATGATTTAAAACCTGTTTCTAAGATAAACTTTCCCATTGTCATTAATGAGGATGGATAATACTGAGTGACAAGTGCATTTGGAATAGCACAGAAAGAGCTGCTAGGTTTGTCAAAGCATTTTGCTTCAGGCATTGGACTTAAGGCCTTCCCTGCTTTTGTTAATTTTTAATATGTGATTTTTTTTTTGGAAAAAACTGCATGCAAGGAGAAAAGAACAATTAATCCACACAAGCATATTTAACCTTATGCTAGAAATATGATTTTTAAAGAGGTCGATAAATTCTCCAGCAGCTTTATTGAAGGATTTTTTTTTAAATAAGGAAAATGGTACAGACTGTGCCCATTGCCTCCATCCTGCCCCATTACAGCTTCCAGGATCAAGATTAAAAGAATTGGGACACTAATGCATTTAATTTACATTCACTCACTCTAACATCACATTTCACTTCAGAGAGGACCTTTAAAATTTAATAACTGAAATATTCAACATTTATGAATCTTTTTCCCTTGTTTGAAGCATTTCCAAACGGCAACATCCCTATCAGTTTCCATTTTAAACATGCAATTGGTCACTTTTTTCCAGCTTGATTCAACGTTGCCTGGCTGGCAACCAAATTGTGTCTCCGTATGGCTTCTTGACACTAATAATGACTGAGTTTCTGTTCGTTTGCGTGCAAGATTTCCCAAGCGGCGGTTTGGAGGCTGGGATAAACTATCTATCATGATTGCATACAACTAATCTGCTTCATCCAACCCACCCAATGATTGAAATTGCATTTGACAATTCACCTCTCCTTGGCGTGCCTGTGGTGCGCATAGCTGCAGACCATCCCCGGAAGGACATAGCAACTACTCCATATGCTGGGATCGTTTTATTTTTATCAAGAGACCTTTAGCCAGCAGAGGCAGAGAAAGAAGAATAAAAAGGCAGC
The DNA here is from genome assembly GCF_052327205.1 of Somniosus microcephalus. Taxonomy (NCBI): domain Eukaryota; kingdom Metazoa; phylum Chordata; class Chondrichthyes; order Squaliformes; family Somniosidae; genus Somniosus; species Somniosus microcephalus. The sequence continues at coordinate 110,966,523 of NC_141001.1, read as the reverse complement.
CCCATTTGTAGTGCACTGTGTATTTAAAAAAAAAAGTAACTTGCCCACATGTCAGTATAAAATGGCATAAATAAATTCTGAAAGCTGTTTCGAGATTACTGAATCAGACTGTTTAAGGAGGTGACAAAAATCACCCAAATTAGTTTTACCCTATTAAACCTTTCATGTTCTATATAAGAAGATATAATGTGAAGTGCTGTCTTAGACTTGTAATACAGAATATGCGAGAGCAATTTGGTTTTAAAAGCTTGCAAAGTAAATATTTAGGAAAATGACAAAGAAATGTTCATCCAGGTCTGTTGATTGTAACTTGAACTCCTGCATGCTTAGAGCACTTTAATGTTTCTGTAGAAATAATTTTTAATGAAAGGTGATGTAACAAGTAAAAGCTTGCCTCCGTCAAAGAAAAATCCTGTCAGCTTGTAACCCCGAATCTCATTTTGACTGATGTTATGTTATATTTTTAATTTGCCTGTGGGATAAACTGGATATTCTTTGTTTTATTTACATTGTAAATTTAATTCAAAAATTGTGTTGGAAATGCTCACTGCTGTACATCTTCCCATAAAGGGCATGAATTGTTAAAATGATTAAATCGACAATTATAGCTCAAAACATCGCTTTCCCGGCTGCTGACACACACTTGTTGAAATGACAAGAAAATAACAACAGCTTTCTTTGTTGTCTCTGTTCATACTGCGTTCACCTGTGGATAATTACATAAATATAGTGCAGCAATTAGTTCCTCTTTGGCGTAGATCTAATTATCTATTAAATTTACACACATATGAAAGAAAGACCCAAGCTGCATTTATATAGCGCCTTTCACAACCTCAGGGCGTCCCAAAACGCTGTACAGCCAATGAAGTACTTTTGATGTAATGTAGAAACGCAGCAGCAAGTTTGCACAAAGCAGGGTCCTATCAATGGCAATGTGATAATGACCACATAATTTTTAGTGATGTTGGTTCAGGGATAAATATTGGCCAGGACACCGGGGAGAATTCCTCTGTTCTCCTTAGAATAGTACCATGGGCACTTTTACGTCCACCTGAGAGGGAAGACGGGGCCTTGGTGTAACGACCTGTCCAAAGGATGGCATCTCTGACAGTGTAGCACTCCCTCAGTACCGCAATGAGGTGTCAGCCTAGATTATGTGCTCAAGTCTCTGGAGTGGGATATGAACTCGCCACCTTCTGACCAGGAGGCGAGAGCGCTGCCACAGCTGACACCTTATGTGGCGTATATCTTTTGAAAAGTTAGAACATAAGCACTACGACAAAGCTTTTGTTATAAATCACTATGCTAAAATTCTATTTATGTTATTCAAATAATAATACGTAACTTATCCTGATCAATGAACATGAGAATTACCAAACATACTGTGAGATTGTATTAAACATAGAAACATAGAAGATAGGAGCAGGAGTAGGCCACTCGGCCCCTCGAGCCTGCTCTGCCATTCAATGCAATCATGGCTGATCATCCAAATTCAGTACCCTGTCCCTGCTTTCTCCCCATACCCCTTGATCCCTTTAGCCTTAAGAAATATATCCAACTTTCTTGAATATATTTAATGAATTGGCCTCTACTGCCTTCTGTGGTAGAGAATTCCACAGGTTCACCACTCTCTGGGTGAAGAAATTCCTCCTCATTTCTGTCCTGAAAGGCCTACCCCTTATCCTTAGACTGTGACCCCTGGTTCTGGATTCCCTGACCATCGGGAACATCCTCCCTGCATCTAGTCTGTCCAGTCCTGCCAGAATTTTATAAGTTTCAATGAGATCCCCTCTCATTCTTCTAAACTCCAGCGAGTACAAGCCCAATCGACCCAATCTCTCCTCATACGCCATTCCTGCCATCCCAGGTATCAGTCTGGTGAATCTTCGCTGAACTCCTTCCATGGCAAGAATATCCTTCCTCAGATAAGGCGACCAAAACTGCACACAATACTCAAGATGTGGTCTCACCAAGGCCCTGTACAACTGCAGCAAGACATCCTTGTTCCTGTACTCAAACCCTCTCGCTATGAAGGCCAACATACCATTTGCCTTCTTAACCGCCTGCTGCACCTGCATGCTTACCTTCAGCGACTGGTGCACAAGGACACCCAGGTCTCATTGCACTTCCCCTTCTCCCAATCTATTGCCATTCAGATAATAATCTGCCTTCCTGTTTTTGACACCAAAGTGGATAACCTCACATTTATCCACGTTATATTGCATCTGCCATGCTTCTGCCCAATCACCCAACCTGTCCAAATCATCCTGTAGTTTCTTGGCATCCTCCTCACAGCACACACACCCACCCAGCTTTGTGTCGTCTGCAAATTTGGAGATATTACATCTAGTTCCCTTGTCTAGATCATATATCGTGAATATTGTGAATAGCTGGGGTCCAAGGACCGATCCCTGCGGTACCCCACTAGTCACTGCCTGCCACTCGGAAAAAGACCCGTTTATTCCAACTCTTTGCTTTCTATCTGCCAACCAGTTCTCTATCCAAGTCAATACCTTGCCCCCAATCCCATGTGCCTTAACTTTACACGCTAATCTCTTATGTGGGACCTTATCGAAAGCCTTCTGAAAGTCCAAATACACCACATCCACTGGTTCTCCCTAATCTATTTTACTAGTTACATCCTCAAAAAATTCCAGTAGATTAGTCAAGCACAATTTACCTTTTGTAAATCCATGTTGACTTTGTCCAATCCTGTCATTTTGCATGAGTAATCTGAGAGACTCACCTTTATTTTGAGCCTTACTATGTCTCTGAAACATCCCTAAACACTTCATATACCATAAATGTTTGAAGTGCAGAAATGGCAGTCACTTTATGCACAGCAAGATCCCTTAAACAGCAATGACCAGTTAATCTGTTTGTGGTGGCGTTAGTTGAAAAGTTTTGCCATGATTCCCATGCTGCTGACGATAATTCCACAGGTACCGGATTCTTGGGTGAAATCAGAAAGCACTTTTTCACACAAATTGTAGTGGAAATCTGTAACTTTTCCCCCCCCCCCTCCCCTGCCCCAAAGTTGGCTCAATTAAAAGTTTCAAGACTGAGATCGATAGATTTTTGTTAGGTAAGGGGTATCAAGGGACATGGATCAATGGCATGTAAATGCATAATCGTGGCATGTTCAGCTATGATCTAATTGAATGGTAGAATAAGCTCGATGGGGGCTGAATGACCGGCTCCTGTTTCTATGGGCTGGATTTTGCTGGCACTCAGAGGGCGGGTTTGGAGGCAGGTCCACTGTCAAAATAGCAAAGATTGACAGTGGGTAGGAAACCCGCCGTCAACCCGCCTCCACGCGAGTCTCCCAGGTGTCGGGTCTGTCAGTGGAGAGCAAGTGGCGGGGGAGACAATTGAGATCATTAAATGGCTTGTTAACAGCCAATGTGATGCTATTTTGCGGCTTCCAATTTTACCAGCTCCCCCACGGGTTATCCGTTGCTCGGGGAACACGCCAGCTCACCCTGGCGTGAGTTGAGTCTGCTCTGATGTATCTGATAAGCTGACAGCTGCAGAAGTGGTGTAAAGGATGCCATGTTGCAGATGGTCAGCTTCAGAGCTCAGAAACTGTTGGTTACTGCATTTGTAAGACATATAGAGATTTCTTTAGCTTGCAAGTGTTTAGAGCCAACTGTATGTCCAGTGCCACCTCATTGGAACAACCTCTCTCACCATTGACAGACAACATTGCTGCCCGGGAGGCCAGCGATGGCATCACCATGGCCAGATTTACTTCACTTGATGTAAACCCTGGCTGCCACATGATGCGTCAGGTTGACACCATCCCCATAAAGCATCCCTTTAATGTCCAAGCCATTCCATGCACACTATAGCGGGGCGGGGGAAGTTATGTCTCAACATTCGCTGGAACTCAGTAAGAGACTTCTCAAGATATGCACAGACTGTCCAATAAGGTGAAGTGTTGAAAATATAGATTTCACTGTATGACAACACATTACCAGAAACGTCACATGGACATTGGCTAAACCTCTCAAGTGCCTACCCTTCTGTGTTGTTAGTTGGTATGCTTGCAGTAGGATGAGGGTCAATGTGAGGGGTGGCTAGTGAAATGGGGAAGTGATAATGTAGATAGAGAGGGATGGGTGGAGGTGCAAGGTAAGTTGGCGTGAGTAAGGATGTGCAGGAGTAGGGTAGGGATGGCAGAATGATGGGGATGTGTTGAGTGGCACAGCAGGGTGAGTTTGAGTGTGGCATTGTAGTAACGTTTCGTGATTCACTCAGATCATTGAAAGGTTGGTGCCACTGCAGCCAGAGACTCCTGATGACATCCCTACTTGTGCCCTCCTGTGCAATGTGCAACCAGGCTGCATTGGTGTCCTGGGGAGGTCTCTTCTGCCCTTGGAAGGGAGGAGAACCTCCCTGCGTGCTGTGACTCCCTCCATGAGCATATGAAGGGAGTAATTGGAGAGCCTGGATGCAGCCGTGCACCTTTGTGCAGTGCATGTCAGTGTTTGTAGCACCTCAACACTGTAAAACACTGACAGCACAACTGTCAAATTCAATGTGGCCGTGGTCCCAAATGACGTCATCAGACCCGCTTCCTGTAAATTGGCCAGGAACCCCGCAGGGCGGGCTTAACAAGGCCAATCAAGGGAAAATCCCTTTGACAGAGCAGCTGCAGCCGGGAGCGAGACCGGAACCCGGCAACCAGCTATCCCGCCACCATCCCGCCTCCACAGAGAAAATCCAGCCCAACGTTTCTAGAGCTTGATGATTCTAGAGTAGAGCTTTTTGGAGTGGCTGCGTTTGGCTCGTGCACTGGAAGCAGGCAGCACTAAACCAACATAAAATCAACTTTAATCCTAATCCGAATGCACTTTTGGATCTGTAAGTAAAGCTGGATTTTTTTCATTCCTCTTGATGTCAGTGGTAATCAGCAAAATAAAGTCATACCAGCAGAGAGTTATTTACATCAATGTACTGTTTGTGATGTTGAAGTGAATAGTTTCTTAAATTTAAAGTAATCTTTTTCGAAGCTACTGTTCACATTCTGACTCGTCAGTCGTGACCTAGTTACACTGCTTGTCTGGGAAGCAGAGGAAATTAGATCTAAAATGTAATTTTTTACTAAAATGGAAGGATACTCTGAATACGTTTTTTTTATTGAGGGGGTGGGGAATAACCTAGTTCTGCAGTATTGCTGCTTTTAGTATTTAGTGTATAGAGAAGAAAGAACTTGCATTTACGTAGCACCTTTCACATTCTCAGGATGTCCCAAAGCCCTTCACAAGAAATGAATTCCTTTTGAACTGTAGTCACTGTTCTAATGTAGAGAAATGCAGCAGCCAATTTGCACACAGCAAGGTCCCACAAACAAGGTTAAGATGAATGAGACTAGATAATCTGTTTGATAGTGATGTTGGTTGAGGGATAAATGTTGCCCAGGACACAAGGAGAACTGTCCTGTTCCTCGAATAGTGCCATGTGTCCACTCAAGCGGACAGAGACCCAGTTTAATATTTCATCCAAAAGTTGGCACCTCCAACAATGTAGCACTCCCTCAGTACTGTACTGAAATGTCAGCCTATATTATGTGCTGAAGTCTTTTGATCCCATGACCTTGTGAGGTGAGAGTGCTACCACTTAGCCAAGATTCCACTTAAAGAGTTTACATCCACGTTCGCATTAATTTGCATATATTTTTAGCTGCTGATACTTGCAGATCATGGTGTTCTGATTAAGGATGTATCCACCAGTGAGGCAGCAGCACTAAGAACAGCTATTCCCAAGACTCCAGGCTCACAAAGTTCAAAGAGAGCGCATCAGCGACTAAGAAATGTAAACGCAAGTGAGACTGAATTGCCTGGATTTCGAGGGCCACGAGCATGGCTTCGGGGCCAGATGTGTGTATGGGCTGCCGTTTGAGTGACCATGCACTAATGGATAAGGTGGTCCTAACTAGACAAGCATTGAGAAGCTTACCAGTCCTTTTACTGGTAGGCTATATGGAGTTTAGCTAGTTAAGCTGCAGGAGCATCCCTACTCACAATTAAGCTTTGGTTCTGCCAACTTGTGCCTAAGGACGGAGGCGAGTAGGGTCTGTCCCTGTGGGGAGAAAGTATGCTCTCTGCATCAACCAAACAAAAATTCTACAAGAAATAACAACAGAAAATGCTGGAAAAACTCAGCAGGCCAGGCAACGTCCGTGGAGAGAAATTAGAGTCGATGTTTCGGGTGAACCCTTTTTCAAAACTGGAAAGGAAATGAAATAGATCGAAGGCAGGGCTGCGATAGAACAAAAGAAGTAAAGAGACATGAAGAGGTATTCAAAACCAGACGAGATGGTAATAGGACAGTGGAGACAAAAGACGGCTCAGATTAGGTGTGAAGTGTACTGGCAGGATGAGAGACAGCTGCCATGTGGGAGAGAGAAAAAAAAAGGAAAGGGACGGGGGGAGGGAAAACCCAAAACAAGGGGTGGAAAAAAAAATAAGTAAAAATGTAATAGGGGCCGAGGTTATGATCTGAAATTGTTGAACTTGATATTGAGTCCGGAAGGCTGCAAAGTGCCTAATCGGAAGATGAGGTGCTGTTCCTCGAGTTTACGTTGAGCTTCCGTGGAACAATACAAGAGGCCAAGGATGGTGAGGCCCAAGTGGGAATGGAGTGGTGAATAAAAATTCTACAAGTATGGATTTCTTTGGAGACTCTTAAATATGATGGATTTCTGCGCTTGTAAGTTACCCAGCATCATGTTACCAATGTAAGTGTTTAATGTGTGGGATGTGTTGGAATCAAAGCCTAGAGAAAATATAACTAAAGGGATCTGCTAACATAAGCAGAGCAAGTATTGATGTGAAGTCCAAAAATGTCCATTGTGGCTCAGGTGAACAGGGAGATTATTTCAGCTGCTAGCATTAGCTAGTTAAATTTCCATCCCAGGAGCCAGAGTATTGCTGAATTGATATCAGCTCAGTTGACCAGAAGCTACTCACGGAGCTTGAGCCAATCCTCTGACACTGCTTCCTTGCATAACAGTAGAGATTATTCTAAAGGCATTTACAGTGTCCCAAAGCCATTTGTGGCTCGGATTTCTGTTGTGAATCAGGCTGGTAGCTTTTTTTCCTACTTGACTTCCAAATAAAATTGCTTTTGTATTGCGCGAGACCATGCTCCATCTTTACCAGGTCATCCCGATAGCTGGCCTTAATAACTCCGCCATGTTTACATTGGGGTTGCTGCCATCTGTAAGACCTGTGCATCAGGAGCTGGTGACACCAGCACAGCACTTAACCCAATGTAAAAGCAGTTGAGTGTCTTGCAGGACTTTGTTTTACTGGTGGAACGTGGCAAACCTGCCTCTCTATTGCAACATTAATTCCAAGTGCGATAAATTCTGAAAGCAGTTGTAAAGAATTTTAGTAGAGGTATAGACATTTTTTCAAAATCATACCTTTGGTACTGGGAGAATTTTGCGATGGCCTTGCTGATTTACGGATGTTAATCTGGGACGGTAAGATATATATGCACGTCTTTAATTGTTTTATAATTTTTACAAATGTGACCTTTGCAGCCTTGTTGACTGCCTACCATTCCATCTGTAGTGAACAGCAGTAGTTAGGTAAATGTAATCCTCCTGTGTAACATTCTCAGCTTGTTGACCCATAAAATGGTGGAACTGTAATGCTGTCCGGTAAAATGGTGGTCCCCAACTTCATACCAGACGTCGGCTGCGCTCTGTCAAAGCAAACGTGCCTTCGGTGAGCTTTGGTGTGGCGAAGGTGTAGTAGTTGTGAGACACATTATACAAGTACAATCTTTGTGTCTCCTGAAGCATTGGCTTAGTTCCGAACATGACTGTTACATTTGTGTGAAATTTTAACGTAATTTCCCACAGATTTCAAGTGAGCAGTGTGTTTCCTTGGGCACATTCAGCATATATTAGAATCACAAGGGATGGCTTAAGTGTGCCGTACACTCTAACAGTAGTCTGCACACAACAATTCCAGAGTGAATATCTGCACATAGTTTGTTAAAGCAACCACCCCCCCCACCCCACCCCAATAACAATATAGCTACCACTGGGCTCGGAAGTGATTTAACTTTATTCATACACTACAATTCCTTTTTTGGGCATATGTGCAGGTATAATTTAACATTTTTAAATGACAGGTTTTATTTCAGATTGCTCATACATTTGCACACAAATGCAATAACTGACATCAATCTCCACATTTCTTCAGATACATGAAAATACATTTTGTATTTCAAAAATAGATTGTTGAGAAAATACTAAAACTATATATACTTGATGAATTTTACGCAAGTTTTAATACAAAATGACAATCTAGAAAAATGTGCATATTTTGTTTATCACTTATTATTGGCATGTGATTTTTTAAATAATTTTTTGTGGCCCTTTTTTTTCAAAATTGTTTTCCATTGCTGACTGCTTCTTTTGAATTCATGGCAGCAACTTTGAGGCTGAATGGAACTGAATTTATTGGAGAAGAGGTACAATAGCTTTCAAACAATCAGAACCCTTTTATATTATTATCTATTGCAATTGGACCCCAATAAATGTGAAAGCTTATATATTAAATCTGAAGGATATACTCAATGCTGAGTACCTTAAATTTAACCAAAGGGTGGCCAGCAGGTCCAGAGGAACTTTTAGTTTTTGGCTTGCTCATCATGACATTAAATAAAACCATAACATTACAGTATTCAGTTACTCACAACAGTCACAAGCAGAATCAATCAGCATCAGAGCAACGCTCAACAAAGCGCACTTTGTTGGGCTAGCCATATTTTCCAATGACAGACAATGAACTACTGAAGCACATGTTCTACTGTGAGTTGAAAATGGCGAGCGTTATTGTGGTGGGAAGAAGAAGCCTTGAAAAATAAGCTCAAAGCAAGTGACCCCCCTCCACTGATTACTGGGAGAATATAGCAAAGAGTAGGCTGCAGTGACACACTGCCCACATTGTTGGTGCTTTTCACCTAAAAACACCTGTGTAAGTTGAATAGAAAGAAGAGAGCCTCGAAATCACACACCAGTTGCAACAACCAACTGACTCCAAACAGGCCATCCTACCCTTCAGTTAGACCTATGGTTATTGTATTGGGGTCATTAGTGGAAGCACCAGAGAATCTGAGAATTTTTTTTATAAATGTGCTTATCGAGGGCCATTTGTACTGGGGAATGTTAGGCACCCATTGTTAGCATCAATCACTCCATTAGGTATGATTGGGATTGCCAGTTTAGTGTCATGTAGGCGTAGTGTTCTGCTGTAGGCCCATGTTCATGCCAACTAGGAACTGGATTGAAGCGATCTAAATTCATTTGACACAGGCATTGCAGCCAGCAACAGAAAAAGGACTTCAGCCCGTCAGTCTAGATGAAAGAACATTACCTAACCTACTATATCATCCAGTTCTTAGAACTTGACAGTGATCCGGTCATCCTTGATATGTATTTATATATTTAAAAAACACACTTGGGGGTGATGTTAACCCTACTCACTCAACAGAAACCTGGCGGGAGGGCAGTTATAATTGCCCTGGCTCTTACCTGTCCGAAAGCCGCCATGATCGCAACATCTGCAATTTTAACCTGCTCTCCTGAGCAGGCATCAAGGACACGAGCCTGGAGTCAACAGGGTCCTTCTTTACATATGCATGTTGCGGCCCGATGACATCACTGAGACCCGACTAATTTTAACTCGGGCCTGAGCGGGGAATCCACCTGGAGTTAAAGTCGGGGCCACCCTCTCTCTCTCTCTGACTCTTTCTTTTTCCTCCCCCTTTCCCTTCTATTCCTTCTCTGTTTCTAAGCTGTTTTTATTATTTTAAGTTTATGTCCGCCTAATTTTAAGAGGTGGAGCCAACATTGGGGGGAAAAAAGGACCTATGATTGGCTAAAAATCCAGTTCCAAAACCTGTATTTATAACAAATCAAGACCTGGAAGTCTAAACTGGTCATGTCAATCTTTGTTGCAATTTGTACAAGTCAAATTTACATGAATGATCTTGTCCATGGCATCAGCAGTTCAACTGTGCCTTGATGAAATAACATATCCTGAGTGCAGTCGAGATTTTTCAGTACTGTAATATGTTGATAGATGTACCATGCCAGTGTTTTCTGTTTTTGTCTGACACTAAACCATGCAGCCAAGTGATGAACATTAGCCAGATTAATAGCATTCTAATCTAACTAAACTGATCAATTAGGGAATGACAGATGGATTTTATTGTGGATATATACAAAAGAATACACATTGGAACATGATATATATAGGAACTGAAGGGTAGTGCATTGGGAAGGGAGGAAAGGGATTTGGGTGTTTCCTGTCAGTCATGCTATTATCAACAAGGCTGAATCTCATGAGCATTTTATTATAAAAATAGAAAAGTTACTCTGACCTTGATCAGACCAAACTTGGAATATTATGAGCATTTTTTGGGTGCTGTACCTTAGAAAGGACGTCAATACACGGGAGAGTATTCAGAGAAGAGCAACTGGGATGATTCCAGGACTTACAGCTCAGAGTTTGGAAGAAAAATTCACAAAGCTTGCAGTCACCTTCATCAGAGGAAAACAAATGATTGGGTTGGTCGTTGTGATGCATACCTGTAAAATGCTGAGTAACATAGATCATTTAGATAGGAGAACATTTAACTTGGACTGTGAACATAAAAAACAGGAGATAAAATTAACAAGACTAAACAAGATAGAAGAAACTTTTTTGCCAAAGAATAGTTGAAACAGATTCAGTGCAAAGGCGTGTATTACATGTACAATTAGCTCCTTCAAAAACTGCCAAACAAATATCAGGTTGGGAATGAAAGAAAGAAAGGCTTGCATTTCTATAGCACCTTTCAAGACCTCAGGATGTCCCAAAACACTTCACAGCCATTGAAGTAGTTTTGAAGTATAGTCACTGTTGCAATGAAGGAAATACGGCAGCCAATTTGCACAAAGGCAGGACCCACAAACAGCAATGAGATCATTACCAGATAATCTGTTTTATCGATGTTGGTTGAGAGATAAATGTTGGCAAGGACACCGGGGAGAACTCTCCTGCTCTTCTTCCAATTGTGGCCGTTCGATCTTTTACATCCACCCGTGAGCATAGACGGGGCCTCGGCTTAACATCTCATCCGAAAGACGACACCTCCGACAGTGCAGCACTCCCTCAGTGCTGCACTGGAGTGTCAGCTAGATTGTGTGCTCAAGTCTCTGGAGTGGGACTTGAACCCATGACCTTCTGACTCAGAGGCGAGAGTGCTACCCACTGAGCCACAGCTGACACCATTTCGGTTTAAAGGATGCGGGGAGAAATGTACCATGGTACATGATTGCTTTTGTGCTGCTGGTACTAAGGAATGTGTGAAAGTACAGGACCGGTCAAGAGTCTGCAGACCATCTGGCCATCCCAAGAACTTATGCCCATCAGTCGCCCACTAACTCAGATGTTTATATAAATCTTCCTTTAAATTTATTTCTCCGACAGGCAATTTATCACCTTCTGGGACTTGTCTTTTATCTAGTACGAGAAATAAATTTAAAGGAAGATTTATATAAACATCTGAGTTAGTGGGCGATTGATGGGCATAAGTTCTTGGGATGGCCAGATGGTCTGCAGACTCTTGACCGGTCCTGTACTTTTACACATTCCTTAGTACCAGCAGCACAAAAGCAATCATGTACCATGGTACATTTCTCCCCGCATCCTTTAAACCGAAACGGTTGTCTTTTATCTTTCTGACTATATATATGTTCCATGGTCCAGTTAACTTTCCTTACTGCTGCCATAATGAGATTCAGTGAACTTTGCACCAATACCCCAAATCCTTCTCCTGTTTTGTGTCCTGTAGCCTAAAGCTATTTAGTTTATATCCCCGCTGTTTATTTTCCTTCCTTACTCGTATTAACTTGCAATTGTCCGCATTTGCCACTCATCAGTCTATCTTTCCAAACTATCCAGAACCCTTTGTATTTGGGTTGCCTCTGCCCTATTTTTTGAACCCACCCCTTAAATTGAGTATTATCTGCAAACATTGCCCACACAGAAGTAAGCGGTCTGGCCTGAACAATCCCTGAGTCATCCCTGTGACTCTTGTTACATTAACCTTTTTCCAAGAATTAGCCTAACAAAGATAACTTTCCAAATTTTTGTGGAATGGAAAGTTGTGCCAGAGGACTGGTGAATGGCAAATGTGATTTCCCTTCTTCAAAATAAAAAGACGGGGATAAGCCAGGAAATTAAAGGCCAGGTAGTTTTACTTCAGTTGTGGAATTTCTAATACAGGATGAAATTGCGAAGCATTTGGAGAAACATAATGGGCCGGATTTTGCAGTAGAAATAACGGTGAGACTAACAGCACTCAACGTTATTTACATCGGACAACAACTTCCGGCAACCGCACGTGCAGTTAAACGTGGAAATCTGGAAGTTGTTGCACGAGATGCCCTGCACCTCCAAATACTGCGTTGTAATGTTATCTCGTCGAGAGACTCACCGTTCAAATACATTGAACGGCGTGAAGTTGCTGTATTTACCTCCGAAATAGGAACTAACCTGTCCAGAAAAAGCTAGGGCTTGTACATTCCAGTGTAAGTACCCTTTTCTTGCGCAGTAAGTCTTAATTAGTGCCAAACAACCTCTCTGGCACTGAAAATTAACTTTCGTAAATGTGAAGTCTCAGCCCTTCAGATTTTAATTATTGTTGGAGATTTAAAAAAATTTCTCTGGGGTAGAGAATTCCAAAGATTCACCACCCTCTGAGTGAAGAAATTTCTCCTCATTTCAGTCCTAAATGGCCAACCCCTTATTCTGAGACTGTGACCCCTGGTTCTAGACTCCCCAGCCAGTGGAAACATCCTCCCTGCATCTACCCTGTCAAGCCCTGTAAGAACTTTGTATGTTTCAATGAGATCACCTCTCATTCTTCTAAACTCTAGAGAATATAGGCCTAGTCTACTCAATCTCTCCTCATAGGTCAATTCCCCCCATCCCAGGAACTAATCTGGTGAACCTTTGTTGCACGCCTTCTATGGCAGGTAAGGAGACCAAAACTGTACACAATACTCCAGGTATGGTCTCACCATGGCCCTATATAATTGCAGTAAGTCATCTTTATTCTTATACTCAAATCCTCTTGTAATAAAGACCAACATACCATCTGCTTTCTTAATTGTTTGCTGTACCTGCATGTTAACTTTCAGTGATTTGTGTACAAGGATACCCAGGTCCCTCTGAACACCAGCGTTTCCCAATCTCTCACCATTTAAAAAATACTCTGCTTTTCTATTTTTCCTACCAAAGTGGATAATTTCACATTTCTCCACATTATATTCCATTTGCCATGTTCTTGCCCACTCATTTAGCCTGTTGAAATCCCCTTGAAGCCTCTTTGCATCCTCCTCACAACTTACATTCCCACCTAGCTTTGTATCTTCAGAAAATTTGGATATATTACATTTAGTCCCCTCATCCAAATCATTGACACAGATTGTGAATAGCTGAGGCCCAAGCACTGATCCTTGTGGTACCCCACTAGTTGCAACCTGCCAACCCGAAAATGACCCGTTTATTCCTACTCTCTGTTTTCTGTCCGTTAACCAATCCTCAATCCATGCTGGTGTATTACCCCCAATCCCATGAGCCCTAATTTTGTTCAATAACCTCTTGTGTGGCACCTTATCGAATGCCTTCTGAAAATCCAAATACACCACATCCACTGGTTCCGCCTTATCTATTCTGCTAGTTACAACCTCAAAAAACTCTTAACAGATTCGTCAAACATGATTTCCTTTTCATAAATCTGTGTTGACTCTGCCCAATCCTGTTATTATTTCCTAAGTGCCCTGTTACCTTAATAATGGATTCCAGCATTTTCCCTACTACTGATGTCAGGCTAACTGGTCTGTAGTTCCCCGTTTTCTCACTCCCTCCTTTCTTAAAATTGTTGTTGCCTGGATGGTAACAAGAAGGTGCAAATGTAAGATAATCATAAAAAGAACAGGAAAGGTTAGAAACATTTCTTTATATAGACAATGGTTACAATTTGGAATTTTCTGCCGCAAACTGTTATTAAAGAGTTGTTTTTTTAACGGAATTAGATGGTTGCTTAAAAAAGAGGACTATTGAAGGTACTGAGCAAAAGTTGGAATAGATGGCTCATGTAAAGAAAACACCAGCCTGTCTTTGTTCTATAACATTCTGTGATTCTCTAATGTTCCTTTTCAAGACTTCCATTTTATCCTTCAGTCTCCTCAAACTCATATGTCTCAGGACTTGGAGACATTCATTTTCTTCACTCCCTGGACCAGGATCAAATAGCGGATATATGGGGATGACTAGATATTCTAGGATTTTGCTTGATTTCCTTTGGAATCAGGGAAGAAATATGCAGAACTTTTCCCTCAGGAAATTAAGTAAGTTGATAGAGTTTGTACAAGCATAGCTTGCACATACTCTGTGGGAGGAGTGGATTTGTTGGGTTGACTGGTCTATTCAGTTCCCTATGAAGTGAAATCAATTTATACACACCTCCAGTTCATTACTATCGTGACATCTTGTTGGGAGAAAATTGCTGATTCATTTGGTTCTGGCATATGTGACGTTGTAGATGGATGACACCTTTTAAGTGCATATTTAAATAGTATTAGACCCTGAAAAAAAACTTAATTGTTGCATACAGTAATATAGACAACATAATTTTTACATTTTCAATGTAATATTAGTGATACTTTATTCAATGCTCCACTAACCAGTCACAGCATTGGTATCAATTCTTCTGCAACCTGTTGTGTTAGATGATTAGTGAGATAAATTAAGATATCTAATTGGTAGTAAAGACAATTATTAATTTTCCCAAAGGAATCCATCACAAATAGCATTCAGATATATTGTTGTGTATTTATGATATTGAACAGGAAGATTTATCAATGAAAGCATGCTTTATCTTTGCACTAAACTGAATTGGTACCTCAAGGAGGGATGATCTATTGTCAACTGTATCTCTTTATTAAATAAAGTAATGATTTTATTGAGCAAAATCATATTTAATTATTATATGATGCTCAAGGTACTTCCTCAAGTCTCGGAGATAGGACTTAGGCTCTCTTTTTTTACATTGGGCCAGAATTTACTATCAAAACAACGGTGAGGCTAATGGCGCGCACCGTTATTTATGTACAAATAGCACAGCAACTTCAGTCGAGGCCAGCTGCGAGATTAAATGCGAAAATCCGGAAGTTGCTGTCCAAGATGCCCTGCCCTGAAGTTAGCTTCCCGAAAACGACATCTCACTGTCTGACTCACCATTCAAATGCATCGAATGGCGCGGAGTTCCCGCACTTGGATGGCACATATGGACTAAACTCGCCACAGAAAGTTGGGACTTGTCCATTTCAGTCTAAGTACCCTTTTTAATGGCATGATAAGTCTTAATTACTGCCAAACAACCTCTCTGGCACTGAAAATTAACTTTTACAAGTGTGGAGTCTCATCCCTTCAGCTTCTTTGCCTCCCTTTATTTTACTTTCTGTACCTGATTTGACATTGAATTCAGTATTCTAACTTATACTTCCTGGTTCAGACTCTGCACTGTTCATTAACAATTCTTCAATCTGATTGGTTAAGGAGATACACAGTTGCTTGCCCTGTTCACAAAGATCCCAAATGCCCCATAGAGGTCGCCGTGCCATTTTGATCTCCCACTTACAGCAACGAGCCGTGCCAAAGCTCATGGAAATTAAACCGGCAAGTCTAACGAATGGTGGATGCCGTCCATTTGCTGGCTACAGTAAAGGCTGGCCCATTAAGTTTGAGAGATGGCCGAGAAAGTGGAGAGATATTATATATTTCAGATTGTCATCGTAGTTCGATGTCAATTTTATGGATGGTCACAATAGCAAAAGAAAAAACAAATTAAAAATATTTCACTGATCTGAAAGCTCATAATGGTAGTTTAGTGAAATAAAATTTTCCTTAACTTCATACAAAAAGCAGAATATACCCCCTAATTTTCAAAATCAGTTTTACATTCAACTTAAACCTGAAGTAATCATTAATTTGTGTTCGTCCTCCTTTTGGTTTTTTTCCCACATTTTTATTGAACTTTCAAGAAAATACTTTTTATGACATCATTTACATTTTGATTGTTTGATGTTTGCAGGAGCATTGCACCGATATATCCCCATCCTCCCTTTCAAACCTATCTGCATCCTCGGGGGATCTAAATTCCTCACTATTAAGAATTCCTTATTATTGCATTTGACTTCTACAGCTGTGCTCAGTGCTAGCTCTGCTTTTGCTTCCATTGCTGCATTTTAAAGATATTTTTTTGGAGGATTCTGTATTCTTCCCAGTGGTTACCCTCCCCGTTCTCCCTACATGCTTTGTAGAGTTGTTATACTTATTTCTCTTTGTATTCTTATTAATCTAATTAGGGTCACATTTCTTTAATCTGTACTCACTGGTCCTTGGTAGGTACTTACCCTGCATACTGCGCGGAATGTTCTTAAAGGTATTCCATTTGTCCTCAGTTGAAGTTATGTCGAGTGCTATCACCCAGTCGATTTGGTTAAGCTCTTCTCCCCTTCCTTCAATTTGGCCCTTTAAAATTGTGTACCTCAGTATTGATTTGCAGTGTTGGTTTATCTCTGATCCTGTCATATGTAATCATTGTTATGGTCACTTACCAGCGTCAGAAAGAGACATTCCTCCCATCAGTCTGAGCTGAATTTGAAGTGAGGTCTTGGAAGTGAAGGGAAAGTATTCAGCTGCCTAGGTCCTAAGCTCTGAAATTCCTTCCCTAATTCTCTCCGCCCCTCCAATTCTCTCTCTTCCTTTAAGACGCCCCTTAAAACCTACCTCTTCGACCAAGCTTTTAGTCATCTGCCCTGATATCTCCTTATATGGCATGGTGTCAATTTTTTTTTAGATAACACTCCTGTGAAGCGCCTTGGGACATTTTATTACGTTACAGGCGCTATATAAATATAAGTTGTTATTGTACCACCCAGCTCCCATACCTTGTGTGTGTGTATATATTTATATATATATATATAATTTAAAATCTGAATATATTCGAGATGGTAACTTAATTAATGCGTTTGAACAGCCCAGAATGCTGACTGTTCTCTTATGGTTAGTAAAAACATCAGAAGTGCTTGATTAGGATGAGAACCTTGTACGACTTTGTATATTAAAACATTTATTGACCACATTAAAAAATGTGGAGTACTGGAATGAAGTTGTTAGGGAGATATTATCTTGATGGAATAGCACCACATCAACCCTGTCTTCACTCATTATGATCCACATTGCATGGGTCAAAGGAAGTGATGGGAAGTTTCAACCAATTAAGACATCTTGATGTCATGGTTATATGGCATCTATTTCAGGTGCTGTGTAGAAGCAACCCTCAGCACCGCCCCACCAAAGCAATCTGAGTTTTGTAAAGTCGCAGCACGCTGAGCTTACTTCAGGTCCTCTGGAACTCCAAAGTTCAAAGATCCTTGTCCGAAGAGTACAAAGCAGAGAAAACTCGAAACCCTGGTGGTGCCACTCACCTATGTACCCTAAGAAGCCACAGTGGCAGGGGCCGGAAGAGAGACTGCAATTTGTGGAATGGTAATACTGCATCATGCCTGAATCAGGTAAACCACTGTGGTGGGCTCTCACCTCAGAATATTTACAGCCTATGGGGCAATTTATTGGTTAATTTAAGAAGAACGTTCACGGTTGCCTCAGCACAGTTGTAAGTGCCAGTATCGTTCAGCAAAGAGTGAAAGGCCAGGTAGTACAGTAATACAAATGATGAAGGAAAGCAAGACTTGTTTGCAGCAAGGTAGCATGGTGGCATAGTGGTTAGCACTGTTGCCTCACAGCGCCAGGGACCCGGGTTCAAATCCGGCCTCGGGTGACTGTCTGTGTGGAGTTTGCACATTCTCCCCGTGTTTGCGTGGGTTTCCTCTGGGTGCTCCGGTTTCCTCCCACAGTCCAAAGATGTGCGGGTTAGGTTGATTGGCCATGATAAAAAATTGGACCTTAGTGTTAGGGGGGTTTAAATACGTGGGGTTACGGGGATAGGGCTTGGGTGGGATGGCTGTCGGTGTAGGGACCGGGTGCTAGGGTTTGGATGATCAGCCATGATCTCGTTGAATGGTGGAGCAGGCTCGAAGGGCCGAATGGCCTACTCCTGCTCCTATCTTCTATGTTTCCCGTTAAGCTGCACTGCCGCACAGCAATCTGGAGGTACCGCACAGGCCACTCAACGGCTTTACAATTGAAATAACCGCGCATGCGTGAGAAATTGAGCGGGCTGGGCAGTCTGTTAAAGGGGCCGCGCACCCAAAAAAAATTAGCGGGAACATTGGTCTGCAGTAGCTAGCTAGAGTCCAAAGCAAGCTGGAGCCATGTGTATCTAACGTGCCTTTCAGTCTTTGTCAGGGCAAATGTCAGTCGCTTCGTCCTTGGACACTGCCGCAGTGAAATCCTTACTGGGAAGTTCAACTGCAGTAATTTCTTGTATCTACAGTCATGAAGTTGATTGCTGCCATCAGACCCAGAATCATTAAACAGATTTTCACAGGAATGTGGCACGTCTATCATATTAGAATGCTTGTCATTATCAATCAGTCATTTACGGCTTAATTCCCGTCAGAATTGGCACAGCAGCAATTGCAACCTTTCACGTGCCTACAGATAATTATACAATGGAAGCCCCATTCAATTCCAGATTTATAAAGGAGGCAGGAAACATTTCGCTTTGAGGGTTTGGCTTGGAACTTACATTACAAATTGCTATGTATCCACCCCTTTGAGCATATGAGTGATCAAAAATCTCAGGCTTTGGAATTGCCACATTATTGGCACTGGTGTGACCGAGGAAACTAAGCAATCTTCCGGCATTGGTTGTTGATGAACATTACCTGATTTTGACACGGTCATGCTCGTCATCAGCAGAAGCCCCTCCTTAAGGTTGTTTGTCTCATATTTCAGAGAGTATCACTTCTATTGCATCAGCTTGCTTCATGTACCGTGGAAGAGTTTTTAAAAGGCTTCAATGTTTCTGTGGAGAAAGTAATACCTATTGAGGAGTCGACCATTCCATGGAACTCTGGCCCTGGAAAAGAATGTTACTAAATGGATACTAGGTGAACAATTTATAGTGTATACTCTAGATTGTTATCCTTCAGTAACAAGAGCCTCCCAGACAAGTTAAGGTATACTGTACCTGAGTTATAATTTCAGGAAAATGACCCTCAATATCATCCATAAGGCTCCTGTGTGGATTGATCCTTTGTCTTCGCCGTGTATTACTGTTTGGGCCTCGATGCTGAGGATATTGGAGGTGAAATTGGTCTTTAGCGAAAGGGTTCTTGAGGCATGGAATGACCTATGAGAAGTATTTGTGAAATAGAATCCTTATTTGCCAGGTGTCCTGGCAAATAATTGAAAAAGAAATAAAAGGTATGGGATAAGGGCAGAGAATGGGACTAAGTGATAGCTCTTTGAGAGCTGGAACAGGCGCATTGGGTTGAATTGGTCGCCTTTAGTGCTATAAGAATCTGTGATTCATAGAATCATAGAAATTTATGGCACAGAAGGAGGCCATTCAAGCCACCATGTCTGTACCAGCCAAAAAAGAGCTCTCCTGCCTAATCCCACTTTCCAGCTCTTGGTCTGTAGACTTGTAGTTTACAGCACTTCATTTGCATGTCCAAGTACTTTCTAACTGCGATGAGGGTTTCAGCCTCTACCACCCTTTCAGGCAGTGCGTTCCAGACCCCCCACCAACCTCTGGGTGAAATAAGTTCTCCTCAACTCCCCTCTAATCCTTCTACCAATTACTCTTGATTATTCCTCTTGGGAGAAAAGAATGGGGGAGCCAGCGACCATCTGTCGATAGAAAAGTTTTGACGATGTCTGTCACACTTCAGATGTCAGACGACTGTCGAAAGTATAAAAGGAAGAGGTCAGTCATTTCATGCTGTGTTTTTGAACCTGAAATTTATAAACACTGCAAATTTACCTCACTACACTGCAGTTAAATGCTGATTGACCTCAGGTTGTGTTTTTACTGATAATTATACTTTAAAGTGACTGGCCACTTTAAATACAGTTTCCCCTTAACAGCAGAATAATACTTTGTGTGTGACATGACGTAATGCTCTCATTATACAAAGTATCATTCTACGTAGCCTGAGAAAACCTCAGGAGATCCACTAGTATCTTTAAAATAGTCTTGAAGAGACAATGAAGAAGATTTCCACTGCAATTGTTAAAAAATGTTAATAGTGCTCAGATATAAGCTTTCCCCAATTTTCGTATTAATTTCTCCATTAGTTAACTGGTGTATGGAGAATAATTTCTTGCAAAGCATGAAGACCCGATGAATGCAAAACGCTTGATTTACTTTTGTTGTTTGTGACTCCTATCACAGAATCACACAGTGCAGATAGAGGCCATTTCGGCCCATCGAGCCTGCACCGACACATATCCCACCCGATCCCCGTAACCCCTACACCAACACATATCCCACCCTATCCCCGTAACCCCACGTATTTAATCCCCCTAACACTAAGGGTCAATTTATCATAGACAATCAACCTACCCCGCACATCTTTGGACTGTGGGAGGAAACCGGAGCACCCGGAGGAAACCCACGCAAACACGGGGAGAATGTGCAAACTCTACACAAGCAGAAGTCACTTCAGATGGCATCTATTTATTCTCATTAAAACAAGGTGCTTCTACAACAAACTCAGTGTATTGTACTAAATCCTTTATACAGCTAAGCACATAGTTTTGTCTGGACAGATGTGTCTTCAGGAGATTCTACCAGATCCGGCACTCCTTCACTAGGGGCTATCTAAAAAAAAATAAGGATGCCGAATGTTTCTGGCCAATATTTTATTAACAGCACATAAATCTAGGCTGACACTCCAGTGCAGTGCTGAGGGAGTGCTGCACTGTTGGAGGTGCCATCTTTCAGATGAGACGTTAAACTGAGGCCCTGCCTGCTCTCTCAGGTGGACGCAAAAGATCCCATGGCACTATTTTGAAGAAGAGCAGGGGAGTTATCCCCAGTGTCCTGGCCAATATTTATCTCTCAATCCACTTAACAAAAACAGATTTTCTGGTCATTATCGCATTGCTGTTTGTGGGAGCTTGCTGTGCACAAATTGGCTGCCGCATTTCCCACATTACAACAGTGACTACACTCCAAAAGTACTTCATTGGCTGTAAAGTGGCTTTGAGACGTCCGGTGGTTGTGAAAGGCGCTATATAAATGCAAGTCTTTCTTTCTTTCAGTACAACAATGTTTACTCCTGCCTACTGCCAATGAGCCTGGGCCATGCCGCTGATGAGTAATGTCTCATGCCCATTGGGGCAATAAGACTGGGTTCTAGATGACTCCTACGACTTATTTTCGAGGAAAGTATCTCCGCTGTCTAATTGTCGTCAGATTACGGAGATACCATTGAAAATTATAAACCACTACAGTACCCTGTGGCATTTTGAGGGAGGGTTCTATGATAGGGATCATTTACGTTACCATATCATTATGGTGCCACAAAAAGCTAACCTTTTGAAATTGATATATTTGGATTTGCCTTCCTTGGTTAAACATATTTAAAGAACTTTTTCCACTCGAGAAGTTGACACTTAGGGGGAGAAATTGGGTAGTTAGCACCTAAAGAGTGCAGTCAGTGGCTGTAGCGCCACTGGCTGCGCCTCCCGCGATATTCAGCGGGGGCGCTAATGGTGGCGTTAGCCTGTTGCGCTGCGCCGCCACCGATGACGTTATCGGTGTGCGCAGCGCCCCGATCGCGATATTTGGTAGCGAACGCCGCTGTAGCGCCGTTCGCTGCCCGCGCCCGGTTCACAGGGCCTTGCAGTGGCGCAAGTTAAGGTGGAGGTGCGGGTCAGCCGCTTTTTTTGGCGGCTGTCTGCCAGCACCTCCGTCCCCGGCCTCCTGATTCCCCCCCCCCCCCCCCCCCCCGCGGCATTGCCGGCTGTTTCCCGAGAGCCCGGCACTTCTCCTCGGTGCCGGGCTCTTTTGTCCGCTGTTGCAGGCCCCTCCCCCTTAACAATGGGAGGAAGGCCTGCAGTACCGCAGCGCGCCGTGCCGCAGCGTGTGGCGCTGCGGCACGTTGCGCTGCGATATTCAGTTTCAACGCCCTAAGAGGGACGCGGAGCGCCTCGAGCCTCGCCCCGTCTCCCTCTAGGTGCGCTGAAACTGAATTTCTGGCGATCGGTATTACTCCGAACGCTGCGCAAAAATCAGCGCCCAGACGAACTTGGCGCCACTTTGGCGCCTCAACCGAATTTCTAGGCCTTAATCTCAGTACCAGCAGTTTACCATGTTGAGTCCAGGTGATTACTGCTGTTGAACTTCTGAGGCAGGAAGACAGCCAACTCAGTTATTCAGGCAAAGAATTTCATATTTCCTCTCGCAAGATATACACTTAGGGTCTCCAGCCTTAAACCCCAGAAATTGGAAAATTGATACAGAGAAACAACTAAAATGCCACATCTGATACCTGGATCTTCATGTATTCTCACCATCAGCTTTTCATTTGGGTTTGAAGGAGCAGCAGAATAAAAGTTGATTGCCGCAGAATAAAAGTCAAGTGCTCCACTCTAATAGAATTCAAGGTCTATCCCCCCCCCCAACTCTCCACTCTATAACCCTCTTTGTTTTAATACTTGCTCTCCCACGCTTTACAAACTGTGGCCCATGTACCGGATGCAATTCACACGCCACATGCAAGTCCTGACAATGTGTCCCTCGAAGCGAGGTGACTCAGCCCTATTTGTGCTTCTTTTTCTTATCCGGTGGTTTGGCCTGTTTTGAATTCTGCAGGCCTGGAGGTTTGGAATGAGCTGTTTTTAGTGATGTTTCCTCATTAATTAATAAATCCTAAATCAGACTTTATATGAGGCCCCGAGGCTTCACAGTACACACCTATGCAGCTCACGAAAACAACAAGCTTTCACATGAGGCCGATACTTCATGTTTCCAACTTTCAACCAATTTTGCTCTTTTTTTTAACCAATAAAAGAAATTGATGCAAATGAAAAATTGTTCAAAATGAACACCAAAATCTGAAAAAATAAATGCACAAAACCAAAAGCTGTGTATATGTTGAATTACCACTTAGCTCATCTTTTACAAGCTTATTGTTGTGCTGTATCACATGGGATTTGACCTCAAGTTATTGTATGATCGTTATTGCTTGGGGACTGATTATTTCAAAGTCACTCTTAGAATGCTTAATACAATATTTGACATTTTGAGTCAGCCACCTGTGTACAGTCTTTGTATTCAGTGCGATAAATGCCTTCATTCAGACTGATTGCAAATGTACTGTGGTTGTTAATGATAATAGGACATTTCAATGCCCCATCTAAATCCTGTTAGTGAAGAAGTGGCTAGGTTACAGTTTCCCAGTATAGTCTGAGTGGTCTTCCGATTTAAGTAGTGTCAAACAATGCCATTCACCTCCACATTAGAATCCAGCCACGAGCAATACGGTTCTTCTGTATTTTAGGAAACAAGTAATAATTTTTTTATGAGATTTTCTGTTTAACAATTCTCTCTCCCCACCGAAGACATTTTTTATTTTTATTTATTCATTCATGGGATGTGGCGTCGCTGTCAAGGCCAGCAATTATTGCCCATCCCTAATTGCCCTACAGAAGGTGGTGGTGAGCCGCTTTCTTGAACCGCTGCAGTCCGCGTGGTGAAGGTACTCCCACAGTGCTGTTAGGGAGGGAGTTCCAGATTTTGACCCAGGCCAGTATATTTCCAAGTCAGGATGGTGTGTGACTTGGAGGGGAACTTGGAGGTGGTGGTGTTCCCATGCACCTGCTGCCCTTGTCCTTCTGGGTGGTAGAGGTCATGGGCTTGGAGGTGCTGCTGAAGAAGCCTTGGCAAGTGGTGGAGGGAGTGAATGTTTACGGTGGTGTTTAATTTGGCTCCTGCTGGAGTATGGTTTGTTCATAGGTGCTCACTGCTCTCCACTACCTGACCCCACAGTGGCAGCAGGCTATTTGACTACAGCGGACATTACAGCCATGCTTGATCCAGTTCTCACCCAACATCCATACGAGCACACTTTGCTGTGCAGCCTTCCCTGGCCCAGATGTTCTGAGGTCAATTTTAGCATCTTACTGCTGTCTCAGCTGAGTTCAGCTAACTCAGCATAGATCAGGAATGGAATCTGCGACCTTGTGGTCTGTAGGGCTTAATTCTAGCCTAGGCAGGGCCCGTAGCTACTAAGCCATCAGGGAGCTCAAACAGCTGAGTAATAGTTTTAATAACCACTATTGCAGAAATTTCAAATTTTGAACCATTCTGATGAAGCTAAATGAAGAGTTCAACAATTTCAGATCATAACCTCTGCCCCCATGTTTTCGGACGGCAACTGTTGATGATTTTGATATTGCCATTTACACCCCTTCTAGACCCATCTTTTGTTCCTTTACTTGTCCCATTGCCGTCTCTTTTTGCCTCGCACCATCATCCCTTTTGTCATTTAACCTCTCCTGCCGTTCACCCATTCACAGACCTTCCCTTTTGTTCTTTCCTTCCCCCCTCCCCCCTTTCCCTGACCCTGCACTTGCTTAAAACCTGTTATATCTCTAACTTTTTCCAGTTCTGACGAAAGGTCATCGAGCTGAAACGTTAACCCTGTTTCTCTCTCCAAAGATGCTGCCTGACCTGCTGAGTATCTCCAGCATTTTCTGTTTCTATCTTGTTTAATTGATAGTTGACTTGTGAGCCCAAAATCAGTGTTATTTTCTATGCAGCCTTTTTTGTTAAGATGATGATAAGTGGAAGTTAAATAAATTGTAACAAGTGGGAGCCTTCCAAACATTCTGTTCCATAAAACGACCTAATTTCCTGTGCCCTTGCTCATGGGTAATCAAGGGTCTGGAGTTGTGATGTTTAGCTGCTAACCTGGCCTGTCCATTTAAGGCCACTACTAGTGCACTCCTTGTGGAGCCAGATATTCTAAAAGCGTCCCGAGGTCAATCAGAGTTTAATTGCCGTATTGTGAGGGAGGTTTGCAGATTGCCAGATGCTTGTAAATGTCTGGCTCCTTGGCAGGAAAAAAAAGGCCACAGCATGCCATTTCCCTTTTTATACACTTTTGGCACTTAGAAAAGTGATGTGTGGAGCTGAGGGAAGCTTTTAAATTAATATATTCTGCATTTTAGATGAAGGCAATCTAGAAATAGAAGTGTGGGCTTTGGAAATCACAAGTACTCTGAAAATGTGTCAAGTTGGTTGGACTGCAATTCTCTAACAAAGCAGTAGTAAAATTTATTCTGTTAACATATAATTCAAACAGGAGGATATCTCTTCAAGTTTGCAAGTACTTTGCCACATAGTCCCTATACTGCCACCTGGATAGATGATAAATACAAACAGTGTTTCCTTGTAAAAAAGCAAATTATTTGTTGAAATTTACACCCAATTTTCCAAATTGCAAGGCAAATACTTCATGCTAATTAGATTAAAAGATGCCTTCTTGCATTGACTATTTGTAAGTTTTTTGAAGCATTTTGTTAACAGACTTAATGCAGGGCAGTCTTTAATGTATCTTCTAGTGGTGAAACATTGGCTAACAGTTTTGCTTGTTTTATTGTGCAGTTTTACACAAGGCAGCCCATTTGTCTTGCACAGTTTAGTTAGTGATATATTGTAAGCTTTAAATATCTATAGTGAAGCTATCATCAGCTGTGTGCACTGAGATATAACATTTATTGACCTTTTCAACAAAGAATAATGATGGGAAGGATCAGTTTCACTGATTATGGCTCATTTAGCTTGTGGTCTCTGTGTCGGATAATGGTTTGGAGATGAATTTTTAAAGTGAAGTATTAATGGTACACAGTGTATTAAGCTGATTTACAGACTTCCTCCCCCCACCCTTTTTTTAAAATGTAATTTTTCATACTTAAATTAAGCTGCAATCACTCTCTTGGCATTGATAACTGAGTTCAACAGTTGAATGTACTCCTGCCCTGAAGGGGTACAAGTGTTGAACCACAGAGACTGGAGTTGGATTAGTGGGCGGATAAGAGATGATGGATTGCGGTTTTCTTTTTAATTATTATTAGTTAATCTCCTGTGTTGTTGCTCACTGACAAAATAAAAAACTCTCTGTACATGTCTCTCACTCTATAACTTCTCCCTATCAAAACAATATAATTTCCTCTTTTTAAAAACGATACCCTTATCCCCCTCTATTTTCGCTAACTACTGCCATATTTCCAACTACCCTTTCTCTCCGAGTCCTGAAATGCTATATTGCTGACCAACTATGCACTCGCGAGCCTTTGTTACCTCTAGACTTGACTACTCCACTGCACTCCTGGCCGGCCTCCCACGTTCTACCCTCTGTAGCCCTGAGGTCATCCAAAACTCTGCTGCCCATGTCCTAACTCGCACCAAGTCCCTGTCACCCATCATCCCAGTGCTCACTGACCTTTCTTGTCTCCCGGTTAAGCAACGCCTCGATTTTAAAATTCTCATCTGTATTTTCAAATCCCTCGATGGTCTCGCCCCTCCCTATCGCCGTAATCTCCTCCAGCCCCACAACCCTCCAAGATATCTGCGCTCCTCTTAAGGCCCTAAGCTCTGGAATTCCCTCCGTAAACCTCTCCGCCTCGCTACCTCTCTTTCCTCATTTGAGACACTCCTTAAAACCTACCTCTTTGACCATCTGCCATAATATCTCCTTATGTGGCTCGGTGTCAAATTTTGTTTTATAACGCTCCTGTGAAGCTCCTTGGGACGTATTTCTACGTTAAAGGTGCTATATAAATACAAGTTGTTGTTGTTGTGTCTTGTCACTCTGTGTTTGAGTCCCTCCAATTTCTTCTCTGCACCATTCAAAAGTGCCAAGACCACTGCTGTCAAAGCTATTAACAACTGTTGGGTCAAGCGGGGACAGAAAACTGTTCTGCCACCAACACTGTTGACCACTCCATTTCCCTCCAACGCCTCTTCTCCATGGTCATCCCTGCGGCACTGTACTCTCTGTGCTTCTTCTCATATCATGCCCAATGCAGTTATTATATCTACTCAAATGGTTTTCCCTCCCATGTTTGCATGGTCATCTCTGATGTGTCCGAAGGCTACATCCATGGACCATCCTGTTCACAATTTATAGGCTAACCCTCAACAACATCATCCACAAGTGCAGGTCAGCCTCCACAGGTACACTGATGATACCAAACTCTACCCAACTGTCCAGGGAAAATAGAATATGAGAGTAAACTAGCGAGAGACATAGAGGGAGTGCAACCAAGGTTCACCAGACTGGTTCCTGGGATGGGGGGGATTGTCCTATGAGGAGAGATTGAGTAGACTAGGCCTATATTCTCTAGAGTTTAGAAGAATGAGAGGTGATGTCATTGAAACATACAAAATTCTTACAGGGCTTGACAGGGTAGATGCAGGGAGGATGTTTCCCCTGGCTGGGTAGTCTAGAACCAGGGGTCACAGTCTCAGAATAAGGGGCGGCCATTTAGGACTGAGATGAGGAGAAATTTCTTCACTCGGAGGGTGGTGAATCTTTGGAATTCTCTACCACCGAGGGCTGTGGAGGCTCAATCATTGTGTATATTCAAGACAGAGATCAATAGATTTTTGAATATTATGGGAATCAGGGGATATGGGGATAGTTCAGGAAAGTGCAGATGAGGTAGAAGATCAGCCATGATCTTATTGAATGGTGGAGCAGGCTCGCGGGGCCAAATGGCCGACTCCTGCTCCTATTTCTTATGTTCTTATCAAATCCAAGTTGCTATACTCTCCAACTGCCTGTGCAACATCAACTCCTCTATTGCATTAAATAGACATGATTTATATTTGTAAAAAAAACCTGAAAAAAACAGTGCGCTGGCATTGTGGAAATAACCAGGTCTTTTAGGAAATTGCCACTTTATTTAACGAAAAGGATATTCTTGAGTGCAATAATCTTTTGGAACAGCATTGATACTAAGATGTTAATTTTCCCAAAATCCACATGTGGCTTCACTCATTAATATACCCTGCGGTGAATGTTTGACTTTTGCCTACAGACAAATGGTGGAACTAAGCAACTGAAAACTTTATAAAAAGTAGAAATTTCTGAATTCTTAAATGTGTAACCACATTGGTATTTTATATTGGCATTACTAAACAGTAGCAAATCTTACATTAACTTTAGAATTACTGTCAGTTTTTTATATATTAATGGAAAGAGAAATCTATTATGCTGATTATACAACAACAACTTGCATTTATACAGCGCCTTTAACGTAGTAAAACGCCCCACGGCGCTTCACAGGAGCGACTATCAGACAAAATTTGACACCGAGCCACATAAGGAGATATTAGGGCAGGTGACCAAAAGCTTGGTCAAAGAGGTAGGTTTTAAGGAGGTAGAGATTTAGGGAGGGAATTCAAGAGCTTAGGGCCTTGGCAGCTGAAGGCACGGACACCAATGGTTGAGCGATTAAAATCGGGGATGCTCAAGAGGTCAAAATTGGAGGAGCGCAGAGACCTGGCAGGATTGCAGGGCTGGAGGAGATTACAGAGCTAGGGAGGGGCAAGGCCATGGAGGATTTGAAAACAAGGATGCACATATGTATTTGAATAAATTGTAAATCATCATTGGATGAGCAAATTGGATTGCCCTGTTACGTAGTATAAGGTGTCATATAACATTGCATAGACATTTTTGATGGTTTTTAATGCAGAGCAGCAGGCCAGTAAGTTCAGGTCAGTCAAAACGCATGGATGAGAGAACTTGGTTTTGGGAAAGGCAGATTCTGTGATATCAAAATGTACTTTACAAATGCTACTCTTAAAAATAATATGCTTTCAATATTTTTACAATCAGTTACATGAAGTGTCTCATTCATTTTTAAAACTATGAATTAATTTAGAATCTGTTTGTAGATAGGCTTCATCTGCCTGTTATGTTGCTGACGCTTACTATGCTATTACAGAAACAACTATGAGGACTGCATTAAAATGCACGCCATGTACCACCACACAAATCAGTCGATAGGCAAATAATATCCGTAAACACAAAATTACTTAAAACTCTTTTTTTTTTAAAAACTGTTCTCGTTTCCTACTCTGAGACTTTTTGTACAATTTACTTGCACTTCAGTTTCTGTAATCTTACCCAGAGAATTCTATCCTTTGGAAGTATATTTTGATTTTATTACTGCAGATATTTGTCAAGAATGTCATTCCTAAATCTGTCACACCGTGCGAAGAGGTCGGTTCATTTTGAATTTATGAAATTGACCTGAAATTGACAAATAGATCATCGGAAATTGGGCACTGCCAATCTAATTTGTGTGTAGAAAAGTACTTTTGTTCATTACCTTTGCACCGAAGGAAAAAGTAATGTAACAATGCAGCTGACGGTGATTAAGATGTAAATTCTTTCTAATTAGAATGTAAATTCTTACATTTTAAATGAAGACATCAACTGTCAGTATGCCATATGATATCTTATTCTACCTTGGTTGAATGAAATCTTTAACATGCATTGATGGCAATGAAGCAGTTTTGCAATCCTTTTGTCCTCTGATTCTTGTAATATTCTCTCTTCATGTTCCCTTTTCACATTGCTTTTGTTTATTTTCCCCTGCATTTGATATTGTTGTGCCTGGGGATTTTGAGGAAATTTAGAATGAAAATTGAGTTCATTTGGTGCCAGTATTTTCTTGTGCATCAATTACTTCTGCTGAATTTTCCTGAATGCAAATCAGTCTGGTTGCATAAAAGCTGCGCATGTATTTGAAATAATTAATTTTCCTTAAAGTGCTGGATCAAGTCCAATCAACCTGAATATAATCAAAATAATAGGTAAGAAAACTTAAATTAATCAGTACTTTTTTTTTTGCTGAATTAAAAAAAATCATTGAACAAAGCAAGCTATTAATTTTTTTTTTGCTTTGAAACCTTAACTCTTGCATAATAAGGATAAATCAGTGCTTAAATGCCTTGGATACTTATTTTTGAAATCCTGGCTACATTTTAAATCATTTTTACCAGATTGCTGCGAATAAATTCCGATCTATCAGTTTCATTAGTGGCATTTTTGCACCAAAATTAAATAATATCAAATACGATTATAATTCAGTTGATTTTCAGATTGTTAGTAACAAGTATGGCTTTTTAAGATTGTAGTAAATGATGCATAGATAATAAATACATTTTTTTTAAAGCAACATTAGTATACTGCAGATGTTCTCGTAAATTCAAATGTTTGATACAGTGGTGGCAGATAATGTGGTCCTTTTCACTTTACGTGTTACAGGATTGTATATGAGAGCCTCACAATATGTTACAAAACATTTTGCAATTTTCAGTGCTTTTAGATTATATATCTGTTAAATAAAAGTTTTGAGACCGTCCATCTCACGGCCACACATCTCAGTCAACACATAACACGCTGTATAAAACACCAATAAATTACAGTTGAACAATCTTAAAAATTAGTTTACCAAAAAAACTGCTTCTTCTGTCCTTGAGATAACCTAAGGAGATTTTTTTTAATTCTACAGAAAGTTCTGGTGGAAATAACTAGCCTACATTTGACTTCAGGATCTAGTTTGACCACTTCCCCACAGGGAGAACCTGAGCAATGGCCTTAAATAGGCAAGCTTGGTCAGCCATGGCTCAGTTGGTAGCACCCTCGCCTCTAAGAACATAAGAAATAGGAGCAGGAATAGGCCACTGGGCCCCTCGAGCCTGCTCCGCCATTCAGTAAGATCATGGCTGATCTTGGGCTCAAAGCCACTTCCCTGCCTGCTCCTCATAACCCTTCACTCCCTTATCTTGCAAAAATCTGTCTACCTCCACCTTAAATGTATTTAATGACCCAGCCTCCACGGCTCTCTGGGGCAGAGAATTCCACAGATTTACGACCCTCTGAGAGAAGAAATTCCTCCTCATCTCAGTTCTAAAAGGGCGACCCTTTATTCTAAAACTGTGCCCCCACGTTCTAGATTTCCCCACGAGAGGAAACATCCTCTCTGCATCTACCTTGTCGAGCCCCCTCAGTATCTTCATATGTTTCAATAAGATCACCTCTCATTCTTCTAAATTCCAATGAGTATAGGCCCAGCCTGCTCAACCTTTCCTCATAAGTCAACCCCCTCATCTCAGGAATCAACCTAGCGAATCGCCTCTGAACTGCCTCTAATGCAAGTATATCCTTCCTTAAATAAGGAGACCAAAACTGTACACAGTACTCAAGGTGTGGTCTCACCAATATCCTGTTCCCTGCTTTTATACTCCAACCCCTTTGAAATAAAGGCCATTTGCCTTTTTAATTACTTGCTGTATCTGCATGCTAACTTTTTGTGTTTCATGCACAAGGAGCCCCTCTGAAGTGTAGCATTTTGTAATCTCTGTCCATTTAAATAATAATTTGCTTTTTATTTTTCCTGCCAAAGTGTATAACCTCGCACTTTCCCACATTATACTCCATCTGCCAAATGTTTGGCCACTCACTTAGCCTGTCTATATCCCTTTGCAGGTTATTTGAGTCCTCTGCACAACTTGCTTTCCCACCCATCTTTGTATCATCCGCAAACTTGGCTACATTACACTCGGTCCCTTCATCCAAGTCATTAATGTAGATTGTAAATAAGTCAGAAGGTTGTGGGTTCAAGTCCCACTCCCGGGACTTGAGCATATCAATCTAGGCTGACATTCCAGTGCAGTGCTGAGGGAGTGCTGCACTGTCGGAGGTGCTGTCTTTCCGATGAGGCGTTAAACCGAGGTTCCGTCTGCCAATCTCAAGTGGACGTAAAAGATCCCATGGCGCTATTTTGAAGAAGAGCAGGGGAGTTATCCCCGGTGTCCCGGCCAAAAAGTTGGCAGAGTACAGCTAGACTGCATATGCCGACTCAACCAAGACTAGCAGCTAACCATTACAACTATGAACCAGACCCCAGACTACCTGTGAACTACACAGTTATTATAAACTAGACAGATATGAAACAGACCAAAAAGGCCACTCTCGTATCACTTCACTTTGTACACCCTAATGTAATATATTTTAATATGGAACTTCTCCAATTATTAAAATAAATAAGATGTATTTTATTAATAAACTCCAGTGCTTGTTAACATTTTAATTAATATATGCCAAAATATTCAATCTGAATGCAGCTCTTTTGAACAGCCTTCATTCAAAGTGCAAATGGATGTAAAAAAAATCAGTGCACAAACAAAAGATAATAGCCATTCAAATAAACATTTAGATAAATGGCATTAGGGAAAGCATTTGATTCAAACATAAATATAGATTTGTGCTAAAGAAATAACTTTAATTTATATAGCATCTTTCACAACGTCCCAAAGCACTTCACAGCCAATGAAGTACTTCGAATCGTAATTATTGTTGTAATGTAGTGAAACATGGCCACTAAATAGCACACAGCAAGGTCTCACAAACAGCAATGAGATAAATGACCAGATAATCTGTTTTAGTGATGGTGATTGAGGGGTATCTTCAAACAGTGTCATGGGATCTTTTACGTCCATCTGAGAGGTCATAAACTCGGCTTAAAGTCTCATCCAAAAGATGGTAAGCATTACAGTTTTGCTTTAAGCTTTTTGACAAGTCTAACACAGTAGAATAATGGATACTTGGTAGTGCGTCACAAACCAGAACATAATCGAGAAGTTTATGTCAAAAATAAAAATTACCCAGGAGTGAGTTACAGGCTAGAATCTAATCAAGGGGTTCAGATGGTTTTAGAAATGGAATAATGGATACCCAGGTGTGAGTTACAAGCTGGAATCTAATCAAGGGGTTCAGATGGTTTATAATTTTAGTATAGTGCAGGGATGTCGAAACTGCAGCCACCGGCCACGAATGGACCCGAACCATGGCAATCTGACCCAGAAAGCCCAAGCAATGTAGTTCTACTTGTATTTCTTATTTGCTGATTTGTCCAATTTGGATTTAATGGCCTGGGGATTTGGAAAGGGCTGTTCTTGACATTGCTGCCTCATGAATGGCTTATGTATAGTAAATAATTGATACCTGCGTGTGAGTTGCAGGCTATATTCTAATTGAGGGGTTCAGGTAATTTATATGGAGAATAATGCATATCTTGCAGCGAGTTACAGGTTGGCCTCTAATTAGAACATTGGATACCTTTTTATTAAATTTGTAAATATTCACTGTTTAAAATACATTAATAGGCCATTGCAGATTACGATAAATGTTGAATATATTACAGTATGTATAAACCCGTTGATAATCAAATACCTTTAGTGCTTTTCATCACAGAGAGTGCAGAATATGGTCTATTTGAGTGGGACACTTAAAATGAGGGTATGGTAGCATAGTGGTTATACGACTGGAATAGTAATCCAAGTGCTTGGACTAATAATAATACACATGAGTTCAAATCCCACCATTGCAATTTGAGAATTTGAATTCAGTTTTTTTTTTAAATGTCAGGTTGAAGTAAATATCCTTTGGAGAAGGAAACCTGCAGTCCTTGTCCGGTCTGATCTATATGTGACTCCAGTCCCACACCAATGTGGTTGACTCTTAACTGCCGCAGGTAGCCTAGCAAGCCACTACAAAGAACTGCAGCGGTTTAACAAGAAGGCCCACCACCAAGGGCAGCTAGGGATGGGCAATAACTGCCAGTGACGCCAAAGCCCTAGAGTTATTTTTTTTTAATGGATGTGACCAGGCAATACACAAGTGGCAAAGTTGCAGTTGTGTTATGATGTGGGGTCTGGGAGTTGTAAAAAAAATGTTGCAACCAATGGAAACCTGCTGAGGGTTCTGATTATTCCAGGGTCCTTGTCAGCTTGTTGTGGCTGCGACATTTGGGGAAAAAAATGATAGCAGGGTTTACAAAGCACACTAATTCATGGACATTGTGGCACACTTAGTCAGCTGAAGCCAAGCTGGTGGAGGAAGAATCATGTTGTGGAGATTCCCAAAGCTCCTCAGAGCTAGCTAGCTGGGGAAATGATTATTCAGCAGGACTAGATAGGGTTTGTGAGGCAGTGAAGGAGCAAGTGGGACCGGGATTTAAGGATTTGAAAAATGTGAGAGAATCTGAATGTGCTTCGGGTGCGTTAGAGAAAATTGCAATTAAACTTGTGCTGCCGCTTACCGTATTTGGGATGAAGCGGCCATGAAAATCAAAACCAACAGGTATTATGTAACTAGTGCAGAGACTAGAATCTTGGTGTTGAACAAATAAATATTGCTGCAAGAAAAATGAAAGGAATTTTGTGAGATATATATATAATATTGAATGACAGCATACATTAAAGCATGTATTCTGGATGTCTTCATTTTATGAAATCTTGCAGACTGTAAAAAGGAAAGAATAAGATTAAAAGGATTCAACAGGGTAGATACAGCGAAACCATTTCCTCTGATTGGGGAATCAAGAACAACGGGACATAACTTAAAATTAAAGGTAAGCCATTTAGGAGTGAAATCAGGAAGCACTTTTTCCACACAGAGGGTAGTGGAAATCTGGAACTCTTCTCCCCCAGCCCCCCACTGAAAGGGCTGTGGTAGCTCGGCCAATTGGAGCTTTCAAAACTGAGATTGATAGATTTTTGTGAGGTAAAGGTGTCAAGGGATATGGAGCAAAGGTGGGTAAACAGAGTTGAGGTACAATTCAGCCATGATCTAATTGAATGGCGGAGCAGGCTTGAAGGGCTGAATGGCCTCCTCCCATTCCTATGTTCCTGAGGTGACCTTCATGCAAGTGAAGATTCAGGATCAGGTTGACAACATTTATAAGTGGGCTTTGATCACATTGTTCTTTTTTTGCTCTTTGCAGTTTACATCCGGAAAGAGAACTGGTTAAATTCATCCTGGCCTTAATAAAAAAATGTTTAAGCTGTGTGAGCATCTCCAGATTTCTTTTACAAATGATGTAGCCCAGTAGCTCCAGCGAATGAATATTAGCGATCCAACTCAGAGGGTCACAGGACTGAATCCCTGCCTAAACCGTCAGTCAGATTCGCTGGCTCTGACTAGGTGTGTTGTGCAAGTTGCAGGCAGATATGCCAGCTGGAACTTTTCACCGAATGGAAGTACTCGGGTGAGAAGGAAGATGGACAGGACTGGACCTGTCCTATCTTCAAGGCAATAATAATTTAAACACATTTTAATAGCTAGCTAGCTTAACCTATTCGCGTAGTTCTTATCTAGTACCCTGGGTCGATGACTACAGATGTTAATTGAAACCCACAATACTGCCAGACTAAAAAACTTCCCCTGAGTCAGTGCTGCTGCCAGCGGTCGCCACTTAACGAAAACAGCCATTAATATCACCCAAAATAGACAGGGAAAAATGAATGTGAATAATTCTTTATGACCTTGATTTTCTTTTTAAAGAGGTAATGATTTTGGAACCCAATCTCTTAAATTAAATATTACTGTGCCATGCCAAATACTTGCAAGCCAATTACTTATTCAACAAAATTGCAGATGCAGTGATACGCAGAGGACTGCGCGAGGGGACCTTAGTAGTTGGGTCATTTCAAGCATTGCTAAAAAAGGAATATGATTTAAACATTTGTCTGTTGAGTGGCCTGTTTGGTGCAAGACATGTTTGTTTTAATTAACACAGCATTCAAAGCGTATTGTTCAGTGCTTGGTCCCAACTCTAATTCTTGAGCCAGATGGGTTGTTGTGAAAATCGGCAGCTTTCATAGCCATTATCAAATTCAATTTCAGAACTTGCCGTGGTGGTGGGATTTGAGCTCACAACTCTAGGTTGTTCGTCCAGTGCCATGTCTATTATTACAATTATCAGAACAGGGTGCATAGACTAGGCTTGTATTCCTCTGAGTATAGGTGATTAAGGGGTGATCTAATTGAGGTGTTTACGATGATTAAAAGATTTGATCGGGTAGATGGAGAGAAACTATTTCCTCTGGTGGGGAGTCCAGAACAAGGGGGCTTAACCTTAAAATTAGAGCCAGGTAATTAAGGAAGCACTTCTTCACAAAAAGGATAGTGGAAATCAGGAACTCTTTCCCCCAAAAAGCTGTTGAGGCTGAGGGTCAATAGAAAATTTCAAAACTAAGATTGATAGATTTTTATTAGGCAAGGCTATTAAGGAACCAAGGTGGGTAGCTGGAGTTAAGATACAGATCAGCCATGATTTAATTTAATGGCGGAACAGTCTCGAGGGCTGAATGGCCTCCTCCTGTTCCTATGACCCACACTTTAGTAATTCTGGGATGAGGTTACTACATAGATATCAGAGGAACAGTACCTGAATAAAGAAAGAGAGAATTTGCATTTATTTAGCGTCTTTCACAACCCCAGAATTTCCAAAGCGCTTTACAGTAAATTAAGTACTTTTGAAGTGTAGTCAGTGTTGTAATGTAGCACACAGCAAGGTCCCACAAACATCGATGAAATAAATGGCCATATCATCTATTTTAGGTGTTGGTTGAGGGATAAATGTTGGCCCGGACACTGGGAGAACTTCCCTGCTCTTCGAATAGTGCTTTGGGATCTTTTACGTCCATCTGAGAGGGCAATCGAGGCCTTGGATTAACATCTGATCCAAAAGTTAACATCTCCGACAGCACTGAAGTACCAGTATTGATTATGTACTCAATCCTCTGGTGTGGAGCTTGAACCGATAACCTCTGACTCAAAAGAAAAAAATGACTTGCATTTCTAAAGCATCTTTCACGACCTCCGGACGTCCCAAAGCGCTTTACAGCCAATTAAGTACTTTTGAAGTATAGTCACTGTTGTAGGAAACGCGGCAAGCTCCCACAAACAGCAATGTGATAATGAACAGCTAATCTGTTTTAGTGATGTTGATTGAGGGATAAATATTGGCCCAGGACACCAGGGATAACACCCCTGCTCTTCTTCGAAATAGTGCCATGGGATCTTTTACATCCACCTGAGAGAACAGACGGGGCCTTATTTTAACATTTCATCCGAAAGACAGCACCTCCAACAGTGCAACATTCCCTCAGTACTGCATTGGAGTGTCAGCCTAGATTTTTGTGCTCAAGTGTCTGGAGTGGGACTTGAAACCACAACCTTCTGACTCCAAAGGGGAGAGTGTTACCACTGAGCCAAAGCTAACACCTTAATCCTCTTATTTCTTAAGTATGGCTATGTAAGTAAGTGATATGCCATAACCAATGTAGAATATGTTATACAACTCCCAAGTTGAGACTGGTTTGATGACTTATGGTCAGTGGCATGAGCATGGATATATTTATCATATCTTATTTCCAGCCAAGGCATAATTGACGTATAGCACTCTATTAATGAATAATTTTTAAAGAATCTTTTAACGAATTTGTGACGTGAACAGTATCTTGCATTTCTTAGAGTTTCGGTGCAGTGTAATTGCCTTTATCTGCAAGATTTTCCACAGAGGGAGGAATGAATGTCACACGCTCTTCAATGATGCTGGGCTGTACAGTACACAAAAAAATGCTCTGTAACTTCCTTCACCTGCTTTAGGCATTCACACCTTGTACCACAGAATATATATTTGCATGAAATGATAGTGTCTTAGGAATCTTTGTAATTCATGAAACCTTTAAGGTATCTTCCAGCACGCACTTGCTGCAGTGTTGTGGTTTTTTTACATTAAGTTTCAATTAGACAGGAATGTGACAGGGGCATTTAATTAGTCAACTCATATCTCACATTAGAAGTTGACAACCTGGAAAGAAGTCTGCGCTGACATTTGCATCCGGCACAAGTTCTATCAGGCCCTCGCGCCATTAGAGATTGCGTAAGACCTCACCTTTCCTTCTACGTACAAAATTAAACAGATGAAAATGATGGGCAGAAAATGTCAAGTGGATCTATCAAGCCTCCCCCGCGCCATGATGGCTGGAGCATCGTGACGAAACTCTTCTTTTCCACCCGCCACACCCCCGCGCCCCCCCCCCCCCCCTCCGCAGCCATGAAATCTCCTGGGAGAGGTTTAAAAAAAACAGAGAAAACATCCTGGGCCAGTAAGGTGAAAAAATACTCTGTAAAATTCCTCCCTGATCAAAACTAGTCCAGGAGATCACACGGATCAAGTGGTACCTATAAAGACTCTTACCTTCTACATGATGCGATCTCTTCCCCAGTCAGGGACCGGTCCAACTCCCTCTTCAAGGCATGCAGAGAATCAGCACACCAGCCGGCTGAGTCTTTCAGCTTCTCATCATGATAACAACATTGACAAGAAGGGAGGAATTACATTTTAAAAAGATTAACTCAAACAAATCTGAATTATAGTGAATACTCAGAGTTTCCAAGCAAAATGAGCGAGATTTGAATGCCCTCCAACTTGAAGGGTGGCTCCTCTGCCACAATTTGTGTTTTCACAAAAACTACATAATCATTTTCAGCTTTCGTTTGATATATGATATGGAGAGGTGTTGCCGCAAACAGTTCCCCAAAAACCCAGACACCATTTTCTCTGGGTCACCACAAGTAGAATAATGATAGAAAGAACTTGCATTTATACTGCACTTTGTCACATTCTCAGGATGTCCCAGAGCACTTCAGATCCAATCAATTACTTTGCACGTGCAATCACTGTTGTTATGTAGGCAAGAGGAGTATTGAAAATCCTCATGACCAGACACGCCTCGTCCCCGTCCCCCCCCCACCCCCACTCCAAGTTTTTGCATGTTTGCTGGTTCCTGACATCGCACACACAAATCCAAAACAAGAGGGAAAAAATCATATGGGAAGGGAGGGAATTAAAACATTTCACCAGTCATGTATTCTGCCTTCTAGAAAGGGAAGTTTTCCACTGGATACTAATGAGGTTGCTTTTATCATTAGCCAAGATATGAACCCTGGCTCCTTTCATCTTTAGTTTTATGTAGTATTAACTTCTAACCTCAGCAGTTGACCTATAGTTCCTGAGCTATTTCATGTTTTCCTTAGATGGAGTATTAATAACAAGAACTTACAACTTGTGCTTTGCAGGCAGATTGCAAATGCTGTCCATTCACCCTGAATATACACTCCTTATTTATATATATATGCAGGCATTGTACAGGATGGCAATCACCGTAAAGTCACTTAAATTCCATTTTATGACATGCAATTATGGATTACAAAGTATGAATTATTACCATCAATTAAAATTACATGCGGAATAACACCACAGCTAATACTTTAATAACAGATTCGGTATGTTTGTAATGCTCCAGGCTCTTCTGACAAGACATCTCTAATGGTATTTACAATGCATATACTTGTTAGTGCAATAATGCTAATAAAGCCTATAGACCAGGAAGAATAACTAATGTGAGACCTGTAGCTGGATAGAATTCCTCAGTAATGTAATCGATCTAAACTTGCTAAATTGTCATTATCTTTTACCACCATTGATTTTGTTTAGGTGAAGATAATGGCATTTTTATTGTGCACTACACTTCTGCCTGTGTGTTGGTTCCAGTTGTTTTATGACTGAATGGGCTCTTCACAGAGGACGGTATATTGTCAACCTTTTGAAAAGCCTCTTTTAGCAGCACTTAGGTAAATTTCACTTCTTAGATAGCTTTAAAGACATTGTACAGACTTTAACATTTTTTTCTACCTTTTTAAGTCCATTGTTAACGTTGGGTAATTAGAGGATAACTCACTGAGGCTGTGATTATTGAGGTTCTTTCACGCGTACGGAAGACTCCCAACTCATGAGCCCCACCTGGTCAAGTAGGTAATGA